>NC_089827.1:63672855-64872855 GCF_035046505.1 Tiliqua scincoides
ACCTTTGGCTATCAGTACTGCCTGTTCTCCCATGATACACATTCATGTGGACAATGTACAGGAACTGGTCAATCATGCTTTCTAGCAACCGCTTCAACCGTTGAAATTGTTGCTGACCCTGTTTGAAACATAGTTCATGTGTTTGCCATGTGTGCAGAAAACAGGAGAAGTTATCCACAACTCCTGGGGCTGAAAAATGTATCATGTGACCTGTTACTACTTATTTTTTCTTTTTCGGTAGAAGGGCAGATCCTGTACCAGGTTCCATTATAGTTCAATAAGCAGCAGTCCAATCTGAAATGATTAAACCCTGGCTTAATCCAGGTAGATGCATTTAGGGTCAGTTTCCCACAAGGCCAAGTCCTGTATTGATTTCCTGTACATTTCAATTTATTTTCATTTACTTCTGCTCAACAGCATAGCCTTCACTATCAACATTAATCATGGAATCACCTTTTGATATGATCATTTCCTACAACAGTAACTGTCTACATCTTCAGCTTTCAGCATGGCAAATTAAAAAAAAGAAGGCAGGACATTTGATACCTAATATCATTTAGTATAGTACAATCAGAACCAGTCTCGGATGCATCTGCCATACCAGTGTCTGAAAAGATAACTGTCAATGACCCTGATCATTCCACAAGATAAGAATTAATATTTGACTACTAGGCAGACCAATCCAGAGCCATCACAAGGAGGTGTTATGCCTCCCCGATACTAGATTCTCCATAACTATGCTGTTTCATATGTAGCTATCTGCCTATTCAAAAGTCTAGTCATGTTTCAGGGCTGCCCAACCATGAAGTCACTTGAAGGGTTTGCAGGAGGTGACAGACTGACAAAGGGGGCCCTGCACCCCGAGCCAGTCTAACGCTTCCCCCATTTTGCTGTCTGCTTGGTGACTCCATCCAGCTGCTGCCCCCTCCCTCTTTTTGCATGCTGTCCTTGGAGAAGGGCAGTTGCTTGCCTCCTTCTCCAACTTGGTTGCCACTACAATCCTTCTCTTAAGTGCTGTCCCAAAAGCCACCTCCTCTTCTGTTGCCTTTCCTCTCTCACAGCTTCTTAAAAATGGCTCCTTAAAACGTGGCATGGGAGCTTCATTCCCAAAGTCATCCATGCCTGGCCACTTTGTAACATGCCGTGTAAGAAGAGGAGTAGCCAATGGTGGTATGAGTGCCCATACCGCTGCCCGAACAGCCCCTCCTGACCGAGGAGTTAAGTCAGATGGAGGTTGAAAGAGAAGACATTTCAGACCTCATTGATAAATTAAAGATCAATAAGTCACCGGGCCTCCACCGGATGGCATCCACCCAAGAGTTATTAAGGAATTGAAGAATGAAGTTGCTGATCTCTTGACTAAGATAGGCAACTTGTCCCTCAAAACGGCCACGGTGCCAGAGGATTGGAGAATAGCAAATGTCATGCCTATCTTTAAAAAGGGAAAGAGGGGGGACCCGGGAAACTATAGGCTAGTCAGCCTAACATCTATACTGGGTAAGATGGTGGAATGCCTTATCCAAGATAGAATCTCAAAACACATAGACGAACAAGCCTTGCTGAGGGAGAATCAGCATGGCTTCTGTAAGGGTAAGTCTTGCCTCACAAACCTTATAGAATTCTTTGAAAAGGTCAACAGGCATGTGGTTGCGGGAGAACCTGTGGACATTATATATCTGGACTTTCAGAAGGCGTTTGACACGGTCCCTCATGAAAGGCTACTGAAAAAAATCCACAGTCAGGGAATTAGAGGGCAGGTCCTCTCCTGGATTAGGAACTGGTTGAGGTCCAGGAAGCAGCGAGTGGGTGTCAAAGGGCAGTTTTCACAATGGAGAGAGGTGAAAAGCAGTGTGCCCCAAAGATCTGTCCTGGGACCGGTGCTTTTCAACCTCTTCATAAATGACCTGGAGACAGGGGTGAGCAGTGAGGTTGCAAAGTTTGCAGATGACACCAAACTTTTCCGAGTGGCGAAGACCAGAAGTGATCGTGAGGAGCTCCAGAAGGATCTCTCCAGACTGGCAGAATGGGCAGCAAAATGGCAGATGCGCTTCAATGTCAGTAAGTGTAAGGTCATGCACATTGGGGCAAAAAATCAAAACTTTACATATAGACTGATGGGTTCTGAGCTATCTGTGACAGATCAGGAGAGAGATCTTGGGCTGATGGTGGACAGGTCAATGAAAGTGTCAACCCAGTGTGCAGCGGCAGTGAAGAAGGCCAATTCTATGCTTGGGATCATTAGAAAAGGTATTGAGAACAAAACAGCTAATATTATAATGCTGTTGTACAAATCTATGGTAAGGCCACACCTGGAGTATTGTGTCCAGTTCTGGTCGCTCAAAAAAGACATAGTGGAAATGGAAAAGGTGCAAAAGAGAGCGACTAAGATGATTACTGGGCTGGGGCACCTTCCTTATGAGGAAAGGCTACAGCATTTGGGCCTCTTCAGCCTAGAAAAGAGGGGGGACATGATTGAGACATACAAAATTATGCAGGGGATGGACAGAGTGGATAGAGAGATGCTCTTTACACTCTCACATAACACCAGAACCAAGGGAAATCCACTAAAATTGAGTGTTGGGAGAGTTAGAACAGACAGAAGAAAATATTTCTTTACTCAGCGTGTGGTTGGTCTGTGGAACTCCTTGCCACAGGATGTGGTGATGGCATCTGGCCTGGACGCCTTTAAAAGGGGATTGGACAAGTTTCTGGAGGAAAAATCCATTACGGGTTACAAGCCATGATGTGTATGTGCAACCTCCTGATTTTAGAAATGTGCTATGTCAGAATGCTTGATGCAAGGGAGGGCACCAGGATGAGGTCTCTTGTTATCTGGTGTGCTCCCTGGGGCATTTGGTGGGCCGCTGTGAGATACAGGAAGCTGGACTAGATGGGCCTATGGCCTGATCCAGTGGGGCTGTTCTTATGTTTTTATGAGTGACAATGACAAGGATAGTACAGCTCACATAGAAATTGGAGGCTTGGTGGCATGCAGCAGGCATACACACTGGTGGGTGAGTTGGGAGAGGTGGTGAAATTTGGCACTGTTTAAAGTAGTAGTTTGCCCCCCCCCCCCAAGTATTTTCCACAAAACCTTTCCATGGGTTTTGGGGCCAAGGAAATTTGGATTCTATTGCATGAGAGCACTCCAGTATTGCACCATTCAAATTAACTGCCTGTGGCTGCAATCCTAACCTCACTTTCCTGGGAGTAAGTCCCACTGAACATAATAGGACTTACTTCTGTGTAGACCTGGTAAGGATTGTGCCCTGTGTTACTTTCTCCAACTTGGTTTAGTGCTTTAAAAACAGCCATGGAAAAAGAATATGAGACACAACCCAAATCTCCATGAACATGAACAGAGATTCCACTGGCATAACAGATTTGTTTTTTACCCTCTCAGCACACAGTACAGCTGACCATGACAGGAAATAGGAATATTGTGCATTCTTCCCATATCCCCATCTAGTCCTCCATCATCAACAAATCTAACTGGCCCTACATATTTAAAGACAGATCACATGGGAAGGTGCTTCACCTGAACTCTCTGTCCTCTACACATCTATACCAATACACATGTGTGTCACTTAACAATGGGGATATGTTCTCTGATCCCCATTGTAATGCAATTAGGCCTAATCAGATCACTAAACCCAAAACTAATTCAGCCCAATCCAGTGCTTTGTTGTGTAAAGAGACACTCCCTGCCAGGAACTAGCTGGCTGCACAGGCTACTGTAGATTACCTCTTCTTTGCATTGAGCCTCTTTGTTGTGTAAAAAGACCCTCTGCTGCAGGCTATGGAAGACCTGACTGCCTCATTAAGAGCCTCTTTGTTGTGCTTTGACCACTGTCATATATGTGGTCCATCCTTAAGTGGAAGTTTGTTAAGTGACCCAAACCTGCATTAAGATTAAAGTAGCATTAGCAGCACATGCACAGAGTAGTTAAGAACCCATCAAAGTATTTTGGAAAACTCATCCAGAATCAAGAAGACAGGTTAGGCCATGTGTGTGCCATGAGAGTATACAGCTTTAAACATGTCCGAAATGGAAAGTATCATCCAAACCAGCTCAGTAAACCCAAAACAGAGTTTTATCTGTTCCTGCTGTCTTCTGTTAACAGCTTAAATATTGTACTTTTTGATGGCATCAATTCACATATTCAGTTCTAAACTGAGCAATGCCTCTGAATAATGAGACATAATGTTGATTCACACATATTGCCTGGCAGTTGTAGTTTATATACATGCTGATGTATAGCACCAAGCCTTAGACCAGGGGCGTCCAAAGTTTTTGGCAGGAGGGCCACATCGTCTCTCTGACACTGTGTCGGGGGCTGGGCAAAAAAAAGAATTAATTTACATTTTAAATTTGAATAAATTTACATAAGTTTACATAAATGAATATATTAAAGAAGAACTTATATGAATGAATGAAGGTCTTGCAATAGCTCAAGGCCTATAAAAGACCTTGCACAAAGCAAGGCTGGCCTTTCCTTTGCTGCTGCTACTGCATCACAGACATGAAACAGCAAGCAGTGGAGGGAACCCTCATCCCACAGCTCACGCGAGAAGTCAAACAGTTGCCCTCACACTGACAGCAGTTGCGTTGGGCCAGTGTGAGCTCCAACAAATCTCCGGAGGGCCAGAGGCTCATTGGAGACTGGAGGCTCCCTGAGGGCTGCATTGAGAGGCCTCGAGGGCCACAAGTGACCCCAGGGCCGGGGTTTGGGCACCCCTGCCTTAGACTAAATGGTGCATATAACCTTTCATGAGAACCTGGGCATATACATATGTATTTTTCATGGTGAATGAATTGAGTGAGCCTAATTGTGTAATCCAGCAGTGTTCAATATTTTCTGTGCCACGACTCCAATATATAAATAAAGTATGAGATTGGGGACCCCACCATTGATTCCACACCACAAGCCCCGGTGGGAGGCTCTGTCATTTTCCTCCAGCACATGGCAAACTGGATGGGAGGTGAAGCCTCCCAAGTCGAGCCTGCACAGGCCATTTCTGGGTGCTTGGCAAACTGGACATTCAGTGGTTAAATGATGTTATCACTGTCAAACATCCAACTCCTTTAAAGAAATCAGTTGCTGACCCCTGATCTATAAGGTCAATTCACTTCTGTTTAACCTCAAGGTAAGGGATTCTATAAACACATGCATGGTCATTATCTCAAATAAGTGGAATTTCATGCAATTAAGAATTCAGTATAAGAGAACAGTCAAGGAAGGTTATCCCATCGTTGAGAATGAAGAGAGGAAACAAAAACTATTGAGAAATCCATTGCAGTTGTATAAACTAAGGCTGTTGATTCAGGGTAATAATCAATCAACCTTTGAAACCCCTAATCATTTAAATATGTGATTCTCTCTTCCAGTTCCAGGCTCCAATCCTAACCTCACTTTCCTGGGAGTAAGTCCCATTGAGAGCCAGGGTGGTGTAGTGGTTTGGGAGGTGGACTTAGACCTGGATGTTCCAGGTTCAAATTCCCCCTCAGCCAGGGTGGTGTAGTGGTTTGGGAGGTGGACTTAGACCTGGATGTTCCAGGTTCAAATCCCCCCTCAGCCAGGGTTTAGACCTGGATGTTCCAGGTTCAAATCCCCCCTCAGCCACAAAGCTTCCTGAGTGACCTTGGGCCAGTCACTTTCTCTCAGCCTCACCTACCTCACAGGGTTGTTGTGAGGACAAGAAAGAGGGGAGGAGCAGCTGCGTAAACCGCCCTGAGCTCTTTGGAGGAAGGGCGGTATAAAAATGTGAAAAATAAATAAATAAATTGAATTTGATAGGACTTCTGAGTAGACCTACTTAGGATTGTACCCTTAGGGTGTAATCCTAATTAGCACTGGAGCAGGTAGATCAGTGGGCCTGCACTGCATTCAGAGCAAGTTTGGGGCCAGAATTGGCACAACCCGAGGCAAGGGGAAAATTCTCCCCTTACCCCATGTCATGCGGCACTGGCCCCAATGGATCTACTCAAATCTGCGCCATCTTAGGAGGTGGCGCAGATCCAAATAGACCCAAGCAACCAGAGGCTGCTCCATGCCACTCAGAAACAAGGTCAGGATCCAGTGGAACCTGGCCCCACCTCCCGCTCGCCACCCGCCCGCCCCAGGAATGCCTACCCCTTCCCCCACACCAAAACACCTCCCTCCTGTCTCCTCCCTGCCCTCCCCACACCTCCTCGAATCCTGCGCCAGCTGAGCTTGGCTAATACTTACCCCACCAGGCCTGGATCCTTGCACTGGCCTCCCAGACGTGCATGCACCCCGACTCGGCACAAGTGACTTGTGCTGACCTAACCCAGGGGTTAGGATTGCATTGCATCTAAAACAAAAGGCACAGACGACTCTCTGTAGAAACAGCCCAGCGCAGTAGGACGGCCTAGACCAGGGGTGCCCAAACCCCGGCCCTGGGGCCACTTGTGGCCCTCGAGGACTCCCAATCTGGCCCTCAGGAAGCCCCCAGTCTCCAATGAGCCTCTGGCTCTCCAGAGACTTGCTGGAGTTTGTGCTGGCCTGATGCAACTGCTCTTAGTGTGACAGCCAACTGTTCGACCTCTTGCATGAACTATGGGATGAGGGCTCCCTCCACTGCTTGCTGTTTCACATCTGTGATGCAGCAGTGGCAGCAAAGGAAAGGCCAGCCTTGCTTTGTGCAAGGCCTTTTATAGGCCTTGAGCTACTGCAAGACTTTCATTCAGTCATATAAGTTCCATCTCTAATATATTTATTTATGTAAATTTATTCAAATTTGAAATGTAAATTGATTTTTTTTTCCCCCAGCCCCTGGCACAGTGTCAGAGAGATGATGTGGCCCTCCTGCCAAAAAGTTTGGACACCCCTGGCCTAGACTAAAAGGAGCATTATCTTGGTCATCTCGAATTAGGTCACAGACAGTCTTGAATTTCCTTCCGCCTTTGCGACATAAGAC
This sequence comes from Tiliqua scincoides, assembly GCF_035046505.1. NCBI lineage: Eukaryota > Metazoa > Chordata > Lepidosauria > Squamata > Scincidae > Tiliqua > Tiliqua scincoides. Next base: position 63,679,798 of record NC_089827.1, read on the forward strand.
TGTCTTCACACAAGAATAAATTTCGATGCCCCAGCTAAATTAGCTGCTCACAGGAGAGCATTCTAACAAAAATGACTGAGGCTCAGGACATGAATGTAAAACTGATTGCTTGACCTGCTCCGTAACACAGCTCATATCATGAATATGCACCTGAGCAGCTATTATGATTTTTCCATCTTCCATCTCAACAACTGCTATCCTATCAGTAATAACTTTTACCACGCAAATCCCCATCTGTGTCTCAGACTTCCTCATGTTTATGCCTTACCTCTTAGCCTTAGCAAAAGAATGAAATTGTTCTTGCTTTGGCTTTCTTTCCTCACTTTTCTTTCTTTTTTTTTTTCTGGTGCAAAGGAAGCATCCCTCTATTTGAAATGAGATTTGGGTCCCATTATCTATCGAAAGAAATCAGGCAATAGGTCTTGATGCGGGGAGCAAAATGATGCCTCCTATCAAGCATGCTTTATAGAAAAGGAAGGCAACAGTTCCAATATTTTGAACAACATCAGTTTTCAGAAAGCCTATTTGTTGTTTAGAATTTATGACACTCAATTACTTAACCGCCCGTTGATAATTAATGACACTGATAAGGACCCTTTATGGATAAGCATTTCAAACAGAAAGAAACCGAATTCCTTCCTGAACAAACTGTAGGAATAAATTGAGAGGATTCACAATGGAAGGAAGTAAACAGTGAGATCCTCCAAGGACTGGCGTTCCTTAACATATTCATAACTGATTGAGAATCAGGAATGTGTCGTGAGATAGCCAGGTTTGCGCATAGCACCGAATTATTCTGGATGGTAAAATACCAAACAGGCTGTGAAATTTGCCGAAAAGGGAACCTTCCAGACTATTTTGTTTGAGGAGCTAAATGGCAAATGGAATTCAAAGCAAGGACGAATTTGGGATGCAAATTTGGGATGCAAGACAATTCAACACATCATTGTCGAGAAAGGAGAGAGCTGAAGGCTGATTGACAAAAAAAGTCAGCCCAAAATTAGGAATTATTAGGAAAGAAACTGAAAATAAAGCAGCAAGTATCATGTTGCCCTTAACTAAAGATACAATGTTCCCATATTTACAATGCTGTATGTACTTAAAATGTGCAAAGTCAACTCAGAGTCCCATGACTCTTGTGTGTGTTTTTGGTACACTCAATGGGCAAAATTTTTCCTATTTCTTGTTTACCAACCTGAAGAGCATTCATGGGACCACACTGCCTTGAACTCACCCCACCACTACTCCTGAATTCCTTGTTTGTGGGCCTTTCCTTCTTTCCTTTCTCAGCCGACACTTCATGTCCTGATCCAGGACCTCTCGTCCCCAATGTTATATCTTACTACTGAGTTCTGGCCAAGTACTGAATGTCTGGGTCTGGAAAGAAAGTCCAGGGCAGGGGTCTTGCAGGTATGCCTGAATGGAGCACCATACCTGATGCAGACAGGTAGAAACACTACCCATCCCTAGAAGAAGATAGTTGGAAGGACAGAAGTCTAGAGGATCATGCAGAAAAACAAGAAGTAGCCTTTTTTAGTATTGAGACAAATTTTTTCATGGAAGAATTTTTGGTCTTGGATCTCAAGTGCCTGGAAAAGTTGGGGGAGGGGGCAAAACCAGTGAAAACTACAAGGGGGGGAAGAGAAATTCTGAGAAAGTTTCAGGGACAGTTTACTACTGAATGGTGATAGGTGGCTGTCCTGTTTATCTTTAATTTTTTTCCAGTGCTGCCTACTTGATGTTTATTGCGGTGGGAGTAGTGATGAGGATTTTTTCGGCAGTCAGCTGCCATAAATTTTCCCCCAGATTTCCCCTTGAATGACACTATGATTTGACATTGTCTCACTTCAACTTCGGGAGACTAAAAAGTATTCAGACGTTCTCACGCACCCTGATAAATGCAGAATTCCCTTCTCTCCCTACCTTGCCATTTTTACCACCTAAGACTGGGTAGAGAAAATGAGAGGGGGGCATTTCGGATCACACTTGTACGGTATTTAATTAATTTCTCACGGTATGCTGTTGGCAGATGACTGAATGAAACAAAGGAACTTCATTGTCTCCCTGAAGTGCAATAACCCCAAGTGGGGTTGGACTAGTTGACTTTTTAGGTACCTTCCAGCTCTAGGATTCTATGATACCCCGGAAGGTCTCTGATTTGGGGAGCCTTTTCTTCCCAATTTCTAAAGTTGGAATTGGTTGAAGGGCATTCTCCTCGGAGCAAGGGCAAACAACTGCCCTGAAAAACAGGACTGCTCTGCTGCTAGAAGAAACTTTAATCTTTCCTTCCAAATTAAATGTCTCTTGAAGGTGACTCTGTTGCTACAGATGCCTGTTATTTCTAAGCTTGCTATAAAAATGGAGATTTTTTAAGAGAAATCCACACCCACAAGTCTAACATAAAATAGCATTATATCTAATCCTACTAGATTATGATATATCAGAACTTTATATGGTTAGATTTATTTTTTTAAAACCCTCCAAATGCACACCTGCCCTTGTGTATAATGTTCCACAAAAACTACTTGCTATTCAGCTTTCACCAGGGATCAGAAGGTCTGGAACCAACAAAGCACCTACATACAGCAAAGCTAAAGCTGTGGAATTGCTTTCTTGCTTAGATACTAGCTTAAATGCTACATTGAACTAGGAACCTACAGCCAATTTGGCTGAAGCTGCCAATGCAGACACTTGGTAGGCAAGTTCAACAGAAATCAATGGGGATGTCTTCCAACTAACTTGACAGAGGATCAGGATGCCAGTCCCACAGATTTTAATTGAACATAATGAGATACTTCATCTTAATACAGGGAGTAGTTACACATGGTATCAGGATGTAGTTTTTAAAAAAAATTCCTTCTTGATCAACAGAGTTTCATTTCAGAGCTAAAATGGTATCTCCTGGCTCAAAAATGGAACAGAGTCTCTGCCCAGGTCATTCCATTCCAACTACAATCCCAGAATAGATCACAAATGAATAACTCCTCTTGATCAAAACTGCCTCTCATTGCCAACCTAGGGGGACAAATGGTAATCGCATCTAGCACAGTAGTTCCCAAACTGTGGGTCGGGATCCACCCCTTGTGGGTCCCACTGCGGATTGGGACCCACTGATTTTTGGTGGGTTGCCAAAGGGTGATGGAAAGATCAGATCAGATGAAAAGATCAGTGGCAATTAGCCACTAGCCCTGAGGCTATTCAAAAATCAGATACCATAGCTGCTAATTACCCTGCAAAGAGCTCAGCTCCTACAGTTTGCAAGCATGTGTTAATTTAGAGAGATAAATATTTGAGAGCCTCTTTCCTGGCAATTATAAATAAATAAATAAATAAATAAATAAATAAATAAATAAATAAATAAAGTTATTTTTCTTTCTATATTTTCTTTTCTTTTCTTTTTTTTAAGTCTGCTAAACCTAAGTCCCAATAGAGCAGGGCTCTCTAAACTTTTTGGCCGAAGGGCCACATCAAATATCTGACACAGTGTCAAGGGCCGGAAAAAAAATATATAAAATTTAAATAAATACATTAGAGATGGAACTTGGATGAATAAATATATGAATAAACGGGCTCAAATGCCCAGGATTTCTCCAAGCTCCAACACAGCCCAAAGCACACACTTGAATGCACCCCCATTCCCCCACCCCACAAGCACAACTCTGGTTGTGTTTGGTAAGCTGGGCCAGAGGCTCTCAGGGGATCAGATACTGGCCATGGGCCAGACAGAGGCTCACAACAGGTGGTGTTGGAGACCCCTGCAATAGACAGGGGTTTGGAGACTTCTGCAATAGAGTACTGTTTTTTTAAAAAGGGGATCCCAGTGCTAAAGTTTGGAAACCCCTGAACTAGAAGAAAAGAGTTGCCAACCATCCAGGACTGGTTTGGAGTCTTCAGGAATCAGGATCAATCTCTAGGTGACTGAAGGCAATCCTGGTAATTTTTAACAGTGCTTGCTTGGCTGAATGACATTATGTCCTTTGGGGGAGGAGAGAACCGACAAGAAGAGCTTGACAACCATACTGGCCACAGAATATGCTGACAAGCTTCTTAAAGGGTTAGGGGAACGAGGTCCTGACCTTTCACTCTCCTCTGAAAATGGTCCTCCAAGAAAACAAGTTAAAAACCAGCTCTCTCTCCTATGAACAGAGAACAGAACGTTTTGCACTGAAATACATTTCATTGCATTGCTGGTAGTGCACGAAGAAGTCAGCACTCTTGATTCTCAACATAAGAAACGTTGTAGCCAGAGAAATGTGACTATACGAATCAGGCGTCAGTTTTGAATGGAGAAGCTCAACCACTTTCTTTCCCATTATGTAAGCAGAGGGCTCAATCCTATCCAACTTTCCAGCCCTGATACAGCTGTAATGCAGCCCCAATGTAAGGGAACAAATGTCCCTTTACCTTGAAGAGGCCTCTGCCTCCCCCCCACCCCCCACATCACCACAGGATGCAGCACATGCCACTTTAGCATGACTGCATCAGTGCTGGAAAGTTGGATAGAATTGGGTCCAAACTCACCATACCTCTAGTAGAAGCAACTAGACCCTAATTTAGAACTCTAACTTAGAACTCTGAATTTAGAACTCTAAGGGCACAATCCTTAGGTGCCCTTGGGCTGGACATGCACTGGCCCACGGAGGCTGAATCCAGCCTCCGTGCCAACCTCGAAGGGCAGGCTTTCGTCAGCTGAGCTCAGCCAATGTAAGGGTCTTTGGAGGGTGAGTAGGGGTTCTGGGGCAGGAGAAGGGGGGGCAGAGAGTGGTCCCGGATGCAGGCAGATGGAGAGCAGGAGGCAGGGCTGGGACCCAGCAGATATGCTGGATCCTAGCCCCCGTTCCCAAACTGCACGGAGCGGCTGCAAACTACTCCACTCTCCTTGGACTCATGTCACCTCTTGAGGTGGCAGAAGTCCGAGGAGACCCGTTAGGGCTGTGGTGGCTTACCCGGGGGTAAGAGGAAGAGTTTCCCCTTGCCTCCAGCCTCCACTTTGGGCCCTTATCTTGTGCTGGATACAGCGCAGCCCTCCTGGTTTTCCTGTTACAGCACAACATAGGATTGCACTGTCAATCTAAACCAAACTTGTTATTCATTATCCGTTCCCAATTTCTATAACCCTATGCAGATGTTCAGTTCATGGATAGCACATAGGAAGGGAGGTGCCAGATCTCACCCACCTGTACATCCTGCATCTGTCTGCATGTACAAACTCTACATGTGCAGGCTCATCCACACAAATGGAAACCTGGCCTTTTCTGCAGGGTTCCTGTGCTCATGTGCTATGGCTACATGGGTACAGTTTGCATGCGCACAGGGTCTGCACAGGCAGTATACTAAGCGGATGGAGGTCAGGACTGAGACCTTTCACTGTGATTCCACTCCCTCTGCCCCCCCCCCAAACATTCAGCGTATATGAACTGAACATTTGTATAGTAATATTCTGCATGTATGCAGCACCCTCAACCATTCAAAGGTCTCCTGCTCTCTTAAACTTCTCCTTTTCTCCTTTGCCAAGTTTATACCTGGACCTGCCTCCAGAACACTGCTTGATGCTCTCTCACTCACAACCTCCAAATCCCATCTGAAAATCCACTTTTTCTAGGAAGCCTTTGACAGTCAGTCCCTATTCACTAACTGTCCCCATTACTAAGCTTAGTTACTAAGCATTTAAAACTGAATCACATACTTTTCCCCTGCTGACCCCTGCCACTGTCCCTTCTCTCCCTCATTGTCTCCCTTGTTCATTTTCTAAACTGTACACCTCCTGGGGCAGGGACCTGTCCTTTTTGACTCTATGCTACCATGTACATTGGTAAGGTACCATGTGCATTGATGGCACTATATAATAACATATCCCTTAGTAATGAAAACTGAAAAATGTGGAGGCAGGTGTTCCATCACCTCTAGTGGGATGAATGATCTACTACAATAGTTCTCAGACTGTGGGTCTGGGACTCACCAGTGGGTCGTGACTCAATTTTTGGTGGCTTGCGAAACTGAGAGGGCAGATTACTCTATGTGCATCAAGGGTTAAACAAGTTGCTACTTGATGCGGGGAGCACTGCTTCCCAGTCACCATTATAGTCACATCCCTTGGCATGTATAAATCAGGCAGCAGCAATTTTCAACCTTCTTCTCACGGCACACTGACAAAACACTAAAATTGTCAAGGCACACCATCGTTTTTTGACAAGGTACACTGCACTGACAGCAGGGGCTTGCATCCCCCAGCGGCACTACCAACAAAAGACCCTCCCCCAAACTTCCATGCCACACCTGTAGACCACCAGTGGCACACCAGTGTGCCATGGCTCAGTGGTTGAAAATGACTGCTCTAGGGCCTCTAAAAAGTTTGAGAACCACTGATCTATCATAGATACAGAGTAATAGCAGTTCAGCAAACTTGAGAGCTGTGCTTGAATCTGCGCCCGCTTGCCCAGTCAATCACATCCACGCATAAAAACTCAATTGAAATCAGGATCACCTGATAAATCAGTGCTACACAGCAAGTTATATAAGGCACATAGATTGAATACCCCGCTGTAAATTCAGCTGTCAGAATGAATTAGAATTTTACACCCTCAACCAATCTCTGCTATATTAATGAATCGTTATGTAAACCTTCCTGGAACTAACATTTGCCCAGTTCCCAATGACAGTAATGAGAAATATAAAAGCTAAAAAACACACCAAGCAAATCGTTGGGGCACAGATTCCACGGAGGATGATTAATCCCAAACTGCAGATTGCCAACAGTAGGGCAGAAGCAACTCGTATCATGATTAATATGAAAAACAGTTTTGCTTGCATGCAAACAGTCTGCAGGCAAGTATGTGTACTTTATAAACTTACTTTGCAATGCGATAAATCTAAAAAGTAGGGATGTGTCTCTATTAGCAATTAAAATGCCTAGAGAGATCCTTCTCTGACGGCATTTTGGAGCACATTTTCATACCGTCTCTGCTCTGTCTAATTGCTATGTACTCCTGGCAGCTTGCCTCAAAGCACAGAGCATATGGCATTCTCCGAGGAGAAGATATCATTTTCCCCCCTTAAAACATGCAAGTCAGTTGGTCATTGTTACCCCTCTGTGGAATTATTCAAACAGCTGCTCTCTCCAACTTCGAAGGAAGGCCGTCTTTTGTCTTCTTTTCTTTTAAAAAATGTATCTCCTTTGCATAGCTCCGCCACTTAATGAATGATGGCTTTAAGGCTTACTCGTGGAACGGGTTTGATCCACGACGGAGAAGACTGCACTGAACCATGTTGTCAAATTTCCCAGTCTTGAAGCTGCCTGATCCTAAAACATGCAAACAGAAACCTTTGCCATAGCTGCTAAAGGGGAATCCTACCCTGGGGGGAGAACTTTCACTTGATGACACATGGATAAACAAGTCACAGTGGCACCTTTTAAAAACCCAGAACCAGGCAAACGGCTCTCAAACTGGGCTGCGCAACTAACTGCTAATCAAACTGGCCCCAGCACCATGTTAGTGTTCTTCAACAACTCAGGGAGGGGACTAACAATTAGGGAACTGAGGACCAAACTGGTGGTGGTGTGAGTGTACCAGAGATGCCCCTCATCGCATCAAAAGCCTACTAATGGAAGCTAGTCATCTGACAATGTTTGTTCCCTTACCTTGGGACTGCACTACGGCTGCATCAGCCATGGAAAGTTGGAAAGGATTGGGCTGCTAAGGTCCTTGGAGGGTGCTTCTTCTGATTCTGGTGCCAGGCTTGGCAATTCTGACAGCATCTTTCTTTCTAATTTCTAGTTCCCATGCAGCTTGGATTACGTGCAAAATGAAATCACCTGGAAGTTCTTTTATCCCTTGGCAGTGCTGCCAAGGAGGAGTTCCTATGGGGCTCATGGGCACACCTGCACAATTCCTGTATTTTTGGATGCTATCAAAATGGTGCGGGGTGAGTCAGAGCAAAATGGCACATATCTAGCTCTGGTACCATTCGAACTGGGCTGCAGTGGGGCTTACTTCTGGGTAAATATGTTCAAGATCGGGCTGTAAAGAATAACGGTTAGATCTTGTAAAATGAATGGATGATTTTGTGAGATAAGTTAGCCGCTTCATTCCCTTACCTTGAGGAGGCCTGCATGACTGCCCCTCCCACCACAGAATACAGCACACTCCCCATTGGCACATCTGCCTCAGGGCTGAAAAGTTGTATAGGACTGGATCCTAGGCCATCTGATCTGAGATTCCGGCCATTAAGGAAGCCCCACCCAGAGAACCAGCAGCAGCTGGGACCCACTCATGCTTCCACTGAGTCCCTTCCGGTTGCAGCCCACCATATAGCATATCCCAGAGTCATCTCCTGCATTTCAAGAATGAAGGTGCCAACAGGCAGAGGTAGAAGCTGCAGTTAGAAGGGGGAAGCATACACTTGTGGGCATGGTCTTCCCTCCTCCTTGTCCTACTCTGTTAATGAAAGCCCGGCAGGAAAGCTATGCTAAGGCACTAGGAAAGGTGGAGACAAGCATCTAAGTTCTTGGTCACAGGCACTGTTGGGGCATTTACCTGCCAAATTCCTTGCTTTGAACTACTGATTTTCTACCAATGTGCTGCAGCACATTGGTATGCCACAAATGGTCCACAGGTGTGCTACGGGAGTTTGGGGGAGAGTTAATTTATTAGTAGGGTGTTTGGGGATGTAAGACCCCTGCTGGTAGCACAGTGCGCCTTGTCAATTGTCAAAAAATTGATGGAATTCCCCCCCCCCATTTTATTTATTATTAACAGTATTTATATACCGCTTTTCAACTAAAAGTTCACAAAGCGGTTTACAGAGAAAAATCAAATAACCAAATGGCTCCCTGTCCCAAAAGGGCTCACAATCTAAAAATATGCAAAGGAATACCAGCAGACAGCCACTAGAACAGACAGTGCTGGGGTGAGGTGGGCCAGTTACTCTCCCCCTGCTAAAAAAAGGAGCACCCACTTGAAAAAGTGCCTCTTACCCAATTAGCAGGGGTAATTTTAGCACCCTTTAGTGTGCAGTGAGATACAAACGGTTTCTACTCCTCTAAATATATCCTGAGCTGGACAGCTCCTTAGCTAGTTTGGTATTCCTGTCTGAGAACACTGCTTGTGGGATACCTGGGCTATGCTGGACAGCTCCTCTGATGCTGTAAGGCTGTTAGACTATATACAGTGGTGGAATAGATTCACCTATGCTTTTCAGGTAACCTAAGAATTAGGTTGTGTCTTGCTGAATTAGGTTGGGACTTGTGCTCCCTGAAGCATTTGGTGGGCCACTGTGAGATACAGGAAGCTGGACTAGATGGGTCTTTGGCCTGATACAGTGGGCCGCTCCTTATGTTCTAAGAATTAGGTGCGGAACAACCTGCTCACAGCAAGTCAGTACAACTGTTCCAAAGCCATTCAGCTACATTCACAGCCATCCTTTGTGGGGCATAGCCATGTTGTGCTAAAACTTGCCAGCACACTTTTGACCAATGACTATTCTGCATCAGAGCACCAGGTCAAGGCATGAGTAGATGATGTGCACCAGAGAAGGGAGACCAGGGCAGGAGGTCTGGTCTGGGCAGGAAGTCTGGTCTAGAGGGTAGAGCCTCCGTTTGCCTGAAGATAACATCCGCAGGTTGCCAGTTCAAGGCCACCAGCACCATGAATGGTGAGACCTTGAAGCAGCTGACAAGCCGAGCCAAGTTATTCCACCTGCTCTTTGGTGTGAGCGAAGAAGCATCTTGGCTGCCCTCCACGTGAGAGATGAAGGAGCTGCTTGTCAGCTTGCGTGGGAGGAAACTGGAGGCCAGAATGTGATACCAGATCAGAAAGATCCATCTGAAATGTTGTGGTTCTTGAAAGATAGAACCTTTCAATTGTAAAAATCCCTACGGGGATTTAGAACAGCCTGCCTTTGTAAACCGCCTTGAATAAAGTCTGAGGAGAAATCTGAAGACCAAGAAAGGCGGTATATAAATACCTGTATTACTACTACTACTACTACTGGATCTCATGGTGCTGTGCAGCTCAGAATGGAATTAGGGCGGCTATAAGTGTTCATGCAAACTCTCCTAACATTACAAATACATCCGGTTTCCATGCTTTTCACATCTCATAGGACATCAAAAAAAACTTTATTCTTTTTTGAAATGGTTTTAGGTGTCCAAATAATGATTTTGAAATGCATTGATAAGAACACAAGCATACCTAATGACATGCATCATCTCACATGAAGCAAGTTGTGAGTTCTATCCTTTTTTCTCCTCTGCACTATTACAATCAGTTCTCTTTATACTTGAATTCATTATCTGCTAATTCACTTACCCACCAGGGGCAGAATTGCCACCTATCTCTCTTTCTCCGCAACTCTGTTCTCGTTATCCGCGAAAACTGTGGCTGGGGCAAGCCTAGGGAAGGAGCCAAGATACAGGTGGAGAAAGAGGAAAGGTGAAATGACCCCCTCCCTACTGCTGAACTCTAAGCCTGGTTATTGGGAAAGCAACCTTCAACAAGTTGAGAGATAGCCAGTACAGAGAAATCACCATTGCCACAACCTTCAACACATTAAGGGATATCTAGCATGGAGGAAGAAGCATCAGATGTTGGAGATGTAGATGAGCCCTCACTATCACTCAGCCCCACTGACTTCTAAGTAAGATTCAGGTCCATAAAGTTCATAGAGTGTATGGTGAAGAGGGTCCCCTGGAACCTAACTTCATTTTCCGCTCATTGATTCAGTATCTGCTAATGCAGTATCCACTAGGTTTTCCAGGAAACTAACCCTGGCAGATAACAAGAACTGACTTTATTTACCAGGCTTCCAAAACCTCTTCTCTCTTTGATCATGAGAGAATCTTCTCAAAGTGAAGCTGGATTCTTATCCCTTCCTCTCGTAAGCTCTTTCACACTGCCAATTCTTTTCATTCTGTACAAGAAAATTAATGACTAAACTGAAGAAAGAACACAAGGCCTACAATACGACGATGAATGGGTAAATAAGCAGAAGTCACCCCATAAAATAAAGAAACAAATGGAAATATGAAAGTGAGAAAGTCAAAACACAATTAGGCAGTCATAACCACCATATGTGATCATCAGATGCTTCCAAAAGAAATGGATGCAGGCTGATACATTGGAATATGAAACAAATCTGGATGCTAGCAAACCAATCCCAGCAAAATTCCAGCACAGCGATACAGTAGTGCAAGCATAACCTTGCTGCCCACTACAGGGGAGTTTCAGCTGCTGGAGCGCTCTTTGGAATAAGGGGACATTTGTCCCCTTGCCCTGGGGTAAGCCCCAGCAGCTGAAATGGGTCAACTTGGACCTGTGCCAAAGGTATCACCGGCGCAAGTCTGCATTGATCCATGCAGGTGGATTGAGCCCAAAAAGGGGGTTTGGATATAGCATGTGCTGGTAGCACTAATCCCACCCCCTTCCCAAACCCAATCTGCCAATCCCTGCCCCATCTCTTCTCCATTCCACCCCCTCACCTCACCTCTGCACTAGACTTACCTGGTCCAGCAGGTATCCTGACTGCCGCCAGTGTGTGCAGGAAGGATCTGGCCTTTCTACTGGTGCGCCAGCATACTGCACTGCCGGAAAGCACTTTATGGTGCTTTTGCAACAGCATGACACTTGCCACATTTTTTCAGCAGCTGCCACGATGCTGCTTCATTTGCTGGGTGAGCTCTTAAAAGGTCCCTCTTCCTATTTTTCACCCACCCACCCCCCAACATATACACACACACTTACAGATCTGAGTTGGGGAGCAAAAGAGAAACAGGAAAATTCTATTTTGTTATCCAGAGAAGGCCACACACAACCACCCACCACATGAAGTTGGGGAGCAAAAGAGGAAAAAAGAAAGAAACAGGAACATTCTTACATTTGCGAGTCTTGTCTGCTCCGAAAAGACTGCAGCACATACTTTCACATTGCCCCAGAAGGCTCTCTAGGCCAGGGGAGAGAGCTTGGAAGAGTCCTGATGTCACTCCAAAAAATTTTTTAGGTCAGGGAGAAGTCTAAAGGTCTAAAGCACGGGCTCACACGTGGTGCGGCTTGAGCAATGCAGCTCCTTCTACTGCCTGTTTTCTCTAGTATGCCTTTTGCTCACCCTCTGCAGCCAGTTGGGTGAGTCAGGGAATCTGCCCTTCCTCACGTCACTCATTGGGTTGTCTGAGGTCGACAACTTCCATCAGGACTAAAAGCTGCTCCAAGTCAGGTTGCCGCAGCTGCATTCAGTCACCAAGCCTCTTGCAACCCTCCGAAAGGTTCCCATGACCCTTATCCATGTCCCGAACCTGGGACTGGTAACCACTGCTCTACAACATCAGATAACATTAAGAAGCCCTAGGTTTCTTAAGGTCAAGCTCAAGGATGCTTGGTGGTGTTATGTCTGCCACTGGAACCAAATGCTGGTTTGTGATAGTATACTCTCTCTCCTGTAAGTGCAGAGGACCAGGATTCCTGGGACAACAAAAATAGCCAGCAATAGGGACTGTATTTATATGCAGATACATTTAGATGATTAATTTTGTATTATTTGTTTTTTTCACTCTAAGCCAACCTGCAAACTCCACAGTTTTAAGGACCTTGTGTTTGTGTGTTGTTCTTAAGTAGCTTCCTAGCTCCCTCTGCTAGGTGTTACTTGTTACTGCATCAAAATCGGTCAAGTGGTCTCACATGACTATCCAACCAACAGTACACATTTCTCCCCATCAAAAATATCAGCCAGCTGTGCAGAAAGTTCCCTCAAGTTCTGAACAGATCCAGTTGACAGCCAGTCCTCCCATGTATCTATTTCTGCTTCTCCCATAAGTTGCTCCAAGGGAGCAGTGAAGATACCCATGAACAGGGGGAATGAACCTTACAGATAAGAAGGATCCCAAGAATATGAAGATGTGAAAAACAGAGGCTCCTAACCTGCTCTTAACCTTCTCCAGGCTGGATTTACGAACCCAGATTGAAATGCTTAATCAGATGACCCCCTAACTGTGCGTCATGTAAGAGAATGATTTCTTAGCACAGAATAATTAGAAGGTAATTCACACCACTATCAACAAGATCACATATTGTGAAGCATTATAGATATTTCATTGTTCATTAGTGTAAAAGGAGACCAATAGTACCATTAGAAACTATGAGGACTATGGGTGTCATATGTCTTCAGCCACTAAATGTATTCTTAATGGAAAGCTCCTGTTGAGAGAAATCTGTACAGCAGATTTGGATATTCTCTCCAGAAACAAGCACTATTTTGCCCAGATTTGTGGTGAATCTTCCCTAGTTCATGTGTCCTTGGGTGTCCTGGGAAACTCATGAATATTGGGAAGAGAAAGTGAACAGAATCCCCACTTTCCAGGGAGTAAGCCCCGTTGACTATGATGGGACTTATTTCTTAGTAGACATGCATGTGATTGAGCTTTAAGCCCCATTGTCCCAAGTCCTGTTGAGAAGTGCCAAGAGGTTCCTGGAAATGCTGGTGGGTAACAAATTTGCAGATAACAATGGGGTTAGGTACAAGGGGTAGGGGGAGTACCATCAGAAGAATTCAGCAGAGACCCTCAGGAAGCCAGCAGAGTGAAGCAGGAAGTGCCAAAATAACTCTGGACACTGCAGAGACCTTCCAGAGGTTGCAGGGACCTTCAGAATGATGCCTTCAACCAGTGCAGACCCCTTTAAAATGATTGGTGGAAGCTTCCACCTGCCATTTTTAAGGGGTCTGTGCTGGTCACAGGCACCATTCTTAAGACCCCAGCAGCCTCCAGAAGGTCTCTGCATAGCAGATAACAAGAACAAAGGCATGGATGATGAGAGATGGTAGCAATTCTGCCCCTCGTGGATAAGCAAATTAGTAGATAGTGAATCCATATATAAAGGGAACTGACTGTTCGTCTAAGTAGAAATGCATAGGATTATGCTATTTACAGGTAAACTAACATGCATCAACCCTTAATAAGTTTGTCCCAGTCCTTCAACTTGAATAGAATTTTACATCTCTGGTATTATGAATCGTGGCTACCGTGTTACAGTTCATACTGTCAGTTTCACTAGATCTCCTATATGAGTGCACTTAGTGCTCCTGTCCTAATCTTGGGCATGATTTTTAATTTCAGCCAGGAGTTTTAAACAGATTGCTATTTTTTGTGGCCCTTACTTTTAAAGGACTGAAATCTACCTGACATTTCAAAAGGCAAAACATGCCTTTTCCCTTTAAGTGTTGCGAAAATACAGTTTAGTGAAGGCCAAACGGGCTTCTCCTGCTGCTATCTAGCTGATCGAAGAAAATTGTATCATTTTGCAAGCAAAAGAAAAAAAAATTCCATACTTCAGGAATACTGCTGACATGGTTTTATAGTCCAACATCTGTGATAAAATTCAGCTTGAAGTCCCCTTACATATAAACATTACTTTTCTTCTCCTGGAGTTCTGTGAAAAGCAATCATGGTATTACTGTCAACCATGGTAAAAGTAATCTAACAAATATCCTCTGTGCTTACCTTTTTATTAGTGTTTCAGCAGCAGTGCTATATACTGCAGTTATGGTTGAGATGGCCATTCCATTCTAAGCCTCTATTTTCGAGGCTTACAATTTTCTTTTAAAAATTACCTTTGGCACTGAAATTTGTTGTGCCTGGTCAGCCTAACAATGATTTGGGCAGGGCCAAGGAGAGAGAGACACCCTGCTAGGAGCTTTAGAAAGGGGGGGGGGAACCCTTTGAGTTATCTGAACAAAACAGGTCTACACAGGATTGTATTGATATTTGAATGCTCTTTTACTTTTCCCTTTCATTCATCTACAACACATTGTTTTGCAGTACAATCCTATGCCTGTCTATGAAGAGTTACGCCCCACAGAGTTCAGTGAGACTTACACCCAGAAAGTGTGAAAAGGATTGCAGCCTTAGTCTACAAGTTTGGATGATATAGCAATCAGGAATATGCATAACACAGTTACTGGGGAGGGGGGGGGGAAGCAAAGAAAAGAAATTCACAATATTAACTAGAACAGTCTTTCCCAAACTGTGGGTTGCGACCAGGGACATGCAGTGGGTGGGGAGGAGGTGAGACAGAACCTTTTGTCCTTTTGAAAAGTGCAGCCACCACGTGAGGCTCCCAAGCACCCACACCCATGTGCAGAGCTCATGGTGGCATTTTTCAAAGGCGTTTTCCAGCATTTTTCGAATGCTCTGCCTCAACTGCCTCCCAATTTTTGGGGGGTTGCAAAACAGACAAGCTGATAACTGACCTTGCATCCAAACAGCTCCAAATTGGGTCACAGCACCAATAAGATTGGGAACCGGTGAACTAGAAGTTCCATTATGGCAGCCCAGAGGTTCCCAAACTACTTACCTTCACAATGCACTGCATCGTACATGTTGGATCCAGAGCCTACCAAGTCCAGGAGACTGCAATCAAAAATGGTGGATGAACCAAAAGTTGCATCTGGGTTGTGTGCATGCCCCCACAACATTTTCCACATCGTGACATGGTTCCCAAACTCTGTGGCAAAGTGCAACTCACAGTTTGGGAACTGTGGCACAATACATAAAATAATGCAGGGGTCATGTGTACATGACCCAGACGCAGCTTCCATTTTGTCCACCATTTTAGGTTGCAACATTGTTGGACTTCCACCAGAAATTGGGTCGTGACCCACAGATTCTCTTAGAGCCACATCAACACAGTGTGGCCTGAGGGGAAGGCAGAAAGTGCACAGGGCAGGAAGCTCATATCACACCTCATATATGGCCGGCAGGTACTATTGGAGCAGTCCATCTTCCACCTTCTCAGGAGCTACTTAGATAGCTACCTAGATACCCTGAGAGGAAGCAGAAGAAGAAAGCACAGACAAAAATTCATGCCACCCAATTCTGAAAGGACTACCAAGAACCTGTTATATCTATTATAACTTTTGTTACTGTTTTATTACTGTTTTAATCTAGCAAATATACTAATAATGAATTCAGCTTCCGAAATGACTGTCAGACTGGAAGCTAAATGGGGCCACCTCCACGAAAGGCAATGGTTTCTACATATTTTTGTGGACAGAAGTAAATATAATTGTACATTAAAAGAAAAATAAAAGGAATCGCTTAAAAAAAATCAACTTGACCACAACAGAGCACACTTAGGGAGCCCCAAGAGCCTTGGAATGTCAAAGATTTGTTTTCAACTGACAACTGAACACCCAGGGAGTATGAAGGTGAGAAGGAATTCACTTGCTTGAGCCATTAACACCCAGACGGTGGGCATTAGGGTTGGGGAATTGCAACACTTTGCTGCTGGTCTTATTTGCATTTTTAAAGTTGTAAACTACAGGTATAACGTAATTATCCACGGATTTTTCACCTGTGGTTTATCTCAAAGCGATGAGAAGTCCCTTTAAATTAAAGGAAAAACTTCCCTTTACTCAGCCTCTTACCATTGTAATGCAGGAGAGATGTAGCAGGCAGGCAGACAGGCAGCTTAGTTTCAATTCACTCCTAGGCAAGAGATCCCCCCCCTTGAAGCGCTTGATAATCACTTCCGCTTTGCATTCTCTTTGCATTCTCTTGCAAACTCCAGGGGGAAGGGAGGGGTCACTTGTCTCAGAGTGAACTGAAACTAAGCTGTTGATTGATTGACTGATTGCCTGCCTGCTTGCCTGCCACTCTCCTGCATTTCAATGGTAAGCGAGACTATTTTAAAACTGCTGAGTAAAGGGAGGTTTTTTTAAAAAAATTGATTTCATTTAACACAATTTTCGGCATCCATGGGGGTTATGCAAACAGACACAACCTATACTGTAAATGCCAAAACAGAAAGGTGGTGTATGCAATAAACACACATGCTCGTTCACACAAACACATACAAAGTGGCTTATAGGATCAAGATCAGCACTGTTTACAGCACGTCAGCTAACATGGTTTTCACAGAATTTTGCTGTGCTAATATCTCACAAAAATTCATCAGTCTTCTGTTTATTTCAAATAATGAGGTGAAACTGGTGGTGTATAGCAGGGGTCTCCAAACCCCGGGGGCCAGATGTGACCCGCGGCGAGCCTCTATCCAGCCCGTGGCCAGCCTCTTGTCCCCTCAAAGCCTCTGGCTCCCTTGACCAAACATGATTGGAGCTGTGCTCTGGTTACATCTGGAGGGTGTTCTAAGGGCCAGAGAGATTGAATGAATGAGCCCATTCATTCATTTATTCACTCATCTAACTTCCATCTCTAATTTATTATATTTAAATTTTTTTCTGGCCCTCTACACTGTGCCAGATATTTGATGCGGCCCTCTGGCCAAAAAGTTTGGAGACCCCTGGTGTATAGGAATAAGAGTATTTCCACACTAGCATTTACTCTGGAATTGCTACTTGGTTCACTCACTTTTTACAAAGTTTACACGATGCTTTCAGCAAATCACTGCTCTCCGGTGTTTTCCCCATACTACTCTGGTTCCATTTGGGAGCTCAGAAAATCCAATTCTTTTTAATAGAGAAAAAAAAAACACCTCTAGTATTCTATCATTTGAAGAGGCATGACTACTTTGCAGAGATGCTGCCCCTCTAATCAAAAGCCTTCTTCTGCTGGCTTCAGCCTAACTGATTGCTTCCTGCAGCCATAATCAGACAGCTCTTGTTCCAAACTAGTGCTGAGTGTGGGGTGGAGATACTGGGCTGAGTTTCAGAGGCAGAAGAACAGCATCAAGTTTGTGGGAGCCAAGGGTGCATTCAAAAGTGAAAGAACAAGGGATGGTAATTTAAGATTAAAAAATGCACACTAGCCTTTTCCACTGGAATTTCTTCTGTAGATGGAATGGGGCAGGGGGCACTTATTTAATCTCCTTTTTTCTTTGTGCTACAGAACAAGTACACAAATAATTTTTAAATCTTTTGATGTCAATAAAGTTTCCGTGACAAATTCCTAGGCCATATCACAAACTGCTATGCAACTTGAAAAGCAGCTTGTAATATGGCATGGGGATCTGTCACTCACAAAGAAGAAGTCAGAGATTCCACAGGGTATGTCCAAGCACATGTCTGGATCCAAACCAAGGCCTGGATCCAACCCACTGAAAATGAACCGAGGAAAGGCAGGATTACCGCATGAAAGGAATAGATGTAGTAGGGCAGATGGGGTAGAATCAACTGTGAAAAGAGTTAAAGAAATGATATATGTACTGGTTCCTTTGCAGGCAATGCAAGGCCAGAAAAACCTCTTGCCTTCTTCTCTCCACTCCCAGAGAGGGAGGAGTGCTCAGGGGAATGCTTGAGCTGCGGCTACTGAAAGTGACTTCTGCACAGTTGGTGCTTACTCTGATGATGAGATCTCAACTATTGTCAGAGGGGAAAAGGACAGAGGAGAGGATGTGGAACTAGTGGGGTTAGTTCCTTAGCTGTGGCTGCCAAGGAACCTGGAAGTGCCTGGCAGTGCTAAGGCCAGGTAAGGCAGTAAGCGGTGAGCACAAGCGACGCCCGGCAGACACCCTCGTTGCACTACAGCCTGCAGGCTCTGGTGAGCCTCCTGTAGAGCAGGAAGGTGAAGGAGGTGGGAGGGGCTACAGGGCAGGAAAGGGGGGGGAGGCCACCTAGACCCACTTTATGCCTAGCAGGGACCTGAAAGAGGCTGCATCTGCCAGGAACCTACCTTTACGTAAACTCCCCCACTCGGCTGATGGGGAAAAGTCTTGGACAGGGGGAGCTGGCCAAGCAGAAGACTCGAACCGTTAGTGACCCAGAGGGAGACTAGCCTGTTCTGGGAGGAGGATCCCTCCCCTGACCACATCTGATGCCATCACCTGCCCAAGAACGGACATGGTCTCCACCCTTTTTTGGCACTGGAGCCTTTCACAGCCTTAAGAGCCTTGGCCCTCACTGTGACCAATAACCACTGAGGTCAGACACATATTTGTCTGACCTGCTACCGCACAATGAGGATCCAAAATTTAAAAAGAGAGAAAGGTACATTCAACGCTTGGTGCCCAGTGCGCACCAACACTTTTGTGCCCAGACACAAAATGAACCTATTCACAAGATCAGGTTCCATACGGATTATCATTACAAGGTAACTGAACGTCATATAGCTGCGAGAAGGTGGACATCATCATATCATCATCGTCAAGAATATCTATATTCCCTTCCTTGCCTTATGGAACTGCTCGCTCAAGTCAAACTGTGCCCCCTTGGGACACTTTCCTTCCAAGTATCTAAACTTCATCCTATAGCTCTCATAAAAAGTAATTACTGTTCAGAGGATCTGCAGTTCATTTCACCTGTATTACTCTGAGATTTTGTAATTGTCATAAAATCTATTTTACCTCCATGCCCTATTACACATAGGACCATGAAAGAATAAGAATAACCCGATGTATAAAGACATTCTGAGTTGTCAGAAATTGCTTTAGCTTGCATTTTTCCATGTATATAACTATCTCAAAGGAAATGCTAATTCTATTTCTATTTTCCAAAAACCCATGCATATATACATGACACTGCATAAATGAGATGAAGGCAACCGTATTTCACTGTACAATATAAAATCAGAACAAATGTCAGCAAACACATAGGCAAACCATGGTTTAATTTTTGTGTCGATTTATTTCTAATAATGAACATGTAACAATGATTCATTTGGGATTTTTAAGATATATTACAGTCCTTAGCACCAACCTCTTCATTCAAGAGAAAAGGCACAACTTAGACACGATAAGTATGCTTGAAAATCAGAGAAGGGCATATGATTTTGTAGAAGAACAAAGTAATTTATATTCAGAATTACACACTTGCTACACAACTTTCAAAATCTGCTTTTATTTTTATTTCTATTTTCTTTTTCTACCTTTCCCCCCTCCTTTTCTGCTTGTTTTCTGTTTTAGACTCAGCAACTATGGTGTTGTTTGTCCAAGGTTTTCTGAGTCTGTATTGTTAAATTTTTGTTTTTTTAAAATAAAGAAACAAGAAAATCGGAGAAGAGTGTACCAGGGGGAGGAAAATATTATCGGCCTTAAGTATGCCTTGCGCATTAAAGTTTTACTGTTCCTTGATCAAATCAAGAGACAATAAAATAATTTCTTACAGCCAAATCAGTGTTACATTTTTGTTCTGAGACTGAGCTAACAAAAGTGACAGCCAATATTAAAGAGAGTGCACAAGATTGTTTTGTCAAAATACCACTATGGATAAAGTACCACAGCAAATTAAGCCCAATGTTCTGCGCCACCCTACTGTATAATGTTATGGTATGCAGAAGATTTAAATAGCAGCAAATGTATACTTGGGGTCTGACCTGCTTTCCACATAAGTGCCTGATCCTGCCCCCCACTTACCTGCTGTCCACCCACAGGCCTGCCTGCCACCTGCCCTCCCCATGCCCTGAAACATCTCCTCCCCACCATCCCCACACACCCCCAGACCTCCGCACCGGCCTAGCTCAGCCAGCACAGACTTTTGTGTTGGTCCAAAAGGGCTTGGGCCAGCCTCCCTCGTCTCTTGGTGGTGCGAAAGTGCTTTACAGCAATTTCGTGATACTGGTGAGAGGGCACCAGCCCATGCCCTTTTTAAGATTGCACCCAACACTTCCATTTCTCGTGCATTCTCTTTTCAACTGTGGAAGGAATTTTCATAAAATAACAGCTTTTGTGTAAAACTGATTACCTATGGACACTCACATAATCACAGATATGCAAGAAGGGAAGAACATCGGCGTCGGAATTAGAACTTGTTAGTCACACGGCAGAATAAAAGGTTCTACATTTGTAGTAAAACATTGTAGAAACATTGATGGGTAGAGATCATGGAATTGAATCAAAAAGCAGGTTTGCAGAATTAAAAGTCAGTGATGTCACTTCTTCACTTTTGCTTGCGCAAAGCTTATTAGCATTTTTAAATCACCAAAGCTTTGTTTTTTAAATTGTTTAAATCACCGAAACTTTGTTTTTTAAATTGATTTGCTATAGTGCGTTTTTTGCCATCCACATGAGTGCTTGGAATGGAACCCAAGCGAATAATGAGGCTCAACTTATATAAAGCTCATTTAAAATATGCTAAAATTGCAAAGTGTATATTGTACTTTCTGCCTTGGTTTCACATAACAGACAACAATTTGCAAAATGTTGTGTGTGGCCCTTTGAATGGGAGACAAATTTAGGGTTTTCACAAACATACAGTCTAATTGCTAAGGTCCTGGAATATAGCAATAAAGATTATAGAACAGTGTTTCTCAACTAGTGGTACTCATACCGCAAGTGGTACTTGATGTGGTGTCCGTTGGTAGTCGTGGAACCCCCAGACCGTCATTGCCTGACAGTGAGACCAGCTGTGCAACACGGCAAACAGCAGTAGGGGGCTAGGCTTGGTGGGCAAAATTCCAGCTTGCACTTTTTACACACTCAAAAAAGCCCTCTTGCCTGCCCTGAGCCTCTTACCATTGTTTGTCATGTTGTGTCTGGCCTCCCAATCCAGAACTAACAGGCAAATATATCATTGCAGTTACTTCCAGTGCTATTTTCAACAGGTAGACCATGCAAAGTGGTACAGTGGAGGACAAACACTGAGAAACACTGATCTAAAATATTTACTATATAAAATGACTGACTAGGAACCAGTTTTGTCTCTTGCTGTACGGTTTCCACCATACGGTTCTCAGTTTGCACTGCAACGTATCAGTTAAGACAATAAGGCTGCAACCCTATACGCACTTTCCTGGAAATAAGTTCCATTTACTTGAGTGACAGTTTCTTCTTAGCAGACATGCATATGATTGTGCTGTAAAATGATGTGCTTGTTCTATACCCAGTGAGACTTGATTAGCAACTTATTAACAAGCAAGAACTGCTTCAGCTATAGAGCTCCCTATAGAGTTTCTTGTGTTAGCATTGAATTACCTCCCAAATTATATTCTCATCTGGGCATTAACAGAAACCTTGATAGTATATAATATATTATTATGATCCAATCCTATGGGCCACTTATGGTGGTTGAACTCCTAGTCCCTTGCCACAAATGTTGTTGCAGCATCATAAAAGGCATATCAATGTTGTGCACTTTGGGGCCACCGGCACAAGTGTCCAGAGGTCCCTTGTGGACAGCAGCTACTGAATACTGAACCAGTACAGAGAAAGTGGTGGCAGAGGTAGTTTGAGGGGATGAGGGGGAGGGTCATGGGGGAGATGGGATTGGGCTGTCGTGAAATTAGCTGGCCTCATGGAAGGGCCAGCCCAGAACAACACACAAAGAGAATCTTGGAAGTTGTTGATTTCATGTGGTTGTCATGACTCAACAACCCTTATTCATGAATAGGGAATCTAATTGTTGCTACCTAAGGATAATTTCAAAATGCATCTGCAGAAGTGATAAACTGAACTGGCTCTCGTTGAAATGCTTGCATTCTTTTCATAGATCCGGTTGCAAGGCTTGGCGCGGCCTTTCTAAGTCCCACAAAGGCCTTTGTGCAGTTCATAACTGCAAGCCCAAATGCAGCTGCAGCATCAACAGCTGAGAGTAGGGCTCAAGTGTAGCTTCCACTTGCTGTACAAACACAAAGCATAGACCAGATTAACATACACCAGGGGCAGAATGATGGGAGAAAAGTATGACCTCTGGGCTTTCCAGAGATAGCTGATGGGCCATTGTGGACGCTGGCCCAGATGGTCCTTTGGCTTGATCCAGCAGAGCTCTTCTTATGTTCAGATAAGTAGGGTACCTTCCATTGTTGTGCCATAATACCAGCAGAGGGCCCCTTAACACTCATCCTATGTGATGAACCATAGCCTGTTCTTTCAGCATCACACCCTTGGGCATCCAAATGTTTTCATTCATTGTATTATCTGTTAATAACAGCCCTGCCACCTATCTGTGAAGATATAAAAGCTTCACTGGAGATTAGAAGCCCCCAGATCCTGACTCAGTTTATGATTTGTTTTGATAAAGGGTCATAATTTGTTTGGCCAAAAGAGCTCTCTAGAGTCTTCAAACACACAAATATCCAAATTTAGTTGACTATTTTTTTTAATGCCGTTTAGATTCTATTTCTGTTAAGCAGTGGCACTGAAATCAGAGAATTCAAACAGTTAGCAAGAGCAAAGGGGTTATGAAAGCTGCTCCCAGAGAGGTAGCTCCTTACTCACATTGACTCATTTTCAACAATTAGCAGTAAATAACAGAGGAAAGAGAGGACTGGAAGACATTAAAAAGAGAACAACTTTGAAGCGGGGTATCAAAGTTGAAAAGAACTCCAGGCATTAAAAACATAGTTTAATAGATTATTTCCTACTATACAACTCAGCCCATGGTTTCAGCAGACTGACAAATGGGAACCTGCTGAAGAATAAAAAGAAAGGAACAGACATTTGATAACATTTGGAAATTACCTCCCAGAGTATCGCTCTGCGCTGTTTTGCTTAGCTATTCACAATGTCAGGCAGGATGCTGAGAGGAGCCACGGGCACATAAATGCTGCCTATTTGAAAAAATTAAACACAATATTACCTTGTGCCTTTCCCTGTTCTTGTCCAACCTGAAATGTTCACAAAAGAGATGGTAAAGAGCTAGAATTAACGACGTAGGCCCACAACATAGGAGTATCCCCTCTAAGAAGGAATTTAACCAGTCATCACTTTTTAACCAATTCACTAACGAATCCTGAGTAAACTAATTTGTACATTTCAAGCAGCAAATGTAGGCAGGGACAAATGAAGTGGGGACAGCAGTGTATTCGCTGCTTCCGTCCCACATCAGGGGTCAGGATCTGTATCTTGCCCATATCCTTGCTGGTGAAGCAGTAGTAATGGAGGGAGGGGGCAAATTCCAGCTCCTTCATGTCTAACTTAACCCCCCCCCCACACACACACACACACACTCCTGGTCAAGCTGCACAGTGTAGAGTGTGGGAGATCAATAAGAATGGTCCTGGGGTAATAGCTAGCAGACTCCAGTAAACACCCTAACGAATATGAAGATTGGGTGAAAACTTTGGAGCACTATCACGCGCATCCTGGGCACCAGTGAGCCAGAAATCACCTTAAGGAGGCCCTTGGTCCATCTACCAGTCACTCTGACTACTACACTGCATTCCCAGGAATATGCAAGTCTGTCTCTTTGTGGCCCTTTCCTTGGGAGACTATAGCCAATCATGGAACCCGAGACCTTCTTTTTACTGAGTATGTACATTTTTACTGACCAAGAGTCCTATCTAAGCAGAGAAAGGCAGAGAGGGAGGATTGCACCAAGACCTCCAGGGATGTGAAGAATCTACCCCACCCTAAGGATGACAACTCTTCAGCTGCCATAGAAGGAAGTCTCTGGGATGGAGAACATCATTCCCCAATAGGGACATCTTCTTCAGGAGATGTTTCCATATTCACTTGTGATATGCATACTCCTCTGGGCAGGAGGGTCAGGGTCTCCTTGTAGTGGGTGATCCCATAGTCAAGAACATAGACAGGAGGGTCTATGACAGATGTACTTCAACTGCATAGTGACTTGCCTGCCTGATGCAAAGACTGCAGGTATCACATCTCAACTAGATAGGCTGGCAGAGAGTGCTGGGGAAGAGGTAGCAGTTGTGGTGCATGTTGGCAGCAATGACATGGGAAATGTAGCTGGGTCCTGGAGGCCAAATCTGGTCCCAAGGCCAAATTTAGGCTGCTAGGTAGGAAGCTCAAGGCCAGGACCCCCAAGGTAGCATTCCCAGAAGTGCTACTTCTTCTACATGAAGGGCCAGATAGCAGGCAGAGCTTAGGGGTCTCAATGTGTGGATGAGACGGTGATATTAGGAGGAAAGGTTTTGATTCAATAGGCACTGGGAAATGTTTTGGGACAAGAGGGATAGGCTTCACTTGAAATGAGATGGAACTAGACTGCTGGAGCATAAAAGGTGGCAGAGCAGTTTTTTTGAACTGCCCCTTGGGGAAAAACCACCAGGAGCTGAGGGGCATCTGGTTCAGAAATATTCATCCCAACAGGATGAGAGTTGAGATGCAATCTAGAGCAAGGTGTTCTGAGAAAGCAGCCTTTCTCAGGGACCCAGTATATAGGTGTTATGTTTTGTTTTTAATGCAAATGCCTGCAGTCTCTGAGCTAAGCTGGGGAACAAGAATGCTTGGTGGCTAAGGATAATGCTGATATAGGGGGGCATAAAGGAAATGCAGAAAACCTGTGGGATACCCACAATTCTAGGAGGGATAGAATCTAGCAGAGGAGAAATGAAAAGGGGCTCCAATTCTGCCATAGAATTGATATGGGTTAGGCAGGTCCAAGGACTGATGTAACATGAAGCTATTGTTGACAGAGGGATCCTCCCCCAAAAGGATTTCCACCTTTAGACAACGGGGGAAAGAGGCAAAGTCTTCAGGGAAGTGAGAGTACGTACATTTCAAGACAACAGAAAATAACAAATGTAACTCTCTAAATTAACTACATTCAGTTGGTTCTAAGAGTTCCACCATGCAGGGATGTCATTGCTCAAACCAACATCATGTCCTCAGTCAAGTGTAGCCCAGGGCAGACAGAGACCGACTCTCCCATCCCTAATTTATACCACCAAATCAACTGGACTCTAATTCTTGCTGACTCATGCCATCTCCAAGGCATGTACGTATGCATCTCAGTCTAGGTGTCTTGAATTCCTCCAACCTAGTGGTGTAGCTGGAGGGGATGCAAAGCACTAAGTTTTGCAGGGAGCCTCACCTTTGCATGCAAGTGGGCCCTCCCCCTCTGTTTTGTTCCCACTGCCTGGAATGGCTCTGAAGGGGAGGGGGGAGTGGACGCATGCACGCCGAGATGAGGCTCCCTGAAAAACTCAGTGCTTTGCACCCCTCTAGCTATGCCAATGCTCCAACCAACCAACCAACCAACCAACCAACCAACCAACCAACCAACAACTCGTTATTGATTGTCCAACTCAATGCTCCAACCAACAACTCAATATTGATTGTCTTCATACCTCCACAGCCTCCACATCAGATAACACGCCATCTACATTACTCGCTTTTGCTCGTGTGGGAGTGCTAGCTCCAGACTGCTCTAACTTTCTGACTTATTTCCCTGGGAAGATAACAACCTCAAACCAACCTGGCTTCAAAAGAGGAACAGGTCTTACACCCTCCTGTTACCCAACCTCCATCTTCTGCAACTTCTTCCCAGAAGAATCACCACATCAAAAGCTCACCTTACTAAAGGGAGTGACCCCCTTCCATCCTCTGCTAGCCATCACCTCTCATCTTCAAGGAAGGCATGTCAGAGATAAGGGGAAAAACCATCTCTGTTCCACTACCCTTGGGTCAAGAGTGCTACAGGTGAGGACTCCGAGTCTGAAGATTCATTGGGTGCTTCAAAAGAAGCCTGTCAAAATCATGAAAGAAAAAAGAATATTTTTAAGAGAAGCTTACAACTTTCTCAAGGAGCAATCCAGTGGCTCTCTAGTTTAAGGAGCTCTACCACTGAATAGCTATCATCTAATAAGTGCTTGTTCTAAGTTATTTCAGCAAGCAAACATGTTTAGAACCTTTGGGGAAGCTGTCCCTTTCCTAAATTATACAGTTTTTGAGAGGGATGTCACCTCTCTCCAATCACCTGAGTTCATCTGAGGTTTGAAACTTTAAAATGCCCAACAATTCATTAAAGCCTGATCTAGGAACACAATCAGCTTAATTGCCTCGTCAAAAAGCAAGCAAAACATAAGTTGTTATATATTCCGTGTGACTACAAATTCATTCTGCCAGAAGAAGCACGATGAGCTGCTGGCACTGAAATACATACGTTGATTGTTAGTCTCCTTCTGTAGTACAAACCTTTATAGCTTTGTTCCAACAGCAAAACTTGGCCTCCCATCTGAATATCAGAGTTTCCCTTCATTCATGGGTAGGGCATACCACTAATGAATCCTGGTGAAATGGCTGTCTCAAGTAGTAAACTGGTGGAGGTGACATCCCATACCTGCCTATTTGTCACCAAAGTGGGCCCCTACTACCCTCCAGAGTACCCTTACTCAGCAACTGCAACGCCACCACTGCTACCCCTTACCATCTCCTCCCTGACTTGAGACTGGGGTCAGAACAAGGAAGTGTTGAGAAGCAGAGTGACAGGCTAGAGAAGAGATATACATAAAGAGCACGACCACATGCATGGGCTGATCCTTCCCATGGGGCCGAAAGCTAGTGCCAGGTTGCCAGAGCGCTAGGACAAATGGCACAAGTCCAACGGCACCAGCTCTGCCTCCTAATGATGCATTGGGCACTACCACTTTGACCAGTACTGAGGGTTCAACCTGACTGCAGTGGCCCTCTCGTGAAAATGGGCCCTGACAAGTGCCTGAATTGTGCAGCCCTGATGCCACCCCTGATCAACACCTTCCATCTTGGGGACAACGACACACAACTCCATTGGAAAGACGTAGTCCTGTCACAGTCACAGTCATAGTACACAGTCACATTAGTCTCATGCACACCACTATAACATCACAAATCATTGCGCCCGAAGCAGTATCAATCCTACAGGGTATGTTTTTATCTACATTGCTGCTATGCACATTTTCATTGATTAAACGCCACAAAGAAGCCATCTTGGCAGGACTATATCGCAGCACTGTATGGTGTTTTTCAAATGCATAGGGGTGCAGGTGCACTTTGGTAAAACACTCCGAGAGGAATGTTATCAAGGGGTACAAATTTTCTTTTGGGCCCCTTCCCAAATGGGGTGAGGAGGGGTGAAACAGAGCAGCGGAGCATGATGTGGGCAGAACAGGGGTGGGGAAGAAACAAGGAGGATGGCAACAGCCAGAAAAGTCTTTGGAGCCCAGGTCTACTTGGTTTCCCAATGTGAAGCCCAGGTCAATCCTCCTGCACAATGTCAGGAGCTAGATACAGTAATTTGGAAAACCAAATGCACTCCTAAGTCTCCTTTTAAATATAGAAAATCATTGTGGAAAATTAGCATCCACTAGAATGGAAAGCATCCAGTGTGCACCAAAACTTTTGCAGCAGCTGTAGTCCCACGGCTGTGTCCCTGAGCTTCTATAAACTCCTTCATGGTAAGCAGATCCACAACCCAAAGAGTTATTCTCGCAGGCCAGTTTCCTCCCATATTTGTCATGTATGAATTCCTCATGTATGCATATAATGTCATGCATGCATTCCTTGGCCCAGCAGGTTTAAGACTGCAGCTGTCACTGTGCGCCCAGCATCCCACGTGGTCAGTGAGTTCAGGTGAGATTGGAAAATGTCCCAGGAAATTTCTGGGCCCCCTTTTTGACTCTGGGCCCAGGTACAAATTACCCCCTGTAACCCCCTGTCATGGGCTTTGGTTAGAAGACTAAAGAATCTGTGTTGCACAGTATCTCTTGCTTTTCTAGCAATGCAGCTAACTGCATTATTTGTCAGAAATACCTAGTGACACATATGCAGAGAGCCATGTCACAGTCTCATGAGCTCAACGACAAATGCCTCTGTGATCGTGCAAGGCAGTTAAAGTGAAGACTGGTCCCATTTCTCTGTTCCTCATTCCGTTTCCAATGATAATGCCATTCAGTCTGCACCTTTAAAAGGAGGCTGTCTGGACAACTGAAAGATTAAAAACAACAGGTGGGACATATATTCATTAGCCTGAGAGCTCCATCATTGCCCTAGATTAATAATGGACTTCTCTTACAATAGAATCTCTCATTAGTCTTCACTTTTCTGCTACCCTTCCCTGTCTGTTCTATATGACTGTTCGTTTCCTTCTCAACTGGGTATTTTATTCTCTTTCTATTTCCGTCAACTTTCCATTTGCCTGCAAGTATTACTCCATTATTTCAGAGCATGACTTTTTGCCCTCCGATTTCTCCATCTCCTTGACTTGGAAAACAGGCTCACGGCATACCTTTTCACAATAGAATTTTCTCATTCTTCCTTAGCTTCACATTCTCCCCCCCCCCCCCACACACACACACCTTTTTTTCCTAGTGTTCATCACCTTTTGTATCCTCAATAGGACAGACAGGCACAGCACTGTTGAAACACTCCTTTGCTTCTCCAGCATACACAGACTCTCCATTTAGAGCATGCATTAATTAAATCTAGTAATTGAATTAAAAAAATAAATGGCCCAATAGAAAGACAGTGGACAATACTGTATACCATTACTGAACAACAGAAAGACAGTGAGACAGTACCATTACTGAACAGGCTTTCTTTTGCACTTTCCATCACCTGGAAACTAATTAGCAGGACATAATCACATACTTCCTGTTTGGCAAATATACAGATTTGGTAGGAACAAATGATTTGAATCCTGAATCACTAGCCAGGGCTTATTTCTAATTATCATATAAATGAGGGGTCACAGGATGACCTCCTGTGCCTCATCCCTTTTCTAAAGCAATGAAGATGCACTAGTTACACAGTGGAAAACGGAGGGGGGAGCAGAGGCAATTTGAATTATTTAGCCCCTTGGAACCATTTCCCCCCCCCCCTGATTACCCAGAAATGACTGTATTGCTAATATTAGCAAAGGTAAAGCCAGCAATGTTAAATAGTAAGTCACATTATGACATGCAAAATGAGAAAGGGCAATTCAAGCAAATGAAGCTTCAGGGATGTCTATTCAGTTCCTGTTTCCATGTTACATCCTGCCCCAGCTTACAGCACTACACTGCAGACTTGGGTAGCAGCGACTTTTCCAGAGGCAAACTAACAGTGTATGCTTAACTTCCCTCTCCAAACATTTCGAGGAGGGAAAAATATATTTGCTCATAAGATCGGCTCAGGCAGGTCACTGAGTGCAACACCTGAAGCAGCAGCAAATTAATGAGGTCTCTCTGAATTTTAATAACCTGAACCCCACAGCCTTGCAAAATTCATCTAATAGCTGACAGCGAGGTGCAGGGAGCAAATCAAATGGTGGTAGAGCCAGACATCACACCTCAGAAGTGGCTGCTGCCGCAAGAGGGGAGCACAGGGGTTGCCGCAGCTTCCCAGCACAACTGTGATTTCTCATGCCAATTACAGATGACAACAAAAGGAGGAAAGGGACCAGCAGGCTTCACCTCCTCTGTTGGACACCTCCTGGCTGTAGACTGTGAAATGCCACAGAGTGGAGAAAAGTAGAGGGACCCCTGACCCAGTCACAACCAAGTTCTCATTCAAAAGTTCAACAGGGTTCCCATGTGCGTAGCCATTACTACAATAACATGTGGATCCTGGATTATTCTAGTTTGTCATCAGGTAGGGTTGCCAAAGAAGGCTCCTGGGTCTTTAAAAGCAGAAATCTCTGCACGTTCGCATGGATGCAAGTCCCATATACTCAGTGTGTCTTACTTCCTAGTAAGTAAAGATTCAACCCTACGAATTGCTCAAAAAAGAAGTCCCTGCCCAGCATCTTTCATCCCAGCACTGCAATACTCATATGTTCTTATGCAATGAAATGTGTGTAAGTGGGGGGGGAACAGTAACATGATAAAGGTTTATTAAATGATGTTTGGTATGGAGAAAATGGCTAGAGATCTGTTTTCTTCCTCTTTCATATAATGCTACGATCTTGGATTATCCGGTGGCACTCATTGACAGAAGGCTCAGCGCACACACACACACAGAAAAGTACTTTTCACACAATGCATCCTTAATTATTGAAATTCACTGCCACAGTGTATGACGATGGTCACTGGTTTTTAAAAGGGAATAAACCCATCTTCCTTTATGGGTCATTCAATAGCCATTTTTCTTTATGCTATATGATGCAGGTATCCAAAGCTGGGCAAATTCAGCGCAGCTCCGTCCCCTTTAACTCAGCTCAGAAACGAGTCCTAACTGGTGAACTTTCCAAGTTGCCCAGAGCATTCCAAATCTGCTGATCCTTAGGAAACTTCCTAACATGTAGCAACAGTAAGTATGCTCAAGTAGTCATCATATAATTCAGGAACAAAACATTGTAATTTAAAAGGATAACTCATGCATGCTTCTGAAGTGATACCTGGTAGTCAGGGCTTCGCTTTTCTCCCCTTTTGTTCCTCCCCTTCTCTGGTGCTGGGCCATAGCTCGGTGGAACAGCTCATATTAAGAACATAAGAACATAAGAACAGCCCCACTGGATCAGGCCATAGGCCCATCTAGTCCAGCTTCCTGTATCTCACAGCGGCCCACCAAATGCCCCAGGGAGCACACCAGATAACAAGAGACCTCGTCCTGGTGCTCTCCCCTACATCTGGCATTCTGACTTAACCCATTCCTAAAATCAGGAGGTTGCGCATACACATCATGGCTTGTACCCCATAATGGATTTTTCCTCCAAAAACTCGTCCAATCCCCTTTTAAAGGCGTCTAGGCTAGACGCCAGCACCACATCCTGTGGCAAGGAGTTCCACAGACTGACCACGCGCTGAGTAAAGAAATATTTTCTTTTGTCTGTCCTAACCCGCCCAACACTCAATTTTAGTGGATGTCCCCTGGTTCTGGTATTATGTGAGAGTGTAAAGAGCATCTCCCTATCCACTCTGTCCATCCCCTGCATAATTTTGTATGTCTAAATATTGTACTTTAAGTGCAGAAGGCCCCTGGTTCAGTACCTTGGATCTCCAGATAGGACTGGCGAAGATCACAGGAAGATCACAGGAGAACTGTTACCAGCCAGTGTAAACAATTCTGACAATGGTCTGATGGAGTATAAGGTAGCTATTCCTTCTCCATTCAGTCTAAATTGAATGCAAGAACAGCCCCATTGGATCAGGCCAAAGGCCCATCAATGGGTCTTCTCAGTCCTATGCCAGCTCTGTAAGAGGACTTATGGCAGCAGACACAAAGTTCCATTGCCATGGGCCCTTCATAAGAGCGAGCCACCCATTTAGTAGTATGTCTTTTTCTGCAATTCCTGCTCTGTACCTCCCCCATAACTTGCCTTGCCTTTCTCTTTCCTTTTCCCCACAAACATAGTAGGAAGTCTAGTGCTGATGTTATATAACAAATGCCCAATTTAAATCACTTGAAAATTTCTAAACCAAGTCAAAATGAGACAGCTGTTTGGCCACAACCTGATGAAGCAGCATAGCCAGAACTGCCTCATTAACTGCTGAAGGCAAACACGTTAAGATCCAATGCAGCTTTTAATTAAGAAAAGGGCTGTGTTGCCAGTCGGATTTAATGGAATTGGATCAAAACTTGAACTCAAAGGGAAATTAAAAGTTTGGATAACATGTAAGGGAACGTCACTCGCAGACTAAGAAGAGATCAGAGAGCACACGAGTCCTTTTATTATGTTTACTTGCAAGGAGGGGGGGTCTTAGGAGGGAGAGGTTTCAACACACACATCTCCACAATGCATAGGGAACAATATCTGACAACAAGCAGCTTCGTAAAGTGTTATTTTGCAGGTAACAAAAGAAATCTTTGTTTTCCTTCATAGGAATATAGAAGTGCTTTGATACGATATGACATAATAGGAGAATTCAAATTTACCCTTGTTTGCAACCTTTCACAAATGACCACAGAAACACTCCTGTGGACTTGTAGGACACTGCCTGTTCCTCCCAACCTGCATTACACTTGGTATCTCCACATGCTGAACACCATGTAACTTACTAGAGTAGACAATAGTCTAATAGCCTGCAGTCATTTCAAAACCAAGCGGCTGTTTGTGCTTTTTAGTTAAAGATCTACGGTACTAAGAAAAAGACCAATTACCCTATTACATGCTGCCAGTAGTCAACATGAACCAAGTTAGAAAATGACAGGCAATGTGCTACCTGCCTCGTAAGGCACTTTTGCACCACCGTGGGAAGAGGTTGTGTGCCAGCCTCCAGAGGCTGAATCTGGCCCCACTGTGCCAGCAAACAGGTAAGTTCATGCCAGCCTGCTTCAGCCAATGCAGCGGTTCAGGGAAGGAGGGGGGAGGACAGAATGGGGGTGTTCTGGGGAGGGGGAGGGTAGGTGGCAGGTGGGCCCATGGGCAGGCCTGGCCCAGGAGGGGATGCCAGGATTCGGCACTTTGGCCAGATCCTAACCCATGCCTCCTGGCCAGCCCAGCATAGCACTGGGCCACTCGGATCTGTGCCACCTCTTTAGGTAGCACAGATCCAAGCATCCCCATTCGGTCCGCTGCTGTGCAACATGGAATCGATTCCCCTTGCCCAACCTTGTGCCACAACTAGCCCCAGCCCTGTGCTTGATACAGCGCAGGCCAGCTGGCTGGCCTGTTGCAGCCCAGGATAGGATTGGGTTGCCTGTGACACTTGAGGCCACTGTACTTACTCAGGAAGATAGCAAATTAGAACATAGGGAGCGTCCTAAAAACATGCTATATGGCTTTCATTTTCTATGGTAATTCCCAAAAGTAGCTTTATTATGGAAGAATAGCAACAACAAAAACTTGGGAACAGTGAAAAGTTTACTGTCTTGAAATTATTTTTTAGTATGTTAGTTTATCATGAGGCATTGTGATTTTTTTTAAATGTTTCCACATTAAATTATTTTATGTATACTGCCTCAGAATATAATCACCATGCAAAAAAAATGAGTGATGAAAAATCTGTACAGCAAGTCAGAAGTATTATAGCTCTGGACTGGTCTGTGCTGTCTCTTTCAATCATCCCAAGTGTTGCAATCAGTGGTGTCACTAGGGTTCGCATCACCTGGTGCGGGATGCCAGCACATCACCTCCGCATGCAGTGGGGGGACAACACGCCAGGTGGTGGGCATGGTGATGTACCATCACTCCGCCCCCACTGGTTTTTTGGCTGTACCTTTTGATAGAACAAAGATAGAACCCATTCTGCATGAAATTACGCATTGATTGATATATAACATGCTGGTATTATTCCTCCACACTGTGATTTTAGTGATTTTGGTCACTAGTGGTGTCACACACACCCCCAGGGTGTCAATTTACTAACACCTTATTGCAGCAGTTCTTTTTTTAGTGCAGTGCCACTTTTTAGAATGAAAAGTGCCACTTTTTAAAATGACAATCTGTTCAAGACCCACCAGAAGTGATGTCATGGTGGAAGTGACATCATCAGGCAAATTAAAATAAATGGGTGTTGGCATCCTTCAGTCTCGGAAGACTATGGCATTTAGTTATTCTAAAATAAAGTATAAATAATTAAAGTAAAACAAATAATTAAATAAGCAGAAGCCAGCCCTGGTCCACCAAGTGAATTTCCTCTGTAGCCTGCCTGCAATAACACCCTCCCTCCAAAATCAGTAAGGTTTTCAGCCCTAACCAGTGTCCAGTTTAATTTAAGAACTTCTGTTTAAATCAGATCACTGTCAGGATTCGCCTGGCTTTGCAAGTCTCAAAATGGTTCACCTGATCAGCTGAAGTCTCTGTTTTGGTCCTTTTTAGTGAAGGGGGAGGCTGCCATCTGGAGGTGCATAGGATCAGGTGCATAGGATCTACCTCCAGGTGCATAGGATCAGGACCGTTCTGGTAGCCTTACACTCTCCTTACACTCGCCTTCACCTGATCTTCCACACCAGCCAAGGCACGTTTGCTTACTTGCGAGTAAACGTGACAGTGAGGCTTAGTTTCGCTTTCCATAGGGTTCAATACATTCATCTGCATGGAGGGAGGGACTTCCTTCTCAGGTATTTTTGGGGGCTGCATTCATTGGATCAGGACCATTCTGGTGTCATTGGATTCCTCTCAGCCTCCCCTTTCTGAAGGAATAAGGCAAGTTCACTTACTCACGAGTAAATGCGCGATATGGCTCACTTTCACTTTCCATATGGCTCACTTTCACTTTTTGCCATAACTTTTAATAGAAAGGAGATATTTCACTCAGGTTTTTGGCATTGCCTTCCACTCAAAATTCCACATCCAATGGTATATAATATGATGGGGTTACTCCTAACCACCGCGATTTTACCGTGTCACCCCAGTGCACGTCACCCCCCACGTGTGTCACCCGGTGCGGACCGCACCTCCCGCACTCCCTAGCGACGCCACTGGTTGCAATAAAAGTACACCTGGATCTTACAACAGTAATTTAATGCCATGAGTACACTGTGAGCTCTAGAGAGATAGAAGCAAATTTTGCAGCACTTGCTACAGCCATCCAACAATAATATCTTAGAGCAAAATTCTTCCCCCACCCCATTTCTTTGTCCCCCATTGCTCCATCACTACCTACCATGCTTAGTTTGAATTCTGTCCCTTGGGGCAATTCTGCACAGAGTAGGGCCATGACAAATGGTTCCTTTAAGCCTCTTTGGACACATGTACAGGTATAAAGTGTCTCCACATCACTAGGAAACCTGCATGATCAAAAATCCTGATGACATGAAGACAGATACCTTGTATGAATGAATGAATGAATAAACCTTTATTAGGCATAGATAAAGAAATCATAAAAGCAAACATTATCAGTCCTAATCCCGTTTATCAAAAATGGAGTTAAGATACTAAGTTACTAATAATACATTTACAGTTCAGCATAAAATATCAATATTTTGGCAAATTACATTTAGAAGGCTTAGAAATGGCTAAAAGTAAAAATTTAGAAACTCCCTCTAGCACATCTGGTGAACAGACATTTAGGAGACACTTTAGTTTTGCCTCATCCGAAAGTCCATTCATTTTGCCAAGAATTGGAGTCATATAAGTGTAGCGGGATCTAGTGTGCCAAGGACAATAAAAAAGAATGGGGGTGATTGATTCAACATTTCCCAAATTACAAGGGCAGAGGCATTCTTTATATGGTATTTGCCTATATCTGCCTTCTGTGACCTTGGATGGAAACACATTGAATCTTGCCAAGGAGATTGCACGACGTTCAGAAGGGTTGATCAGAATACTCAGATAAGGAGCCATTTGCCCATACTTACGTGGGATAGAAAAATTAAGAGGGGAGCAAATTCTAGAAGCAAGTTCAAAGAGGTTTTGTGCCTCAGTGTCAAGCATTCTTTGCTTTACCCTTTGATAAACTCCAGGGAATGGATAGAAACTTAAAGAAGCCAATGAACAACCAATTGATTCAATTTTTGATTTAATTTGGCTATACCATTTAGAAGAACCAGACTCAGATAACATTATGGAGAGGAGACTGCCTGGTTTCACGATATAATGTAACTGGAGCCAATAGCATATGGTTAAAAGCCATGCTCTTGATACTAAGAGCGATTGTCCGGTCTCCAAACATAATGCAGAGTATGGTTCAGATTTAGGTAAACCCAAGATAGCCCTCAAAAATTTAGCTTGGATTCTCTCAAGGGTGTGATTTATTAACCCCTGCTAATTGGGCAAGAGGCACTTTTTCAAATGGGTGCTCCTTTTTTTGGCAGGGGGAGAGTAACTGGCCCACCTCACCCCAGCACTGTCTGTTCTAGTGGCTGTCTGCTGGTATTCATTTGCATCTTTTTAGATTGTGAGCCCTTTTGGGACAGGGAGCCATTTAGTTATTTGATTTTTCTCTGTAAACCGCTTTGTGAACTTTTAGTTGAAAAGCGGTATATAAATACTGTTAATGTTAATTTATAGCGCTAATCCAGATAGGGCACCCGTACAGGAGCTGTGCCGATACCTTGGCATTAAATACCTTGAGAGCAGCTGGTATATAACGATTGCCCTGACTAAAGAAGAATCGATTGGTGCTCTGCAAAGTGACACGGGCCAAGTTTGTAACAAATTTTTGATGAGTACCCCAGCAAAGATTGTCGTGGAAGTGAATTCCAAGGTATTTAAAGCTTTTGACCTGTTCTAGTTTCTCCCCTCCAATAGACCAAAGTTATGGTCTTTTCAAAATCATGGAGCCCAGCTACCTTGTATGTACATCAATCATGCAGACATTCAACTGAACACACATAGCTTAAGGACCGGGCTCACTTCCATGCTCTAAGCTTCCCTCATAGGGCAAAGCTGCCCCTCTCATGCATAAAACATTAGGAATGTTATCCTGGCCATATATGGGGCATTGCACAAAGGCACAGGATGGCATGCATTTTTGATTAACCCATTTCTGCCCAGCCCACAGGTGCACATATTTGGTCCCTGTTGTGTATATACAACATAGGGCAGAAATGGCTTAAATGCAACCTTCAAATAGGATTCACATGGCGTCACAGATCTGAACCATGTTTGATCCAGATGGTAGACCAGAGCAATTTCTGTTGTAATCTTGCCACTGCACATGGCATATAAAACCCAATGTGTATTTCTTAAAAGATTTAAGTGTTTTCAAACAACATTTTAAGTATTTGGCTACCCTGTCCCACAGGACTAGCATACGCAAACATAAAAAAGAGGCATTTGCAGCACAATGTTGTAATATTCAAAAGGAAAAGTGAGTCTGAAAACAAGATGGGAGTCACAATTGGTGGACTCTGTGACATTTCCCCTTACAGTGCGATGGTACATGCAAATACCACATCTAGATCATGTTCTTTGAAGAAACTTACACCTAATTTTAAAGCACACTGAAGTGAACTAGTGGTCTTTCTTTATTAAAAATATTGTACATTTGTTCCCAAACTTTCCTCAGAATTTGGACTTCAATAAAAATAAATAGATTCAATGTAATTGCCCTGTCTGTCAGTGATATTCAGGAGAGAGATCTTATAGCTTACTCCACACAAAATATATAACTGTCTTCATTTAAAATGCCATCTTGCCAGCATATTTCATGATGAATATCAATAACTGATCCTTTAAGAAACAAAAAGAGAACATGAGAACACTACCACAACACTTTTAAGTGTCTGATTTCAGACACTTAAAGTGTCCGGGTGTTTACATGTTGTCTTTTTGTTTATCAGTAATCCACCTTGACATAAATCTATATGAACGGGTGCAAGAAAGAACTGAGAAAATAAGAAAAATATAGCAGCTTTGCAAGCACCGCAGACACCCAACTATAAGTCAACCCCACAGATAAGTCGAGGGCAGGTTTTGAGCCCCCAATCATGGAATTTTCTATGAGCCTCGGATAAGTCGGGGGTTAAACTTAGGGGGGGTCTGACTATAATTTTGCCTGATTTTACCCAAGGCCAGATCCTAAAAAATAAACTTCCAGTAATTGTTACCTAAAAACTGTACAGTTTCTAATTTATTAAAAATACAGTAAAAGATCATAAGATGCATTTTTGTTCATTAACTTTTAAAATTCTGGTCTTCACAACATTTGTGTAAACGGTGTCAGAGTAAGTGCCTGTAAACAACATACCAGTAGAAACATCAGTCAAATCCTTCTTTAAGGTACCTGGGGTGTTAAGCCAGAGGCTCCACATATAACATGCAACATAAAACGTGCAATTGGCAGTGTGCAGTTCAGCTCACAGCAGGGAGACGAGCAACAAGGACTGAGCTGCGCACTGTTGCAGCCCTATTGAGTCAGAAGCAGACCCACTGCTTTCCATGGGTGTTGTTCTTAAGCAATGGTGCATTGCAGCCTGGGACCTTGTTTCAGATGGAAATGAGGATCATATCCTGGGGTCTTAAAAACCAGACCCCTAAACTTGGGGGTGGGTGAAATTCTTTGCAAATGGCTTGCCGGGAATGTTCAGAGGCAGCAGCAAAAGAAGGAGGCATTTCCCTTCTTCTCCAAACTGGAAGGGAGACAAAGTAACTTCTGGGAATTGTGGGGAGACTTTGTGGGATTCATGTGCTGCGTTCCATAGCAGCAGCCCATACAGACTACAGTTCCCAGAAGCGCCTTCACTTCTCTTCCTGTCTGGAGAAGAGGCTAAAATGACTACCTCTGAATACCGTAATCACTGGTAAAAATTATCCTTTTTCTCCACCTGCTTTCTGCTTCTCAGCCCATTTCCAGGCCACCCCCCACTTCCCCAGATAGCTGCTGGGCTTCCATAAGCTTCCCAGAAGCTCCCAGCTCCACCTACTGCATTGACCCGGGTATAAGTCGACCCAGGATCTCAGGCTCCATTTTTAAGCATAATTTTTTGACCTATAGGCGAGTATATACAGTAAGTCATAAAAACAACCCTCCGAGTGTCTGTCAAACTTGATGATAAGCACTCACTTGGTTGAGTGACAACTGATGGGTAACAAAAGCCACTTGGTTGCCTATGATGGGTACCAAGTTTGCCAAAAGTTTGCCAACTTTCAGAGGGATGTTTTTATGATTTACTTGCAAAGCTGCTACATTTTCCTTATTTTCTCCCTTACACTGGCAAAAACAGTGGGGAAGACAATGCCATCTGCGTGCATGGAGCTATACGGAGAGGACACATCTTTGTGCCAAGGGGCTCGTGTCAATCCATCCATCCATCCATCCATCCATCCATCCATCCATCCATCCATCCATCCATCCATCAATGGTTTTCTTTTTTAATTTAAAGTTTTCTTTTTAATTTAATGCCAGCTCTGTCCACAACTTGGCATTAGGTTCTGAAGGTGCTCAGCATATGAGCTCTGCTGGGCATCGAAGCTTGGCTTCCCTTCAGCCTAGTTAAGCCATTTCTACCCAATGTTGCATACACGCAACAAGGATTAAACATGTACACCTGTGGACTGGGCAGAAATGGGTTAAATTACAAAAGGTTAAACAGATACTTAGCACAATCCTAACCAGGTCTACTCAGAAGTAAGTCCTATTTTGTTCAACGGGGCTTACTCTCAGGAAAGTATGGTAAGGATTGCAGTCTCAGGGCTCAATCATATCCAACTTTCCAGTGCTAATGCAGCTATGCCAACAGGCTGCAAGCTGCATCCTGTGTGGGTGGGGGGTCACAAAGGACTTCACAAGATAAGGGAACAAACATTTCCTTGGGACTGTATCAGTGTTGTAAAGTTGGATAGGATTGGTTTAACTATCTGATGTCTGAATCCAACTCTAAGCTCATTATTACAAATGTACTTCAAAATGTACCTTGTTTGTCCTCAGACATCCTTTAAAGGAGCAAGAACTACCTTGGGTAACTTTCAACTAGTCTAGGAAATTCTTGTCCTCTAGGGGAAGGACCATCTCTCCTTCCAGACAGCCAATAATCCCAAGATCACTACTCACTACTAAGTCACCAACAAAGACGCAGTTATCATCTCTATCCCTTATACTGGCTTGGCAATATAAATATTGTACTTAGGGATGTGCAGAAATTCCTTGGGAAATGTCACATAGAAACCCTTTGGCTCCTCTTGGAAATTCTCAGATCATTCTCCATTGGAGGCACCCTGAAATTCACTTTGAATTTTACTTTTTCAAAATGTTGGTGCCAACCTTTGCAAAGGACATCAGCCACGCTATTATTTTATTGTTCATTTTATATTTAGTTTTCATATTTTTATACCACCCTTCCTCCAAAGAGCTCAGGGTGGCATACATAGTTTCCTCCCTTCTTTTGTCCTCACAACAACCCTGTGAGGTAGGTAAAGTTGAGAGATATGACTGGCCTAAGGTCACCGAGGAAGCCTCAAGGCAGAGTGGAGATTTGAATCTGGATCTTCCAAGTTGAAGTCCAACTCCAGAACCACGACACCATTCTGGCTTTCAATATTGTTTCATCCACCAGCCCGTTCACTAATGTCATGTCTACTATCACTTCCCAGCAAGGCCCTTCAAGGGGCTTAATCAGACGAACAGGAAAGTCACTGTGTAACAATATAAATGGACTGTAATCTGACTTTCAAAATAGAAATATATACAGAGACCAGTCAGGAACATTTCAATCTCCCTGAACATTCCATCACTGACCTGAGGGTCATTATATGTAACAAGTCCATTTCAAAGGAATAGGAATTCATTCTGATTTTCAATTGTATTTCTCAGGGTTTCTACAAGGACTATAGGTTATATTTTATCACTGCAAGAAAAAAAAGTTGCCTATTTGGATTATCATGTTATTACACTCTTTATATAGTTAGAACTTTGGCTCAGATTCCGGTTATCTATAGTTCTCACCTTCTTAACTCAGGGCCAAACTTCACATGGCCTTAAATGTATCACCATCTAGTTAGAGGCTTCAGTTTACTCAGAAGTAACAGCTGGGCCAGTCCACTATTTGGGTGTAGGGGGTATTTAACCTTTTGTTTCTGTGCTATTTTCCTGCCAGCAATCCCATTCCAAATAGCTAGTCAATGCTTGTCAACCCTACCAACTAGTACCTTGTAGCAACTAGCACTTTGGGGGTTATTAAACAGATAATTCTGAGCAGGAAAGGGTATGTTGGTAAAAGCTGAAATGCCCCTGATCTCCATGCTGTGGTCCAGGACTGTAGCCAGGTAGGTTCAGTGGGTACATTGTGCCACCTAGGATTTCAGGGGGAAAATCGGCTTTTTCTTTTATGACATGGTAGTCTCCATTTAATGTTTAAAACAAAAACATCAACCTCTGATGAATAGTAGTCATCACAGATCTACTCCATTGTATCCTAAAGCAGCTAAACAGAACAATCAATAGGAAAACTCCCCCTGATGTCTACTGACACCTAATAAGGCCCCCTCATTTGTTTAGATAATGGAAACAGCTGCAGTTTCTGTTGAGGCTAAGTCAAGACTAGTAACAGGTTCTGCCATCACCCTGGCCTACTGAAAACAGTCATTAAAAAGCAAAACAAAGTGAGGGCATGGATGAGAAGAGTAGACAACACAATGCTCCTCAGATATGCAAATGTTTCCCTTAACACAAAAATGTCAGCCACAAGGAATTAAGAAAAGGGCAAAGCTGACTAGACTGAATTATGAAACAAACTTTCTTTTACTATCCTTGGCTCAACCTTGGTATTCGGAAGTCAGTAAGATGCATTAAGAAGGAAAAACAAGCTCTTTAAAATCCATACTTCTTGTCTCTGCAGATGATCACTGAATTGATCTTTGATTAGAAATTAACAGTAAAGGCTTAATGCACACAAAGCAGGGTGCGGAAACATCCTCTTTACAGCATGTATACATGACACAATGTATACTCTCATTGTGTATGACACATGACACTCACTCCCGAATTGGCCTTTTCAGCCACACTAGACGCTGTGCCAGAACCACCATCCAGAGCGCGATACCATAGTCTTCCGAGACTGAAGGTTGCCAACAACAACATGACACAATACCTCTTCCCCTTTTAATTGCCAAGTCACCTCATGGGAAGTAAAATAAAACTTCTTTTCTCATAATTTACTTTAGGAAGGCAATTTGTACTCTCATAATGTTTCTCCTGGGAAGCTCTCCCAAGAAGTTTTCAAACATTTTTTCCTGAGATAATCCTGTGTATTATGTGTGTATGATAATCCTGTGTGGTGTATAGACCACCACATAGGAATAACACTGCAAATGACACTTACATCCAATGTTCTCCCCCCAACTTTTCCCATATGGAATAGAAAAATGTATCCTGAGATGTGATATAATCTTGCAGCTTTCCCCATCCCCACCAGCTGGAAAGCAGGAAATCTCAAATCACAAAAATTATGCCATAGGCTGAGAGATTTCCTTTGTGTTAGGAACATGCCTCATATTCAGACCTTTGGCATAACCTAGCCTGGAACAGGCAGGCCAACTGGCCTTCACACTATCCAGCACAGGTTTGGTGCGGCCTGGGGAACAACTTGGAGTAAGGGAATTTTAGTCCCCTTACCCCAAGCAGAGCCACGGGCAGCCCTACGGGGCTACTCAAATCTGTGCACGTGATTTCACAGGTGCACATCCAAGCAGGCTGCATAATGGCACTCGGGTCAGGCACGGGAGTTGGGATCCGGCCTGCACTGCCACGGCTTGCTTCAACCCTTCCGGGGCCCAACCTTCCCGCCAGGCTGCTACCCTTTCTCAGCCTCCGTTCCTCCTTCCATCCACCCTCTCCCACCGCCATGAGTATTAAGAAAAAATCCATCAACTGAATTTGAGCGCAGCATAGCACTTTTTTCCAGTGGGTGATTACTGGTATCATCCTTGCACCTTTTTGGTAAGATCATAAGCCTTTGTGGAACACAAGGAACCATTTTCATAGAATCATAGAGTTGGAAGGGACCTAAAAGGTCATCTAGTCCAACCCCCTGAAATCCTCCTAGAGCAGGGGTGCCAAACCCCGGCCCTGGGGCCACTTGCAGCCCTCAAGGACTACCAATGCGGCCCTCAGGGAGCCCCCGGTCTCCAATGAACCTCTGGCCCTCCAGAGACTTGCTAGAGTCTGTGCTGGCCTGATGCAACTGCTCTCAGCATGACAGCCAACTGTTCGACCTCTCGAATGAGCTGTGGAACAAGGGCTCTCTCCACTGCTTGCTGTTACACATCTGTGATGCAGCAGTGGCAGCAAAGGAAAGGCTGGCCTTGCTTTGTGCAAGGCCTTTTATAGGCCTTGAGCTATTGCATGATCTCCATTCATTCATATAAGTTCCATCTCTAATATATTCATTTATGTAAATTCATTCAAATTTGAAATATAAATTAATTTTTTTCTCCCGGCCCCCTGACAGTGTCAGAGAGATGATGTGGCCCTCCTGCCAAAAAGTTTGGACACGTCTGTCCTAGAGCATCTCCAAAAGTTGCTTGTAGAGCCTCTACTTGCAGATCTTCAGTGAGGGAGAGTCCACAATTTATCTCAGCAATCTGTTCCACTGCCAAACTGCCCTATCAGGAATTTTTTTCCTGATATCCAATCGGAAATTTGTCATTGCTTTTACTATATATACCTTTTGGTTAACTTTGTTTTTTTGTTGAAAAATGCTGTATACATATTCTAAATAACATAATAATAATAATAATAATTTCTCATTTCTTAGCTACTTAAAGTCAAACTTCTCTAATAGCCACTCTCCAGCTGGTCCCCAGACCATGCAGTATAGACAATCATACACATAATGAAAGCTAATGTTATTTTAAGTTGCTTTCAGAGAATAAGAATGAAGACAGACGGTGTGCTCTAAACCTTAAACATTTCCATCTCCCAAAAGGAGTCAGTACAATCAATTCTCCCAGGATCGTACTTGCTTCATTTTTAATTACCTGATAGTATATGTTAGTTAAATAGTCCATATTTCTGAAATCTTAAGCATCCTTCTATTAGGGGCATACAATATAAAATTCCTAGAATGGGAGAAATTTTTT
Organism: Tiliqua scincoides; assembly: GCF_035046505.1. Lineage (NCBI taxonomy): Eukaryota > Metazoa > Chordata > Lepidosauria > Squamata > Scincidae > Tiliqua > Tiliqua scincoides. The sequence continues at coordinate 63,723,712 of NC_089827.1, forward strand.
CCATTATATTTCCAATCCACAAGGAAAATACCAAGAGATGTTTTTTCCCCTTTAAAACTTCCTCTTCCAATTTTTTGAAATGCTTTCATTTTCTCAGTTTTCCCACTTTTTTTTTCCACTCCAGCCTAAACAGAGTAGTTCAAAACACAACAAAGCATCACTTCATGTTTAAATGCTGAATTCAGAGGCCAGGTTCACTGCTTCTTTACAATTAAGTTGCATGTGATTCGGAATCTTTCCCATCACACTTCACAATTACAACCTAACAACAGCAACAAATTAGAAAGCTTAGCATCCACACTTTGTAACTGCAACAGGATCGTCACACAATTACTGCTTCCTCTCGGATTTGAAACAAAAGGGTAGCGTATTCTTAACTCCTGCTTGTTAAAAGCACGAAACGTAACATTGCTATAACGACGATTAAGGTACAAGAAGCAGAAGCAAAATTAAGACACTAGCTTTGAAATGCTCCTTGCCTGGAAACTGACCTTTTCAAGTTTGCTCCCAGTAGCGTTTTACCAGGTTCTAATTGCTGTTCAATATTCTTCCTTGGCTACCAGCACATGAATAATAGTAATAGTAAAATAAGCCAACAGCTATCACAGCTGATTTAGAGATTCAAATTCTTTACTGTAGCAATGGAGACGGTTTTTAAAAAGGCAGGATGCCAGTCATGGGATCTTACTAGTCGGTGGGCAAAGTACTGACCACAGCAGGACAGCAGATTGTTCAACAATGCAAAAAGCTGACAGAGAAAAGGCACAACGAAAGCTTTGCAGTTTGTGGAGCTTTTGTGATGAGATTGTGCTGCCTAACTGAATTCCCACCTCTTATTGTTGGAAAAAAAAATCTAGATTTTTCCTCTAGATCCATGCATCTATTCCACCCACACACACATACACACATTTAAAATGACTTTTTCATGTTAAAAGACCATTAGTGAAGTCCCCCTCAGATCCAGTAAACCCTTCTGAACAAAAAATTCATGGAAAGAGAGATCATGTATTTTTGACCAAAATAAATGGAGAGGGCAGCAACTGTTACCCTGCAGATGCCTGATCTTGTCTGATCTCGGAAGCTAAGTAGGGTCAGGCCTGGTTAGTACTTGGATGGGAGACTGCCTGGGAATACCAGGTGCTGTAGGCTTCTACCATAGTCTTTGGAGACTGAAGGTTGCCAACCAAATGGAGAGGAAAAATAAACATGAATTTTAAATTATAAACATGAACTGAGAACCAGGGTGGTGTGGTGGTTTGGGAGGTGGGCTTAGACTCGGAAGATCCAGGTTCATAACCCCCCTCAGCCATGAAGCTTCCTGGGTGACCTTGGGCCAGTCACTTTCTCTCAACTTCACCTAGGTCCTAGGACAAAAGGATGGGAGAAGCTGCGTACACCACCCTGAGCAGGAAGGGCGGAATAAAAATGTGAAAAATAAAATAAATAAATTATAAAAGAAATTGTTTCGACTCATTCCAACAATTTAACATATATTTATTTGGGTGAGAAGACCATGGATGTGTCAAAGAATTAGAATCCATGTTTTAAAAAGTCCAACGTTTCACTCTGTTTTTTCAGAACTTCATCACGGAAAACGTGACTGGACAGGACAGGACATACTGCTAGAGAGCAAGGCAGAAACAGTAGTTAAAAAACCAGTACCTTCCAGAGTTCCATTTTACTGCTGTGTTCTTAAAGCAAACCCAGCCAAATCACAGTATCCCATCTCTGCAAGAAACCTCTTCCTTATGAAACTCTTTAATGTCTGTTCTTTTTAGGACTGGAAGCCAGGTGTTGCTTACATGTAGAGCCTCTTTTCTGCTGATGTTTTGGGGAAGTTTAACTATTCTGATTGCTTCTCTGTAAAGCCTTGGGAAATAAAATCAATTATATGCTATTGTATCTAGCTGTGGTCTCCTATCCTTGGGATTTCCAAGAAGTTGCTGGACCTTGATAGTTGGCGTGAAGATTGTTCTGAAATTTACTTTATAGAGAATATAACTAATCTTTTCTGTTGCACCTTTGATGTAAGAAGGTAAAACATGGCCTCTATATGCAGATGGCATCTTAGCATTTTTATGTCGTCTGCGTTGTCTCATAACATTTTAATCATTTCTGGTATACCCATTGCATTACAGAACTTGTTGGACATGTTGTAATTCCTTAAGATATTGTGGTTCTGAGAGTAGTTCTGTTCTATTTATTAAAGTGTTGATAACCCAGGCCTACAAAATTGAGGGTCAGAAAAGTTTTTCCCAAACTTTATGGTGGTTTGATATGAATTTGGGGTGCTGATTCCAAAAATGGCAGTTTTGGAGATATAGTATAGCCTCATTAGTGAATGGTTCAGGCAGCTTCCTCATGAGGAAGCCATGGTGTAGGCTTCCTCATGAGGAAGCTGCTTGAACCATTCACTAAAGAGGCTATGCCGTGTCTCCAAAACTAGACATGATAGGGCAAAACGGATGCCATTTTTGGAATCGGCACTCCAAATTTACCCAGGAATTGGTGTAATGTTTAAGGAAGCAAAATGGCCTGTGTAATCCCTCATTTTTGTTTAGGGTGGTCATTGGAATAACTGTGTAAATAATGATCTGTATAGGTGGGTTTTCTATAAGTCTGGTAACCTATAATGAAGCCTGCTTTTCTGTTGATCAAAGAATCCAGGAATGGTAGACTTCCATCTTTTTCTTTCTCTATTGTGAACCTTTCAGCTCACGCTGAGTCGTTATTATGACAGAGCTCATTACCAACTTTTTCTGGTTGCTATTTTTACTTTGCTAACTCTAAATATGCTCATAACATAGCCTGGAAAATAAAACTCAGCTAGTGCTAATTACCTCTCCTTTACATGCATAAAGGAGAATTAGATTCTCAGAAGTCTCAGAATTAGATTTCAGGCTATCATGACGTTATCCCATTTAAACTCCCTCCAAAATACTAAGTTACGCACAGGGAAGTTGCAATGTTGTTAATTTATTAACGAGTTCGCCTTCGCCAATGATACCAACATTCAAGAGCAGAGACATGTTTGCTCCATTTACTAATCAGAGGATTGAGACTATAAAAATAATCAGATTTTCAGCATTTTCATAAAATGTGGACTAAACTTGAGGAGGCAAAACTACTTTTAGCATGCTTGCAAGTAGGGCCTCTGAGAGGAATTTAATCAGGGGGTTTCTTTGGGGACCCTTTGCAACCGGGAAGGGGGGAAACAGAGTGGGGGAGGGTGGTGTTGGGTGAGCAGAATGGGAGTAGGGAGGGTGGAGACAGCTAGAAAAGTCTTTGGAACCCAGGTCTACCCACCCTTGTGGCACTGGCAGCTAGATACAGTAATACGGAAAAACCAACACACTCATAAGTCTCTTTAAAATCTTTTGAATATAGAAAATCATGCAGAAGATTAGCATCATCATATTTAGGCTCACACTAGAATGGAAAGTGTCCTGTGCATACCAAAACTTGCTTCTGCGGCAGCTGTAGTTTTGCAGCTGTGTCCCTGACCTCCTATACACTCCTTCATGACTAGCATATCCACAAGTCAAAAAACTACTGTAGCTTGGCAGTGGCTGCAGCTTTATGCTCATGGTAGAGTCCCCAGCATCCTGTGAGGGCAACAACTCTGAGCATACAGGAAAATCTAAGATCCCAGGAAATTTCTGGGTCCCCTCCCTTGCCCCTTTTGACCTTGGGCCCGGGTATAAATTAGCCCCTTTACCCCCCTCTCCTGGGTCCTGCTTGCGAGGCAGTCAGGTGGAAAGTTCTGGAAAACAGAATGTTGACCATGATCATTCTTACAAATCAAATATTGGTATTTAGCTCCTGAAGCAGAAATGGGAACAAACAACTAATTCATAGCAGGAAACAGATGCTAGGATGTCAAAGTGTAAGTTATGTTCCTATCCGGAGCAATTCCATTTCTAAGAGTTTGCTGAAGACTCAGTGCAAATGCCTTTCAATTTATAACACATCTACAAAAATGCAAGCATACACCTCATACACAGGGCATAATATACGAAGGGGAAATTTTATATATTTCAGAGAGGGAGGGATGGAGGGAGGGATTCAGGGTCAAACAGAAATAGCTAGTTCTCATTTATTTATGATTCATGATGATCTACCAGCATTTTAATACTGCACCAAACTACAGCAATAAAAACTTAGCATATTTATACTCAAGTAATACTCAAGACTTCCTGTTTCCCCCTGGGACCCTCATGCAGTGAGATGAACAAGCCTCTACACCAGGGGTGTCAAACTTGTTTCATACCAAGAGCCGAATAGCATTCATGATGCCTGCTGAGGGCCGGAAGTTATGTCATTATGCAGGAACTGATGTCATTAAACAGGTCATAATAAAAAATAAGCACTTTTTGCTTACTTAGGAACTCATTACCTGCAAACAACAGAAGAGAAAAGACACAGAACTTGATCATATTTCAAGGTATGAGAGAGCCCAATTTGCATGTGGTCTGCCCTTGCAGCAGTAACATCACAGCACTGCTCAGAAGATGAGAGCCTGGGGGCCAGATAAAACACTTCCGTGGGCCGCATCTGGCCCCCGGGCCTTGACACCCCTGCTCACTGGTGCCGCTAGGGGGTGCGGGGGGTGACGGCCAGGGGGTGATGTGCCCTGGGGGGAGGATGCACTAATTTCATGGCGTTAGGAGCTAGCTTGTCATGCAATACACTGTTGGATGCGGAATGGCCAACAGAGTGCAATGCAGAAAGTGGAACTGAAATCGCTCCTTTCGTTCAAAAGTGATGGCCAAAAAACCAGAAGAAAAAAATGCATGGAGCCCTATGGAAAGTGAAAGTGAGTCGTAGCGCGCGTTTACTCATGAGTAGGCATACTTGCCATAGTCTGTCAGAAAGGGCAGGCTGAGAGGAATCCAACAACATCACAATGGTTTCAATCCAATTAATAAAGCCCCCCAAGAACACCCAAGAAGCTCCCCCCTCCCAGCTGCGAGTCTGAGCCGGTAACAAAGCCACGTGGTTGTGTTTACTTGCAAGTAGGCAGACTTGACTTAGTCAAGGCAGGCTGAGAGGACTCCAAAGAGGTCAGAGTGGTCCTGATCCAATGAATGCAACCCCCAAAAACACGAAGAAGGAGGTCCCCCCTCCCAGCTGCGAGTCTATTTAGCCCTATGGAGCCTTATTGACCACTATGGGACTTGCTTCAGGGTAGACATGCATAGGATTGGGCTCACAGGCTGCAATCCTACCCACACTTTCCTGAAAGTAAGCCCCATTGACTACTATGGGACTTCAGAGTAGATCTGGTCTAGAGGCAGGAGGTCTGGTATAGAGGGTAGAGCCTCCATTTGCCTGAAGATCATCCACAAGTCGCCAGTTCGAGGCCACCGGCACCATGCGACCTTGCAGCAGCTGACAAGCTGAAGCCGAGCTATTCCATCTGCTCTGAGCATGGGAGGATGGAGGCCAGAATGTGAAGCCAGATCGGAATGAAACACCTTGAATGTAGTGGTTCTTGAAAGAAAGAACCTTCTTTGAAATTGTAAAAATCCCTATTTAATAAGGGATTTAAATAAAGCCTGCCTATGTAAGCCACCTTGAATAAAGTCTTGAATAAAGACCAAGAAAGGCGGTATATAAATACCTGTTGTTGTTGTTGTTATTATTATTATTATTAGATTCACTTGGTGGAACAGGACTGGCTCCCCCTTATTTAATTATTTCCTTTATTTTAAATTATTTATAATTATTTATTTTAATTTGCTTGATGATGTCACTTCTGGCCATGACATCACTTCCAATGGGTCCTGGACAGATTGTCATTCTAAAAAGTGGGTCCTAATGCTAAAAGTTTGAGAACTGCTGCAATAAGGTGTAAGTAAGTTGACACAGGGTGTGTGTGTGTGAGAGAGAGAGACTCTACGTACATGTTTTCAAAATCACTAAAATCAGAGTTTGGAGGAATAAGACCATCATGTTATATATCAATCAATGCGTAATTTCATGCAGAATGCAATGAAACAAACGACATTGAAATATCTGTGCGCTAACAAAAGGTACAGCCAAAAAACCAGTGGGGGCGGGGCAATGGTACATCACCACGTCCACCGGGGGCGTTGCCCCGCCCACTACATGGGGTGACGCGCAGGCCTCCCACACTGGGTGACTTGAATCCTAGTGACGCCACTGCCCCTGCTGTACCCCAGTCCCTGGGGGATGTGATCCACGCTTTCCTTTTGCCTTCATTTTTCCCCCATCCTCCCTCTCTCTCTCTCTCTCCAGTTGACTGCTCCCCTACCCTAATCCATCCTCTTTCTACATCTGAGGACAGGATAAGACTGGTGCCTGCACCCCAGATCAATTTCTCAGTATGCCTCCTGCTAAACTGCCACTTCCTCCCAGCTAAGAATCTTAAACAAGTTCAAATGCAGCACCTCTGCCACTGACATCACCACTCCTGAAGCAGGAAGAGTCCTGGGACTGGGTTCCACCCTCCGACTACAGCTCTAGTATGATCTTATCTTTGTTGGGGGGGAGTTAAATTCTTACCCTTTGCTTTAAAAGAATTCAGGCATGGTGCAATTCATGCCAAAAAAGAAAAAAGAAAAAAGCTAGCATTCTGTGTTGGCCGGTGTATTAGATTTAACCCAGGTTCAAATTCCTGCTTAGCTATGAAGCTCGCTAGGTGACCCTGTGCCAGCCACTGTCCCTCAGCATAATCGACTTCACAGGGTTGTTGATCAGGGGAAGAACCATGTACTAGCTAAAAACTTACAGCCACTTGGTCAGGCCTACCTCTCTACCCTAAATACCAGTGACAGTGACCAATGGGTTATTTGCCACAGCACCCCCAAGCAACCTAGCAATGGCATGACCACAATGGTGATGAATGACTCTAGTGAAAGATTCATTCAACTGCTGCTTCTTCTCTCCCTTCCCACCTGTAAAAGGAAGTTGCCTCATTATGTAAGGTCCCTGCATCATCTCAGAGGGCTCTGGGAGAATGCTCCAATTTGCAAATGAAGAACATCTGGAGGCCATTGTAGCTCCATCATCCTTTCCTCAAAACAACAAAACCTCAAGATGTACCAATGTAAGCCATCCAGAAGCTTCAAGTAGGCCATCCAGTTCAGAAGTGCCCAATGACAGTCACTTTGCCAGGGGGCCTCTCAAACCTGATATTCCATCCATTTCAGTATGAAACCTCCTGTCCCAGATCAGTTTTCTTTCTCACTACTGCATATGTCATTATATATTTGATATTTTTGAATCACAATATTTCATCCTAAATAGCTATTCTTTTTTAAAAAATACTGACATGACTGATGTGTTATGAAAGTTCTCTGCTTTGCATGAGTGCCTTGCTCCATAATTTGTCTCTAATTTAATATCACACAATTGATAATTTCATATTAAAATTACAGGCAGAAGCACAATCAATGGGAACAGAAGTTATGCGGCATGGAATCAAACCTTCCTTAGCCCCCACGTAGTATCTTTTTCAATCTTAAAGTGAGACTGCATATAACAAAAAGTGTTTTTGGTGTAATAATTGTAACAAAAAAATGCATGGCAAAAAAACTAAAACAGAATTTAAAAAAAAAATCCAGACTAGATGTAACGCCTGCAAAATCCTTTGGCATCTGCTACAGGTTGAGTACCCCTTATCCAGAATTCCAGAAGATGGAATATTCCAAAATACAGAATTTTCTGAGTGCCAACATGACTTTTTTTGGTAACATGATACATTCTGGGGCAATGCTGGGAGAAGGAAGGAAACTCTGTGCAACCTGGAAGTGTGTCTTGTGTGCTATTTTTTGCCCCAAAAGGCTTGGAATCCACATGGTTTGACCACACAAATATGATTTTGGTGCTTTTTTCAAAGGCATTTAAACGGTGATTCCAGTATCCACTGGCATCCACAGTGGGTTAAGTCCACAGATGTCGGATCCACAGATACTAAGGTCACACCTGTACATCTTTTTCTACATCCAGCAGCCCTTCCCATATATGCAGATGGCGATCAAAGAGTCTTCTCTTCTGCAGGCTAAACATACTAAACTCTTTTAACCATTGCTCACAAGACTTGGTTTCCAAACCCTTCACCATCTTTGTTGTTCTTCTCTGAACCTGTTCCAGCTTATCAATGACTTTAGAATATGGTGTCCAAAACTGGGCACAGTATTTCAAACAGAGGTCTGACTAGAGTAGGAGAGAATGGAATTGTTACTTTTCATGATTTGGACTCTTCTATGTCTCTGTAAGTGCAGCCCAATATTGCATTATTTTTTTTTTTAAGTAGCTTCATACTGCCTGTCATAATCAACTTGTGGTTACTAGAACACTTAGGATTCTTTACCAGGGGTATCCATATCCGTTGGGGGCATGGGAACCAAATGATGGAGGCATGGGACTGGATCTCTGAACAATTTTTTTAAAATGTTGTTAGATCATTAGATTATTAACTATTACCATTATCAGTGCAGATTTAGGCGTTCTGTTCCTTGCTTTCCAAACCAAGCTATTGACATCTTTTGAAGTCATACCAGTACCTAACAGGACTGGCGATGATGGTGGTTTCAACAGTCTGGCGAAGGGGGTATGTGGATATGTATTAAGCAATCCATTGGGGGTCTGTAAGAAAGGTAAGGACCCCTGACTTAGATCTTTTTCTCATGTGCTCTCCTGTATTTATGCATATGTATTTTTTTTAAGGGGGCAGACACAGGGCTTCCCTGACTGGGCCGTCATGATACCTCAGTTTGGGATCCTCTGGTGTATAGGACTTCAGCCTGGTTATGTTGTTCATAAGCTCCAAATAAGCTTATGGAGCACTGATCTATAATGACCTGATTTTGACAGAACTACAGGTGTGCCCTGGTATCCGCTGGGGTTCTGTTCCTGACTCTCCGGTAGATACCTGAAACCATGGATACTGGGAATGCCTTTTAAAAATACAGGCGAACATTTGAAAAATCTTGGTAAAATAAGATTTTTCTAACCATTAACTTATCTTTTAAAGAGCTGTCCCTGGTATCCATAGTATCCGTGGATAACTGAAACCGTGGATATCAAATCCGTGGATACCAGGGCATGCTGCTGTAATTCAAACTTGCTGTCTTGGGAACAGAGATCATACAAGTTATAGAAAGGAGATTCACTTTCTCTTCTCCCCAATCCTTTCTTCCATTTTTTTTTTGGGGGGGGGGGAAGGGGGTAAAATCTAGATCTTTATAACCGACTGTATTTTATGGACTTCCTTACCTCTTGTGCTTCTTATGGAGAAGGATGGTGTCTGGAAGCAGTTGGTTTTGAAAGGGAAAACACAGCACGAACTCTCCCCCAGCTTTACCGATGCCAACCTACACGAAACGCAGAACACACCAGGAAGGAGGGCAACAGCTGCTTAGTGTTCACATTGTGTATTATTATTTCCCAAAAACAAGCAGTTATCACCATGAAGCAGTAGAAAATGAAAGAAGTCCGCTAAAATGCACCAGAACAAAAAACACTGCAGCTGGCATCTCATTCTCTGCTGCACCATACTTAAGTTACTATCTTTACCTATTTAGAATGACTGTATCAGAAGGGTTGCAACAAGCTACTGAGAGAATATAATGATACGTTTGCAATCTCATGGCCACCACTGCGGACGGCAGGGCAAAGTGCCTTTTCATTTCCGACAGAGCCTGCAGACTGAAACCATTCAGTGACCAGTCAGGAACAAAATAATGAAACTTTCAATAAACTCCAAAGGAAACTCTGGACGAAGAGCCAAGATCCTTTTTGCGGCACTTTACAAATAAAGAGATGGCTGCCTGACTTGATCCAATATCATTTCTGGCTTTATATTTTTAGTCTATTAATTAACACATTTATGTCTCAGGATAAGTCCTACCTGGATGTTGCACACACAAATTCCCCATACACAACAGTCATGCAGAGTTAAAGTCCAGGAGAAACCATTTATCCTGTAATTCCCACTTCAGTGTGAGATTAGTATGTTACGTATATAGAGAGCCAGGGTGGTGTAGTGGTTTGGGAGGTGGACTCAGACCTGGAAGATCCAGGTTCAAATCCCCCCTCAGCCATGAAGCTTCCTAGGTGACCTTGGGCCAGTCACTTTCTCTCAGCTTCACCTACCTCACAGGGTTGTTGTGAAGACAAAAGGAGAGGAGTAGCTGCGTACACCACCCTGAGCTCTTTGGAGGAAAGGGGGAATAAAAATGTGAAAAACAAACAAATAAGGGTGACTTCTGTGTATTTTAGGATCTGCACCAGGGCAATCACTGGCACCAATCCAAGCAGCCCAGTGTAATGCTGGGCTGCTCGGAAGGGGATGAGGATCGGGCCTAAGTACTGGAGGCTGGTGCCACCCCCTCCAGGGCCCACCCCACCTACCAGTCCGCCTGCCCTCCATTCTTCCAGTGCCCCCAAATGCCCCTGTTCTGCCCTCCCCCCACCCTCTCAAACCTCCTGTGCCAGCCTCTCCAGGGGAGCATGAACTTCCTCCTGACCAGAGGGGGATCTGCTCAGAGAGGCTGGCTCATGTCCTCATGCCAGCCTCCTGTCATCACAGATATGCCTTATGGCACATTTGCAACAGTCCCAGGACTTGCAATTTCGCTCTTAATTGATTGCCACAATGAATGAGCACCTCACTTTCCCCAGAACCCTCCCCCAACTCCACTCCCCATTCTGCATTTCAACCTGAAACTGGAAGCTGCTATTTGCAAAGTCCTTATTTTAGACCAGTGGTTCTCAAACTTTTTAGCCCAGGACTCACTTTTTAGAATGACAATGTGTCGGGACCCACTAGAAGTGACGTCATTAACCTGGAAGTGACGTCATCAAGCAAGAAAAAATTTTAACAATCCTAGGTGCAATCCTATCCACACTTACCCAGGAATAAGCCACATTGTCTTTGTTAAAAGCATATACATTGTAGCCTATTAAAAGTACAGATCTCCCCAAATGCAGTCACATACTATGTTGGCATCAAATCTAATATACTCAAAATAAAAGTATTGAAATGAATGGGGACCCACCTGTAATTGGCTCACAACCCACCCAGTGGGTCCTGACCCACAGTTTGAGAAACAGTGTTTTAGACTATTATACTGCAATCCCTTACTGGTTTCTATGGGAGACATAATTAGTCTTTTCCAGTCTAATTGCCTTTCACTTTTTTATATTTGCTGCCTAACATGAGAGAATTTCTATTGATGAAATAAGCAAGACAACACTTGTCTTATTAAAAAAAAATGAAAGAAGCATTGTCCCTTTGACAGAACTGTTGATTCCCTTAATGCTAAAGGATAAAATCTGATCTTAGGCAGGCTTTTCAGCTCTACATTTCACTTTTCTTAAGTCTTCCTCATATCTACCTGCAGCTCTTCTTGCTGTTGCTCAGATCTGATAATCCATTTTGGTAGACTTTTGTTGACTTAGCACTTAAAGGGGTTCAGCAGAAACATAAAGCATCTTATCATTCCGGAATATTCTACCTCTATTTCAAATTAAATGCCTGCTACACCACTTTCCCTCTCACTCGCTACAATAATAAAAAAAGATTTGCTTGATTCATAAACTTTATGTTGATATTTTAAAAGATCATAAAAAAAGATGGAGTGCAGCTCAAGGTTATATCCTCACATCTGTCTGACCCATAACTTATCTGGAGTCATCTTATTTCACTTTATAGTTCAAAAGTGTTTTTTCAGAAAGCTTAAGAGTGTGCACTTTTCTAGGATAATTTGCAAAGTTTTCTTTAAATACAAAAAGAAAACTACTGTATTTTCTGTCAGCAGTATGAACAAAAGTTCGATGACAGTACACCGCTTACCAGAGAGCATTTTGTCTGTCAAATTTCTTTCTCTCTCTCCCATTTTTTGGACATTTGAATAATAGAACCCTCTCACTTTCTAGACTGACATGCTCAAGTATTCCTTTCTTGCAGTTAACAGACACTTGGACAGTTCTTTAAATTATTACGGATATTCCTGAGTTGATGGCATTTAGATTTATCTTTATTATAATGATCACATTGCAAAGAAGATTGTAAGTCAGCCAAACAGTCTTTATAATGTTGAGAAAGCCACATATAGAACAGAAATAATAAACCTTATTATCATGAGATATGGACATTAATAGGAATAATTAATGTGCAATTAATTATTATACGCATTATATGTGAACTTCATTACTAAAACAAGCTTTCCTTTGATTTCCTAACACAATGTTATCATTAAGAATATTCATGTACCACTTTTCCACAAATAAGAGTCAGAAATATATGGCAACAACTCAACTTGTTTTTGTTTTATTTAGTTTGTCAAACATGACACATTTACATTGTAAAAAGAACAATAAACAACTATAATAAACTATAATAAACATAAAATACATAAACAAATAAATAGACCAAAAAAAGATAAGAAGGGGGAAAAACAACTATATATACTCTAATGGTGTAGCAAGAGCAAAGCCAAAAAATTCTGACTACTTATATTTTATATATATAAAGTCTAAACATTAACAACAACTCAACTTATTTATTACCATTCTTGCAACAATTTCGACCAACACATCTGCTTTGTCATAACAACAATGCTGTTGTTGGTAGGCTAGATAAGAGGTAGTTTAGGCCAGAGGTGTCCAAAGCTTTTGGCAGGAGGGCCACATCATCTCTCTGTGTTGGGGGCCGGGGGGGGGAATATGTAAATTTATTCAAATTTTAAATGTAAATTAATTAAGTTTACATAAATTAATATACTAGAAGTGGAACTTATACGAATGAATGAAGGTCTTGCAATAGCTCAAGGCCTATGAAAGGCCTCGCACAAAGCAAGGCTGGTCTTTTCTTTGCTGCTACTGCTGCATCACAGACATGAAACAGCAAGCAGTGGAGGAAGCCCTCATCCCACAGCTAACGTGAGAGGTCAAACAGTCGCCCTCACACTGAGAGCAGTTGCTTCGGGCCAATGCGGGCTCCAGTAAGTTTCCAGAGGGCCAGAGGCTCATTGGAGGCTGGGGCCTCCCTGAAGGCCGCATTGGGAGTCTTCGAGGGCTGCAAGTGGCCCCAGAGCCGGGGTTTGGGCACCCCTGGTTTAGGCTGAAAGACTTTGGTCAATCCGAGGTGAGTCAGCTGGATTGGGAGGCCAGATGTGATGCAACAAACACCAGTAAGAGGCTCAGGGTGGATGGGAGGGTTTTTTGAGCATGGAAAAGCATGCTTTGGAGCTCTGCCCACTGAGCAGAGCTTCCTACCACCATTTGTTGTGTCACGTTCCTGGTCTCACTTCCGGGCAGCTGGTGTCCAGGGGTTCCACGGGTACCACCAGACACCACCTCAAGTACCACTGGTGGTACCTGAAAAACCAGTTGAAAAACACTACTCTAAACCAAAGAAACTACCTCATGCCTTTATTGGGAGGCTAAAATGCATTTCTGTGGAGGATGGGCAGAAGAAAACAAAAGAAAATATCCTACTCTTTCCCTGACTCAGCACAGAATCATCGCAGACCACTCTCCCCCCCAGACACCTCTAGCATCTCATGGATAGAAGTAAGAGCACACTTATAGCATGACTACTCTCCTAACAAAGAGAGGCCTGGCCTCTCTCCTGCCCAACAAGTACATGCCATTTCACCTTGCTGTAAGCCTTGTGTTGCCTACCATATACTGTATTCTGCAATAGCCTACCCTCCAGAGATTTAAAAGTCAAGAAGGTGACCGTCCTGTCACATACTAGACAACAGCATTGTCCTAAATATTTGCAGTACACCTCAGCAGCTGCAGTGTGTGAAATGGCAGGCTGTGGCACCTTTGTGTTCTTGAGCATGCCTTTTTATGTATGTGCACTTGAGGCAAAATGCATCCATCACCATCCCACTAGGAGATCGAACTTCTAGACATCCTGGGGAAAGTGGCTCTGAAATTACAGCTCTCACAATAGACATGGATTACATTTTAGCATAGTATCTCAAAATAGGGACAAAACCAGAACCATGATTTCCCAGGGACAGGTACCAGAACACAGAGTCAACCCCTGGCAAATAGGAGCATATGCTGTTCCTTATTTGCTTATTGCTCAGTGGGGTGGGGGTGGGAGTGTCCAAACTATGCACTGCCAATAAAGCTGAGAAGGCTGCCTTCATCTTCAAGGAAGCAGTTAGCCTTCCAGTGAACAAACAGCAGCTCGAGCATTGCTTTTAGCTATAGCTTGTTACTTCCAAAATGGTTGTTTGCTGGCTATAACTAGAGCACAGAAAGTGGTGCTGAAGAGAAACTTGAGGCCATGATAAGAGTGTGAAAAAAAATCAACATGCTGGGAAGGTTGCAATTCTTGTAGGGTGTATCAAGTGTGCGGTAAACGCAGAGCCCAAATGAGCTTCTTTAATTTCCATAATGAAATTGTTTTGGTAAAGTTAAAAATACTGTAATGAGGCCCAAACGGTGCGCTTTCAGAGACTCCCATGGTGAAGCAAATGAGATTTTAGCTTCTCTAATTGGGCATACTGCAAGCTGGGCTTGATGCTGTCCTCAGCACAGAATGTCTGTTATCCCGAACAAAAAGAGGTCTACAGCTGTCAGCATAATACCAGATAGCTTTTCAGAAGCCAAGCCATCAGGCAGAGGACTGCAGCTCTGACTGGGACCACCCAAAGGGAGAGATCAAGTAGAGAGCAGCTCCGCTCTTCCTTGATTAAGAAGTTATTCGTAAGGTAATTTGTTTACAGCTCTCAAAGAGAAGCTTTTGAAGCAAGGGTTGAGAATTCCCAGAATTCTCTGAAAGTATTTTATTTGATTAAGCCATGAATATGGATGTTTTATTCTCCCTCTCCTGTGAATTAAATCTCATTACCTGTCAACACAGGTTTTTGGAGTCTTACTGTTCTCTCAGCAAACACACACTAGGAAGAATTATGTGTTGAGTGCTTTGCTCAAATCTACTGTTTTTTTCTGCCACATACAAAACCTGGTCATAACCTATAGGCCTGGAAGAGCATGGGAACACATCTGATGACAACATCCACTACAATATTACAAATTTAAGGAGGGGGAAGAAAAACCATGTTCTCTGATATCATGTTGGTGTCTCCCTTTGAAACCTTTTTGTTGAGAATGGTAACTTTAAGATCTGTTATGATAAAAAGTCACCATGTTACCAAGTGCATAAGAACATAAGAACAGCCCCACTGGATCAGGCCATAGGCCCATCTAGTCCAGCTTCCTGTATCTCACAGCAGCCCACCAAATGCCCCAGGGAGCACACCAGATAACAAGAGACCTGCATCCTGGTGCCCTCCCTTGCATCTGGCATTCTGACATAGCCCATTTCTAAAATCACATACACATCATGGCTTGTACCCCGTAATGGATTTTTCCTCCAGAAACTTGTCCAATTCCCTTTTAAAGGCATCCAGGCCAGACGCCATCACCACATCCTGTGGCAAGGAGTTCCACAGACCAACCACACGCTGAGTAAAGAAATATTTTCGTGTGTCCATTTGTCTTCCTGCAAAAAGAGTGACCTATGTAAATAGGCCTACGTAAATAACACGAGAGCACTGCTGACAGATTACGGCACTCATCACATTAGAAAATGTGCAAATTAATGAGTGCTTGTTGGCATAGCTGATGTTTGGTCCCCAGATCATGCTGCCCTAGCAGATAAAGGACAGACAGTACTAGAGATTATACCTCTGTTATCCCTGCCTGATAATAAACAGGGTGGTGTAGTGGTTTGGGAGGTGGACTTAGACCTCAAGATCCAGGTTCAAATTTCCCCTCAGCCATGAAGCTTCCTGGGTGACCTTGGGCCAGTCACTTTCTCTCAGCCTCACCTACCTCACAGGGTTGTTGTGAGGACAAAAGGAAGGGAGGAGCAGCTGTGTACACTGCCCTGAGCTCTTTGGGGGAAGGACAGTATAAAAATGTGAAAAATGAATAAATACTGTGATACACCTTTTGCTCCCTCTTGCATTGCAAGAGGCCTTATTTTGTAAGAAACAATTGTTCTTTCTTGGGTACACAGATATAAATATATATCCACTTTGGTGTCCCTGACAAGATGCATTTCACAAAATAAGATCCAACCCACAAGGGTTTATGACGTCATCATAAAATTCTGTTAGTCTTTAAATTGCTTTTGCTTCACCAACTTCACATGTTTTCCCTCAAAATGAGAGAAATCTTACAAGTCTCTTCAATATTTTGGGCATGTTGCCAGACTCCATGCCTAGGAAATGCCTTTCCCAGGTATCCAATCACCTCCTCAACTCTCCTGTGATATAACTGGATATCTGGAAAAGGTGTCTGCTAGAAATGGTGTACAAAAAGATACTCATAATGGAGCAGCTGCAAGCTGACTGTTGTCTATGGTTGTGAGAACTAAGGTTTAATGATTTGGGGTGCGGGGGCACCCAGGACAGCTGATCAGTGGGAGGGCAGTAGGCAGGGCTGGTACCAGCCCTTAAAGGTGACCCTTGGGCTGAGCTAGGCAAAAGAGCTTCTGCCTGACTCCAGAGCACAACAACCTCTGCCCTCCAAGAATGAGGGTGAAGCAACTCAGCAGAGAGGCACAAACAGCCCCTGCTCTTTTTGTTAAACCTGTAGCTTATCAACAATCATCAAGCTGCTAGGCCATCTTATCTCTGTGGTCCTGCCTGCAATGCCCCACGGCTTTCCAGAACCCCCTGAATATGGGGTGCCCCCTTGGTAGGAGAACAGGTTGAAGACAGGGCAGTGTAACATCTCTTACCATTGCTCCATATAACGCCTGGATTTATAGGAGCCACAGTTACAACTCCACAGGTCTTGGTCTGTCTTTTAGTCTTTCTTCTTAGGGGAAATGGGCCAAGTGGAGATGGACCAGCTGCCCTCAGGATAACACATTATCCATTTGTACCTCTAGGAAAAGTCAAGCAACCTCACTCAATGGAAATAGTTTTAATTAAGCAAAAACAAAGACATGAGTGCTTGCTTTGCTTTCTGATTTGCTGTGGAGGAAAATGTGAACCCTTCGTGTTTTGCTAGAAACAATCACCACTAAAAAAAAATGAGGCATTTTGGGTTAGCACAAGCTAGCAGGAGAAACCTCGATTTAAAAGAACTTGCTTCGGTAGAGAGCTGTCTGAGAATCCCACTTCCAATTGTATAAATTGCTTAATTGCTATTAAAATTATTCATGATATTACCGGGAAATGTTTCTACAGCACGGCTTAACGTTTGATACGCTTGCTGTGCGCACCTACTGATTATAGGAGATGGTATTAAGCCAAATATCTGCATTACAGTTCCTTCTACAACATGTCAAAACACTGGAAAAAATTAAGAAGCTGCAGGCCGAGGGAAAGCAAACACACCAGCACCAGGCACAGAAATAGGTATAATTGGCAAGTGATTTCTAGAAATAATTGTTTCAGATACAAAAAACCGGAAAACAGATGTGCAGCAATAAAATTTCATCAGAAGGGAATACTTATATGAACATTCCCAACATTTATGCTTTTCATTAGAATGCCATTTGACCTAATTTTTTTATCCCGCTTATTCATTTTCAGTGAATCATGCTTGATTGAAGCCAATTAAACTATACAATTAAATGTAAGGATTTTTCATAAACACGTTCGCTGGCCTTGATCCAGCTTTCGTCACAGGTAGCTGGTCCAGCACGACAACTGGTGGCCCTGGATGGGAAAGCTTTTCGGGAAGCTCATCAAATGATACATCCAATAGTTCCTAAATGAGCATTGCCAGTGGCGGTTCCAACTTGGGGGAGGGGGCTGGAGCAAAATCTCTGCAGAACCCCTCCCCAGACACTGCCCCATACTTTGAAAGTCAAGTGTGTGTACCCACTCCCCCCACGGTGCCAGGAACATGTCCTCCTTGTGCCATCTGCAAGTCCTCCTTGTGCTACCTGAAGCTATAAGCAATGGGCATGAAGAAGGACCCTTGCCCATCCAGGCAATGGTGGGAAGTAGCTGAAGCAATACAGGTTGAGTCTTGGTATCCACAAGGGTTCTGTTCCCAGAACCCACATGGATGGCAAAAATCACATTAAAGCAAATCCATTTCAAAAACAAAGTCCCTTTGCTTAGCGATTAAAAAACAGCCTTGCTGCCCTTTGTAATGCATGACAGAGGCATCAGGCAGACAATCAGACTCTCTCCAGGCGCTTAGAAAGGCTTTATTCCAAGGTAGCAACCGCTCCCTTCACTGGGAGCCACAGCACAAGGGTAAGCTCTACTAGCTCCCACGTAAATTTATTAACACTGGGATAAATCATGAAGTCATTGTAAAACTATATGAATAGGTGGGGACTAACGTGTGGTCAAAGTACATGGGAAACCTTTATAAACAAAAAATCTGTGACTAGCTTTTGAGGCTTCATTGTTGGTTCTCCTTAGAACAGTGGTTCCCAAATTGTGAGCTGTGGCTCCCCAGGGAGCTGCGGATACCAGCCAGGGTAACCACGGAATCCTCGCTAAAAACCCACCACCCTGTACAAAGAATACGGCTGTAGCCCTAACGGGGAGCCGCGGCCAGTTGAAAAAATTTGGGAACCACTGCCTTAGAGCATCACTCCCCTTCCCCTCAGTGTTTCTCTTCTCTAAAAAAAACTGGTTTTAAATGGGCATTTTAACAGTGTGATCCTATTGGGGTTTTTCTTTAAGTGTAAGCGATCCAGGCATCAGTTAGAAGGGTGCTATATAAATGAAAATGATTATGTGATTAATATTAACAAGAAGATGTTACAACTGTCACACTGTGGGCGGTGAATAATGCCACAGTGATGGAAGATTTATTATTACATCAGTCAATTAAAACTCTGTCTAGAAATGCTTCTATTTTTGAATAATGTCACACCCGTTACTTCCACCTACTAAACAAGCATAAATGGAATTTTGGAATTCACTTTTTCCCCGATGGGGTGGTGTTGTAACTTCAGTGGGGCTGGTCTTTCTGCTCCATTTTCTTGAATGTTTGCACTCTACTTTAGCACTTCTGAGACACTGGTTTCATGTTTTTGGGGTTGGGATTTTTTTTTGGGGGGGGGGCAATCATCTGGTAGAGGAATTAAGACAGGCATTCCAGGTGGCACTTAATCATGCTGTAATGCTGTGTTGTTTTTTTTCCAATCTCCAAAGCCTTCTATAATGTTACTCAGAAGTAAGTCTCAATTCAGCAATGGTCCATTCCAACATTAATTACATGTTTCCTGCTTGCAGGGTTTGCCCTTTCCTTGGTTCTTGTTGATCACAACAGTAGAATTAATGATGAATAGCATGTTAATTGCCCCTTACCATCAGTTTTTTTTTTCCAATGGGGAAGGCTTTAATTACCGATTGCCTGTCATAATATTGTTATTGCCATTTTTATATAGGGCGGAAATTGCAAGTAGAAACTTTTCATTAAACACAACAGAAACTTAGAATGTTTCTTTGCTGCACAGAAACAGGTTTCTTGTGCTTTCTATTCCCTTGTCATGGCAAGTTGACCTTGCAAATCTGAAAGTCTTGTCCACACCTGCAGGAAGAGTGTCAGGAAGATCAAAGCACAGAATGAGCTCAGGCTTGCTAGAGAAGTCAAAAACAGCAAAAAGGGGTGTTTGGCTATAAGTGAAACAAGAGGAAGGACAAGGAAGCAGTAGGTTTGTTGCTTGGGCAAGAGAGTGAAGTGATAATGGACAATAAAGAAGACAGAGCTGCTCAATTCTCTGTTAAAATAGTACCCTTAAATGAATTCAAATCTCCAGAACTATATGATCTACAATCCAGAGCACTGAAGACAGTTGCAGATATCATCTCACACCCACTGTCTGATCTAATTTTTGAGAACTCCTTCCTGGAAAATGAGTGAGATGAAGAAAGATGAGATCCAAGAAAATGTTGTCTGTATCTTTAAAAAAAGAGAAAGGCGGATCCAGGAAACTATAGGCTGGTCAGCCTGACACCATTACCTGTAAAGATCCTGGAACAGACGATTAAGTGGAATGGTCTCTGAGAATCTATAAAATAATTAACTAATTTCAAAGAGTCAGCATGGATTTGTCAAGAACATGTCATGCCAGACTAAGCTCATCTCCTTTTTAGGTAGAGTGACTAGTTATGAAAAAGTTGTGGACATAGCAGATCTTGACTACAGCAAAGCATTTTCATCCCATGATATTATTTTGGATGAAATGGTAAAATTCGGGCTGGACTTACTACCGTGGATCCCACCTACTACTGTTGTGGGATCAGTGCTGGTTGAACAGTGATTTCCAACCAAAGCTTGATAGGCTCAGTCATTGAACCTATACCAACAAGATGTTCACAACAGGGACAAACAAAGTCCTGCATGTTGGTACCAAAAAAAATAAAAAATAAAAATCAAGTTACATAAGAACATAAGAACAGCCCCACTGGATCAGGCCATAGGCCCATCTAGTCCAGCTTCCTGTATCTCACAGCGGCCCCACCAAATGCCCCAGGGAGCACACCAGATAACAAGAGACCTCATCCTGGTGCCTTCCCTTGCATCTGGCATTCTGACATAGCCCATTTCTAAAATCAGGAGGTTGCACATACACATCATGGCTTGTACCCTGTAATGGATTTTCCCTCCAGAAACTTGTCCAATCCCCTTTTAAAGGCGTCCAGGCCAGATGCCGTCACCACATCCTTTGGCAAGGAGTTCCACAGACCAACCACACGCTGAGTAAAGAAATATTTTCTTTTGTCTGTTCTAACTCTCCCAACACTCAATTTTAGTGGCTGTCCCCTGGTTCTGGTGTTATGTGAGAGTGTAAAGAGCATCTCCCTATCCACTCTGTCCATCCCCTGCATAATTTTGTATGTCTCAATCATGTCCCCCCTCAGGCGTCTCTTTTCTAGGCTGAAGAGGCCCAAACGCCATAGCCTTTCCTCATAAGGAAGGTGCCCCAGCCCCGTAATCATCCTAGTCGCTCTCTTTTGCACCTTTTCCATTTCCACTATGTCTTTTTTGAGATGCGGCGACCAGAACTGGACACAATACTCCAGGTGTGGCCTTACCATCGATTTGTACAACGGCATTATAATATTAGCCGTTTTGTTCTCAAGTTACACAAGTACAGGATGAGGGAGAGTTGCCTTGACAGGAACATATGAGAAAAGGATCAAGGTGTCTTAGGACCCAATCCTATCCAGCTTACCAAGTTCAGGGCAGCTGCAATGCAGCATCCACAACTGCCCTCCCCCCCCCCCCCAACACAGGATGCAATGCACCTTCAACAAGTGTGCAGAGGAGGAAATTTCAGCAGGTGCAGCTTGCCATCCATGAGATGACAAGCTGCCCCTGCTGAAATTCCCTCTTTATCCCTCTTTTACCTTTTACAATTGTTAAAGGTCCAGGAGTTCTAAATTTGAAAGGTGGGCCACCCCTGCTTTTGAACATTGTCCTTACTCAACTGCACATCACTGTACTTATTTACAGAAGAAAAAAAGTTTCCACTGGCTGGTAATAGAAGCTTCCTCCCCTTCACATACATTGCACTCTATTCCAAATAACTTTGGCACTGGTATGTCAGCTGCAACATACCCTCAATGCAGTACTATAAAAATATTCCAATTTCTATTTGCAAAATGCCTCCAAAACATCACAGTATTTGGGTTGTGCGCAAAGAAAACGAATCTTGACCAAGGAGCATAGAAATCAATGGACACCACTTATCATGACTAACTCAGTAGTCCCTTTGACTCCAATGGTGCTTAGTCAGGATTCACTTTCTTTGGATCCAGCCCTCTGCATTCTTGTATATCAAACTGTAAAACTTGGAGGATGGAAAGCGTCGTTACTTTTCTCACATGATCCAAGAGGAATCAGAGTGATCAAGAAAAGCAAAGATTTTCAGGGTTACTTCCAAATCAGCCCTTTTCTATGGAATTGCCACCTTTTGTTTACTCACTTTTTGCAGAGAAGCCAAATAACATCACTGGTATATTGCAGTGTTTTCTGTGGGTCAAACTACAAGTTATGGGGAATACATAATTTGACCTGTGTTTTAGGAGGCATGTGAAATGGGGGGGGGGGCCACGCTGGGTTAAGGGAAGCTTGCCCCACCATGGTTCTGACTCTGAAAATGTACCCCCTATAATCTACTGACATTTAAGCTTGCCCACTTGAAATTCCTCCTCCTGCACCCACAGTTTGAAGTGCACAATCCCATGCATTTAAAACTCTGCAGGGGAGAAAAATAAAACCTTCAGGAATAATTTGGAGGAGGCGAAATATTCTGTGGGGAAAGGGTCAAGCGCTACCTATCCTACCAAGAGCAGTTTTTCATCACTGGGCTACCATTAAGTGTATTTTGGCCTAAATGTATTGATAATAAACTGTGGGACATAGCAACATGTTCTGCTTTTAACTATGGGTTAAGAGCAGCAGTTTTGACAGAAGGGCCATCTGTTGTTACTTTTCCTTTGTCCCACAATGCTAGTCCAGTCAAAAGCAATTTAATGTGTTTTGCCATCAAAATGTGAAGATAATTATGATGAATTACATTTTTAAGATGGACTTCAAAATTATGCATATACTAGGTATATTTCCTCACAGCTATGGAGGTTAAAAAAAACCCTGCCCTTGTGAAATATTTCAGCTATTTTATTAATGATGTTAGCACTGTAATGAGATAGCTACAAGGAAATTTCTGAGATGAAGAGACTGACAATCATTAGCAATCTATTTATATCTCTCTGAGTTTCTTTGCCAAGTAGATAACAGAGCCATAGCATTTTCTCTAGCTGTTGGACAAAATATACAGCGCAGAAAGCTCTATGTTGTTATTTTTCATTGTGTCACAAAATCAATGCAACATAATATACAAGCAAGTAAAATGCAAGCAGATCGCATCACACAGTGCGGTAGATTTACGTATGTCTGTTCAAATATATTATTCATTAATTTAATTGGAGATCTGTGAACTCTGTCAAAATCCTCCTAAATCTTGAAGCAATCAGTAGCCAATCCACTTCCTAGAAAGGTTAGGCCATAAGGAAATGATGTACCTTAGTGGTTTTCAGATTGTTCAAGGAATGCTTTTCACGATCTGCTAAGGAAACCTCGAGTGTCTGCCAAGGATCCGATTTGTTGTGTAGAGGATTTGGAGGTATGCTTCACAGTAGTAGTTTGAGGTGAACCTCCCTGTCATGAACAAGCACCCCTCTCTTGGGAAAACTTCCTCTTTTTTGTATCTAAAAGATAGTTGTTTATATACACGGAGGATGACTTGGGAAGTAGCCAGTCATCTGCTGCTGCTCCATTTTGCTGCTCTCCATTTTGATTCTCCATTTTGACCCGAGCTCTAGTCACATTGCCCTCCTCTTTCAAATGTCAATTGGTGTCTCACGATTTCCTGGTATCACCAGAGAACAATAGTCTTGATTGAAACCTAACTCGTGCCTGACTTGGTCCAGTTTTGCTCACCTAACTTGAGAGTAGAAAATTATATTGTTCACATCAGTTATCTTAAAACCAGAACGGGGGGAGGGGGGGAGCTAGGCTCCCCAAAAGTAGGTAAAAAGAGATGCCCGGGGGGGGGGGGTAAGAATTCTGGGTTCCAGTTTCTGATCCAGAAACAGAGCCCAAAGATCCAGGGCATGCAGGATGCCAGCTCAGCCAAGGTGCAAGCCTTGGTGTTGACCAGCCAGGAAGACCTTTCCCTCAGGTGCCAGGAGGATGCTGCAATTGTAAGTAATGCTGAAGTTGGAGAAGTCTTAAACAGACTCTGTTATTACTTTATTTTGGAAATTTGATCCTTGTTCACAAATTTGATCGCATGTTACCCAAAGAAAGCTCAAGAGAGCATGCGTGTGAGTGTATGGAGATGCATGGATAAGAGAGGGAACTCAGACAAAAAGCTCCCACCCTTCTCCCTCTATAAGGTAACTAGGTCTAAGGGCAACCAGACCCCCAGCTGGGTGCAGGAGTGAAAACATTTAACCTATGTTTCTGGTGGCAAGACTCTATCCCCTTGTACAGGCATGGCATGACTAAACATGTAGTTTTGACATTATCAGAGTGGCCAAAAGCACCAGGTTTCCCAGAGGGGAACATGGTTCTTCCTTGAGCTACCTTGGAGATGGCTACCTTTCACACTCATTGACTGAGATTGCACCCCACAGCACACCTGACACTCCCCTGCAACTTCATACTGATACACACTCAGGAATGCTGGACAAGTATCCTCTGAAAGAAGTGTGCCTCCCATTGCTTATCTCCTCATTGAGGAACACCTGATGAGACACAAGTTACCTTGGAGTACAGCTTGAAAATCATATATGGATGTTCCATAGGTCTATGAGGACACTGTCCTCATAAGGTATCCAGAAGGGGCTTTGGAGCAACACAAGCCCTTACAGACATTCTAAAGGTCTAAGAACATAAGAACAGCCTCACTGAATCAGGCCCTAGACCCATCTAGTCCAGCTTCCTGTGTCTCACAGCGGCCCACCAAATGCCCCAGGGAGCACACCAGATAACAAGAGGCCTGCATCCTGGTGCCCTCCCTTGCATCTGGCATTCTGACATAACCCATTTCTAATATCAGGAGGTTGTACATGCACATCATGGCTTGTAACCTGTAATGGATTTTTCCTCCAGAAACTTGTCCAATTCCCTTTTAAAGGCGTCCAGGCCAGACACTATCAGCACATCCTTTGGCAAGGAGTTCCACAGACCAACCACAGCTGAGTAAAGAAATATTTTCTTTTGTCTGTTCTAACTGTGTAAAACAAACATAATGAGATGGGGGGGCAGTAGTAGGCAGCCGTGCCCCATCCTACATGCTTTTATTAAAATATCTGAAATAGCATATACAGGGTGTACATACAAACCTCTCCACAGGACTGGGATCAGGGTTCCCAAAGTGCATGGAAGATTTGTTTCAGATGTTGACACAAACACCCGCATGTTGGTATCAGAGCATGCCACCAGGGTGCCTACTCTCCCACTATTCTATATGGATCAAGTGGATAGCGAGATGCTCTTTTCCCTTCTCACATAACACCAGAACCAGGAGACATCCACTAAAATTGAGTGCAGGGAGGACAGACAAAAGAAAATATTTCTTTACCCAGTGTGTAATTAGTCTATGGCACTCCTTGCCACAGGAAGTAGTGACAGCATCTCGCCTGGATGCCTTGAAAAGGGGGTAGGACAAATTTCTGGAGGAAAAGTCCATCACAGGTTACAAGTCATGATAGGTATGTGCAAGGTTTTAGAAGTAGGCTACCTCAGAACGCCAGTTGCAGGGGAGGGCACCAGGACACAGGTTGTGTCTTGCTGTCTTGTGTGCTCCCCGAAGTTTTGGGTGGGCCACTGTGAGATACAAGAAGCTGGACTAAATGGGCCTTTGGCCCAATCTAGCAGGGTTCTTCTTATGTTCTCAAGCATTCATTCTACACAGTTGGAATGTCTGTAAGGGACTAACTACTTGCTGAGGCCATTGTACACTGAAGTTCGTACACTGAAGTCACATGGCAACAGGCTCACAACCTGATGGAGCTTGGATTTACGTGACAAACTTCAGAATACTTATTTACACATACAATATTTGAATTTTGTGGTGCATGAAATCACATCAATCTATTCTAAATAACACAGAAACTGCCAACATAGCTGTCACAAAGGATTACACAGGAAGATACGCACGAAGTTGGTAGCATTTGCAACACGATTAAGATACAACTCCAATGAGGTGTCCTTTGTTTGTGTGTGATTTTTAAACATTTAGATAATATATTCCATCTCTCTCCACCTTTTTGGCCTTGTCATTCTAGTTAACAGCTGCCAATGCATTGCCACCTTTTTTTACCCCCCAGCAGATCAGGCAAATTGCTCCCCATAGAAAAGCTGCCAATCAACATAATGGCAAAAGGTGTTATGTGGGCAAGAAGGATCAGACTTCCCTGCATCAAACAGTAAAAATCCATCCAAAACTCTTCCTTCCAACAGACCAAAGCCTGGGGTTATTTGAAAAATACCCATGTTAACATTTACCAATGTAAATTTAGTATCTCTTCAACTTCCATAATTAATTTTTCAAAACACTGCGGATGTTTTAATAAGCAGGCTATTGCTATATAATTTTTTGATTAGGGATTCATCTGAAAAGCTCCTTAATCAAATGCCATTGAAGAAAATCAGCATTCAGATTATCTGTTCATTTGCAAGGTTAATTTTTCCATGCTATTCTGAAAACTATATTTTATTATTTGGCATAGTACATGGTGTCTATGCTTGCCCTGTATATTAATTCATTCCATCAACCATTTCAAAAGAGTCGCTCAGGACTTTAGGATTAAAAATTTCATATCACCGAGAATTGTAGCTTGATGAGAAAAGTCTTTCAGGCCATAAATATTTCTGAAAAATACTGTTTCATCAATGAAATATTAATCAAGATGCACATGTTACATGAGGCACAGGGAAAAGCAAGTTTGCACCTCTTGTCATATAATTAACTGACTCACAACCCTCAACTAATGAAAGAAAATGTACAGCATTCAAAAACTTTTTTTCTTTTAAACAACTGGAGTCAGTTTAATATTACCTTTCACTATTCTATATACCTCTTTCCACAAAACCAGCATACCACCAACACTCTGATTTATTTATCTGTAATCAGATCTGACATTAATCAATCCTCATGCCTAGGAAAAATATACAGAACAATAAGCCACTGTATTTTGAACTTCTCTAGAGTATTGTAGAAATAGCTATGCCTAGCATAAAGTTGTCCAAAAGTTCTGACAGCACGGCAGTCTTTTAAGAACTGAAATAATTGATCTTACCATTGCTTAAGCTTTTTATCTCCTTTATGAGTTGTCAGTTAATGCTTTCTTGATAGGACTGAGATCGCCACAGATTGTCTTGGGAGCCTAGCCTACTGCATGAGCTTGAGAAGAAGGAACTGAACACCTTTTTCCTGCCTATAAAAAAATATCAGAAGGGCAGTGTAAACTAAAGGTACAGTGTCAGGGAGCTGGTGAGTTCAAGGGTTGAGACTCCATCACTATAACAGAACTCATTACCTGAACAAAAAGTGTGTGAAGGGGCTTCTGCTTATACCGTAAATAAGGGTGATCACAGAAGCAGAGAGGACTAAATGCCCAATCCTATCCAAGTTTCCAGGGTCGATAAAGCTACAGTGCAGCCCCGAGATAAGGAAAAAACTAACCCTGCGGAGGCCTCCAGGATTACCCCTGCACACGATACCACACATGACCCATTGGTACAGCTGCATCTGTGCTAGAGAGTTGGTTAGGATTGGGCCCTAAGACAGTGGTTCTCACCAGGACCCACTGGAAGTGATGTCATGACAGGAAGTGATATCATCAAGCAAGAAAAAAAATTTTTTACCAATCCTAGGCTGCAATCCTTCCACACTTACCCAGGAGTAAGTCCCATTTACTATCACTATTAAAAGCATATCTAGAATAGCCTGTTAAAAGTACAAGTCTGCAACATTTCCCCAAATGCAGTCACATACCATGGTAGCATCAAGTCTAATATATTAAAAATAAAATATTGAAATGAATAGGGACCCACCTGAAATTGACTTGTGGCCCACAGTTTGAGAAACACTGCCCTAAGATATTATAGGCTCTGTGTTTCTGACTCTCTGAAGCAAGGAGGAAACTTGGTCTCTGCTGGATTAGAACTAGTAAACTGCACTTTCTTGTCAAGTGGAAGCCTCCACTTGTCATGTCATGACATGTCATGTCATTTATCTTGTCATGTGGGTTCTCACAGTCTAGATATGTATTTGGTTAAAAATCATTCCTTATTGACTGCACAAACGCTACAGAAGCCTTCTAGGAACCAAGTGGGTGCTTTCCATGCGTATCTGGATATCCTACAAAGACCCCACTAACTACTACCACATGTAATACAGAACAAAAGAAACCTCAGCATGGGGAGTTATGTGTACTCCATAATAAACACATGTAACATTTCAGTCATCTCCAGACACTAAAATAATTTCTGCACAGAGCTTGTTTACAGTGATATGCCAGATTGCTGCTGCTTACCTCTGGGTTTAGCAACCATACTTTAGATATGCGAACAAACCCACAAACTTCTTGCATTTCATTAAACTTTTATCCCTCACTCATTTAATACTAAGCTTCGTGTATTTCTGCTGCATATGTACTGCCTTTTCCTCTAATTAGAGATGCTTAAAACCTTTCTTAATAAACACTGAATTTGCACTACCACACCTGTGCATACTTACAGCTGGAAGTTTCCAAGTATTTTTGATGCTGCATCAAGGAGGGAGGCTTAAGAACAGCCAGTTTCTGGGATCGTGAACTAGCAGAGTCAAGCTGGGATACAATCATTCAGATTCAGAGTCTTTTTTTTTCTTCATAGGGGGTGAAACAAGAAAAGAAAACAGGCAGGGCAATGACCAAGAAGTATGCCAACACAACACCTCTGGTTAGACCAGTCATGGAAAAGTTTGCTATGGCTTTAAGGCTACCATCCTATCCACTCGTACCTGGGAGTAAATCCCTGTGAACTAAATAGTACTTACACCTGAGTAGACAATCATAGGACTGCACTGTAAGTTAATGAGAGTGGAGGATAATTATATTACCATTTTCGTTCCTCCCTTAGGCTAAAAAAGTAGAACCTTGTGTTTCTTTAAATGACATCACAATGTGTTCAAGAGGAATGGATTTATTAATTACCAAGCATCACTCAGTGATGCTTTGCCTATATTTACAGGTGTTCAGTAACCCACAAGTTCAAAGATGATTCAAAGGATTTGAGGCCACAACCATTTATCATAAACTGAATCGTCCATCATGATAAGAGGGCTTGCCAATCATTAGGGAAACTCATTTACACGAGTTCCAGCCTCAAATATTTGGACACTGGGATGAATTCCCCACTGACAAGTGAACAGACTGTGAACTTACTCTGCTCTGAGCAAAACAAAAAAATATCTAGCAACAGCAAAAAGTGTGGAATCTAAGTGTAAAAATGTAGTTTAAACCTTACTCAGCAACAGCCAACATAAAAGTACTTCCTTGGATATTACAAGAAAAGGATTATGAAGACTGAAAAGAGTTTATGAAGGCTGCTATGCTTTGCACACTTGCTTGGGAGTAAGCCTCAGCTGAATCCTATGGATAGGATGGGACTGGTCATAGCCATGAAGTAAAATATTCAGGGCTACCTTTAAATAGGAAGTGGTGTGTAGGTTTTTGGAGACCCAGTATTACACCCTTGTCAAGGTATGTTTCAAGAGAATGAAATTGTACAGGCCCACTGTTCACATTCATTTTTGAGGTGTCAAAGTCCACAGGAGGTAACTTCACTATGTGAAGCTAGCATTGTAACATTTTACTTGAAAGCACCCCCCATGTGAGAATAGCAGGTAGTTCACAACGACTCTGTGTATACATGTGTTGCTTAAAGCGGTGGTTCCCAAAGTGGTGGGTGACAACCCACCATGGGATCCAGAAGCTAGGCATTCCCCATTAAGGGGAGAGGCCCTGCTCCTACGGCTGTGATGGTGCTGCAGTGATCACAGCTCTGTCATTACCAAGGGGCTTCTTTTTTACCTGAGGGGAAGAGCTGACATCCTGCAGGCTCCTAGAGACTTACAGCCCCTTCCAATATCCATGTGTATGTGCAACCTCCTGATTTTAGAAATGGGCTATGTCAGAATGCCAGATGCAAGGGAGGGCACCAGGATGAGGTCTCTTGTTATCTGGTGTGCTCCCTGGGGCATTTGGTGGGCCGCTGTGAGATACAGGAAGCTGGACTAGATGGGCCTATGGCCTGATCCAGTGGGGCTGTTCTTATGTTCTTCTGTTCTCTGAAGCTTCTGTGGAGAATTCTTGTCTCCAATCAGCAGCTATTTCCATGTTTGCTCAAAAACCAGAACTAACTGCTGATAGGTGACAAGGGCTGTTTACGCTTGGTACAGCAACACAGCTGTAATAACTGCAGTGCCCTTACTGTCCCCAGCCACACAAACACTTACTTAGTTCCCCAGTAGGGGTTTGGGAACCATTGGTTTAAAGCATTGTTACTGTGCTCTTCAGCCAACAAGGTTCCTAGGGTAGCTTACGTAAAACTAGTGCAAATAGTGAATCATTAAAGCAACAAAAGGGTTCTTTTCTGTCTTTCTCCTGCTCCTGCCCTCAGGGATGCTGGCAGTTCTACTGGCCTCTATGAAAGAGGAAGGCCCAATCCCAGCTTAAGCAGCAGTAGCAAAACAGGTGGAAAGGATCATTTCTCTGGCTTCTGCTGAAGGAGCCTTCAAGATCCAGGTCTACAGAGCTTGCGTCCTGAGTACACTTCTGTACTGCAGCGATTCATGGACTCTTCGCTCACAACAGGAGAGGAAACTGAACGCTTTCCACATGCGCTGCCTCTGACGCATTCTCGGCATCACCTGGCAGGACAAAGTTCCAAACAACACAGTCCTGGAACGTGCTGGAATCCCTAGCATGTATGCACTGCTGAAACAGAGATGCCTGCGTTGGCTCGGTCATGTCGTGAGAATGGATGATGGCCGGATCCCAAAGGATCTCCTCTATGGAGAACTTGTGCAAGGAAAGCGCCCTACAGGTAGACCACAGCTGCGATACAAGGACATCTGCAAGAGGGATCTGAAGGCCTTAGGAGTGGACCTCAACAGGTGGGAAACCCTGGCCTCTGAGCAGCCCGCTTGGAGGCAGGCTGTGCAGCATGGCCTTTCCCAGTTTGAAGAGACACTTGGCCAACAGTCTGAGGCTAAGAGGCAAAGAAGGAAGGCCCATAGCCAGGGAGACAGACCAGGGACAGACTGCACTTGCTCCCGTTGTGGAAGGGATTGTCACTCCCGAATTGACCTTTTCAGCCACACTAGACTATGTTCCAAAACCACCTTTCAGAGCGCGATACCATAGACTGAAGATTGCCAACAACACCAACAGAGGCAAATCTAGTTTTGCACTGCGCAATGAAGTGTAAGCTCAAAAAGGATATTGCAGACCCCATTTCCTACCCTTGTTGCTGGCTTAAGAGCTGGGGGGGGGGCCTGTGGGCTCTGGGAGCAAGGCTGTGGCATCACCACCTAATAGCCATCAGTAGTACACTGCATGTGCCTTCAGTAACCATTTTACAACAGGAGAACATTGTTCCACTGTTGTAAAACCCTCCATGCACTGGCCTAATCCTTTTAGGATGCAGAAATATTAAGACTGCCCCTATTTAGGTGTTTCTGTAGTTGCTATACCATATGTAATTGTGCATTGAGGAAAAGCCTCTTATTTTTTCAGCACAGCAGAAAAACAAATATAACATTCAATTCCCTAATTCTCTCTCTCTCTCTCAAACTGACACCAATATCCCTGCATCACCTTGCCTTAAATAGGAAAATAAGCACCTGGTCCTATTCAAAGTACACAAGCTTTTTTTTTTGTTTTGTTTTAATTATAATAATTTCTTGCTCTTATCCCCGATGGGAGCTAATTATCTTGCAATAAGCCCACATCAAATTTCCAGATACTTTCATTCTGAAAGGTGCATGAATCAGAGAGAAAGGAAAAGTCAAAAGGATAAAGAATGCTAATAAGCAAGTTCAGACACCCAAAGGAAAACAGAGGTGTTATATTGGTCTTTAGTTCTATAAAGGAACTAAAAGAATGTTCAGGGTACCCAGGGTAAGAAAGACAGGGTACCCAACCTACAGGTTAGTGACATTTGTTATAGTCACAGATAGCATAAGTGGTCTGGAAGGAAAGGTTTCCCCAGGCTGCATCCTCCTACCTTCCCTTCCACCTCCATATCATAACAGCTGCCTCTCCTCCTCGGCCCCGTCTGGGAAAGGGTAGGTTGTGGAGGCTTGTTCGGTGTCACATTAGTCTGCCAGCAAACAGCAATGCCAAGGGAACAACACTGGCTTGCCAGGCCAACTTTAAAGCCCACCTACTCAAAAACTTTAACACAGTGGTCGTGGTTCTTGTTCCTCTGTCTATTGGGTATGTAACTGTCAGAATTGTGGAACCTACTCTAAAATCTGGGGCTTAGAAAAACTCTCCATTGTTGGATCTTACATTACAGATGTTTAGATTAGCAGTGGTGCTCAAACTTTTCAGTCTCCGGAGCCCCTTACACTGCCAAAAGGAGTCTCAGAGAGATCCGCAGCACAAGCGTAAAGTTTCAGGGTGTCCCTGGGCTCCTAGGAACACACCTTGAGAAAAGCTGGATTAAAGAATATGTTTTCTTGGCAATAGTAAAGTGCTATCATCTTAGAACCTTTAATGCTCACTCTTATGTGCTGGCAATAATTGATTCCATAGGTCCTTTCAGAAAGGGCATCACAGGGCATCATCAGTGTTTCCCCACACTGTACTATTTTTCAGCACAATTATTATTGCTTCAAAAGTGTGGCAGGTCACTCCAAGTGGCATTTTTTATAAGGCGTTGGGAAGCTGAAATAACTGCTCAGAACCAATTAATGGATGTGTGACCTGCTTGAAAATATCATTGGTATTAGCAATGCTGTATTCCTTTCTGAAACGCAGGCTGCTGAATTTTCCATAACCACCACCACCACCCCTCTCTCCTCCTAAACATTCTTCAGTGCTAGTCACATTATATAGGTCTGTCTCTTCCACAAGAATGTAAGAAAAGAACAGCTGAATCAGGCCAAAAGCCCATCTGCCCACAGTGGCCCACATAAGACAACAAGAGACCTGCATCCTGGTGCCCTCTCTCACATCTGGTTTTATGAGGTACCCTACTTCTAAAATCAGGAGGTTGCAGGTACACATCATGGCTTTGTAATCTATGACGAACTTTTCCTCCAGAAATTTGTCCAATCCCCTTTAAAAGGCATCCAGGCTAGATACCATCCCCACATCCTGTGGCAAGGAGTTCCACAGACTAACTACACACTGGGTAAAGAAATATTTTCTTTTGTCTGTCCTAACTCTCCCAACATTCAATTTTAGTGTCTGTCCTCTGGTTCTGTTGTTGTGCAAGAGGGAAAAGAACATCCTTCTATCCACTTTATCCACCCCCTCCATAATTTTGTATGTCTCAATCATGTCCCCCCTCAGGTGCCTTTTTTCTAGACTGCTTTTCCAAGGCACAGCTTCCTTTTCACTTAAGCTTTACTGTTTTATATTCAAAATATTCCTTCTCATTTTGTAGAGGCCATGAAGTCGTTCATTTTTTATTGTTCCCAAGGGAGCAGAACACTATGGATTGCTTCTTACCCACACAGTAAATTCTCAGGTATGCCTTATAGATGAAAGCCAGCCTTACCAAAGTCAACAGCTCAATGAATTACCAAGAGCCCTGCTCAACTTATTTCCTACTCTTAATTAAGATTAAGTAGGCCCACTCTGAATTAATCTTGAAACAGCTTAATATTAGACATTAGATTGGATCACATCGTTAGAAATAATGTGTTATGGGTCAATAGCAGCAATCATCAATGGGTTATGGTACTTCAGTAGCAGTGTGTAACCTGCTCTCTTTCTGCCTAAGAGGATTGTGGGGTGGGGGGAGAGGGATATTAGGTCTAAGCAGAACCAGGTGTTGTGGGGAGAAATCAATCTTGCTCCCTCCTCTCTGTCTATAGTTTCTTCACACATGAGACCAATCAATCAGTAAGGCAGGTGGGGGTTCCTAAATAGGACACATCAATGCTTATGGCTGTTCTCCAAATCCACAGAGCCCTAACCATTGTATCTCTACTCCCCTTGAGCCAATTGTCTTCCAGCACTACCACACCTGCACACCTTGTCTTTCATCATATACCTATGTATCTATACATATACACCTGTGCACGCAGTGCATGGCATTTCTTTCTCCTTGCCTACAGTTTGCCACAGGATGTGGTGATGGCGTCTAGCCTGGACGCCTTTAAAAGGGGATTGGACAAGTTTCTGGAGGAAAAATCCATTACGGGGTACAAGCCATGATGTGTATGCGCAACCTCCTGATTTTAGAAATGGGCTATGTCAGAATGCCAGGTGCAAGGGAGGGCACCAGGATGAGGTCTCTTGTTATCTGGTGTGCTCCCTGGGGCATTTGGTGGGCCGCTGCGAGATAC
Organism: Tiliqua scincoides; assembly: GCF_035046505.1. Taxonomy (NCBI): domain Eukaryota; kingdom Metazoa; phylum Chordata; class Lepidosauria; order Squamata; family Scincidae; genus Tiliqua; species Tiliqua scincoides. The sequence continues at coordinate 63,757,781 of NC_089827.1, forward strand.
AGGAAGCTGGACTAGATGGGCCTATGGCCTGATCCAGTGGGGCTGTTCTTATGTTCACTAAGTTTCATCTTAAGCAAAACGCTGAGGTGAGCATGTTTAAGGGAAGCACATTTTCCCTGCATCCCTAACATGAAAGCAAGGTATTGTTCAAGGTGTGTTGTGATGTCCTGTGGGACTTTGGGGCTGGAGAAGAAACTTGGCAGGGCACAAAGCCAGTAAGACCTGGGACTAAGGCTCCTACTGAACTTTGCTTAAGTAAGATTTTGAAGCAAAACTGCAGGTTTGGGCGGGGGGGGGGGGGGTGTGAGGAGGACAATCTATGAAAGAAGCCAAGAGAATTTCAACAAGATGAGCAAAATTTCTCAGAGTGGGAAGCTTTTCCATGCATTCTTCTATACCCCTCAGCTGGGCCAGAAGTGTGAAAAAGAAAACAATATGCCATGAAAAGGTGGTAGCCTCTTCATGGCCACAATGTGTCACAAAGAGTTGGGACACACAGAATTAGGCTGCAATCCTGACCACGCTTTCCTGAGAGTAAGCCCCATTGAACAAAATAGGACTTACTTCTGAGTAGACCTGGTTAGGCTTGTGCCCTCAGGCTGCCAAGGGCCACCTACAGGGTGATTTGTCCTTTTTCACCCATGATGGTTCAACAGCAGAGGAAGCAGCCATTCCCCATATTTTCCTCTGTCGCCCCCAAACCATTTTTGCATGTAATAAATTACATCTGACTACTCTTACAGCCCGCTTCTCCGGGGGCTGCATTGGCTGCCCATTCGTTTCCGGGCCCAATTCAAGGTGCTGGTTTTGACCTTTAAAGCCCTATACTGCCCTGGGCCAGAGATCACCTACTTCCGTACAATCTGGCTCATCCTCTTAGGTCATCAGAGAAGGCCTTTTTACAAGTGCCGCCGCCTAAGGAGGTACGTGGGGCGGCGGCAAGAAATAGGGCCTTCTCAGTATTGGCACCAACGCTATGGAACTCCCTTCCCCTTGATTTGAGAATGGCTCCCTCTCTTGAGACTTTTCGGTGAGGCCTGAAGACCTTTTTGTTTAAACAAGCCTTCTGAGTTCATGGCCTTTTTTAACATCTTTTCTATATCTTTTAGTATTTTTACAGGCCTGATTCCTCTATGAATTGCTGTGTTTTGCTCTTTTTATCTGACTTTTTATCTGACTACTGTTTTTATGGGTATCCGTTAATGTGTTTTAATATGTTTTTATTTGTGGTTAAATTATGTTTTTAATCTGTTTTTAATATGTTGTAAGCTGCCCTGGGTCCCTTCGGGGAGAAGGGCGGGATATAAATAAAGTTTATTATTATTATTATTATTATTATTATTATTATTATTATTATTATTATTATTATTATTATTATTATAAGCAGCTACAGATTCACACCAGTTGGGAGCAGTCATCCAAGCAGTGCTATACCACAGGTGCTAGGCACTACTATTATCAAGGGTCGCATGATAAGGCCCATAGCTGCAACATCACCCGCACACATGCATGAATGTGACGAGCTAGGAGGTGACTTTTGGAAAGCTCACCAAGAAAGTTCATATGCACCGCCCCAATCCCAAATTGACCCATCACACTACCATTCACAACAAGCAGGGCCAGCTTTAGCCCAATTTTACCAATTTGGCCCAACTGGGCACCAGGCCGGGGGGGGGGGCGGGTCACACTGTGGCAAAGAGAGGATGCGTGCAGCTGGTAAGCTTCCATGCAGAGGCCAGCATGGTGAGCAGAGCTCTCATGGGACTCTCCTGCCCATCCCTGCTTCCAAAATTGGGCCACTCTGGAAAAAGTTGGTAGGATGCAACAAGGTGAGTGCATCACTACCAATTTACTACAAAGTGCTGTGCTGGCACCCAGTGCCATGCCTGGCCCACCATTCATTGTGGTAAGTGGGGACCATGGCCTACAAAAGAATTGTGGGGCACCGCAAGAACTCTACAAAGTTGGGCCCCGTGCCTCCTAAGATAACCCCAACAACAAACAACATTGTAGTTGTCCCGCTGAGATGTGCTTCACTGACAAACTGCCACTTGTCCATTTCCTATCTTGGAAATTGAAGCAGCAGTAACCAGCACAGGGTTGTGGATGGTAGCCTGCCATATAAACTGTACGGCCCAGTCAGCAAAGCACAATTAGCAGAAATCATTCTGAAGATGAATACAGATGTCATATGGTTGTTGCGAGTGGCAGGACCATTGTGTCCCGGGCAACAGTGTCCCAGTCAAATGCATCCTAGAATTGGACATTTGCATCTGTACTTTTTGCATCCCGGACATTTGTGCCCCACTACAAGTGTATTTATATTAGATGTACTTTTTATTTACGAAATGCAAAGGCAGAGCTAGGGTTAGGGTTAGGACTGGAATAAAAGGCTTAGGATATATAACATGGGGTTTGTGGCCTAATTATAAAGATAAAGGTAAAGGTTCCCCCTGCACAGTCATCAGGGCCTCTGAAAGGAATTTATCAGAGGGTACAAAGTTTCTTTTGGGACCCTTCCCAAAGAGGAAGGGGGCAATGGGGGCAAGCAGAACAGGGGGCAAAATAGGACCAGGGGAGGGTGCTGACAGCCTGAAAAGTCTTGGGAGCCCAGGTCTACCAGGTTTCTGGATGCAGAGCCCAGGTCTACCTGACCATGTGGCATTGGCAGCTAGATAAAGTAATATGGAAAACCAAACACACTCCTAAGTATCTCTAAAATCTTTGAAATATAGAAAATTCATAGCAGAAAATTAGCATCATCGTATTTAGTCTCACACTAGAATGGACAGTGTCCTGTGTGCATCAAAACATGCTTCTGCAGTAGCTGTGTCCCTGAGCTCCTACACACTTCTTCATGGTTTTTGGATCCACAAGCCCAAGAGCTGTGGTAGCAGGCTAGTTTCCTCCCAGATTTGAAACTGTGTTAGAGAGGGTCATGGATGCATTTCTGGGCCCAGTGCATGTGGCTTGCAGCAGCAGTTGCAACTTCATGCCTGTGGTGGTGTCCCGCAGCGTCATGGCAGGCAGTGGGTTTGGGTGAGACAGGAAAATGGTTAGATCCCAGGAACATTCTGGGCTCCCTCCTTTGACTCCTGGCCCAGTTACAAATTACTCCCTTTACCCCCCTCTCCTAGGCCCTGACAGTCGTGTCCAACTCTAGGGGGCGGTGCTCATCTCCGTCCCCAAGCCAAGGGAGCCAGTGTTGTCCAAAGACATCTTCCATAGTCATGTAGCCAGCATGACTAAGCACTGAAGTGCATGGAGCACTGTAAACTTCCCACTGAAGTGGTACCTTTTTATCTACTTCCATTTACATGCTTTCAAAGTGCTAGGTTGGCAGGAGCTGAGGCAAGCAACAGGCGCTCGCCCTGTTCCGCAGCACTGGGGTATCAAACTCCTGGGCTGCCTATCTGCCAGCTGACAGTCCAGTGTCTTTAACCACTGAGCCACCATGTGCTCATGGGCTAGTTATGGTGGGATTAAAAAAAACCAGAATAAAAAAAAGCAAATGTCCAGGGATGCCAGTGACTGAGATGCATTTAACTAGGACACAACCACCCAGGACACAAATTCCCTAGTATCTGTTGCTGGTACCCAGATTTCCTGAAAAAGTGCACCCAGGCCACAACCACCACCCCAGAAAACTATGGGAACATACCATTAATGCTAGTTACTCATCAGACACATGATTCAAATATACTGGAACATGATATTCTCTTTTTGTTTCATAATCGTTTCATCTGTTAGACTCTGAATAGATAGTCCCAGTATATTTCTTATCTTTACATCAAAAATATGAAATGTTATCATTCCTTTTTTTCTCTGTCCCTTTCAAGCATCTTACTTCTAGGACAGCAAACCAAGCCTACAGCCTACTACCAGGCACTCACCAGGACAGAAGGGGACAAGGCGAACCTGACATCTCAATGTTCTTTATTTATTTATCCCTATTACACTGGCACCCCCCCCCCCCAAAGAAGCACACGAGACACAGGCTTGGAATGATTTAAACTTTATTAATAAACAACAAACCTGCAGCAGGGAAAAATTTATCTAAAGCCCCCCCCCCAGCATGCTGGCAGTTGGGGGAAATGGCGCTGGCCATCTACCTCCCCCTGACCCCAATAGGGCTTCACATCCTGGCTCAAGGTGTCACTCAATCGAGGACTGAGTTATCCTATCACGGCCAACCCCAAAGGGTCGAGGCAGCTGGCCAGCACAGACCCACACCGGAAAACCTTGTGTAAGCCTTTGCTCAAACCAGCAAAGGGGCTCGCCAGCCAGCCTCACCTGAGGCAAGGCCATGAAAGCCAGCCATTTATGCATATGTTTACAAGCTTAATAGTGCTTAGCATGTTCACAAACAAATTATTGGCTTAAGGCAATTAAACAAATTATTAGTTTAAAATTCCATGTTCACATGCTTAGCAGTTTAATAGGGGAAAATGAAGCTTAAATCCATTTCACTTCTCTGTGAAAAGAGGGTTGGAAAGCTGCAGGTTGGTAGCTCTAAAAATAGCAGTCTCAAGGAATGTCTCTTGGCAAACTGCCAAAGCATCAGATAGCAGTTCCAAGCAATGCATGAAAAGGGAGGAAGGGAGTGAAATACACTCCCAAGCTTGAATGTCAAAACAAGTGGACAGGAGAAAACCTATGGAAAATCCCTGCTTGCTTCTAACCCATGGCAAGAAAGGCTTTTTTCAGACTTAGAATCATAATGCAGACAGGCTTTCCCTTTTAAACCAAAATACAGTCTAGTAAGCACTGGGAAGAGCTATTTACACCTAAGCTTCAGGTCAACAAGAGCTATTTAGAAAGTTTCATGTCAAAAGATCACAAAGTTAGCATGCAAGCCAAATAATTCTTCAATTATTGCTTAAAAGTGTAAATTAATGTTAGTGGCAATATGTAGTGGCCTTAAAGTGAATTTTAGCTGTTAAAATAGTTTGATTAAAGCATAAATATACAGAAAAGTAGAAGCCATTACATTAAAAGGCTTAAAAATGTGATTCACAATGCAACTTTGGCAAAAGTTAATCAGAGGGTCTGACAGGGAGTCAGCACACAGACTCTGGAATGTGTTCCTGAAGACCTTGAAGATCTCCAAGCCTTGCAGAATTTGTTGCCTCTCAGACTTTTAGCAACAGCAAACGAGAAAGCAGGAGGGAGTATCTCAGATAAGACTTTTAGAAACAGCATATGGGTAGAACAACAGGAAAATACACCCATTTGCAACATTGAGATGGGAAAACTAATCTGTTGGCACCAAGAAGTGGGGAAATTGAAAGTTGTAAGGCTAAGAATACACAGGTTTGCAACATTTTAGTGGAAAAACTAGAAACATTTGATGGGGAAGTCTTAGCAATGCAATTTTTATCTGTTGGCAAATAGAAATAGCATTTTCTAAGATACAGACACCTGCAAACACCAGCTAGACAGAAGATAAGCAGGAACATTCCTGAGAAAGTCCATGAACAGCCTCTGTCTGAGCTAAAGCTGACACAGAGGGAAATGAGATTTGTTTTAAATAAGAAAAGAGTTCTAAAAGAGAATCCTTTTGTACAATAAGAGTTTAGTTTGTCCTGTATTAAATAAATGAAATTACACCACTATACAGATCACATATAGAGAATCACAACACGGAATAGAGAGGACTTGGTTTAAACAATGTTGGCACAGAGGCCCACGGTGTCTGGAAGAAGGAATGTTAGAGATAGCACTGGTGGCTCTTACCAAGTTCAAAGAAGTAAGGAGTGCCAAAAGATAAGTGCAGAGACATACCAAAGGCCAGTAATTGAGCAAGCAGTGCCACCTAGTGGTTGCTGGAATCTTTAAATTATATATCAATGTATGTTTTTGCCATAATTGAAACCTGTAACTTGAAACCAACCAATCAAATGCTTGAAAAGTTATCTGTGGCCAACCCAAAGAAAGCCCCATCTCTGATGTCAGACCCCAGCCAATGAGAGGTGCACAACACCTCAAACAAAGGAGCCAAAATGAAATATAAGTGAGAGGCTCACACTGGAAAATTGCTCTCTTCACTTTGGACAAGGAGTCCCTGAGAAGCCCATTGCTGGCAATGAAATAAAGCTTGCAGACGATCACCACTCTTGCCTACTGAGTTTGCTTTTGAACTTTGCTTTTGACCTTGCAACACATCAACCCGGACAAGTCAGAGCGGTTCTGGCTTACCCCTTGGCCTTGCTAACCTCAGCATGTACGCCAGCCCCCGCTCCTGGCTACCCAGCCAGCACGCCACCTGCCTAACCCAAACATACTTGCAAAAAACTCAGAGTTCAACCACATCCAAATGCCAGCCTGGGGTAGGCGAAAAGACTGCCAACCAACAGCCAATCGGGTTAGCAGCAAAAAATTCTTACCCAGCCCCATAAAAGGCGACCAGCTAACCTCAGACTGAACTTAGGGCGGGTGGGCAGGGCTTGCCAGATCGGTGCAGACTGAAGCCCCAGCAACAGCTGCACCACACAACCTCAGTTCCAAAAGGCAGCCCATTGCCTGCCTGTATTTGCCTGCCTTTGCCTCATGTGCTGAGGGGGAGGGGCAGTGCAAATGGAGGCGGAGCTGCAAGGGCCCCACCGGAATTCTGCGTTACTGAAAAAAATAAGAACCACATACCAAGAAACAGAGAGCCAGCTAAAGACAAAGCAATTCAATTCTACCACAAACAAATGCATCCAAGGCATGAATGAATGACGCACTGAAATATATATGACACACATTCGCTTGCATGAAGACTTTATGTTTCCCAAGAATCATTTTTCTCGAAAGAACAAGACAATGATGACATTCGACAGAAAGAAAAGTGCAGCCACTGAACACAAAATGCTTATAAAGGACAACAAAACGTGCTCAGACTATTAATCCCGTTGAGGCAGCCTTTGATATTCCTCTAATGTTCCTCCTAAAGAAAAAATAAAATAAAATGCACTTGCTTATTCTTTGTGGTGCAGCTTTAAATTCTGCCCCTCAATGGTAATTTCAAAAATCCTTGTCATTTCCAGGGACAGAAACACACAGCTAGTTGTTCTCACACCTTTTGAAGTCAGTCTCTCCCCCCCCCCCCACTCCTTTGTTTATGCTTTTCTTCCATGATGAAGCAATGTAGGTTTCCCAGGGTCTCCCATTCAAGCACTGACCAGATCTAGACCAGCAGTTCTCAAATATTTTAGCTTTTAGAAAGCTGTTATTTGAATGTACCTATATCATATGGTTCACAAAGACTGCTACAATAGAGGTACTTCCTGGGTCATGAGAATTTCATCCAGAGAAAAAGGCAGCACAGTTTCATTTTGCTTTCCTTGGACCCAGTCCTATGCTGTAAAGCACGTTTACAGCACCCTCAGAGTAAGCAGTGCCAGAGCTGGGTCTCAGTGCCAAGCAGATAGCACCTTGACACCAGTGGAGCCAAGCACTCTGCCATGTGGCAGAGCAGAAGTTTGGGGCAGGGAGAAGGCATGGAGAGGGCAGAACTGGGTGGGGGGAGGGGAGGATCAGGCCCAGGTGGGGGTGGGACCTTTCTCACCTGGAATTGGCTCGCGACCCACCTAGTGGGTCCCGATCCACAGTTTGAGAAACACTGCAATAAACCATTTCCAATATACTAATGTTCCTTTTCCATGTTTTGAGCAGTTAGTAAAGAATATCAGTCATTGATTTCCTTCTCACATTATGGGTTTCTTTGTGACCGCCAGACTATCAATAACATCAACTTGCTCTTTTAAAAAATTGATTGATTGACTTGCTCTTTTGAACTCACTTTGTTGCTTTCGAAAGCTTTCTTCAGTTGTTCTTTCCATTCCTCATCTTTCTTCACCTTCTATAGTCATTTCTGTTAGTGCAAGCCCCAATACCAACAAAGAGGGCCACCTTTTCCCCATTGCCCACTGCCTGCATCTCATCAGAATGCTCCTGCCAGACAAATATTCATGAGCACTAGTTGTTTGGCAAGTGGAAAAACAGATGTCTACCACAAAGAAATCCCAAGGCTAGCTGTTTCCTATATAAATCTATTTTATGTAAATTACTTATATTATGGCACTGGTCCTGTTGATTACTTGGCCATTTGTCCACAATGTGCTTTATAAATATAGCCTTACCTGTGACAGATAGCAATAGGAAATAGGTGCCCTTTTTGTCATACATCGTATTAAAAACTTTGCTACTTTGCTACTCTGCTACTTTACTTAGTCATGTTCATGTTGGCAACCTTCAGTCTCGAAAGACTCTGGTATCGCGCTCTGAATGGTGGTTCTGGAACAGCGTCTAGTGTGGCTGAAAAGGCCGATTCGGGAGTGACAGTAGCAGTAATGTAGTAAATATTTAGAAATGATTCTTACATACTTGAGCACTGCATAATTCCTCCACGAGAGAATTTCTCTGCACTGACAGTTGAGAACTAGGACTAAATGTATAGATTAACACCATTGAAAAGTATCGTATCAGATGTGACATTGGGGGATATCAAAGCACTGTATGTGATATCTAGGGCGCAATCCTAACTGGTAACTCTGGGAGGGTCACAAACGTGCCATAAAGCATGCTTGCGCCTCCTCGAGGGGAAGCTGGGCCCGCACTCTGAAGACAGAAGCCTCCCCGTCAGCTTCCCCTCAGATGCTTGTGTCAGCCCTCGTGGGCCGATGCAAGCAGAAAAGATAGGCGGCGGGAAGGCAGGGAGGAGGGCGTTCCTGGGCGGGGGTAGGATGAATGTTGAGCGGCCCTGGGAGTGGGCGGAAAGCAGGTGGCAGGGCTGGAATCCAGCAGTTATGCCAGATGCCAACCCCTGTTCCTGGGGAGAATGGAGCGGCTTCAAGCTGCTCCGCTTTCCTCAGACTTGTGCCACCTCCAGAGGTGGTGCAAGTCTAAGTAGACCCATTAGGGCCAGCAGCCCCTACCCCGGGGTAAGGGGAAAAGTTTCCCCTTGCCTCTGGCTAATAGCCGCTTATGGCCCCTATCCTGCTCTGGATACAGCGCAAGCCTCCTGGTTCCAGCGCAGGATAGGATTGCGTCCTAAGTCTGCGATGAGTTATTCATACAGGTAACTCATCCTTTGAGGTTGTGATTAGATGAGGAGGCATTGAGAATAACAGAAAATTGTGACCAGGGATCAAATGGAAGAATATATCAATTGTATGATTAGAGCCAGCATGTTTGATTTTGCTAATATAAATAGCATACGTGAAGGGTCCTAATCTGGATCACAACCACAGTGGGGGAAAGGTCTTTGACAGCCCAGCAAGGGGACAAACACTTATTTTGGGTGCCTCACGGCAGTGTAGATCTTGGGCCACTGAAAGAAATGGGGGTACATAACTCAGATATTAGGAGAAAGAAGAGTGTACACGCCAGGGTCTGTAACCAGACCTTTTATAGGGAATTTTGTTGTAGACTGACATGCCGTCTATTGTGGGATGGGCTCATCACGGACAATTATTTTATTCTGAGGTGGTCCGTGATGAGTTTCTTATCACTTTTCGGGGGGGGGGGGGGAGGATGGCCATTTCCTACTATGTTGCACCCTGGGAAGGGTGCAGCTGAGTAATTGGATAGGAGATCTGTGTCCTGATTAGCATGAGCTTGTTGATTGAACGGTCAATGAAGTTGGTAAGGAAAGTGAAGGGCTAAAAGCACATCTTTATGAACACAGGTGTCCTGTTTACCTCTGAGGTAGGGAGCTCTTAGGATGAGGCATTTTTTGTAGATCTGAATAGGTTAGCTGAGCAAAGTGTGTTTGGTAACAGAATTTTTCAAAGGTTTCTCGCAAACCAGCAAAGTGTGTGCGGGGGGGGGGGAATAATTGCACTCATAAACTAAAGTTGAGCTCCACTGAGCAGAAGGGGGAGGGCGAAACAGAGACAGTTCAGGCCCAAGAGGGGGTTGGGAATGGCAGCTGCTGGTACCACCACATCCTGAACATAAGAACATAAGAACAGCCCCACTGGATCAGGCCATAGGCCCATCTAGTCCAGCTTCCTGTATCTCACAGCGGCCCACCAAATGCCCCAGGGAGCACACCAGATAACAAGAGACCTCATCCTGGTGCCCTCCCTTGCATCAAGCATTCTGACATAGCACATTTCTAAAATCAGGAGGTTGCACATACACATCATGGCTTGTAACCCGTAATGGATTTTTCCTCCAGAAACTTGTCCAATCCCCTTTTAAAGGCGTCTAGGCTAGACGCCAGCACCACATCCTGCGGCAAGGAGTTCCACAGACCGACCACACGCTGAGTAAAGAAATATTTTCTTTTGTCTGTCCTAACCCGCCCAACACTCAATTTTAGTGGATGTCCCCTGGTTCTGGTATTATGTGAGAGTGTAAAGAGCATCTCCCTATCCACTCTGTCCATCCCCTGCATAATTTTGTATGTCTCAATCATGTCCCCCCTCAGGCGTCTCTTTTCTAGGCTGAAGAGGCCCAAACGCCGTAGCCTTTCCTCATAAGGAAGGTGCCCCAGCCCCAAAATCATCTTAGTCGCTCTCTTGGGTCTGAAAGCCTGACACAGGATGACCCAAATTTGCACCAGTGATATCACTGGCACAAATCTGAGTAGCCCCATAGAGGCTGCTTGGGCTTTACTCAGGGTCAGAGGAACGAATGTCTCCTTCCACCAAGGAGACCTCCAGCAGCTTCTTTTCCCATGCTGGAAGCAGCGGATGGTGCACAGACCCCTTTGGAGCATTGTGCGGGACAATCGTCAGGCTTCGGCTGTCAGCCTTATATCCTCCTGGCCAGTCACCTCAACCTGTCAAGTTGTCTTTAACTTCACATCTGAGATTTACCATTGTTTCAGCAATTTTTAATATTATCATTATAAACTTGAAATAGATTTATTTGGCATGGGTGCTACGTTCTCATGAAAAATATTGAACAGAAACGATATCTCCAATTATACCAATATTTCATGCCGCTGCAGAAAAGAAATGTAAAGATTCATAATGCAAAGCGTGATTTCATTGAAAATATTTACCTTGACTCCTTATTAAATATGAATTCGCTAACATTCCCCTTTTCCCCCATTACCACGGGCTAATTGTTTCAACATAATTGCATATATGTACCTCCAATGAGAGTTGTTAAGCAACACCAATTTGCTGTGCATTTACAAAAAAAAAATTAAGCATACAAAAAAAAAGTTAACAATTACATTATCTGGCCTATTGCATATCTCCTGAAAACATCTTTCTCCCATTTTTTATTAAAGTCTACAACTAATACTAGGTTATTGTGACAGCTGTGCTTTCATAAACCAGGTTAAGAAGGAAATAAGGTTTTATTACTTTTTTCAAAGACAAATAGATAAGTTAAAAGTAAAGGAAGGTTGATCTAATTTCTACCAGTTGTAAGAAAACTATGAACAAAAAGCAAAGTCATTTCGACAGCAATGGCGGAAAGAGTGTGTTTTCAGGTTTTTGTTTTTTTTTTAAGAACATGAAACCAAATATCGCTAAAGGCACTCTAGTGAAGATAACATGGGCTGACCTCAAGCTAACCCAGAAGCAACAGAGATCAACCATGGCCTGTAAGGCTTGCGTGATACATCCTCAAGGAGTTCCTTCCCCACACTCTGGTTTATCTTCTAATTAACACAAACCTAAGAGTGTAAGGAAACCAAGTACAGAAAAGATGGCATGATGAAGTACAGGTTTTGTTTTGTCAACAGCAGCAGGAAGGCTGATACAGAATTTGATAACCATGAACAGATTATAATTTGGTGGATGGGAATCAGGCCAAGCTATGTCACGGGGAGATTCTTTACATTGTACAGCGGGGTGTAAAAATATTAAATAAATACCTTTGGTTTGCAGGATGGAAGGGCATTCAGTGCAAGTCTGTGATCAAAGTTCCATTTATTTTGAAGGGGAAGAATAGGGATAAAATCAATACCACCAGTGCGCACTGTTGCAAACATGCCGTAAGCCACATCTGCAGCCCTCAGTGCTGATCCAGCGCTGGTGTTAGCTCAGCACCAGACAGTACTGGGCTGGTGCCAGTGGAAAGCCACTCCGCAGTCATGTGGATTGCCAAGTGGCAGAGAGGTAGATGGGGGAGGAGGCATTCCAGGGAGGAGGGAGCAGGGCAGAGGGCGGGGAGAGGGCGGGTGGGGCTTTGCTCCTTCAAATCCTGAGCTTTTGTGTTGGGCCACTGGCCTGGCAAGAAGACTCTTGATTCTGTGCCAAACCTGAGGTCACCATAGAATCAAGTAGCCCCACTGCGGGGCTATTCGCCTTACCTGGGGGAAGGGAACAAAAGTCCCCTTGTCCCGAGGAGCTGCCGGCGCTGCCCAGGTTGCACATTGGATGCAGCAGCAGCCGTTTTGAGCACCACCGCAGCCCTGCACGCCGGGCAGCTCAGGAGTGGGCTGTGAGTCATGGTCTGTGGCTGCCCTCTGATACAAAGAGGTACCTTGCTACCTATGAACTGCAATCCTATGCCCGCTTCTTTAAGAATAAGCCACACTGAGGCTCAGTGGGTCTACTCATGAGTGCACACACAAAGGGCTGCAGTCTTGAACGCTTCGGGTTACGTATGCCACATCCAACTTATTGCTTTGTTGGCTGCTGTGATCAATCTATAAAAGCTGGCCTTCAACAGGCGCTGCTGCTCATCGCATTCTCTAACTTTAGACAGACCTGCTGGTATAACTGCTAAGGATTACATGAAGGTGACGGAAGGGGAGATGTGCTGTGCATATTACCAAAACAAGTATGCATCTAGCTATACTCTCAGAGGAAAAACTGGAATGCTTACAGAGTCAAAGGACCTTGAAACTCACTTGTGCTTTCAGCCTGTGGCTCAAACTGTCTTAGCCAGCAAATTGGGTTTGTCTGACAGTTTCACACTAAACAAGTTCATTTGTTAAAAAGAAATCACCTTGCTTCTCCTTCGCTACATGCAGGAACTTCCAATGACAAATAACTCCAGTTCAAATAACTCAGGGCATTCTCATATGAAGAAAGCCAGAAGCCGTATGAGCTGCCTTGCGCATGAGCCGCATGCTAGCCTTGGCGCATAAGGAGACATCAATGCCCCACAGCATAATCCAGCCCTCCCTTTTCAAGTTCTTCCTGCACCCATTCAAGGATGCATTGTGGTCCTAGGGCCCAATCCCATCCAATTTTCCAGTGTTGAAGCAGCCATGCCAATGGGGCATGCACTGCATCCTGTGGTGGGGAGGCAATCACAGAGGCCTCGTCAAGGTATGGGAACATTTCTTCCCTTACCTCGGGGCTGCATTGTGGCTACACCGGCACTGGAAAGTTGGATAGGATTGGGCACTTACTCTTTGGATGACTTCTAAAATGAAAATTAAACTGCAGTACACAGATAAGTACCACGTTTTCCAGAATCACAAAGAGAGTCTGGTCCAACAAGAAGCTGACGGAACATACCAAGATCCAGGTCTACAGAGCTTGCGTCCTGAGTACACTTCTGTACTGCAGCGAGTCATGGACTCTTCGCTCACAACAGGAGAGGAAACTGAACTTATTCCACATGCGCTGCCTCCGACGCATCCACGGCATCACCTGGCAGGACAAAGTTCCAAACAACACAGTCCTGTGTTGGAACGCATTCCACATGCGCTGCCTCCGACGCATGTGTGGACCGCATTCCACATGCGCTGCCTCTGACACATCCACGGCATCACCTGGCAGTACAAAGTTCCAAACAACACAGTCCTGGAACGAGCTGGAATCCCTAGCATGTATGCACTGCTGAAACAGAGACGCCTGCGTTGGCTTGGTCATGTCGTGAGAATGGATGATGGCCGGATCCCAAAGGATCTCCTCTATGGAGAACTTGTGCAAGGAAAGCGCCCTACAGGTAGACCACAGCTGCGATACAAGGACATCTGCAAGAGGGATCTGAAGGCCTTAGGAGTGGACCTCAACAGGTGGGAAACCCTGGTCTCTGAGTGGCCCGCTTGGAGGCAGGCTGTGCAGCATGACCTTTCCCAGTTTGAAGAGACACTTGATCAACAGTCTGAGGCAAAGAGGCAAAGAAGGAAGGCCCATAGCCAGGGAGACAGACCAGGGACACACTACACTTGCTCCCGGTGTGGAAGGGATTGTCACTCCCGAATCGGCCTTTTCAGCCACACTAGACGCTGTTCCAGAACCACCATCCAGAGCGCGATACCATAGTCTTCCAAGACTGAAGGTTGCCAACACACACAGATAAGGGGAGGTTTATTCACAACCTTTGGTTAGCATGTAGAAATAAATCATGTAGGAACATGTGAGGGAATGCCACTTTCAGTGTTTGAATGCTTGTCATTAAACAACTGAGGGCACAATCTTAACCCACTTTCCAGCACCGACATAAGGGCAATGCAGTTCTGAGGTAAAGGAACAAACATTTCCTTACTTTGAGGAGGCCTCTGTGAGTACCCCCCAACTGCAGGATGCAGCACACGCCCCACTGGCACAGCTATACCAGTACTGGAAAGCTGGTTAGGATTTGGGCCTGAATCATTCTCCTAAAAATATAATTGTGTTTGTTAAAGCACTGAGAAATCCATTCCCCCCTCCCCCCAAAAAAATGCTAAATAAGGCATATTCTTTCAAGTGAAACTGAAATTGATGGCAGTACAGTAGTTGCATTATTTCACCCATTTTTGTCCAGCCTACAGGTGTACTCGTGCAAGGAAAGTGCCCTACAGGTAGACCACAGCTGCGATACAAGCACATCTGCAAGAGGGATCTGAAGGCCTTAGGAGTGGACCTCAACAAGTGGGAAACCCTGGCCTCTGAGCAGCCCGCTTGGAGGCAGGCTGTGCAACATGGCCTTTCCCAGTTTGAAGAGACACTTGGCCAACAGTCTGAGGCAAAGAGGCAAAGAAGGAAGGCCTATAGCCAGGGAGACAGACCAAGGACAGACTGCACTTGCTCCCGGTGTGGAAGGGATTGTCACTCCCGAATTGGTCTTTTCAGCCACACTAGACACTGTTCCAGAACCACCTTTCAGAGCGCGATACCATAGTCTTTCGAGACTGAAGGTTGCCAACAGACAGGTGTACACATTTGATCTCTGTTGCGTGTATGCAACGTTGGGCAGAAATGGCTTAAACAAGGAATGACATCAATCACATGGAAAGAGAGGGCAGGGTATCTGATTCTGAAAGCAAAAGGGGCAAGCAGGTGATGGGAACTGAACCCTCCTCCATTCCCATTGTTTACTTGTGTGCATTCCTTCTTTCCTGACACAGTTTCTTAACCAGGATCACTTTTCAGTACCGCATTTCTCCCAGGTCTAAGAGAAAAGGGCCTGAGGAGGCTGCAGGTAAGCCAGTAAGATAAGCAGGTAAGATTAGGGGGAGGTTTTTGCACTTCTTACCCACATGCCCCCTTTGCTGTTAAAACCAGACACCCATCCCACCCTTTCTACACAATCAGGATTGTCCCACTTATAAACACAGAGCAGTGCTTCTTCACATCTAGTCGGCCATCACAGCAGTGAAGTGGTGTTAAAACTGATGGAAAATATTTTGATCACAGCATCTTAACTGCAACGGAGGGAGTCAATGCCCAGCGCTATCCCCTGCCACATTATAGCATTCCATAGCGCCAGTGGAGACTGCGCTGCATGCTATAACGGGGGCGCAAAGCCTGTGAGAGGTAAGAGAGAATAGTTTTCCCCTACCTCTGTGTATGACCCCTGATGGCCAAGGTCTTCTCAAACCTGCGGCAGCTACACCAACCTCCCGGACCTGCTATCTGACAAGGAAAATAAAGCTCATTGTACCACTGGGAGCTTTTGCCTGTTGTGTGCCATGATCTGGATCGGGATAATGGCTGAGGAAAAGGAGAAAAACCCCTCCCTCCACCATGGTATCAATCCAGATTGTGTGTCCTCCTCCTGCACACACACACACACACACACACACACACACCCCTCTGCTATTTTTCCAAAGAAAAGTTTAAAAAGGCCAAGTCCATCAGCTCCAACAATGGGCTTAATGCAGTGTCCATTTTGGCTCAGCCTATTGGAAAATGCATTTTAAAAAACTTTCCATTTCCAATGTATGCACCAAACGTGGCAGTTTATGTCCTTACAACTTTAACAGATCTAGAACAGTTCAGGGCTCCTGTATGCTATTGTTTTCCAGTAATCAACCCAGCCAGAAAAGGGGGGAGGGGCACGATGACAGAGTGATGGCCTTGAAGCATTCTGCTATGACCTGCTCTCCCAGAATGCACACCATTCGAACATCAGCTTAAACCAGGCTGGTGCCCTTTGTTCAAGACTAACTATGAACACAGTTTTTTGGTGTTTTTTTTAAACAAATTCGATCCATAGAATACACTGAGAACACAGCTATCTCCTTTCTAAAGCACAGAGATAAAAATGAGCAAGTGGGAAAGTGATATTATGAAAGACGTACTTTTTCTTTACAAGAAAAAATTAACTGGAAGGGAAGAAATTCCATGTGTATTTCTGATGAAGAGGTGGGTGTACTTACAGGACACAGTACATGCATAGTAAGATTCTGCTGCATATTATTGAATCTTTTAAGTGTTCCTGACCTGCATTCAACCATGTATAGCATCCTGACCAAACATGGCAGGCTGAACCCAACCATTTCAATCCAATTCTACATATCACAGAAAAAAAGGTTATCATCATTCTAAGCATTTGCTAGATGGTCTTCTTTGAGACTACAGCAAGGATTGCAGAACAGATGACTCCCTAACAGAGGGTGAAGACAGACAATGATGTTAAAGTGAGGTGGAAGTAGGCAGGTAGGCTATCCCCCCCATCCCCTCCCTTCCACCATTATGAATGGCAACAGATGCTTCAAGTCAGAACTACCACTCCTGCTTAGAAATAACCCCCTTTGTGTCCAGCAGAGCTTACTCCCAGGTTCATGTGCACCAGATTGCAGAATCAGAATGTTAGTTTTCACCCTAAGTTCAAATCCACTATCACCTCCCCTCCCATCCACCTATCCCCCCCTCCCCCCCAAAAAACACTGTATTTTAGTCTGGCATGACATCAAGTTGATCTACAATCTGGGGCAAGTGGTAAGTTCTGTGGTAAGTAAGTGGTAAAGTTGCATGTGCCAACTGGCACCACATGATAATGAATTTGTGCATGTTTCACAATGCTTGCACATCCCGGCCACTACTCCCCCTTCTCTACCCTTGTCTGAACTACCCCGCTCCATGATATGCTAAATCACCTTTTAAATTGGTTGGCAACCTTCAGTCTCAAAAGACTATGGTATAAGCCTACAGCACCCGGTATTCCCAGGCGGTCTCCCATCCAAGTACTAACCAGGCCTGACCCTGCTTAGCAGCCAAGATCAGACGAGATTGGGCATGTGCAGGGTAACAGTTGCTGTAGCTTGTGTCTAGCAGAACATGTAAAGATACAGTCCATCCATATTGCCCCCCTAACAAGTAAGATGAGTGCCCCAAACTCATCAGAAAGGGGAGGGTCTGGGACATGCATGCATTATAAGCACGTATGTGGAGTCAGTCCAGCAATAAAAGTATCTTTTATAAAACCTGAACTGTCTCTATGTATCTTATATAATGTGACATGAAGAAAAAGTTTTCATTAGTTTGATCAAGAAGGATCTATACTTCCATTTTCATAGAATCCTAGGCTTATTTATGTAATGCTACAACTCAGGCCCAAACTAGACATAATATGAGAGTTCTGTGTTTGCATACAGTAGTCATGGGGTGTCCAAATTTTAGGGTAATAAAATTTAGGGTATTGGGGGGGTTTAACCCTTCCACATACAGGTGGCATGAGGAGTCACTCAGGTCAAGCATTAGGGCCCACACCCACCAGAGGGCCCAGCTAGCTAGGCTGACCTCTTAAATGCCCTAATTGAGGCCAACCATTGCCGATCTCCCCAATGGGGAGGGGAGGGTGAACGGCCAGTGCCCACGAGCTGGGGAAAGAAGCAGTACAAAGCTTAGCCCTGGGACCTCCAGCAGCCTGGTTCTGACACTGCACTCAACATTTTCTCAATCATAATTGCACATACACCCCCCCCCCAAAAGCTGCAATTTGCTGTGGAGGGAAATTTCTGGGCACAGATTGTCTCTATAAGTTCTCCCTTCCACAGATGATAGCAGCTTTGGTGGGAGGAGGTTCAGGGAATCTGTGCAAAGGGGAATGAATCAACCCCCACTTTCCTATCATGTTCCAGATCTACAGCTATGGGGGGGGGGCTTTAAAGTTCCTTGACTGAACCTCCCACATCTAGTTTGGATTAGGGAAGCAGGCCATTTTCAGTACGATATTTGAGCTTCTTGTTCTATTGACCCTATCACAGCAACATCTTTTTCACCATTACAGTCATTTCCCACATTGGAAAGTGACGATAAGTCATTGTCAATTGGAAGGGATAACAACGATTGTTCCCCCCCTTTAGTAGTTTCCCCCCCTTTCATTATTTGTCCATTTTATTCTCTTGTACATAATGTCCTCCAAAGCAGGTAAGAATTCAAGACACAGCAAAGGAGTCGCTTCGATTTGTAATCCCACTTTCTCCTTAACTTAGGAGGCCGTTCATTATACAAATGACACACAATTGGGGAATTTGTACTTCCAAGCAATTGGTTTGTAAATCAAACTAAATATCTGTTCCTTAAAAAAAACACACACACACACAAACATCTTCGCAATTTCTGACCTTTTAAGTCAGGAGGAGTAATCAATCCAGGCTGATCTGTGGCTCTAATGCAGGCTGGCAACTAAACTTTAAATGCCAAATGATGTTTGTTCCCTCACATGTGACAGTCTGATGGGCATTTATTGTAAAAGTTAAACAGAATGACAGCTCACCGGGGTTGATGTGTTAAAGTTCTTGATGGTCCTGGTTTACTTTCTCCCATAATAAGCAGTTAATAGAAATTCACTGACCTGCAGTGCAGACTTAATTTATCATGAACAGCGAGTTGATTTAACAAGATTGGAACGCAGCAGAACAATAGATTTTTTTTTCCGGCACCTCCTGGTGATCTTTAGACATTTTGTCAGTAAAGAAAATCAGTCTTAACACTCAGGAAGGCCTCTGTGACTTTGAATAATTAGACTACATTTGCAAAGGTAATTGATCAATATAGACTAAATCAGAGCCAAAGAGAAATTAGAAAGTATCTGTTGGCTACTTCCTTTCAGGTTGAAACTTTTTTTTTTCCCCAGCGGGTAATGCTGGCAATGTCTGACAGGTGGCTTAAATATGCATTTCCCTTCTTTGCTACAGAGATATTAAAACAAGCACAATTAAAAAGAGGCCAGAGATCCTTCATGAAGCCCTCAGCTTCAAGTATCACTGCTTATCTGTCAGCCTTTACTTAAGGAATAAAAACTTCCAAACCTCTGCACGATCAACATGCGAAATGTCAAAGAAGCCAGAATAAGTCAGTCTGTGAAGTGCACCTTTCGGAGGAAACTGAGTTGCGTACCTTTAAAAGGCTGACGAGCGGTTTGCCATTTGAACTAAATTACTTCCAGCCCTGTTCATCAATTGTTTAAAATCATTACTTTTGCATCCTGGATCATTCTTAATTAGCCAAGCAACAGAACTTACCTAATTATGTATTTTCTCCTTACTGTTTAATTAACAAAGGGTGACACTGTGTTGAATCTGCTGGCCTTGGCATTGCAGCTAATACCCATTAGATGATACATTTGAAGGCAGAAATGTAGCAAGTAAAACTGGCGCAGGGAAGAGTAAATAGGCTGGGCGCGGTACAAGAATCTCTTTCATGCAAAGCTATTTTATAACATACAGGAGAGCCCGAATCTGCAGATCTTATATCCATGGTTTCAGGTATCCGTGGATACGGGAAGCCCCCTTCCACTAACCCTCCGGAAGCAAGGATTGCTGTGCGACCCTCACCTCAGGAGTAGCTTCTGAGCCTGCAGATGTCTGCCCACGGCCTCGGCGGGCCTCGGAATGGCCATTTTCAGCCAAAAACCAGAAGTGACTTTTTCAGTTGAAAATGGCCAATCTGAGGCTCACCAAGTCTGCAGGCAGACGTCCATGGTCTCGGCGGGGCTCAGAAGCCCCTCCGGAGGCAAGGGGAGCTGGGCCTCCGGAAGGTCCAGACTGTGGGGATGGGCATTCACCCACATCTGCAGTTTCTCCTATCTGCCAGGGGGTTCCAGAATGGAAACCCCACAGATAAGGGGGCACACCTGTTTTTCTGTGCTAATATTGAGTACAACACTTCAGATGTAGACTTCTTGGTAAGTCTACATGATACCGCGCAGATCAGGCTCATGGTGAAGGTGGTGAATGCACACCAGGGCAGAAGGCTCTTTCAGGCAGGCTACCCCCCCCCCACACACACACACTGGGAAGATCTCTCAAGAGTCCAGGGATGCATATGGGACTGGCATCAAGGAGAGGCAATTGGGTGCAGCCTTAACCCCCTTCCCCGCACATCCACTGAAACCATGAAGAGCCTTCTGCTCCTGTCCCATGTCTCCCACCCCAGAAATACGCCTGGGCTCCTTCCTGACCAACTTCCTGGGAAGCCCCTCCTCATCCTCCCATCAAACAGAATCATGATCCCTCCTAGCCTCACCCCAGCAAGACAGTCCAGATACCACTGACTATTGACACCATGGTCAATTGTGTTGAAAGCCACTGGAAGGCTCAGTAGATCTAACATGGACAAACTCTCCCTGACCCATTCCTCTCATAGGTCATCCAGCAGGGCTACCAAAGCAGTTCCAATCCTAAACCTGAAGAGATTAGAAGACTTCCCCTTGCTGTTAGAGGAACAGAGAAGAGTTGTTCAGCTATAGCCAGCTTGCTTTGCCCAGGACGGCACATTAGCTGTTATTTGAGTGAAAGCTTCTGTTTGTGCTATAGCTGATTCGTATGTATGACTGAACTGCAAGAAAAAATTAGAGTGAAATACTGTCGTTTGTTTGATATAAGCCATTGGGTGGGCTGCGAGGTGGACTTGTTACTGATACTAACAAGCAAGCATCAAAACACTTCTGATTTTGTATGTGTGCATGTGATGAGAAGACTGAGCCCCAGCAAGGCCAGCTTTACGATTAAGCCTTTCTCTAGAGCAGCTATTTTCTGAAGGGAGCAGAATTTTATTACAGCAGATGTCTCTTCCTCGCACCTCTTTGGTACTTGTACTGCTGAGAAATAGCAACGGGAGGATGGATGGAGTAATGCTGTAAAGAGACATAGAACACTCGGACAACAGGCAAGGCATGAGAGAGAGAATCAGTCCATAAGGAGTGAGGTAGAGTGGGTTGGCCCGTGGGACCTGGGTGCCACGATTCACTGAGAAATGTGACCAATTTGACCCAGGCGATCTTGGTAAGGCACAGGTAAAGTGGGTTTGGAAGGGCCAGTAAGTCTAGCCAGAGGCGTAATGCATCGTCCCAGCACCCAGGGGATTGAAATACGACATCATGCAATGTCATGACGTCACCGCCCCGGTTCTCCACAGGGGGCGGGGCAGGGCTGGCTTAATCTCATCCTAGCTCTCCCTGAGGGCGGAGCTTCACGCACCTCCTCCCAGCTCCTGTGAAGATTAGGAGTCTTTACGGGAGCTGCTAGCGTCCCTCCCCGAAATCCAGACGTGACTGGGCAAAGCCTGGGGGAGTCATGTGCCCCCCTGGCATGGTGCATGCAGTATGTGCCCCTCAGGCTCCTCCCAAGATATGCCTCTGAGTTTAGCAATTTGAAGATCTAATTGGAATGATGGTGTGAATTCTGAAGAAGGCTGCGACTTGGTGTAGACTGTGGATATTGGGAATTCCAACTCATTGTATACATGCAAGAGATACTCAACGTTGTTTATTTGAGTACGAAGATTACGTGCAGACAAACATGTCTTGGATTATGCTTACAGGGCAGGTCACTATCTACTGCAGCCAGATATGCCTGAATCCATTGCTACAGAAAGTGATGACGGTCTGCAAAGGAAATTGTGTCAAAATAAAATCCAACCAGTGGCAGACCTCCTAATATGGATGATTGGGCAAATGCCAAGGCGCGAGACTTTAGGACCTGCAGAAGCCTCTCTGAGGTTCCCAACAGGCTTGGAAATTGTGTGTTTTTCCAGAAGCACTGTTTTAAAGCCTCTGGGAAGCCTCAGGAAGCTTTCCTGATGCAGCTTACAGTTGCACAAGGCTCCATGAGCCTCAGGTGAGTGTGTGTGGGGTAAATTTGCACACGGGGTGGGGTGGCAGCATCCCATGGGGGATGCCATCTCGGACCTTTGCCCTGGGACATGAGGCTGGGGAGGTTTGCCTCTGAGTCTGACAAACCCCCATTCATTGTGGTTAAGGTGGGACAGAACACATAGTGCATAATGCATCATCATGCCTACTAATCTGTAGTCTGAAAACTGCTGCGGTCCCCCCAAAAACATTCAGCAGCACACATTCATGCTAGCAATGACTGGTTTGGGGTGTCTTGATCCTGCCCATTCTGGTGGTACCAGTATTCTTGTGAAACTGACATCCTGGGTTGCTTGAATCCAGTCTATATATGAGTAGGAGCAACTTGTGATATGTGATGAGGACAAGGGGGAAAGAAATCAACTATCTGAAGGAGAAAACAAAAAAAAGGTGCCAGTCTGTGGCAGCTCTTTCAATTGTCAACAAAACCCAAATCTTGGAACTCGGAGAAAAATGGATTCCAACTTACAAAAAACTTATTCATTTATTCATAGATACCAGAAGATGTAAATACCAATAGGTCTGTTTTCAGTCTTCCTATCATAATCCTCACAGTAACATGTACAATAAATAATTATTGCTTTGACACTTGGTTTCCACTCTCCAATACTTATAATTGGAATACATTCCTCAGTTGGTTTCAAAGTTGAATTTGTGGTTGGGATGAATAATTAGGATTATCTGTATAAGATATCTCTTCTGCCACACACATCAGCTCCCTGCAGTGTTGAAACAGTGGAAGATTTCAAGGTGAAGTAAGTAGCCTTATTTTTTTATGTACCTTTATTACACAAGTTACACACATTTTGTTGTCTTATAAGTTAGACCTATTCTTGGGCATATTTGGGGTGCTGAATCCAAAAATGGCATCAGTTTTGCCTGATTGACCCTAGTTTTGGGGGTACAGCATAGACATTGTATATGCGGACTCAAGCAGCTTCCTCGGCAGGAAGCCGACACCATGGTTTCCTCACAAGGTTGCTGTTTGATTCAGTACATAAGGTGACTGTGCTGTATCCCCCAAACTAGAGCCAATGGCGCAAAACCAATACCATTTTTGGATTCAGCACCCCAAAAATATCCTAAATTCATTCAAACATCCTTAGCAAGTAAAAAGAAAAGGGTTTTGTGAAATTCCTGTTAGGTACTACATGGAATAGCTATACTGAAAGACTGGGTGCAGTGGTAATGGAGAATTTTAAAGTGTAGAAGATCATCATTAAGACTATATTTTTAAAAAGCACTATTATCTTCAATGGAGTGTTTTATTCTCCTGCCATTTATTTCCACTTTGAAACTTATTGTAGACCAGAGGCTGGCTGCCAGCCTGATAGAAACTTGTCACAGGCCACATCTGGCCCCCGGGGCCAGGGTTTAGAGACCCCTGCCATAGTTGATTAGCTGTTAAACCGAGAAAGGAAATATTCACCCCAAATTCCTCCTGCTATGAAAGCATAGATAGCATTTATTATAAAACAATGTATTTCTCTCATGCTCATTAAACCTAAAGATAACTTTCTATGAGCTGTGTAGAAGTTTCTTGATCCAAACTCTTTTTTTTTTTTTTTAAAGAGAAGGAAAGTTATAATGAAATAAACTCAATAGATTGATTTTTGTCTGAAAACTAAAGTAATAGGTCTAGGAGATACCGTTGCAATAGAATGACCATTACAAGGGCTGATAGAACATGAATTATTCCTCTAACTATCTTTTATTTGTTGCTGTAATGGTCTCGATTCTTGATGCTAATTCTGTAAGACAGCAGTAGGATACGACCTGCCTTCCCACTGCTTGATAAATCTCCACTGATACAAATTGAGTTCAGCCGCAGTGAACTCAAATGCTAATGCTGGGAACATAAGGCAACCTGCTGTTTGTTACCAGAAAGTTTTTAACACTGGCAGTCTCCCACATACTCCCCTTCACAGTGTAAATCAAATTGGCACCACACCATTAAGGTTGGAGCTAGATTTACGTAACGCAGGATTGTACATAAATAAGGCATCCATCACCCTGGACACCATTGCACTCCCTTTTCTCCACTCAGTGCTTAATTTCTGGGGGGGGGGGCCTGTGGCTCAATGGGAATTACCTCCCCTAACCCAGAGGCAGACATGCACCAGGCTTGTAGGATCAACTTTGTTTTTTACTAGAATCCTGAAGTCCTCCAACAGGAGCCAGGTGCCATACAGTGGCAGGGGAGCACAGCCTCCTACATCCCATACATTACTGGGATAAATTGCATAAACAAGCACACATTTACATTTAAATTCCTACGGATCAGGAATTCTAATACTGACCAGCAGAGCTGCCCAAAGACCTGGTCAAAGGCAACCAACTATTGCACAAATGAGGAATATTGAGAGTGATCGGTAAGCAATGAGCTTTAGCGATTTCTGTTGCTGTGGTTCAGGGTTGCCATATGACCTGGCTTGTTAGTTTTCTTCAGAGATTTTACACAGACCTACTGCAGACTGCTTTGTTCATGAGCTAGCCCAGATTGCCAACTTTTATTTTTTTTAAAAAGGCGGGGTGGGGACCGGTTTCTAACTGTTCTGGAGGCCAAGGTAATTGCTGAATTGCACAAGTGGTATTCTGTATGATTGCTCACTGGGAAAAACTCCTGGCTCTTCTACTACCTTTTTTTGAGGAGGGGGGGAACAGTGCTAATCAATCACAATTATGCTATAACCCTAGATTTCTTCATTGTAGTCCCTGCAGTTTTCACCTTCTCCAGGGGGAAAAAAAAAGCACCTGGCATAGCTTCATAAAGAAAGTTCCAAATTCAAATTAGGCTGCCCAGATTTCTTGAACTGAAAGATGACATCCATACTATCATTAAACCATGGAAGTCGGAAGCCTCTTACCAATCTACTGGTAGATTACGGGCAGGAGGTCTGGTCTAGAGGGTAGAGCCTCCGTTTGCCTGAAGATAACATCCACAAGGTCGCCAGTTCAAGGCCACCGGCACCGTGCAACCTTGAAGCAGCTGATAAGCTGAGCCGAGTTATTCCATCTGCTCTGAGCGTGGGAGGATGGAGGCCAGAATGTGAAGCCAGATCAGAAAGAAACTTCTGAATGTTGTGGTTCTTGTAAGATAGAACCTTCTTTCAATTGTAAAAATCCCTACGGGGTTTAAATAGCCTGCCTATGTAAACCGCCTTGAATAAAGTCTGAGGAGAAATCTGACGACCAAGAAAGGCGTTATATAAATACCTGTATTATTATTATTATTATTACTGTAAGTCACTAGAAATCTACCAGTAGGTCCCAGTGGCAGGCTAGGGGGAGGGCAGGGAGGCAAAAGCCCCAGATGCCACATCTGCAGGCCCCATTAGGGTGGCACTGCCCACCACAGCACTGCTGCAGGGTATGTTGCGGGGGGGGGCAGTGTTGTGGACCTATGCCTCAGAGTGCCACAGGGGCTAGTCTGTAACTAGTAGGTCCTGATTTCTCTCCTCTGTTCACTTGTGCTCCATTCCGAAAGCTGTTTTCCTTAATCACAACTGTGTGGAATTTTACAGTGACAACTCAGCGGAAAGGAGAAAGAGTGCTTGACCTGAGAATATAAGAGAAGCCTTGCTAGTTTAGGCTAAAGGCCTCTTTAGTCCACTATCCTGTTTCTGAAAGAGAAGCAACAGAACACAGATGCCCTAGTGGTCTTGATTTACAGGGGATAGGCCTTATTTTCTGGTTCCTATCCCTTGCAGGACATTTATCTGATCTTGCACCTATTTTGCTTTCGGGAGAGATTTGGGGATGTGCCTTTAAAACTTGTGTCAGTGTACACATGCACAAGTTAGAGATGCTGCTCTTAAGGTTCTAGATAAATCTCTAGATAGATCACCCAAATCTCTAGATTAATTGGGGGTGGGGGAGGGGCACCTCCAGATGGTCCGTGTTGCTAATTGTGAGTTCCATAACTACAGAACAATAACTACAACCAGATCCACTGAGAGAGTAAACATTCTAAAATAATTGGGGGGGGGGGAATAAACAGCTGGTAATTGTGTGATGGTGAAGGTGTCAGGGTGATATTTAGACAGTGACCACTGGTGTAAGAAGTGTCCCTGTAAAGCATTGGACAGCATGTCATATAGACACATGAAATTGCCTTGGCCCAGCTAACTCAGTATTGTCCACAATGACTGGCAAAACCTGCAGGGTTTTAGGCAGGCAGCTTTCTCAGTCCTGGATATGCCAGGAAATGGAAATGTCAAGGCTTGAACCTGGGCATTCAATGCATGTGCAGAACTATTGCTCCTCCCTGAATGTCAGGGGCAGCTCTTCTTGATTATTGTTTCAGGGTTGCAGTTAAAGCTGAGCCCTGACTCAAGCTGGGGCCTGCCCAAGGTGACACCCAGATGACTCCAAACTATGGGATGGGATGCATTATTTCAGTGCAAAGATGCATAGTGATTGCGCTTTAGCTGCCAGCTGCTTTGGCCCACATGGCTAAGAGAAACCATTCTGAGCTGCCCAATCCCCATGGATGTCTCCCAAAGGAATCTGCACAACCCACAGCAAGAAGTCCACTGCAGAGTCTATTTTCTATCCAGGCAAGTGCTGACCCAGAACAAAATGCTGGGAAAGGACACAGAAGGCAAAGTAGGCAAAGAAAGCAAAATACAGAAGGCATTTCAGTTTTATCCCACAAACTACATTTCTCAAGGCAGTGGCATTGCTATGGGGTGCAGGGATGTGGGCCGCAACAGGTGATGTGCACAGGGGGCGGGTGACACCACTACTGGCCAAAATTTTTAAAATCTTAGTATTTTTGAATAATACCTTCATGTTACATATCAATCAATGCATAATTTCACACTGAATGTAATGAAACAAACAGAGTTGAAATATCTTTATTCTATCAAAAGTTATAGCCAAAATAACAGTGGGGGCGGGGCAATGGTATATCACCACGCCCACCACCCAGGGTGTTGCCCCACCCACAGCATGGGAGGAGCTTCATCATAGGGGAACAATGCTGGCCTCCCACACCAGGTGAAACAAACCCGAGCGACGCCACTGTCTCAAGGAAAAATAATGATATTTCAAATGTGAAACGTGTTGTTGCTTTTTTAAAAAAAATAAGAAAATTTGCAAGTACTTGTTTGAAGTACTACTTTTTTCAAAGCACACATGCAAGAAACTGACACCTCATTTCAGGCTGGGCTGCAGTAGCATGAAGCAGAGCGTCCAGAAAACCACAAAAAGCCTACATCCAATTAACTATTCGTTATTTATAACTACCCTGAAGCCCTTGAAACCCTAAAGGTTTTGGAACCTCCAAAGCTAAAAAATTATCAACTGTTTTATTATTCCAGATTAACGTCTATATGTTTCTAGCCCAGCAAGCTAATCAATCATGGGTACAATCAAACACTTGAATAAACATTCCCCTTGAGGGGAACCTGGAGAAGCAGAAGTGGAGGCAGTGGGACAATAATGGGAAATGCGCTTGCCATTGAGGAAGTTCCTTTAAGGATAGGTGCAGAGACAAGGCAGGTGGGCAAGGCCTTGAGCAGCCCAGAAGCATCCTCCCCCCCCACCCCCCACCGACCAAGCTAGGTTTTCTTTCATCTGCTCTGAAGTCTCTAACCTATCAAGAGACAGTAGTATGTCTGCCTCCTCAATGCATCAGAGGGCTCAGAGCATGGCAGGTCGTCACAGCATAGCCAAGGGACCTTTCTGCTGCACCCACCTGTCTGTATTTCTGGAACCCATAAGAAGAAGGCTCTAAGCTGGAAGTAGTTCCACATGAACCAGAAGCTGTGGTTTTCGTCTGGATTCTGGTTGGGGTGGAAATGCACCCCATCCCTAGATGGGGGGGAAGGTGAGCATGACTGGAAACAGAAAAAGCCACCGCTGCTTTCCTACTACAGTGGTTCCATTTAATCATCTTTCCATCCTTGACATCTCTTCCAAATAACCTGCAGCAGTGTTTCTCAAAGTTAGTCCTCCACCGTACCACTTCACATGGTTCACCTATTCAAAGTACCCCTGGAAGTAACTGGCAGTAACACCATCACCAGTTATTTCTGGGTTGGGGAGCCAGATGTGACACCACAAACACCAGTAAGGGGCTCAGAGCATTTCAAGCATGGGAAAGCATGCTTTGGCGCTCTGCCCATCAAGCTGAGTTTCCTGTGTTGCTGCCAAGCAGCAGGTGTCCAAGGGTCCTGTGAGTACCAGCAGACACCACCTCAAGTACCACTGGTGGTACCTGTACCTCTGGTTTAGAAACGCTGGTCTACAGTATGTTTCTGGTTCCTTGGATGTGTCCTTGGACGTGTCTCATCTCTTCCCCCTTTTACTTGTTATACTCTGTTCTACTGCTTTCATACCTTGTAGTTAAGGATTATTGGTTATTTAACCTATGAATCCAGAGACTCCCTTCCTTCCTGTGTATCTTCGATCATGCTGTCTTCTTGTACTGAACAACCTTACCCATCCCACCAAGGTTACTCTTTAAATTATCTCTTAAAAAGCCAGAGTTTTCCATAACTCCTTCCCTGAGCCACTGCACTCATTCCTCTGCTGTACTGTCTACAACCCCATTACCTTGATGTTCCCCATCCTTACATTTTGCTCACTAACACTTTTCCTCACTTTTCAATACACTCTGTCCATTAGGCAGGCTAATCCCAAGACAGAGGCATCATGCCCACCTGGTTCCTCTTCCTCCTGTCGCAGGTGGTTTTCCCAAGCTATCCAGTCCTCCTTACTTCAGGTGGCTGTCTGGAGCCCTCAACCTTCTTCCCAGTTCTCTATCTGATCTTATCATGGACCTTCAACTGGACTCTGAAAGTCCTTGCAGTAGTTTGTGATCGCTCCCTGTCCTCTCTCCTCCCTGTACAGCCCAGATCAAGCTTTTGTATTGCCATGGCTGATCCAATCAGTACTACACCACTCAGGCTGTTCTCCACCAGCTTCTGTCTTTGGACAACTTGGCAGCCGCGAAGGCAGCAGTTGCAATCCCAGTGGGGGCACCCCAGACTTGTAGGCATTCCAGCCCCGGAGCCCCATGCCAGAGTTTCTGGTTCATCTTGAGCAGCCATCAGATTTTAACAACTGTCAATGTTTTTCCCTCTCTCTCATAGTCCTTCCCAAAGTTCACTTTTAAATGCGCTAAAGGAAGTATTTTTCTTCAGCATCCAATTTTGAAATCTCAGAGGGAATGAAAACAAACCTTTAATTAATTGCTGGCCTTATTAATGTGTGACAGCTTTGGTTAAGCTAATAGTTGCTTAGGAAAGTTTCCCTGCCATAAGGTAAATATTTAGCAGTAAGTTAAATCAGTTCAAGACAGACAAGCGCTTCTCCCAGCAGGCTGCCTTCCTTCACCCACTCCTGTAAGCTTAGAACTCAGTTATTAATGGTGGCCAGTAATGAAGGCAATTGCTGCTCGACTCCCACTGATGACAAGTGTGTTCTCTCTAATTTCCCAATAGCTTGTTTTAAAATGCACATTGCACAGAGCTTTTCCTTGTACATTAAGGGAATTCTTGGCCACAACTTGGACTTGGTTTGCGCAGAAACAAAGCATTACATCACCGACGCCATCTTTGCACAGCCCAAACTTGTGAGTGTGTGGCAAAGTTAGTGGTGATATGGGTGCATTAAATATTAAGCCTTGTTGGATTGCTTGTTTTCCATTTGAGTACTAAATGTGGCCAATAACCAGCCGCGCATGTTTCCTTGTAGCGGCTGAGCAGGTGTTCAGGTAACTGGTTACCAAGACAACATATTGGCCAGGGATTAGAGCAGACACTTGTATATGTAGAACTCTGAATAATGCAAACACTGTTAAGTGATACATTTTTCATTATGCTAACATAAAGTACCATGTGATGCTATCTCCTTCTTGCCTGTTGAACATGCACTTATTAAGACTCCAGCTTCAAGCCTTACCGGTGGGTATAATGATCACTTTATTAAAACAATAAAAAATACTGGTCTGTGCACTTTTCAAATGTGTTCCACCAGCAGTTATCCAGGCGTCTGTTCAATTCATTGTAGTGGCCTTTTAGAGCAAAATAGTAATTGTCAACGAGCACATGATCCGACAGTAAAAAATAAGGTGAAGGAATAAAAACACTGATCACTCCCGGCTTCCATGGGAGCTGATGAAGGGGAATACACCTACAATGACATTTACAGCCGGTTCACATTAATGTCATATTTTTTTAAGTGGCCTTCTATGCTCTGTGACACATTGTCTTACCAACTTGAGATGCTCCTTTGACATTCATTTTATGTAGAAACAAATGTAAATTACACACATCCATCCATCACCTAAAACAACCATGAGGCTTAATTTGAGCCCTTTGGCTGGAGAGCAGCTTCTTTCAATCATCACGTGTGCAGCTGCGCTGATCTTTCTCTGGCAATGGACGGAGTTGCTCTTGAACTCTCAAGAGAGGCAGATTTCAAGGCGAGGCACCAGTGAGGTGCTCACTGATGTATTCAACTGATTCTTTCCATTGATGAGCATCGTGGCTGCCATGAAAAGCTACAAAAATTCTTTCTGTAGTCATTAATCTGGGACACGCACGTGTAACCCAGCCCTATGTTTTGCCTCAATTATGTGCAATCGATTTCTTGCCGTGTAATAAGTCCCTGGCTGCATCCTTCACTGGTCCACACTGGTCACTGTCAATTTTCTTGCATGGTTTTCTCCACTCTTCCTATGTCCTCCGCCCACCTCAGCAGTCTCGGAAAACCTTGTTCTTAGATGAACTTCTTGCTATGCCATCGCTTTACTATGGATTCTTCTCTGTTTGAACCTAGAATAGGCAGAGCCTGGCTAAAGTTTTGTAATCATTTGGGACAACAAATTGGGTAGGAAGAAAAAGGCAGGTCCCAACAGGGTCCTCTACCAGCAATAGAGGATCCCCTGATTGAGTCACCCCACCTAAGAATCCCATAGGATTCTATGGGGTAAAAACCTATGTAAATTCTGAACACTCTGGCCTTATGTTCTTTGTTCCTCATCCATTGATTTAATCCCGCCTTGCTGTTGGTTCGTGGAGTAATAATCCACTGATGCTGTGCCAAGTCATCCTCATGCCAGCCTCCAGCCAAGAACCACTGTGCCAGCCAGCACCCAGGATGGTAACACCTGCGACTGACTACCTTTCCTTCCCATCTTCTTGTCTTCTGTCTTCCAAGTATTATCAAAGCTGCTGAGTGAGCACAGGTTGGTCAGCCAACCTCTTTGGCTGCTGCTCTGTCTCTTCAAGCACTCAACCCTACTTCCTCTGAAGAAAGGCAGCTCAGCTTCCTTGCCCTACTCCCTTCCAGGCTAAGGCTTCATTATATATTCAGGGTTGGCTTTATAGCCCTTGTTCCACCTTTGAAGCTCATCTTTGCCCAGGGAGATTCACACGGCCAACTCTTCACTGCCATGACTCTTGCAACTCAGTGCTCTCAAGCTTCACAGAAACAGGAATGGTCACCCAGGTCCATGGTGCAGCCTCATCAAGGACCCACTCTTTTTCCTTTCTTTGTCTCTTGTGAAGTCACATTGACTGCCCGCTTAGTGTCTCTTGCTTTCATCTCTGTCTCTGAGTGTCACGTGTGTTCGTGCAAATGCTTGTGTAAGTAAGCCATTTTTCTGCTTTCAGTACATTTTGGTTGGAGACTCAAGATCAGGCTTGAGCCTCCTTCAGGGACAAATTGCCACATAAGAGCTGGCAAATATCTCCCTTCAGAGATATCGGTTACAAGTGTGTGTTTGTTGAAAGGCACTAGCTCCCCTACTGCAACTGGGTGATAGGAGTTGAACTTGCAACCCCCCTTCTATGTGCAAAACATGTGCTCCATCACTGAGCGACTATCCCTCCAATTATAGCCCTTCCCCATGTCAGGCCTGAGATCCTTGTTTCATTCAAGGGCTTCCAAATATTTCCAATGCTCCAGCCTAGCCAGCTCTCAACTGAACTTGTGTTTGGCCAGCGGTGAGACTTTCCCCTTGTTTTTAGGTTGCCAAAATTAAGTTGAGGGAACAGAGGAAAAGTTGTCTTCAGTGTTCTTGCATAGGGCGTATTCCATCAACTATATTGCAAGAAATATCTTTTTCCCAGTTTTAACAGTCTCTGAAAATACCAGTTTCCATGTTTGATGGCTTGCCTATCTCCAGTTCTCTCCTTGTCAAAATTTTATTTTACATAAACAACTAACCATTGTGTTTGAACTCTTTGGTGCAATGGAGAGATAATTTGATGAGAGGTTTAAATAACCTTTAGAAATTTCATAAGCATCTATTTTTATACAAATAGGAAAACAGAATGTACTTTTACTTACATGGAGATCTTCAGTTATTCCTCTGTTTATTAGGTCTTTGTTCCACTTCCTAATTAGGTAAGTATTGACTTTCATCAAAAGTCCTGTGGCTTCTCATCCACAAAATCAGCTATAACTCTCAAGTTTACTGTTTCTGTGAATCAAGATAACCCCCATTTTTTCTTGCAGATATGTAGTGGAGGTCCAGTGGGAGGTGGGGGCTACTTAATCCTTCCTTCTTGCATTGGTTTTCTACTGAAAATCACCCTGTATCTTTTCATTGGTGGAGACTGGTGGTCAAACAAGGACAGCCCATCTGCGAGACTGACAGCCCAATCCTTTCCTCCCCTCCCTCACAGATGATGCAGCCAAAGAAGACTTGCACTTCAACCTGTGGGGACGGGGGCAGATTGGGTGACTTGGGAGTGGTAAGGGAAAATACTTTCCCTTATTTCCCAGGCCACGGGGGGGGGGGAGTATATTGCCTAGGTAGACTCCATGCACAAACACTCAACTGGAATCTTTACCCACAAGTGGATGAAGTGCTTTTATGGTCTGCTTCTGGGCCTATGCAGGCGTGCCAGCTGTTGCAGTTGGAAGGTTGGAGTTCCTTGTTTCACAGGTACAGAACTTATTTTCTGGTACTTGGCACTGGTGAATCACCTGCATTGATTGTTGGGAAGATATGGGGGGGAGGCGTTTCTCTTACAAATGTTGTCAAAGTTGCACACCCGGCCAACTCACACACTTTGTCCATCGTTTTTAAATGTTGATAACACAGTGATGTTTCTTCCAGGCTATTTTAGCCTCATAGATTGTTAACCAAGATATTGTAAAGTTTGTCACAGCGCAAGCCTATGCATGTCTAGTCGGTAATAAGTCTCATTGCATTCAATGGGGCTTACTCCCAAGAAAGTGTGTGTAGCAGTGGTTCCCAAACTTTAGCGCCGGGACCCATTTTTTAAAACAAAAAATCTGTTGCAACCCCCATAAGTTTTACTATACATATAAAAAAGTTCTAGAAATATTTTATTAATTAATAATTAATGAATAATAATTGGGGTGCTGTGCTCCCAAAGCTGCTAGTTGTTGTTGGCAACCTTCAGTCTCCAAAGACTCTGGTATCGCGCTCTGAAAGGTGGTTCTGGAACAGAGTCTAGTGTGGCTGAAAAGGCCAATTCTGGAGTGATGATCCCTTCCACACTGGGAGCAAGTGCAGTCTATCCCTGGTCTGTCTCCCTGGCTATGGGCCTTCCTTCTTTGCCTCTTTGCCTCAGCCTGTTGGCCAGGTGTCTCTTCAAACTGGGAAAGGCCATGCTGCACAGCCTGCCTCCAAGCAGGCCGCTCAGAGGCCAGGGTTTCCCACTTGTTGAGGTCCACTCCAAAGGCCTTCAGATCCCTCTTGCAGTTGTCCTTGTATCGCAGCTGTGGTCTACCTGTAGGGCGCTTTCCTTGCACGAGTTCTCCATAGAGGAGATTCTTTGGGATCCGGCCATCATCCATTCTCATGACATGACCGAGCCAACGCAGGCGTCTCTGTTCCAGCAGTGCATACATGCTAGGGATGTATACACTGCTCTCTCTCTCTGTATGCGACGCCGCTGGAACCAACCGTATTGGCTTTTGCCTTTCCATTGGACCAAAGCTGCTAGAAACCTTACATATGGCATGAAGCATTTGCTGGACCCTCCCTAGAAATGGAGTTCTAGGATTGGTTCCCCAAACCTTTACAGTCATTTGAGGGTACCCAGAAGACTGAACTGGAGAGCAAGATGTGCAGTTATGGTCTTCCAGACCAGACAAAAGACTGAAACTGGGTTCACATGTGATCTACGGCATGCCAATTACTAGAGAAAATTGGAAAATGTGACATTTTAGTTTGCGGGAATGAAGATGACCTCATACAGCAGGTGAGCATTCCAGTGAGGAGAGCAGTCTCTCCATCAAGATTGCCCACTGCTACAGTTTTCTTCTGCAAATTGGGCAAGGGTGGTTGCCAAGTTTTTTTAAATATATTTCAGAAACTTTTCACAGCCCACCAAAAATTGGTTTGTGACCCATTGGTGGATCCCCACCCACCGTTTGGGAAACACCGGTATATAGAATTGCAGCCTTAGTACAGCAGATGAAAAAACCTTCAGCCAGCATTTTGGGACTGGATGCTCCCATTGTGATACTTGTTTTTAGAACAGGGCTGTTCCCTGTTTTAGCTGTGAAAGGGTGGAGGCTAGGGCCCAAGACAGGGGGACAAAGGATCTGTAGCAGTAGTTAGGAGTTTCTCCTTTGAAGGAAATAATCAGGGGACTACCGGACCTTATCCTTTTGCTTATATGACAGACCTAGTGAGCACACTCACCCCCACCCTCAGAGCACACTCTGGGGTGACGCCCGGGTCACGAAGCAGACTGGGTGATGTCTGAGTCAGGAAACACACTGGTTAAACAGGCTGAATCAACAAAGTGAAGAATCCCTTGAGGAACTTGCATTGTTCACCGACTGACCCTTGCACTGGGCTAGAGTGTAGCTAAGGAACTTACAGTGTTTACCTGCTGACCTTTGTACTGGGCTGAAAGGGAGGTTAATAAAAGAAGGCGAGGAGGCTGGCTGGTTTGAGAGCTCTCTCCCTGAAGCAAGCTAGCCTGGTTTGCTCCCTTCCTGAACCCTGGACAATGTGACTGTGTCTTCATTGCTTCATTCTTGGCTTATTTTAATAGTCCTCTGAGTGCAAGATAGTTGGTGTCGGCCAGAAACATATTGTGATTAAGAATATTTATATACCGCTTTTCAAAAAGAGTAGTTCACAAGCTGTTTGAATAGTAAAATAAATCAAATGGTTCCCTGTCCCCAAAGGGCTCACACTCTAAAAAACAGAGAGAGAGAGAGAGACCAGGAACAACCACCAGAAAAGACGCCATTGCTGGGGTGACAGGGAAGCTTGTCGAACAAAAAGATATATTTACAAGCCTTATCTGCACATATTCCATTAAAGACAAACATAAATTAGAAGCAAAGCTGAACCTACTTTGAGAGCTATAACAGTAGAAGGATAATACAGCACAGAGATGTTTCATTATTCATTTGATTCCAATAGTAAAAGCAATTTCACACAAATCTTCTCCTGGAGCTCTTACAACCTTAGCATACAAAACTGCACATATTAAATAAAACTGATTGCATATACAATTGAAGAAACAATTGCATTGTTAATGTTTTTGTGGTGAAAGTCCTTGAAAGCCCTCTCTTTTGTGGCGTCAAAATAAAATTTTAGTTTCTTTTTACCTGTTTCGGACCCTCCTGTCCCCTAAGGACGCTTCTGTAATGGGTCAGCAACCTGAAAGGGCTGCTGAGTCAATTTGGAGTAGCGCCCACTTCTGCCTTGCTGTTGCTACTGTTGATCTTCCCCTTCATCCAGTGGCATAGCTAGCAAGGGGCGGGGATGGGCCAACCCAGATGCCACCCTCCTGTGTGTGTCACCGCTAGTGACCAAAATTGCAAAAATGATCATTGTTAGGAATAATACCCCTTCAGGTACCAGGAGATTGTGTCCCAGTCTTGCTCAGGTTCTTGGCAATTGTGCTAAAATAGCTTTCGCTAGTATGAGGCTTCCTGGTAACTTTTTCTGTTCTCACTAATAAAAATATTTGGTTGCAGTGAACAGTGCTGGGAGGGCATTAGGGGGTGGGGAGTGGGCAGTGATGGGGTGGGTGGATAGTGCCTTGGAAGAGAGGCAGTATTGACAATGGGGTCCCTAATCTCATACTTATACATTGGGGTCATGGCATGAAAAAGGTTGAAAACCAGGGATGTAGAAAAAATACTCCAAAAAATGTCAGTTTCACTCCTTTTTAATCTTCATGCCAACTTTGCCCCAATTCTTCCACCGGTTATTCCTTGGCCTTCCCCTGGTGGCTGGGGATAAGAATAGGCCCTCAGTTTGGCTGTACTTGTCATAAGAGGCAACTAAACAGCCACCGGGTAGACGGGACTCGTCAGCCTGGGAAGGCAGCTCATCTGAGAGAAGGAAAACTCTGATCCCAAACCTCCACTGCCTTGTGGCTACATCCAGTTATGGAAAAGGCTTCAGGAGTCAACCTCGAGGCAAAATCCGGAGCCGGAGTGCCTGAGGCAGTTCATGGCTGAACACAGTCACGTTCTGGCAACTCCTGCGACGCCGCTGGAACCAACCGTATTGGCCTCTGCCTTTCCATTGGACCATTTCAGCGATGTGGAGAGGAGGGATTTGCTGCATGGGTAACAGCCTATCCTCCATACCTACTTTACCCAGGCTTCGCGCACTGGAGAGGACACTTTGTTCCAGAACCACCATTCAGAGCGTGACACCATAGTCTTCCGAGACTGAAGGATGCCAACAAGTATTCTTTGGCCATTGCTTGATTTTCCCAAAGCACCCTGTTTTCTTGCCATTAATCTGTTCCCCTCTTTGTGCATGCTTTTTTTCTTTGAATAAACTCTTTTCTGGTTTTTCCTGTTTCACCTGTCTTGTTTCCGTTGGCTCAAGAGAGAGCTGGATGCCCCATCTTCCCAGACGACCTGCTTCAGTCACTAAGCAGCTGCTAAGTAAACCCTTTGAGATCTTGGAATTCTCTGTCATACCGGAAGGTAGGTTTGCTTAGGATGCCTCCCTCTGCCTGGATCCCCTCTAGCCTTGGGTGGTGGATTAACTATTGTCCCAGTTGTACCCTAGTTCAAAAATACTGCTGGGACAGGGAGGTGATGGCCAGTTGCTCTGCATCCTATATGTATTCCACTTTCAGTAGATTTCTTGTCTCATTGGGAATATGAGCAGAGAATGCCCTTGTAAAATACGTAATTTAAACAGGAATGTTCTTTTAATCATTGATGTAAACAATTTTAATACCTCAGTGCACACATACATTATTGTGCCTTGGTTAAGGCTGAGGTGTTGAATTGCATGATATTTAGAGAAAACCCTCCATCTCCCAGCCCTGTTCACCACACTTCATTGTTGGCAGTAAAATGCTTCCAAGGACTCCCCATATTCAGGGTGCATCTCTGTTCCAGTGTATCATTCCGATTCTTGGTTTCATTTATAGCATTTGGCGCGGGGGAGAGATGACATTGACATTTGTGGTTTGAAACATACAATCTGTTATTCAAAACGCCAGTTCAAAGATTACAAATAAAAATGGGAGAGCAGAAGCTCAAGTGAACTATGGATCTGTTCTCCTTGATTTAGCCAGTCTCAAGATTTATCTCTGCGACAAGATCCACAAATTCAAAGGGTCACTTTTTAGCTCATTATAGCTAAATAAGGAAAAGCTGCACTATGACTCACTGGTGTTTCTGCTTTAGCCATTCCTGTAACTCTTGAACCAGGTGAGTCCAGAGATGGGAAGAAATGAGTGAGTATCCTAATGCTGAGAGCTACCAACTGAAAAACCTTGAAGAGAGATGAACATTGTGCTACAAACTTAAATTGTATTCAGATTACATATTTAGCAGCCCTGTTTGCAAAGTGAAATGCAGGGTACCCAACTTCATAGAGAAAGCCTACACACACACACATACACACACACAAGTTATACAGACTGACAGCAAGGAGAGTACTTCATAGTATTTGACATTTGTATGTAATTAATCAACCTGTAGGCAACAGCCAGAATGCATGGCTAAGAATTCACAGCCATCACTTCTTCAATTAGGAAAATGTATGCGCTGTACATCAACATGCTGGACAGGAACACACAAGGGGAAAAAGAACAGAAGTGGATTCCCAACAGGTGGAGGAAAGCTTCTCCAAAGAAGTAATTGAACTGCAGTGTATGTACCCCAACTCATGTCCCCTAATGCAATTGTCTTTCGATCCAATTCTCAGAACATAAGAAGAGCCCTGCTGGATCAGGCCAAAAAGCTCATCTAGTCCAGCTTCCTGTATCTCACAGTGACCGACCATATGAATCCATAGGATTCATTTAAATATGAAAAAAAAAAATGCTCCCGCCCCCCTGCATTCAGGGGACCATAGGAGGAGGGAATTTGACCTCAAAGAACTTGCATCCACAGGCATTCATGGTTTTTTTGTCTGGGCCAAGAGTGGTTGTTTTGTTTTCAAGACAGCACTGCTCTAGAATATACAGGGCAGTTTCTCAATGTACTGCTGGCACCATCTTAAACACTTTCTTGACCACTGAGAATAGTTGCCAGTGGTGGTCTTGTTGTAGAGCAGTGGCACCGCAGGGGATGAATGGGGGAAGATGCAGAGGCTGTTAGGCAGAACCCTGTCCCTTGGCACAGACAAGAGAACAGAAAAGGGGGAAAGGCAAGACTCCTGCACTGGTGTAAAGATTAACTAGAGAGAGGCTTGTGGGGTAAGATGGAGAGACAGAAGAAATGTCTCAGAAGACTTTCTGTTATGGACCAAGAAACCTAGACATGCATATTAGTTGAAATCACATGATAGTAGTAGATAAATATGGAACCAATAATTCATAAATATCTTGAGCAGATTGATATCTGCCACTTCTTGTGTTGTAAGGAGAGGAAGTGAGGCACCTTTCATTGGCTTGCTAGGACCAAGTGCCACCAGCCTTTTCTCTCTCAAATTACATCACCTCCCAGCCATTCTGGACCAGTACAAGAAAAAGATGAGACAACCATCTCCTTTTCATTAGCTTGCCTTGACAAGTTGCTTTTGGTCTCTTCCCTCTCAGAAGAGAAGTGTAGCCTTTGATATCCACTCATTCTGAAGGGATGGTGGAGATGCCTATCTCCTTTGATTTGCCAGTGCTGACCCATTTTCATATTTTATATTTCTGGTGTTAAGTGCCTTGAGATATTTGGTTAAAAAAGAAAAGACAGGTGGGAATATAAATATGAAAAATAGGGAAATAATTGTTGGAGCACTACTGGAAGCCTCTCTGGTTGCAAGGTAGGAAGACAGGGAAGGAGTTCTATTAAAAGACTCTCCCTGCTTCCCTTGACAATGCTTCAACAAAAGTATTGCTACACAAATCAAGAGGTTGAAAATTAAAACAGAAGCATACATAACTGATGAATTCTCCTCAAAACTGGCATTTTCCTAGCTTATATAGAAGTTGCATCATCTCCTTTGCATACTCTGTTTCCAAACACTCGCTCCCAATCTGATTTTCACTTTGCCTTCTGATTTATTAGCTGCAAATTTAACATGCTGTTTACCTTCTTGTCCTGATCCTAAATAAATATGTTAATTTAAAAAATCAATCCCCGATGCACACCCTGGATACATGACAATTTATAATTAACTTATTTCTAAATTTCTAAATCAAACACTCATACCAGTCTCTGTGAATTTAGATCGACAGATTTTCAACACTGCCAAGAACTGTTTACAATCTTTCATTAGTTTTAAATCCATGTAGTAATCTTCATAACCAAAGCATTCCAGTTACTTTTTTCAAGTAGGCTGTACAGGTAGGTTATCAGCAGAACTTAATGACCTCCAGACATCTACATCAGAAAAAATACCTGCACGCTCTTAATCTCTTTAAAATTAAACATCTTCATCAGTTATGCAAAAGTTATCTCTTTTACATTTTGCTTCAAGAAATCAATGGTTCATAGCAAGTCATCCACACAGTCTAATAAAATGGTAGGGAATCTGAGCGAGATTGACAGAGTTGCCACACAGATGTTTATTAAAAAAAATGATGGGTGGGGGGGGAGTTAGCCCTTTTTGATTCTTGCATTTTAATACCCTTATGTGAAAGATCTCAGGTTACAATCACTGTGTTGGCTGGTCACAATCATGTTAGAACTTCACCTTTCACAGACTATTAAGCCAAACCCATGATAAAATGCATCATGCTGTTCAACAGGGGTGGGAATTTGAGTCAAGTGACTCTGAGTCTGAGTGAGTCTGAGTTGCAAAAACACATGTTTTTTTTCCTGACTCATGTACACTCTAGTCACCTGCATCAATAACTCCAGCACTTACTTGAGTCTGAGGCTACTGACTTGTCACTTGGTCCCCACACATGCCGACTGGAGTATCTCTTTGTCTGGGTTTGCTTGCTTCCTTTTTTTTGTGGCATGAAAGACCTTGTGGGGTTCTCATTCAGACCAGGCAAGCAGCAGGGAAGTTCCAGCCAGGAGGCAGGGAAGGGTGAAGAAGCTGGAGCAGGCTTTCTTGTCCATGTCTGAAGGAACCAATGATCATTGGATGAAGGATGGGTGGTTTAATTTTTTCTTTGGATAATGTAGGGCAGAAGAAGTCGCCCAAAGGGGTTCTTGCTTTAGGATTGGCTGGAGTGGGGGAAAGGAGTCAGAGAAGCCAGGGGAAATGGTTTGTAGCGATCACACTTTCCAACCTCATGGCTCCTTTGGGCTCCGTTGTTATTTGGGAGGAGGAAGCCTCATTGACCAACTGGCACAAATGGGACTACTTCTGAGTAGAGCTGCAAAGGATTAGGTCATACTGGTAAGCCTCTCAGAGGCTGCACGTGATTCTCCTCCCTCTTGCCGCTTCTGTCCCTGCTCTCACACAGTTTGTCCCACCCCTCCCACAGATGGGATGGGGACATCAGAGGATTGTTTAAAGAGAACTCTGACACACGTACGCACCCCAGCAGCTCTATTATTTTCCATGGCTGACTTTTTAATGGAAAACACTCGTGACTCGAGTCTTTTTGAATCATCAAAACACTCTGGGTAACTTGGAAAGTCCGCCTGTTAGGACTTGCTTCGAGTTGAGTCTCAGGGGGTGGAAACTTG
Source organism: Tiliqua scincoides (assembly GCF_035046505.1). NCBI lineage: Eukaryota > Metazoa > Chordata > Lepidosauria > Squamata > Scincidae > Tiliqua > Tiliqua scincoides. The sequence continues at coordinate 63,799,007 of NC_089827.1, forward strand.
TGACTTGACTAGAATCAAGGTGTGCTGGACTTGCCCATCCCTGCTGTTCAAAGAGTTTGCTTCAAGTTTCAGAAAATAATTTCATTCACTGCTGTTGACTATTCTTCACTAAACAACGGAAAGCCTTAAACATAGTGATGCAGTCTTTTTAAAACGTGGGTGTCTCCTGAGGCTTGATGCAAGTAAATCAATAACAGTAAAGCACTTGCAAGCCAACTTCCGAACCTGAAAAATCATTAAACAAAACCTGCTTAATTAAGTATAATTAAGGCAGGCTTCATAGACTTCCAGCTCAGTGACCTTCACAAAATTCCCTGATACGATAGACCTTTTCTCATTCCCGTTCCATAGCACATTATAGGTGAATGAGGCTCAGTTGAATGTGCAATGCGCCGTGTGCTTTGCTCTTTAATTAATTTACCCATAAGCACCTGAAACTGAGACACGTTCTTGTAGCAGCTTTATGAAACCGAGCTTAAAGAAAAGTAATTCTCAAGTCCAAAACAAAGAAGCCTGCTATGTCATCTGTTATAATTAATATTCATTACAATACATTCCTCTGTTGGATAAACATTGTAGCACATCACAAGGGTTGCACTCCATTTGTTTTCATAGTCAAAGGAGGACAGGAATATCAAGGGCCTTGACTTACAAGCCTGGTTTGCAGTCATAAAAAGAAGCAACGGTTCCGCAAGCAGGCTCACTTTTTATGACCGCTCTGATTTCCTGGCTTTAGCCACTTTTCTTGAAATATCCTGAGTAGCTGCTCTAGTCCATCTGAGATTGTATAAGGGACTGACGGCGCAATCCTATTCATCAGTAATGCAGGCACAGTGAATGCTGTGCCAGCCAAGGTGTTGCAAAGTTCCACAAAGCATGTTTGTGGCATCCAGAGAGTAAGCAGCACTGCTGAAAAGGCCTACACTGTCCTATTGGCACTAAACCCAAGAGCAGCAGATGATGGAGCAGGTAAGCTCCCGCCAGGCAATGCAGGAGGCGGGGGGCGGGCGGGTAGGTTATGGAATGGGGTAGGGGGAGGACAGAGGGTAGAGGGGGGTGATTCAGGCCCAGGAGGGGGCAAGATCGGCAGCACCACAGTATGCCATATCTTATTCCCCATCCTGGCCTGAAAACCAGACATGGGGCTTCTCAAATGTGTGCCAGTGATTTTGCAGGTTCAAGTAGCCCCATGGCACAGGCTTGGGTTTTATCCGTGGTAAGGGGAAGAATGTCCCCGTACTTCAAGAAGACTTTCAACCTGTGTAGGATACAGCATGAGCCACGTGTCCCCACAGTGCCAGCAGTGGTTAAGATTTGGCTATGAATCCAAGACTTTCCTCCTGGTTATATAGCCAAATAACTAGAAATAGAAAATACAAGCCGATTTTCTTAACTAAAAACTGACCGACGAGACTGATTGTTCTGAGGGCAAACAAGGTGTCATTTTAACAGCTAATACTGGGAGCGATGGTCAAACATTTCTTATATTGGAAGGAGGGAGATGAGTACCGGACAATGGGCGGAAGGATTACTATTGGGCAGTTATAGAGTGAATTGTGAATTCTTTGGCAATGGGGACTTGGAATAAGAGGAGGGGGTTAGAAGAACTCTGTGAAAATCTATGTAAAGCTTATAATCACCACAGGAAAACATAACATTCTCATGGATTTGGCTTGAATGTTAAGTTTTTCAGGTCACATAGAACTCCTGCAGCTTGCTGGAGGAGGGTTGAATAGGAAATGACTGAACAGGAGGTGGAGGAAGTTAATGTGGGGGTGAGCAGGAAGTTTGGGTGATGCTGTTCACTGGCTTAGATGGCTTTAAAAGTGGGTTCTAAACATTCATGATGGACACACTGAAACTCCAGATGCAAGGGCAGTATGCATCTGGGGGCTTCCCCTGGGGGCTGGGGATAAGAATAGGCCCTCAGTTTGGCTGTACTTGTCGTAAGAGGCGGGGACTCGTTAGGCTGGGAAGGCAGCTCATCTGAAAGGAAACTCTGATCCCAAACCTCCACTGCCTTGTGGCTACATCCAGTTAAGGAAAAGGCTTCAGGAGTCAACCTCGAGGCAAAATCCGGAGCCGGAGTCCCTGAGGCAGTTCATGGCTGAACACAGTCATGTTCTGGCAACTCCTGCAACGTCGCTGGAACCAACCATATTGGCCTCTGCCTTTCCATTGGACCATTTCAGCGATGTGGAGAGGGGGGATTTGCTGCATGGGTAACAGCCTATCCTCCATACCTACTTTACCCAGGCTTCGCGCACTGGAGAGGACACTGTTCCAGAACCACCATTCAGAGCGCGATACCATAGTCTTCCAAGACTGAAGGATGCCAACTAAGGGCAGTATGTCACTATGTGCAGGGGAGGGCACTGTTCACTGTATTTTCTGGCCATTATTATTACTCATTTCATATCATGACTTTTACTGAAAATAGTTTTGTTGTGTGTGCAGGGGGTGTGTGTGTCAAAATTTATGGGCCCCAGATGTCAAATGACCCAGCTACGCCTCTGTCAATAAGCCAGTCAGTGACAGTAGCATTTTTAACATCATAGCTGTGCATATGGAGGTAAAGATATAGCTGATGCAAAGTCAAGCCTTCTAGGTAGTGTCATAACCAACAGTAGCACTTTTAACACCATAGCTTGTGTACTGAGAGAAGGCTACACTCTTGTATCATTACAAAATTGGGTTGACCAATAACCATGGCCCATAAAGAGTGCAATACAATAAGGTACCTTTTAAAATCATATTTTAGAGAGGGAAATAGCTTAGTTCTGTGTCAAAATCTTCAACTTCCAAAGTCTTGGAACAAATTACCAGCAAACAATGGGTTAATGGGTTCTCATTACAGTACTTTCACAATACAGTGGTGTTTCCAGAAAGGGTTACCATCGTAAAGTGAGGGTGCACTGTAAGAGTGAGATCACTGAAACACACACACACACACACACACATAAACAGAAGGCCCAAGCTTGTGGCCATGTGTAGGCTACGCAGTCCAGGCAAGTACAAAAGTAACAGACTGTATGTGCACACTACATTGTTTTTGCCACAATAACATTTTCCATAATTGCTAGCAATGTGTTCACTCCATAATCTCAGTTACAAATGTAAAATAATTCATTCAACCAAAATAGAGAACCCTGCTAAAAACATACTGAACGGTTCCATTTGTTAAGGCCATTGTAAGTACAACCACCTACAGATCCAAGCTGGAATGGACAACAGGTGCAGAGCTGCTCTTCACAGCCAGCTGGCAGAATCTTCAGCAGTCGCTGATGCATTAAATTGTAAAAATTATGTTTCTCCATTGTTTCTGACAGGTTGAAAACAATGTATCGGAGGGGCCAAATTTTCCTTTGGCAAAACCCAAACCCTCATATACTCCAGGTGAGGCTTTGAATGTGCAGATTCATTTTACTAAAAAAGATTGAGGACAAGAATTAAGGAAGGCAGCTCCCTAGATGGTCTACTACCTTAAAAGCTAAGCTGAATGTGGTTGAATTACACTTGTACAAGAGCTTTATTTAACCAATTCAAATGTGTCCTGGCATTCAGAAGCAACATTTCCTGGAGAGAGAGAAAAAGAGACTACACTGAGCTGGGATAATCAAGATGAGATGGAATGGCCTCCATGGAAGTCACCTGAGAACCTTGGAGGGAGGGCAGGATACAAATGTGATCAATAACTATGATGCAGACATGCTGTTTTTCAGTGGTGTAGCCAAAGGACCCACACTTGTTGTTGGCAACCTTCAGTCTCGAGAGACTATAGTATCGCGCTCTGGATGGTGGTTCTGGCACAGCGTCTAGTGTGGCTGAAAAGGCCGATTCGGGAGTTACAATCCCTTCCACACTGGGAGCAAGTGTAGTGTGTCCCTGGTCTGTCTCCCTGGCTATGGGACTTCCTTCTTTGCCTCTTAGCCTCAGACTGTTGGCCAAGTGTCTCTTCAAACTGGGAAAGGCCATGCTGCACAGCCTGCCTCCAAGCGGGCCGCTCAGAGGCCAGGGTTTCCCACCTGTTGAGGTCCACTCCTAAGGCCTTCAGATCCCTCTTGCAGATGTCCTTGTATCGCAGCTGTGGTCTACCTGTAGGGCGCTTTCCTTGCACGAGTTCTCCATAGAGGAGATCCTTTGGGATCCGGCCATCATCCATTCTCACAACATGACCAAGCCATCGCAGGCGTCTCTGTTTCAGCAGTGCATACATGCTAGGGATTCCAGCTCGTTCCAGGACTGTGTTGTTTGGAACTTTGTCCTGCCAGGTGATGCCGAGGATGCATCGGAGGCAGCGCATGTGGAATGCATTCAGTTTCCTCTCCTGTTGTGAGCGAAGAGTCCATGACTCGCTGCAGTACAGAAGTGTACTCAGGACGCAAGCTCTGTAGACCTGGATCTTGGTATGTTCCGTCAGCTTCTTGTTGGACCAGACTCTCTTTGTGAGTCTGGAAAACGTGGTAGCTGCTTTACCGATGCATTTGTTTAGCTCGGTATCGAGAGAAAGAGTGTCGGAGATCGTTGAGCCAAGGTACACAAAGTCATGGACAACCTCCAGTTCATGCACAGAGATTGTAATGCAGGGAGGTGAGTCCACATCCTGAACCATGACCTGTGTTTTCTTAAGGCTGATCGTCAGTCCAAAATCTTGGCAGGCCTTGCTAAAATGATCCATGAGCTGCTGGAGATCTTTGGCAGAGTGGGTAGTGACAGCTGCATCGTCGGCAAAGAGGAAGTCACGCAGACATTTCAGCTGAACTTTGGACTTTGCTCTCAGTCTGGAGAGGCTGAAGAGCTTTTCGTCTGATCTGGTCCGGAGATAGATGCCTTCTGTTGCAGTTCCAAAGGCATGCTTCAGCAGGACAGCGAAGAAAATCCCAAACAAGGTTGGCGCAAGAACACAGCCCTGCTTCACTCCGCTTCGGATGTCAAAGGGGTCTGATGTGGAGCCATCGAAGACAACAGTGCCTTTCATGTCCTTGTGGAAAGATCTGATGATGCTGAGGAGCCTGGGTGGACATCCAATCTTGGGGAGAATCTTGAAGAGGCCGTCCCTGCTGACCAGGTCGAAAGCCTTCGTGAGATCTATGAAGGCTATAAAGAGTGGCTGTTGTTGTTCCCTGCATTTCTCCTGCAGTTGTCTAAGGGAGAATACCATATCAGTGGTGGACCTGTTGGCTCGGAATCCGCACTGCGATTCTGGATAGACACTCTCTGCAAGTATCTGCAGCCTCTTTCGTTCAACTCGGGCAAACAGCTTTCCTACTACGCTAAGGAGAGAGATGCCTAGTTCTTCTAGGGTTGGTTCACTGTCAAGCTCCTCCAACACAGGCAGGCACTCAATGTTGTTCAGCGCTTCTTCGGTGACTACATTTTCTCTGGAATATAGCTCAGAGTAGTGCTGCACCCAGCGTTCCATCTGCTGCGCCCGATCCTGGATGACCTCGCCTGCAGCAGACTTCAGAGGGGCAATTTTCTTCTGTGTTGGACCTAGGGCCTGCTTGATACCATCATACATCCCCTTGATGTTGCCCGTGTCAGCTGCTATCTGTATCTGGGAACAGAGCTGGAGCCAGTAGTCATTAGCACATCTCCTGGCAGCCTGCTGGACTTTGCTGTGAGCAGCTCGGAGGACCTGCAGGTTGCGCTCACTGGGGCAGGCCTTGTATGCTGCTTGAGCTCTCCTCTTTTCCTCAATGACTGGTGTCAACTCCTCAGAGTGGGCTTCAAACCAGTCTGCCGTCTTGTTGGTCTTCTTGCCAAATATGGACAAGGCGGTGTTGTAAACGGTATTCTTGAAATGTTCCCATCTGTTGGATGCGTTTGCATCGGCCGGGCCTGGAAGAGATTCCTCAAGTGCTCGTGCAAATTCCTCCACTTTCCTCTGATCCCGGGTCTTGCTGGTCTTCCTTCCTTTTTCGTGTGATACAGTCGCTTTGCTTGCAGTTTCACTCTGCTGCACACCAGGGAGTGATCAGTGTCGCAGGCAGCACCGTGATAACTGCGTGTGATCTTGATGCTGGGAAGGCTGGAGCGTCTGGAGAGAATCAGGTCGAGCTGGTGCCAGTGCTTTGATCGTGGGTGTCTCCAAGAGACTCTATGTTGGGGCTTCGTGTTGAAGAACGTGTTGCTGACACAGAGACCGTGATGACAGCAAAACTCTAGCAGGCGTTGGCCATTTTCATTCATCTTCCCAGTGCCGAACTGACCTAAGCAAGTGGACCATGAACTGTGATCAGCACCAACTCTAGCATTGAAATCGCCGAGGATGAACAATAGCTCTTTTACAGGGATCTTCTTGATAGTGGTGGCCAGGTCATCGTAGAATTCGTCTTTGGCTTCTACTGGAGACGACAGAGTCGGTGCATAAGCACTGATGAGTGTGACAGATCCTGCTGATGACTGGAGCTGCAGGGACAAAATTCTTTCACTTCCCACAGTAGGTGGGATGATGGATTCCAGCAGGGTATTTCTGACTGCAAAGCCAACGCCATGTTCCCTGGTTTCGTTTGGTGGTTTTCCCTGCCAGAAAAATGAGAAATTTCTCTCCTTGACAGATCCGGAATCTGGCAGCCTTGTCTCTTGAAGGGCGACAATGTCCATCTGCAGTCTGCTCAGCTCCATGTCGATGACAGCTGTTTTGCGTGCATCGTCTATTTCTTGCAGGTCATCAGAGAAGCCAGGTGTCATTGTCCTTACGTTCCAGGTGCCCAGTTTTAGGGCAGGAGTTTTCTGTTTTCTGCTGCATGGTGCAGAGTTGTCGATCCGCTTGTCGGTTTTCACCCTAAACCCCATGCACCCCATGAGGTTAACGGACCGTGGCGAGGCAACACCTTACTGGCTGGGGACTGCCCAGCTTAAGGCGGGCGGTAGCTGCCCAATGAGATGCAATGATCTCTCCCACCGTCGGAAGCAGCCCCTGGCATCACGCTCTACGCCAATCGAGCAAAGACTTATAACCGGTAAACTGCTGCTTCCCGTGTTGTGCCGACACTGTATGGCGAAGTTGGAGTGCGCGAAGCCTGGGTAAAGAAGGTATGGAGGATAGGCTGTTACCCATGCAGCAAATCCCCCCTCTCCACGTCACTGGAATGGTCCAATGGAAAGGCAGAAGCCAATACGGTTGGTTCCAGCAGCGTCGCAGGAGTTGCCAGAACGTGACTGTCTTCAGCCATGAACTGCCTCAGGGACTCTGGCTCCGGATTTTGCCTCGAGGTTGACTCCTGAAGCCTTTTCCATAACTGGATGTAGCCACAAGGCAGTGGAGGTTTGGGATCAGAGTTTTCCTTCTCTCAGATGAGCTGCCTTCCCAGGCTAAGGAGTCCCATCTACCCGGTGGTTGTTCAGTCACCTCTTACGACAAGTACACAGCCAAACTGAGGGCCTGTTCTTATCCCCAGCCCCTGGGGGATGACGCAAGAGTGGAGGGGCAGAAAGGAAGATTGTGGAAGCAGGGATGGGGCTAATGGAGGGTTGCAGAGAGATAGGGAGCAGGGGTGGGGCTAATGGAGGATTGCAGAGAGAGGGAGCCAAAGGCCCCAGAACCACAGGAAGTGATGTGTTGATGTCATGTGATGTTGTGACACATGTGATGTCACTTCCAGGTTCTCCTAAAAGAGAAGGTGATGGTGATGACGGCAGGGTGCGTTTGCAATCTCGCCACTGTCCTGTTCCTTTCTCTTTGCTGGTTGAGCCGCTGAGCCTCCAAAGAGAAAGGAATGGGGCAGCAGCGAGAATGCAAACACACCCCATCACCATCTCCTGCACTGGCCAATTTATGATCTCACCGCTTCTCAGCCTCCAAAGGAGCAGTGTGGCACCAAGATTGCAAACCGGCCAAAAGAGGACAACGGCAACGTGGCAGGGCGCGTTGCTGCCTACTGCTGTCCAGTTCCTTGATCTATGGAGGCTGACAGCCCAGTCCTATCCACCCTTTCCTGGGAGTAAGCCCCATTGGCACTAATGGGACTTACTTCTGAGTAGACATGCATAGGATTGGGTTGTCAGTCTCCAAAGAGAAAGGAATAAACTCACCACCCTGGGTATGCTTCTGTCTGTGATACACATAGGATACATAGCAGTTACAGGGGTGTTTCCTATTTGCCCTTTTTCTGGTGGATTCTCTCCTCCTGCTGCAATATCTGTGGTCTTTCTTGCAAGGATCATGTCAAAGTCTGCCCCCCTAGTATTCCCTCTAGGTGCCCACATCCAGGGTACCCCTGCCCAGGATACCTCCCTTTGGAGTGTCAGGCTGTCCTTTTTCTTCAGCTACTTTCTTCAGCCACTGCAGAGGTGGTGATCTCTCTAGCTAGAACCTGTGTTGTTGGTGATGGGTGGGAAGTGAATATGGAATGGATTCATATCCTTAAAAATCATCAAGCACACCTTCATTTGGGACCATCCGGACTATAAAAATGCTGTATCTTTTTCACAAGCAACATTTTCTGCTGTTTTTGACTCACAACTAGATCACATATTTCACCCAGTTTGGAGTCAATACATCTGTGTGATGTCAGACATGCATACTTTTAAGGCCCCTACTACATTAAATTACATTAAATCCCCTGGGGGCTGGGGATAAGAATAGGCCCTCGGTTTGGCTGTACTTGTCGTAAGAGGCAACTAAACAGCCACCGGATAGATGGGACTCCTTAGCCTGGGAAGGCAGCTCATCTGAGAGAAGGAAAACTCTGATCCCAAACCTCCACTGCCTTGTGGCTACATCCAGTTATGGAAAAGGCTTCAGGAGTCAACCTCGAGGCAAAATCCGGAGCCGGAGTCCCTGAGGCAGTTCATGGCTGAACACAGTCACATTCTGGCAACTCCTGCGACGCCGCTGGAACCAACCATATTGGCCTCTGCCTTTCCATTGGACCATTTCAGCAATGTGGAGATGCTGCATGGGAAACAGTCTATCCTCCATATCTACTTTACCCAGGCTTTGCGCACTGGAGAGGACACTGTTCCAGAACCACCATTCAGAGCGCGATACCATAATCTTCCGAGACTGAAGGATGCCAACAAGTACATTAAGAACTTCACAAAGGTCCAAAGTAGATTCTATAGCCCTGAAAAGAATCATACTGTTGTGATTTTACCATACCCTCCTGTCTCTCCTCCCACCCACCCACCCACAGATTGACAGGGGAAGAAGGATTGTACATTCGGGTTTTGTTGTTGTTGCTGCTGCTGCTCTCTAGCATTGCTAGGGGGTGCAGGCCACATCAGGTGATATGCACACGGGGTGACACCACTATTGGTCAAAATGTTTTAGACCTTGGTATTTTCAAATACCATCATATCATACACCACTCGATGCACAATTTCATACATAATGTCACTAAACAAACCGCATTGAAATCTCAATTCTGTCAAAAGCTATAGCCAAAAAACTAGTGGGGGCAGGGCAATGGTACATCACGAAGTCCTGGTGTTGCCCCGCCCACTGTATGGAAGGAGGTTCATCATGGGGGTGACACACTGGCCTCCTGCACTGGGTGACACAAACTACTGACACCACTACCACCGCTTCAAGTCCAGCCCTTGCACAGACAGGACATGGTGTGTAGGAATCACTGGGAGAAGTCATTTGCAATACACAATACTGTATACTTAAACCACTATGTTGTTAGCTAATATGGTATCTGGCAAGTGTTGCCTTGCACATCCCTGATCTTGGAAGCTAAGCAGGGTCAGGCCTGGTTAGAACTTGGATGGGAGACTGCCTGGGAATACTGGGTGCTGTAGGCTTATACCATAGTCTTTCAAGACTGAAAGCTGCCAACCAACCAAACTGGTATGATACGCTTTTTTGAGATTTTGTTGGTCATTTTTATGGAAACGTTTTTGTTCATCAATATCAAGACCCTTTTCATTACAGAAAAGAGACACAATGCATTGAGAAGCAATTCACAGGAGTGTTGAATGGAGTGCCCCCCCCCCAAAAAAAATCTTTTTCCACCTTAAACTGCAAGATATGGTGGAAACATAACATATTCAGAGTTTGTCAGAATAACCAGGGGCATAGAATTCAAACAGCAAGAAAAGTAGTCACCAAAGAAACAGCAACAGAAAAATGTGAATTCTTCCGATCTGGGGGAGTGCATGCATTCATACACAGAGGGAAAATCTAATCCCTCCCCACCATGCAAAAGCACACGTTAATGAATCCTTTTAATTGAATGAGGGAACTATGAGAATGTAAGCCAATGTAAGGCATAGGATAGCCCTGCCCTCTGCTGGAGATAAAGCAATGATTTTTTTAAAAGGAACAATGGTTGGCAACCTTCAGTCTCGAAAGACCGTGGTATAAGCCTACAGCACCCAGTATTCCCAGGCGGTCTCCCATCCAAGTACTAACCAGGCCTGACCCTGCTTAGCTTCTAAGATCAGACGAGATTGGGCATGTGCAGGGTAACATTTGGAGGCAGAACTAGGTATAATTTTAGAATTAAGAAATAGTCAAATGAGAAATGACAAGAGCACGGAAAGGCTCTATTAAACAAAACAGTGTATATAATGGGAAGGTCTTCCATGGATAATAACATGTTTTTTATCTTCCAACTAAGTACCAGTTCTGCAACTGGTACAAAACCCTTGAAAGTCTATGAGCCAGTCTGTGTGTTTATGAGCCCAAGAAGCTTTATAGAGATTGTCCCAAGTCCTATTTAACTGCAACCTATCCTAGATGTTATAAAACCTCCACTTAAGGACTATCCTTTCATAGTTACATTTCTAGTTTCCGCAGCAGTCTTTGGAATAACCAACCAGAAATTATTTCTAGCCCATGGCTTGTATTCTCCAGTGATGGATGTAGTGACATCAAGATGATCTTGCTCATTCTTTTCCCCACAGATAGCGATAGACATCTGTTCTCCCAGCTGAAGACATCTCAGGTGCAGAACCCTGTTACTTAGTCCAGAATTATCTAAAATGCAAGGAATGCACACAAGCCTTCCCTCTCTCATGCACAAAGGCATCTGCACTGCCTACACCCTCCATGCACGTCTAGTATGCAAGCACATGCAAAAAAAAAAAAAATCACACATGATTCAATTATATAATAAAGAATCAAATTTAACTACGCAAGGAATCTAATAATGTCCTCTTGTCTTGGAACTCTCACAGATCATAATCAAATATTTCTTTACTCAGCGTGCGGTTGGTCTGTGGAACTCCTTGCCACATGATGTGGTGATGGCGACTGGCCTGGGCGCCTTTAAAAGGGGATTGGACAAGTTTCTGGAGGAAAAATCCATTACGGGGTACAAGCCATGATGTGCATGCGCAACCTCCTGATTTTAGAAATGGGTTATGTCAGAAGGCCAGATGCAAGGGAGGGCACCAGGATGAGGTCTCTTGTTATCTGGTGTGCTCCCTGGGGCATTTGGTGGGCCGCTGTGAGATACAGGAAGCTGGACTAGATGGGCCTATGGCCTGATCCAGTGGGGCTGTTCTTATGTTCTTATCAAAGAATGCCCCCCGTCAGCAGCAGTGTTCTGTTGACATGTTCTTCTGAGTTGGACAGATAAAACAAAACTCTTGATTCTGCCCAATGTTGTTGATAACCTTTCCAACACTTTTTAATCCTAGGAATGTATACCAAGTGGTCAAAGCAGTTGACCAAAAAATGATGAGAATAAAAATCAGGAACACATTTATACAATATCTATAAATAAGGAAGCCACATTAAAAAACCCAATAAAAAATTAGAGTTGGGAAGGCCTTACCAAGTATGTTATGAAAATTGTGCTGAAAGACATCACAGAAAGTGACTCCCCACAATGCAGGGCAATGTGCCAGCCCAATCCTAATCCCTGCTGGTACAGGCAGGCCAATGCTGTGCTGAGTTGCCTGGGAGTGGGGACAGGATCTGGCCTAAGTGCTGGATCCTGCCTATGGGTCTGCCTGCCGTCCCCCAACCTTGGAATGCCCCTGTTCTACCCTACCACCTCCCCAAGCCTCTGTACCAGCCTCACTTGGCTGGTGCTCCCTTACTGGTGCGCTGGCTCCGCGGGGCTTGTGTCGATCTCTGGAGGCTGGCACATGGACGTGCACTGGCCTCTCTCCTCTCCCAGTGGTGCAAAAGTGCTTTATGGCACTTTCACAACACCCTCAGGCTGGTGCAAAGGACTTGCACCAGCCCAATGGCCTGTAGGATTGGGCTACAAGATCATTAACATCAGCTGGCTTTTCAAATATGCTTAATTTTTATGATATGATTCTGCTTTTCCTGGTTTGGGGTGAGAGTATCTGTTTGCAAGTTCAAAACATTTCATACACATTATTTTAGCACTTCTCACAACAACCACAGAAGGAATGCTAGTGTCATTATCAGCGGCATAATGCAGATTGAGGAACTGCTAAGGCATAAAGATAGTCTATCTAAAGGGCCTAAGTCCATTTTGCATGAAGGTACATGCAACAAAACCCCAAATGGTCAGGATTTTCCCCCCTCTCTTTCTTAAAAGACACAAAATACAAAAATAGCTTCAGGACTAGAAAGCCAGCAGAGAAAAGGGTCGTTTAGCCCACTGGCATAGCTAGAGGGGGTATAAAGCACTGCGTTTTGCAGGGGGCCTCCTGCATCGTGCAAGCGACCCCTCCCCCTTGGAACCATTCTGGGCACGGGGAGCAAAAGCATTCACCTCCATTTGCTCCCCTGCCCAGAATGACTCTGAAGGGGAGGGGCTGCTTGTACAATGCAAGGAAGCTCCAGGTTTAGCCCTTCTTATTTCCGCAGCTTCTCTTCTTCAAGTTAAGTCCCCTCTGTTGCTCTTCCATCTTACTAAGTTCCAAATCATGTTTTTCCTCACTAACATGTGCTTGAAACTCTGTGGGAAGAAAAAGAGCTTGGAAACAGTTTGAAATGGGAAAGCGGTGAGCCTAGAAAGGGTTAAGCATCCCTTCTCCCCACAAAGCTAATTTGCTTTTTAAAAAGGGATGATCAGGATTTAGTTACACGTCTCTGCAGGTAATGTTTAGTTAGACCCATCGGTCAAACTTAGGGCCCAATCCTATGGGCCTCTAGCACCGACACTGAGCTGGCGCTGTACTGGCGCTGGATGTCACAAATGTGCTGTAAGGAACGTCCACGGCACCCAGAGAGAAGGGCTCGCCAACCCAGCACCAGTTCGCACTGGGCCGAGTGTCAGATGGACACTTCTTAGAGCAAGGGAAGAGCTCCAGGCAGCAGTAAGGACTTTTGGGGTGGAGGGAGGCATTCTGGAGCAGGGGGAGGAAGGAACTGGGGCGGAAAGAGACTGGGACCAGCAGAGCCCTGTTCCGCTGTATCCTATCCTCCGTATCAGGCTGAAAAACCCAACATGGAGATTCTCAAATCTGCTCCAGCACAGAAGCCCCACTGTAGGGCTTGGGACTTTCTTTTGGGGGAGGGGACGAAAGTCCCCTTCCCCCAAGGAATCCTCCGGCAGACCTGTCCATGCCGCTGGATACAGCAGTAGCCATTTTGGTGCCACAGCACCTGGTGGCACTGCCAAATATAGGATTGGGCTGCCTGTGTGCATTTTTAACAATAGATTCACTAGTCTATCTGCTCTTACTGACCACTTCTAGATTGGTCATTACATTATTTTTCCCATGTTCCCCCCTGCCTTTTTGCCTGTTCTGAGCCATCAGTTGCTGTTTCTGCTTAGGCCATCCTCATCTTTGATTCTAGCCTTCTTGTTACCTCCTGGAGCCAAAATATAGTCCAAACCAGTTAAAGATTACCCCTCAGGACACATGGTTAATATTCCTTTAACTACAGAGGTTCTTGGAACCGAGTTAAATGAAGCAATAGTGCCATCTGATGACAGTTAACAGCAATACACAAGTCAATGCTATTTAATTGCAACATTCTAATTAAAACTCTGCACTTCAGTAGGATGTTATCTAGTTTAATACTAAATCTTTGGAGGTTTGCCAGTACAGGAATAGTAGCCAAACGAGAGATATACACACGACACATAAAAGAAGCGCATGTCTTCTCGCCCCGTCCCCACTGCCCCCAGCACTGAAGCCCACAAATGAAATATCCAACAGACACAATTAACAATGAGCACTTCGGATAATTAAAATGATCGTTGTCTTCCCCAGTTACAATGTGTGACTGACATAATGGTCTAAAAAGACTTTAATTTACTCTCAAAATAGAATAGCCTGCTACTGCCTGTCCTAGAAACCTGTCAAATCAAAGCTTCAGCGCACTCAGGGCCAAACAGCACATTCACCTCACAGTGTTCTTAAGAGGCATGCATGCAGCTGGGGGCTTGGTGTTGGCAGGGTACCAGAGACCCAAGTTGTGGTCACCTCCCTGCTGTGCTTGTAAGAGGTGATGCCCAAAAAATGGAAAGTGTCTCTTCCACAAAAAGCAACTGTGGGGAGTCCAGTTCTCCTCAGGACCAAAGAGCACAGGGAGGGAGTGAATTACTTTTCTCCCCCAAGCTGTTTTCCTGCCTTACATTGCCCTCCAAGGGGGCATTTACCTCTTCAGGCAGACCTGACCATCCATGAGGCCAACAGAGGCAGTCACTTCAGGCAGCAAACCGGCAATATCCAGCTGCCCACTACAAATCTCTCCCTCACTCTTGCTTTTCCGTTCCCTCCTTCTTTTTCAGGGAGTGGCTAGAGGAGAGGCGGGCACATGCAAGGGCATGCAGCATTTTGTGCACCACCTCAGGCCTCAGGATGTCTTGGTCTGGTCCCGACTCCAGCGCATGATTTGGAGTGGTGAAACGTACCAGGGGAAAAGTTCATCACCCACTCCTTGCAGGCCAGCATTCTGTGCGGTGGCATTCTGTGCGGCGGCAGTGAAGAAGGCCAATTCTATGCTTGGGATCATTAGGAAGGGTATTGAGAACAAAACGGCTAGTATTATAATGCCGTTGTACAAATCAATGGTAAGGCCACGCCTGTAGTATTGTGTCCAGTTCTGGTCGCCGCATCTCAAAAAAGACATAGTGGAAATGGAAAAGGTGCAAAAGAGAGCGACTAAGATTATTACGGGGCTGGGGCACCTTCCTTATGAGGAAAGGCTACGGCGTTTGGGCCTCTTCAGCCTAGAAAAGAGATGCTTGAGGGGGGACATGATTGAGACATACAAAATTATGCAGGGGATGGACAGAGTGGATAGGGAGATGCTCTTTACACTCTCACATAATACCAGAACCAGGGGACATCCACTAAAATTGAGTGTTGGGCGGGTTAGGACAGACAAAAGAAAATATTTCTTTACTCAGCGTGTGGTCGGTCTGTGGAACTCCTTGCCACAGGATGTGGTGATGGCGTCTAGCCTAGACGCCTTTAAAAGGGGATTGGACAAGTTTCTGGAGGAAAAATCCATTACGGAGTACAAGCCATGATGCGTATGCGCAACCTCCTGATTTTAGAAATGGGTTATGTCAGAATGCCAGATGCAAGGGAGGGCACCAGGATGCAGGTCTCTTGTTATCAGGTGTGCTCCCTGGGGCATTTGGTGGGCTGCTGTGAGATACAGGAAGCTGGACTAGATGGGCCTATGGCCTGATCCAGTGGGGCCGTTCTTATGTTCTTAACTACAATTCCCAGGAGGCCTTGCAGGTCTTCTTGTTATCAGGTGTGCTCCCTGTGGCATCTGGTGGGCTGCTGTGAGATACAGGAAGCTGGACTAGATGGGCCTATGGCCTGATCCAGTGGGGCTGTTCTTATGTTCTTATGAACAGGATATTCCCACCCTCTTCTGCTTTTTGTGAAATATGGTGTGCTTCTGGTGCTCAGCTGTCTCTCAAAAACGCATGTGGGCAAAGGCATGATTTGGACCTCGCACGCCTTCCAAATCTTGTTAAGAAAATGGATTCTAGCCATCACTCATAGTCAGAACTAAAAAAAAATTCAAGAGACCAAAGGGAACCAATAGAATGGGAAGGATAAGCATTCATTTGATTGCTGTGTGTTTGAAGTAGCACGTCTGAGAAGGAAACAGTTTGAAAGAACTGTGTCTGGAAGACCTTGGCATGCTGAAGAAATGAGTCCCATCTCTGACCTTTTGCTTCCCCTAGGCCTGAAACTGCCTCACCATTTCGCTCTCATTCATTACTTTGTCTCTTGCGGCCCAGAGCCACATGTTAAGCAGAGTCCTTCCCCCCTCCATCTGGGCCTCCACTGCCCTTCAGTTCTTCCCCCATTCTGTCTCCACTGCTTATGTGCCAATCTTCCCATTGTCCTGCTCATTTTTAGAGGCTATAATCCAGTTCATAAAGAGCCACATCACAACTATGTTCTGAGCAACACGTAGCACTACATCAGTGCTAAATAGCAATGGAAAGATTTTTCCAAACCTGAAGGAATCAAATGTTCCGTTATACATCCATCCCCCCCCCCCAAGCACAAGACTTCTTGAACTATGGCAAGACTCCTTTGTAATGCTCACACTGATGCACCCAGTGGATTCTTCTTTTCAGCTCTCCACCACCACCACCCCTGTAGAATTCGCAAACGATACACTCCAGACTCAGAGGCCATTTTAGCAAGAGTTGTGCAAGTCCACACTTACCACCCACTTGCTAGCATAAGTCACATGCAGAGGGCTCTTAAAACAACTTCTTTGGCTGTTGATGGTGCAAAGAGCATAGTACGTATCTTACTAAAGAGCAGGTGCCTATTTTATCTTATACAATGCACCAATGTGAAGATTTAAAGCTGAAACCCAACTCCATCTTCCATGGCTCTGAAGTTTCATGACTTCTAGTGCATAAGCAGTGATATTCAAATAGGGATGTGACATTTGAGGAACAGCGGCTTAAAAAATGGGTGTTTGCTTGGGAAAGGTTGATTGGAGCTCAGAGACCACTAATTCTCTGGTCTGGGAAACAAGGGCCCCTTCCGACCACAGCCTCCTAAGCGCCTGTCAACATTGTGCAGAATGAAGGTCTTAAAGGGCAAAACAGCAGCGCTGGTCACATGATTTGATACTCCTACAATAACATGTTCTGATCAAATTCCCTCACTCCCCCCCCCCCACCTGTGCCAGGCTTTCAAGGCATTCTATATTAAGCAACTGTATGCTTCGCTTTCAAGCAGAGGTTAGAGATATCCCTGCCACTTACATCATTGTTTCTATGGCAACTAAGCGTACTTCAGAAAAAGACCGCTTCTTCGCTTTGGTCCTGTTAAAATAAACAGAAAACCCAAAAGGATGGCACAGATGCTGGGAGGACATTGCGGCTAGTTCAGGGACGCACAAAGCCGCGGAACAGCAGAAAGAATCCCAGCTGAAGCCAAAAGCTTCTTTGTGTTTTCCGAAGCATCCAACACCATTTCTTATTTCTGCGGCTCCTTGGGCTAATTAAAAACAAAACAAAACAATGGCTTTGCCCCTTCCAAAAGTCACGTTACTATGGAAACAATAGATTTACTTGGTTAAGATATTGCTGCACTTCAGCCCTTGAGTGAGAAATGAAGTTAAATGGGAGAGGGGAAGCTGGCTACAGGGAGCTCAAACACAGATTGGCAGCGAAGGGGAAGATCACGGAGAATCTGCCACCCAGCCCTGCTGTACCTGAAGACATTTGACATACAGGAGGAGGGTTAGCATCTATGGGACAGGGGAGCAGGCAGGAAAACAGCACATGTCACTTCATTAAAATGTAAGCCTATTTAAAGCTGCCAGGTGCCCAGTACTGAGGCCTAGCTTATGGAAATACAGCCAGATGGGAATTAAGGTATTTAGGTAGCTTTAAAACTAGTCACATGGTCTTGAGGCAACCCAGCACCTTAATCCCCAATTAAACTCAGGCCCTCCGAGCTATGAAAACTACCTGCATGCTTGCAACACAAGAACACAGGGTAAAAGGAGTTGACATGAAGCAAACAAGCAGTCTCTAAGATTCCTGAAAACTATTCAAGGAGGTTTGCAACTTTTAAAGGTTTGCAACCAGGTACCTCCGATCCTCCTGATGCGGTACATTTTCGATAGCAATTATTCTGTATGAGCGCACTCCCATGGTGCAACAGTTGGTACTTGCTACACCACAGAATCTTCTTCATCAACAAGTTCCCTACCTGCATCTTACCCGAGTGGAGCAAAAATAGCGGTCACAACGTTAATGGGTCCCCCATCCAGAAATGAAGAAACATTGGACTTACTATGACTGCAGTGAAAGAAAGAAAAGCAAAACGGGCACAGGGCCTAGGAGTTAGTGATGGTCCTTCCATTGCTCCCTACTAGTCATCACCTACTGTCACTACCCAAGGCTAAGAAGCTCATACAGAAAGAGGCTACCTTAGGAAAGTTTCTGTCCCAGTGACATAAAAAGCCTCTAAATCCAAGGGGATCCGCTTCAAAAACACACAACAGCAGAATATGAGGTTCTGGGAAATGTGACAGCCCACCCATGAAGGAATGTGGACCAGGTAAGTGAGGACCCAATCCTATCCAGTTTTCCAGCGCTGGTGCAGCTGTGCCAGTGGGGCATACACTGCATCCTGTGGGGGGAGGCAGCCAGAAGCCTCCTCAAGGTATGGGAACATTTGTTCTCTTACCTTGGGGCTGCATTGCAGCTGCACCGGTGCAGGAAAGTTGGATACGATTGGGCTCTAAAGCAGTTATAGATCACAAAGTAGTTTATTATGGGGATGAAGGAATGAAGTAATTACTGGAAGGGATTTTCGAAGGGATCAAAGGAAAGCACATATCACAAAACCAACAGGTATGACAAAAGGTGAGGCTTGAAAAAAGCTGGTAAGGAGATTAGAACGCAAGTAGCAAAATAAAATAAATTTCCCTGATGCATTTAACTGAGCACTGTCTCTGGTCTAGCTTAATTGTGTTCTTCCGTTGTAGTCCATTCACAGCTGTTCTCCAGCAATGAACACAGCAGTATACACAGCTGTCCTTCTGCAAGATCTTAAATGCCTTGACTTGGCGATATCATTGGTTCATTCAGCTGGGTGATTTATGATCAGCTGGTACTTCTACCTGCCCTTTGATCTGATCAAGAAGGCTGGGATATCTAAGCTGTTGCAGGCCAACACTAACTGCAAGGCTGGCCAAGATCAGGCAGCCAAACTGTGAAAGCAGGTAATCCTTACAATTATCTGGCTGCTTTGCACTGCAGCTTTCCTGCAACAGCGCTGAATTCAAAGCATCTCAGGATCATAGCTAATGCAGCAGGATGCCCCAATGGCTTTTATGAAGTCTCTGTGGGGGGGAATGGAAGGGTTCAAAAAGTGAGGGTGGGAAAAAGGCAAAAACAGAGGAATAACAGGTATTTTTACCACAGTGATAAGTGCTTTCTTCGCCTTGGTTGGCTCGCTCCTCCGACTCATGCCAGTCAGGCAGTGGTATGTAAATGAAGCAGATCTTAAGTTGTTTGGGAGGTGCTATGCCAACTAGTAACAATGGGATGAACTTGTTGTGCCAAAGCTCTGACAGGCACTGTATTTGATGTACATTAAGAGCATGCCTTTCTGTATGAGCTTCTTAGCCTTTCACTTGGATGGGGAAGGTACCATCTGTCCACTGCAAAGAAAGTATGTATCTGACTAAATCCAATGTTTCTTTCTCTTGCTGGGGAGAAGGGCATCCTAGGACAAAAGCTGTGCCAATCGTTGGCATGTTCTCTTCCCTTGATGAGGTGCGTGGCACCTATTGCAGCACTTGTGCCATAAAGGCCACATCTGAAGAAGTTCTTAAATCCTGCCAAAAACCTCTTTTAGATATCTTATGCCCCCTTTAAACTGATTAGCCTCCCTTCTTCCCTGAGAATAACCCCAGTTCTGCAGAAAGCACTGCTGCACCCCACCACCAGGATAGCTCACCTGTTCAACCTGCAGAGGTCCTCCTTCCTCCCCTCTCCTGTCAGCAGCTTCTCTGGCCACTACAGCTAGACCTGGGTTCTCAGCAGCTCCTGGGCATGGCAGCCACGCACCAGTCATTTGGTTGGTTGGTCAGCCAGCCAGTCCTCTTTCATCCAAGTTCCTTCCTTCTGCTCTCTCAAGCTCTTTCCCTCCATACCCTTAACCACCTGGTAATGGTTCTCTCACCTTTATCCTCAAGGTCCTCATTATCCCTACTAGGTTGCAGCTGTGGGCCACATTTATTGCAGGTCAAGGTTTTAATCCTATACTGTCTGCACAAGGGGCCACTGTTGACACCATACCCTATGGGGGGTGGGGGAATCTTCCACAATTCTACCACCACTTACTTTGGCGTGACCAATGAAAAGAGACACTGAAGTCTAAGTACCTGCACTGCAAGTGTCTAGCAGTGGTGTGTTGATGTGGAAAGTCACAGAGGCAACTGCACTTTGAGCAGCATGGACAACTAGCCTATTTGGGAACCTGCATTCATATGCTAAGGGAATACATGCTATGATCCATTGGAACAAAGTTGTATTGGAGGCTCTTTTTCTGAGGTTAGATGGAAAGAGGGACTCTGATGAAAACTGCTTTATTCACTGGTTTGAAGAGGGAAGATGGGATCAAGAAGGAGAATGCTCCATACCACATGGCATGGTTGGCTCTCCCCAGCCCCTGCTCCCTTGCTATTAAATTATTTGTCACTAGCAGGCACAGAGCTGCTGGGAGCCTGCTGATTGGACAGATGACTGTTATGTGTATTCCTTCTTAGCTGGGCTGGAGGATTAGTTGGTAGCAGTTATGGCAGATTTTGCCCCAGAGAGCTTCTGGAGAGCAGGGGCACCAGTAGCTTCAGATAGGAAGGTAACAGGAGTGTCACACTCATGTGGTGGCAGCAAGCTAAATGGAATTCCCTGCTTGCCATTCAAGTTGCAAGGGGACCCCACTAGACTAGATGGGGCGGTGTTTTGCCTGTTCTTTTCTTGGTTCTCTTAGAGCCCAACCATGTCCCCGCACCCGCCCCCCCAATGCAGCCATGCCAAAAAGGAAAGAATTTTATGAAAGAATTCACTTCTGTTGAAAACCCCTTCTGCAGCACAGCTGTTAATCTTGTCCTTTACTTTTTCTGAAAGGCAGGGCAGAGCCTTCATGAAGTTGGCAAGGAATTACTAGTTTTAACCAACCTGATAGTTGGGAGAGGACATGTTCTTGTTTTCCCTGCCTCCTTCATGTTGGATGGACTTAGGACACCAGCTCCCAAACTGTGTGCCATGGTGAAATCACAGGGGTACTGTGGGATGTCTCCAGGGCCCTCTTTTTCCTGGCTCTCCTGTGCGTTGCCACCTTAGATTGTGCGAGCTCTTGCATGATGCAACATGGTGGCACCTGGGAGAGCTGGGAAAGGCCCCATGAAAGAAGGGTGCTGTGACCACTGCGATTTATTGGCTTAGGGCGCAATCCTAACCCACTTTCCATCACCAACATAAGGGCAACGCAGCTCCTAGATAAGGAAATGAACATTCCCTTGCTTTGAGGCCTCCGTGAGTGCCCCCCAACTGCAGGATGCAGCACACATCCCATTGGCACTGCTATGCCAGTTCTGGAAAGTGGGTTAGGATTTGGGCCTTAGAATATGACAGACATTATTCAAATATGACATCAATATAGCAGCAATGGTGACCACATTTGTCCATAGGATTGCATTGTGAGTTTATTTCAAGTTCCAACAGCTTTTCTGTGGGATTCCACCTCATTTCTGAGGGCTGCAGAATGGAGGCATTTCAGAACTGCAGGAGAGATGCACAAAGTAATTCGCTATTTAGTCTGAAGTTCTCCATAGATGTTTTAAGAGGTTCAGGGAAGGGAGGGAGAAATACACCTCCATGCCAGCTTATTGCCTGGGCTGTAAAAATGCACAATACAATTAAAACACAGTTTTTCATTAAGTTTGGCATGCAGTTATGCTGCTAATTTATAAAGTCAAAGTCTTACAGCATGAAACCAAAACAAAATGGTTTAATGTGTTGCTGTGTTGAATAAGTTATTCAATGTTTCCCTCCCTTTTAAAAAAGTTATGTAAGTTTTACATCCAGTTATCAAACACACATTTTTGAGTGCCTCACTGATTGCAATGAGTAAGACATCGAGCAAGGCTGAAGCTGAACAGTGCTTTACATACCGATAACACAAGGGGGAATGGAGGCAGACAAGTACTGTTTTGACATGAGTTATCCAAGTGTTTTGTATCCTCAACGTTTTGTATCCATCCTCTGCCCAACCAGCAAAAGCTGATTCATACACTTAGGGATTACTTCGTATCACCAATTCACAGTTTAAGGAATACCCTCCACAGTACAACTCCCATATGAAAAGTCTGTGTGAGCATTGCAGTTGTCATTGATTATGATACCCACCTACAGAGCCTCTGGTCTGTATTGTTAATCAGAAAAGCGAAGACTTTAATGTCACATGGGAAAATTGGCGTCTGAACATTCAAAGGGGAGGCGAAGAGCAACAAGCAACTCAGGAAAATTCCTTTCTACAATCCCCACCTTGCTGCAAATCCCAGAGAGGTAGCCATGATTGTTACAGTAAACACCAAAGAAAACTCTTGCCCACGTATCTCCAGCAACCCCCAAACACATATGACACAGATTTGGTAGAAATTAGGGTCATGCTTATTAACCAGACTATTAATGATAAATGCAGCAGGACCTTTCTAGAACTCTCTACCTCAAGCACAGGCACCTGTAAACGACAGAAGAGCATTTCTGTTATCCCTCTTCTTATACTGAGGCAAAACAAGGTGCATTCATTTGTTAAAAAAACTGAATGTTGAACTGGTATAAAAATTTATACATTCATAAACTTACATTAACATTTGTTTACTCAAGTATATACTGTGTTATACTGCAATTAAAGTAGTAGCATAGTCCTTGAGCTGAGCTACAGTGATTATGAAGAGCTGTCACTGTGTTGTCCACTAATACTGACCTTCACAGTGTATTTGTAGACAAATAACAGCTTTCATTTTTATGGTACTTGGCTTTTAGTTTGAAGTATGAATAGATGCCCCAAGCCTAAAATGTCCTCAGTAGTAAGGCAACTGAGCATAGTCACTTGGGCAGAATACTTTGAATGTAAATTACTGCAACACTGCTCATAGGCCCCATCTAAAGTCTTCCTGTGGTAAACATTGTACCTTAGATTACAGTAATGGAATATTTCTCCAAATACAAGATGAACGTTTGCCATTAACTTGAGGGAAATATCCATGTGAACTTTAGTCTTATCAATAGTTCAAAATAGAGTCCAGAGCACAGGGCAACCACTCTGTGTCAAGTGAAGCCTGAAAGTAGGGCAAGACCACAACCTTATGCGTGTCTACTCAAAAATGTCCCACTGTGCTCAACTGGGTTTACTTCAGGAAGGTACCTACACCAGTGGTTCCCAAAGTCCTCCTGAGGAAGAGGGAACCACCTAAGACAGCAGGGAGGAGGCAGCTAAGGGGGGCTGCAAGGACGGGGATGCACTTCCGGTTTTGTGGAAGTGAAGCATGATCGCTCCACTTTCACTTTTGATGAGCTGGGGAGCCCTGCAGACACTTGTGCAGGGCTCCCTGCACCCCAGGAAGGCTACTGCAGGGTTGGTGAGTGCATCCTAGTCCCTGCAGCCCCCCTTAGCGATGCGATCCTGGGGATTGCATCGCTGCCTTCCCCCCACCAAGACTTACTGTGGTTCAAACGTTCCCCGAGAGTTTGAAAACCACTGACCTAAGACATCACAGGGGCAGGGGGATTGCAGCAATGCGATTCCCAGGATCACACTACTGCTGCTGGGAAAAGGAGGAGGGTTTCTTGCTTACCTGAAGCCGGTGGCAGGCTCTGGGCGATGATTTCTGATTATTTCTTCATTTTTCAGACTTGGGGAGCCTGTCCGCCTCCACAGAGCTTCCCACACCCCCCAGAGCCCATCACTGGCTTCAGGTAAACCAGATAATCCCCACTCTTTCCCCAGCAGCAGCACAATCCTGGGTATCATGTTGCTGCAATCCCCCTACCCCGCTCCTGCCCCTTAAAGGTTGCTGAGTGCTTCCCTAGCTGGTGGGTCATGACCCACCATTTTGGGAACCAATGGCCTACAGCATTGCAGCCCAAGAGTGTTTACCAGCAAACTAGGGCAACCAGAAGGTCAGGTATATGGGTTTGGAGTTCCACTCTAAGTGAGCCAGTCATAAGAGTAAATACATCCTTTCAGCCACGGTTGCAGAGTAGATAGCATGCAGTTAAATCAAACTGACAAACACAATTATGACTGCCATTGCAGACTGAATGCTGGAAGGCAACAGAATTTGTGCCTGGAGAACAGCCTGAACACCAGACGGAAAGCCACAATATGGTAACGTTATTAACCAAACATGCTTACGCAAAAGTCCACAACTTCTGTTTATTCAATCAGTATGTCAAAAGATGCAAATACATAGATTAATACATAACTTAATTGTAGCAAAACACTAAAAGTGCACTCTATCCGTACAAAGTAACATTTATAGGAAAGGCATCTGTGACCAGAGAAGATATACCATTAAAAAAACCATGGGCCAGGCATCTCAGTGTTTTCCACACACAAAACTGCAATATGAAGATTTCATCACAAAAATAGCTGAAATATTGAAATGTATTATAAAATTTATAAGGAAAAGAAGGTAGATAAATTCTTAGAGAAAACACATTTTCTGTTTAGTTTCCCTTTATAAAAAAGGCACTTTGTACTGTATACAACTAAAGCTGGTTAACAATACTTTTGTTAGCTTCTCTTATCAATACATTTCAAGTCTGCTGTAAAAAATATTTTGATACAAACGTCTTTAGTGCATATTTATCTGTATTAATCTGTTACCTATTGCCTTTTCTACA
The DNA here is from genome assembly GCF_035046505.1 of Tiliqua scincoides. Taxonomy (NCBI): domain Eukaryota; kingdom Metazoa; phylum Chordata; class Lepidosauria; order Squamata; family Scincidae; genus Tiliqua; species Tiliqua scincoides. Next base: position 63,823,762 of record NC_089827.1, read on the forward strand.
CTCTAAAGAAGGTCTTTCGTGTTGAAAAAATACTGAATATGCTCCTACAGAATTGGCCAGGTGATGTCACGATGCCTCAAGCACAATCGAGTTCATCTAATTTTCCTGGCGCAATGAAATGTCAGAAGTGGGTCTGCAGTCTTTTGTTTTCCTCACGTAATCTCTCGATTTCAGCAACTAAGCCTTCATTTACAGAATATCTTTCAATTAAAGCATGCATTTCATTCTAGAAAAGCAAAATTGAGAATATATTGCATTACTGGCAAAAGTCAATACTGCCAAGTTTAGTTCTAGTTCATAACTTCAAATATTAGTATCAAACAGGTGAGAAGATACTGTAATTCAACCATAAAAAGATAATCTTTACTGTTTTGAAAACCAATAGTTAAAAAAAAAATAGTTGACCATATTACCAGAAATTTGGTAGACCTCTCAATCGCTATTGTCTCAATGAAGCCATCCAATTAGCTCCCCTTCCAACCCCAATATACTGTATCACTTTCTCATCTTAAACAATATACAGGGTGACCCAAAAGTAGGTGGACAGTAAATGGAATAAATGTTATCATTTACTGTCCACCTACTTTTGGGTCACCCTGTATTTTGTTAGATAAGGGGCAGATTTACCAGTTTTAAACAGTTTGCTGGGTACTTGAGGCAGCATAATTTCTGCTAACGGACCGTTGGTTTCCATCTCATTGTTCTTTCTAGGATCTCCAGAAGACCAAACTATGCAGGAAATTGGGAAGGTTTCCGTTTGAAATACATGTTAACATTCACACATATACCCTCTTTACATTTATACATACCAGCTGCACATGAAACTGTTTGATCATCTCCACTTGCAAATTTACAATGTCACGATGGCAGGCTTCCCTGAGGAAACAAAAACCATGCATCTTCAATTCGCATTCACAAATCTAATTTTCTCTCTCCATTTCTCTGGGTCTTCCAAAGTAATTTCAAAATGGCAGAATCTTTAGACTATATTTCATCTTTCCCTTCATTTCAATTACACAGCATATCCTTGCAGGACCTCACTAGACTGAGAGACCTTTAGAAATAGCACAGATTTTTCTTCCCACCATTCCAACCAATTTCTAGCATCAGCTTCCTTTTATTTTTTTTAAAAAAAATTGTATTACTTTCCAAAATAAAAACAAACAACAAATATAAATAAACACAAACTCAATACACAACACAAAGAAAAAAACACACCATTGGAGGGTGCAAGCAATCATATATCAATATATCTAATCAATCAATACATATCTTCTAGTCTTGTTCCTCTTCTAGTTTAGCCTCTTAATATCATTTATCTATCGTATAATATATCATGCATACAATATATTCATCTAAATGCCCTATCTCATACATCTACAACTTCATTTTCAACCAAGCATAAAAGAGTCTCCATTGCTCTGTGTCGATTTGCACTATTGATCCAAAATCTCTGTAAGCCTATCCATTTCTGCCACATTCATTATTTTCTCTGTTAATTCATCTTTCATTGGAATTTTAATATCTTTCCAGTATCTAACATATAAAATCCTTGCAGCACTTAATATCATAATATCTATAATATCTAAGGTAGTATTAAGCAAAATTAACTCTGGTTTCAGCAATCTCTTGTATTGGATTCCTTACCATAAAATGTCCCTTCTACACATTTACACTTCCAACCATTTTTTTATATGTTCTGATTCATTTTTACCAGTTTTACTGGTGTCCTGTACCATCTATAAAACATTTTATATACATTTTCTTTAAAATTTGTTGCTCTAGTAAATTTTATATTTCCAAATCTATTCCCATTGTTCTAATATTATGACCTATCCATATTTGACTTTTACAATTGAAGGAAGACTTCCTTTCGTTTTTGAGGTGAATTTAAGCCATTTATGTTGACTCCATCCTCCCTTAACCATCATGTTTCTTTTTACTATTCACCTTCTCTTTTTGTCGTCTTCTTGTTGCTATCGGTGAATGCCTCCTTGCCCCTCTAGTTTCTTCCTTTTCTGATTCCTCAGTTATCTCTGAATCATCTGATTTCTTTTCTTCCAGCTCCATTTCTACACTTTCTAGTTCTTCTCAGTTCCTCTTCCTCAGTTTCTTCATTTCTCATCTCATCTGTCATCACTTTACTCAAAAAATTTTCTGCTTTCATTGTTGAATTTATATTATATCTCTGACTGGAATTGAAAAAACATAACTTCTGGGAGAAGCCATCTATATGGTATTTGCTTTCCTCTTAAGAATTTTGCTAGCTCTTCATATTCTTTTCTCTTCTTTCTCACTCTCCATGGGACATGTCTCAGAATTTTCACTTTGCTATCTTCCACCATCCATTCCTTTTCCTGTGAGATCTTCAATATTTTATCTCTGTAAAAGGTTCTGATGAATTTCACATGGATTTCTCTTTGTAGTTCATGTTTTCTTAGATAAAAAGTGCTCACTCTTCTCGCTGAATCCAGATCCATGAGTATTTCCTCTGTTGGCAAGTCGATCCACTCTGATATTAAATCATCAGTCAGACGTCGTGTATCTTCCCCTTTCTATTCTAGTACATTTTGTATTCTCACCACTCGAGCTGCACTCTCCATCTGAATTTCCATTAAAGTTGCCTCTCCATCGTATTGGTTCTGTTCTATCTCCAGTATTCTAGATTGATCTTTTGTTGTCTTTTCTTCTAATTTTTTGTGTATTCTCATCTGCTTGGCCTTTAACAGCTTTCAGTTGCACAATCAGATTTAGTTGTGTAGTTAAAACATCAAGACTAGCCTGAACCTGCAGAAATTGATTTGTGTGCTGCTATCCCATCTCCACTAAAAGCATCGGGTTCCTAATAAGTCATCTAATGCATCATGTTTGTCAGACTCTGGAAAGCTGAATAGAGAAAAGCCCTTTATCTACTAACTGCAGAAATGACCCTTCTTAGGACAAAACACCACATTTTGCCTCTATGTCTTAGATAGAATAACTGGTCACATCTTGTCCCCTGCAAAGAAACAGTGCTGAGAAGGCAGCAAGTGGCAGGGAAAACATGGTGGATAGGTAAAGGGTAAACAGCTCTAGTCCCACTACTACTTCTTTTAAGCTGCCTGTTCCTGATGCCACTTTACTGCAGAGAAGATGGGAAGTGGAGACAGAAGTTTGTAGTTCCACTATGAGCATAAACAACGTTGGTAACAAGAACTTAAAATCAAGACAGACAACAAAGTAATTAAAGTTTAAAAATTAACTAACTAATCCAAGAATCCACCTACAATAGTTAGGATTCCAGAAAAATTTAACACATTGATTTGCCATAAATCTGCTAGGTCAGTTGTTCTCACACATTTAGCACCAGGACCCACTTTTTAGAATGAGAATCTGTCAGGACCCACTGGAAGTGACGTCATGACAGGAAGTGACATCATCAAGCAGGAAAAATTTTTAATATCCTAGGCTGCAATCCTACCCACACTTACCCTGGAGCAAGTCCCATTCACTAGTTTAAAGGATATAAATAGTAGCTTGTTTAAAGTACAGGTCTGTAACATTTCCCCAAATGCAGTCACATACCATGGAAGCATCATGGTATTTTATGCAGATAGGGACCCATCTGAAATTGGTGCTAAGTGTTTCTATAGTTTGGGCAAAAACTCTTCAAACATACTTTTTAAATGAACCAAGGAAGCTTAATTGCTCCAGATGCACAACTAAGTAGATACTAGCTAACAGTTTTCATTTACAATGAAGACTTTAACTGTGTATATAGATGCACCTGTAGGTTTTTATTCTGTGGCAAATCAAGTTTGCCTGAAGACAATCAAAGCAATAGATGAAGGATGGTTGTGTCTGTTAAAAGCATTTTCAAATGCAAAAGAAAAAATTCAAGGGCATACTATGGTGTTTTTCTTTTTTTAATGAACTTGCCTCCTCCTTGAATTAATCATCTTCTCGAATTCTGCTACAAGTATGATTATATCCTAGTTGTACTGTAGAATAACACACTCACCTTACTACTGATGAGAAGGGATAGCAAACTTATCACAAAGTTCTGTGGCATTGCTATGACAAGAAATGCTGGGCAGCCCAACCCTGAGCTGCCTGGAGCATGGGGCTGTCATGGCACTGAAAATGGCTGCCGTGACATCCTAAGCACAACTGGGCAGCCGCCAGCTTTCCCGGGTAAGGAAAGCAGTCCCATGCTACTCGATTCTGCAGCGGTTCTGAAGCTGCTGCACAATCAAAGAGTTCCTTGTTGGGCCGAAGCTCATGATCCGATGCAGCCAAGGTCCACCGGTCCTGTCCTCCTCCTGCCCTGCTTCCTCCCCCCTGGCGTGCCTCTTCCCTGGCCCAGAACGCCTCCTCCCCACCTTACGGAATGTTTGCAACAGTGCATGTCAGTGGTAAGCTGGTGCGCAGAGCTCAGAATTGGGCTCTAAGCCATTTCTGCCCAACACTGCATATATGCGACAGAGATCAAATGCGTACACCTGTGGGCTGGGCAAAACTGTGTTAAGGTGCAAATGCAAAGCTCACCTAACCGATTCTTTAACTAATACCCTAACCAGTTAAGCTGGTCAGCCTTCCTAGATTAGAAGCAAAAAAGAATCCCGAAGCACAGCATGTCCACCAATAATACTGAATTGCGCAGGGGAACCCAGCCCCTTTCATGGACCTGATCTGTCCACAACCAGTCACCTCCCTATTCCGCCCCATTCCTGCCAAAGAAATGAAAATTAGAGAATTGATTCACCTGAAATCATCCAGTGTTTCTTGGATCATATTCCGAATGAAATGAATTTGAACCGATGATAAAGGCGCATTCACTGTGCTACTTCCTATAGTATCTACTATTTTTTCAGATAGCGAATTGGCAACTCCAGCAGTGACAGTGGATGTTATCTTTGGACCTATGCAAAATCAGGGAAAGAGAAAGTGTTCCATTTTACTGGGGCAAGAAAAGGGGAGCAAAAAAGGTATTTCTGACAACTAGCACATAAATAGGCAAGATGGGGACACCAACATGCTTCTAAATTCCATTTGTTATTACCATGTGGTAAAAACACAAAGAATATCTTTTACCCTAATATCTTGGATTTAATATAAAGCAGGCTCATTTGGGGATAAACTCTGGAGAAGTACTGACTGGAGACCATTCCTAAAAAATTACACAAACTAATGGCTATATAAAGTATGCACACAGTTAAACGCTTTAGATAAGTCCTATTCCCTTTCAGAAGGGCATTAGCAGCACTGTGTCCCAGCATAACTAGTCTGTGGCATTTTACAATGCAAAAAACTGGTTTCTACGTACTTGTTGAGGTAGAGCCATTTACTGGCAATTCATATGCCAGTTGTCCCTGAACATTCTTAAGAAGTCTCTCTCTGGAATCTGGGCTCTTGACTATATTGACCAGAGGTGATGAACTGAGATTTGCAGAATCAGAACCTGAGGAGTTCAACTTTGCAGGGGAAGAAAAGTCATGGATAATAAGTTATTAAAATTCAGGAATTGTAAAAAGTGTGCAGCAGGGAAATGAAGACAGCACAATGCACAAAGGGCAATGGATTAGGTTGGGTTTTCTAGAAGTAGCAACACAGCCAGTCATGCATCAGGTCCTTTCAAGCAGTTCAAATACCCCCATTTGATAACATCAAAACTATCTGATGACAGAAGAAAGTTCTTTCTCTCAATCTGCCCTAAGTTGCACTTAGTGCTCTCTGACACATTGATTAAAACCCCTGATTTGAAAACCTACAGCACCACTGGATACAAGAGGAACACAATCTTAAAGTGCACATCATAACCTCTCTTTAAAATGCTATGAACCAGATAAAACAACATCTCTCTGAAGCAGACCAGAAACACTTGTTTTCCAAGTGTGAATTTTCATATCAAAATTTGCATGTTCAATAAAAAGGTTCTCATGCTTCAAACAGCTAAGCAAGTTGCACCTCCTCAAAGGCATTTCTCTCCATTTCATCGGAGTCTAGAGACTATCACAGCTCAGATGAAGCTGTGAAAAAGCCTCCAAAAGGGGTATTCTTCAGACTTCAGAAACTCTGACTTTCAATGTATTTCTACAGCCCCTTTAGTTCATGAAATCTCTGCTTGGTGTAAGTGTCCGGATCTGTTCTTAGTTATCCACACGAAATGGAAGCACACCACAAATGCTTCCTTTAGAAGCACATAAAAGTTCTTCCTGCACTGCTCAGAAATGTAGTCTGACAAGAGGCCAAACATCCTCGGTTCATGAGACTATGAAGCAACCATTTGGCCTGTTACAGGAACATTCTACATCACAAGGAACTAGGACAGAAAAGCCTTTGTCAGAGACAGCATGATTCTACAACTGGCTGTGAAGTTATCTCTCTGTTGTGACAGGGGCTGCTGATGATGTGTGTTCAAGTTTTGCCATGCCTGAACTGCATGATCTTGCCTTATTAGCACCTGTGGTTCCCTCTTTCTACATATATACGTTTTACTGCTGAACTGTAACTTTTATTGCCTGCTCTTTTTATTGATATTTATATGATTTGGGAACAACTGGGTTTTATTACATTTATAATCCATTTTTAAAGCTCATTTGGAATTTTTTTTTAGGAGTAGGGTAGAAGTTTGATAATTTTACAATACAAATGCTGTCCAATCTTTTCACCATGGCGCACACACTGCCCCTTCCACTTCTTGCATGCAAAAATTTTCTTCCTCACTTTCATTTTTATCAGTTTATCTGCATTGGCATTTTCACAAACCATGAATAGCAACAAACCAGAGTTTACAACTATGATCAGAAAAGAGTTTAAAAACTGGCTTGGAACTAACTATGGTTTATGAAAGGGTCAATTTCTATGCAGCAAAAAGCACACAAGTCAAAAAACCTAGATGCAGGTACATCATCCTCAACTGGGATCACACTGTACCTGTTTCAAGTGTTCGCGTGACTCTTGTCTTCCATTATTTAATTTTTTATTCTCGTCTTCCTCTTTAATAGGAGAGCCAACAAATATATTAAGTGGACTCGAGTGCAGGATTGGTGTTGCTGGATTTTTTCTAACACCAACTGTATTCAGCTTGGATAGAAAATCCAAACTTGAGAAGCACGGTTGAAAATCCAAACCTGGAAGGCAAACCAAAACCATACTTGCATCATTTCAAAGCATTCTCCAAGAACAGGTTTAATATATACCACATGCTAATGACTACAAAAATAAACAGAGTGTATGCCTTAAAGAATGTGCTGCATGGCTGCATTGGTCAAACAGCTTACTGGCTGTTATTCAAGGGAGCCAACTGTTACTATCACAGTAAAAAAAAGGGTATTGCAAATTACGCTTACCGTCACACTTGCCGGTAACGTCTTCACTTGTTTTACAAGTTGCAACATCTACAAGATATAACAGCAATAAATAGAACCTGAAATCACAGATCTACATGAGCTTTTGTTCAACAACATTTTCTCCTTAAACTTTTAATACAGGATGCAGGACCTTGGGATTGAAACAAAATCCACTGTCTACTATCTTAATAAAAACTCAAACCAATATGCTACCATTCTGAACAGATTTTGTATTTGCTCCACATGTTAAGCAATATTGTAAATATCTGGATAGGATGCAATGGAAGATAAAGTTTTAACACTAGGCAAAGAATCAACACCTAGATTTGTGTAGTAGTTTCAGATCAACTCACCATCTCGAACTGGAGAGAACAGATCACCCAAACTATTTCTCCCCAAATCTTCAAAATTAGAAGTATTCCCATGTTCAATTTCTTTGGAAGGAATTACATCCAAACTGCTGCTGTGAGGAAATCCTAAAAATGGAGAGACACACGTTTTCTTGAACAAAAGTGTCACATGAAGGTTAAATTCACAGATGACTTTGAAGAAAGCTTAAACATCACATGCTAATTCTATAAGCAACAAAATTTTTGTACATTGAACAGTTAGCATAAGGAAACAATTCAAAAGGCAAAGTATTCTATGACAAAAAAATGTCTTTAGAAAGGTAGAAGGCTGTTAATATATTCAGGGACTTAAATCCCACTGAAATCAATGGAACCTTCTTCTTCTGAATAAACGTGACTAGGATGTAAACAAAAGCCATGTCCTTTATTGAGAACAATCTGTTAACAGGTCAAGCAAAAAACCTAACAGGCTTTACTGTAACCACATCATCAATAAAATGGACCATGAGAATGACCGAATACTGTACTGCTATAATACTATCAGCACTGACTAGAAATGAAGGAAATTTCACTTTGCCACTAGAAGAGAAGACCTTTATGCAACCAAAAACAGAGCTCTTCCCCGCCCTATTTCCCTAGGTTTGACAACCAATTCTTTAGAAATCAACCTTGACAAGGTGGTGAAACATTTACAAGCCAAGGCTAAAATTGTCAGTAGCAAACTGCATTTGCTCGGTGAACTGTAGAAAAGTTGGCTGCCACCACTGCTACATGAAGTGTAGCCACCACAGCTAAGGAAGTGAAGGCTGAGACCAGCCACAGGTGGTGGCAGTAGTTCAGCTAAAGCAGGGGGCATGTGCAAGGGGATGGCGGCAGCAGCAACTGACTGTGCCACCTCAGGCACAACGGTGGCAGCAGCTTGGGTCGGCCTTGGGGAAATAAGGTGGTCAGTGACACGTTGTACCATGTTGGGACAACTTGTCCCACATTAGGAGGCAGAGTGTTTAGCTGTCACCTTCTCACTAAAGAAATTGTACTGAGCAAGTTAGAGCATTTTAGAGTTCAACTGATCAGAATTGGACATGGCTGCTCGCCTGGAGCAGAATGCCACTTTGGCTGATGGGGCGCCTAAGGTCTCTCTCTCTTTGTGCAATACAACAAGAGTGGCTTGCAGTGGTATTATAGGAATATCACCAACTTTAACAGCACAAGAGGTTTTATGCTCATAAAGACTAAGCCATTTCCCCCACAGGGCTTTCACAAGAACTGGCATCTATTTACCTGATTTATCCAGGATGGCACCGGCTCCTTTAATTTCAGCTGCAGGCACAGACTGGGGTAGGGATATGGCAGATACGCTAGAAGGGAGGTTATGGATCATGCCAGCATTTGCTACTCCTCCAGTGTTGCTCGTGGTTTTGATATCAGACCTCTTGCAAGCCTGCTTATTTGAGGATGTTTTAAGACTAGACTAAAGAGAAGTAAGTTTGTCAGAAGTGCTCTGTTCTAAAGGAAAAAGGTAAAATGATTAATCTACACCTTTCTTGCTATGTATGACATTGATAAATAAAGAACACTGGACATGAAGCAGTGCCATAGTATACATTCTACTTACAAAGAAACAGTATGCCATCAAGGGTTTAAAGTGTCAATCACAGTAAAGACAGTGTAGGTTGCGCGATTCTAACTACAGGGTCTATATGGCAACATCACACATTTTTTGTTTTTCTTGACACATTTTCCCCATTATACAGACTCGCTCCCCCCTTCTCTTTAAACTTACATCAGAACACAAAATACAGAGGATATCTTACCTTTGAAAAGCTATTATGGTATTGCAGTGTTATACATTTCACAGAGGTTTTGTGCGCACTGACTGATTTCACAGGTGCTGTCAGTTTCCTCAAGTCATAGTGGTAAATTTTTCCACGAGACGATCCAATTGCCAGGGCAGTTCCTTCAGGCATGAATTCTACTGCAGTCAGAGGAGACTCCGCTACTAATGTGCTCAACTGCCTTGAAATGTTGAATGCAGAAGAAAAAAGGGCACTACAGTTTAACATACTGTTTCCAAAATATTTATTTTGATCCCACCATTCAAGAAACTATGTGCATGGTAGCGTAGGTTGAAAGGCAAGGGACTGGCCCTAGGTTATTCAGTGAGCTTCATGGCTGAAGTCTCCTCAGTCTAACAGCACAATCCAATACATGTCTACTCGGAAGTTCCACGAAGTCTACTCGGAAGTTCCACTCCCAATTCCACTGGGTTATGCAGGTAAACGTGAACAGGACTGCAACTTTAGTCCACCTCTAACCATTAGTATTCCATGCCACAATTTTAATCTGCGATTCAGACACATGTTATATTTTATTCACACGTAATACTAGTAAATAAAGTTGACATTCTTCAATCATAAAATAAGCATTCCTGATCACCTGTGGAAATCCCTGCTGCTCATACCCGACACTCATTCAAGTGCATGAAGGAGAAATACAAATACCACAGCTTAAAACTTCCGTATCAAACTTAAATTCCAAATACAAGATTCTTGTAAAAATATCCATCACTAAATACTCGTCAAAAACAAAGGAACAGTAATTTGTTTTTATTTTCATTTGATAATTTATTATCAACATTTTCACAAAGGTCATGATTTCATTCCGTAAACTGCTTTGTTAACAGCAGTTGAAAAAAGTGGAATATAAAAATAAAAAAAATGAATAAGCAGCATTTTGACAAACATACTTACTTTTTACTGGAGGTGTCATAGAGGATGATTCTTTTATCCAGACCTACAGTTACGAGTAGGAGCTCGCTGATTGGAGAAAAACAGATTTCAAAGGCTGGAGCTTTATGAGCATGTTCAAAGTTATGATACGGGCTCTGACTGTTTGCATCCCACAGTGTTACAGTCCCGCTATCAGATACACTTCCCAATATTGCCTTCTTGAAGGGCGAATATTTCAAGTGTCTAATGGGCTGTTAAAAAACACAAACAAGCCATATTACATATAAAGCACATCATCATTTGTACCAGTGCACATGTTTCAAACTAAAATTAGTAACACCTACTTTTGTTGATATCAGGATGTAGAGACTCCCCCCCCCATATAGACTTGAACATTAATTAATCAACAGTAAGATGGTGGCAGGACAGCCTAGGAATGGATTACATTTTTGCTGCTAGTTCCCAACAGCAAATAAGTTGAATTTTACATGATCAGTCAAAGTGCCCATAATGTCATTATCATGCAACAGACCGACTTATCTCATGGTACCCAGCATTCAGATTTAAAGTCACTAGATGAAATGAAAAAAATTGAAGCTAATGAGTTATCACAGAAATAAAAAATTTGATTAAGATTTTACCACTGGAGTTTAAGCTTCATTTCAATCTACCCCCAAACTCAGAGGTTTCATCTTTACTTCCACAACTGTTAACTCTTGGTACTATACCATTCTTAGTAAATAAGGACCCCATTCAGACATGGTATAGCACTATATGAACAAACTTAAGGAGCCATGGGGCTGCACTCTACCTTCTTTTCTTTTCGCATGCAGAAGACTGAAAGCTTTCTTCTTTAACACAAAGTGGATGATTGACTATAATTAGACTATCAAGTCATGGTTTACCCTCCTGGCTTGCTCTGATTATAGGTAATTAAACCACAATTTCCTGAGTTTGTACAGAACAGGGAATCATGGTTTATTCTTTAAATAAAAGTTTTCACTGCCTCTCACATGCTACAGAGGGGATGAGGGACAGTGCAAGATCATGGCTCCTTTAGACTCATTTACATAGAACTAAATCAGTGGCCCCCAATGCATAGAGGCCCTAGAGGCTGCTGCCTGATTTATAAATGCCAAGAGATGTGGCTATAATGGTGATTGGGCAGCAGTGCCCCCCCCCAGTTGCACATTGTTAAACCCTTGATGCAGATAGCCTAATCTGCCCTGTCAATTTCACTACCCAACAAAAACTGGGTCACAACTCACTGGTATGTCCTGGACCCACAGTCTGGGAACTGCTGCACTGAATCATAAGGCCTAATCCGCTATTGAGAAACCACCAGGGTATAACAGTAAAGCATCCACTACATATTTAACCCTACAAAGCTGATGAGGACAAACAGGTTCCTGGTTTTTTAGTGCAAAATTTTACTTTCGTTAATGAGCTGGTATCACCAAGAACATCAGTGTTCTGTACCGTACGTAAATGGGGGAAGGAAACAATAACATTTCATTAGGAGATATATGTCCAAACCAAGTTATTTTATATCTGCAAATGAAACTGATTGATGTGTTTTGACAATCACCCAACAAGCATCATCTCTTCAGTACTTCTGCTAGCAAACAAGAGGACAGTGATTTGGCATTTTAAAAAGGTGCCTAAAGACCACACTTCAAGCTGAGGTATGTACTCGTTATGTACTGCTGAGATGAATTTTCACCAGCAAACGTCTCAACCAAAGTTCACCCAGTTGCCTTTTGTAACAGGGGTGCTTCTATAAATATTTCTCTGCACCCAAAATTGGCAAAGAGACCCATGCAAAACTATTTGTGAAAGGTCTACTCACTACTTTGGCTCGGAGCTACAAGCATTTGATACAGTACCATTCCCTACTAGACAGAAGATTGAACTTGACACAATATCCAGGAGTGAGAAATAGAAAAGTAACACCCAAAAAGCCTTTCAGTGAGCGTCAGTGCTGATACCACATCTTTATTACAAGAACAGCCATTTCAGGTGTTTAGTCAGCAAGTCTGCCATCTAGGCCTCGCTGTAGTGACATGCAATTAAAATTTAACAACCTCTTCAAGCTAGGCATTTTTGCAGTAACAATGGAAACTTCTGAATCTTGACAGAGTGCCAACCTTAGTGTCTGCAAGTCTCTATGGCTACAAGTTTTTAAGATTAGGGTTCTAATTCAACAAAACACTTTAGACCTGAAAGTGATAGAATAATGGGCAGTCAAATGCATTCTTTGTTACTTTAAGACTCAAAATAATTGTCCTAATTTCAAATCCATGAAAAGCTATTTTCAGTAAAATTCTTATGGGCTCCTCAGGTAAGATTTTTAGTAAATGTTGAACACGTGTCTGGCTTGGTTCAGATATCAGGTATATCCTGGCTTGTGTGAACCACAGCTAGAACCCACACCAAAGATTCAGTTTCCAAATCATACAATGGGTAAACCATGGTTTAGAGCTGCTTGCCTGCCTTTGCTTCCCCATCTGCTCAACTCAGCTTCATAAGTTATCTCCATGAAGCAGCCTTGAGGAAAAGCAATGGTCCTAACTATGGCTTGTTGTTAGCCTGTGAATTCAAATGCAACAGGAAACAGGGTTAGTACAAACTGTGGTGTGCAAACCAGCTACAAATTGTGATTTCAGACCCTGATTTGTTAGTCCAAAACACACACCTTGGTTTGAGTGCACATCCAGTTCAGATACAATGCAAAACAAGCCAGGGTTTTGCCCTATGTCTGAACACTGCTCTCTAACAAACATTTAAAATGCAATGTGCAAAACCCTTGAGTAGACATACAAAGGTTCTCTCTTCTCCCAAGAGATTTTTCACCTGATCTTTCTAAGAGGAGAGAAATATGCATCTCCTACAGATCTTCTACAGTTTTTCTTCAGCTTTACACAAGGCTAAGACAGGCAAACAAACACTAGCCAGACTGGGATACCTGACTGACAGAGTTAAACTCCAAGATTACTATAGATACAAGAAAGTGGGACTGCCTGGTGGAAAAAAAAAGTTCTCTAATGCTTTATCATACCATATAAAAACACAGATTGCATTTTCATTAAGGGTACATCATTTAGCAATTAAAAACATCTTTTTATTGACTGCCCTTGGATCAGTGGATGATTTTTAAAAAATTAAATACAAGTATCCCATTTTCAGAGGCATTTTCTATAAATACTTATTCTAATCATCTGCATAGCTCTTTCCCAGTGTGCAAAGCACTTCTCATGTACTAGCTTGATATAGTCCTTACAACAACCCTACAAGGTAAGCATTATTCCCACAATGCAACTGAGACTGAATATGAGTGGCTTGCATAAACTCTCCTACCTCATTCATGGCAGGGGTTAGACCAGGGAAATCCTGATTCACAGCTCTGTCTCAGCCACTATGCTACAATAGCTGTTGCAAACAACTTTCTTCTCTCATAGGAAAGACAACATCTCCTAAGATGATGCCTCCTACAACACATGCATAGATCTCTGAGAAGCAACCAAAGTAACTTTGGCATCAGAATTAATGTTTTACTCACATGAAAACCTTATCAGCTTGAGTCTGTTAGGTGTCAGTCTCAATTTTCATGTAAAATTTAGCACTAATGCAACCGCACAGATTTAAACTATTTCATAAAAATCTGGCTTCACATCAGCTTTCATCTGGTAAAACCCTGCATTTTACATTAATAATCCTGAAGGACTAAGTTGTGGGATCAAAAGAGCAATTCAATCTTTTATCAGAGGAAAATAGTGGAAAAATATGAATGGCAGGATAAACAGCAGCCAGGATAAAAAGCACAGCAAATGCCAGGAAAATAGCAGTCACCGTAACCCTGTTGTAGGTGTTTTAACATCTTATCACCGCAGCTCAGATCCCTCCTCCCGGGTTTCATTGCTTTGGTATTTCAACAACAGCATAATGTCCATCAATAACTGTCAGAGACAATTTCACAAATAAGCCACACATAAAGCACAGGGATGACAACTTTATTAGCTCTGTGATGAGGTGGCTTTTCTTAAAAAGAGCAAACTGACTATTAAAAATTTTTTTGCATCGCCATAGCTGATGGATGATACCAATGAATCAAAACACACCAGAGCTTCAGAAGCCATGCTTTAGCTTCTAACAAACATGGTGCAACTATTAGGCCTCTTGCAGTGCTGTGTCTGCATAATGCTAAATTCCACCACCAGTTGGAAACTAAAAAGAAAACCTAAGCATTTTATTCTTACACACACACACACACACACACACACACACACACACACACTTTGCTATAACTATAGCACTGTTTCAATCAGTGTGTGGCCAAGAAACTGATTACATGTTGAACACCTTGGTAAGGCCCAACTCCCCTCCTGCACACACACAATATCTTCACATCCTGTTAATATCTGAAGCTTGGTTGGTTGGGATGAAGCAGGGTTTTTTTGGGTGGGTTTGCTCAGACGCCAGTGCTCACAAGGGAGACCTATTTTGCCTTTTCTTGTTGACTTTCTGCCACACTGTCAAAACATACAGTACCTGCTAAGGAAAGCATTTAAACCCACAGGGAAACAGTATTTAAACCAGCCATTTAAAATTTTAACTGAAGGTTAATTTTCCTTTTGGATATTTTATTGTTTGCCAGCTGACTTGAAAGCCAACTATGACACAAAAAAGGCAGGATAAAGTGTTCATAATAAATAGTACAGTGTAGTATGGGCAGAGATTTTACAATAAGAATAGTGGGAACTGCTTTCCCAGCTCCAGGCAGGACACTTAGAGGACTCAAGATTAATCTGCTTCTCATGCATGACTTTGGGGTGATGTTATTGATGTGTCAGAGAGGGAAGTAGTGACTGAAGGGAACTATCTTTCAGTGACAGAAAACTGGTTATAAGGTTAAGGGTGCAATCCTAACCCCTTATGTCAGTGTTTTCCAGCACTGACAAAAAGGCAATGCAGCTCTGAGGTAAGGGAACAAACATTCCCTTACTTTGAGGAGGCCTCTGTGAGTGACACCCAACTGCAGGATGCAACACATGTTCCATTGGCACTGCGATGGAAAGTACTGACATAAGGGGTTAGAATTGCGCCCTCTCCCTAACAAGCAATAATCCAATACAAGTAATCGCAGGACACTTCAGAAAGAATTATTTTACAGTGTCTAATAAAACAATTCAATGGTATAATTGGAAACAGTACAACAGATACTATACCTGACTGCTACCATGGCCAAATGGCGTGCTGGATAAATTTGTAGTAAGACTATGCAAGATAATTTCACCACTCAGAGATCCTGAAGCAATGTAACAGTCATTCCAATTAAATGTCACACAAGTGATTTCATCTCTGTGATCCTGAACAAGAAGAAATAGGGGAAATCTCAGTTCGATACAACATAGTAGCAGAAAACATTGTCATAGAGAATTTACAAGCAATCTTAGCTTCTGCCAGATATGCCGTTATAAAATGTGTTTACCCACGTGGAAAGTTTTGCTTTCCCCAGGAGTTCATTCTCACTTTTTCAAGTTTCACTGAGTGAGAGCAAGTGATGAAAATTCTCTATGAACTCCCGCTCAATTACATGTGATCAGCCAGGATGGTTGTTAGTCTTTGCAAGTTCCTGTTTAGATTTCGGACTGGCCCCATCTCCAAACACTCTGGCTGGCAACCGAAATTTTAACAGTAACTGTAAAATTCATACATTCAAGTAAAAAAAAAGACAAAAAATACTTTTCTCCTACTTCTGAACGTGTATTTTACATTCCACATTTAAAAACTGGCTATGAAAAACCAGCATCTTAGATAAAACCAGCCTGCCTAATGTGAACAACTTCCTACGCCGAACAACATTCAAATATTTGATACCACAGCTGAATCTTGAAGTGGTACAGTCCCCAAAGGACTATAATACATTACATGCTAATTCAGCATTTAAGTACAACACACTTCTGCTCATCGTCAGCCAAAAGAAGTACCTACAGAAGACTAACATATACATGCAAGCCAAGCAGTGTCATCTAGTTCACATGTGAAATGGTGTCCGGCATTTTAGAATACGTTAAATGTCATTCTAATACAGAGCAGGTGCAATAACAGTTTTCCTGCTGCATAATATTTTTGCGGTATTTAAGATATTTACCTGTCAGTCTTCCACATAATCCTACATTTGCATACCTATAAATGTCAAGGCATTATATTTTCAGACAAAAGTGGTTACTTAAGGGAAGCTTTATTACCATATAGCAATAATGAAGCTGGAAAATCCTCAAATCAACATTGAAACAAAGTTGCGCAATAATGACAGCATAGATATATTGGGATTATCAACAGATTAAGGAGATTAACTGGCAAAACTGGAAGTTAATTAGTATGGAATTTAGCCACTTCTCAGTACTACTTTTTCCTCTGTTAGATTTCAAGACAAGCATATTCTCTCACAGTATGCTACTACTGCTTCTGTTAAACTACTCCTTTTTGTACACCACTGTGTATTGTGATCAGCCATCCACTCCCACCTGCAAGAACCTTCTAACTCACCCCTTAAATGAATGAGCCCAAAGACTCCTCCTCCAGCATTACAACTGGCAAAGCACGTCTGAGGATTTTATTTTATTTAGCCAAACAGTATATGTTTCATCTTACCTTAAGTGATCTATGAAGTTTTCTGAACTTTAAATCCCAGACGTTAACAGTGCTGTCAGTACCTCCACTTGCAATATACACTGAATTGGAACTCAAACTTACACAGGTTTGCTTTGCCTAAGAGTGGAAAAAATTAAAAAGGAAAACCATTTGATACCATGTTGAGCACCACAAAGAGAATATTTAAAAGAGAGATTTAAAAAAATCTGAGGTTGCAATCCAGATCCAGTAAAATAACTGGAAGTCTTGCAGTATCACAAAATATAAAGCCTATAACAGATGTTCCCAAACTGGGGCATTGTGATGCCCTTAGGGTGAAGGATGATGGGGAAGGCAGCAATGCGATCGCCAGGGAAAGGAGGGCTTTTTGCAACTTACCAGTAGCAGTGCCGGCTTCCCAAAGGGGGGGTGCAGGGAGCCTGCAGATGCCTCTGCAGGACCCCCCCCCCAAGGACTGGAATATCTAAATATAGTGATCGCAACCCAATTCTGGTTTCACAATCACAAACTGGAAGTGGGTCACAATACCTATTTTTTAGATATTCCAAGCCTCGAGGAGCCCTACAGAGCCATCCTTGGGCTCCCCACATTCTTGGGGAGGCCAGCAGTGCTAATGGAAAGTTGAAAAAAGTCCCCCTAGTTCCCAGCAGCAACCTCATCCTGGCAATCTTGTCACTGCCTTTGACCCACCCTGCAACGACTTCCTGCAATGACTAGAGTTTGGGAACTACTGGCCTATAACAGTTAGCAAGTATGGTGGGACACCAGTATCCATGGGGATTCTGTTCTGGAACCCCCTGCAGATATGGAATTTGTGGATACTGGACCGATTTTAAATGCCTTTAAACACACACAAAAAGCTAAAATTGGATTTTCTACCATTTCATAGTCAAGCTGCACTGTTTCCAAGGCTGAGGAGTTTTTTATACCCCTGAAAGGCCCAATACAGGGTTACGTGGTGTTTCCTCACATCCACCTAGCCTCAACCCAAAACACATCATGATGCATTCTGAAGTGAGGTTGGGAGGAGCAAAGAACTTCTGTGTGACCCGAAAGTGGATCTTTTAGGGTTAAAAATAGCTCTAGAGGCTTGGAAACGGCATGGTTTGGCCACAAAACAGTAAGAAACCCAATTTTGGTGCTTTTTTAATGTTTAAAGACTTTTAAAACCAGACCCCAGTATCTGCATCTGCAGGAGCCGGACCTGTGTCCCAGGGAATCTCAGGTGCCAGACCTGTGTACCAGGGGTCCCACTGTATCAGGTGGAGCAAATGAAACATGACAGGGCTAGACAAAGATGTGGGAGGAGGAATTTCAATATTTAACTTACATGTAATTTACACACACCAAAGTAAAAACTGCCTGACAGAATCTATATTATTCCTATTATCAAAATGTTGCTTGCACATGCGAAAAATATGAACATGCACAAGATGTCAGCAAGCTCTTGATAAATTCGACTTAAGCATCATACAGATCCAGAAGCAACATGTTTTCTGTTTGCTCTCCTCAGACTGCTTGATCATTAAAAGCGAGCACAGTGAGGCAGAGAATGAGAAAGTCTGGCATATACCGTAAGCCATCCTCAATGCAACTGGCTACTTGCCTGAGGTTTGTGTATATTCACAACCAGCGCTACACCTACATGTTCATAATTCACTCCACCCTTGTGCACATTTCACACTGGTTTCAAAGTATCTTATACAGGTTCTTGAAGAGATAAGACCATACTTCCAATGACAAACATTAGAAAACTATTTTACCTAACTTTCTAGAACAAACTTCTTTGAAAATTTCACTTATAGTTAGAGTTGGGTTTTTTTTTCTTTTTGTTAAAAACACAAAGTATCACATTTTGGTGTTTTTAAATTCTGTATTTTCCAGAAATTAAAATAGATTACTTTTCCAGTTAGAATAATACTGTGGCTGCATCTACTGACACTATTTCACATATAGCACCTACCTAGAACACTATTAAAGTGTTGAAAATTAATAAAAATGAGAAATTGGAATGAGAACTTGGAATAAAAACACATAACACCACTTTCTGTCTTTCAAATAAAAAAATCTGTGAAAAAAAACAATTTTCAAACACCCCTACTTATAGTCTGTATTTAACAGTACTGTAATTAGTGTGCATGCAACCGACAAGACCATTAGCAGCATGACACTTTTAAGACGACCACTGACAAGATTTTCAGATTCTTTCATCATTAGAGGTATCAACCCTTGAGCCTAGGTCACCACAAACCAGAATAAGGAAACAAGGAAACATCACAGCTATCAATGGGCCACAGAAGGAACATTTATATTCAACATTCCATCAAATATCAGGGATTCTTAATACTGTGATACTAAACAAAATCATCACCCAACATTGTCCATCAGACTTGAGCATTCCTTAATTACAGCAGTTGAAAGACTTAAAAACAAAATCCAGCCCTACAAAACACATTTTGCAGTCCAACACACACTGAATTAATTGGATTGTGTTGATTTCTGTGGTACTCACTGAGGAGTTATTAGGAAACCATGACTTGGTTTTAGGTTTGGTTATGAATTTCTATCCATCCAAGTTTCCCCCTGTATTTGGGGCTTCGAAGTTACCTTGAACTTGTTTCTAGAACAATATCAATGTATTAGTATCTCACCATTTTTTAATTTCCAGGCTGTATCGTTTTCTTCCTTACAGGAAGCACTAATGCAATTGTGTGCATTGATTAAATCACAGCTAAAAAACAATCTTGATGAGATTATGCAATCACATCAGGATTCTTTATTTGTTTCTAAAACACCTGTTCTGCCTTTCTAAAAAACAATCAAGGCATCTCTGCTATGATTTATTAAGTTTGCATACGTACTAGTGTCATAAACAACATTTTCGAAATTCTTCAAGTTAAACAGGGAGAACAGAATGTGGTGCACAATTCCAATTTGTTTGAAATGGCATTTTCAAAGCTACACTAATGTGGTGACCCTTCCACAGTAGAATCTTACTCAGTTTTAGATTCTGGCAACAAACTACCAAAAATAAAACAATATATTTTATATTTAAAGACAAAGTTCAAGCTTTTGTGCCCACTCATTATATGAGCAGATTACATGTCAGTTTGGAAGATAGCATAGCAGTCAACCAGCTTAAGACAGGCTTCAGCAGTCAAACTTTATTTTAAAAATAAAAGTTGGGTTCGAATGATGGGGGAAAGGCAGGGGGTTCTAATGAAATCCATAACCTTCACCATCAAATTCTGACCAAATCACAGGGACCCTGAAGTTTCTAAAAAGTAAGAAACTGGGGACCTTTGACATCCCTATAATTCAGGCACTGGTTGAAAATGGCAACAAGCAATATAATTATTGCCAGCCAATGTTAACCTGTGTATACATATATTGTTGATTTTTGGGATAAGGATTGGGATAAGGATTTAGGTTCTGTACAGCATCTTGGTTACTATAAAACAGATCTTAAGTAGCAGCCAGTAATAGGGCCTTTTTACAATGTTAATATCCAATTCTATTACTAGGAAGCATGCTTCATTAAAATCTATAGAACGTCTTTTTAGCATCAAAGCATACAGATAAAAGTATGGCTAGATAAAGTGATTTTCACAACAGAAAACAAAGAAAAACAAGACTCCCAAGAAATAAGTCTATTTCACTTACCCCTTCAGCTAGCTCAAAGAGTGGAACTAGTTTACCTTTACAGTTTGAAATCACGATTTTATCACCATGTGAAGATGCGGTAACCAGAAAATTATCTGAAACAAGAGTCATGGAGCATAGGAGACACAAAACTTTGTACAATAACTGGGAAGCAAAAGGTATGAATTTAAACCCTTTGGAACAGAAATATACTTTTAGCAGTCATGCTGGTTTTGAAATACTGTAATTGGTTACCATCTCTGGAAGGTAAAAAAAAAAATTAAAACCACGATGGAAAAATATTTTAATTCAGAGATGACCAGAACAATACAGCATCTTGTTCTTTCAAGAGATTGGTTCCACTTTGCCTCCATTCAACAAGGGGCCCAATCCTATACAACTTCGCAGCACTGATGCAGCCATGCCAAAGGGATATGTGCTGCATCCTGCAGTCAAGGGAGGCCTCCTTAAGATAAGGAAAGATTTGTTCCCTTACCTTGGGACTGCATCAGTGCTGGAAAATTGGTTAGGTTTGGGCCCTAAGAATGATATGCGATTATACTCGGGCTCAGTCTGGAGAATCAGGCCTCAGGCATACTCAGTTTTCTCTCCTTCTGTTTCAGGTAGGCTACTCTCTTTCTTGGTTTGCTGCAACATCCCAAGGAGGCATATAAGATTAGTGCAAACCAGGAACTGCCTCCAAAACAGTAATTTGGAATCATGGCTTTCAGGCAATTCCTGGTTAGTGCCAATTGTAGCCTACCCTGTGTGGGCTGCATAACAGGCCAAAGGCTCTTAGGAGTACAAGATCTGAACTGTTATATTCTCCCAGAAATAACATCAACATTTTGTTAGGGGACATTCATCTATCACTTGAACAGTAAGCTACAGAATATTTCTCTCCATCACCAACACCCCTGCTTCCATCTGCCCGCCCCCCCACTACACACACACTTTCAATAGCAGGAGAAGCCCCATGCTAGAGGTGGAACAGGTGGCAAGCCATACATGCACAGAAAACTCTCTTAGGAAGAATTACAATATTACACTAGTATTCAAACTTCTCAGGTGTAAATCTCCAGAGATAAGTCTTTGCAGGGGAGGGGGGAAGGCAACAACGCAATCCCCAAGTTTGTAACACTGCGGGGGAAGGGGGAACTATTTTTAAACGTAAGTGCTGTCAGGGTACTGGCAGTGGGGAGCCTTGCAGAGCGCTCTGCAGGGCTCCCCGCAGTTTGTAAAAAGTGAAAGTTGCAATTGCGACCAAACCAGAAGTGGGCCGCAAATCGCAACTTTCACTTTTGCAAGCCACAGGGAGCCCTGCAGAGCACTCCACAGGACTCCCCATACCCCGGCAGTACATGTTTAAAAATAGCTCCCTTCCCCCACATCATCACAATCCTGGGGATCACATTGTTGCTTCCCCCTTGCCCCCATTCCTTAAAGGGAAAGGGGCAGTGTTACAGAGGCTGGTGGGTCATGATTATCACAATTTGGATTTTCAATTCCAAAGCAAGTAACAATTTCCCACATTGAACTGCATACAACAATTCTAAAGGCAAGTAGAAAAAGGTTTCAGGATCACAGCAAGTGTCATTTTTGGAGGACGAGAGAAATTCTTCCACCTTAATCTGGTCAGCCAATACCCCCGCAGGTTTTATGTTTCCTTATGCCTCAACAAGGTGTCATCTGGTTGAGCTATACTAGTGGTCCCCATCTTTTTCAAGTGGCAGGTCCCTTGACCTACTGGGCCATTGGCCGTGGCTCCCCATTGTATGGGCTGCTATCCCACACATTGTATAGAGTGGTGGGTTTTCCCACAAGGATGGCCTGGCTCCCCTGGCCGGTTTCTGCAGCAACCTGGGGAGCCACAGCTCACAGTTTGGAATCCATAGAGCTATATATATATCTGTTTTCTGCCTTTGGATATGACAATCCAGCATTGTAAGGAATTGTACTGAACTGTATCAAAGAGATTTAGGTTCCAATGCTAGCCAACATTCCAGCACCGGTGCAGCCACAATGCAGCCCTGAGGCCTCTGTGACTGTCTCCCCACTACAAGATGCAATCTATTGAACCCTACTGACGCGGCTGCATTGGAAAATTGGAGAGGATTGGGCCCTTAAGTTACAGGTGTCCCCTGGTATTTCAGATAAGGAGGAACTCTATCTCTGTGTAATCTCTGCACCACCCCATGCCCATTTCCAAAGGCATCTGTCAGTTTGAAGAACACAGATTTTTCCCTTACTAACAACTTTTTCTATTCTATCAGATACTACAATATACATATTATTTAATGACAACTACTTTACTTGCATCCAAAAACTTAACTAGACTGCAAGAGTAACTCTTCAGTCAAGAACCACTGAAAATTGCCACCAACAAATAAAGCAGAGATACAAGTCCAGAAAAATGCATCTTTTGAACTGGTAAAGGATACTATTGCTGCCCCAGCATACAGAACTAACTGGATGAGAAGTGTGTGGACTGAACTGCTCCACAACAATCATGGATGAAGAGTCCCAGATTTTAACATCTTCATCTCCAGAGGAAGCAAAACGAATGCTTTCCTGCATAGTTGCACCTGTAAGCTAAAAAAAGCCACCAAGCAACACACACACATGATTACTGCTCAGTTAACAGAAAATGACTCATTATAAATTATTCTAAGTGGCAAACATTCTGTGTTGTAATCAGCAAAAGTTTAAAACTGAAAAGATTAAGACAATAATATTTGCTGCCCAGATTTTCAGTTGGAGATTCTTACCTTCACTAGATATTCCATAACTACTGTTAAATTAAGATATACACAACTACAAATCTGTGCATTAAAATCTAAGTACTGAAATGTAATGATTTCATAAATGGGACAAACACATATCACTGCCTATAGTTCTACACCTTAACCAAAATACAGTCAAAAGAATTTCACAAAAGTGTTTGAGATTAACTCTGAATCATGAACATTCTAAAAACCCATTTCCAACAGCTGGATGAAATGGAAAATGTTATGAAAGATACACATTTTAATTTTACTCCTCCTACTAAATTGCAAGTTAGCAGGTAAATTTGGCAACGTGTGCACACACACACACGCGTGCGCGCACGCACGCAGAGGTCAGACCCTGTCATCCGAAGATTTGTCTGAATGCAGGTCCTCCAATACACATTGAGGTTCGACATGGGACCTGCTCTAGTCGTGTCCAGAGGCTGTTCTGAGGGCTGGGGAAGTCACATGTGGCCTTCCAGGCCCTCAGAATACTTTCTGTATTTCAGAAAAAAAAGAAATTACATTTTAGAAGGCCTTCTGAGGGGCAGGGAGGCCACGTGCTCCAGTCGCATTGAGAAGGTTTGGGTGCCTGACTCACGGATTTCATTATCCGTGGAGGTCCAGGAACAGAGCCTCCGCAGATGTCAAGGCATCACGTGTGTGTGTGTGTGTGTGTGTGTGTGTGTGTGTGTGTGTGTGTGTGAGAGAGAGAGAGAGAGAGTGAGTGAGTGAGTGAGTGAGAGAGAGAGAGAGAGAGTGTGAGTGAGTGAGTGAGACACACACACACACAAAGAAACTAATAAAATATAGAAAACTTGTATATAGCATACCTGACAGGGCTGTTATGAGGACAAACTAAAATCACTCCCATGTACACCACTCAGCTCCTTGAAGAAAGAGAATATAGATGCAATGAACAAACTATACATTGGTACTTTAGCTGCCCCAGGAGTTGTATTCCAAGGACAATCCTGACAACATATGGGGATGGCTTCAGTTCTTTGGCTATAGTGGTGGAAGTGTGATTCTCTGGACCAGTGGTTCCCAAACTTTTTAGCACTAGGATCCAATTTTTAAAATTACATTCTATTGGGACCCATCTGGGTTCACCAGACTTTAAAAAAGGAGGTCTAGAAAGAAATAATACTTTATTTATAATAACCAGAAAAAAGACCCTCAAACATTTCTCTCTCTATATTTACACATGCTTGCAAACTACAATTCAGCTCCTTGCAGGGCAATTAGCAGCTGCAGTATCTGATTTTTGAACAGCCTCAGAGCTTTAGACAATTAGTTATCTGATATTTCCATCACCCTTTGGGGACCCACCCAAAATTAGGTTGCAACCCATAGTTTGGAACCACTGTTCTAAGGAGTTGCCTGTGAACAATACCATAATTACCTTGCTGTATTTTTGCAAGGAGCTCTAGAAAAAAGCTTGTCGTGTGTTGTTGCATTTGTTGTACTCTTATTTGTTCTGAGGTTACCTTGCAAACAGTAGGAGCTCAGCTCCTTGCAGGGCAATTACTAGCTCAGTCTAAGTATCCAGAAGATTCCCAAAACCTAATGTGGATGGCAAAAATCACTTAAAGCAAATCATTCAAAAAACAATGTCCCTTTGCTTAGCAATTTAAAAACAGCCTTGCTTACCTTTGTAATGTAATGTAAGGCATTAGGCAGACAATCAATCAGTCTCTCTCCAGACACATAGAAAGGGTTTACTCCTAGCCAGTGACCCTCCCTTCACCCAAAGCGTAGTGATGGGAAATAAAGCAAAGTGATTATCAATCTTCCAAGTGCTGGGGGGGGGGGGAAGGGAAGGGTTGCTTGCTTCAGAGTGAAGCTGTTCTAAGCGCCTAGAGAATGACTGATGGATTGTCAGCCAGCTACCCTTTCTTGCATTAACAATGCTATTGTTAAATGACTTTTTTCCTTTAATTTAAAGGGCCCTCCTCATCCCTTAGAGATAAAACTTTGGGTGAAAAAAATCCATGGATAATTAGGTTTATACCTGTATCAGCAATTTTGCAAACTGCAGGAGCTGAACTCTTTGCAGGGTAATTGGGAGGTACAGGATCTGATTTTTGAACTGCCTCAGGGCTTGAGGCAATTTGTGATCTGGTCTTTCCGTCACCCTTTTGTGACCCACCAAAGAACAAGTTGCAACCCACAGTTTGGGAACCAGTGCTCTGGACCATTTTGATGGAGGCAAGAAGCCCTCCAAGGGGTGACTTGCCTACGCAGTATCAGGGATGCATGGTGGGTGGGGAGGTGGGGCAGAGCCACCCACCAGAGTCCTTTGAAAAGCGCCACTGCTGTGTGAGGCTCCCAAGCACCCAAAACCCACACACTTCACTCCTCAAAGGAGTTCTCCAGTTCAGCTCCTACCTCGACAGGAGTAACAGCCCACTATCCACACTTTCCTGGGAGTAAGCCCCATTGACTCTAATGGGACTTGCTTCTGAGTAAACAGGCATAGTATGGGGCTGTAAATGTGTAAAAGTGAGTCCTGCCTTGGGACCTCACCTGCAGAGCTAGTGACTCTGAGTAGTCAGCCTGGTCGCACAGAGGTGGAACTCTTCGGGCAACTGCACTCTGCACATGCTCAGAGGCACTCACGTCTTCATCACTCAGAGATGTGAGTGCCTCTGAGCATGTGCAGAGTGCAGTTGCCCGCAGAGTCCCACCTCTGCGCAGTCAACCAGGCATCTTTGTCACTCTGCCTTCATAGAGATGCGAGTGCCTCTGAGCATGTGCAGAGTGCAACCGCCTGCTACAGCAATACAAGCAGGCGTGGGGTGAGTGCGAGAGGCCTGAATGGAAGCTGCTGCCCTCGACTCAGAGGGACGGGGGGCAAGGAAGAGCCTGACGAGAGCCCCCCAGACGTCCCTGGCCAGGCTCTGCAGTGCGGGCACCCCGGCCTGAGGCCCCCCAGACGCTCCACCTTCCTCCTGCCCCGACACAGCGCCGGCTTCAGGCAGCGCCTCCGGCTGCCCCCCAGCGGGAGCCCCGACCCCCCACCCTGGGTCGCCCTGCCTCCCGCCAGCCCACAGGCGAGCGCGCATGGCCCGCAACAATGACACGGCCGCCTCAGGGCTGCGGGCCGATGGGCGTTGCTAGGCAACGGCGTCCTCCCCCCAGCCCCATCTGAAGACTCTCCGCTCTCCTCCTCCCTCTCCAGCGCACTTTCCGCGCTTCGGACAACTTACCAGCCCGTCCCGGCAGCCACCGCGCGAGCCCTCTGTCTCAAGACCGAGCTCCGCTACGGCGGCCGAAGAGAAGCAAAAGAGAACAGAGGGCGTTCGGTTTCCTATGGATGGCAGATGGAGAGAGAGATGAGGTCACGTGGTTTTTTCACGGGTTGATTGACAAGAGCTCGGGGCGCGGGGGTGGGGAGGAAGACTGACAGCCAATCAGCGTTAAGCGGAGGGCCCAGCCTGTGAGGTGGCCGGAGCTGCGTGCTCTGTGCAGGTGGTTCTGTCACCTTCTGCTTGTAGTTGTTGTAGCAGGCAGTTGCACTCTGCACATGCTCAGAGGCACTCGCCTCTTTATGAAGACAGAATGGCAAAGATGCGAATGCCTCTGAGCATGTGCATCAGCCCACTAGAGCACCAGCCCACCTTGCTAGAGGTTTGAGGAATGAGCCTGGTTGGCTGCACAGAGGTGGAACTCTGCAGGCAGGTGTGCTCTGCACATGCTCAGGGGCACTCACCTCTTTGTATGACAGAATGACAAATACGTGAATGGCTCTGAGCATGTGCAGAGTGCAGTTGTGTGCAGAGTTCCACCTCTGTGCAGCCAACCAGCTGTGCAGTCACAGCTGTAGTTGCAGGCGGGGTCCCAAGGCAGGGCTCACTTCTACCGCATTTACACCTATGGGGGAAGATAAATGGGCTGGACTAGAGAGCTCCTTTGAGGATAGTACAAAGCTGTCACAGCACAGGGGGGCAGACTGTGTGAATGGGGGGCCTTTGACTTAATAATAATAATAATAACAACAGTATTTATATACTGCTTCTCAACAAAAAGTTCACAAAGCGGTTTACAGAGAAAAATCAAATAATGGCAAATTAACTATTAGTAACTTATTAATAACTATTAATAATAATAATAAAATACATATTTTTATTGTAAATGTGTATTGTCCCCTGGCTGATAGATCAGAAACTTCAGGAGTGGAATCACCTTGTGGACAACGTTCTGTGTTTATTGTCTCCCTAACTAACCCGTTTGTGCCCAGCCCACAGCTGTACACATTTGATCCCTGTTGCGTATATGCAACATTGGGCAGAACTGACTTAAACCACTTCCAGTGCAAAACTGCACATGGTGGCTTAGACATACACTGGGACTTACACCCAAGGAAGCATGGGTAGGACTGCAGCCCTAGAAATGGAAACCTTATACACACACTTACAAGATGAAACACATTTTTGTCTAAATTCCTGGTTCTGATGAGATGGAACTTGTCGGATGAGTGCTGTCCTGAACAGTTTCTTATATAAACAAATTTACACCCCACTTCATTCAAGGCTTTCAAAGCACCCTTAATCTCTGAGATCTATTGATCAAGGAATCTCCTTTAGACAAGAAGTGAGCAGGCAGACAACCTTATTCTTGTGCAGAAGTTGCATTGCTCATCAAGGAACCTTTTTTTGTTATTTGCTAGCTTATCCATAGACCTAAAGGGTGTTTTGGGTGGGTTTTTGTTGTTGCTGTTGTTCTTGCAGCTGGTTGAGGGTGCAGTGCCTAGCTGAGGAAGGCGGCTGTCCCCTTAATTGAGCTTAGCTATGGAGTTGGTGAGGGCAGCTACAGCTGGGGATCCTTCATTTGGTTAGCAACTTGTTTGCTCCAAGCCAGGACACATTTAGGAGGTGGCTTCTCTCACAGGGTCAAATTCCAAGTCACCCATGGAAATTTCTTTGGGGCAAGCAAGTCTTCATCCAAGCCAGTGTGATGTCCCTTTCCCCAGAGGAGACCTCCAGCCTAGCCAGTGTAGGATACAGTGTTGGCCAGGCAGCAAGTCTGCACCAGTGCTGGTTAGGATTGGCCTGCTGTCTGTGTTGTGAGCTGCCTTGAATCATAGGATAAAAGTAGTACAGTCGTGTGCTGCTTAACAACCATTCACTTAAGGATGGACTGCATATATGATGGTGGTCAAAGCACAATAAAGATACTCTTAATGAGGCAATTGAGTCTCCCATAGCCTGCAGCTGAGTGTCTGTTTATACAACAAAGAGGCTCTTAATGCAAAGAAGAGACAATCTATCTCCAGTAGCCTGTGCAACCAGCTAGTGTCTGGCAGGGAGTGTCTGTTTACACAATAAAGGCAATAGATTGGACTGAATATTCACAATAACCTAACAACAGGGATCAGAGAAAGTATCCCCTTTATATACAGGTGGCACACACCTGTATATAAATATATTAAAATAAATTCTGAATAATTTTTTCCTGGAACTTATAAAGTCTTGAATCTTGGATTTATGACAGGAACATCTGTTGCCATGGTTATCATGGTATCAAAATTTCAGCACTACAATTTTGCAGCTGTGTTAAGTGGTGACCAATTCTTATTTCATTAAAATTTCATAAAAACAAAAGCTATTTTAAATGTGACAAATAACTAGGAAATCTTTCCTTTCAAAATGATTTTAATAGTTGTGATAGGTACCCTGCTGATTGCTGTTCAAAGACAGCATTCCTAAAAGAGGTTTTAATTTACTTACAGCTCAGTCCTACCCAACTTTCCAGCACTGGTGCAGCCATGCCAATGGGGTGTGCTCTGTGTCCTACAGTAGGGGGGCAGTCACAGAGACCTCCTCGAGGGAACATTTGTTCCCTTACTTTGGGGCTATGTCATGGCTGCACTGGTGCGGGAAAGTTGGATAGGATTAGGCTGTTAGTAATATAGTTTTAATGTGGAATTTTTTAAATGGTTTTTTACTAGTATTCCTCAGATATAATTTCAAGCTGTTTTTCCATGGGAACCTGTGCCTTCTTATTTATGACATATACTCTTGAAAAAACCTTTCCAGAATGGGGGAAAGGCTTCGTGCTGTGCTTTTTATCCTAGAAGCATCAGATATTTAATGCTTTTCTTCTCTCTTCTTGCTGGAGCTATTTTCTGAAAGCAACACAGAAAGGGCAAGGGAATTTTATTCATCTTTTAACTGAAAAGAGAGAAGTACTGAATCTTTTTTCTTCTCCTTGCCTCTTAGATATTTGAGTTGATGGATTGGTGTTGATAGTTTACTGTCTCTTAGGCAGAAATGCCTAACACTGCCATTTTTATTTAATGGTCTGATTGGCAGAATCGCAAGCATAGCAGAAGCCTTAGGTCCTTGCAATAACAGTGGCATTTCAGAGCAAAGGCACTGAATCTGCCCATCTCTTTAACTTCCCCCACCAAGTGCACTGCAGATTGTTGAATGTGGGGTTTTCCTTCCCCTGCAGTAACCAGTTGCACATCTATGGCAACTATCCTGTCTGCAGAAACATCACGACTAGGGCCTGAAAGAGCCAGTCTGCAGTGCTTGAGAGGAAGGAGTGTAGCGATTGGTGAAAGAGTAGAACTGTTTGCACCTTTTTGTGCCTGATTTGGTTCTTCGGAGTAGTAAGATGTTGTGAGATGGTTGCCTTTTGGAAAGAAAATGTTATTTCATCCAGTTATTGGAGTCAGTTTTAGCCACAAAAGGGTAGCTTCTGATCCAGTGCTAGGAAGGGAAAGAAAAGGTCATTCCTTGCAGAAGACTTGGGTTTCAGTCCTATACACTCTTACCTAGGAGAAAGACCCATTAAACTTAACCCATCTCTACCCAGCCCACAGGTGTACCCCGTTGCATATATGCAACGTTGGGCAGAAATGGTTTAATAAGACTGGCTTCTGATTAGGCATGCATAGGATTGTGCTATCAGGCATCTACATCCTCAGGAGATTCAAAATGTTAACAAAAATTCAAATAGAATATTAAGGTTCTGCTCAAACAGGAACTTAGGCTGCTGAACAATCAGAAATTCACAGCCCAATCTGTCCTCAGGATGCCAGTGTGTGTCCACATATGACAAGCGCAACTACAGCTCTGCCAGCAAAGCCTGCCTGCCAATGGACATACCCCACGAGTCAGTATAGTATCAGAAAAATGCCATATCCCAACCCCCCCCCCCCTTTCAGACAAAAGACACACTAGACAAATGCTATGCCCAGAGAGCTGCGTAGGAAGGAACAATGGAAGGGGAAAGAAACCAAAAAACCTCCCACCACCTTCCTGCCCCATTCATTTTCCACCCACATGACACAGAATACAGAGTCCACTGCACAGCTAGTCACAGCACACCAACCCCAGTACAGGGGGCCAGGCCTCAGAATACCTTATAAGGGCAATAAAAACATCACTTTCAGTTTAAAGTCGCTTTTTTTTTTTTTTTGCTCAAAACAGGCATTCTGAAGAAATTAGTTTTATTAGCTCATCTGTGGAAAAGCTCATCTATGGTAAATAATAAAATTAAGATATTTGCTTTTAAGATTTTAAAAGAACATAGAGAAGTATAAATGAATTATGCAAAACAGTTTGTTTAAACTCACATTGACATAGGAAAATTAAATTCTGAATGTAGAACAATCCTATCTAGCCATACAGAGTAACAGAACATGCATGTTTATTATTTTGAGTTTTGCTTAAAATATTTTATATATACATCAGAAAAGATTAAGGATTAGTTTTCAGTCTCATACAACAAGAAATTTCCTATTGGTGTCAGTCTCTCAGGTTAATCACCTTTCACTTAAATGCATGGAAATTTTACTTCCAAAAGATCACTCAAGCAAAGATACCATCCAATTGAAAACATTTCCTGCAGTTATCACACACCCAGTAGCTGGATCAAATAATTTCTGTAAATTCTTTATTGATGGTAAAGTGATGTCAAATGGGATCTGGAAAGAAAGAGAAACTTCTCTTACTAAACAACATTTACTAAACAAAAAAAAAATCTCAATATGAGGACATTTATTTGAAAAAATTTCTCTCCTGCCTCTCCCCTTGTTAACAAGGCCTTTGAGGTGGCATACAAACATCCAATGCAGAAGCACAATAAATTTACAGAAAATAGAAGAAAAAAAAAAACCATTAACAACAACAAAAAATTTACATTGTTAAAACTGTGTTACACACATTTCAGTTGCCAAAAACAGGCCCTGTGGGTGTTCTCACTGGCCAGCAACCATAACCAGAACAGCAGTGGAAGATGTCCTCATATGTACATATGAGCGTTAAGAGGAAAAACTCTGGAGATGGACAGTGATGCAGTTGTGGGAGAGAAACATTCTGAAGAAAGAATACCTGTGGGTTGCACTGGAGTGAGTAGCGTCTTCCTGACTTCAGAAGGGTCAGGAAACTATCCAGCACCCTCTTTTCCTACCCCTAAATACCCAGAAAATATCCAGAAAAGGGGTACAGGGGGCCTGTGTTTCTTCATCCTCAGGTCCCCAAATCTGCAGTGTGGGCCGACCTGGAGCATCCAGAGGCTCTTCTGAAGCCCACAGAGACTGCGCACATCTGCCTGTGGCCTCTGTGGGCTTCAGAATGAAGCTAAGAATCATTTAAAGGTGACTTCAAACCAGAAATCACCTTTAAACCGCTCCCGATGGCTTTCTGAAGCCCACAGAGGCCACGGGCAGACATGTATGGTCTCTCCGGTCTTCACAAGAGCCTCCAAACCTCAGGTTGGGTTTGGTGAGAGGAGGACTGAAAACCGCAGGTTTCAAACGCCCACAGTTTTCCTTACCCACAGTGGTTCCAGGAACCAAACCCCTGCTGATAATGAGGGCTGCCTGTATTTTCTTTTTCTAGTACAATCCCTGGGGAAAAGGTCAGAGCAGATTGCTAGCAGCTCCCATTACAAAACCACATGCATTTATGTGTCCGCAGTGAAGACAAATATTTGGAATATGTGAGTTTCAGGAAGTCCATCTTTTTTTTTTTAATGTACAATTTGAAATGTAAAAGCAACTGCATGAGAAGAAATGAAGTATTTGCAATACAATAATATCTTCCATTACATAATCCCAGAATTCTCAATATCAGACGGCAAATCTCAGGTAGATTTACTGTGTGCATGGCTGATTTTGAGTGCAATCTTCCCCTCGATGCCTGAGGCTCCTATGACAGCGCTGACTGCCATAAAGCAGTCAGTGCCTCGACAGGTGCTCCGATAGTGTACAAGTTAGTTTGCTGCTGGAAGCGCCAATGCCTTTCTGCCCTGCCATTGCTGACAACCCCGCTCACTGGAGCAAGTAAGAGGCAGGAGGAGGTGGTGGGAGGGCGGAATGGAGGGCATAATGGGGGTGGGAAAGACTCAGGAGGGCAGAATCCATCACAGATAGCCCATGCCAGATCATTTCCCCTCCAGCAGCAGCCTCCTCATCCCATTTCTCTCCTTGGACTTGCGCTGGCAAACATGCTAACGCAGGTTCAAGGAGACCCATTGCAGGTTAGGATGCTTACGCAGGGGTAAGAGGATTAAAACATTTTCCCTACTGAAGCCTCCTGGCCCACCCACTCCCACTGCAGAATACAGCGTTCACCAGTTTGGTGTCACTATGATGGGGGAAGGGGAGATAATAAGATTGGGCTGTTGCTGTTTCATGCCCTGTGCTGAAGCTTATATTCCTGGCAATAAAGCAATTGAATTTATAATTTTGCTGATATAAATATTTTTGAATATGACACATGTTTTGAATAT
The DNA here is from genome assembly GCF_035046505.1 of Tiliqua scincoides. Taxonomy (NCBI): domain Eukaryota; kingdom Metazoa; phylum Chordata; class Lepidosauria; order Squamata; family Scincidae; genus Tiliqua; species Tiliqua scincoides. The sequence continues at coordinate 63,856,983 of NC_089827.1, forward strand.
GACCATGTTTTATTAAAACTCAATAGTAGGGAAATGCTGTGTAAGGTGACAATTTGTCAGCTTTATGTATTAAAATTTAAATAACATACCTCAGTAAGTGGTAACAACTGCTTTCGGCCAATGGACAACAAGACTTTTATTTCAGAAAAGCACTGTTTGACCATTTTCTAAATGAAACAAAAGAAAACAATAAATGCTATTATTATACTGTATGATTTTCTTTGATAGGTCTTATTGCTTGTAGTGTTGTGTGAACTACTTTGTTCAAAGCAAAGGCCATTTGGGTTTTTTACGTGTTCTTGTAAAATACTTGAGGGGGGATGGGACGAGCCTTTTCAGACATTCAACCAAGGGCACAATCCTAACTATCAGTTAGGCTGGACCAAGTCCCTTGCATCAGCCCAGGAGGATCGCAAACATGTTGTAAAATACATTTGCACCTTCTTGTGTGTTGGCTGGGCCATGTAGGCTGCATCCAGCCTCCACTTCGTTGCGGGGCGGGAAGGTTATGTCGGCCAACCTCAGCAGATCCAGGGGTCTGGGGAGGAGGTGGGAGAGAGGCCAGGGAGCAGGTGGGTGGGGAGTGAGAGGCGTGGCTGGGACCCAGCAGTTATGCCAGATCCTAACCCAGTTCTTCGAGCAGCGCGGAGCGGCTCTAAGTCACTACTTTCTCCTTGGACTTGCGTCACCTCCCAAGATGGCACAGGTCCGAGGAGACCCAGCAGGGCTGTGGTGGCTTACACAGGGGTAAGGGGAAGAGTTTCTCTTTGCCTCCGGCTGAACCAATTCTGGTCCCAATCTTGAGCTGGATATAGCACAGGCCTCCTGGCCTGCTTGTTCCAGTATAAGATAGAATTGTACTGCTAAACACTTGATAAACCCTCAAATGGGTGAAGTGCACTTTTGCTAGCCCCCTATTCCAAAGCAAAAACATTTGTGAAGGTGGCAGGGACACTGCTGTGTCCTCAACTATTGTACTGATGACCATGGTGTTGCTTACCTTGATAAGTTTATGGTGTCGAATGAAGGGTGTTAACCCCCTTTTCTAAGGAGTCTGTTATGTAAGAAACACAACACTTCCAAAACTCCTCCTTTATCCTATTTTAATCACTTCCTTTGCAGTAATGTAGCAATTTAAGATAAATGATCCCTGCAGTCCATTACTGGAAACCCTGGTCCAGCAGAGTATTGAACCATAATCAGCAATAATCTCAGAATGGAAAGGAGCAGAAGAGCAGAGCCATAGGTTTACTAAGCCTGAGGCTCTAACTTTTCATTAATACTGAAAACAGCAGCATAATATTGTTTTTGGCCAAATGGCACACATTAAGAAGAAGGGTAAATACAGTAGTTGCAAATCCTGAAGAACCTTGAGTTGATCACAGAACTCTGGTTTTGGCCTCAAGTTTTGGTTGTTTGTTTTAATATAAAACCAGCCACAAAGGTGTTGTGGCAAAATGTAAGTTATATAGTGAAATTTCAATGTTATTGTGAAAACAACGAGCACATTTTTAAGAATTTCATGTGCAATTCACATTTGGGCATTTTAATTTTTCTCATATTTGTACCATATGAAGGGATTCTACCTTTCAACAACCAAAATTAAAATGTTCCTGACCTGGCAACACAGGTACAAATCCTAGCCAACTTTCCAGCGCTGGTGCAGCCATGCCAATGGGGCATATGCCACATCCTGCAGTAGGAGGGCATTCACGGAGGCCTCCTCCACATAGGGGAACATTTGTTCCCTTTCCTTTAGGCTGCATTGCAGCTGCACTGGCACTGGAAAGTTGGATAGGATTGGGCCCTCAATCAGAAATATTGGCACCCACAGAGCTGCCTAGAACACAATATAAAGAACCTTGCAATTTCATGGCAACACTATTTTCCACTGATCGGATCCAGAGAACTACGAGTGGTGTTTTGTTCACAAAATAGGGCTTTTCCTACTGTCTCCTCCACCCACAAAAGCCCTGGAAAGGCAATCCTGAGGATCAGAAAACCCTCAGAAATATTGTGAGATATGGTGCTTCAGGAAGGCAGAATTAGCAGGATTGGTCTCCCCTTCCTAGATTCCATGCCATGGCACTTCCATAGTTCTAAATACTTCAGTCATGGGGCAAGTACTAGGATAGGGTTATTTAGCTATGAAATAAAATATTTGTAAAATTTCAGTCCTTCAAAATATTCTTTAAAAAACGGTGCTAACTGCCATTTAAACGTATTGTACATTAAGATCGGTTAAAATATTTGTCACCCAAACCACTCAGGATGTAGCTTTGTAGTATGGAAAACAGTGAGCTGTTGTCTGTGCTGTCACAATATCCATCAAATGAAATGACAGCACATGCATCATTAATCATTTTTTAGAATAGATACAGAAGGAAAACTGTCACATGATAAATGTCGCCTACCTTGAAAATAAATGTCTACTTTGCCTTGACATTCATCAAGCAGCAACTGTACTGAGGCAGCATTCCACTCCACTGATATTAACACAAACAGATCACGGGGAAATTTCTGGACTGGACCGTCTCTCAATAGTTTTGGTTGTTTGGTAACCAAACCTTATTCAGTCTTCTACATAAAAATACTAAGAAATGTAGTGGACAAAAAAAAATAAAGAATTCCCTTGGTGCTTTTACACCACACTTCCCTTTTAGAAGCCAGTGCTCATCTCGTGTTGAGGAAGGCAAGTAGTTCTTAACTAATTTGGGGGAAAAAATTAAAAGGTGAAGCTAAAATGTATGAGCCTAGATTGATAAATTATTCTGCGTTGGACCTAGGGCCTGCTTGATACCATCATACCCCTTGATGTTGCCCGTGTCAGCTGCTATCTGTATCTGGGAGCAGAGCTGGAGCCAGTAGTCATTAGCACATCTCCTGGCAGTCTGCTGGACTTTACTGCGAGCAGCTCGGAGGACCTGCAGGTTGCACTCACTGGGACAGGCCTTGTATGCTGCTTGAGCTCTCCTCTTTTCCTGGTGTCAACTCCTGGTGTCAACTCCTCAGAGTGGGCTTCAAACCAGTCTGCCGTCTTGTTGGTCTTCTTGCCAAATATGGACAAAGCGTTGTTGTAAACTGCATTCTTGAAATGTTCCCATCTGTTGGATGCGTTTGCGTTGACCGGGCCTGGAAGAGATTCCTCAAATGCTCGCGCAAATTCTTCCACTTTTCTATGATCCCGGGTCTTGCTGGTATCAATGCGAGGTCTTCCTTCCTTTGGTGGTGCAGTCGCTTTGTTTGCAGTTTCACTCTGCTGCACACCAGGGAGTGGTCAGTGTCGCAGGCAGCACCCTGATAGCTGCGTGTGATCTTGATGCTGGGAAGGCTGGAGCGTTTGGTGAGAATCAGGTCGAGCTGGTGCCAGTGCTTTGATCTTGGGTGTCTCCAAGAGACTCTATGTTGAGGCTTCGTGTTGAACAAAGTCGTGTTGGACAAAGTTCCAAACAACACAGTCCTGGAACATGCTGGAATCCCTAGCATGTATGCACTGCTGAGACGCCTGCGTTGGCTCGGTCATGTTGTGAGAATGGATGATGGCCGGATCCCAAAGGATCTCCTCTATGGAGAACTCATGCAAGGAAAGTGCCCTACAGGTAGACCACAGCTGCGATACAAGGACATCTGCAAGAGGGATCTGAAGGCCTTAGGAGTGGACCTCAACAGGTGGGAAACCCTGGCCTCTGAGCGGCCCGATTGGAAGCAGGCTGTGCAGCATGGCCTTTCCCAGTTTGAAGAGACACTTGGCCAACAGTCTGAGGCAAAGAGGCAAAGAAGGAAGGCCCATAGCCAGGGAGACAGACCAAGGACAGACTGCACTTGCTCCCAGTGTAGAAGGGATTGTCACTCCCGAATTGGCCTTTTCAGCCACGCTAGACGCTGTTCCAGAACCACCATTCAGAGCGCAATACCATAGTCTTTCGAGACTGAAGGTTGCCTACTACAGATTGATAAACCACATGTGCCTGAATTCATGCTGATTTAAAAATCTACACTGTTTTTTCAAGAGCCCAGCTGGGAAGAAGGCAGTGCAACACAGTCACCTGCAGTTCAGCAGTAGCATGAAGTTTCTGGATTGCTCATACCTGGTTTAAGTAGTAGGAACTTCATGTTCTGGTTTTTTTCTTGGTGAACAAAGCAGTTCCATGTTCTTACTGCACTTACTCTTCTAGCTTCAGATACTGCTTCCAGGGACCCTGAGACTCAAACACATCCTCCAGGCTAAGTTCACTTATGGCTACACACAACAGCAGTTTGTGTGCTGTCTGAACACCAAGGACCCATTCAGAGCCTGTTCTTACAATAAAGCTGTTTTGGGCTCCCACCATAGTTAATCTCCCACCCTGGGCCTATGATGTGCAGAAAGGCAAGACAGAAATGGAAGAAATGTATTTCTCTACACAGCTTGTTTTACTGAATCTGAATTGGACTGGCATCATAGGGGAACCCCCCTTCACTGCTTTCTAGCCACCATTAGATTCAGTGAAGGTAATGATCCATTCAGGTAACACTTTTGAGTGTGCAACGCATTTCACATGTAGTATCTTGATGTTGTCCTTACAACAACCCTGTAAGGTAAGTATTCATGATGAACTTACCTTACAAAAATAAACAAAAGAGACAAAAATAAATGCCACACTCTGCTTTCTGAACAATCTGTCTTTCCATACCTTTGTTTTTTCATCAAGCTTCACCTTTCCAATCTGGATTTGGGATCTTGTTAAAAGGAAATCTTTCTGTGTTTGTGAGTCAGCAGTCACTGGTGATTGCATTAATATTTCAATGTGTTGCCTCAGATCAGACAACTTTTCACATACAGCAATAACACTGAAAGAACAGAGCGTTAACACTATAAAATAATACCATAAATATTGTACATGTGAAGTAAAATTTTCTTTCCTGAGTAATAACATTACCTTGGGACTTTGGATTTTCACTTTTTATTGCCTTATTATACTAGGATAGATATTAGGTTTACCTAGGTAGGCTTTACACAACGCAGCAATGGCACAGGAACCACTTTTTGGTGGGACAACCCCATGGTGCTAAAGCCATGTTTAAAGGCCCACAGTCATGCAGGCAAGGTCAAATATACAGGTCTCCCCCATGGAACTGACATTCTCCCTCATGCCAATCCATGAAAAAATGCCCTTACAATTGGCCTCACCACCTTGGTTATAGCCTTTAAACACTGAAACAGCCCAATGGACTCTCAGGGCATTGCTGCAGCATGTAAAGAGCAGTTTAGCTTAAGCTTTACCTGAAATTTTCACGCACAGTCATTCCCCATATTTATAGGTCTTCACTTTAATGAGAATTTTAGACAGTCCAGGTGCAAAAGAACCCATATGAAATGGTAATAGTAAATAGGTTTGGAAAATTATTTGCAATTATTTCTTTAGTGTAGACTGTTTAGATTCCATAACCTTAAGGGTTGCACTCGGCTTTTCTGGTAACTTGGATTAGATTTAACACTTGGAAGTCTCAGAAAAATTCAAAGAAGTTCTTCGGCTGGACTAGGACTATTCCTTTTGTTGGTTTTCTTCTGGTTTATCCATCCCACGGTCTGGCATGGAGCTTGGCCACACAGCATCCTAAGTGCAAACTGAGCAGGCTGGAGGTCTTGAGGCAAGGGGACATTTGTCCCTTTACCCCAGGTAGAGCCCCAGTCTGCTGAATGGGACAACTCAGATCTGTGACTGCTAAATAGCCGGCGCAAGTCCAAGCTGCCTCATGTCGAGTTCTCAGGACCAGAAAGGGAGATAAGATTTGGCCCTATCCTGCCCTGGGACCAGATGTGGCCATCCCTCATGCTTCCCCTGGCCCTGCTCTGATGTGCATTCCCTCTTGCACCAGCACCAGTGGGGCAGCACAGGCCTTCCCATCAGCATGCCTAATTTCTAAGCTGTCGTGATGTGCTTTACGGCACATCTGAGACAGCCTAGGCCAGCAAAACAGTCATTGCACTGGCTCTACAGTTGGTTAGGATTGTGCCACCAGTTTCATAGTTAGGATTGTGCTGCCATTTTCATAATTTCTAGTCCTGCTTTCCTATTTCACAATCTGATAGATTCCTGGATTCAAATACCTCTTACCAGCTCTGCTTCACTTCAAGTCAAGTCATTATTCCAGTGTACCACCAAATACAAAGATCTGCTGTTTTGGTATTTACTGCCTGGAATTCTCCAGAAGACCTTGCCTGGTGTACTGCACACATGCACCAGGGTTCTTCTGCTCCTTACACCCTGAAAAAAGCCATCTGATCCTGAGACCCAAAAGGGATGCATTAAGTGTTGCAATTGGGGGAGAACCAGAGACCTCTTCGGCATCTGCATAAATAATGCTCACTTATATGCAATTTAACAATGCAAAATGGACAGACTAGACTGAGTTACCTTTTCAGTGGGATCCACAAATAACCACAATTTATATTCGCTGAATTGAAGTACTTGACGTTGGTAATTTGGACTGGTTTTGTGTTATAAGCATAAACAAACAAAACCTACACAAAAAATAAAAAATACATATATCAAAAATGATATTAGATTAGTAATAGAACATGAAATACCTGTAAATCCTAATCCCTTTTCCAGGCCAGGCAGTCCTAAACAGGGCTGCTCAGATTTTTGGCAGCTGGCACTGATCCAAGTAGCCCCATTGGGCTGGCTAGGTTGTTATTTGGGGTAAGGGGAAAAATATCCCCTTACCCCAAGGAGATCTCCAGCCAGCTCCCAACTAGCGCTGTATACAGCACAAGGCAGGCAGCCTGGTTGTGCCAGCACTAGTTGGAATTGGGCTCTGAATTGTTTTAGATGGGTTTATTAAGCTTAATTCTGTCTTTTAGTGCATTGTTTAGTCAGAAAGGAATGTACAGTAGTATCAGCCACCACCTATATTCACATTTACTGCATATGTACAGGATTGCTTAAAAGCATGGTTCATTTTAAAAGAAAGTGCCAGAACTTATTTTGTGATCATACCATAGTGAGTTCTCCTTCTAACATCTGTTCCAAGGATGGAAGGTACCACTGCACGCAAAGCTCTCTGATGGGAGTACTAGTTGCCTTGTTCTCTATCTGAATATTCATCTCAGAGCTACACTCCAGACTGGAAGCTAGTGACTCTGTTGACATCTGTATTGACCCTGCAAGTGTTTCAAGGGTTGGCTGAAAATAACAACCAAGCATAAAATTATAATTGTTTAAACAGTTTGTCCTCACATGAACAACGTACTAAAACATAACATTAAAAAATTGACAAATCTATTTAGTGGGTCTGCATCGTATTTCAGGGCTGCTGTGACATCAATTTCTATGTAATTAGTTTTTTTATATGCTTATTCAGGTAAAACTGAAGCTCTTGAAGAAACCTCCCTCCATTTTGCCTGAGAAAGCTATTTTTAAAAGTTCACAGTGAGAGGTTGTTTTTCATGAATAAACTGAAGACTAATTAAACATAGGTTGATAACTGAATTTCTAAGCATTTCCTTCTTCACACTTAACCCTTAAAATATTAGTGGTAAATCAGGAAAAAAACTTTAACTTCAAATTGAATTTTTGTGTTTAAAACTGAATTCCTTTCTTGATATGCTCAGCACAACACATAGATAGAGGTTTGTTTCTGGTAAGATAAGATTACAGCCCAAGTCTTACTGAATACAATGGGCTTACTTCTGAGTAAGGTAATAAACACCATTTTTGAACACTTCTACACATAAGATGTATTTCCCTCTGGATGAAAGCAGGAACATTACCTTTTGCAAAATACTTGCACTAATGCAAGGCTTTTGAAAATCATATAGCTCCCTGGGAGGCTCTTGAAGGCTGCCGCCAGGATACACAGGCAAATAGGTTTTCAGGAAAGAATGCACTGCTGCTAAACGAAGGGTGGTTGATGTGTCAAATACAGAAGTGAACAGTGCATCTTCTTTAGCAAACAGGCCTGCACCTTCTTTTGGGACAGCTGCAGAAAGGGCAGACATTTCATGACTATTTCTGCTTATGACTTTAAAAATACAAAAGATTCATAATATATGTGAGCATTGTGCACTCAGTACATGTTAATTTAAAATCAGAAAACTACACATTTGGGCATCATTGCTGGTTAGAATTACAGGGACAGCCCCCGTATCCACAGATCCTGCATTCGTGGATTCACTTATCCACAGATTGGGTCTGCAGCCTCCCTCCACGTGTAGTCCCCACGGAGGGTCATTTAAGCCCAGCAGATGCCATGGACATCTGTCCAAGACCTCTGCAGGCTCAGACTGAGCCTTAGAGACAAAAACATGTGACTTCTGTTTTTTCTGAAAAACCAGAAGTGATGTTTTTAATGCCTTATAAGGCATTGGGAGATCCAAGAAAGCCTTCAGGCCATATGGTGGCACATACAGTGTACCATTGTGGGTCATTTTGGAGCTGTCACCACAAACAGTAGCAGTGTCAGCAGGCCGCTGCCACAGCCAGCTACCCACTGGAGTGCAGGTAAGCTGGCACAGGTCGGCAGTGGGAGGAAGAGAGCAGGGAGGGAGAGGAACAGGGGTGTTTCTGGACAGGGAGGGAGACGGCAGGAGGCAGAGGAGGGAGGATACAGGCAGATACAGGAGGGAGCAACTTGCACTAGGGTCCTCCCTCTCCCCTTCCCTCTCCACTAAGCTCCCTGAACTTACTCCAGCAAAACAGCTGGCATAGGTCCAAGGAAACTCATTGGGGAAGCAAAGGCTTACCCTGAGGTATGGGAACAAACATTTCCTTACCTTGAGGTAGCCTCTGTGACTGCCCCCCCCCCGCTGCAGGATGCAGCATGTGCCTCATTGGCCATGCTGCATCAGTGCTGGGGGCTTTAGTTAGGATTGGGCTCTTTCAGCAATATTATAGCCACTGCCTATGGTAAATGTATGCATTCATATGTCTTGCTGTACTCTGGTAAAGTCAGTTTTGCAAATTTTGTAAACTGTAGACTCTAGAAACAAGCATGGCAGCCCTGTTGTAACAAATTCATATTTTGTGATACAACAGTCACGGTCACAAGCAACACACATACCTTTATATTCCAGAAGCACTTTTCTCCAACCATTTTACAGTTATTGTGTTAAAAAAAAACCACCAAATTTTCTCTCTCTCTCTCTCTCTCTCTCTCTCTCTCTCACACACACACACACACACACACACACACACACACACACACACACACACACACACACAGTTATCAAACTACTGATGCTGGAAGAAAGCTGGTGCTGTGGCAAAACTAGGGGGGAAACAGTTTCTCTTCTTTCAGAAAAATAAACATCTGCCTACCACATGCATTTGCTCCACGATATTAGTTCTCAAAATGTGAAATATGTCCTACCTAGCAGGGGGCTCATGTTCAAGAGTCTGGTTAAGTAAGTGTGGTAGCGAATTATGTGGACCCAGGAAATCTTTGGTTTGCCCTGGCTCTCCTCAGAAGACATGCTTTGAGATCCATCAGTTTCTGATCTATCATCAGGTACAGAAGGCACCGTGGGAGCTTTATAGCTAACTTCATAGCCATCTGGAAATTGGGGGGGAAAAATGTTTAACAAATTGCCAGTTCTCAGAAATAGCCAAGAATACACAGTCATCAAGTAGTCATTCTGAAATTCCATACTGTGAAAAATTCAGCATAAAACAAATTGCATCCAGTTGCAACAAAAAGAAACTCAATCAAGACATTTCTAGCTGTAGTATAGGCAAGTTTTTCACCAGAAAGAGGGAGAAAAAGTCACAACTCATATAGCCTAATTGTATGCATTGGCAAACTGGGCTTTTTAACCCAACAGCTCTACCATAGTAAAGACTCAGTCAGATCTATTTGCTACCCTTCTCCATTACATTCTTTCTTCCTCTTTGCAGCTGTAGAAATTAGCCCATATGCTAAGCAAGGGTTACTATTTACATAAAGGGCAGCCCACTTCAGAGTAGTGCTGGCACAGTGGGGCTGCACAGCCTCTGCTCTATCCAGCACTTGTCAAGAGCAGGCTGAAGAACTCCTCACGGTAAGGGGATATCTTTCCCGTTATGCCAAGTAATGTCCCATGGGGCTATTCAGATCTGTGCCGGCTAAATAGCAGGCATAAGTCCAAGCAGCCCTGTGTAAATCTGGCAGGCCTGGGACTGGGATTAGGATACGGTGGAGGCCTGCTCCACCAATCTTGCCCCTCTTCTGGGTCAGTTCTGCCCTGTTCCATTCTCTCCCACCAGAAGAACTTTTGGTTTTCTCTTATAATCTGACTTGACTCAGTTGACTGATGAATTTATAATCCTCCTGAATATGTGTAAATCAATCTGGCCTACAAATACCTTGGTGCAGATGACCTGTTTGCTCATACTCTTTCTGTTAAGCTATGATCTAAATTAACCCTGGGGGCTGGGGATAAGAATAGGCCCTCAGTTTGGCTGTACTTGTTGTAAGAGTAGATGGAACTGTTAGCCTGGGAAGGCAGCTCATCTGAGAGAAGGAAAACTCTGATCCCAAACCTCCACTGCCTTGTGGCTACATCCAGTTATGGAAAAGGCTTCAGGAGTCAATCTCAAAGCAAAATCCGGAGCCAGAGTCCCTGAGACAGTTCATGGCTGAACACAATCACGTTCTGGCAACTATTGCGACGCCACTGGAACCAACCGTATTGGCTTCTGCCTTTCCATTGGACCATTTCAGCGACGTGGAGAGGGGGGATTGGCTGTATGGGTAACAGTCTATCCTCCATATCTACTTTACCCAGGCTTCGCACACTGGAGAGGACACTCTGTTCCAGAACCACTATTCAGAGCACGATACCATAGTCTTCCGAGACTGAAGGATGCCAACATTTGATGATCTAAATTATTTGTATTAATATCTGAGATTATTTTATTACTAATTCTCCCTGTAACTGGAACACACATGGAGCTGCAACAAAGGTTCCTTTATTATCTCATAGCGGGTCTAACACAATATGGCAAACAGACACAAAAGCACCCAATAAACACAAGTGTTAGTAAGTGCTTCCCAGTATACAATTAGGAATTCCCAATAAGAACCTACTCTCCAAAAGGGGGCACTTTGACACATAACCACTGTATACTGTTAATAATAGCTAGTATTCTGCACCATGCAACTTGATATACAGGTTGAGTGGAACTCACATAGATGGCAATCATCGCATTAAAGCAAATCCATTAAAAAAACAATGTCCCTTTGCTAAGCAATTTAAAAACAGTCCTGCTGACCTTTGTGATGTAAAACAGGGTCATTAGGTAGACAATCCATCAATCAGTCTCTCTCCAGGTGCTTAGAAAGGCTTCACTCCGAGCCAGTAACCCCTCCCTTCACCAATGCAAAGTGATTATCTTTCTTTTACATATTCAGGAGGAAGGGAGCGGTTCCTTGCCTTGGAGTGAAGCTGTTCTAAGTGCCTGGAGAGAAAATGATTGATGGAATATCAGTCGGCTGCCCCCTCTCACATTAACGAGGCTATTGCTAAACTTTTTTTCTTTAATTTCAAGGAGCCTTCTCATCGTGCTGAGATAAAGCTGCAGGTAAAAAATCCATGGATAATTAGATATACCTGCACAGACAATGAATTTATAAAATATCATGAGTCTGATCCAATCCAAAAGGAATAGTGCTTAGACAGACTGCCATTAGGAATACTAGAACCATGTTCCCCAACCTTCAGAGTGCACACAGATATTGCATCAGTCTATTATGAGAAACTGGAGGTGCATGTGCACCTCCCATATCCAATCCACCCTATTGGATGAATGCAATTACCCTAGATGACGCTGGCATACACACTGACTGGGGATGGAAGAATATGATTCTGTCACGCCTACAGTAATTTCTCAAGTGCTGTACTTGCACTGGGTTAGATCAAACTTTATGTGTTTTACATATTAAAACTTTATTCATAACTTAGATATTTACATATTTCCTATAAATTGTATATAAGCCAATATACAAAATATATACTTTCAAATGTATAAATTTTCTTAATATTCTTCAATCCAAATTTAGTATGATATGGTGCTTATTTTTCTTACAAAATTTTCTTTTTATGAAAAGTTGGATTATTACTATTATTATTTTATTGTTACTTTCTCTATTCACTTTTCCATTTCCTCAAGCTACTAGGACATACCTTTGTAGACTCTGCATGAAGAACTAAACACAAAACAGTAGGTGTAGCAAACAATCATGTGTATTACTGTTGACCATGCTTGTGAAATGTAATTGAAATGGTTCTTGAACTTGGGTAAACACCTGCAAAAGTTGGGATTAGGAGGATCCTGGCAACTTCCCCAAGCCATTTGGCAACAGCTTTTTAGAGCTGACAGGTGAGTGTGTTGGCTTATGTAGCAACAATCAGGAAAACATTCAGAGAACATCTTGCACGATGCCTGTGAGGAATGTGGTCATAGGAAGCAGATCTTTATTTTTATTACTTTTTGTATGCAGTATAAAGCAAGACAGAGTTTTCTTTTTAGTACTCAAGTATAAGAAAAACAGTGCAGACACTAACTTGGGGTGGCCTTTTACAGTCACTTTGAGGTGACTAGTGCATGCTAATTTTACAGTTGGCTTTAACAACATTCAAACCATAGAATAATGTAAGATCAATAGACAATTACCAGATAAAAAATCCTTGTAGGAAGAACTGAGGTCCAGACGAGCAAATTCTGGAATCTCTTGCTGTATTCTTTCCCTAATGTCATATAATTTAACAGCCTTCTTCCCAATTAACTGCTGGGAAGCCAGAAAAGCTTCACTGACCTAGAATTAAGATATATTCAATCAAATTTGGTTCATTATAATGTGCACTCTAAAACTGGAAATCTAAACGTATCAACAAAAAGTATGCACTCAATATATGTTAAATGTTTATAATATGTTGTTATACCCACCTTTTTCTTCCCACTCTGGATATGTTCAAGGCAATTAACAATTTTATTTAAAAGTACCATAAATATAAATGTCTAAAGAAATGTTTCGTGTTTTTTTGACATATGTGACCAAATCTTTGTCACTGACAAGTTAATTATTACACAAATGATTTCAAATCCTACATATTTGCCAGCATTGCACAGCCAGCTAATATCATGACAGAAAACTATACATAATTATGAGCCACTTACCAGTCTACAGTGCGTTGAATCAAAGTAGAAATTGTTTCTATTTTTAGCCCAATCCTATTGTTTGCCCCCACAGATGCAGCAGCACCAAAATGGCTACCGCTGCATCCTGCAGTGAGGGGGGGAAGTCAAGAACATCTCCTCAGGGTAAGGAAACAATTGACCTTCTCCTCGCTGCCACCACAAGTAGCGTCCTCCCCACCTTCTGTAGCAGCAGCCTGGAGGAGCACAGCTCTGCATACTCCCAAAAAGCATTTTTTTTTAATGTTGTAAACTGCCTACCGCCAACCTAACACTAGTTCTGGTGGCGGTATATAGAGTTTAAAATTCCTCCACTCACTTTCAATGTAAAATTTTAAACCAGTGGTTTAGATCCAAAAGAAAGGTCTTTTCCATTCATGGAAGAATTGCTTCCAATCTAGTGGAGGAGGATTGTGGAAGAAAATAAAAAGGACCCCAAATCCAAAGACATTAATCTGTTTGCCAAAGCTCATCTAAGATGTTATGACACACTAGACTTATGCTGCAGCCTTTATATTTCTAAGGGTGCAATTCTAACTCACTTTCCAGCACCAACATAAGGGCAATGCAACTCTGAGCTAAGGGAACAAGCATTCCCTTACTTTGAGGAAGCCTCTGCAAGTGCCACCCAACTGCAGGATGCAGTACATGTCCCATTGGCACAGATATGCTAGTGCTGGAAAGCTGGTTAGGATTTGGACCTAAGGGTTCAATCCTATCTTTGCTACATGATCCACTGTTGTGGCAGCCACTCTGCTGGCAGAGGAGCTGGTACAGGGGCGGGTGGGGTTGATTGCAGAGGCACTGGCATCCATCATATCCAAAACCCCTGTTCTGGCCTGGACACACCCTCACGAGGCAACTCAGAGCTATGCCAGCAAAAGAACCAACATAGCTTTGAGGAGTTCTATAGAGGACCAGATGGCAACCAAGGACTTTACTTACCTCCCACAGCCGGTCTGGTCTCTTGTAGCAGATGCTGTGTCAAAGGCCCTGGACTGTGTGCGCTGGCCCAGGATAGGATTGGGTCATTATTCACTATACTTCTCATATGGTAACATATATACTGTGCTGCTGCACTGCAAAAAGTCTTCTGCTAGTGCTTGTGCAAGAGTTCACACCCAGCATTAATCTGTTCCTTCTTCTCTTTTCAATCTAGAGACTACTGTAACAATAATGGGATTACTGAATTTAATAGTTCCCCTTGCTCAAGTTGTAACCATGACATTCTTCAGCTATTCAAAAGACGTTACTTAACGCTGCAGCTACAAAAGCTTTCTGGCTCATAAAAATATATTGCCAACCCATTTTCCTTTCTTTCCCCTAATGCAAACTGCAGGACGGTTAATGTTTTTTCACCGGAGGCAAGTTTAATAATTATCAGTCAAAGATGTATTAGATTATTTAAAACTCACAAACCTGTGCAGCAGCTCTTACTGCAATCCAAATCTGTACTCTGTTAATGTCATGAGGTGTAATTTCCTCAGAACTAGGTCGGTCTCTGCTGTCATCCTAAAATTGAGCAAAAATTCTGAATTAGATTAGTATGAAATTAAAGATTAGGGAAGCACATTGAGTCACATTTTTAAAACCACACAACCCACTCTAAAAACTTCAGAACTCCTGTGAAGAAACAATTAGACCTGTAAGGACTATTAGAATTGTGAGTACACAAATGCTTTTGAAAGGCAGTGAAGACTGGGTCTGTCTCTTCTAGTTTCTCCCTCTAAAAGCAGAGAGAAAAAGAGATAGAATAAAAATAACACAATTAATAAGGGAGAGGGGGAAAAACAGAGTTGGTAAACAGAGTACAAGAGAGGCTTTCTGAACACTCCCACCCACCCCCTGCAACCTAACAGCATAATCAAGGGCATAATTACACTGAAATACATCTCATGGAGTCCAGTAGGACTTACTCCCAGGAATATGTGCATATTGCAACATTTTATTGCAGGGTCCCACTTGTACCATATGAACAGCAAACTCGATTTTCCCATAACACAAATATCAAAACTAAGCATTAAGTGGCTAGAATTAAGCATAGGTTTTTTATTATTATTAATTAAAATACAGCAATACCTCCCGTAACGCATTGTGTCCTTCAGCACTGATTTGCTCAGTGGTTTTGTTGTGGCAGTGACACAGTGACAGTTGATTCACACTGATTCACTTACTTCCAGGAAACTGTGTATAGGATTACAGCCATAAACTCTGATAAGCATTGATATCCAGAGCTTGGAAGACAGTCTGTCTATTCCTTTGAGTTCCACAAATTAATGTGTCATGAAGTAGATCAGTGTTTCTCAAACTGTGGGTCGGGACCCACTAGGTGGGTCGCGAGACAATATCAGGTGGGTTCCCATTCATTTAAATATTTTATTTTTAATATATTAGACTTGATGCTACCACGATATGTGATTGCATTTGGTAAAATGTTACAGACCTGTACTTTTAACAAACTACTATGTATATTCTTTTAACAATGATAGTAAAGGAAACTTACTCCTGGGTAAGTGTGGGTAGGATTATAGCCTAGGATAGTTAAAAAATTTCCTGCTTGATGATGTTACTTCCAGTCATGACATCACTTCCGGTGGGTCCCAACAGATTCTCATTCTGTCCCGGTGGGTCCCAGTGTTAAATGTGTGAGAACCACTGAAGTAGATGGTTGATCATTCTAGAATGCACAGGTGGCTTTTTTCCAGAGACAGTTTCCTTGGCGATTATAAACATCTATCTAAGAACTGACTGATGAATAACAATCTTCGCATTTCTCAAATTTGACTATGGCATAGCCAAAATTAGGTGGTACAGAAGAAGCAGTCAGGGTATAACAATCCTACAAGAGCACAATGCAGTTCCCTTAGGCCACCCCCTCAACTTTATATCTATCCATTTCAAAAAATTTTCCACCAGTTTGTAGGTGAATTGAGCACGCTCCTTGCTACGATCTGAACAATGTTAGCCTGATAACTTCATCCCTAGAAGAAGAATACAAATACTATACTACTCCATGCTCCTGTGAGCATATTTCTAGTTTGAAGTAGTAGTGTGGAATAAGAAAAAGATTAGATCAATATGAGTATGTTCAAAGGAGTGAAAACAGCTCCAAGGTCTGGATATCAATTGCTTTTCTCAGAAAAATAAGACAACTAGAAAAGTTAAAATACCATAAATGGGGACATGAAAACAAGGAGTGCTGCTCTCAACTTTTATCATTCCTATCCTAAAGATACACACGCACGCACGCACACACATCACCACAGCTTGTGCTACATCCCATGAGGGAATTTAGCAGGCAGAAAGCCTCCTTGAGGTAAAGGGACATTCTCTTACCCTGGTGTAAGCCTCCGTCTGTGGCAACGGGCCTACTCGGACCTGTGTCAGCTAAATCACTGGTGCACGTCCACATTGATCTGTGTCACTGGATCAGACCAGGGAAGGCAGATATGACGCAGAAGTCTTCAACGCTGCTGATCCTGCCCCCTTCCCAGGCCTGATCCGCCTATCACTGCCCTCCTTGTCCCATTCTGTCCCTTCCCTGCCCTCTCCCCATTCCCCATTGCCCAGTGGGAACTTACCACGTCTGGCATGTGCTGCTTCTTCTGAGGGTGCACAGGGGCAGGGGCGCTGGCCTTCCTGCCAACACACCAAACTGCTATGCCATCTTAAAGTGCTTCATGGCACTTCTGCAACAGCTAGCGTTGGCACAGCAAATGCTCTGCCAGTGCAGAGGCTGGCTAGGATTGTGCCCACAAGATATTATGATGAACTCATCTTGGGGAAGAGGTCCTTTTCAGTTTAGGTACTACAAAAGGATTCCAGTGTTTTATTATTTGGGAGGCATTCAGCCACTGGATTAAACTGAACACAATGATAATCAGGCAACAGTCATTGTCATCATCACTGCATTAAAGAACTACAGCTTCTGCTTTCAAGGGGTTAGTATGCCTACACAAGCTTTGCAACGGCTTGGATATTCAGTAGTTCTGATTTTGATATATCAGAGGTAATCAAGTTCATTTAGTGGTCAGTGAGAGTGTCACACTCTATGAAGATAAATGATGCATAAAACTACTTAAAAAGTAGTCCTTTCATGTTCACACAGTGCTTTCAGTGCGCCCTCTTAGCCTTTAGTCACTTGTGGGGACATACTTTTAATCTAGAAGTGATACACACCTTTAGTTTGCAAGTTCTTTCCATCAGTGGGCTTGAAGATAGGGATTCATCCTTGTTTGTTATTAAATAAAAATACAGCAATGCTATCTCCAGATACGATCTTCTTATCAATCTGCAAAGAAAAATATTATGATCATAGTTTACAAACAGCAGTATAATTTTGCATATATATGACAGGTTGGGTTGCTATACTGTGGAAATAGCCTCTATCTAACCTACAATGGTTACTAGCTTGTTTCCAGGTATGATTCAAGATGATGCTTATTACCCTTTAAGTTCCAAATGGCTTAAGGCTGAAGTATCTGAAGGATCCTATAAGATTTGAGGGAACTCTCTGCTAGCAGTTCAGCACCAGTTGCAGGCTTGCCTAGTTGGGCTGACCTTTGCTTATTTGTCCTGGGATTCAGGTGGTATTGCTGCTGATTTTCTTACTATGTGCATGTGATTTCTGCTGCTGTTTGGGTGCTGTTAGCTTCTTGTCTCATCGTGTTTTACATTTTATTGTAACCCCACCCTTAATTTTGTGAGAAAAGAGGAGCATAATTTTTTAAAAAATCATCATCACGTGGCCAAGTTAGAAATTTAACCCCCAATTTGTTTTACTGTGGTTTTAGCATGCTTTGATTCTTGTGATATATTTTAATCTAAGGCTTCTCACATATTACCAATAGCAGCATAACAGCTACTGTGTGACAGCTACTTCCATGCCACTAGTGTTGTTTGGGAAAAGAAAAAAATATTGTGTAGCAGAGGCAGCCATGAAATTATTTTCCATGTCAGTGCTGCCCCACTAAGGGTGCAATCCTAACCCACTTTCCAGCACTGACATAAGAGCAATGCAGCTCCGAGGTAAGGGAATAAACATTCCCTTACTTTGAGGAAGCCTCCACGAGTGCTACCCAATTGCAGGATGCAGTACATGCCCCATTGGAACCGCTATGCCAGCGTTGGAAAGTTGGTTAGGATTTGGGCCTATGTGGATCAAGAGTTAACATTTCAGGGTGTCTAAAACTACAGGGGAAAATTTTTTTTAGGAAAAATGACAATACGTATACACAATCTCTTCTTATCTGCTTCACTACATTAGGACTACACTATTATTATTATTATTATTATTATTATTATTATTATTATTCACAGTATTTATATACCGCTTTTCAACTAAAAGTTCACAAAGCGGTTTACAGAGAAAAATCAAATAACTAAATGGCTCCCTGTCCCAAAAGGGCTCACAATCTAAAAAGATGCAAATGAATACCACCAGACAGCCACTAGAACAGACAGTGCTGGGGTGAGGTGGGCCAGTTACTCTCCCCCTGCTAAAAAAAGAGGAGCACCCACTTGAAAAAGTGCCTCTTACCCAATTAGCAGGGGTTATGTATACTTTCTTATACATAAGAAACACATTCTCACACATTCTTATGTATACTTTCCTGGGAATAAACCCCATTTGATATAATTGAACTTACATATTAGATGACTTGTGTAGGATTGCAATGTGAGAACATGAAAACTTGGCAAATAAACCTGCACTATTTAGTATATTAATGAAATGAAAAGCATAAATGTGTTACCAAGTGTGCTTCTGAAACACATGTATATGTGTACATGGGGGGGGGATTTGTTGCACATGCAGGGACCATGTGCAATGGCTCATGGCATGGCTCAATGGAATCGCTTGAAAAAGGAGGGAGGTGAGACTAAAGGTGCAATAACAGATAGCTTTTACTGTGGGGATAAACATACAATGACTGAGAAGGGGAATAAAAATAAAATGCAATGCAATGTTCACAACCATCACTCACACATAACTAGGCCCTAAATGTCAGCAATTTCTAGGTAGAAGGAAAGAGAAAGAGGAAATCTTTACAAAGAGAAGGGGACAGGTGATGCCACAAACAGAAAAGAGGAAAAAAACAGAAAAGAGCAGGATGTAGGGAAATAAGGATGGCTAGCTGGGGAATAGGGTTTAAAGAACTGGGGGGTTTGCAGTAGTAGAAGGAAAGGGGAAGAGGAGGAAGACTGGGGAAAAGGAAGAGAAGTGGAAAAATAAGTCCCAGAAAGTGATATTGGGGGGCTCTTACTCCTTGCCCTGGCCTTTGGTTTGTGGTACACCCCAAAGTTATCTGTTGTCCCCTGTGTTGTTGCTATGCTTGTCTTGCAATCCACCACCATAAGTGCCACGGCAGCATTGCAAAAGCCACAGCATCATTATGTACTTTGGGGTCAATGGAGCAAATGGCTGGAGGTCATGCATAAGTACTAGTGGCTCCTGAACACCACACCAGTGCAGTCAAGATGGTAGCAGGGGGAGAGGAGAAGGGCAGGGACCGGGCAGTTTGATAGCAGGAGGGAGTTTGTCTCAGCAGCACTAGTGTAAACCAGGTCCTATCCCCATTTTCCCAGCCTGATACAACCCCTGTCTCTAAATAGCTGGAACAGGTCTAAGTAGAAGATAAGAAAGTATTTTTACATACCTCTCTCAGGCTGTCTAGTCACCATAGTATGCAGCATGCACTCCTGCAGCACAACTGCATTGGATAGGATGGTGGGGCCAGGTGATAGGATTGCAGCACAAGCCAGAGAACACAAACAAAAGAAGAATTGCTCACCCATAATTTTGATAACTTTGCAGGCTTAACTTTATAGCATTCAGAAAGCTCTCAACAGCTATGATTGATTTATCACCATGTATCATGTTAATCTGCCGTTCTATCTTCCCTAAAAAAGAAAGATACAGGAATTTATACAGAAATGTATTTTTCAGATCAGGTGCTAGAGTGATGATAACCCTCTGTCAGCTCTGCAGCATGACTGACTTGGTCAAATGTAAACAGAGCAGGTCAGAAGTGACACAAGATGAATAGTGACAGCCTTCCAGCATAACCTCAAAAGTTTCTGAAGCAACCAAAACACAAAAGGGGGGGGGGGAGGTAGAAATAGTGAAGCACAATTTTTAGGCTCATGGAAAGAAGCCCATTGCAACAGAGCAGTGGAAAAGTTGCCTTGGCCTCCAGGACCTAAAAGCAGGGGTTTGGGCAGAAGGGCTGAAATGCTTTACTTTTTGTGCCACCAGAGTAGCTCCCGATCTCCATTGCACAGCCACTATATATCCTTATCATGGCAGGCACCAGTATAGTAACCATTAAACTCAGATGATTAGAAGAACCAAAAAGGACCCGGCTGGTTTTACAGAACAGATGCTGAAGGCCTGTTCTTCAATGTGATCCACTTGTACTAAGTAGCAGACAGTGCTGTCCTGCTCAGTATCTGACCATGTCTTCTGCCTCTGGCCCTTTCATCTTCATCTACCTGATCTGACAGCTAAACACTAGAACATCATCTAGCATATCTTATGCTTCTGGCAACTTTGATCCTCACCTACCTCAACTGGTACTCAACCTTGGCCTGTGTTAATCACATCTCCTGCCTCTAGCCCCTGTTCTCATGTGCCTGCTCTGGAATTGGACCTCCTCCATTGTAGGCTTCTTCGGAGCATTGTCAAAGCCTGGCAGAAGGTAATTCAACATGGCTAGGAGTCTTTGGGCATAATCCTAACCAGGTCTACTCAGAAGTAAGTCCTATTTTGTTCCAGGGGGCTTACTCTCAGGAAAGTGTGGTTAGGATTGCAGCCTTTCCCTCTCAAAATTGCAGCTTAACAAAACGTGCTCCAATGACCTCAGCAAATGAAGCACCAGTTTGGGTGTGTCAGAACTGTCCAAAATACAGCATGCTCAAAGTAAGTATCAAAACACTGTGGGAAAATGAGTTACATATTACCTTTCCGAAAGAGAAGTTCTGCTTCCAGATCTAATTCTTTTCTTACAGATGCTGTACAAAGTTCCAGAGCTGTTTCTGTGTGCTTAAGGGCCTGAAGCCATTGCAATTCATTTTGTGTTTCAGGTGTACAAGATAATTCTAGAGTTAATGCATGTCCTAGAAATTAATTTGTAAGAAAACATTTCACAAATTGTTTCATAATCCAAAACAAATAAACAAAGTATTGTAAAAAAAAATTTAAAAAAATTATTACATGACATCTTTTTAGAATGGTTCAGACAAAAAATAATGACAGTGGTGTTTAATCTTGTCATCAAAGAAGTTGATAACCAAAAGGCAAAGATTAAACACTAAAATTACTAGTTTAACATAACCTTGAATGTCATTGCAACGTGACACTATCATCATCTCCGTTAAGAATATTTATCTAGTACTTTTCAGCAAAAAAAGTTCACAAAGTGGTTTTATTCTGAGACATCCCTCAGAATACAATCCCTCCCTGTCCCACCCCCTCCCCCATTTCACCCTCTGCGCTGGATAGATCTGTTCTGGCAAGCCTGTGCTGCTCTGCTGGCGTAAGTGGGAAAGCTCTAGCCTTCCCACTGGCGCACCGGCTCTTGGCACTGCTGCAAAGTGTTTTATGGCACTTTTGCAGCAGCCAGCGCCAGCAGAACACACATTCCTTTCAATAGGATTGGGCTGCCAGTGCTGCATATAATTTTTGTAATTTTTGACTAGCTGTCAATAACTATACAGGTAAGCCACCATATCCAAGGATCAGATAACCCACTGATTCAGTTATCTGCTGAGCCGGATCAGCCCCCCTCCCCCCCGTGCCCCCACTACATGTACCTTTTTTATTTTTGTAGTTGCACTTGCAGTTGAATGTTTCTTGCTTCACTTTCTTGCTAAACTGAAAAAGTGAGTGTACAGCCTGCACTCTGGGTGACTAACTGAACATTAACAGGAAGCAGGAACTCCTGCTTCAGTTCGTGTCTTCTCTGCCGCATGCAGGCTCATCGTCTGCACGCTCGGTTCTTCAGTTTAGCAAGAAATTGAAGCAAGAAACACTCCCACCACAAGCACGACTACAAAAATAAAAAGGTACATGTAATGGGTGTGTGGGAGCAAGCTATTTATATAGCATTCCCCCATATCTGCAGTTTCTGGGGGCCTGAAACGCATTTCCCGTGGATACTGGCACGCCTGTACTCTGGGCAGGAGGTCTGGTCTAGAGGGCAGAGCCTCCATTTGCCTGAAGATAACATCCACAAGGTCGCCAGTTCGAGGCCACCAGCACCGTGCGACCTTGAAGCAGCTGACAAGCTGAGCCGAGCTATTTCCATCTGCTCTGAGCGTGGGAGGATGGAGGCCAGGATGGAGGCCAGATCAGAACGAAACATCTGAATTGTTGTGGCTCTTGAAAGATAGAGCCTTCTTTCAATTGTAAAAATCCCTACGGGGATTTAAATTAGCCTGCCTATGTAAACCGCCTTGAATAAAGACCAAGAAAGGCGGTATATAAATACCTGTATTGTGAGAATGGATGATGGCTGGATCCCAAAGGATCTCCTCTATGGAGAACTCGTGCAAGGAAAGCGCCCTACAGGTAGACCACAGCTGCGATACAAGCACATCTGCAAGAGGGACCTGAAGGCCTTAGGGATGGACCTCAACAAGTGGGAAACCCTGACCTCTGAGCAGCCCGCTTGGAGGCAGGCTGTGCAGCATGGCCTTTCCCAGTTTGAAGAGACACTTGCCCAACAGTCTGAGGCAAAGAGGCAAAGAAGGAAGGCCCATAGCCAGGAAGACAGACCAGGGACAGACTGCACTTGCTCCCAGTGTGGAAGGGATTGTCACTCCCGGATTGGTCTTTTCAGCCACACTAGACGCTGTGCCAGAACCACCTTTCAGAGTGTGATACCATAGTCTTTCGAGACTGAAGGTTGCCAATACAATACAATTATTATTATTATTATTACTCTGCTCAGATCAAAGCTTTACTATTGATACTATATTTTTGTTATAGATTCCAGTCAAAACGTTTATATACTTGAAGAGAAAATTAACAGAATTCATAAATATCTTGTACTACTTAAGTATGTTGGATGGTTTTTATAAATAAAAACACTGTAACAAAATTTGAACAATTTCACATTTATCTGACTATTTTGATGATTCTTTATGTTTTACATGTCATTTTCTTACCAATTCTCATTTTGACTTTTGCCAGTAATTTCAGATGAGGTAGGTACACGTTTTTGAAAGGCACCCTTGGCATTGTAAATGTAGGATTTTCTGCATGTTGTTCAATTGATTGTCCCAAAATAAATAACTGTAAAAAGACATTATTCAATAATTTTAAAATTCAATAATTTTAAAAGTTTACACAATTTAGGGCGCAATCCTAACCCCTTATGTCAGTGCTTTCCAGCACTGGCATAACAGTGCCAATGGGACATGTGCTACATCCTGCAGTTGGGTGGCACTCAAGGAGGCCTCCTCAAAGTAAGGGAATGTTTGTTCCCTTACTTCAGAGCTGCACTGCCCTTATGTCAGTGCTGGAAAGCACTGACATAAGGGGTTAGGATTGTGCCCTTAGTACTATTATTTATCTTGTACAAACACATTCCTAATCTTACAGTTGTGTCCATTAAGTTGATTGTTACATACTCACAAGATTTCAAAAGTTATTAAATGATAGATGAAAGGAACAGAGCAGACAAAAAGCAACATACTGATAAGAATCCCTGGAAGTTGGGACAAAGCTATAATGACCTGGCAGCCACAGAATAACTGAAATATAACTCATGCAGTTCTTCATGCAGATACATAAGCCCATTCCAACCATGAACAATTCACTTAACTGTGTAAGGACTGGGTGTGTCTGTATGCAGAATGATCTTTCAATGTGGTTTTATTTTCTTAAACATTTTAACTAGGCAATGAGGCATCATATCAGTGGTAGTTTTCTTATACTATGTTTAGCAGGAAGAGTGAAATAGTCCTTGTGGGGATCCTGGTGCCCGGTGGGGCTAGGGCGTTCCGCAAGGATCCCTGGGCCAGAAGGCCCAGCTGTCAGTCCAGCTGCTCTCTCTCTCTCTCTCGTGTCCAGCGGTATTGGTCGGCCTGGCCTCAGACTGCCACGGGAGGGAGGGTTGACAGCACCCTGGTCCCCCACTCAGGCTTGAGGCAGGCTTCTTGGGTCACTGGTAGGAAGGCTAGAGCTCCAGCCTCCTACCTTCCCTCAGCCTGCTCTCTCCAGACTGACCATCATCATGGGTTGGCCCGACCTTAAGAAGCCCCAGGGCTCCTCCTAACCCTGCCTCTTCCTGGCTTGGCAAGTCTAAAAGGGCCAGTGTCCGGCCCCAGGCTTGGGTTCTGGAAAGGGGTTTCCTGGTGCCTGTGGGAGGATCAATCCCCCCGAAGGACCCTCCTCCGCTGGTGGCTTGAGCCCCCTGCCAGGCCCCCCGTCCCACCCTTTGAGTATCCGGGGCCAGCGGTGAGCTTTGTTGCCCACTGCCGTCATCAGGCGGGGACGCCTGAGATTGCCAGGCAGTCCGGTGGACTGTTCTCCGCAGCCGGCCACCTGGTTGTTGCTGTGGAGATGTGCCTTCACGGTGGTTGGTTTGGAAGGGGTGGCGGCCCGCCTGCCCGCTGGCCCAAGCAGAGGGTCGCACATGTCCCGTCTGCAGGGCAAGTCAGGTACAGGCTTGCCCGGTCCTACCTCTTCCTGGGTGGCAGGGCCAGCGCTACAGAGGGCGGGATGGGATCTCCATCCATCCTGGGAGGAAAGGGGGATCCGTGACTGGGGGCTGCTCCCCTCTAGAGGTAAGTCAGGGGCCCCAGGGGAGGTTGCCCCTGACAGTCCTTATTCACCCCAGTGTAGCATCATTTCAGGGACTGTTTGCTGGTGCCCACTGTATCTCGTGGGGAGTTTTGGCATATTGAGGCCTCCTCGGGAGAGAGAAAATTTGTTCCCTTTGAGGTAAGTTCCTGATGCTGCCATGGATGAATTTGGACCTGCACCAGCAATACTGCTGGTGCACATCCATGTTGACTGGTGAAGGTGGATCGGGCATGGGAAAGGGGGTGGGAATTCAGTGGGTGCTGCCACTGCCAAATTCACCCCCTTCCTGAGCTCGATCTGCCCTCCTCCCCACCATGTCATCACCCTGTTCTGCCCACCCCCACTCCATTCCACCTCCTCCCTGCTTCCCTCCCAACCCCTGCGTGGTCTTACCATTGGTGGTGGGTATCTGGTGTCCACTGTTGCATGGACCCGGCCCCTCACTACTGGCTGACATTGTCATCTTTGCAACAGCTGTAAAGCTATTAATGCCACCAGAACACTCATTTCAGCGGTGTAAACAGCCCATAGATTTGGGCCACTTGATTTACAGCAACTCCATCCTTATCTTATCATAACTGAACCGTTCCTGTGCCCACATAACCCAATTTCCTCAAATCCGATTTGGTTCCAGTTTCCAGTTTCTGACCATATTTGTCCAATATGGTCCAATCTTGTCCAATACTGACTTTCCAGTATTTGACAAGATTTCATTCCTGATGAGGTTTTAAAATCTGACCATTTTCTGGCACCTAAAACTTCAGTATAGCTCAACTACATATAGGACCACGACAGTGTACGGCTGTGAATTCGAAAACAATTACACTGAAATGCAATAATCAGTGTACCCTCACCTGTTCAATGACAAGTCTATGTGCCAGAATTAACAAATTCAATTGATCCACTTTAGAAGTGTGATGCGCTGAACCATTCTCTGCTTGTGTTCTCATTATGTCAGCCAGCAGAAGCATACTTTGTACTAGTGTTAAACAGGCTGGAGGAGAAATCAGGGTTTTTTCTTCAAGTAATTTGATTATAGTCTATATGAGCAGAACAGAACAGAATATATTGATTGTTACAATCTGCAAGAGTTACAGTACTTAATAATTATATTAAGTTAAATGTTTCTCAACCTTTGCTAACTTGGGTCCTCTTTCTATTATTATTATTATACTTTATTTTTACCCCACCTTTGTCCCCGAAGGGACTCAAGGCGGCTTACAAACAAGGTTAAAACAAGTTAAAAACATAATTTAAAAGCAGATAAAAACATAACATATCATAAAAACAGTAGTCAGATTAAAAAAACTAATCAGGTAAGAGCATAGGGCAGCAAATTAGAAAAGGATCAGGCCTGTGAGCAGATGTTAAAAAATGTTAAGAGATGTTAAAAGATGTTAAAAAGGCCAGGAACTCAGAAGGCTTGTCTTTCTAAATTTGCTCTCATCTTCTTTCTCCCGCTCAATAGCCCAGTACTTGTGAGACTACAGTGATATTTCCAGGCTGAGGTGCACATGCAGGCTGTCGGTACACACAAGGATCTGTAATATGGAGCATTAATCCAACATTGACAACAGAAAGTCAGAACAGCTGAGTTCTGACCATCTGCTAAAGCAGTAGTGTCAAAAATAAGGCCCAGGAGCCAGTTATGGCCTGCAGAAGCTCTTTATGTGACCCCTGTGATAACTGAGCTCTGCCAGCACCACCATCAGCACCACTATCACCTGCTCTTAGATGCTGAGATGCAAAGTGACACATGGGCAGAAGTGGCATTGCTGAAAGGACAGAACTGGGAGAGACCAATTATCATGCAGGTCACCTTTTTTTTTTTTTTATAGCAGTGCTACTCTACTGTGGTGTCACTGCTAAAAGGGCGACCCATGTGATAAGAGAGCTCTCCCAACACCACTCTTTCAGCAGCACTGCTTCTGTCAAGGCCCTGGAAGGGAGAGACAGAAGGAGGCCTCGGAAAACAAGGAACAATATGGGGCAAGAGGCAGACCAAGAGAGTGAGGAAGGGAGAAGCCACTGAGGTGCTGGGAAAACCCAATTCTGAACAACACAGGCTGCCCTTTTGGCAGCACCACTTCTGCTGAGGCATCACTTAGCAGAGCACCTCTCAGCTGCTGAGCTACAAAATGACACCCAGTAGAAGCAGTGCTGCTGGAAGGATAGCGGACATGATAATTGGGCTCTCCCATATCTTGAAAATTTGATTAAGATTTACATATTTTCTCTTCTGTCATTTGCAGCTAATGAGTTCCTAAGTGAGAAAAAAGTGCTTATTTCTGGTCATCAGCTGCTGAGATATGACACTTCCTGCTTAATGACATTACTTCTGCCAACACTGCACTGTGCATGCCACCATATGACCATTTATGACAGCAGAACTGTGTTCTGCTGCCATAAAGGGCAGACCAGTCCTAGTTAGGATTGGGCTGCTAGACATCTAACTAAATTAAAGGTATGGATTGTGTCAGAATTAATCTGCCTAAAGGCAATTCTTCTGGAAAAAAAGTCAATTTTTCATGCTTGAGTGCAAACCTGTAAATGAAGTTTAATATCAGCCACTGGTTGTCTTTCTTGCAGCTGAAGCATAACAGCTTGCATTGTGATTTCAGCAAGAGTCTCAACAGCATTGAATGCCTCAGCTTCCTTTTGGACCTCATTGATGAGACATGAGCACTCTGCCAACTCATTTTCTTGAAGAAAAATAATTAATATATAACATATATTCCAAAATAACAGCATATAACATTTTCTGTCATAATATTATTGCTAATTATTTCTGCAGTACTTCCAACATGCAGATTACCATTTATCTCAGATATAAACAAAAGTAATAAAGATGAGCTGTGAGCTTTATACTACCTTCACTATAGTGACTCAGTGCAGATACAATACCGCCTGATTGTCTAACCATGTTTAGGAAATCAGGGGCACCTTGTGAGCTGTGCACTATCACCACCACCACCACCACCACCCATTTCACATACAGTTATTCTCCTTTTACTTTCCGTTTTCATCCTATAGTTTGCATTATTATCAGCATCCGTGATAATGCTAGCCATAGTTAGTGCCAAACCAGAATTTGCAATCATGATTAGAAACAGGGTCTCAGCCCATGGTTTGGTACTAACGATGGTTATTAATATTTGTCCTCTTATTTATTAGATTTATAGTCCGCCTTTCTCCCTGAAGGGCACCTAAGACAGCTGATCTGGTAGGATCAGCCTCATGTCCATCCCAGGTAAAATGTATAAAGCATTGCTAAAGACCAAACTAGATACACTCTACTTACAGTTTTCAAAAAGTTTTAATTGGAGCATTGTAAAAACTAAATAGCATGGAAGGGGCACAATCAAGATGCACACCCAGTGCTATTGGCTGAGAAAGAGAAACATTAAAGGGTCAAAGGCATGTGCACACACATCTAGTTTGGCCCTCAGATTAGAATTGCTATTTAGGACAGGCCCACACAACTCTTGAACAATGGCATTCCTGGAAGGGGGGGCAAAATGCTAAGCCATTCATGGCTGCAAAAACAAAACAGAGGAGACAAGTCCTAGGGATTGGTCTTGGGACCAGTGCTTTGCAACTCGTTCATAAATTACCTGGAGTTGGGGATAAGCAGTGAAGTGGCAAAGTCTGCAGATGACACTAAACTTTATACATTAAAAAAGCCTTCTCTTCCTTCCTGCCCCCCCCCCCCGGTGGCATGATCCTGGAAACTACATCGCTGCCTTTCTTCTGCCCACACCCCTTAAATGGAAAGAAGCAGTGGTTCTCTAGTTGGTGGGTCACGACCCACCAGTTTGAGAACCACCAATCTAGAGCATTAATACTGTGACTAAATATTACCTTTCATTGTTCCAATGCCTCTTGCCTGGGCTGTAACTGCACTGACTAATGCCAAACGACACTTCAGCCAAACGTGTATATTCATACGTTCCCTGGCTACTACATTGTACAGTAGTTTGGAATCCTCAATATAAATGTAATCTTCACTTGCCTAAAAGACATAGAAAAATAAACTAGGAAAATAAACAAATGGATCCTCTAGCTTGATTAACATATACAAAAACTGAAAAGGTCTAGGTATCTACATATATTTAAAAAAGTGTTCAGATTATGTTGATTGCAGTGCACAGTTTATGATGTTTTTGTACTAAATCCTGATAAAGGTTAAAGCAGGGCTGTCAAACTCATTCCATATAGTAGGCCAAATGGCACTTATGATACCTGCTGAGGGCCAGAAATGCCATAATTAAATCCATTTTTGCCTGGCCTACAAGTGTACAGTTTGGTCCCTGTTGCATATATGCAATGTTGGGCAGAAATGAAATAAGCACTTTGTTGTCATGTAGGAACTCATTAGCTGCAAAGGACAGAAGAGAAAATCTTGATCTTATTTTCAAGATAGGGGACAGTCCAATTATCATGTAGGCTGCCCTTTCAACAGTGCTACTTCTGCCAGATGTCACTTCATAGCTCAGCAGCTAAGAGGATCACTGTGAAGTGAAGCTTCAGCAGAAGCAGAGCTGCTGAAAGGGCGGTCTGAGTGATAATTGGGCTTTCTCAGTTCCTTCGCAGCATTTCCCTCTTTCATCACTTTTGGTCTGCCTCTTCACTCATAGCAGTGGTTCTCAAACTGGTGGGTCATGACCCACCAGTTTGTGTAAAGGTTCCCCCGTTCCTTTAAGGGGCAGGAGAAGAGAGGCAGGGAAGCAATCCCCAGGATCACCCCCTATGAGGGACACATACACTTACACTTCAATTACATTCAAGTAGGTAGGGCTGCAGCAGGCTGCAGGAGGCTTGGAATCTTCTGTAAAAGCAGACACAAAGTACATCCATTTTGCAGGAGGTTCTTTGTGCCCACTTTTACTGAATATTCCAAGCCTTGGGAAACGCTGTGGAGGGCTTAGCAGGGCTCCATGCACCTCCTGCAGCCTGCTGCAGCCCTACCTACTTGAAAGTAAGTGAAAGCACCCCCTCTTGCCCCACCTTAGCAACGCAATCCGGGGATCAAGTCACTGTCCTAGCCCCTCCCCCGCAAGGACTTACTGAGGGAGTAAAGCTCCCTCAAAGTTTGTGAACCACTGCCTCATAGCATTTCTTGTCTTCTGAGGTCTCCTTCTGTTTCTCCACCCCAGAGTTTTGGCAGAATTCGCACCGCTGAAAGGATAGCACAAAGAGAGCCCAGTTATCAGATGGGGCAGATAAACAGTTTGTGGGGGCCAAATCTGGCCCACAGACCTTATGTTTGACAATCCTGGCTTAAAATATACCTATGTATTGTAGAAAAGCACTTACTGATGAATTCTATTTGGACCTTACACCACCAGAACATTTGTCTACACAATACCAGAAGTAATTCAGAGACAAATCATTTTAAAATTTAACATGGAAGGTGTGAAGTTCAGCACCGTGCATAATGAAAAAAATGAATGGCCCAATCCTATTTGAGCCTTATACTGCTGGAGGAATTCCTTTATGACTGTCGCAAAACGCAATACGCCCTTTGGTGCAGCTTGGCCACCACCCAGCGAGTGGCTGGGTTCATCTGCCAGTGGATCAAAGGTGTTTGCTGGCACCAGCACAGGAGGTGGAAGGAAGGCAGGGAAGAGGAGGAACAGGGTGACGATGGGCATGGGGACGGGGTGGATTGTGGAAAGGAAGGGGGTGGTATTAGCAGCAGCAGTGCATACCAATATCCTATTCCCCCTACTCGGCCTTTATACCCTGACTTGGACTTGTGATAGCAATGTAGCTGGCACAAGTCCAAATAGATCCAGCAAGCCAGGGCAGGCTTACCTGGGGAAGGAGAACAAATGTTCCCTTACCCTGAGGAGGCCTCCAGAAGTTGAAATTTACAGCGTGCACCATGTGCATCGCCACAAAGGGAGTTAAGTAGCACTGAGCTATTATACTAATTTCAACACTGTGCTACTTTAACATCAAAAACTTGTCAACCAAAAATCAACATCAATATATACCTCATCAGTTCTCTGTTTAGCCTGTAGGAAATCTGGTGTCTTGAACACATTTGCATCCTGAAGAAGTTTTATTGCAGAATAGACCAAAGCAGCACTGTGATAAGCAAAAATCCAAGTAAGCATAAATACACTTAAATAATGCAATCCTTCTAGTAAGTGCATCAACTGAGTTTGATTCATTAATGAAAAAAAGGAATATTAGCTATAGATGTTTTTGACAGGCATGCTTATAGCTTATATTTAAACCAAATATTAATGGTTTCCAACATTAACTTGCTTATAGACTTTCCAGGCTTAAACTATTCAAGATGAGAGTCTGAGAGGATACCTATTTCAGGGTTGAAAAGTGTACCATAGTTACGTAATTACAGCAGTATGCAAAATCACTAAAAGACAGAGAGTGACATTTTGCTTTGTTTGCTTGGTTCGTCTAATGGTTTTAGTAGAAAAAATGGACGGAGCCGACTCAGCCAAAACCTACCTGGCTCAGAGGACCAAAAGACAATTGCTATCCCATGTGGTGCACAAATGTTTACTGTCCCATTCTCCAATGTGCCTCTTCTGCCACTGCTCTGTATTTGTTCTTTTTTTTTTTTTTGCCAGCTCACTCCTCTTTCATTTCCTTCCCCAATGCACTAGGTGTGGGGTGCGGATGAGATTACGAAAGAAAGAACAGTATTTGGGAGGGTCAAATAAGGCACACATGCACATATGGAATTGTGATGGAGGTTCCCTATCCACATTCCTTGCCTATAGCCAAGAAAAAGGAATGGACATACAGCTTGTTCCTTTAGAGCAGGGGTGCCCAAACCCCGGCCCTGGGGCCACATGCGGCCCTTGAGGTTTCTTAATGCGGCCCTCAGGAAGCCCCCAGTCTCCAGTGAACCTCTGACCCTCTGGAGATTTGTTGGAGCCCCCACTGGCCCGACGCAACTGCTATCAGCGTGAGTGTTTGACCTCTCGCGTGAGCAGTGGGATGAGGGCTCCCTCCACTGCTTGTTGTTTCACGTCTGCGACGCAGTAGCAGCATCAAATGCAAGGTCAGTCTTGCTTTGTGCAAGGCCTTTTATATGCCTTTAGCTATTGCAAGACCTTCATTCATTCATATAAGTTCATCTTTAATATATTCATTTATGTAAACTTATGCAAATTTATTCAAATTTTAAATGTAAATTAATTCCTTTTTTCCCCCTGACACAGTGTCAGAGAGATGATGTGGCCCTCCAACCAAAAACTTTGGACACCCGTGCTTTAGAGTGTAGGGTCAGAGCAAGACTCTCCTCCTCCTCTTCCCTCTCTCCCTTCCCCTCTTGGCTCCTCCAAAGAATGGAGCCAGGGGACAGGCTAGCTGGGGCAGTGCTTCCCCTCAGAGTCAGTGCCACTTCACACTCCCCAAAATGTTGTTTCTTTTTTCAAAGGCAAACTCAAAAATTTATGTTCCCCATTTTGAATGAACTCCGCTTTAAAAAAAATCTGCTGAATACCTTACATTATGTATATTACGTATTAGTGAGTAAATGTCTTCCCAACGTAGTTTTAATGTATATAATAGAAAAAAGATCATTTTTTAAAAAATGAAACAAATAGAACAGCATCATAGGAGAGCGCCCACAAAACAGCAATAATTGCCTTTTTATTTACCTGAGTGTTGTTTGAAGTCTCTGTTGAGCAATAGCTGCAAGCTGAAGCTTTGCTTCAATCACAGTCTCTAATTCTGCAGCTGAACACTCATTAATCAGTGTGCCATATTTAATCTGCATGCTTTCAAGAATGAAAGTAATCCTTTCTTCAGCTTCTGCCAATAAAATTCCCTAAAACAGTAAAAATTATATGACTTAGCTGTTAAAGAGCCAATTAAAAATGCTTTCAAAATCTACTCAAACATGTTGCACGTAGGTTGCGTATTTGTGTGTGGTTTACTGAAATGGGAGCTGCATGGGGCCCAATCAGAACTGAGATGATTGAAGGGGGTATGCATGCATGAAGGGGGTATTAAACCCTTCTCCCTCATTTTGTGTTTCTAATGAAAATCACCCTTTTCCCTATTCATCAGAGCTGCTACCTGCTTCAGAAGGGAAGATGTAGCTCAATGGTACAGCATATGCTCCATATGCAGAAAGTCCCAAGTTATCTCCAGGCAGGCCTGGGGAAGACATCCCTCCCCCCCGTCTGAAAATCTAGAAAGCTCCTACCAATCAGTGTAGAACAGACAGTACTGATGGACCAATGGTCTGACTCGGAAGAACGTACAAGTGTAAAAAGCAAGAGTTACGAATCCAAATAAAAAAGAATGCTTAAAGCACACAACTGTAAATGAAAAATAATCACAAGATAGCAGATACAGAACAAATTTTACATTTTACACAGACAAAATTAATCATGTTTGCTGATTTACTCAAAGTCAGTGATAATCACACAAACAACTGAAAATAGCAAAGGTACCAGATTTACAAGAAGACTTGAGCCCAACCCTGTGGGCAGCAGCAACAATGCTCTGCCGGTGCCACCAACCCAGGCTGTTGCAAAGGTGCTGTAAGGCACTTTTGCACTGGAGCCAACAACACGATGCTGGTGCTGAGCCCAGTGCCAGAAGATGGAGACTGAGCGCTCCTGGCCGTGAGTATGCCCAGCAGTAGCGCTTTTCAGGGTGGGGGGGAGGGCGCGAAGGAGGCAGAACTGGACAGGGGGAGGGCAGGGGAGGGGAGGAGCAGGCCCAGGAGAAGGCAGAGACAACGGAAGGCTCTGCCATCATATCCTAACCCCCTCCCAGGCTGGGAAACCTAACACAGGTCTTCTTGGTTCTGCTCCCGTTCAATAGCAGGCGTAGATCTAAGGAGACCCATTGGGGCTGCCTGGGTATTGCACATGTTAAGGGAATATTTGTTCCCTTACCCTGAGGAGACCTGCCACTGCTTCCCTGGCCCCATAGGATATAGCAGTAGGCATTTTTGTGCCACTGTAACCCTGGATTCTAGGGAAGAATAGGAGTGGGCTGCCCAAGGCTTGCTAGAAAGCTTGAGAAGACTTGAATGGGCTTTCAGTATTAACCCTATTCTGTCAGAAGTGTTCACTCAGTCACTGCTCTGAATAAAGAAATTCAGTACAAACAGGACATGGTTTATGACATGGTATACAGAATACTGAATGGTGATGACTTTCATTAAGGAAGAAGACTATACTAAATTAACATTATTATTATTATTAACAGTATTTATATACCGCTTTTCAACGAAACGTTCACAAAGCGGTTTACAGAGAAAATTAAATATCTAATGGCTCCCTGTCCCAAAAAGGCTCACAATTTTAAAAAATGCAAAACAACACCAGCAGACAGCCACTTGAAAAGACACTACTGGGGTGAGGCAGGCCAGTTACTCTCCCCTCCCCCCCGCTAAAAAGAGGAGCACCCACTTGAAAAAGTGCCTCTTACCCAGTTAGTAGGGGTTAGCAGGGGAATGAATATACCTTGCTTTATTACTAGTATTTGGGTGTAGTAGATATCAAAGAGTTTAATTGATTGGAGTGTCAATTGCATGAAGAAGCTTCCTAAAGAAGAGTTTCCTATAGAAATGCATTCAAGACTTTTCAAGCTGTCTAGCAAACCTTCAACAAATCTTGTAGCATATCTTCAAGTCACAAGCATAGGGCAAAACTACACATTTCCCACTGGAATCCACAGGACTTAAATGCTATGGGTACTTTTTTTTATTTAAGGGTATGTGTGGTCCAAGTTTCATATTCTGGACACTCATTTAAATGGATACATTTTAATGACTAGTCACATAACAATTGGTTCTTTAAACAAATGTATTGTTCTTGTTCACATTAAAAATGTATCCCACATTTTGAATGTTCATAGTTTGTTGGGAGTTAGTTTTGGTTTGGGTTTTTTTTTCTTCAAATTGGAATTTGTCTTCGAGTAGTGGAATGAAACCAAATATATTTCATGTCAATTTCTGAAGAGCCTTGATTTACAATCTCTAACTGCTTCAAGCAAATTATAGCCAACACTCACCAGACAAATTGTGTTTTAAATTGGTTTCCTATATCAGGAATAAATTGCTCCTTGTGACATATGAAAAAAATGTTATTTTATTAATCATAGGGAAAATAAATTTTCACACACTAAATAATACTATTACCTTTAACATGGCGATATTTAAAGTTTCTTTAAATTTTTCAAGTTCCACAATCATGACATTTGGTTCTCGCTTTCCAGCTACAAATACTGCAGTCAGTACAAAACCTTTGTAAAAAAGAAAGTATATTGTCAAATTTGGAGCGACTAAAGCAAAGAAGCACTGAAAACAGCTATTGGTTGTTTATCCTTCTTGGTATCTGTGTGTTATCCTTCTTGATGTTTCCAGCGCCATTCCAGAATGCACGGGCTCTGCTACTAGTGCAGGAGATATGTAGGAAAAGAATGAGTTTTGTCTCTAGGAATGGTTCACCCTTCCTGTAGTCTCCCAGCTGATAATTTGTAAAGCAGAAGCCAACAAAACGCTGAAAGGGTAACATCAAAAAGTTTGGAAGACAACTTTTACAGCAGCCACACTGACATATAGGGAAGATGCTCATTTCTCATCACTAACCCAGATTCCTCAGCTTATCACAGTATTTATAGAGCAATCCAAGACACGTCAACCCAGAAATGCCACAGTGTTCAATGGAACTTAACCCAGATAAGTGTGTTTAGGATTGTGGTCTGTAAGACTATAGACAAAGAATCAAGATTCCATCTTCTCCTATTTATTTACAAACAATATTTGCAAATAAATAAATTTTGTTTCAAGTGGATGGGGTAGAGAAGCACTAACTGGGGTAGAGAAAATAACTCAAGAACTACAATTCACAGATAAGGACCCAGTTGGGCATTCTCTAGGTTATCTCATGTATCATGGTAGAACGTACAGGGCATAACCATAAAGTTATTTTCAAATCCCCTACAGAGAACGGAAGGCTCATTTCCTAAGAAGCCCAAGAATTTAGAGAGGATTGAACAGCACAAAGAGAAAATTTAAAATATATATATTTTTCAAAAAGAATACTGTATCCTCCCAGAAAATTATAGAGAACTAGTCCAAAACTGTCAGCAGTTTTTCTATGCCCAAAGGCAGCCTTTGCAAATGACAGACTGTTGATTTTATAATGCTTCTTACAAAGAGAATGTGTAAAGGCCCATGTAACTGCCCTAAATACATCATCCCAGAATGCTCCCAAATGTAAAACTAATGAAGTGCATCACAATCTGTAATGGGAGAAGCCCCCCAGATGCTGTTTATTCCTCAACTCATAACTTAATCCAACTGGGAACGGGAAGTAGTGCTTTTTTGCTTCTGTCATAATATGCAAAGGAAGGAATCTATCCTGAAAGAAGCTGTCCTGAAAATGAATATCACTCCTTATAGCAAGTGACTGCCATATCTCTTCCTAAGGACGGATGGAAACAGGAAGGAAAGAAAGCAGCACTAAATCTTGAGACCAGTTTTTTAAAAAAGCTCTCCTTATTGAAACCTGGACAAAGAATTTCTCAGTATTTGTGAGGGGGTGAATATAGGGAGCCCAGCCAACTGTGACACCTTCCTAGTCATATTAATTCTATAATAAAGGCTTCCTTAAGGTAGAAGGACAGAAGGATAGAAGAACAGGATAAAAAACATTACATAACAGTTCAGTGAAGCCCTGATCAAAGCCTTCAGTTAAGTCTAGGCTCAAGAGGGAAACCTGTGAATAAATGGAGAAATATTTTGTCTACAACACATTTTTAGGATGCATGAACATCCTCTGCGGTTGGCTGCAGGACACAGCTAAAATTTTCAAGACTGAAAACAGAAGGCACAATTCAGCAAAAGTTAAGCACATTTTAAAACTGTTTAATTCCAATGGGAACTATTTAAACAATTATAACTCTTCCAGTGAAATCAGCTAGTTAACCTTCCAAAACAGAATGTTTACCAGAAACAAGAAGATATATTTTCATCTGCTTGTTACTAGTACCTTTCATGACAGCATCTGCAGTTTTTCCACCCTTCCGTAAGGTGTCGCTATCTGTGCAATACATGGTTTTCGGCACTTTTTCAGGAATACAGTTTAATGTTGCAGCTACACAAATAATGAAATGCATTTTTGCTAACATGAAGTTATTCATAATTCGTGGCTCACACAACGAAGACCAGAATGAGTGTAGAGACCTGTTGAATACATCTTCTAATACCTTTAAAATTAAAAGGAAATCACATTAAACTATGTGAACATATGTGTAATAAAAATGCAATTGATTTAATGTAATGGATGATACAAATAATACACTCTTCCCCCAAAAGAGGTGACACAGATCCAAACAGCCTGGCACTGCACCAAGTTGCCCAGGAGTGGGGTTCTCTGGATCCTGAGCAGGATCCTGACCCCACACCTGCTCTTCCTTGGCCCCCTCATGGGCCCTCCCCCTGACTGCCCTCCCCCACCTTAGAATGCCTCCCACCCTCTCCCCGCCGCCCCAACTCCCACACTGGCTGGACACAGCTAGTGCGCCAGCGCTGTGAGGCCTTTGTCAGCCTCTTTCTGCTTCCAGTGGCACAAAAGTGCTTGATGGCACTTTCACAACACCTCTGGGCTGGCAGAAGGGACTTGCGCCAGTCAAGGGCATTTGTGGATTGCACCCATAATGTAATAAATGTACTTGTTATCCAAATTTTCACTATTAGGGCTACTTTCAGGAACAGAATAGGTATGTACAGTATAAAGAAGGAAGCGGGTACAACTTAATATAATCTTTCTTACTTTCATTAGTAAAGAAAAGGACTTTATCTTTTCCAAAACACTGTGTCGTGAAACATTCTTTATACACACACACACACACACACACACACACACACACACCTCTCTCTTAAGTGACAAAGGACGCAATCCAAACCTGTGCTAGAGCAGGCAAGCCAGGAGGCTTGTGCTACATCCAACGCAGGTTCATTGGCTGCAGCGACTCAGCCAGAAGCAAGGGGGAGCTCTTCCCCTTACCCTTGGGTAAGGGCTGCTCGCCCCAATGGGTCTCCTCGGACCTGCGCCACAACTGGAAGTGGCGCATGTACAAGGAGAGCGGAATGGCTTGAAGCCCCTCCATTCTCTGCGGGGACGGGGGTTGGGATCTGACATAACTGCTGGGTCCCAGCCCCGCCCCCAGCTCCCTGTGCACCCGCCCCTGGGGCCGCCCATCGCCTGCCCTCCTCCTGTCCAGAAACACCCCCTCTTGCCTCCTCCCCGCCCCCCCT
The DNA here is from genome assembly GCF_035046505.1 of Tiliqua scincoides. Taxonomy (NCBI): domain Eukaryota; kingdom Metazoa; phylum Chordata; class Lepidosauria; order Squamata; family Scincidae; genus Tiliqua; species Tiliqua scincoides. The sequence goes on from NC_089827.1 coordinate 63,895,213, forward strand.
TGCCTACCATTGCCGCTTGTGTTGGCGTGGGTGCACTGACACAAGCGGCAGTGAGGAAGCCGCCGCAGAGGCTTCTAGATGCACCGATGCGGCTTCCTTCCATGGAGGCTCCCCCACTCCCCACGCCACCCCCACTCCCGGGGGACTTATGCTGGCCTATGTGCCAGTTAGGATTGTGCCCAAAGAGGGTTTGTGATGAATTTAAGATGGACATCTATTTCCCTTTTAAATTATACTGAGAGTGCTTAGTCCATGACAAATTTATAAACAAATCCTTAGATGTCATTTTGTGTGCTGGGTTCCTACTAAGTCAGAAATGGTATCTGACACAGTATTAAGTGGCATATGAGGTACTGCTTGTGACCAGCAGGTATCAGCGCTTCAGATGCTTCTGCAATGATTCAGAGACCTCTGGAGCATGCTCTAATTTCACACAGGATTCACGCATTGATTCAGAAGCAGAACCTGGAACTGTGCTTAGCAATGTAGAAAATGCCATTGCACACAATTACAGGATTGCCCACAGTCTTATGCAATAATACGGAGGGCTGTTGGGCATCCTCTCAGCTGGAAGAGTTGCCTGCAAGCTGGTGAGAAAAAGAGAATAGGTCTGGCCAGGCCAAAAGCAGCAGTGCTTTCAGACTTAACTTCCAGCTTTCTGGCAACACCTCACATTAGTACAGAGGATACTAGAATTTCCTCTCATTTAACACTTCAGCCAAGGTACCTAAAAGCATCATCGTAGCCATATCTACTCAGAAGTAAGCCCTACTGAGCTTCAAGAGACTTACTCCCAAGTGTGCACCAAATTGGAACCTAACTATCCAATCCTATACATGTTTACTCAGAAGTAAATATCTCTATACTCAATGAGACTTACTCCCAAGGAAGTATGTATAGGATTTAGCCTAAGGGTGTGCATGGTGGTGGCATGCCTGGGTGGGGGGAGGAATCAATCACCAAACAGATTGGTCAAGAAGTATCCAATCCTTGTTTGCTGCCCTAACACTAAAAGAACAGACCTAATGCAATTAGGCTCATCTTGGGACCTCTGGCACACCAGAAATTGTGTTCCTGTGGCTCAGTGTTCTTTATGGCTATCACAAAGGTGACACAACATAGAGTACAGCCAGGTTGTTGTCACAAGCAGAGTGTAGCCATGTGTCAGCAGAGCCAGGAACATCCCCAGTGCCAGTATGTCAGCATGGGTGGGAGGCACAGTGGGGCATAGAGGGGGAGGACTAGGGCAGACACAGAGGTGGGAAAGGGCTGTGTTGAAGCTGGGAAAGGGGTGGTATCAGCTGCAGAGGCAGTACCAATATCCTGTTCCCTTCTTGGCCTTAATCCGCCTTCCTGGGTCCACTCAGATTTGCAACAGCAAAATCTCTGGAGCAGGTCAAACACATTCAGACAGCGCAGGCTTACCCCTAAGCCTGGTGGAAACCTCTGGGACACACCCCCCCTGCAGATGCAACACATGCTTCGGTGGGAAGGCTGCATCGGCAGGAGGGGTTAGTTGGACTGGGCTGGTAGTTGATTTTATTTACCGCTGTTTTCTTACCTGGAGATTACAATTTGTCATGATGGGTTGTGATGTATCAAACTTTGCAAAAACCTACAATTTAATAAAACATAGCAATGAACATTACATGGCAAAAGAGAATGTATTTCCAAACAAAATCAGGAGAACTGAAACAGTGACAGTGATAGAACATTATTCCAACTTGCAGCCAAATAAACAAAATGACCAATATGACTTACAGCCCAATCCTATACATGTTTACTCAGAAGGAAGTTCCATTATAGTCAATGGCACTTGCTCCCAGATAAGTGTGGATAGGATTCCAGCCTTAAAAAAAATTTTTCTATTCATGCTCGGCTTAGCTCTCACATTAATTAATTTATTTATTTGCATTAGCTCCTCTGCAGAGTCAAGCTGTGGCTACAAGGGAGAATAAAATGCATTTCAGAAGAGAGAAGAAAATGGAAACCCTCTCATCCAGAGTATGCAGACATTCAAAAAAGTGGGAAGACAAAAATAACAGTGGCCAAGCTTTCCACTGGAAAAAGTACCTGGCATATTCCATTTCAAAGAAGCCTACAAAGAGCCCAGAACCCACAACTGGTGCTAGGTGCAAGGGAGACATTATTCACTACCATATTTTGAATGAAGTAAGCATTTTTACCGGAAGCTTTGAAGTAAGCCTGTAGACAGAAGGTAGTTTCCAGGGAATTTTCTCTCCATGGTTAATTATACATATTTCATTGAAAGCATCAGAGAAAAATCCTAAATCTGTAAGCACTTTAATCTTAAAAAAAGAAGAAGAAAGTTTAGCCTTACACAAGATGGCCTTAGTCATGACAGTTCCACACAAGGGTTTGTACATAACCAGTGAGGCTTTTGACAGAAGAAAAAAAATAGTGACCATGTAGTGACAGAGGTTTACTTAGGTCACTGCACTGCCACTGCTGATATTTAAATCAAGAATTGATAGCACAATTACTTCTTATGCTCACAGCATTCCAGGAGAAAAAAAAAACTAATTTAGAAAATGACTACTTCAAGGAGCCCTTCAATGTGATCTGGGGAGTTATATACTATTGAAGCAGTATCAGAAGGAGCCACACCCCTGAGGTAACTCAGGAACAAGTCCTTTGGCTTCAAGTGATTATTTGGTTAAAAGACAGGTGCCATACTGGAAGTCAGTTCCCTCTGCCCTATAAAGTCAAAATGGGATGGCTATTGACATAGGGGGCGAGGTTGGGAACTCACTTTGATCATGCAGAAAGGAGCATTCCATTATCAATTCGTATATGTCAGGGCTGAGCTAGGGATGGATATCACTCAGATGACTCAGTCTCAATTCACCAAAACACTCATTTTTACTATTCATGCATACACATTTGACTTACATGTGTCTGTTCTGTTCTGTTCTGTTCTGAAACCTTTATTGGCATATCGACTTACATGTGTCTTTGAACCCAGAAGCGACTCTTGACTAGTTTATCTTTTTCGGAACTGAGTTTTGACTTGTAGACTCGAGTAATTATTATTATTATTATTCCACTTCCACACCCTGAAAGGCCTTGTGGCACAATCCTGCACCCAGCATTCAATCTGGTGTGAGCAGCAGGCTTGGAAGACAGAGGGTACAGGGTAGGTTGATTCCAGGGGAAAGGAGGGGACTAGTTGGCTGCAGGAGGCTGGGAGGAGGAACCAGAGGGGGGAGCCAGGACAGAGGGGGGGAGTGGGCTATCTTATCTATCTCAGAAGGGATGAGTAATCTATTGGCCGAAGGGGGGTGGCATGCCTTTTTCTTGTCTCTGTCTTGACAAGGGAGAGATGAATGAATGAATGAATGAATGAATGAATGAATGAATGAATGAATGAATGAACTGTCCTTTCCTCCACAGTTACCTGGGAGGAAGCCCTGTGGTCAGCAATGAGACTCAGACTTTGGAGTAGAGTTGCAAAGGATTGGGTAGTCAGCCTCATGGCTGCTGCATGCAACCCTCCACCCAGCCTGCGGCTTCAGTCTCCTCGCTTGCGCTGCCCATCCCCTCCTGCCTTGCTGAGCTTGGATGCCTCCCTCCTTTCCTTCCTGTTGGTCAATCCATGGCCACTCTTTCTGAGGGTGGAATCTGAAGTCATGATGTCAAGGGGGGGTCGTCACTATGGAACCAATCGCTTTTCTGCACTGCTGCATTTACTTGAACAACACAGCACAGATTTTGTTTTTATGATCAACAAAATGATGAAAATGCAGGTGTTGATTGGTTGAAGGACTTCAAACAAACATAGCTGGTGACAGATGTGATAGGAACATCCAGGGAATGTTAAACAACAACTCTGACATGCACCGCCCCAGCACTTCTGTTTATTCTGTGGGGCTGTGATTGACTCACTTTTCTGAAATACTCTAACACAAACTAACTCTAAAAACACCTCTGGATGAGTCTCAAAGGTTGCCCATTATGACTCACTTTGACTTGAGTCAAGGGGAGTAGGGCTAGACTCGAGACTTGGGGGTGTGGCTCCGGCACATCCTTGGACTGAACTCTGTGATTGAAAACAGGGTCTGTAAGTGAAGCCTACCTATGATTAAACTATGATTAAATGCTTTACATTTGGTTGAAGTAAAGCCTTTTTCTTTTCAGAAAACAAATACATTCTGTGCTATAGCTTGAGTCATATGTCCCAGAAAGCAGAATGAAATGTGTGTTAAGCATGTATAGGCTGAGTTTGAATAGCCTATATGATAATAACCAATGGCTTCATCTCATAACCCAACATTCTAATACAAGTTAGTTCAGCAGTGGTATAATAAAATGCAAGGCTGCTCCATTCACACAAAATCAATCCATATATCCTACTATCCACCTGCTAGCAAGGTTATGCGCATCAGTCCTAACACTAGATCTCTTGTTGATATGTGATGCCAATGCCACATAGTCTTCATCATAGCTTGAAAATGAGAAGGTGTTTCACCTTATCACAAGTTTTACAAGGTATGAACAGGAAAAACTGAATAGCTCATGTACAAAATACTTTCCTCATAAAGTATTTTTTTCTGCTTAATGGCCATAAAATAAAGTCAGCAGTAGAAATTAATTTAGGGTCCAATCCTATCCTCCCCCCCCCCCCCCAACAGGTGCAGCCACACTGAAACGGCCTGTGCTGCTTCCTGCAGGGGGGAGTAGTTGTGGAGGTCTTCTCAGGAAAGGGAACAAATCTCAAACATCTGTGCAGGTCCAGGTTAGGGGATTAGGTCCAGGAAGTGGGCTTAAATTTGGCAGATGCTGCTGTTGCTGAACCTGCCCCTTTCCCAGACACAATCTGCCCATTGCCAAGCCCTATCACAGCCTTCATGTGTTCATCAGTGTGCGGGGGGAAGGCTCCAGCCTTCTTACCAGCACTCTAGCAGCATGCAACTCCATCACAATTGTAATTTGTGTTACGGCTGCTGTAAGGCAGTTACCGCTGGTGGAACGCCAATAGGATTTGGCCGTTAGTGACCAAGTTCAATCAAATGATAGATGAAAAATGAAATGTGTTGCTTGATGGTTATATTTGTCACATTACCTTGAGAATTCTTCCTTCGATACTTTTAACAGCATCCCGGCAAATTTCAGAAACGAAATATTGATACAATGTGAACAGTGGCAAAATCTGCAAAGAAGTTGAGATTAGTAATCCATAGATTAGTATTCCTAAATGTTGGATCCTAGCATTTCTAAGGGCTGGTAGCCAAGCATTGCTGATGCTCAAAGTCTCCTCCTTTCTGTTCGTATTCCTACAGTGCTTTTGTATCTCTATCACTTCCCTGAACATTCAGGTGTGGTATTGGGTAGTTGTAGACAATCTTTGTGTGTGCTGGAAATCCATCCTATGGTCTGTCTTTGCTGCGTATTCAGCCACAGCTGATTTGTCAACCTGTAAGCAACAGTGCCTCTCATGTTCTTTAACCCTAATGTTCACGCTCCTTCTTGTGGTGCCTATGTACACTTGACCACAACTACATGGGATTTTATAAATCCTTGCCAATTGGGGGGGGGGGGGGGGTCCCTTGAGTCTTTTGCTGATCACACTGTCTGCTGTATTTTCTGAATGGGCTGAAAGATTGGTCTCAATTTCGCCTTCTGCAGAATTCTGACTATGCGATCTGTTACATTCTTTATGTATGGGAGGAAGATGTTTATCCTTGAATCAAATTGTTTTATGCCTGTGAAACATTCGGCGACCAGGGCAGTGGTATCACTAGGGTTTACATCACCCAGTGTGGGACACCCAGTGTCCATCATGGGCACGTCGTCCCTATGACAGACCTCCTTCCATGCAGTGGGCGGGGCAACACCCCGGGCGGTGGGCATGGTGATGTACCATTGTCCTTCCCCCTGGTTTTTTGGCTATAACATTTGATAGAATAGAGATATTCAATGTGGTTTGTTCCTGTGTGACATTATGCACCAATTGATATATAACATGATGGCATTATTAAAGAATACCACAAATTTATAAATTTGGGTCAGTAGTGGCGTTATCCCCTCATGCGCATCACCTGGTGCAGCCCGCAACCCTCTAGTGGCACCACTGCACCAGGGTTGAGTTTATCTCTAGTTCAGAATATCAATTTTTCTGTAGAACCTGAAATTTTTCAAATTTTTCTGAAATGGTCCAATTCAGCCCAATTTTGTGGTGCTGCAAAAGGTCTAAGCACTGCTGGTACACAGGTTTTGGCAGCACAAGACCCAGTTAGGCTTGGGCCATAACCTTATACATAAATGCTACATAACCTTATATTTTGACTACCCAGAGGATATGCTGTCAAAGAGGGAAAAAAAAAAAAGATTCATTAACCATATGGCCATATTCATACAAATTTACAAACAATTCACGCATATTTCAATAGTACTTACGATTAGATTTTGCTTGCTACAATGCAATTCATATATAACAAAATTCAGGCTTGCAACAACTGTGGCAATATCAGCTCTGTTGTAATCCAAAAATATATCAATGCCAGGAATTAAGATGCCCGTTTCATATTGCGCAAAGTCACAGTCAGCTGTAGGATGTGGTAAAGACGCTCTAAACAGGGACTGAAAATTAAAGAATTATCAAAATCTTCAAATGCTGTACAAAGTTTACAACATTAAGACACATCTAATGGCCTGTTGGTGCGCATAGCTATAGATGACATTATTTTAAAAAACGGAATTTCTTACCTGCTAATTCCTTTTCTGGGAAAGGAAGGGTGGCATTCCTGACTCCTGGGAAGCCCCTCCCCTCTGGGAGGCAGGATCAGTCCTCAGACAAAGGTTCCTCCCTCTGGGTGTACCTTCTCTTCCCCAGAATGGGCTTGGAAAAGCAGGAATGTGACAATCTTTGGCTTGCAGGGTCACTATTCCATGTTGCAAGGGTTGCGCTAAAACACTGAAACTATAAAAACTATTTACTTTGTCCACTCAAGGCAGACTGAGGGAAGTAGTAGCTGGTGGCTGTCATGAATGGGCTCTACTCTACCCATCCATACGTGCAAACAGATTTTGGAGCCCCCGCCCCCCCCCCCAAGTCTGGTGCTGCAGTGAGCAGAATGCCACCCTTCATTTCCCAGAACAGGAATTCTCAGGTAAGAAATTCTGTTTTTCTGTGGAGGAGGAAGGGATTGCATTCCTGACTCCTGGGCTATACCAAAGCCATACGTGTGGGTGGGACCAGCAAGGGGTTTCGCTCAAGGCCTCACCACCTGTTGCGACACTTTACGCCCTCAAGTGGCATCTGATGAAGTGGTTATGTTCACCCTGTGATGACCGTGTGCACTGTGGCTCCCATCGCCACCTTGCATATCTCCTGCATAGACCCTGCAGGGATGAACATCCATCTAACGCCACTGAGGTGGCAGTGCTCCTGTGCTGTGATCCCCTCAAGTCTCACCTCCCCCCCCCCCACGTAGGTCAGTTTGATGCAGGCCCTTAGCCAGTGGACTAAGGAGCTGGCCTTGTGGCCAATATCTGAGCCCTTGTAGGGCTCAATATTTGACGAACAGGGACTTGACTTCCTGAACTCCTAGATAACTCTCCATATAGAAGCCCTAGGCACATCCAAGGTGTTCCAGATCTTTTCCTTGGGATGAACCAGGTTGGGACAGAAGGATGGCAGCTTAGTTCTTGGGTCCTGTATAAAAGGGGGTTGACCTTTGATACAAAAGTCGGGTCTAGCCAAAGTACCACCTGGTCTCTGAAAGATACACAGCTCAGGATTCACAGAAAAGCCCCCCATTCTGACACTCTCCTGGTGGAGGTGATGGCCACAAGGAAGAGGCCTGGCTGAGGCAGACTTGTGGTCTGAACTGATGGGCTTGCTAGACTGCCCGTTACTTGGGCTCTTCTGGGGGCTGCATACCTGAGGCATGGATGGGCTCTTCTGAGCTAATTGCTGTTCCTCACTGTGCTGAACCACAGTGTGGGGGGGGGGGTCAGCTTAGCCTGTGCAGCAGTCCTGATGGTTTGCTTGCGAGGAGGCAGCACGCATTGGGGCTGCTCTCCCCTATGTGGCTCCTCTGCACATTGACTTACTCCCAAGGAGGCAGTGCACATGGGGGATGCTCTCCTCTGCGTGGCTCCTCTGCACACAGGTTGCAGAGTGGGGGGTTGCCGCTTGCCACATGGTTTGTGAGAGCTGGCACCAGTCAGGCACAAATGGTGGACACCTCACCACAGTCGGCATGAGCCCACTGGAGTCAGCGAAGTTGCACTCCTTGCTGGGCTCAGAGGTTGCTCTTCGCTGCAACCACAGTCTGCTGCCGTCTTCTGGAGCCAGCGATGCTGCACTCCCATGTGACTGTGGTATGCTCTGGATCCTCGCCACTGCCTGAGGCCAGCAAGGCCACACTCCCTCACATTGCTCTGGCTTGAGCCTGGAGGGGAGCCCATGGTGGGAAGCCCTTCTTCTCTTCCTTTTGCCTTCTTCCTTTTTTAAAGATGTTGAGATTAGGCTCAATATGGAGGGTGCAACCATTCTCCTTGGAAGGTAGGGTCAGTCTGGAGAAAAGAAGGGACGCCCAGAGGGAAGATCCTTCATTCGAGTGCTAACCCTGCCTCTCAGAGGCAAGGACCTTCCCAGGAGTCAGGAATGCCACCCCTTCCACCTCCAGAGAATGTGGATTAACTTGAATACTTGTTTTATTTCTGAGCCAAGAATAAATCCAATTGGTACACTGAATAGGAATATCTAGAAATCTGTCTTGCTTCTGAATTATAGATTTTAATTTACATCTAAAATCAGGTACAAGGTCTTATGTGGGTCAGAACAACTATATGGAATTATGAAGTCATGGATTTTATTTCTGCCAATCCATTACATGCTGCTCTATCCAATTAGCAAGTTAATGCCCCTCCCTTGCTTTCTTCATTAGTAGACCTTCTATCTTCTGGAACTCTGGAACCTGTAGATTAGATGGTCCACTGTCAACCCCACCAACAGTTTTGTGGCACCTTTAAAAAGACTTGTGACACATTTATTATAAGCTTTCATGGACTACAGTCCACAGCTGACTGGGACTGTCAAAGTGGCAATCATATTTTGAATGTACACATAAAGGTCAGAATGCTGACCTTAGGAATGTTTGGACCAGAATTACAACAATTGAGGTGTGATCTGTGACACACCTTTGATCTGTCATCTTTGTGATTAGCCATATGTGTTCTTTGAGAGTAAAGAGCTTCATTTTCCATACGAAATAATTTTTAACACTTGATCATGAATATTCCAAGCATATTCCTATCTCTCTGTATTAATTTGTCTTATCATAATATTCTCTTTGCATTTTAATATTGAAACATACTTTCAACTAATTGAACGTGAAAATTCTAAAACAGCTTCATCAGTTACCAGATCCAATATAAACTGAAACATGTTCATTACCTTGAAGAGAATAGCAGATAAAATGCAGGTTTTAGTTCTGAATTTCAAATCATATAACAGCAAGTACCTAGGTGTAAAAAAAGGATAAATAATAGAATTTATGACTGTTTTAATGAGAGGATCCTTTCCTTCACCCAGTGTTTCATGAGGACTTGATAGGTTAATGATTAATCAGTGTATTCCTCATTGTACAGTTTATATATGGTAATGTACAATTAAGATCTCTGAATGCATAATCCCATAAATTAGGTAATCCCCTGCTAATTTAACAAGAGGCACTTTTTCAAGTGGTGCTCCTCTCATATATAGTACAGGGAGAGTAATTGTCCCCTTTCAATCCAGCATACTGTCTTTTTTAGGGGCTATTTGCTGGTGTTCTTCACAATCTTTTCAAATTGTGAGCCCTTTTGGGAAAGGGAGTCATTTAATTATTTGAATGCCTGTAAACCACTTTGCGAACATTTTTCTTGAAAAGCAATATATAAATATTGTTAGTAAATAATAATAATAACTGCAACTGTTTGAGGGGAGGCCTGAAGTAGCATCCAGCTCTCACAAGGATGCATCTGATTCTCAAGTCATATGGAAGTGGAGGAGTTATGGGACACAATCCTCCCCACTACCATATTAATTGAGGAACAGCAGGAACCTCTTTGACTTCTACTCACTTTCATACTGTCTGGGCTTGTCAAAGATTACACTGGTATGAGAGTGTTACACTGGAATGGGAAAAGAAAATCAGATATATAGTTGCAGGGCAGACATGCAGATGCCCTTTATTATTTGTGGATTACCCAAAGCATCAAGAGAAGTGTTTGTGGTTGCCAAGGAACCATACTTAGAATTCCCCATTTTCCCCTCCCCACCCTTTGTTAAACAGCCCAACCTGATGGGCTGCCCACAACAGCAGGATACAGTCCTGCAGTCATAAATGGTTATGCAACACTGCATATAGAGTGCCACCAGTGGGCCATTCTGAGCTGCTACTGCAAACTGGTAGTAGAGTCAGAGAAGTGCTGCTGCAGCAGTCGAACTAGGCTGTTGCCAGCATGTTGAGACAGGTGCCGTGTCTTGGTTGGGGAGGGGGAGGGCGAGGGGAGTTACTGGGTAGATCAGGGGAGGGTAGGAGGCTGGGGCAAGGCCACGGGGGTGGATCTTGGGCAGCAAATGCATATGCTGAATCCAATTCCCTTCAATTTGGCCTGAGCTGCCTATTTACTCTGCTTGCACTTATTCCAGCTATACAGGTGGTGTAGGTCCAACAAGACCAACCATCAGGGAGCTTACCCCAAGGTAAGGGAACTACTTAAGAGCTCCGGATCACCTCACCACGAGAGGATGCAGCACATGCTTCCATAGTGTAGCTGCATTGTTATAAATGAGGGGACAGGATCAGGGCATTTCTAGTTCAGACACCATGAACACAACAAGAAACCAAAGTGAATACTGCAACCATGATAGCTTATTTTAAAATGCGAGAGAGGAGAGTTATTTTTGACCACCTGTTATTTTTTTACCAGAAGTAACTCAATGTATTAATAGTAGTAGCAATGTCTCTTTCAATGAGCCATGGAATGGTCTGCTTACCCTTAACTGCAGTACTTCAAGTGACTGTCTGCACAGACCCACACAGTGGAGTTCTATGCCTGTGCAAAACTGACCTCAAAAGTTTCCAGAGCTTTGCCAAGCATTCTGCCCCTCTGCCCAAGTGGCCACTGTATAACAGTCAATCTATAACTGTTGTTTCTGCAGGCAGCACCAACATCACAGCTTCTACTTCCATTTTTGGCTAGTGTCTCCTGATAGTAAGGGCAATGGGTTCTTCTCTCTCGTAGTCTCAAGTTAGCAGCAGACTCTCCTGCCTCTTCTTTCCCAATATCTCATCAACCATTGCTGATTTTGCACCTAGGCAAAGTGATTCATGCTGGATCATATTTGTATGAATGGTTGGCAACCTTCAGTCTCGAAAGACTATGGTATAAGCCTACAGCATCTGGTATTCCCAGGCGGTCTCCCATCCAAGTACTAACCAGGCCTGACCCTGCTTAGCTTCTGAGATCAGATGAGATCAGGCATGTGCAGGGTAACAGTATGAATATACCACAATAAAAGTTTGGTGAGATCAGGTTTCTGACCAGTCTGTCATATGAGTCATACATACATACATACATACATACATACATACATGTTGTTGGCATCCTTCAGTCTCGGAAGACTATGGTACGGTATGTCTTATGTTCTTATGTATCACACTCTGAATAGTGTTCTGGAACAGAGTGTCCTCTCCAGTGCGCGAAGCCTGGGTAAAGTACATATGGAGGATAGGCTGTTACCCATGCAGCAAATCCCCCCTCTCCACGTCGCTGAAATGGTCCAATGGAAAGGCAGAGGCCAATACGGTTGGTTCCAGCGGCGTCGCAGGAGTTGCCAGAACGTGACATTGTTCAGCCATGAACTGCCTCAGGGACTCCGGCTCCGGATTTTGCCTCGAGATTGACTCCTGAAGCCTTTTCCAAAACTGGATGTAGCCACAAGGCAATGGAGGTTTGGGATCAGAGTTTTCCTTCTCTCAGATGAGCTGCCTTCCCAGGCTGATGAGTCCCATCGACCCGGGTATGTACACCCGGTGTATACATACATACATACATACATACATACATACATACATACATACATACATAGGTATTTATAGGCTACAATTCTACGGAAGCATTACACCTTATACAAATTATATATGTAGAAATCATTAATGTGAATTTATGCAAAAATTCCCTAAAATCATCAACTGAGGGCACAATTCTAACCAGGTCTACTCAGAAGTAAGTTCTATTTTGTTCAATGAAACTTACTCTCAGGCAAGTGTGGTTAGGATTGCAGCCTGAGAAAATTAAATTATAGATTAGTAAACTGATGAAATACTCACTGAGCTATTTTGGCTGCTAGGACTGCTCCTTGTAAGCACCCCCAAATTCCAGCCTGAGAAATGAATTTCTCACAGTAACCTTGGGAGTTATTTGCCAAGTTACCACTGGAACTATCTGACAAACCATCTAACTCTTGCCAGTGATGAAGAGCATCGGTTATGTGGAGGGCTCCATCGAGGCCTTGACACCAATATTTGAAAGCAGCTCTGTAATGCAATGAAGTACATCAGAGTACTGAACATTTTCTTTTCAAATAGAGGATAAGGACAGTTTTTTTCACATCATATTCGCAACTGTAGATGCAATGGACAGTCAGATTCCCAGATTAGCTATGAATACCTTGGTGTTTTAACAATCGCCTCTAAAACCCAAGAGACATAAGAAATGTTCAGGAGACAAGGCCACCACCCACTTCCTCTCACAATAAACTAAGTGGAAGATCTTTGTCACATAAATTAGAGGGCCTAAGGGTCATTGAAATGAAATTCTGTCTCAGATGTCCCTTCTGGTGACAACTAAGACTCAAGTTATATGTCACACAGAGTTCTATTTTTCCCCCTCTGTTTTTGGTTTTGTTTTTTTAGCTTCAGGAGGTTGTGACACAGGACAGAGGAAAAATAATCAGAAAAAGCCACTTAAATTTTTCCCATCTGATCATTTTTCAATTTAAAAACACCCTTCCCAACACAGGGCATACTTGTATCTTCATAAGTCTTTTCCCCAGTATAGGAAAAGGCAACTTTGGAAAGAAGCTTTTTACTTGAAAAATGACTTCAGAGAAAAGCTTTAAAAAAGTTCTCTTCATCCACCCTTCCTCAGCCCCGAGTTGAAGCTTTGTTTAAAGAAACATGAGGTGGAGGGGGCAGAATGAAACTTTGGGCAACGTAGTTTAAGCATCATGCTAGAAAAATCCAACACTGGCTTGAATATAACATTGGGCCATACTTCACATTGCCTACAAGAAAAAAAACAAATTCATAATTGGGTACATAAATTTTCCTTGTCTTTTCAAATAGCACAGTCTACACAGTGATGTTCAAAACCAGTGCTTCCTCAGCAGAAACTAAGGAGAATAGATACATTCCAGCACAATCCCAGTGTCTATTCCTATAGAATCATTTGCAGCACCCTTTCCACTAAGAAAGTTTTGGCCAAGGCAAGAGAATCAATTTTGTAACTTTTTATAAAGATAAGCTCTGAAGGCTTTGTGGGTGCTCAGTAAATTTACCACAGCGCCAGCTGGATTACTGTTAGAAATATATGCATACAATTTTCTAGAGCTAAGTGAATTTACTTATTACACTCCATTCCCCCTCAGTAGTAGAACATTATTAATCAGACCAATGTGTTAATAAATGTTCTCCTTGAACTATTCCCAAAGAACAAAGAGGCAAACATTAGCATGTACAATGGAAGGTAGGGAAGAAGTGCTGACAACGAATGACTTCAGAATAACATCATGAAGGACCACAAACCAGAGTCATACCTAAAACCAGGGGTCTCTCACATCATTCCAAGTACAAGCAAAGCATATGTCAGGAAGATTGTCACTACAAGTCACCTTTGCATGACACTAATCAAATTCTTTCTTCATCCCCCTCAGTATCAGGATAGTATCATCCTGTATCTGTTGCATTATAACAAGAACATACCTTTTGTTTCCTGCATAAAAGTGAAGATTTCCAAGTTCATGGGAAGCCTGCACTTTGAGGCTGTGCTGGTTAAATGTCTGAAGACTTTCTGTTTTTCACCAGTTTGAGGGGAAAGTGTTTAACAAAAAAATAATTCATTAATAGTGAGCAAATCTTTGCATTTTTACCTAGAAATAAATCCCATAGAAGTAAATGTTACCTGTAAGTGAAATAGGATTATAGCCGGGCAGCCCAACCCTATGGCGCCTCAGCATTGGCGTTGCAGCCCCAGCACTGGTGCTAGGTATAACAAACATGCCATAAGGAATGTTGGTGCCACCCTGAGAGTAAGCTGTGCTGGCAGCGAGCCCTGCATAAACCTTGCCCACCCAATGGAGAGGAGGTATGTGCCAAATGGCGTGGGGGAATGTGGAGGGAGGGTGGGGGTGGCATTCCTGGTAGGGGGAGAGCAGAGAGAGGGAAGAATGGGGGGAGTGACTAGCCCAGGAGGGGGTGGGAATGGCAGAGGTCTCCTCCACTGAATCCTAACCTCAATGTCAGGCTCGGCAGTCCAACTCAGGGCTTCCCAAGTCTGCGCCAGCAAATTAGCTGGTATGGATGCAAGAAGCCCCACTGAGCAGGCTGGGGCTTTACTCGGGAAAGGGAATTAATGTCCCCTTCCTCCAAGGAGACCTCCAGCCTGCTTGTATCCAGCACAGGATACCGCAGTGGGCATTTAACACCGCTGCTCCTGTGCTGGATAGGATTGAGCTATAATTCTTACTGAACCCAATAGGCTTACTTATGAAGTAGGCTACCTCAGAATTCCAGATCCAAGGGAGTGGCAACAGGATGTGGCTCTCTTGTGTCCTCCCTGAGGCATTTGGTGGACCACTATCAGACACAGGAAGTTGGACTAGATTCGCCTTTGGCCTGATCCAGTGGGGCTCTAATTATGTTCTTATGGGCAAAATAAATAACAGTTTCCAAACACTGTGTGTGTCCCTAATAACACTGGACTTTAGCTTTAAGATTGAATGTACAGGTATTTATATGAATAAATTGATATGAATTCAGAAAATAGTAAATCATATTGAATAATATTATTATAAAAGTGTTCAGATTTTTGGATTTTTATTATATATTATAAAATGTGTATAGATCAACCATTGCTCTAATACTTCTATCAACAAAAGATTATTTAAAAAAAAGAAAAAACTACTTCTGACACTATAATTGTAGTGTAAACTAAAATAAATATTATAATTTATTTCCAGGTGGCAGGTGTAGGGGACTGCCACTGCATATATATCACAACGTTAAAATTAGCAGTCCTATTAACTGACCAAGTGATTTGGGAAGGGGATTATAACAAACAAGAAGAATATTGTTATAAGAAAATAGTTCAGAACTGAATTTGGCTTTAAGTCAGAACAGAAACAAATCTCTTCAATAGAGTGAGAATATGTGGGTACAGAGTGAAAACCCACTCAACAGACCATGTCTCACCAAGAGAAACATTAAAGCTGAATTCCACAATGGGTGTCATGGACTCATGTATCAGATTCATGTATATTTAAAAAAATTATATCCCACCTTTTAAAAAAATCAAGGCAGCTTAACAACAATTTTGAAATAATAGTTACATAAATCAAAATAACACACAATTATTAAAAATAACAAATTGTATAAACAATAAATATATCAATTGTAAGCAAAGCATGACTACAATCTTACCAAGCGTTTTCTCATATGAAATGATGACTGTGGACAGTTTTGACTGGGGGATGGAATTGCTTTGAACTGTACTTAGGTAAGCAAAGTTTTCTTCAGAAAGTTCAGGTGGTTCTGGTTGATATGTCAACTCAGCACCCATAATAAATCCTACTCTTCCACGTGGAGCTATCTGGAATGGTCCTTTTTTGTTTAATTCTCTTGGGTTAGAGTGTTCTAGAACAGAAAAGTATATAATTTACTGAATATATTATGTCCAAGAGATTCTGATTTTCCACAGTGGGCAGTAGATTAACAGCCCAGTCCTATGCTTCCCTAGCGCCCAGGGCTATAGCGGTGCCAAAATGGTGACTGCTGTATCCTATGGGACAGGGTACAGATCTTCTCAGGATAAGGGAACAAATGTTCCCTTACCCTGAGAAGATCTGTACCCTGTCCCATACCCATACAAATGTTCCCTTACCCTGTGTAACACTCCGGCAGCTCAAATGGGCCTCCTCAGATCCGCACCTGTTATTGAGCGGGTACAGAACTGAGGAGACCCATGTTGGGTTTCCCGGCCCAGGAGGGGGGTTAGGATACAGTGGAAGAGCCTGCCAGTATCTCTGTCCCCGTCCTGGGCCCACATCTTTCCCGCTCTGCCTTCCCCCTGCCCAGTTCTGTCTCCTTCCCACCCTTTCCCACCCTGACAAGTCCTGCTGCCAGCCAGCAGCCATACTCACCACTGGAAGCTCTAAGCATCCATCTTCAAGCGCTAAGGCCCAGCACCAACTAGCACTGAAGCCAGCACTGGTGGTGCATTGTTAGTGCTGGTGCAAAAGTGCTTTACAGCACTTTTGCAACAGCCTAGGTTGGCGGCACCAGCAGAGCGCTGGTACCGCAGCCCATAGGATTGGGCCCTAAATCCAGGACTGACTGTCTACAATTCCAGAAACTATATTAAACATGACCAAGCTACATGCTATGATAAATGCATGAGCTGGCCCTTTTAAGAATAGTGTTTGTATTCACAGCAGTGTGCTGGAAGTGACAATCTGAAGTGGAAGTGAAGTGGAGGCCAGGGTCTTTATTTTGCACTGCTGTAGTAAATAAAAAATGCAGTTGTCTATTCCTCCTTGCTCTCTCTTTCACCTTCCTTCAGCAGGCAACTGTCCCACAGATAAAGATATCATGCAGATCCTGAGTGATGTTTTTGCCTGCCTGCCTGCCTGCCTGCCTGCCTGCCTGAAGCAATCAGTAAGAACCCAGCTGCTGTATGGCAGAGTTACTAACCTACACAGTTCAGTCAGGCCTCTGCGACTTTTCCAACTCCATGACAGAGAGTGAACCAACCTCACTAATGTCATATATTTGACTGTCTGTTAGATAACTTATACAACAGCTTTGCTGGTTGAAGACGGTTGGCAACAACACCAGAAATTGTGTACAGGTATGCCCCAGTACCAGCAGAGTGCTATTCTGGAACCCCCCACTGAATAATGAACCCCCCAACTGAACCCCCCAACTGAAACTGTAGATAACTGGGGACGCCCCCCTTGCCTTCCAGAGGTGAGGGGAGCCCAGCTTCCCTCACTTCTGGAGGCTGTCTGAGGCCTGCAGAGGCTGAGCATGACTGCTGCAGACCTCAGAATGGTCTAAAAGGCAAAAAGAAACATGCTACTTCTGGTTTTACAATAAAAACAGAAGTGACATTTTAATGCCTTATAAGCCATTGGGAGGCACAGGGAAGCCTCCAAAAGGCCCAGCTCCCCTCACTTCTGGAGGGGGAAGCTGGGCTTTCTGTAGGCTTCCCTGTGCCTCTGGAGGGGGCTTGTGGGGGAGGGGGCATGAGGACCTGATCGACAGTTAAGTGAAATGCGTTTTTCTTTCAGATGCCAATTCTGTACTGATAGTGTTCAATAAAAATATGACTGGATCATATTATTTGTCAGACAACAGGAAACCCCCATAGCTCTCCACCTCAACCAGCCCCAGGGAGAGATATGAGATGAGGCCTGCAGGGCCCCAATTGTCCAAGGGGCCCAAGAAGGAGGACTCCAAAGGTAATATGACACCCTCCCTTGTTCCCTGCCACAAGGTGCAAGACAGGGGTGGCAACAGCCTGCTAGCCCAGGCCGCCAGCCAGTCTCGAAGTGCCAACCAGCTAACCCTGAGGAGCCAACCAGAAGAATCGAGATGTCCATTGAAGTCCATCCCCAGACACAAGGTGCCAGTCAACCAGTCTTGAGAAGACTGTTGACCCCCCTAGCCAGCTCTGAAGAGCCAGCCAGCAGCCTTTGGGTGCACATCACACCTCTACCAGCCAAGGCATGGGCTTATGAAGTCATCAAAGACACTTGCTGGAGCAATGGCTCCTGCCACATGGCACCACTGTCACCCAGATGCCATCCAAATGATATAGGAGATCAGACTACCCTACAACACCCTACATCACAGACAGAAGTGGCTCAGAAACAGGCCACGCTCTACAATGATGCTATTCAACAGGTATGAATTTCAACATGTTGTAAGCTACACATGGACCCTGGGTGGTCAGCCACATCATGAGGTAGAGCCATAGGGGGTAATCCTAGTCACCTGAAGGGTGAAGGCAGCTGGTTGTCACCATCTGCCAGAACAGCCTCCTCCCACTTAATGCCCCTCAGCTGGTGCCCTACCTAGAAGTTAGCTATTCCCCTCTGGCCATAATGCAAGATTGCCCTTGAGGACTAGGTGTTGAACACCTGGGAATCATTGATGCTGCCAGGGAACACTGGCCTCACAGCCCCATCACCATGCCCTAGTGGGCCACCACAGCCTGCAGTACCCAGTTCCCTCCACCCCAGTGCCAGAAGTTCCCTTCCCACCCACTTGCTATGGTTCCATGACCTGGTCCAGGATCCTTGCCACAGAGGGTGTGAGATGCTGCTGATCAGCTGACTTCATCCCCTCTCCCAGTCCGTTTGGTCAGACTATGGAGGCTACCGACCTAAGGCCAAGACCCTCATATGCAGCTGAGTGATAGAATGACACCCCCCTGGCATTCAGCACATACTGGGTAACACAGCAGTGCCCTTCCAGCACCTGTCTGGCATGCGCCTATAAGTAGCATAGACTCTTGGTGTCCTCCCGGTATCTGGTCTACAAAGATTGTGTGATGACATCCGTAGGCAGCCATTACAACACTATTCCTGCAGTGCCCATCCTTGCTCCTCTGCCCCCAGGAGCCACGCCTGCATCTGCCCCAGATCTGCCCCTAGCTTACTCTGCACTTTAGCCCACAGGCTCATCCTCTGATCCTCCTCCAGCTTTGCCGGCCAGGCTTAGGATATGACATACATGGCATTGGTGACTGGGCAATGTCGGTACTGTGTTCAGACAGGATTGGGCCTTAGTCTTCCTATGAAAAGTAAACTGATATATTCTTGAAGAAAAAGATATTCATATCACACATCCAATTACTAAATAAGAGGAATTGTAATTTACCTTGTGTGTTAGCAAGAAAGAGTGAAAGTAATTTCCTACTATATCTGATAGCTGCGTTGTGATGTTTTGATTTTTCAATGCTTTCTCTGAAACATTTCAGAGTATCTCTCACATCCACAGGAACAGAAACCTGCAACTGTAGTTTATTCACATCTAAAATGAAGCAACAAATGCATTTAAAATTAATTATGTAGATGATGAGCATAGGAATATACAAAGCTGCTTTCCACTGAATAAGATCACTGGTGCATGCTCAGCACTGTTTACACTGACTGGCAGTGACTCTTAAGGCAATCAAGACTGGCACCATCATGTGCACAAAAATTGTGCCCCCAAAGCTTTTAATAGCATAATGAGATAAGATTCGTTTGGCACTGATGGGACCTTCTCTCCCAAGGTTAGAACAATTTTTGTGAGTGTGATTTTTTTTAGAACTGTAGAGGAAAGAGTTTAAAAAAAAAAAAAACACGAACTCCACATGTCACAATCCCAAACACACCCAGTGCTATTAAGTTAAAAAGACAAACACACAGGGCAAATGACACATTATAACATGTGGTTTGATCTTCAGGTTATAATAAATGTGTCATTTGCCCTGTGTTTGTCTTTGTAACTTAATAACACCGGGAAGTTTTGGGATTGGGATTGTGGCATGTGGAGTTTAAAAAAACAAACTCTTTGCACTACAGTCCTAATAAAAATCACACCCACAAAAAATTGTATTAACCTTGTATTATAACATGTGTTTTGCTCTTCAGAGAAGCGTTGTGTGGTACAGAGTGGTAGATTGCCATGGTCAATACAAGTCTTTTGTTTGTTGGGCCAAATGACAGACAGAAAAAGGGAATGGGCTGGCCCTTTTTCCTGGATTAAACTCCACCCTTTTTTCTTTGGCATCATCCTCTATGCTCTCTTAGCATTCTCAAGCAGTGGTTCTTCCTCTATATTGCAGTTCAGGACTTCCTAGATAAAAGAATCCAGAACACTTGCTGGAATCTCAGAACTTCCCCTTTCCTGTGGGGGAGAGCTCAGGGCCTCTAGGTGGGCTGCCCCCAAACATGGTAACTTATTGTTTGGCAGCTACCAACAGTAGCTTCCTGAATCCCCAGCTGAAGACTTGCCACTGGGTTGCTCCACTTTTTTTGCCTGTCACTTTTATGCGGTCCTGGCCCCTGAGTTCCCAAGAGCTGAACTTGGCCTTCCCTGAGGGGCTAGGGCCCAGCTGCTCCTTACCTTCTTATTTGGGCCAGAAGGGTCATCTTCTGCCCCTCACTCCTCCCCTCTCTCCTCTCCTTACCACCTTCTGGATGCTTTCCTTTTCTCTGGCTCCTTTCTTCCTATTCAGCTCCTCCCTGTCCCATGTGCCCTCCTCCACCTGCTCTCTATAGAGGTGTTTATAGGACTGAGGCCAGACTGAACCCCCAGGCTAGCTGTTGCTCACCCCCCCCCCCGGCCCCCTGCAGACAAGAGCAAGCAATGGCCAACAATGTCACCAGACATCATGCTGCTGCCTACTTGACTTGCATAGCCACCCCATCCGCTTCTCAGCAGACTGGCAAGATCAAGTGCCCTGCCACCCAGCTGGTCAGCAGGACGTGTGCTCTACCACTCAGCTGATCAGCAGAGCCACACAGTCACCACTCATTCACCAACTGGAGCATTATCCTCTCCCCACCAGTTTGTCACGCCCCAACGGGGCTCATAGCACCAATTGAAATTTCCCTTCCAGGGTTTATAGAAGCTGGGGGGTTCCATCAGAACTGCAAAATGAGAGAAGAGTTAAATCCCACCCTACTCTCCACAATGGTGGCAGATAGGATTGCTGGGACAATCTTAGTCTCAACATCAAAAAGTATCTAGAACAAGTTTAATGAACATTATTAACATAATATAATATGAAGTGTTGAAGTATCTGTGATTGTATGGCCTGCATGTGACTGAGACATAGTCCATTATCACACAACATAAATATATTATTTTACTAATACAAAATGATATGAACAGTAAATCTTTTGAAGACTTATTGGACTGTATTGACACATACTCTGACCTGAACTAGTAAAATGGAGCTCATCAGTTCCTGGGTTATATTTTGTAGCAGAATGCAGCTTTTTCGTAACAAAATCTCTGCAGGACACCTAAGAGAGAATGTTTCCCATATAGTCACAACCCTAAACAACATTTTTAAACTTGGTAGCCTAAACTCAAGCTCTTGTCAATATTTAGACACTTAAAATCCAACTCTTGAAAGCGCCAAGAATTCTCAACTTTAAATGTGGATGCTTTTGATTGCATCAACCAAGTAATTAAAGCCAGAGTTTGTTATCTGTAACTACAAGCCAAGAGACAAGGCACTCATCTCATTCCATTCATCTCAATGGGACAATATACATTTTGTAGCCAACAGACACTGTGAGTCTTTTCCAGGAGACCCAATGCCAGAAGTTGTACAGCAGAATAATATCCAAAGACTGTTTCAAATCTAAAATGTATTTCTTTATTTTATCTATAATACAGGGCGTCTCAAAAAATGTATCTACAATTTGATAAACTCCAATGTATACATACTTCATTGTAGAAAGCCAGCAACACTTGAACATCTAAGGGAAGCAATTGAAGAGATGTGTGGAACCATCCTGGCACACACATTGGTGAATGTCTGCAGATCCCTCATTGCCCAATCCTGTGCATGCCTACTCAGAAGTAAGTACCATTATTATTATTATTATTATTATTATTATTATTATTAACAGTATTTATATACCGCTTTTTAACTAAAAGTTCACAAAGCGGTTTACAGAGAAAAATCAATAACTAAATGGCTCATTATAGCATTATAGCTAATGGGGCTTACTCCCATGCAAGTGTGGATAGGATTGTGCTCTCAACAATGTCAGCAGTGTATAGACACCAATGGGGAACATTTTGAGCACTTAGTCTAATTAATTAACTGGGTCAAGTGACTGCTTCTGTGTACACCATATGTAGTATATGTGTGACTTACAGTTTTATAGCCCAGGCATGCCCCCTTAACCATAGGGATTCCATTCTGGAACACCCCCCATGAATACCTAAATCCAAGGATTCGGAGGACTCTTACCCTCTGGAGGGGGCGCACAGGGGTGTGGGGGGCCACAGATCCCCAATTCATGGATAAGTGAAACAGCGAATATAGGATCCACGGATACGGGGGTCCCCTGTTTATGTGTGAAATATAGCATAATAATTTTGAAACTAGAAGTGTGTGTAAATTTTCATGAGGCACCCTGTATTTTTATCCTGCCTTTCCTCCACTGGCATAGGTGCTCAAGGTGGCTAACATAAAATATGCACAATAAAATGCAAACTTGTTCCTAGTTAACTCCACTCAGTATGACTTAAAATACATTTAAATCACCTCACCTTTTTTCCAGTATTAGTGACAAGTTCTGTGAAAAGAGGCTGCGAGGTATTAGAATCACGAGATTGTATTCTTTCTTGTATTTGTCTCTGAGCAAACACCAGCAATGGAGTCACTTGCTCTGTATATCTCTCGCTAGAAAAAGTCCAAAAATTTAGAAAAATTTTAAAAACTGCTAATATTGCAAATACACCATCCTTTCTCAGAAGACAGCACATGTCACTTACTGCGTAACTGTGTTAAACTGCATGGCTATGCATACAAGCGATTCCCATTTTTTCAAGTGAAATAAAATCTCTAAAGTTTGCAGGATCAAATTGCATACACCTCGCAAATCAACAACAGTCACATCATCAAACGGATATTCAAAATAAAGGTTACATCCACCATTTTCATCAGCAGTGCTTCCTATACAACTTGGAACACAGAAATCTCCTTCATCTTCAATAATCTGTAAATTGAAAACAGAGCATATTGCAGCCATAATTACAAATGGTTTTCCCATGTCCCCAATTCAGCTGTTAAGACCCAACTCAAATTCC
The DNA here is from genome assembly GCF_035046505.1 of Tiliqua scincoides. Taxonomy (NCBI): domain Eukaryota; kingdom Metazoa; phylum Chordata; class Lepidosauria; order Squamata; family Scincidae; genus Tiliqua; species Tiliqua scincoides. The sequence goes on from NC_089827.1 coordinate 63,918,333, forward strand.
CTCATAATATTCCACTATGTGCCGTGCTCTTTCCATCAAGGATTTATTCAGCTAGCATTTTAAACTTCCTGGATATATTAGATTCTGCATCCATTACACAAGACATAAGCAAACCTGCTGCACTTTCATACCATCCACTTCACATATGCATATGCAAAAAACACTTTTCACAGCTCAAAAACTACTATATTGCGTATATTCATTTTAGTATAAAATGCATACATTTTATAGCATTTTAGAAAATGAGAGATGACCTATGCTCTAGTGAAATTAAAATTAGCATAATTTGAATTTATGATAAAAGTTATAAGTATGCTTTATAACTGTGCTTTCAGAAGTATGTTGTAGTGCAGCCAATGAAAGCTGTACACTAGAGAATTGTTCAAATGTGTAAAGAACAAGAAAGAGAAGGCTTTAATTTTTGTTAACTTTTCATGGCTGGTTTTAAATCAGAAAAATAACTTTATGTAATTCATTGATCACATTAATGAAAAACATTTACCTTCACAGAATTGGTAGCCTGGAGATCAATTATCATATCAAGCAACGTATCTGATGCCATATAGTAGGGTAGCCAAATGCTATTAAGGAAAAGTTCCTTTGTTATAGGAAATGGTGAATAAAAAGACTCTAACTGGTTAATGATCATTCGCGATTCTTGAGTATAGTTCCAAAGATCTCGACAGGCATTTTGAAGCAAAGTCCAATGGCCACCACGATGAGCAACAACCTGAATCGTAATGTTTTAAAATACTGAATTGAAGAATGAGTGTCAGACATCTCAATGGTTTCAACAGTAAAACAACAATACCTAGGGCCAAACTAAACATGTCATGTAATGTAATCTTGGATAGAAGTAGTTTTGATGAAATATGACATAGGGGCCTCCACAAACAGGGTAAAACCACAGCGGGTTTTAGTACTGTGCCTCCCTCCTTGTTACCAAGGGAGCTCTGTGGGGAATTAAGAAGGATGCAGGGTGATCACTTCTGTCCCTTCCAAGGAAAAAGTAATGAAGGAAAAGTAAATCAGATCCCGTTGATAAAGGAATTTTAGGCTGGTGGCCCAGTTCTGTTGGGCAGCTGCTTACATTCCAGAGGTGGAGTGTTTTATAGCTGTAGCAAAATGTGATATGCCATTCAGTGTGGCCAACCTACCACCAGAAGCAGCAAGTGGCCACATGCCAGGAGGCCATCCACAACCCAAGAGCCTGTAAGGGGAATAGGTGGGAGGTGGGCAGAATGGGGCAAGGAGGGGGAAGGCCAAATACAGTCCCCAGAAGCTCCTCGTCCAGCCCACATGATAATCGGGCTCTCCCAATGCCCCCCCCATTCAAAAGAGCCACTTCTGCCAAGGCTCTGGGAAGGAGAGACAAAAGGAGGCCTCATAAGGCAAGGACCACTACAAGGGAAGGCGCTGGGAGATCCTAAGTATAATGCAAGTGGCCTTTTCAGCAGTGCTGCTTCTGCTAAGACAGAGCACCTCTTGGCTGTTGAGCTGTGAAGTGACACCTTGGCAGAAGCAGCACTGATAAAACGGCAGCCCACATGATAATTAGGCTCTCATAATTTTAAAGTATGATCAAGATTTGCATATTTTCTCCTCTGTCATTTGCAACTTAAGAGTTCCTAGTGAGAAGAAAGTGCTTATTTCTGGCCACTGTCTTCTTAATGACATAACTTCCTGCCTAATGATGTCATTTCCAGCCATGTCATTACCAGCAAGTTCCATGAATGCTATCTGGCTACTGTATGAAGCTATTTTGATACCCCTGATCTAGGCTGATCCATAACATCAATCCTAAACATATGCACTTTGGAGTAACCTCTGTTTAATACAACAGAACTTATTTCCAAGCATCAGATTGGGTTGCGTATCTCTATACCAGAGGTGGCCAAACCAAGGATCTCAAGTCACATGTGGCTCTTTGACACATAATGAATGCATGGTTCTTGGATATATGCTGGTTGAACTCCTTTTTGCATCACAAATAATATAAAAGGTAAATCAGAAATTTTTCAGCTTAATGTTTCAAGCATAATTATTTACCAAGGAGAAACTGAGAGTCCACTTGATTAAAACGTATGTTTAATGCTCATGGTGAGTCAATATATTTAAGATTTAAATGCTTCTTAAATCTTATGGCTCTCAAACACCTGAAGTTTATTGCATGTGGTTCTTATGTTAAGCAAGTTTGGCCACCCCTGTTTTATACATTTCACATGACCGTTACATAGTTATTAGTTACCACTACTAATATTTCTTTAAACCTATAAGATCTTCCATTCAAGCATCTTAATAAAATACATATTATATCAAGTATCTCCACCAATACCTCATTGAGATAAGTCAAGTTAATCACAACTAGTAGCCTGGTCATTTAAAAAAAAAAAAAAAAAGATGGAGGTTGACAGGGAGTGAAACTTAACCACTTCCTGTTAACCTCTGTTTATTTTTTTAGTGACCAGGCTGCCAGGAGGCAGCCGGTTATTCTACTAACAGCCCAATCCTTTGCATGTCTACTCAGAAGTAAGTCCCATTAGAGTCAATGAGGCTTACTCCCAGGAAAGTGTGGATAGGATTGGGCAGTAAACTGATTATCCTAAAGCAGGGGTGCCCAAACCCTGGCCCTAGGGGCATTTGCAGCCCTCAGGGACCACCAAACCAGCCCACAGGGAGCCCCAAGTCTCCAGTGAGCCTCTGGCCTGCTGGAGACTTTCTGGAGCCCACACTGGTCCAATGCAACTGGCAAGGGCCAAACTGCTCGACCTCTTGTGCGAGCCATGGGCCAAGGGCTCCCTCCACTGCTTGCTGTTTCACGTCCGTGTAGCAGCAGTGGCAACAAAGGAAAGGGCAGCCCTGCTTTGCACAAGGCCTTTTACAGGCTTTGAGCTATCATGAGACCTTCATTCATTCATTCAAGTTCCATATCTAATATATTCATTTATGTAAACGTCTGTAAATTTATTCAAATTTTAAACATAAATTCATTCTTTTTTCCCCAGCCCCCAACACATTGTCAGAGAGATTATGTGGCCCTCCTGTCAAAATGCTTGGATAGCCCTGTCCTAAAGTGGCACTTAGGAATGGAGAAAGAAGCAAGGAGGAGATGAAAAGACAGTTAAATATAATTGAAAAACAGCTAAATGGAGAGCCAGATGTGCCTCCTCCTAGCAGAGTTAGAAGAGGTGGACCAAATCTCCAGACTACTATACTTACAACTGGGAGAGAAGTGGGGAGCAATACAAGTAGAATATGAAGTTAATATTTGGTATTACCAACTGCAAGAGATTAGATTTTTAACTCTATTCTACTATATATATAAATAGTTTGATGTAAGAATTTATTACCACAGCTCTTCTGAAATGCAGAAAGGTTTTAGTAAAATGCTCTTGTGCAGCAGCATAACAGAGAGCGCGTTCACGTTCTTTGAGCGTTATATACCCTCGATCATTTGCCCCATGGATTCGAGGGCTGTCTCTTTCATTTAACTTAGTGCTGTGCTGAAAAGTGTCATCTAAAACCATGGAAAATTGCCACTAGTTAGAATGAATACAAGTTTTCAAAGACAACAGAATTAGCAATAATATTTTCAGATCTGTTACCAACAAAACAAAAGTATCTGCATATAGTGAACAATAACTTTCCACAATTATGTTAATCTTTTAATGGTCAAAGAATACACATATTTTACCTAAAAATGCAAATAATATATCACGAATCACTTTGGGATACATGTAAAGAAGTATCCCATCAGATTAGATTTTAGTGGAATAATCAGCAAATCAATAATTCAATGAATATCGTTAGTTTGGATTTGTTGAGCTCAGGGATGAACTGTAGTAGTACAATCTGAATTGGTCACCTGATTCAATATCTTTAGGGGACAACTTATTCCACTTCATATTTTCCACAGGGAATGGTGGGGCCCAAATCAATGCCACCGAGAGTCAGGCATTGGTTCCTCTGACCAAGGCATCGAGTCAGAGAAGGGAACTTTGGCACACTTAGGCAGACCCCTCCAGATGCAAACCTGCTTACACTTTCATCTATATAAACTCCAGGTCTGCTGTTAATTCGTCTGACAAAACCATCACCAAGGGCGGCTACCTAATTCTTTGCCAGCAGTTGCCAGACTATTCCTCCACCTGCCTGCTTCTCAACTTGTCCTGTTCTGCTTTCCCCTACCCTACCCACACCCCACCATGCTTTGCTGCTCATTGACTCCTGCCCACACATTTTACAACTGCTTGCTACCATCCACACCTGATGCCTGACACTTTTACCACTGATAGAACCAGGTCATGTCAAGGACCAGAGACAGAGCACCTGACAATATGAAGTGAGCTCAGGGAACTGTGGTAGTACGTGTGATCTGGCCACCTGATGCAAGCCCACTTCTGGGAAAGTCATGGACAGCCAGAGTACTTGTATTTATATAAACTTGGTTCAGCGCTACAAATAATACTGTAACCAGAGTGCTGGTCTTGGACATGGAAGACCGAGTTCAAATCCTCATTCAGCCATGAAGATTAACGGTGGACCTTGGGCCAGTCACTATCTCTCAATCTAACCTACCTCACAGGTTTGTCTTGAAAACAAAAGTGTCACAAACACCACTCTGGGTTCAATAAAGGAAGGGTAGCATATAAACAAGAAAGCTAAATAAGAAGCAATATGTATATAGTAAGAATTAAATCCTGAAGCTTTGTTACCAGAGATGGACAAATTGTGCCCCCACTTAATGCCAAATGACATCCTTTGATTGTTTCAAGAATTGTCAGACACGTGGTCAATCTTTAGTAACCCACCTGAATCAGGAACAGAAGATGACCCCTGGGTCAGATCACTGGGATCCCTCATGACATCAGTTTCAGGGGTGAGACAATTACTGTGATCAAGTAGGCTTGAGTTGGAATCAGTGTCCGAAGAAGTGCTCTGTAATGTAGGGTCAGAAGCAGGCAAGGAAGGACCAGAATCGAACTCAGGGGAAGCAGGGTCAAGTGTGTCTGGGCAAAGAAGAGCAAGGAAGTCCTGACTTGCTGAGAGCTGGTCAGCAGCAGAATATTCAGAGCAGGTATTCCCTAAAGCCCAGAATTTCACTAGATGTTCCTATCTTATCAAAAGACCGAACTGGAAGTCAGTATAAAGGAACAGTGAAAGGTTATATCATTTCCCAGGGCAACTGTGGTGGCTGAATGGTTGAAGCCACTGCTCTTGCCCTGAACAGCTAGTTTGGCTCCCCTGGCTGATGGCTCCTGACAAGAACAGTGATGCAAAAAGTAAAGCGGTTACTTAAACAATGTGAACCTGCTGCAGTGAGACTCAAGAAATACAGAAAGGTTATTCTCTGAAGGTCTGTTCTAAGAAATGCAACAGACAGGCAATGGAATCTTGGAAAGCCTCAAGAAGGGCAGAACACAGCTCTAGTGCATAGTAGTTAATGGTAGAAGTAAAATGGGAAAACCTATTTAAACTAAGCATCCTATCAGTGGGCCAATTTTAGTGTAGCCAGCTGTCCTACTATATCAGCCATTTCTGATTAAAACCTCTTTCTTCAGAGAAATGCCTTGAAGCAGTGGCATTTGTTCAAAAAGTATGCTAACTGAATACTATGCAATTGTGCATGCACAAACACAAAATTAATAGAAATAAAAAAATAGAACAGTATATGCTGCATTCTCTGGAATCAAGTGCAACATTCTTTGCTCTTGAACATTCAAATGCTCTGAAGCAGCCCTTCTGTCAAGTTACTAGCTGAGGAGGAGTTTGACTGTCATTCTAAATCTCCAATTAGCAAATAAAGGCCCAATCCTATCCAACTTTCCAGTGCCAGTGCAGCTGCAGTGCAGCCTTGAGGAAAGGGAACAAATGGTCCCTTAACTGGAGGAGGCCTCCATGATTGCCCCCTCACTGCAGGGTTCCATGCATGCTCCATTGGCACGGCTGCACTGGTGCTAGAAAACTGGATAGGATTTGGCCCTAAACTGGTGACTGATATCGTATTCGGACAGAGTATCTGGGAATTTTGAAATGGTGCCCAGCAAGGATAGCTTACTGTGGCTGCTGCTCTATCTTCCATCACTCAATAAGCTATGGAGACACTTACCAGGTGATGGGGGAGAAGCAGCAGATGCAGTGGATGCCAAAAAATAGATAGGGGACAGAAGAGAGTTTGTGCACAGTTCAAATTCCCATATGCCCACGACATCCCCTCCCATGTGCGCTCATTAAAAAGGGAAGGGAAAAAAATAGTCATGCCCTCCCCTCCATGACTTGGAATATGCCTGGGTTCACAGTCATAAACTGAGGCAGATCCAGATTAAAATCTGACAGGTAGGAAAAATCAAAACAACAACTTTGGACAGATAGAATATACAATATCAGAACAAGTAATTGCAGATGTCATCAGATCAGGAAATGGACCTCATTAGAATCTCAAGAAGCAGGAAAAACAGCATTGGATCCAAGAAAACAGACAGGACCACAAACAGAATGACAAAGCATATCTGGGACAAAGAACTCAGGAGCAGAAATCATGCCAGAAGTGATGCAGGACACAGCTCAGATTACCAGAAGTCAGAACAAAATGGACACAAGGCTAAAGATCAGGTTTTGGAGCAAGTCAAGATATACTGGACAGATTTTCACTATTTATTTCTAAACGTTATAAGATGTTTTGTTAATTTCATGAAAAGCTGGATAGAAATCTTATAAATAAATAGATACACAGATAACACATTGACTGAGATGGACAAAACTGACACTGTAAAAGTGCTGCTTGAGGGATGAGGTTGATTTCATGCTGCTTCCATATCCTGATTTTTTTCAGTGCCCTCAGACATGCTGATGCTGATGATGAATGGAAAAGTGTGCTCAATGAAAATTGCTCATTGAGTGCAATGCTAAACGCAAGACCATTTTATCATGAAACCAAATGGGCAGACTAATCTTATTGGGCATTTAGGGTAGCAGACCTCCCAATATGCTGCTTTAAGCGCCTGTGCAATGCCACAAAAGGGGCGCCACTGCCAGGAGCTACAGAACCACCAGTACAACTGGCTGGAGGCACCACACAAAAGCCAAGGCCACTCTGGAGCATATAAGGTAGTGGCGGGGTTATGTCATGGGCAGTTCAAGAGAGGATCAGAGGGTGTTTAGGGAGAACAGGCTGGGCCGGGGTTGGGAGGGGTTGGATCTGAGCCGGGGTGTATCTTGGTAGTAGCATGCTAGGCTCCTATCCCCTTTTTCCAGCCTGGACCTGACCCCAAGGCTGCCTGAATTTATACCAGCTAAATAGCTGGCGTAGGTCTGAGAAAATCCATTGGAGGCCAGATGGTCTACTAGGAGGTAAGTAAAAATATTTTACTCCTAGGTCCTATTTTACTCTCCTAGGTCATCTGGTGCCTCCCCACCACCACTCTATTGGCACTGCTGCATCACATAAATTTGTCCCACAGTTCAGTAAACTTTCTAAAAACACATGAATCCCTCAATAATGTTAAATACTACAGCATTAGTTCCCTACTGGCTCAGCTCAGGCCACAAATAAAGAGATGCTTCCAAACTATTCCAAAAGAGGTTAATATTTTTTTTTAAGAATCCATGGTAGCAGCTTGTTGCTATGGTTACCTGTCCTAAGATCTGGGGCTACAATACAACAGAAATGTAATATGCTTTAAATAAACAATTCTATCAAGCAGGATTATGAATGCTTTGCTTATTGTCCATTTATATCCATTACCAGTTTTTCGTTTGATTCTTCCTGATGGTGTTGTTTTAAACAGTGGAACATTGCAAACTTTCACTTTCACCTCCTTTGTTGCTGTGACTACTATGGTGCCTGACTTATTTAATGAGAACAGTTCAGGGTCCAGTTCATCATAGCTGCAGAACAAACCATTTAGTTATTTAAAATAGGTTGTGAGCAAAAGATATCAAATGCATCCTTAAAAAATACTAGCCAAAAATAACTAAAATCGCCAAATTTTATTATTCTGCAAATACTTCAATATTAATGTTGAACTTTGAAGCCCTGAACAATTCATACTTCAGTAAATTCCTGCTTCCATATGTACCTTCCCAACCTCTTAGCTCTTCTAGGGAAGCTTTATTCTGTTTGTCATTGCTACCATCAGAGTAACATCAGAGATTGCCCAATCTCATCCTGAACCAGCCTAGAGTGTGCAGCCATGCTGGGGCAGCCTCCATGGTGTGCTGTGGGCCAGCCAGGGAGCAGGAAGTGACAGAGAGATAAGTAAAAAACTTTTTTACACCTCTGTTATTCCGTAATCAACTTTCATTTCTTTTGCAAGTCATGATAACAGGTGAGTAAAAAGCAATATCCCATCTGTACTGATCAGATAAGGAATCACAATAAGAAAAAGTGCTGCAAAATGGATCTTCTGAATTCTCTAACAAGAGATGAGGAAGAAAACAAAACATTTCTGAAAGAGGTACAAGAGGTTGTTTTTCTACTGGGGAACCTAAACATTAGAATTTACCTGTTCAAACTTTGTAAACAATTAATGTCAATGTTACAGAGTTCTTCTATTTGTTTTCTAAACAAATTGAAATTAGCAATCGCCAGATAAATATTCAACTGAGATCTCCAAGGCATCTCTTCAACTGTTATTTGACGGAATCTTCTTCGTTTCAGGAAGACGCTACCACGTAAATTCAGCTTTTGTATCAGAAGTTGAAAAGCCAATTTTCGGGCCTCCTCTCTTTCTTTCCTAAATGAAAACATAGTTAACATTATTTTTAGATCACAAGAACAAAGCTGTGCTAATAAAAAGAAATTATTTTTAATCTTCTCAGTGCTATGGCTTCAGGAGGAAAGAAGCTTATCAGCTTCTTTATGGTCATAAAAGTGGGAACTTACCTGAAATTCTGGGGAGACAGACAATGGGGGAGGAGATGTGCCTAAAGCATCATTTGAAGCATGCAGATGGACACAGATCTCCTGTGTTTTCACTGGACAGCTGGAGGCTCACGGCTAGCCAATGGTGACTCAAATATGATCAGGGGTATTTAAAGCTCAACCACCTCCCCCAAGGACCATTCAGTTTGCTCTTACCAGCTTGCCCTCCCATCCTCTGAATTCTAACTTCATTTTTTTTTCCAATCTATATCACCAGGCTTGCTTGCTGTGAACTTCACTCAGTTGCCAGTGACTCTGATTTTCCACTTTTCCTTTGAACCCATGCCCTCCTGGTTGTCATCTCTCCTGCAAAGTCCACTTGTTCTTTGATCCCATGCCCTCTTGGCTGCCCATCTCGCCTGCAGTGGCTTGTTTTTCCTCTACCTTTTTGTCTGAGAGCTCCAAATAAATCAACTTTTTGCCTTGATTCTCTGGTTGCATTGCTTGAAATTCTAGCTCAGCAGATATGGTAAGGTATACTCGACTTTTAACCCTTCTTGTTCTATCTCATCCTTTCCACACATGCAGTCAATGTGTAGTGCAATCCTTTAAACATTCTTTTTTGGTCTTTTTTTCTTTTCTTTAGTTTCATTTGCTTTTTTGCAAAGGTGGGTCGAATCTCAGAGACTTTCTTCCAGACTCTCTTGAGAACAGTTTCCCTCAACCAATTAATCAAGCCCTCCAATGTAGTAAGAAAACATATAGAAGAATCAGGGTCCATTGGCAGTGTTGGGGCACCAGTTCAGAGTACAATTATACAGTGGTGATCAAGCTTGGCCTTCTGCAACTGGGGAAGTGTTACTGCCTACTAGAGAGCTTACTCCATATTTTGAAACTTGCTTTCTTATTATTTTGAGGCAAGCTGCAGTTTCATTCCCACACTTTGGCTGGCTCAGCCAGTTTCCCTGTCTCTGTTCTAGAATTACGGCCAATCCTAACAGCACCTAGCATTGCCTGAATGAGCATTCTGGCTGCGCTAGGCACTTTCTAGTTGTCACAAAAGGCAACACACTGAAGCATGCAGCCTGTCCACTGCTGCAAAACAGCAAGTGACTGGCTGTGCATGCCAGTGGCCACTGAACCCCTACTGGCATAGAAATGGGGCAGAAAGGGGATGGGGAGGACAACAGATCAGGACCAAGAAGGAGATATGTTCTGTGGCAGTGGTGTCTGCCAAGTCCTAATCCTGTTCCCAGTCCCAATCCCCCAACCCAGGTCCATGTGGACTTGTGCCAGCAATAACGCTGGTGCAGGTACAAGTAGACCCAGCAGCACGGCATGGGCTTACACTCAGGGCAAGGGAATAAATTTTTCCTTACCTTGAGGAGGCCTCAGAATGCCAAAACTCCTCTGTGGGATATAGCTGACATCACATTGGCACTGCTACATCCCTGCATGGGGAGTCAGTTAGGATCAGGCTGTTACTCAATCCTTTTCTTGCTCATTCTAGAACCTGTTTTTTTGAAATTCCAGGGGATTGCTGGGAGAAATTAGACTTTACAAGTGTGCAGGGTCAAGGAATCAGTGTCTTTTCATTCCTCCACAAATCTCTCTCTCTCTCTCTCTCTCTCTCTCTCTCTCTCTCTCACACACACACACACACACACACACACACACACACACACACACACAGTTCTCCTAAAGTTATTGGATGGCACCATAAACAACATTTTTGCATTGGTGTCATTTTTAAATGCCTTCTTCCATGCATAATACAGATGCAACTAGAATCCAATGCAATCTCATTTATAGTCTATAACGTTACCTTTGTGGATCCAAAGATTTGCTTTTATATTGTCCTTTTTTCTTGGAAGTTGGTTTTTTCTTGCCCACTGTCTGTAATAAAATAGTATTTGCAAAATCACAGTAATTAAAATTTTTCAAAACAATTATTTCAGTGAGGCTGCAATCCTAACCACACTTTGCTGAGAGTAGGCCCCATTGAACAAAATAGGACTTACTTCTGAGTAGACCTGGTTAGGATTGTGCCCTAAATTACATAAATCTCCCAATTTGTAAACAATGCATGCCAGTACTCAATCACGATGGACAGCCGGGTGGAATAAAATAAATTTCATTTATAAAATATTCCAATGAAGAAATAAAGGTATCCCCCTGTATCCAGTATTCACAGATTCAGTTATCTGCAGAACTGGGAGGCTTCCCCCCCCCCCGCCATGCCCATTGATTAGAATTGTGGAGATAAGGTAGGCAGTCACAGAGGCCTCCTTAAAGTAACAGAATGTTTGTTCTCTTACCTTGGCCCTGAACTACCGCTGCATTGGTGTTGGGAAATGGATGGAACTGGGCTCTAAAAGTACTATCAGATTAATGAGCTAAATGCAGATAGGATTGCACCCCAAGAAAATTATTCATGACTTAATTTAGTCACAACTAACTTGTTTCAATTTCTTCAATAGTGCTTAGTCATTTTTCTCAGACTATACAACCTATTGTTTGCAATAATCTTGGCACTGTTTAACAGTCTTTTGCAACAATAACTTTAATCCAAATTCATTTTTTAATTTCATAATTCTTTAGAGTACACAAAAACAGATTTACAGCATAAGGAACATGCATAAACAGTGCATTGTTTCCTAACCTTGCACAAATGGAAAGCATCTCTCAGTAGAAAACATCCCCAGGTCCTCCTTTCCACAGATCCCCCACTCCACCCTTCCATGTCTCATAAGAACATATGAAGAACCCTTCTGGATCAGGTCTCCTAGTCCAGCTTCTTGTATCTCACCATGACCTACCAGATGCCTCAAGAAGTACACAAGACTTACAAGATACCTGTTTCCTAGTGCCATTCCCTTGCATCTGGTATTCAGAGATAAGTTACCTCTAAAACACACTGCATGCAGTCATCATGACTTGGTAAAACAATGTATTTGTGTGTGTGTGTGTGTGTGTGTGTGTGTGTGTGTGTGTGTGTGTGTGTGTGTGTGTGTGTACACGTGTACACATGACTTCTATGAATAAGATCAGAATGCTCCACTTGGCCAGCCAGTCCGTCCTAAGGTAGATGATGAATACAACATAGTCTTTTTGCAGTAAAGGAGCACCAAAACTGTACTTCATAATAATTTCAAGTCCACAGATATTATTATAAATGGTATATTGGTCCAAGTCCCAAATTTTAATCTATTACACAGGCCAACACACATTTTGCTTCCTTAAACGTTACACCAATTACATTTGGGGTTACATTTGGGGTGAATGGTACAAGCAGGTTCCTCATGAGGAAGCCTACACCATGGCTTCCTCATAAAGAAGTTGCTTGAACCATTCACTAATGAGGCTATACTATATCTCCCAAACTAGACATGATAGGGCAAAATGGATGCCATTTTGGACTCTGCACCCCAAATTCATATCAAACCACCATAAAGTTTGGGAAAAACTTTTCTGACCCTCAGTTTTGTAGGCCTGGGTTATGAATGCATTTTTGCGTACATTAGCTTTTGCGTACATGAATCAAACAGCAAAAGCATGTTGCAATAGCAGAATGGAGTAACACTGTCACAAAATGGTCGCCGATAGCACACACAACGCTACGTTGATGACTATTTTGGTAACGCTGCCATGGTAGTGCTCCACAGCCATTACTATAACTCATCGCGCCCACCAGAGCACATGAATCAACGTTGAGAACGGGATGGGCATGGAGGGGGCAAAATTGGATGGAAAAAGAGAGGAATGGGGCTGGGGACGGGAGGATCTGGTGGCGATGGTGCGTGTTGGATCCTATCCCATCTCTTGCAAGCCTCCCCACCACCCCCTTCTCTCCTCAGACTTATGCCAGCTGCAGAGCTGGAGCAGGTCTAAGGAAACCCACTGAAGTCTGGGAGGCTAGAAATGATTCCCCAAAGCATCCAGATCCTCCCCCATGCTCGATACAGTGCACCCCTTTTCGGCATGGCTGCATTGGCGGGGCTGTGAAATAGTAGGATGGAACCCTTAATGAGAAAAAAACATGAGCTTACCTTGGGTAGTCCTAGATTCTTCTTTTGAGCTATTTTTCTTCTCCTTGGCTTTCGTTTGATCCCAAGAAGAAATCTATTCCGTCTAGTAAACAAGAAGAGTGAAAATAACTATATGTAAGAACATTCTTACAGCATTCTTACAGCAACTTTCAGCATTTAATGTAGGTAGTCATTTTACAAAGCTACCTATGTATATACAATGCAGCCTTCTACAAACCACATGGGCATTATTAGCAGCCCAGCCTTCCCCTTGAGGTACAACACCACATCTCCACGAATACCAGTGCAACAGTTGCCCTGCTGGCACAGAGGTTCGCCCACCCCCACCAGACATGCCATGGACACTGGCACAACGTCAGAAAAACACTGTACCAGAGTAATTAGGATGCTGGCACAACTCTACCAGCAGAGGGGCCAAAATGGAGATTGGGGCATAGTAGGACAGGGACATGAAGGGGAATTTATGTATGCTATATTCTACCCCCCCCCTTCAGCTGACAGACACACCCCCAATGTTGAAAAAAACACTATGCCAATGACAGAGCCGTATAGGTAGCAGTAAACCTATAGGGAGTAATGAGAGAGGGAAAAACACTAGAAAATCAAACCTCCTGCCACCCTTTCTCCCCTCACTTCCTACAACGGACCACAGCCAATTATAGCATGCCAATCCCAGTATATAAACTCCTGCCAGGGAGACTACAGCTCAGATGATAGGGCATGCAGCATAGTACTATACCTCTCTGGTCTCTCAAAGGGGAACTATGGTGATAGGAACCATAGTGAAAGGGCATGTGGTGCCCAATGGAAGCACTTTACACAAACAACCTCGTGTCCCTCAAATGTGGATGATGAGATATTTGGCTAACATTATCTACTCAGAATTTGCTGATATTTTGCCCCAGGAGAACTCCATGCACAACTGCCTAAGTGGAATCTCTACCTCACCAACCCAACAGCGGAAGCAAAGGGCTGCCCCGGGCTACCTGGGAATGGGGATAGGATCCAGTGTAAGCGCTAGATCCTGGCCCTGCCCCCCCAATCTCCTGCCGCCCACCCACTGGCCTGCCCTCCCTCCCCCCCATCTGGAACACCTCCATGCGCTGGCCCAGCTGACTTCAGAGGAGGCGGAAATGTGCTTTACGGCACGTTTGCGACCTTTCCAGGCCGGCACGAGGTACTTGCGCCAGCCCAACGCAATCTCAGGATCTCATAGTTATTGATGGTTAGGGGTTTTTTTTATACTTACTTTTTAATATAGTCTTGTATTTCATCTGACCAGTCTACGAGTCGTTGAAATCTCTCTTCATTTAATGCTTTATATACAAGTTTAACAAAATATTCAAGGAACCGAGGGCTCTTCTTAAACTTCAGTACTGCATAAATATAAAATAACTGTAGTTATTCATCTAGTTTGGTCATCTAGTATATTTTCAGCTTTTTTATTACTACTATTTATCAGGGAGTTTTAGAAAGCATGTTCTAACACTATGTTAGAAAAAGGCTAAAAATATATCATACCAAAAAATTAAGTGTTACATGTTCAAACCTAACAGGACATAGGCAGCCTGATAAAATGCAAGGCAGAAGCAGCAGCCCATGAGCTGTCCCAGCAACAGCTGTTGAGAAAGTGCCTAAGGAACTTCACTGCAGGAAGGGAACCAGCAGAAATGCTAAGGAGGCCAGCACCAGATGATGCTGGGCCTCCATGCTGGCAGGATGCCGAATGCAAGCACACTGTGGTAAGTGTCCCCTCCACTCAGTAGGGAGGCATTTGGGGGTGGATGGAGGGCAGGGGAAGGCAGGGAGGAGACAAAACTGGGTGGGGGAGCACAGTTTAGGCCTGGAAGGGGGTAGGGATGGCGGCAGAGACTGCTGCCGAATTGTGTCTCCCCTCCTAAGTCTTGGAGCTGGCACAGATTCTCAAAGACCCACTGGGGCTGCTAGAGTTCTACATGGGGTGAAGGAACCAATGTTTCCTTGGTGTTGCACTGTGCTGCATGGCACCAAGCAAACATAGGATTGGGCTCTAAGATGAAACTGTAATGTTTATACAAGAAAAATTAATTTTGGGAAATATTAAATAAAATATTAACAATGAGGAATATTATACATTTTTAATTTGAGAGTAAAGTTAGTGTGCCAAACTAAATGTTATGCCATGCATGTTGTGGGCTCTGGATGCTTCTTTCTTTTCCCTAAGCAGCAGCTACCAAGGGGGAAATGAGCAATCCAGTCCTGGGCCACAGCCTGGTGAAGAGTGCTCCACCATGATCCCAGTATGGATCAGCCCTCCACGCTCACAGTTCCTACTTGCCACAGGAAAGAAGTGCCTATTGGTGCCGAAGTAAACTGAAGTGCCTTGATACTTGAAAGTGACAGCACAATCCTATGCATGTCTACTCAGAGTAAGTCCTCAGTTAGCTTGAATAAGGATCTGAACAGCAGTCTATTTTCCAGGCATCAGCTCATCTTCAGGTATGAAATACAGACTGTGAGCCACCAATGAGAACCAGAAGAGGGGGCAAGGGTTCAACTGGTGGAGTGGAAGCTTATGCAGCTCTACTGGTGGAAGCTTATGCAGCTCTACTGGAGGAATCAAGGTGGGGTGGGAGAGGATGGATCCAGCAGCAATGGGATGCAACAGATCCCATTCCCCCATCCCTTTCCTCTCCTCGGATATACACCACCAAAAGTGGTGTGTCTGAGGAGACCCACAGATGGCCCCAGGGCTTACTGGGAGGTAAGTAAAAATAACTTGGGATGGTCATCTCCCAGTGGATGCAAAGTATGCCTTATTGCATGGCTGTATTGGTGTGGCTAGCAGCAGATAGGATTGGGCCCACCAGTGTACACATTTGGTCCCTGTTGCGTATATGCAACATTGGGTAGAAATGGGTAGATCACTACCTTCTTTATAAGCGGCCCTTGTTTGCCAAGCTGAAACCACAGGAAACAAGCACAAGGTATCTTCTTCTCCTATAAGTTCTTGTCCTAGATTGAGAACCAGAAGAAACAAAGTACAACATGACAAAGAGCAACACAGAAGGCTAAAAATCAAAGTTCAGACCTTTAAGTGCTAGTTATTCAATGGTAGAGAGTTATACATGAGCTTCATGTTACACCTCAAGCAAATGTCATATATTTAAAGTTGGTGGCTATATCAAGGCTATCCTATGAATAAACATAAATTGCCTTTGGGCTATTAGTTTGAGACAAAGTTTCTCACACTAGAAATCAGTCATTTTGTTTGTAAGTACAGTAATCCACTGATTTCTATGGCTACGGCTGACAGTTTCACTTGGGATGCTTTCAGTGCAGTCAGTTTCACTTCTAATGCTGCCTCTTTAGCTTGGGACACAGAGTTATCAGTTTCACTCAAAGCATTGTCAATTTCACTGCAGAGCGCTTGGAATGCTTCTGAGTAGCTTCCATACTCAATGCAGCTGCTGCAAACTGGAAGTTGGGGCTGAAAGTGATGTTTGTAAGTTGACCGTTTGCAAGTTTAGGTGCTTCTGTACGTAAAACTGTGGTTATGCAAGATTCGAGCACCATTCTTCAAATTAGCACATCCTTGTAGCCAGCTCCAAGTAGGAGAAATTTTTCCTCAACCTACCATGTTGATTTCAGGGAAACTAATTTCCCAGTACACAAACTGCAAGTTCCATGCTGCATGTTTCTATGTATTATCATCATATAATTATCATATTTTTAAATCACTTGTCCACTAAAAAAGTACTCAAGAAATGTACATGTGGAACCTCGGTATCCACTGATTTGGTATCCACTGATACCACCACTGATTCACCACTGATATGGGGGTCCTCCTCTAAATGCCTTGTAATAAGGGAAAATAAAGCACCAAAATCCAATTTCCTACCTTCACGCTGTTAAATAATTATAATTTTATTCCATTAGATTCCATTATTCACCCCATCTAATGTCTGAATGTGGTACAGCGTATATACTAATGCATTCTGGGGTGACAATGAAGGAGCAAGAAATCCAGTAAGTGGGTCTTTAAAGTGATTTTTCCACTAATTTGGTATCCACTGATTTTTTTTAAATTCACTAGGGGATCCAGAATAGAACCCCAGTGGATATCAAGGCACAACCTGTACAACAAAAACACAAGCAGGGTAATTCTATACAAGTTTGCTTAGAAGTAAGGCCCATTGTGTTACATGGGGCTTATCCCAGGAAAATGTGTATAGGACTTCACCCTATAAGGGTAGCACCCACCCTTCCCTTTTGGAGCTTCCGACACTCCCAAAAAGCTGCTCCTACTTACCTTTAGCAACAGTACAGGATGCAACTCAGGGGGACTTGCAGGGAGAAGGGAGATGATCAGAAGTCACAAGGGGGATCACCAGCACATACCACCCCCCTCCAGCTTTCAGAGAGGCCCCCTTCCCCTGCAGACCCCCTCCTTGCCACATTCTATGCCACTGACAATGGTCCTCCAACCATAAACAATGGCTTATTGGCTTTTGGAAGGGAAAGGTAGGTTGGGGAAGGTGGTTTCTTGTGCTCTTACAGTTAGAAAAAGCATAATGCAAGATACTACTACTTTCACAAATGAAGCACATTTCTTGCTATAAAACTAAAATGTAGGAAGTGACCAAAATATTTTGAAGCAATTTTGAGTTTTGTTGGCTACTTAGATGTCATGACTACGAGTATGCTTGTGGAAAAAAGTACAGTAGTTATTATAAACTGTAACACTATGGAAAAAACAAAGAATAAGTTAAAATGATCCGATATTCAAGATGACAGGTTTCATCTTTAGAGGGCATACTTCAATAGCAGAATAATACACAAATAGGATTAATTTGGGTCTTACATTATCTTTCTCTCATAGTAAAAAACAAACAAACCCAGAGTCAATGTTTAATGTGATCAAAACATGCATCATGAGCACAGCACAGATGACATTTTAAAAAGTATATGCATTACAAATCTACCTGGTCTGGTCAGTTTGAGCAAGTTGGACTCTAGAGCTTCTAAATTCTCATTTACTTTTTCAGTTGCAGCTAGTGACTTCAGTCTTTTGTAAAGCATCTACAAAAATGGATTAGTAAATCATTAAAATGTTCCATTTACATAGCACCTGAATGAGAATGATGCAACAAGACAACTACAGATACAGGGTGAATTAAAAAATGACAGTTACTATTCCTACTTTAAATAATTACATTTTATTTGTATCTAATTTTAACCCTACCCTATGGTTCTTCCATTAATAAATGCTACTGAAATCAATATTACTAAGTAAGTGTCGGCTTTATGCATGATTTTCATGGTTACAGGATAAGTACTTCTACGACATATTACATTTCCAATATTTTTTTTTAGTCTGGAATTTTATGTACCCATTTCTTAACTCTGGTTATGCGCCATTCGCATACAAGTGTAATAAAGGTACAGTACTTAGAATTTTTGTTTTTTGTGTTTTGTTTTTTTACTGTGGACAGTAAGTAGTTGGTTGGAATTGATTCCCTGAAACTTCACAGATTTTTAGTCACCTCATTTTCAGCACTAGGGGAACAAACTGGGCTGTGAATCCTCTTTTGTGCAACTGTAATGTTTCAAAGCCAGTCAAAGACTGTGACAGCTACAATGCAATACTAGTCAATGGCCTTTCTAAACCCTGTAAATCCCAAATGAACCATTTTGTTTCCAGGATATAGAAACATCTGGAATTGTTTCTGAAGGCATATATGTCTTCTCTGAGGCCCCCTGACAAGGATTCCAGGATTCCACAAAGAAACCAGATGATTTTACATATTTTCTACCCTGGTTATTGGACAAAGTGCTTACAGAAATGTAAAAGGATATGAAAAAGGTTACCTCAGATTCTAGTATTTCATCCCCTCCATCTTCACCTGCAGTGATCGGGGATGTTGTCTGTGAAGAATCTAGCAACTTTTTTCCATAGTTAATAATAACTAATGCTAATTCATATTCTTTCCATGAACGCAAAACCTATTGAAAATATAACACATATCTCCATATAATACTTGTAAGTTCTTCTGCAAAAAAGAAAAAAGAATTCCCTTACCTATGAATTTCCTGTATCCTGATAGGGAAAGGGGCATTCCTTACACGGACATTTGCTTCTCCTCTGGAGTTGGTTGGACTAGCACAACGAAACACGCTGGCCCTCAGAGGCGGCATCCAACCTCTGCACTGCTCCAGGATGGTAAGGTTTGTGCCAGACAAGGATGGTTGGCGTGGGGGGTTGGGGAAGTCGTTCCAGGACAGGGGAGGGCAAGCAGCAGGCCAGCCAGTGGGCAGACTGGCTTGGGAATGGGGTTGGACCGGACTCCAGCACTTAGGCCAGATCCCAGCCCCCGTCCCTGGCTGGGTCGGCCCCACCCAGGTCACTCAGATTTACTTTTTTGCTACTAAAATCAAGTAGTCCCATAGGGCTGGCTGCAGCACAACACAGGGTAAGGGGAGTTCATTTGTTCACAAAACAGGGTAAGCGGAGTTCACAAGGGGACTTGTGCGGCAGCCAGTCCCAGCCCTGCGCTGGATATGGGGCAAACTAGCTGACCTGCCTATTCTAGCGAGTGTTAGGATTGGGCTACACAAGGTGTTTCTATTAACACACATTGCAACTCTGCCTCTTTAAGGGAAAAAAAACTTTACAAAAGAAATTTTGTTGTGCATGTGCAATAGCTATGTGTAGACATGGCATTCCAGAACTCTGGCTGCTATACTGTGCCTGTTTATGCCAGCCCATCTGCAGTTATGGCAGTGGACTGGTGACATAAAATATAGTTACATGGCATTGTATTGTCATTTAAAAAGCACCTACCCCCAATGTCAACATTCAAAAGCTCCTCTAAATAAAAATGTCTTAAGAAATAGAAAACCCTAGAAACAGTAAATACCTTTGCTGTGAAGAAACAAGAGCATGCGATCATATGCTGAATGCTCTCATAACATGCTGTTGGTTTTCTTTGTATTATAGTAGATGGGATTTCATAAAGGACTGTGAGGCACTTAATGGTAATCTGAAAATACAGGGATAGCAATTTAGCAGTATGTAGAATTTGCATGACTAGTATGTGCAAATGCATCTTTCATTTGAATGTAGAACTTTAAAATGCAGGTGTGTCCCCTGTTCTGTGGGGATTCCATTTTGGAACCCAACCCGCCCCCCCGCCCCAGTAAATAGCTGGAACTATGGATATGGGTAAATGCCCGTCCCCATGGTCTGGGCCATTTGGAGACTCCTTGCCCCCAGAGAGGAGTCTGAGCTCAGCAGAGGTGTGGCCGTCTGTCCATGGTCTCTGTGGGGCTCAGACTGAGCTCAACAGGGTAAAACATATGACTTCTGGTTTCACAGAGAACTGAAAGTGACGTTTTTAATGCCTTACAAGGCAATAAAAATGTCACTTCCATTTTCTCCGTGAAACCAGAAACCAAGTGTTTTGAGCTGCCAAGCTCAGTCTGAGCCCAGCAGAGGCCATGGACAGACGTCCACACTTCTGCTAAGCTCAGAGATTGCTCTGAAGGTGAGGGGAGCAGAGCTCCCCTCGCCTCCAGAGAAGACACTGTCATGAATAAGCCCATGTTAGGCCTAAGTTGGCATGAGAAGCCTGAACCAAACTAAGAAAGTGTAACTGAGAAGTTGCTAGCAGTTCCCAGCTGCAGGAATGTGGGTAAATAAACAAAGAGGAAGGAAGTGTTGTCTCTACTTTGATGGCCAGGAAGGACAGACAACATGAATTACTACCAATTGGAGTGCTTGGCACCTTAACAGACAGAGAGTCTGGGAGAGTCTGGGAGACTCTCTGAGAGTCAAGGGTGACTGAGTGCAACTGTGGATCTTCAGTTGGGAGGGGTAAGAACTATGAGGGGTTAGCAACCAAGCCAACTTTGAGAAGGCTCTGTTCATCGAGGGTTCTGATTGGACAGTCTAATAATTATGAAGTCACCTCAGTACTATTAGCATAAGGGGTATAATAATGAGTGCCCAGGGGGTGTGTTTGGGTCCCTCTTGGACTGGGTGTGTACAATGATTTGCACGCCTGCAAGCTCCTTTCTCCAGCATGGGCACTTGGCCCCATAGGTAGCCCTGGAGCTAAGAGATCTGGAAAGAGTAACTAACCAGGTAAGAGATAGGTCTTAATAGAGATAGCCAGCTAGCTTTATTGTTTTATTGCTGATATGTTTCCTAGATGTTTATGCCTCTAGCATTTGCTGCCTTATTGTAGAGTGTGTAACCTTATGTACTTAACAAACTAAAATATCTTAAGTTGTTTCATGGTCTGCTGGGGACAAAGGTGCAGAATCCTGCCTAGCTGTTCAGCAAGCTACCAAGTACTCGTTGAGGTCTAGTAACTTGAGGGCTGAGGCTTTAATTGAGAAAGAGCTCAGTGCCTGCAAGGGATAGCCTTAAGCCTAGAGGGCCTCAGTGTCTCTGGACTGAGGAACTGGCACATACAGGGTGGTAGCAGTACTACCAGGCAAGGGGCCTTGGGGGTTGTAAGGTTCAAAAAACCAAGAACCCTAAGTCTCCCAAACCCCCTTTGTTCGAGACAGACAGATACAAACCCAATCCACAGAAAACAGAATCTGGAACCTACTGATATGTCCCTGTAGTGGAATAGTGGAAGATTTGGCAAGGAGGTAGAATGTGGTGTTGCAGTGGCCCCTTTAAGAATTAAGGCCTGGGCTTTCAGCAAAGGGTGTGCTGCACAGCTGCAGCCACTGAAGGCAATAAGGCTCTCAGGCATAAAAGCACCTGCTGAAGGGAGAGTTGCATGTGGGTTGTAGAAGGAGTGCAGGTTGGAGAGGAGACTGACTGGGCTTATTGACTTTGGAATCTGGCCTCAGACTGTGACTTGGCTTCTTGACTTTAGACCTTGCCCTGGATACTATGACTGACTTTGTGACTAACGGACTACTCCAACAGGCTGAGGAGAGCTGGAGTGTGCTGCTATACTGGGAAGGACTGCTGCCTTAGGAACTGGGTCCCTGCAGTTTAAACAGGCAAGCTACCCTGGTGGTGGAGTCTAGCAGTGCTGCTGTAGAGAACCAGGGTCATTTGTTGGGGGAAAGAAGGGGAGCTAATTTGCTTCAAAGTGGGTATAATTCTCCAGGCAGAGCTTGGATTGGAATTTGGCAGAACAGTCCCCCCCATACTGCAGTTTGCTTTTAGCAATACATTTTTAGCCTTATGTGATCAACAGTAGCACTGATATTTAACTGTCCCTGACTACATGTTTTAAGGGCTAAGGATTTGCTAGCTTTGAATAGGTAGCTGCTTTGAATCCTAGAAAGTTGATTTGCACCAATAAGTAACATTATTCTCTATATAGATAACAAGCCACAACAACAGTGCTTCCTGAGACCTAAACTCTGGTGGGATGTGAACCCCCTGTACAGTCCTTCCCCTGCACAGTCCCAATCCAGATTGGAGAAAGGGGGCACACAAGAAAAATCGAGCACAGAGGCCCCAATCCTAAAATGATGTAGGCCTAAAATGGTCAAATAACTTCTGATAGAAGGTGATAATTTCTTCACATCCCATTCTCTAGGGCCTACACAGACATAGTCATGCAGCCCAGCAGTGCACAACAGCAGAGGCTGCCCCAAAGCAATTGCCACGAGCACACTGCACTGGCGTTCAGCCCTGCTAGGATTAGGTACTTAACCCTGTTATGTGAGTTGTTAATTTGACTCTTGATCTTTAACCATATTGGTTTCTAATAATTAAGATGTTAAAATATCAGTCATCTATTAGTTGTTTTTTTCACCATTCAGTTTAGAAGAACATTATGCAACCTGATGTTTTTAAAAGCATGCTTACCTGAATTACTGGTTCTGAAGGAATCCTGTGATAGATCAGGGGAGCTATAAGACCATAACAGTGGACAACTGCTTGCAGTGAATATTGTACATCATTTAACCAGTTGCTGAGTTCAACTGCCACTAGCATTCTCCCACATTCAGTCAATCTAGCAATCTGCAGAGAAAGAGGGATTTCAATTTCTATATTATCACACATCAGAGGGGTAAGGAAAAAATGTATTTCTGATTTTTGAAAAGGCGTACAGCATAAGATCCCTTAATTTTCAGATATTTCTGATGAGTTTAGCTATAAATGTAGTATTCTTCATGACATTCAAAACAAAATATTTTGGAATTCTTTAGAGAGATTTTATCACACCTGCAAAATTAAAAATATAGAGCAGTAAAACTGTCATTTGGAAAATGCAATACAATGACTGCCATCTAATGGCTGGAACAGCAATAGCATCAGCTTAGCTTTTGACCCTAGAGCTCTAACTCATGGGGAAGGGACTCATTAAAATCAGGGTCCATAATACTGCTTCTATTGTTGCACTAATTGCTAAATTTAAAGCACCTGGATTGTAGATTGATGAAGGGATTAGAATGCAATAACTTTCTTATGACTTTATACATTTCATTAAGATGCCTCACATTTTCTCCCTTTCCTTTCACTTGTCTTCCTTACTGCTCTGCCTTAAATGATGAGTGTGAGTTAGTGGGGGCAACCAAGACAAAAGCACCAGTTTCCTTATATATCATTTGACATAAACAGCTTAGGAAACAATCTTATAAAGCACCATTAAAAGAAACAGAGTTGGAAAAGAAAAAATGCAGACCTATCACAGATGGCTGGACAAAGGGGCAGATTTCAGACAAACAACTATGGCATTTGGAACACAATGTAAGAAGGATCTATCTGATTGGAAAATCCCAGCAAAGCAGGTAAAACTGAGAGACAATAACTGAATGATGTGCATCTGATACATTACATTAATACATTAGCATTAAACTTCAGCCTAAATCACTCAGGGCGCAATCCTAACCCACTTTCCAGCATCAACATAAGTGCAATGCAGCTCCAAAGTAAGGGAACAAACATTCCCTTACTTTGAGGAGGACTCCGTGAGTGCCACCCAACTGCAGGATTCAGCAAATGTCCCATTGGGACAGCTTGCTGATAGCTATGCCAGTGCTGGAAAGTTGGTTAGCATTTGGGCCTCAAACACTTTGGTTTTCTTCATGCACAGGACAAATGACATCTCTGATTTTCTTTTATTATTATTATTATTATTATTATTATTATTATTATTATTATTAATTATTGGTCTCTCAAATATTTTGTGGAACCAGCATTGGAAAAATTCTGGCCTTCCCGTTTTTGAGCCATGAAACCTGGAATTAGCCCTAAAAGAAGCTCCTGGTCTCTGAAAGAAGCAGCTGTGCAATCCCTGAAGTAGCCCAAAAAGGCCAAAAGCAAGACAACTCCACAGTATGAGGCAAGAATAACTGCAGGCTCTGAGCTCATTTCTCTGGTTATATACTCTGCATGCCCTTCTGCTAGCCCATGTACTGTCAGTAACCCGCTCCTACTCAGTCATGAGGAAAGTCGGCTCACCTCTGGTTCAGCTGAATTGGGGAATTTTCCTGAGCACGCATGGACTGCACAAATCCTACTGGCAGTCCTAGGATTCAGAGACTTCATAGTTCTGAGGCTAAAAAACTGCCACCCATAGCCTCTGAAACACTGATTTTCTTATCAAGCCACTTTTTCAACCAGAACCAACCTCCTATTACATTGTAAATGCAACTTTCAATATGAAGCCTGCATGCTATCAAATTCAAATCAATCCAAATCTGCACAAGACAAGGTGTGTTTGTATTAAGAACAGGAAAAGACAACAGAATAAATTCAATCCCAAAGATATGACTATTACACGACACATACCTGTCTATTGTATTTCAGCTCATTGAAGCAAACAGAATCACAAATGAGAGCTCCATCAAGCACACTGATGTCACCAATTATAAAAATGCTCCTAATGAACAGGTATAAGAGGTTTGGAGATGCTTGAGATACAGCTTCAGGAATTAATCTACAAAACATGTAAAAAGCAAACACTGTGAAATACAGATTAATTTAACATAGTAATACAACAAAAAAGGGTTTGTTATCTCACATGGAAAGCCAGTGCAACTTCTGCTTCTGTGACAGACCTTTCCCCCCTAATCATGTCAGAAACAAAACAGCAGACCCAGACCAAAGTGGCCTACCTTGCATGTACCCGGATCATTTTGCTATCTATGGAAGTTAGTGAATTCCAATCAAAGAAAGTTTAAATTGATTATAACATGTCAGAATAGTAGCACTATATTGCTTTCTGATCTCTAATACACAAGCACCCCATACACATTCTCACAAGCTCTCACCCTCTGCACCAGTTCTTAAAGCCTACTGCTCAGTCTAGATGTAGGTAGAAGTGCAGAGATGGTGCAGAAACAGAAGATGCAGGAGGAAAAGCACCATCCCCCGGCTCCATCTTTCTCCCCTTGGCCAGGGCAGAGGGCCATTCAGTCTTCCCATGGTCTGGGAAAAACTATATCTTCAGGGCCCCTTCTCTGCTCTCACTTCCCACCACATCTCTGGGATTGTTTTGAACTGGAATTTTTCACTTCTCCCTATATGGTTTTTGGATGGTGAGATTATTTTCTCCTTCAGATGGCTGGCATGCCACAATGCCTCTTTATCAAAGGGCCAGCTGACAAGAAGAGTTCTCAGCTTCTCCTTAGGCACACCCTTGGTAGCAGTTTTATGAGAACTCTCTGTTCTTCTTTGATGTCTGTTGCATCTGAAGAGCCTTGTATTCTGCTGAGTTTGTTTGGGGAAGTAATAAAGTGGGCTTTTTCTTCCTTGCCTTGTATTTCATCCTTCTCCCTCAATCTGGTCCAGCCCTGATCAATCATTATCCCATGCATTCTTGCCTAATTGCCACTGCAACATTTAGCCAAAGTCCTTTTCAATTATGAGCTAAAGAGCAACCATATTAAAAGAGTAGGCTCTTGGGGCTGCATTCAGGGAATGGTGGCTGTCTCTGACAGTAATTTCATTAATGAAAGATAAAACCCACTTTTTCTGTTCAATCCCATTTCTTTTACTTCTATCAGGCTATTTGTTCAGATTTTGATTCTTTTTATACAGTGATCACATTATTCTGGTTTGTTTCCCTTTTACAATGGGTTCAGTTTGCTTCTTTATAAAACTAGTGAATAAATGTTTTGAGCAATTTTAATCAATGAACATTGTGACAAAGTGACTTCTTTATGATCATGTATCAAATGTCAGATCTGAAATATTTATCCTATTGGCTTGTGACCAGACAGGTTCTCTATATGTGGACTATGGGACCACTGTTGTACATGACTGTCAAAACACCAGCACAAATCAGTACAGTTACCACTCACATAATTTTGTACTCCAGGTAGGGGAAGGACAATCAAAAGGAGAAGCAGTAGTGGTGGTATTGCCAGATGAAGGAATCAACATGGATAGGAGGGACTAGGGAAGATAGCAGAAAGGTGGGAGAAGAAGAGTGGGGAAATCAGGGTGAGTGAGAAGGAAGATGGCAGAGGGAAGATTTGCAGGAGGAATACTGGAGTGCATTGTACAGCACTTGTCATAGCAGGAGTAGCCCTTATTGTCATGAGCCTAGGAGGCTTTGCCAGGCCTGATGCTGGTACACTGCCCTTGCACCTGGGCCTACGTATTCATTTCACAACACAGGAGGTCGCAGAATCAAGATCAGATACGAGTTTTCTTGATTGCTTATTTTTTAAAGTGTGCTATAGACTGTATAAACATGCTATTTCTCCATTTTAAAAAAACATAAGGTATTAACAACAAACATTTGCTCTATGGGTACCTGTACTTAGGCATGGTCACGCTGCTGGATGCAGAAACAACTGTGACATCCGCAACAGGAGTATGAGGAACTGAGACAAAATAATTCCAGAGTGGCTTGAACGCCCTTTTGCATAATGTATAGTTTTCCATTTGAAAAGCAGACTAGAAGAAAGCAACAGTTTTTGAAATTTTATTTGATGCACATTTGAAGCTGCACTAATCAGTTATTAACACTACTATAAGTATAAACTACTAAAAGTATAAACAATCATTATTTTTCTAGTTATATACAAGCCAAAGTTAACCCATCTTATAAAAGCAGCATTTCTCATAATGAAAGGAGGACTGCCCTACTGAGTGCGAGGGGACAAAAGAGGAACACATACCATTTTGAATGTCTTGGGTTCTGAAAGGGAAGACTTGGTTATTATGGGTTAGTAGAGCTCACAAATCCCAGATGGCTATGAACCCAAATATCTTAGAATGGGTGTATAGGAGATGGGAATCAAAGAGAAATTGCACAGGTGGGTGTAGAGGATAGTGAGGGAGAAGAACAGAGTGAAATGTAGGAGATGAACAGGTGTGGACAAAGAGGCGTATTCATTGTAGAAGCTTGGCAGGTATATTCATTGACATTTCTGTATTGGGAACACATATTCTCATAAGTTTTTCAAGATGTGATTTCATTTTTTTTTTTAATCAGATTTAACATTTATGACTGCATAATCTTTGAGGGCAGCATACTGGAGCTCTGTGTATGTATTTTAGATTCTCTATACCAGTGGTTCCCAAACTTTTTAGCACTGGAACCCACTTTTTAAAATGACACTCTTTCGGGACCCACTTAGCTTAATCAGACTTTGAAAAAACTATTTCATGCAGAAGCCTCTGTTTTTAATTTTAATCGGGATCATTCTGGTGGCTCTCCATTTTGGTTTCCATAGGGCTTTTTACATTTTCCCTATCAGTTTCATGACCCACCAAAAACAGGGTCACAGCCCATTGGTGGTTCCCGACCCACAGTTTGGGAACCACTGCTCTATACAGGTTCCCTTAACAGCAGGATTTGTCAAAGAAGGTAATTTAGAAGATATTGTAAAAATATACAGTTTTCAAGATCACAGCTTCAGCCCAATCCTATCTAATCCCCCCCCACACACACACACACAATGAAGCTGTACCACCAGAGTTCATACTGCATCCAGGGAAAAGACCCAAAGGTCTCCTCCAGGTAAGGGCACATTTATTCCATGTCCAGGGATAAGTCTCCGCTGCTGGCCTTTAACCTATTAATTCTTCAATTTTGCCACAGTGAGTCTTTCAAAGGCAAGAAATCAACAATTTCACTTGCTTCAAGTGTAATTAAGGACCAGTTCAGAAATTTATGGACCAAACTTATCAACAGCCGACAGCAGTGACTCTCACAATTCACTGCCATAGGCCCTGCTGTGGCTGAAAAGAATTAAAACAATCATCATACTGTATGATTCATGCTACCTGAATTAGATATGCTCGAACAGTAGCAACAGAAAGTGGCGGATAGGCAAGAATTGGTTTTGTTGTTTCCCCAATGCTATCACCAATCAGTTTTCCATCTGAGGAATAAGCTGCAACTGCAAAAATGTAGCTTTCATTGGTCTCTAAGCCTTTTACTTCTAAGATGCAATTTTCATTAGCTGGTACCTGTTAAGAAAGAACACATTTCTTGAGACAACGAAATAAATGCACCGCACTAGAATAATCCTCAACAAACAATGAGAGTAGCTATGTACGTTTTCATATGTACATTGTTTAGCTCTACATTTATGGCAGGATGGGGAGGGGGAGAAACTAAGGATCCAATTATAAATCCCCTTCAGGAAGAAAATGTGTGGATTCCACATTATACCCAAAGACCTTTACCATTACCAGGTCTCAAACACTCTGTAAGATCAGGATGAATACTAAGGGCCAATCCTATCTTCTACTCCCTACTTCTACGTCTATAGTAAATAGGCTTGTGCTGCATCCTGCAGACAAAAGGGACATCTCAGAGGAGAGGGGGCACGGAGCTCCTCAATGGAAAGGAGAGGATCTGGCACCCGTCATTGCAACTGGATCCATCCCTCCCCCCACCTCCCTTTCCTCCCCACCCAGTTTTGCCCACTGCATCCCATAGCTGGGGGGGGGAGTTGCATAGATCTCATTTCAGTAATGGAAAAATCATCTGGGTAAGGGAACAATTGTTCCCTTACACAGGGTAAGCATCTGTGGCATGGAGGGATCCACTCAAACCTCCAATAGTTAAACAGCAGGTGTACATTGATCCATACTACAGGACAGGAATGGGATAGGATATTGGTGGCATCAGCACCTCCAATCCTACATTCCTCCTGGGCACAATCCACCCAACCCCACCCTCAACACCACCCTCCCCAGCCTTGTTTCACTATCTCTCCACCCCATTCCACCCTCTCCCCAACCCTTCCTGCCTCTCCTGCTGACATACTTGCTCCAGCAAGCAGCAGGAGTTGACATGGGAAGGTGTGGGCCTTCTTTCCAGCATTCCCAGAAGCAAGCTAAGTAGTGCACTACTGGACCACTTTTTACAACTGCTGCTGACTGATTTACAGCAATCAGCACCAGTGGGCAGTGCGCCTAAGATTGGCAAACAGTTTCTTATAGTCTCCTTCCTCTTATGTACTGCACATAGCAGCAATGGGGTTCCAGGGGTGTCAGTAGATAGACTTACTGAGAGGCTTTATTATAATAGTCCTTACCATTTCAGCTGAATTCTTAAGATTATAATTATTTAAACGGACTTTTCGATTACTTCCTTCTGCTATACATCCAAAAATGCAGTACCATGACACCTTTAAAAAAAGTATATAGATATAGATATATGAATCTAATACAATCTTTAAAGATGCAGTCCAAATAATATTTACTCTTCCCTTACTGGCTGTACAGTACCAGATTTGTTCCTGGAAATGGTCCTTTGTAGCAGTGCAATGCTACTTGGGAAGCACCCAAGGCTTAGGGCCTTGTTGCTTGAGGGAGTGCAAAGAGCACTGAAGGAAGTTGAGACTGGGGCTGATGTAGCAAGGAATCAGAGCAATGAAAGAGATGCCAGGCATGGATTCAAATGGTAGATGCAGGGGGAGAGCTGGAACTGAAGAAGAAGCTTCCACTTAGCCCCCAACAGGCCCTTTTTATTGAGTCTCACATGAAGCAATACTGATAAAACTTCTGGTTACAACTAGCTGGGACTGACTGACTCTAGCTAACCGCAATACACATTCCTAGATATGAACACTTCTTCATAACATCTTCAAGGCTAGCTCATCTTGTTTACTTGCACTGGGCTTCAGCCTTTGTAACTGGCCCACTCCGGTTTGTCTGAGTGGGGGGGGGGGGCAGGTTTGCCTGCCTGCTGGTTGCCATGTTACTAAAGCCAAGGCGTGCTTCTACACTAATTACTACAGTCCTTACAGTGAAAATCCGGATAAGTACAGTTATTATATTAAATTTCAGTGGGAAAAGTTCTAACTCATTCCAAATTCATTCAAAAATCACACTAAATGGTTACTACCATAGAGAAAATGTTGTATGGCGTGATAAAATAGAACAAATAACACTAAACAATAAAGCAAAGATGTTAGCCATAGGAGGAAGAGTGAGAAAGAGGAGACTGTGGTAGTAGTGGTGAAGTAGACTGTTGAATACTATTAACTGATGAGGGAGAATCAGGAGAATCAATATCATCTGAATCCATTTCTTCTTGTCAAGTTTTATTTTTTGGGTAGACAAACATATTCAGATGTGATTGGCAAGTCTTCTTGTATGGTAGCAGTTTTTTATCAGCTTGAAAAAATCAACAATGCTTCACTGTTTTGTCTGTTTTTTCTTTCTTCATATAGATTTTTATATCTTTGATACCTTTGTTAGCGACATTTTTGCATTGAAACCTCTTTCCATATTTGTCTTGTTTTCCTCAATAACACAAGCCTACAAAATTGAGGGTCAGAAAAGTTTTTTCCAAACTTTATGGTTGTTTGATATGAATTTGGGGTGCTGATTCCAAAAATGACATCCGTTTTGCCCTATCACGTCTAGTTTTGGAGATATAGTATAGCCTCATTAGAGAATGGTTCAAGCAGCTTCCTCATGACGAAGTTGCTTGAACCATTCACTAAAGAGGCTATGCCGTGTCTCCAAAACTAGATGTGATAGGGCAAAATGGATGCCATTTTTGGAATCAGCACCCCAAATATACCCAGGAATTGGTGTAGCGTTTTAAAGGAAGCAAAATGTGCACTGGCCTGTGTAAGTTGCAACATTGCATCATGATGTTGGAAAACCATCCTCAGTATTCTTTGGTTTGTTGTTATCAGAGTCTGATCTCTCTACTTGTATGCTTTCGTCCAGCCCAATCCTATCCTCCCTGGCGCCCAGGGAGGCAGTGGTGCCAAAATGGCTGCCACTGCATCCTATGGGCACTGGGCTAGCACCAGGAGTCTCCTTGGGGTAATGGAATGTTCGCTTCCTTTGGTCAGGTAACACCACCATTGCACCAATGAGTCTCCTCGGATCTGCGCCCGCTTCTGAGTGGGTGTGACTTGAGGAGGCCTGTGTCAGGCTGTCCAGCCAGGAAGGGAGCACAGGAGATAGCAGCAGAGCCTGCCCCATCTCTGATCCCCTCCCAGGTCCAATTCCTGACCAGCTCTGCCCTCCTCTTGCCCCGAAAAGCTGCAACAGTGTTACTTACTGCCTGGCACTCCTTCTTACTTACTGCCTGGCACTGTTCTCAGCACTGAGGTCCAGTGCCAACTGGTGCTGGCCCAGCGCCAGCACTCCCTACTATCCAGGTGCCATAAACATGCTTTATGGCACATTTGCAACACCCAGTGCCGGGGTACACTCATGCCGCCAGCACTAGAGAGCTCAGGATTGGGCTCTTCATAGTGTTGTAGTAATTCCTCATATGAAAGAAACGTATTATGTGATGCTAGAACTTCTAAAACATTTTTCATTGTCAACTTCCACAACCTGCCATCATAGCCTGATGTATAACTTCGATACAAACATATTTGAGTTCATCCTCAAATCCTTTGAAATTCTGAACATATTGTACCACCTAATGGTGAATGCCTGGCAGTTGTGAAAAAGTACTATACAGCAACAACAGTGCTTAAGCACTGTAAACACAGCGACTATATGCACAGATTCCCTTTCTGTCAATGCAAAAATGTTTACTGCTAAACCTTAAAAGTAAACATAAATGTAAAAGATTTAAGTACTAGATAAACATCTTGTAGCTTCACACTGAAAATGGAAGAAAATTATATCAAAAAAGCTGAACGAATGGCACTGGTACTCTATAATCAAATATACTTCTATTTAAACAGAATATGCATCCTAGGTATGCAATGTCACCCTCTGAGCAGAACAAATTGGTAAAATGTAGTTCTGTGTGTATGTCTGGCATACAGAAAAGCATTACCTTCTCATGCGATGCAAAAGGGGCTGGCTTAAATGTCATGGAGCAATGTGACCTGGAAAGCAGTATAGGGGGAGGTGGAACTTTGCTTTTCGCATTGCTTTCAGGTTGCTGGAAAGTGGCACACAACACTTTTTGTTGAGCTTCTGCCTTCTGAATCAAAGTAAAGGCTTCCTGGAATTTAAAGTTAAAAATGCAAGAAATATATTATTTGACTCATATATAATTCAGGAACAAATAAGAAAGTATAAACAGTGAAACTCAGAGAAAAACAGTGAAAGTATAAACAGTTCACTGATTTGTTCTCTGCCCCTTATATTTTCACTATTTGTCCAGATGAACAGTTTTTCACATGATCTATCACTGACATTCGCACTAGGAACAGCATGTGCTGTGCTACAGCTGTGGATCTGACACCATTTAACACTCCATTTCATAGTTTTCTGTGAAAGTTTTGTAAAAGAACCTAGATATGGGGGCGATCTGGTTGTGACATCTGTCACTCCATTGATTGTCAGGGTTGACTTGGCTGTAAAAGAACCACCTGCAAACAGTCTGGACAAACATCTTTACTGTCCATCTCATCTAAAACTGAAACTGCCCAATGTACTAGATTCTAAATTATTGAAAATTAAAATAAATGAAAATATATCAATTGGCTACAATCAGACATGGTTCATGAATACATTAAAGAAATCATACAAAAGTGGTTGGGGAAACAGCAACATTTATTTGAGTAGTGGGCATCAAAAGATCTAACTAAAGGTACTAAAATCACTACATGTTCTGAGTAAAATACACTGCATATAGAAGGAACACATATTAACTAGATCAGAGTTCTCAAATTGTGGGTCAGGACCCCACTAAGTGGGTTTGAGGCAATTTCAGGTGGGTCACGTAGCACCGAGCTCATCCGCCACTGAAAATACAGAGTACGGAGCTGCTGGGCAGGGCAGGGCAGGCTCCTGGAGGAAAAGAGACGTGGTGCTTTGCCCTGAATAGGTGGGAAGAAGGGATGCAGGAAAGGGAGATGGGCTATGAGGTTGAAGAAGGATCCAAATCTGCATTCTGCTTTGACTTCTGCGTTGGAATGTTTGAATTCCGAGCTATGCAAAATAACAGCATGAGCGTGCTGTGTAATGGGACCTCTGGCTGACTGCGGTTTAGGTTTGAAACCTAAAATGATGATGTCACTTCCAGCCACGATATCACTTCCAGGTTAATGACATCACTTCTGGTTGGTTCTGGCAGACTATTATTCTAAAAAGTGGGTTCCAGTTCTAAAATGTTTGAGAACCACTGATGCATGGTGAGGGAAAGTGTTTTTATTTTTAAAATGCCTTACATTTAACAAATCTGACAGGCCTGCTACTGCTATTTTTGAACCTTATAATGCCAACAATTTTTCAGTCTTCATCTTACAGAGTGCCACTTCAATCAATTATGTCAATGACAACAGTATAAACGACTGCACAACATCATGACTTCCATTAATTTGTATTACCTCAAGAAGCTGGTTTGGGGAAGCATTGGCTACTCCTACTGGAAACTTTAGAGTAGCCGTCTGCATCAAGTAGAGAGCTTTGGACAATTTATTCTTTTTAATTTTCATCATCACATCTTGTTCTGTAAAACAATTTTTTAAAGCTAAGTAATAAATCTGCATTCAAAATACGTACAGCAAAAACTTGCTTAACCAACACTTCTTCTTAAGCAACACATTTACAGCCCAATCCTACCCAGCCCGGTGCCCAGGGCTCCAGCAGCGCCGAAATGGCTATCGCTGGATCCTATGAGCGCTGGGCTAGTGCAGGCAGTCTCTTATGGGAAGTGAGCATTTGCTCCCTTTCCCCAGGTAATGTCACCATGGCACTAATGGGTCTCCTTGGCTCTATTTGAGTGGACGCAGAGTCAAGGAGGCCCGTGTTGGGCTGCCTGGCCTGGGAGGGAGGGCCCAATCCTCCTCCCCCCCCCGCCTAGTTCTACCCTTCTCCCTGCCCTCCCTCCACCCTGAAACACCTCGCTGCCAGTGACGGCAGAACTTACTACCAGCTGCTCCTGCAGGCTTCTCTTCCAGTACTGAGGCCAAGCACTGGCTGGCACAGGCCCAGCACCAGCGGCCCCTCCTCACCTGGTGCCGCAGATATGCCTTACAGCATGTTTGCGACACCCAGAGCCAGCAGTACAGGTGTGCCACCAGCGCTGGGCCCAACAGGATCGGGCCCTCAGGCTGCAAGCAGAGATGCCAGTTAACTGAGGATGCTGTGTAATGATGTGTCAGTTAACAAAATGCCCACCTACCCCCTGTCAGCCCCCTCCTTTGTTTACTGGTCACGGGTCCCTCTGAAGTGTCAGTCCACCCTTCTTCCTTCCTTAAAAGGTCCCAGCTTAGGAAGGAGGAGAGACTTCATTCCTAGAAGGTTTTTCTGAGGAAAAAAGACGAATGGAGTGGCAATACAGAGGGATCCCTGTCTGGTAAGGAACAAGGGAGGAGGAGGACTTTATGAAGTATTGTAAAAGTTTTGTTAACAAGCGTATTTGGTCAATCAGCAGTCCCCCATATGCTGGTTAACAGAGCTTTTACTATTTCCATAAGCCATTATGATAAGTGCATACTAATGCCCATTACCTGTTAAATATTTGGGCTTCTTGATGTTCTGTATTGGAGATTGAAATTTAGTATTTTTGTCACCAATCTGAGTGTCTACAAAAAAGTGAACATTGGTTTATATCACATATACTGTTTGTTTAATACAACACATAAACATCAATACAACTTCTCTGTCCCCACTGATGTGAGGACTACGCTTCTTCCATTTCACCCCATTTGACTCTTCGGAGTATATAAAATTGGGGTGTGCAATGGGGTGTAAAAATTTCATTACCCTTTTATGTCATTATGGCATTTTAAGTCACATGGCTCCACATTTCAGACAAGGCAAACATAATTGCTGTAGCCACAAGCATTGATACACTAGAGTTTCTCACAGTAAACTCATAAAATGTGGATGGGCTTAAATACCCGTGGTTCATTCCTAAAACCCTTGATTGATTTCTACGGCATATATACAAGTATTTACAGATGTTAGGTATATTGTTCACAGTTTATATGTTTGCTGTAAGATACACCAGTGTACCTATAGAAATAATATCTGCAAAAAACTTGCCAGTGTGTTACACTTTCCTTGTTCCTGAGACTTATAGTTGAAAGTTCTAAAATTCAGAGTTAATCCCTATTCTGCAGCACAGAATCATGTAGAATGTGCTTACAAAATATCTTGTGAACCAATACCTGATAACATGGTGGAGGAAATGTTTCATATAGGCAAAGAATGGGAAAGGAGGTACATAGTTTGGGGTCAATATTTTTATTACTCCTGTTGAGAACACCAGGTGCTTACTGCCTCTTAACAGTGGCAAACTAATGGAGAACAAGATCAACCGGAATGCTACTCAGCTGGAAGTTCCTGCTTCCTGTTCACATTCTCTGGTAGTCCCCTCTATTGTACAGGCTTCCTGCTTGATTGTTTGTCTATAAGCTTCATCTTATAGCAACTAGTAAAAGCAAGAAGCATTGAACCTTGGTGCTAGCAGCAAGACTAAAAACAAAGTTAAGTTAGTGGGCAAGGGGGGCTATGGGGATAGAGTTCCCCCATACCTGTGGTTTCCATATATGGGGGAGGGGGGAAGAGCCTGGAATGGTGCTGAAAACCATACGCAAAACCTGCCCACCGAGCCTCTGTTCAGCAGTCTTCAGTGTCATGGTCTTGCATCCTGGAACATGCATCCTGCATTGCCCCTGAGCACTTCCCATACTGCCCCACACAGCCATGTTTCACAATATGGAAACTGCTGCACGAAACCTTGATTTAGCACAATGTAAAGGGTCGCCCAGAAAGTAATGCACCACATTTTTTTTTCTCAGCCTACAGTAATGGTATGAATGCGAAACTTTAGATATACATTATTTGAATACTCAGGAGTGCGCACACAAATTTTTGGTTTCTTCAGACAGATAGCGTAGCTGCAGCAGTGTTTTGAAATGGCGTCTGTAAGTGATGTACGTTACAAGCAGCGTGTCGTCATTGAATTTCTCACTGCGGAGAAAGAAACTGTTGGGAACATTCACAAACATTTGTGTACAGTTTATGGAGAATCTGCAGTTGACAGAAGTACGGTTAGTCGCTGGGCACAGAAGGTGAGGCCATTAGAAGGCGGTTCGGCAGAGCTCCAAGATTTGCAGCGTTTGGGGCGGCCATCCACGGCTGTCACACCTGACAAGACGCAGCTTGCTGATGTGCTCATTCGCGAGGACCGATGCATAACGACTAGGCAGTTGGCGCTGAAGCTGTCAATCAGCAAAGGAAGTGTGGATACAATCATCCGTGCTCTTGATTACTCAAAAGTGTGTGCACGATGGGTTCCGCGCTGTCTTACGGTGGACCACAAATCTCTCAGAAAAAACATTTCTTCTGAGTTGCTGAAACGTTTTGAAGATGAGGGGGAAGCGTTCTTGTCCAGGATTGTGACAGGTGATGAAACCTGGGTTCACCATTTTGAGCCCGAAACAAAACGACAGTCGATGGAATGGCGTCATCCTCAATCTCCACAGAAGAAAAAATTCAAAGCAACTGCTTCCGCCGGTAAGGTCATGATCACTGTGTTCTGGGATTGTGAGGGCGTCATACTCATTGATGTGATGCCAAGAGGCAGCACCATTAATTCTGAAGCTTATGTGAAGACATTAACCAAACTCAAGAAGCGCTTCCAGCGACTTTGGCGCCATAACAACCCAGGTGAATGTTTGATTCAACATAACGCATGTTTTGAGGACTTCGGAACACATCACTAAACAGGGTTGGACTGTGTTACCCCATCCACCCTACAGCCCTGACCTAGCTCCCTCAGGCTTCCACTTGTTTGGGCCATTAAAGGATGCCATTCGCGGAAGACATTTTGAGGATGACGAAGAGGTGATTCGCACAGTGCAGAAATGGCTTCGTGACCAGAACAAGGAGTGGTACCAACAGGGCATACATGACCTTGTGTCTTGCTGGAGGAAGGCCATAGAACTGGATGGAGATTACGTGGAAAAATAGGGAGTGTAGAAGAAACATCATTCTTTCTTGTGTGTAAGTTTCACTGTGTTCAATAAATAATTGTTGAAGGAAAAAAATGTGGTGCATTACTTTCTGGGCAACCCTCGTAATCCAAAAGAAGCTGCAGGCTCATGCACTCCTCTCTCCTTTTCAAACTGAGAAAAGTGGAGAGTGAAAGCTCTTCCACCAGATGATACTGACTCTTCCCCCCTGCCCCACACCATGTTACAGATATCTAGTCCTTTCTCACACTTTTGGGGTAGCCCAAGGTCCAACAATGCCTACTGGTGACATAACTAGTGAACACAGCAGCTGAGACAAGCAAGTATGGAATCAGGGAACTGATGGGCACATACCAAGCCCCACTTATATACCTGATGAGCACTCCAGCAATGCAACAGCAACATATAGGAGAGCACACAATTACCAATGACAATTTTGCAACTTTAATTCTTTTGTCAAGGTCCCAAAATAATGTGGCGTTCATCACGGTTGATTCACTTACATTATAAAACAAGTGAATAATAAAAGTGAATTAAAAAAAATAAAAATATGAGTACATTATAAAACGAGTGAATCCTGGTAATAAAACAATGCATCCTGAAAAGCAGGTATATTAAATATACAAGTGATGGAAGCAGTACCTTGATTGCTATTTTGTACTGCAAAATAGCAGTACCAGCACAATCAACAGGCAGCCACTTAGAACATTGTGTATTATAGTTCAATAAATGCTATGTTTTTATAATAAAAAACTAGGATGGTTATCCTGGGTGTAATTTCATCATCAAAAATAATATTCGGTTGCAGCAATCAGTTTTATTGAGACCTACCTCGTGTCAACTCAAGTAATTTAACAGCGACTCGATGCTGAGCCTTAATAAGTTCAAGGTGCAAATCCATAAGAAAATTGTTTCCTGCTATTGATTTCTCATTAACACCATTTGCTGGAGGTCTGTTCAAATGCTGGTCATTAAGTCCAGTTGATTAAAAAAAAAATTTAAACATTTTATTTTCATTTTGACTATCTGGGTTGCTTCTAATGTTTTGGTGTTACAGGTTACCATTAAAACAAACCAGTCCCAGTATAAAGTAACAAGTGTATCATAAATACACAAGGCAGATGGAAAGAGAATAAAAACAAAAATAAATAAAACACACAGAAACGGCCCTTGCTACTTCAACAAACTTTTAAGTTATTCCTTCAAATATTTTGACTAAATATTCCTTTACAAAAGGACAAACAAATTTCAATTATTTATGAATATCTTCCTTCTCTCTCTCCCTTTCTTTTCCCTTGCCAAAATTAACATGAATCACAATTTCTCTATTATCTTGTCATAACATTTTCAAAAATTCCAACAGATTATATGGAAGATCTGTCTATCTCCTTACTATTTTTTTTCAAAAAATAAGTTCAACAAATTCAGCAAACATAAAAATAATATTGTCCTATCAACAATCTTGTATTAAATACATTTATCTCAGAGCCCAATTCTATGCATGTCTACTCAGAAGTAAGTCCCATTAGAGTCAATGGGGCTAACTCCTAGGAAAGTGTGGATAGGATTGGGCTGAGAGTCCCTTGAAATAGTTTTGGAAATAATTGTATCTGTTTAGATTAATGCTGTAAACAAGCTGCTCTGTTTTCATTGAACACAAACCCGTTAAACAGACGTAGGCTGCTATCCTATGCACACTTCCTGGGAGTAAGCCCTAATGAATACAATGAGACTTACTTCTGAGTAGATATGCATAGGATTTTGCTAATATGCAGATAATAATTATAAAAACATTCTAACTTTCCTCCACTAAAACAAGGTTATATTTGCACATACAAAGTCTGATATAATGCAAATTCATTTGCATTTGGTTAAGATTTAACACTAATGAGCTTGTTCCTGTATAGAATATACATGATAAAACCCCTGAAAAGAGAGTACACCACCTATGCCAAATTGACAAAATAGAAGTGTAACAAGGAGCAGAATGTGTGGAAAATGCACACTGAAAAGCATTGTCAATGCCATCATTTGCATATTTTCTTGGAAGAAATTCCCACTGTGTTCATTGGGGCTTTCTCTTAGAAAAGTGTGTATAGGATTTAATCCCCAACTACCCACTTTGAGGAAATACAGGTGGGACCTAGTTATACACAGGGGATCCGTTCTTGGTCCCCTCCGGCCGTGTCTACCAAAATACCGTGTCTACCTTAGATAATGAAATCTGCAGTTTTTGCCCCTTTAAGCCTCCTAGGTAGAGACCAGAGCACAGCTCTGGTCACTCCTGGAGGGCTTTCTGAAGCCTGCAGAGGCCATGCACATCCACCTCTGCAGGCTTCAGAATGGCCTTTTCAGCTGAAAAACACTACTTCTGGTTTCCCATAGAAAACCCGAAGTGACATTTTTATGCCATATAAGGCATTCTGAGGCCCAGGGAAGCCCCTTGTTACTTTCTTACTTATTAAGTGTCATTTTCAAGACTTCACCTTTTTGCAACAGTTATCAAGTACTGACGTTCCATCCGGTAAAACTGTTAATAAGCGAGCTCGGTTCATTGCACTAATTCCTCTATCCAGATACTGATAAGCAAAAAACAACTGTTCTGAAGGGCATCTCTGGAAAAAAAAAGATTCCATACATTAGATCACCACGGTCATAAAACAGAAAAGCACTTCATTTTGGTTTTAAGATTCGGTCCTAAGAATAAAAGGAATCCCTCAGTTCAATGGGGATTTACAGCAGTGACAGTTGTGCACGTCAAATTCGATCCCTCTTTCCCAGACCCGCCCTCTGCGGCTCCTCGAACTTATGCTAGCAAAGTAGCTGGCACAGGTCTGAGGAGACCCAGTGGTGAACAAGCAACCTACTAGGAGGTAATTAAAAAATATTTTAATGTACCTCTTGTGGGCCATCTGGTTCCCCCTCCATTGCAAGCAACACATGTTCAGTTGGTGAGGCTGCATGAGAGGGGGGCAGGA
This sequence comes from Tiliqua scincoides, assembly GCF_035046505.1. NCBI lineage: Eukaryota > Metazoa > Chordata > Lepidosauria > Squamata > Scincidae > Tiliqua > Tiliqua scincoides. Next base: position 63,958,511 of record NC_089827.1, read on the forward strand.
CAGGGCTAGGAGAGAAGCAAAATGAAATCCATGAAGATGTGTTTGGGCAGCAAAGTTTGGACTTATGTTTCGTTACTGTTAAGGAATCCCAAATCTTCATCCCAAAACTATGATTAGGAACAGAGCTACAGCGCATTTTGAGCACCACTACTAACTCAGCTTCAGGTGACTCATTTGAAAGGGGGTGGGGTGGAAAAAGACTCAAGACAAAAGCTAAACCAAAATGGATCAATGACAATGTATATTCCTAGGCTACAGTGTTCAAGAGGAATACTACTAATCTATAGTCTAACAGTATCCACACTTCCTGATTCAAAATAAGCCTTTCAACAACTATTTGATATAAAAATGCATTAATTTTAAAGTAACAGTGACTGAACCAATGCCACAAATCTGCTGCCTAGGTAAAAGCTAGTCAATAATTGCTGAAAGAATACGTACTAAACAATTACAAATATTAGTCTAGTACAGTGGTTCTCACACATTTAGCACCGGGACCCACTTTTTAGAATGAGAATCTCTCAGGACCCACTAGAAGTGATGTCAAGACTGGAAGTGACATCATCAAGTAGAAAATTTTTTAACAGTCCTAGGCTGCAATCCTATCAAGGATTAAGTCCCATTTACTATCATTGTTAAAAGAATATACATAATAGCTTGTTAAAAGTATAGGTCTGTTAACATTTCCACAAATGCAGTAACATATCATGGTATCATCAAGCCTAATATATTAAAAATAAAATTTTGAAATGAATGGGGATCCACCTGAAATTGGCTCGCAACCCACCTACTGGGTCCCAACCCAGTTTGAGAAACACTGGTCTAGTAGAAAAGGAAACCATACCTGTATTAATGAAGTCATTCCATCAATACAGAATTCTGAAGCTGATACAGAGTCATTTTTTTCTATTAATATTATAAAAGAAAAAAGAAGTCAGTATTGAACTAAATATATAATATTAATATTAAACCAAGTCCAAAGTGTATATTGATAAGACTCTAGTAATGATGAAAAGTCTTCTGGCTCTTTGCCTTGTTTCCACAACTGCAAACCTTTGCCATGCTCTCAAAAAGTCAGTTAATACAAACAGCTCAAAACTTGTGAGTAATACATCAGCCATTGTAATTTCATCCTAAAGGTAGTTAACATGTACAACACTTTGCACACAGGTTAAAGTCTAATAGATCACAGACCCAGAGAACCACAGATGCAGAGGACCACTTCCTCAATAATTTGGGGTTTTTTTCTCCCTTGGTATTTTAACTGAAAAATCAGAAAAGATTATGGCTTGGATACAAAACTTACAAAAGTTCTTTCTACAGATGGAAGAAGAGTTGCAATCACATAAAGACCTGACCTCTGTTAGCAAAACTCGGTAACCTTCCATTTAAAAGCTGCTTTCCCTTCAGTATTAGTACTGGCTGTACACACAATCCCAATTGCACTAGACTGACATAAGGAGGCCATCAAATTAGTGAGGCCATCATCTTAGTGAGACCTTAGGAATGCCCAGAACAAAAGCAGATGCAGTACCATGCTGTCTAAAACAAAAAAGCACATATCCCTATGGGTAAATCATTTCTCTTTACAAGATAAATGCAGAGAATAAATACTGAGAGTTATTTAATACTTTACAGTTGTTGGAATACTTCATTAATGTATACGAAATTACAACTTTGGTTGCTGAGTTTCTTATGAAAGTCCTCACCTACAATAGTTTTAGGAAGCCTTGATTGGTGTATTTGGGTGAGCATTTTCCTGTGGTTTCTGTGTATTATTTATCTGTTTTGTATTTGTGCTGTTTATGTTTAAGTATGTCATAGTAATTTTCATTATGCCATTAAAGGTTGTTGAGTTAATGTATATGGTATTATCAAGTGACTTCTTAATCATACCCATTATTTCCATAATCATAACCATCAATATTTCCTAGACACCATACCTGGTTTGGGAACAGATCTGCGTGTGAATTCAGCAATATTCTCCAGCACTGCAGTTAGCCGTAATACAGCTTCAGCCATTACCACAGTGTTAACATCTCCAAGATTAATGCTGTAAATTACTTCAGTCACTATATAAAGTATATGAACCCACTAAAGCAAAAAAAAAAGTGCAACACGTTTATTATAAAATGCATATTTGTTCTTAGGCATATAGATTATGAACACAGATTATGTATGCCAAGTAACATAAAAACATTAGAAGTAAATACAGGTGGTGCCCGATCACCCACGGATTTTTCAATCTGCAGATCTGACTCAATGTGGGTCCCCTGAACTACTCTGAGCCCTGACCAGGCCTGAGCTGAACTCTTCGAACACGACCAGAGCTGTACTCCAGTTGCATCTGGAGGACTTTCTAAGGGCCGGAGAGGTCTCCCAAACCTCAGAAAGTCTTCTAGGACCTCTGGAAGGCCAAGAAAGGCAACTTCTGGTTTTCAGACTTAGAAGGCCTTCTGAGGGTCAGGAGGGCCTCCCAGACCTTCAGAAGGTCCTCCGGACACCACCAGAGCACAGCTCTGGTCGCATTTGGAGAGTTCAGCATGCCCTGACCTGTGGATTTGTTTATCCGTAAGTTTCAGCATCTGCAAGGATTCCCCAACTCTTATCCCCTGTTTATCACCAACTCCAGGTCATTTATGAACAACTTGAAAAGCACCAGTCCCAAGACCAATCTTTGGGGCACACTCATTTCACAGCTCTCCCATGTACCCTATGTTTCATAATCTGCAACCTGCTGCTAATCCATAAGAGGACCTGCCCTCTTTTTCCCTAACTGTGAAGTTGTCTCAACAGCTTTTGGTAAGGCTGCTTGCACATGTACAGAGGATCCCTTAAGCTCAGGAAATAGTCTGGCATATGAAGAACTTGTGGGACTGGTCAGAACAACCGCTGGTCACATAGATCCCCCTCTCTATATCAGAGTTGATAAGGTGACACAGTAGTTGATACCTGCCCCGAGAAGTACTATTAACCCTCCTAACACCACAGCAACTAGGACTAAATGGGAAATGGATCTTAAGAAATCCCTGGGAAGTCGGGGGAAGGGCATAAGAACATAAGAAGAGCCCCACTGGATCAGGTCAAAAGCCCATCTAGCTCAGTTTCCTGTATTTCACAGTGGCCCACCAGATGCTTCAGGGAGCACACAACAAGAAACCTGCATCCTGGTACCCTCCCTTGCATCTGGTATTCTGAGGTAGCCTACTCCTGAGGGTCATATCCCCAGGTCTGTGTTGGTCTCTATAGGAGCCAGTGTTATATTTTACTATGTTCCTTTCAATTCCTGGCTCTCTCCATGTGAAGAGTTAGGTGTCTCATTCTCAGTCTACTACCCTGTCTCTTTCAGGCACTCTTCCTCTAGACATGCTTCACAATTGTTCCTGCTTCTTCCCACAACTTCTTTGCCGATTGCACATAGCTCCTCCCATGCCCAATGTGAGATTTTTCAAAAATTCCACTGTCTTCAAGATCCAACTCTTTTCATTCACTGTTACCTCAGATTCCTGGTGATAGTACAGCAACCCTGAATCATACCCTACCCCCCTACTACTCCTATGATCACATGATAGCCTGCAGCTCTCCACTCTGACACAGAGAACAAACAATTCCCTTTACCTTGTGTGAAATTTTGAACAGCCAAGTTGACCTTTCATTTCCATCAGAGAAACTGCACCATTTGACAAGATTGTAAGTACAGTATTGATGTTGAGCAGACACAGTGTTAATAAACACCTGACATCACAGCCAGTGGTCAGGAAGTGCTTGTTGACAAACACTGGTTGGTTACCTTGGGTGTTTGGTATTTTTTAGGTAACTTTAAGAAGTTGCTCCCACTCATTTGGATCCTCTGAATTCCCACTTTACACTTTTGCCACAGAAACATGATTGCATCTACTACCATTTCTCTATCTGGCAGGAGGACCTGAGGAAAAAGTAATTTTTCAACAGTTTCATAAACAGGTACAATTAATTGGGTTCATTACTGCAAAGCCAGTGTTTTGCCTCCATTGCCACAGCATTGTACATGACTTCTGAACAAGTTAAAGAGTTAAAACTGCAGCATACATTGGACAGAATGTGCCAAGGTTCCCAATAAAGGGGAGCCAGAAGAGACACGAACATCCTGAAATGTGCTTATGCTAGAGATCCTCCCAACAAAGACCACAGGCACCTCCTTTGACCAGACAGTACAGGTTAATTGGCACCCATTATCCCATAAAAATGAGCTGGGTTCTGAAACTTTCCAAGTAGCAACTCTCTTGCAGTAGAAAAGATCCTAATTTTTTGTCCAAATAAAACTGGTTCTAGCCATGTTTAGTACAAAAAGTGAGAGTGAGAAACACTCTCAGAATTTTACTCTCCTCCCAAGGAGTATGGATCATTTCCCCTTTTAAGCCCACCTTCCTCCCTCCCTCCATTTTCTCTCTGAGCAGAAACCACATTTGAGAAGGTGAGGACTCTGCCACTTTATCTTGTCGTGTTCTGTGCTACAGTTCCACTTTGCAGCCTCTTGTATTTTGTCTGTTTGTACCCTAAGAGTACAATCCAAGCTGGAACTTGAGCTGGCGCAGGCCCCCAATGCTGACTCCTGAGAGTCACAAATGTGCCATAAGGAACCTTTGCACGAACTCAGGAGTCAGCTGTGCCAGCACAGATGCCTGCATCAGCTCAGTAGAGCTGGATCCAATCCCTGAGCTGATCAGCCGAGGTATGTTTGTGGCAGGCAGTGCAGGGGATGGGAGAGAGTGGCAGGAGGGCATTTCAAGGGTGAGTGGGAGGGTTGGGGCTGGGAAGGGCACGCGGAGTGGGCCTGGAAGGGGGATGGGATCAGCTGCAGCAGTGCACACTGGATTCTAACTCACACTCCCGCATCACGCAACATTACACGGACCGCTCAAATTTGCACCAGCTAAACAGTTGGTGCAGATCCAGTAGCCCCATAGGGCAGGCTGGGGCTCAATACAGGTTAGGGGAAAATATGCCCTTTGTTTTTGTTTTTTTGTTTGTTTTTTTTAAAAAAGCAGTTTGGCATGCTTTTTTTGGAAATGTTATGTTCATTAATTGTAAAGAAACAGGCAGCCAAATCCATCCTAACTTCCCACACGGCAATACTTATTTTGATATGAACATATTAAGTACATCGACTTCACACACAAAGGATTACCATTTTACTATACCTCCTTCGAAGTGCAGATGCTGTAATAAAGGGTAATTGCCAACAGAAAAAGTTCATCAGTAGTTTTTCCCACTTGTACTGATCTTTCTACAGTTGTGTTGGCGAGGAAAAGAAAAATAAAGCCATTATTTTATTTCAAGCATTAAAAAAGTAACTTAAATTAAAACTACATCATTTGGTCTAGATCTAGGAAACTAGTTAAGAAAACAAATTTTATAAAGCATTTATCTCTAAAAAAGACATAGAAAAATATTTTTTATTAAATTTTTAATATTCAAATAGCACAATCAGTTTGTTTTATTGAAATTAAATGAGTAATTTGTTTTGTCATTTAATAATGAAACGTTTAGAGCACAAAAAGACAGAAAAAGAAAATGCATTTTTTCCATCCATGATTTTTAGCTTTTTTTTCTTCCTCAATAGCTATTCAAAAATACTCAATCCAAATCTTGCAATGCCAAAAAATAAAGTACTTAAGATTTAAAGTAACAATTACTGCAGCAATGCAATGTCATAATGTTGAAACAGTATACTGGCTCTGCAAATTAGGGACAACCAAGTGAAGGACGGCTACATAGATCCTTTGGTGGTGCTTTCACACAGTCACAATAGAGTTGAGCAAGCAATGTAGTTTCTGCTTACGTATAAACCCCTGGAACCTACCTGAAACACGCACAGGGGATTTATGGCCCAACCCTATGGGTTGGGCAGGTGCACTGAGGGCTTTACAACAGTGGACACAGTTCTGCTGTCATGAAATGGCCTTGGACGGTGGTCATTTTAGGTGCTAGAGGCCCACTGCTGGACCTACATAGGTAGATGTGATAGTGACAGGGTGGAACAAGGCAGGGAATGGTGCAATGGGAGGTGGACTCGGGAAGGTATCGGCAGCACTTACCAATGTTCTAATCCCATCTGTCTCACTCACTGTTGCCGTTACATGCCTTGGGTTTATGCCTGCTAAACAGCAGGCATAGATATAAGGAGTCCCCTGGGGACAGTAGAGGCTTTCCCTAGGGTTAGTGAGCAAACGTTAACTTACCTCGAGGAGACCTCTCCAATCACCCCCCTCCCATGGATATTGTGTGTTCTCCACTGGTGCAGCTGCATTGGCAAGGGGAAGGATTTAAGTAGGATTGGGCTGTTAGTGTAGTGCAAGGATATTACTCTATTGTTTGCAGCCAAATGCAGAAGTACAAATATTTTAGTGAAAATTCTCTTGTCAGAGATCAATATCCCTGGACCTCTGGCAAAAACAACTCCCAGGAATCTCTAACAGGCTTTAATTTGAATGGAGATTTGGATAAAAAGAAAAAAAACAGGAGCCTCTCCTACTGTTTCTTACCTTATCCAAATGTTTAAACAATTTAGAGAACACAGTTGGCCCACATCTTACATGAGAGTTGTGTTCTGAGATCAGTGCATAAAACCAAAAATGACAAACTCCCTTCAATCCAACAACTATGTGATATCTCTTTAAGAACTAAAAGAACATACAAGAGGCGCACAGCAATGGAGGTAACAGCAGCTTCATTCTCTAACTTCAGGTTCACTCCAGAGCACAAGGCACACAATACAATAAGGCACACTGGCAGTCAAGTTGCTTATTTCCCTGCTGCAGCCTTTTGACTCTGAAAAGATGAGTTTATCCCCCATTCTTTCATAGTACACAAGTTGCAATCAGACACTTTACATGACTGGCTAAGACCTAGCCCTGATCACTTGAGCTTGCTTGCTCTACAGTGAGGGTTCTGTTTGCCCCAACTGCGCTCACCAGCTTTAACCAAGAGTTTGATATTTCAAATCCTCTTGTTGAATTCTCAGGACAGCCTTACTTCCCCAGCTCTGTGTTTGCTGGAGGGCTTTAGAGAGAGGTGGAGTTTCCTCTCACCAGTGGTGTTCCCAGAGGGAGAACAAAGCACTAAGTTTTTCAGACGCCTGAATACCTGTGTAAAGCGGTCCCTCCCCCTTGCCTTCAGAGCCATTTGTGGATGCAAGAGCAAAGCAGAGGAAATGCCTCAGATTCGCTCTCACAGTCGAAAATGTCTCCAAAGGGGGGGGGGCATGGGCCACTTTACAAAAGCATTCAGATGCCTAAAAAATTTAGTGCATCCCCCCCCCCCCCGGAACGTCACTGCCTCTCACTTGCACAGAAAAGGTAAAATAACAATAGGAGAAAGTCTTGCTCTTTCTAACAATTCATAACCAAGTTGAAATTAGAGCAGTGGTTCCCAAACTGTGAGTTGGGACCCACTGGTCTGTCCCAACGTGATTTTTGGTGGGTCGCCAAAAGGTGATAGAAAGACCGGATAACTAATTGCCTCAAGCCCCGAGGCTATTCAAAAATCAGATACTGTAGCTGCTAACTGCCCTGCAAGGAGCTGAGCTCCTGGTTTGCAAGCACGTGTAGGGAGATAAACGTTTGCGGGTCTTTCTTTCTCATTATTATTATATTACTTACAAATAAATAAAATATATCTTTCTAGATCTCCTTTTTTAAAGTCTGGTAAACTTAGGTGGGTCTAGATAGAGTGTTTTAAAAAGTGGGTCCTGGTGCTAAAAAGTTTGAAAACCACTGAATTAGAGCAATCCTTGCCTCTCCTTGAAGTCCTCTACATGTGCCAGAGCACTGAAGGGGGGGGGGGAAACAGACCTGAATTCAAGAATAAACAGAAGTTGATTAGTAAGCAAGCTGATTTTTATGGATTCCTCTTTAAGGGTGTTAGTTACATTTTGTAACGAGCCAAGCAGTAGCTTAATTTTATTTACTATAACCTAGAAAAAAATATATATAGGGTGTTTATATAAACACTCTTATCCTGTACTAATACCTTTTGATGTAATTATTCATTAAAACAAACTACTGCAGTTGCTAACTATGGTTAACTGTGACACACCTTGAAATGCAATGGATTTTTTTCCTGGAGCACGAGCAGCACTTGTTTCTCTGATAGTATTATTTTGAATGCACAAACCATGCTTTGGTTTTCTTGAATAGACCAGGGGTTGCATTGCGAGAAGTATTTTGAGTTCTGTTTCTGCTTTCTTCCACGCAGGACATTTTTGACTCTAGCAAGCACATAGAAAAATGAGAGTTCGTACATGGGCAGGCTCTCTCTCTCTCTCTCTCTCTCTCTCTCTCTCTCTCTCACTCACACAACTACTTTAATACTGAGAAAAATGGAATTACCTTAAGAAAAGTAAAAAACAATCCAGCTACATGATCAAATGTGTCCCATTCCTCATAGCTGAAGGCCATCTTAAGAAACCTTAATGCAGCATCCCCAGAAATACCATTCTTCCCTATGAAAGTTAGAAAAATGTGTTAGAATCCCTCAAGCATTGCAGTTGAAGGCCAATATTATTCATTTAAATTCCTCTGAACAGTGAAACAACTGTTTGTTTTGGGTCCCCTTGGGTCCCTTTGGGGAGAAAGGTGGGACAAAAATGTAGTAAATAAATAAATAAATAACGTATTCTGTAGGCTTAGATGTTTTCTCAGTTCAGTATCAAGATACTTTCCTCTGCAAGCTGAACTGTTTGGAACTCCCACAGCCTAATATTCCATCCCAGCTAGGTTTAGGCTTGTCCAACATATGGGGGGGGGGATCATGGGTATAATGTCTCACAGTGGCACATGGAGAAAAACCAAGTGTCTGGAATACTCAGAAAATATCTGCACCTGCTCCTTATTTGGTAGAGAAAAGGATGGAGCAATTACCTCTTCCGTCAGAGCCACTGCCAAAACAACACACTGGTAGAGCTGAAGGAGGAGGTAGGGGTGGGTTGCTATGATCCTGTTTGCAATCGCTCTTCAGCAATCTTCAAGACGATTGCCTCCCATGTCCTTTCCTCCACATCTTCACTGGCTGGGCAGAGAGGATCTTAACAGCAGAAAGTCCAAGATCCTCCCCACTTAGCCAATTTCACTTCATTTAGGTGAAAGTGTTAAATTGACTTTTTCAGTTAATATCAGCCACAAGTTTTTCTCCTGTGTCCTCATGGCAACACTGCCTCTTGAATTCCAGCAACAATAGCAAACTGGCACCCAACATCTTTCACCAGCTCTGTTGCCCCTTTCATTTTGTTCACCCCAACTTCCACGATCAGTCAGGAGATGCATGCTCTCGCTCCTACTGACTATTGGTCAACTGTTAAGGCCAATGAGTACTCTTGAATGAAATTTTGAATGACCAATTAGAAGTGGTCACCTGTTCACCAATCAGACCTTCAGGTTTACAATGCTGTCAGGACCATTTAGATAGTTCTAGCACAATCAAACTCCACAGTTCTATCATCTTTGAGTTACTGGTGTACATTACTGTGACTGACAAAACTCTGCCCTCTCCCCCTTGGCATAGCTTATCAGCAATAAGGTCCATATAATGTATCCATTTTCTCACACACTCTACCAGCTTAGCTTAAACCTTTAACCTGAGGTTCTGATTACAAACCAAGTTACCATGAATCCTCCTCCTTCACAGTCTGACAGACTTGGGCCAGGCAAGTTACAGTCCAAGCCTACCCCTGCGGTACACTGGTGTACTGCTGTCACGGCAGCCTCTCCACCAGTCTGAGGGATATTTCTGTCTGAGGGATGTTTTTGCTGGTGCAAAGTCTAAAAGGCCATGCACTGCCAGTGATGCTGCACAGACCAGCTGCTGGCAGGCTTCTTCCAGAGGAGAGGCCAAAAACGTACAGGTCAATCGCTACAGATCTGGGCAGGATGGGGGCAGATTGTGGTGGTGCTAGTGCCTGCCAATTCCAAACCCCCAGTCCCAGGCCTGACATGCCCCCAGCAGGCTCCTAAAATCTATGCCACCAAAAGAGCTGGCATAGATCTGAGGAGTCCCACAGGAGACCAGGCAGTCGGTGGGGAGGTTAAGTAAAGTTTTTCTTTACTTACCTTTCCCAGCCAGCTTGGTGCCCTGCTGGCACACAGGATCAGTAGCTGCTACAACAGTGGCCCTGTATCCTGCGTGCCAATGTTCAGCAGGATTTGGCCATTAACATTAAGAGTTGCAACATTTATTACTGTTGTTGACGAAAAAGTGCTTCCAAACTTCTGTCAGACCTCCAGATGACAAGTACCATTTTAGAAGAAGCACCCCTTTCTGTGTGTGAGAGAGAATGCCTCTTCTAAGAGAATACCATGAATACAGAATCTAAAAATAAAGTCTTAACACAATTTTTTTCTCATTTGCAAATATATAGTGTCAATTGAGATACTAATCAACTAATCAATTTCCATTGCAATTCTATGCATACTTTCTATGCAGGGCAGGATTGTAATGCAAATTCATGATTAATCAGCTAAAATGTTTTCAACTGAATGACAGCCCTGATTAGACTAAAAACACAAGTCTTTTTTCTTTTAACACATTATATAAGGTGCACTTCCACATATAACATTGATGGGGGGACCTATTTACTTGCTTTATCACACACTCAGTGTTTGCTTGACTCATCTTATATTCACTGTCCCACCACAAAGCAACTCAAAAGTGGTTACACTGCAAACTGGGAAGCCAGGGAAGCAATTACATGATGGCGCCACATTCCAAGTTTCTCACAGACCCATTCAGTTCATATTGTTCACACTATCAGTTTGGTAGTAAACTTAGCAACTAGTTGTTGAAGATTATTTATACAACCACCTTGCTCATAAACCAATATTTTCAGTAGTTTGCATCACACAGCGCTCATGGCAAACATCATTTATCACATTTAGCATCATTTATCACTGGCACAAGTTCCATATGTGCTTCCAGTGGCCTTTACACTACAAGCATTGTCCAATCTATACTGAAAAACGTGCTCAGCACACTAGTGTGAATAAAGACAGACCAAGATGCATACTGCAGAGAACACAGCTTAACAGTGGCAAAGAATGTTCCTTTGAAGCAGAACAATCTTGATCACAACAAATAGAACAATCTTGATCACAGTACTCTTCCTGAAGCATGATATCTGGTACCATAATGTGCTGAAACTGCTCATTAATAACACCATTTTAGTGAAACTGGCCCAGGGCTAGAAGAATAAAAATGATGAAGTTACCTGCTACTATCTGCTGCATAAGTGTTGATGATGCAAGGATCATACCAGAAACATCACTGGGCATGCTTCCTTGTGTACTGCTACCTCCACCTTTAACAGAACCAACTAATTAGTAATCAGGAACTATATGAACAATTGACAAAATCTGTATATACCATTTTCAAAAATATTTACGTGCTGATCTTCACGCATATTGCTTACTATTTCATGGACCTTGGCCCAACTGCCCCTTACTGAAACCACTAGACTGAAACCACTGAAACCAGTATTATTAAATATATAGTTCTGTTCAAGTCATGCAAGTTCAAATCACGCAAGAGCTCATGATCTATACTGTTCTGTTCTATACTGTCAGCCATAGGCAAAGCTAGAAGTGTGGATTTCAGGCAAAGGGTATAATTCAGGAAATCTTAGTAACTTCATTCATCTAAAATCATTTGTTGCCATCTGAGTACAACCTGCCTTTAATCGCAGTGGTTAAGAAAAATATCTACTTATACTACCCACAATTCACAACTGAAGTCTTCCCTTCAAGCAAGCAGTCCATGGCAGAAATTTGCTCAGGGAAAACAAGTCAACAGGTTGTTTCACATATAACTGTCCATACATGTATAAATGTAATTGTTCCGTTGTTTCACATATGAGTCAATGTCTTCTTATGTGTCCATGGACTGTTGTGAACTACAGTTGCAGCTATTTCTTATCTACTAATAAACCTTGAATGTCAGACACTGGTTAGTTAAAGCAGCAGTTGCCAAACTCACAACTGCTGTGCACAGTAAAAGCAGTCCCTGACCGGACCTGCTTTTACTGTTCTGCCTTGCTGCTGGGAAGAAGCCCACCCAAGTACTGCAACGTGACACTCTAGGAAAGCCATTTTCAACCACTGTGCCATGGCATACTGGTGCGCTGCAAATATTCCTCCTGCTGCAGGAGTTCGGGGAAGGGTCATTTAACAGTAGGGCTATTAGGAGATGTGAGCCCCCCACCAATAGCATGGTGTGCCTTGTCAGAAAACTGGTGGTGTGCCCTAACAATTTTAGGGTGCAATCCTAACTTGCGCTGGAAACAGGCAGGCCAGCAGGCCTGTGCTGCATCTGGCACAAGTTTTGGGCCAACAGCAGTGCAGCCCAAGACAAGGGAAAACTTTCCCCTTACCCTGTGTCACGCTGCAGCAACACCAATGGGTCTACCTGGGTCTGCATCACCTGACAAGCCGTGCCATGCTGCTGAGGAATGGGGTCAAGATCCAGCATAACCACCAGATCCTGGCCCTGCCCCCTGCTCTCTGCCCCAGGAACGCCTGCTCTGAAATGCCTCCCTCCTGCCTCCTCCCTGCCCTCCCCACACCCCCCTCAAATCCCTGTGTCAGCCAAGCTCTGCAAACACAACTCATCCTTTCCCTAGAGCCCACGTCGACACAGGGAGGCTGGCACATGGATGTGCATCAGTCTATCTCCCCTTTGAGTGGTGCAAAAGTGCTTTACAGCAACACTCCCAGGCCAGCACTAGGGATTTGCATTGGCCCAAGTGCGTGTCTGGATTGGGCCCTTAGTATCTTGTCAGAGTGACACGAGATTAAAAAAAAATCACTGCTCTAGGCAGTCGTGTCTGTAGTCCACTGCCTCAGCAGGCTTTGTGCCTGCATTTTGAACCAGATGCAACTGCCAGAGTGTCGAATTGCAGCACATGGGTGGGCTTCATGTGAGCAGCAAGGCGGAACAGTAAGCAATGCTCACACAGGGGAGGGATGCAACGTTGTGCCGGATCCACACCGTGGGCTGTGGTTTGTGGGTGTTGGTTTAAAGCGAAGCAGGCTTCAGGTGGATAAGACAAAATATAATTTATTAAATTCCTAAACACATTCCTTTTTTCACCAGCCTTCTGAGTTTCGGGCTTTTCAATATGGGTATTTGGGGATTTTCTGCTGATTAGTTTCATGGTTCTGTCTTCCATCGTTTGCTGTTGGTTTTGTTTTTCTTTTTTAAACTGCTCTTGGCTTTTCATGAGATTTTTAGGTTGTCTACAGTTTTTAGGAGATTTTAATGTTTATATTTTTGTATTTTATATATCTATAATGTTTACATTTTTAAGATTTTTGTAAGCCACTTTGAATATCCATAGAGATATAAAGTTGGGTATGTATGTATGTATGTATAAATAAATAAATAAATAAATTTTATGGTCTGTTATACTTGAGTGGAATGATACTGAAATATATCCAGAATCTTTACTTAATTACATATAGGGCGCAAACCAAACCTGCGCTGGAACAGGCAAGCCAGGAGGCTTGCGCTGCATCCAACACAGGTTCGTTGGCTGCAGTGGCTCAGCCTGGGGCAAGGGAAAGCTCTTCCCCTTACTCCTGGGTAAGGGCTGCTCGCCTCAATGGGTCTCCTCTGACCTGCACCACTTCTGGAGGTGGTACATGTCCAAGGAGAGCAGAGCGGCTTCAAGCTGCTCCGTTCTCCGCAGGGACGGGGGTTGGAATCCAGCATAACTGCCAGGTCCCAGCCCCGCCCCTGCTCCCCGCACACCCGCCGCTGGGGCTGCCCATCGTCCGCCCTCCCCCTGCCCAGAAACGCCTCCTCCCCGCCCCGCATGCCTACCATTGCCACTTGTGTCGGCAAGGGTGCGCTGACACAAGCGGTGGCGAGGAAGTCACCGCGGAGGCTTCTGGCAGCCTCCGCATGTCGGCACATCTACACGCGCTAACACAGCTTCCTCCCACGTAGGCGCAAACCCTTTTGGCATTTTGCAACCCTCCCGGGGGACTTATGCCAGCCTATGTGCTGGTTAGGATTGCGCCCTTAATTGATTTTAATTAATTTAATTAATTTTGGTCAAGTAAAAATAAAAGGTTTAAGTTTCCTCAGACATAACTGTATTGAAAAGAGTTACTTTTCTCAGCACAGAGAACTGCTAATATTCTTGCTTCCTTTGTATCAGAATAATGTTATTATCCAATTACCATCGAGAATATCCATGCCTGCAAAAAAGAGCTCTGAAATGACATCACGAATTTCCAGTTCATCAGGAATAGGAGGACTAGGGATCAGTGTCCGTCTATTTTTATCAAACAGAGCTTCCAAGATGGCAAAAAATTGAGATGAACTGCAATCAAACATCTCCATCAGCAGTCGTTCTGAGATTGTACGAGGCCAAGGCAACTAAATAAATTTTTAAAAAAACAGTCAAGGTCCACTTCTGTTTAGAAAAATATATTAGTAAATAGTTCCCTACAAACAGTGACTAACATACCAAAGCTCACATGACAACTGATAGACACATGGACACCAGTGGTTCAAGAAGCAAAGAAACTTATAATGGACTAATAATGGAGTACAAGTGCAGCCTATTTATCTGCGTTAGTTCCGTTCCGTGACTTGGCGTGATTAATAAAAAACGCTAAATTCCATATTTATGTGCTAAATTCCATAGAGTTTGCAGAGCAAACACGCTGCAGCCTGACACTTCCGAATGGAAGGAAACTAAGGCAGCTGTTATCAATCCCCTCCCCTCCATACTCAGCCCTCCCCGTTGCCAGCTGTCCTGCTGAGCTTTTAAGAGTTCAGCCCTATGCGTTTCTACTCAGAAGTAAGCCCCATTCCAGTCAATGGGGCTTACTCCCAGGAAAGTGTGGAGAGGATTGTAGGCTAAATCGCATGCTTTGCTTACTGGGAAGGATTGCTTGTTGGTGATAGCCTGCACCATATCAGTGGGGGGAGGGGTACTTGTGTCAGTGATTGCCTGCACCATCTCAGTGGGGGGGGTTGCTTGTGGTCAGTGATTGCCTGCACCATCTCAGTGGGGGGGTTGCTTGTGTCAGTGATTGCCTACACAGTGGGGGCAGGGGAAGTTCAGCAAACACTCCCTGGGTTTTTTTAAGCAATCCCCTCTGTTGCTACCACACCTGCCCCTGTGCATGTGTGAGTGAGAGAGAGAGAGAGAGAGAGCAAGAGGGAGAGAGCGAGCTCCACCTTGCTGCACGTGTTCTGGCTACAGAGGTTTTCCGCCCCCCCTTCCCCTCTTCAGCCTCTTTGCTGGCTCAGGGGCTCCAGGAATGTTACTGTTCCTGGCAAGGGGAAACTCTTCCAGGGCTCCACGGCTATTTCCCTGCCTGGGCGAGGCGGAGCCTTTTTGCAGTGTTAACATAAGAACATAAGAACAGCCCCACTGGATCAGGCCATAGGCCCATCTAGTCCAGCTTCCTGTATCTCACAGCGGCCCACCAAATGCCCCAGGGAGCACACCAGATAACAAGAGACCTCGTCCTGGTGCTCTCCCCTACATCTGGCATTCTGACTTAACCCATTCCTAAAATCAGGAGGTTGCGCATACACATCATGGCTTGTACCCCATAATGGATTTTTCCTCCAGAAACTCGTCCAATCCCCTTTTAAAGGCGTCTAGGCTAGACGCCAGCACCACATCCTGTGGCAAGGAGTTCCACAGACCGACCACACGCTGAGTAAAGAAATATTTTCTTTTGTCTGTCCTAACCCGCCCAACACTCAATTTTAGTGGATGTCCCCTGGTTCTGGTATTATGTGAGAGTGTAAAGAGCATCTCCCTATCTACTCTGTCCATCCCCTGCACAATTTTGCATGTCTCAATCATGTCCCCCCTCAAGCGTCTCTTTTCTAGGCTGAAGAGGCCCAAACGCCGTAGCCTTTCCTCATAAGTGTTTTCGGCTGCCTGGAAAACGAGGGAGATGCCAGCACAGGGCAAAGGAGGCAAAGATGTGTGTGACTTTTGGTACCCCCACACCATTCATGTCGAGACAAATCTGCAGATAAAAAATTCGTGGATAAATAGGCTGCACCTGTACATTCATGTTCTTTAACAAAACCTTGCCTTGTTTATATTATAATAAGCCTCGTTAATGCGAGAGACAGCAGCAGGCTAACAATCTATCAATTATTCTCTCTTCAAGCTCTTCCAACAGCTTCACTCCAAGGCAACCCCTCCCTTGCCCCTGAGCACATGAAAGAAAGATAATCACTTTGCTCTGGGTGAAGAGAGGGATTGCTGGCTTGGAGTGAAGCCTTTGTAAGTGCCTGGAGAGAGACTGATTGATGGATTGTCTGCCTAAAGACTGTCTTTCATCACAAAGCTGTCAGCAAGGCTGTTTTTAAATCGCCTAACAAAGGAACATTTTTTTTTTAATGGATTTGCTTTAATGTAATTTTTGCTAATGCAATTTTTGGGGAATGGAACCCTCATGAATAATGAGACTCAACCTGTACTGAGATCTGTGGGGAGGGGGGCACAGAAGACCTCCGGAATGGAACCCTCATGAATAATGAGACTCAACCTGTACTGAGATCCGTGGGGAGGGGGCCACAGAAGACCTCCGGATGCAACCAGAAGTGCCTTCTGGTTGTTCTGAGCTACAGGGAGGCCAAATCAGAAGAGCAAACCAGAAAAGCATCTCAGAGGACTTCTGAGGCACAGGGAGGCAGAGTACAGTCTCCCCAGACCTCAGAACGCCTCTGGAGGTGATTGGAAGAGTCTTCTTGCCACCTCCAGAGTTCCTCTGTGAGCCCTTCAAATGCAGGTTCAGAACCTGCAGATCTGCGGGTTCAGAATCTGCAGATAAGGAGGGCCCCCTGTATAAAGCAGTGTGTGCATGCAGAATTATATTTGGCTATAACACAAATGGAAACCAGTAAACTGCCCACAACTTACATGTTGTGCATCTTTTAGATTTGTTTTCACTCTTGGCCGAAAAGCCCCTTTCGGTCGTCTTCTAGGTTCAAATACCGATCTTTTGAAAATCATTGTTGCCATCTGATTAATACAGGAAAAATGTTACTATGTTATATTATCTCTTATTTAAATACAGTTGTGTGCTACTTAACAAGAGGGATCAGGACCATAATCCTTGTCGTCAAGCACTGCTTGACGCAATCCGGTCCCTCTGCAGGGAA
Source organism: Tiliqua scincoides (assembly GCF_035046505.1). Lineage (NCBI taxonomy): Eukaryota > Metazoa > Chordata > Lepidosauria > Squamata > Scincidae > Tiliqua > Tiliqua scincoides. The sequence continues at coordinate 63,975,683 of NC_089827.1, forward strand.
GGGGATGTTTCACTCTCCTCCAGAGAGTCATCTGAGCTACCCAGAAGCAGTGCACGTCTGCTTGCTGCATCTGCGAAGCTCAGACTGAGGGAAATCGCATCTCTCGGGTGACTTCCGGTTTCACAGAGGAAACCTGAAATCACACAAGAGATGTGATTTCTCTCAGTCTCAGCCTTGCAGAGGCAGTGCAAGGGAGCTCCCCTTGCCTTCAGAGGGTTTGGTTGTCAGCTCCTTATGACCACATGACCACACGTGGTCATCAGTTATGCAATCCCAACGTAAGCTGGAACGTTGCAAAGTGGCGCACACCTGTACTATTATCCTTACAAAATGTATGTACCTTGACGGTGGCTTCTTTGAATTTTTTCTTGGTCTCAGGACTTAGCGGTGAAGAACTCATATTTTCTATTTGCTTTAGTTCATCAATTTTAATCAAACCACGGCGTGCAAATACCTAACACATAAAAACATATACATTGAAACCTGAGTATTTTTAGGATTCTCTTCCCCTCTGTCCCTATTATTAAGAAGATAAAGAGCGGAGAAGAGAAAGTAATAGCAATGTTGTTGCTATTGCAATTTTAATATTAATTCAATTTATACCCTCCTTTTCAACCACAAGGTACCCAAATTGGCTTACAAATACAAATATCTATCAAACTTATATATAAAACATATTATATTATATTATAAATATAAAACAATAAAAAACAACCAACATAAGAACAATGAGCAGCAGTTGCCCCATAATAAAAGAGCAAGCAGATAACACATACTGCAAAAGAAAAACCCACCTATCAAAATCTGAAGAGAAATAAAATCAGAAGGCTAGTCTGTAAAGAAATGCTTCATTGCCCTGCCAGAAGAGGCCGCCCCAGTCCTATGCCCTTCATAGGCAGGCAGGTACATGTAGATATACATAGAGGAACCAAAGTTAAAAATTCAGTAGGGAGATCATGATAATAGAACAGGCAGGAAGACAGAATGGGTTGCAGTGAAAACAGACTAGATGCAGATCAGACAAGAGATGCTTGATTTCAGTCCTACTTGAACATTTGTTCTAGCAGCTTATACAGGTAGTATCTGCAAAGTATCTGTTTTTGGACCCCTCATGGATACAGAAAACCGTGGATAACAAAATCCAGTGTTTTGGCACCTTTAAACCCTCCAAAGGCAACCAGAGCTGTGACGCAGTCACCTCTGGGGGGCTTTCTGAAGCCCATGTCCACCCACAGCCTCTGCGGTCTTCAGAATGGCCCTTACAGGCAAAAAAAAAAAAAAAGCAACTTTTGGTTTCCCAGGAGAAACAGGTAGTGACATTTTAATGCCTTTTAAGGCATTCTGAGGCCCAGGGAGGGCTTACCCAGGGGATCTGCATTGAGCCAGATATAAAATCCACAGATAAACAGGTTCAACCTATACTCAAGGACAGACCTACATTGTACAGCATTGTAACTTTATGTCTATCCTGCAAAAGCAGTACAAAGGAAACAAAGCTCTCTTTACATACATTTCAATAGTCTCCAAGGAGCAATTTGTTTTCATATAAATTCTATAGGCCTTCTAATAAGCAACAATTCTAAATTATTACCTCTCCATGCATGCCAGCTTGGCAGTCATAATAACATTGGCAAACAGCAGCATAAAGAGTGGCCCTCCATGGCAAATAGCGTACAGCTACAAGTGGAATGGATGATTCCATACATATACAGGCCCACAATAAATATTCATGCACCTGTTAAAGAAAATTCAATAATAAAACAGAGCCATAAATGTTCTATAATAAATTGTTTTATTATTATAAAGGTATATAATTAATAATGATTACATGACTATATACACAAAAGAAAACATCAGTATCATAAGGAAGTGCAGCTCAAACAGAAAAGCACTGAATGTTTTTGGCAATCATTGAAAAATAAAGAAATAAAAGATTAGACTGGGGTAGCCTGCATTTCAACTTTAGGGTTCCTGGATCTTTAATAATTGTGTACAAGAGGGAATTTCAGCAGGTGCAGCTTGACTGAAATTCCCTCCCCTACACAACTGTTAAAGGTCCAAGAACCCTGAAGTTGAAATGCAAACATCCCTGGATTAGATAAAATAGAGGTTTCAAACAAATTATAGTTGTGTATTGATTCAGATGCCAAAAAAGAAAGATGTAGTACAGGGGTGTCAAACATAAGGCCTGCAGGCCAGATGTAGCTCCCAAAAGTAATTTTATCTGACCCCTATTATAATTTGGCTCTCAAAGTATGATAATTGGGATCTCTCATATTTTGTAATTATGAACAAGATTTGCACATTTTCTCTTCTGCCACTTGCAGCTAATGAATTTCTGTGTGAGAACAAAGTGCTTATTTCTGGCCACCAACTGCTTGATGATGTCACTTTCTGCTTGATGACATCACTTTGGCCCTCAGTATGAAATGAGTTTTGACACCCCTGATGTAGCACATGCTTTTAAACAGCCACTTAGCTCATATTCAGTGGCAAGTACAAATCACCATTAGGTGGTCAAGCAAAAAAGATTGCAGAAAGTAGAAAATTTACCCTTTTTTAGATTTATGCTTTACACTTCAGTCTGTCACAAATGACTAACATTAGTGTGTGTGTATAGGTGGATTAGTAACAATTTTTGTGGACTATTGGAAACCTTTATTGTCAAATAACCTTTCTGGATATATTTCCAAACCTACCTTTTCCTCACCAAAACAACTCCCTTACTAACATTTCTGTTCAGTGCATATCACAGTTAACCAGGTCATGTCATTTTTTATAACTAATTCGCTATTAAAAATAGCCACTGGGTGGCACTACAGTTCAACTTGAATCCAGCAGAAAGTTCATCCATCTCAGCAAATAGAACAATACTTTCAAGGCAGTGGTTCTCACGCATTTAGCACTGAGACCCACTTTTTAGAATGAGAATCTTGTCAGAACCCACCGGAAGTGTTGTCATGACTGGAAGTGACATCATCAAGCAGGAAAATTTTTAACAATCCTAGGCTGCAATCCTACCTACACTTACCCAGGAGTAAGCCCCATTAACTATCACCCTAAAAGCATATACATAGTAGCCTGTTAAAAGTACAGATCTCCCCATATGCAGTCACATCCCATGGTAGCATCAAGTCTAATATATTAAAAATAAAATATTGAAATGAATGGGGACGCACCTGAAATTGGCTCGCAACCCACCTAGTGGGTCCCAACCCAGTTTGAGAAACACTGGTATGTGTTATAGGTATGATGGACACAGCACGTGTGTACATCTCCCAAGAGCAGTTTGTTTTAACATACATCTTGTATGCCTTTTAATAAAAATGAAGGTATCACACACAATGTTTATTGTTTTGAAATAAAAAATAATTAAAATACATCTAGTATAAAAAAGGAAGTTATACCAAATTTTCATCAGAGTACTGTTTTTATAAGTCATGTTTTATATTATATAGCAGGGGTGCTCAAACTTTCAACTTTAGGGATGTTGGACCTTTAACAAGTGTATAAAAGAGAGAATTTCAGCAGGTGCAACTTGTCATCCCACAGATGACAAGCTGCACCTGCTGAAATTCCCTCTTCTATACACTTGTTAAAGGTCCAGCATCCCTAAAGTTGAAAGTTTGAGCACCCCTGTTATATAGTTAAGTTTATATTATATGACTTAATGACTTATAAGGCACTAGGAGACCCAGGAAAGCCCCTGAGCGGTGCAGGGGCTTCCCCTGGCCTCCAAATGCCTTATGCATTAAAAACATCACTTCCGGTTTCTCCATGAAACCGGAAGTTGCATTATTTGAGCTGCTGAGCTCAGTCTGAGAGAGCTCAGGCGCTCAGTCAGAGAGAGCTCAGACATCCATCCATGGCCTCTGCTAGGCTCAGAGGACCCTCTGGAAGGGACGCACGGGGGGGACGGGACTCGGAGACCCGATGCATGGATAACTGTATTCTTGGATACAAGGGGCGCCCTGTGCATATCAGAGTAATCTTTCATGTCTTGAGAGTACAGTATCAATAAAGACAATCAACAATTTATATAATACAACTGAAAATAAACCCATCAAAATGAATTAACTGACCAGAGCCCAAGCAGTTTCTTTAGCATTTGAACAGGCCCAGTGGGATTTGTAGTTTGTTTTCATTTAACATAAAACCCTCGCACCCTATCACAACCTGCTTTTCTACCCACACACACAACCCTGTTTCAGTAGCAGTTTGCCAGGCAGTACAAGGGGGATGCTGTTTGAGAAACACAATCCCAAAGCCTACCTGGGCATGTGGAACTAGTCAGGGAGTCCTTTGGATTCTAGCCATTACATTTCTACTTCTAAGACAGAGTGCGCAATCCTAACCAGGTCTACTCAGAAGTAAGTCCCATTTTGTTCAGTGGGGCTTACTCTCAGGAAAGTGTGGTCAGGATTGCAGCCAGAATCATTTAGCCAATGGCACTGGATTCCTCTCTTTCACTTGTTCCAAAAGCAATAAATAAGTTTTATGCATACTATCATTTTACAGGTAAGCAGAAAAAATGCTGCATGCACAGAATACTGAGACTCTAAGCTCTCACGTTTTAAAAGACAAATGCTGTGACCTTTATGGTAATTTCTGACAGTCTATGGAGAACACCTGCAGAAATCTCACAAGTCCAAAAAATGGCTGAATGGGGGGCACTGACATAATTTTAAGCCCATAATTGGCTGCTGTTTTGGGGGGGTTTTAAATTCATTTTCTCTTTTTGCTAAATAAAAGCTATAAAGTGTTCAAACCAGACTGGGACTATGATGCTAGAGAAGCAAGTTTGATGTGACCGCAAAAAAGGTAATTCAGTGCTGGGTTGCACTAACAGGGACCAGGAATTCAGATCATGAGAAAAAATAGATTGAAGTCACAATGACCATAGGCACTGACAGCTTGCCATAGTCATTGCCAAGTCTCAGTGATTAGATGCTACTCATGTGGCTGAGGAACCTGTGAACCTTTTTTTTTTTTTTTACATACTGACTTGCATAAATCCCAAACCTCCTTCTTCTGCAGAGAAGGTATACACAAAGAACTAGGGTGGCTGTTAGAAAATAGATTTTTATGACAAAACCACTTCAGTGTCATTTGATATTCAGTTTGAACAGAGGAAAAGAGAAGTAAATAATTCTTGTCATACCTTAGCAGATTGACCTACAGTCATCAGATGTCTACATATGGTATACATATGTATTGTGCCTGTAAAGACAAATACAATCTTTTTGAACATATGCTGTTCAAAAAAGCAACACTTTTAGAAATGTTTTTATTTTCCTGTTCAAGCTAGTGAATAACTGGAGACCTAAGGCCTTTTGTTTTAACGATGCAAGCCTATGCATGTCAAAAGTAAAACCCAATGACTTAAATAAGACTTGCAGCCCAAACCTAACTAACTTTCTACACTGCACTGGAATGGCCTCTGCTGCATTCATGCAGAAAGAGAAGCTGCTGAAGGTCTCTCCAAGATAAGGGTACATAATAGCCGCTATGGGGCTACTTGGGCTAGCACCAGCAAAATCACTGACACAAGTTCAAGCAGCCTCGTGACAGGGAAGCAGGCCTGGGAACAGGGATAGAAAACAGCAGGAGTCAGCCCTGCCAAACCCACCACCTTCTGGGTCCAATCTGCCCCCTCCACCCTGCCCCTGCCTTGTTAAACCTCCACCCCCAATCCACCCTCCCCCACCCCTCAGTCACCCAGCATAGAACTTACTTGCTCTAGCACGCACAGGCTCAGTGCAGGCAATTGTGGAACTGATGGGAAGGCCTGCACTGTCGAAATGTGCTTAACAGCCCATTTCGGGCAGCCTGCACATTTGTTCTGCTGGTACTAGTCCAGTTAGGATTGTGCTGCTACTCTCAGAAAGAATGTATACAACTGCAGCTTTGCAGCCCAATCTTATCACCCACCAATCCATAGCATGCAGCCACACCAACAGAGCGCACGCTGTATGCTATGGTGGGGAGAGCAATGAGACAATGAGAGGTAAATAAAAATAACTTTTCCATATCTCTCGGTACTCCACCTGATTAACAGATCTCCTCAGACCCACTCCAGCTATTTTGCTGGCGCACCTCTGAGTAGAGGGTAGGTCTAGCCTGAGAAAGGGGGGAAGGATCCAGTGTATGTGACTGCTCCCAAGATTGTCCGCCTCCCACCCCCAAACCACCCATGATCCACTCCTGCCACCACCTTATCTGCTCTGGCAGGCACAAGGAGCTGCCAGCCATTTGATCCAGCAGCTCCAAGACACTAAGCAGCAGCAGCAAACCATTGGCAAAACCAGAGGAATTTACGACAACAGATCACAAGTTCCACCATCGCAAATGTCCAATAGGATTGGACTGTTGATTTATTAATCAATTCATCCAACATTGACTGTTACCCGTTTTTCCACATATATTCCACCCGACACGAAGGCTCTAACTTCTGCCCTTGGGTAGTAGCCCATTGCTGAGCAACTTGCCTTACCCAGGGGAAGGGAATAAAAGTCTCTTTCTCCTGAGGAAGTGCTGGAGGATGCCTGTGGCATGCTGGATGCAGCAGCAACCATTTTCAGCACCGCTGCAGCCCCACATGCTGGGCAGCTCAGGACTGGGCTGCACAACATTTCCATGAAATGAAATCTTTTTGTTATATGGTTTCTAACCTCTTAAAAACCTTTCTGAAGAGTCTCATAAAAGCAGGCTAACATTTTTATGATTCACATAGTCCTATGAGTTTTACCTAAGGACCTAATTTTTTTATATATGAGAACCATCCCTAATAACTAACATATTTTACAGTTTCTTCTTCACACTCGCTTTAAATAAAAATGCTTCTATTATACTTGATCAGCATTTATTGTTTGCTAAATTGTGATCATAAGAATTAGATTTACAGTAAAAGTTCAAAACAAAATCAAGAGAAATGAAAAACCAAAATTATTCCTACATTTCAGATGAAGAAACACCTCAACTTCTGAAGTCTTTTTTTAGTCTTAAGAGTTCCCCCATCTCTTTCTCATGGCATAAAACTATATTTAAAAATGTATCTCAAAAAAAAATAAGTGACATACCATTATAGACGAGCCAACACAAATTCTCATGTGGCAAAGTCATTTGCATGATGAGCTGCAATATGGACAAGATTTTGAAACATGTCCTCAAAGACTCTTGATTCAGAAGATCCATGTCATTACCACATACCATTCTGTAAATGCAGATGTTCCTTGCTTGCAAAACGTGGAACTAAAATGAACAACGCAAAATTAAAATGAATGAATCTTTCAAGCTAATATGTGGAATCCAGGCCCCTTGCCTATCTGGCCTCCCTGATCCCTCAGCATTGGGGAACAAAAAATATGCTCCAAAACATGTGCTTAGTGCTGATGTGCTTGCTTTTAACATTCTAGATTGCAACTATGAAGTTCCTGGAGGGGGGGGAACACTAAGTTTCCTCAGGCACCTGGCTGCTGTGTAAAGCGACTCCCCCTCCTCACCTTCAGAACCAGTTGTGGCTGCAAAAAGCTTTTGCAGCCACGACTAGCTCTGAATATGAAGTGTGGGGAGCCGCTTTACAAAGCAGCTAGGCACCTGAAGAAACTCAGAGCCCAATCCTATCCAAGCTTCCAGCACAGATGCAGCCCTGAGGTAAGGGAACAAATGTTCCTTTATTCCTTTACCTTGAGAAGGCCCCTATGACTGCTTCCCCACTACAGGATGCAGGACATGCCCCAGCGGCATGGCTGCATCAGTGCTGGAAGTTTGGATAGGATTGGGCCCTTAGTGTTTTGCTCCCCTCCCCCAGGAATGCCAGTGGGTCCTGCTCCAGATTAAGAGAATGGAATGGGGGAGAGAATCTTAACTTATTCCCCTGATATCATCCCAATCAGGCCCCCACAGCTGCTATTTGCCCTGGGAAGGGTTCCCCTTAGTCCTAATGAGCACACCCATTGGGAGGTGAACTTCTGTGCCAGTGGGGATGTCATTGTGCTGGCGTACATTGAGATATTCTCGGCTATTTGAGGATTGTGGCATAAGGCCTTTTAGGATATTATCTATTCTTGCTATTTAAAGACTGTTTTTAAGGTTACACTTTGAAGCTTGATAACTGGAGGCCATCTGTTTGCTACAGAAGGATGAGATTATTGCACCCAGGCTTATCTTCCGTCATTAAAAAATAGATCTAAAGAGCTCTAACGTGTTGCCTTTTATTTCAGGTATAACTAAGGTCCTGTTGGTAACCATTTACCACAGCTGTAGAAATTAAACACTTTGTAATGTTTGCGTTTGTAGTACCTGAGGGCACAATCCTAACTATGAGTTAAAGCACTTAAGTATGTTTGTGCCTCTTTGGGAGCAAGCTGCACCAGCACACAGAGGTGCACTGGCACATGGAGGCTGCATCCAGCCTCAGTGGCGGCTTGTGGGGTGAGCCTTGTGTTGGCCAAGCTCAGCCGACACAAGGCTCTGGAGTGGGTGGGGAGGAGACGGGAGAGAGACGTTCTGGGGTGGGGCGGCGGGTAGAGGGCGGTCCCGGGGTGGGTGAGCAGGTAACGGGAGGTGGGGCTGGGATCCGGCTGTTATGCCGGATCCTAGCCCCCATACCAGAGCAGGGCAGAGTGGCTTCAAGCTACTCCGCTCTCCTCTAACTCGTGCTACCTCTTGAAATGGCAGAAGTCCAAGGAGACCCATAGGGGCTGCAGTGGCTTACCCAGCAGTAAGGAGAAAAGTTTCCCTGTTACCTTCGGCTGATCCACTTTACAGCCCTATCTTGCGCAGGATACAGCGCAAGCCTCCTGGCTTGCCTGTTTCAGTGCAAGATAGGATTGCGCTGTTAAAGTCCAATTCAGACAGTTTCTATGTATAACTTTGTTTTATTAGATGAGAAGAACCTTTTTAATGTAATAAAAAAGCCTGACATTCAAGGAGACAAGATGTGTCTTTGACATGCTAAGAAATTAGATCTGACAGGGAAAGGCAAAGAGTGTTGAACATTTTTACACTTTTCCCCTTACCAAACAATTGGTTTGAGAAAAGAGCCCTTGAAGCCCTTGAAGACAAACTGCCTTCCTACCCTATGCTGAAGAAAAACAATTGATTTATGAATTTTATTATTTATAAGATATAATGGAGAAAATTAAGCTTAGCTAGCAATTGAAAAGTTTATGTCAAAAATTCTTGCACAAATTATATATGGGACCTAAATTTGGAATGTATTAAAAACCTGCTGTGCTGAATCAGCATTTAATCCTTAGGTTAAAGCCCCACAAAAAGCCCTACTCAGACATGTCCTTAGCATCAAGAAACACTGATAATTTCCAAATTTTAAAAACAGATAATACATACTAGTAAATAACAAATTATTAAAATATTACTATACACACTTACTGGGAAATAAGCTTCATTGAATTCAATGAGGCATACTTCTGAGTAGAAAGTATGTAACATACTTTCTACTCAGAGTAACAGAGGTAACAGAGGGCTGGTATTGCACCATGCAATCCTATGCAGGTCTACTCAGAAGAAAGTTCCACTATGTTCAGTGGGGCTTATTTCCAGGGAAGTGTGCACAGGGCTGCAGCCTAGTCACCCAAATCCTGGGGAACAAATCCTATCCATGTTTCCAGGACTAATGCAGCCCTGCCAACGGGGCATGCATTGCACCCTAGTGGGGGAGGCAGGCATGGAGGCTTCATCAAGGTTAGGGAATATTTGTTCCATTACCTTGAGGTTGCATTGCAGTTGCATAAGAACTGGAAAGCTGGATAGGATTGGGCCCTGCGACTTGTACTACCGGAACTTGCATTCCAGCAGTGCAAGGCCCTTTATGGCAGTACAAAAGCTGGGTTGTCATTATGCACATCTAGGCCATCGCCACAAATGAGCAAAGTGCAGCATGCATGCCAGCAGCTCCAGGAAGCTCCAATGCTCTCATAAGTTGTCGGCGGGACTGTCATGGGCAGGGACGGTAGGAGATAGTTAGAGGGAGGGAGTGGGTAGACCCCAGTAGCATCAGCATACTCAAGGATCCTATCCCCTCTTTTTGAACACACCCTGCCCCTTTTCTTTCCTTGGACTTACACCAGCGGTCCATGGAGAACCATAGGCCACCAGGAGGCTTACATAGAGGTAAGTAGAAAATATTTTACTTACCTCTGGCAGGCCTCCTGGTCACTCCCCCCAACTCTGGATGCGGCTGCACTGTCATTAATGGTAGGGGATAGGATTGGGCTGTAAGTAACATAACACTCACTGAAATCTCTAAACTTACTGTGCGCGCAGCAGATTTATCTCTAAATCCATTTGGGAAAAAATGAGCTTGAAATTGATGCACATCTAATCCAAGCTTGTCTAAGTCTACCTTGCAGATCTGCTGAAGATACCGTCCATAACACTGTAAAAGTGCCAGTTTATATTCCTGGAAATTAAAAAAAAAAAAATTGGTTGCACATACATTTTCAATTTTGTATTTGAAATTGTAGACCATATGCTGTCATTTAGATAGGAAAAGAAAACATATCTGATCTAGAAAATGTCCTAGTATGTGCTTAAATCCCTCCCACCTAAACCAACTAGTTCTAAAAAGGGCATAATTCTGACTAGATCATATCCAATATGAATGGCTAGAGTGATAAGAGAGATCAGATTTTCTGTATTCCAAAGTATGCCAGAAATATCTGAAGGGAAATTAGACATACAGTATACTCTGAGGTATACTCCAGGTAATGTCTTGAGTCACACACTAATAACAATACTATTTTGTTGCTATCATTTTAAAATAATTTATTATTAATTAGTATTTTAACATCTTGTTACTCATATTTTACATATGATGTACTATTTAAGACATGTCTAAATTACTTTATAGGGTGATGATAGTTGCACTGTCCAATTTGAAATATTTCTTGTAAACACCATGGTTGATCCTAATTGACTGCAAGGCCAAGATAGAATTCTTGTAAATAAATGGTAAAAATACTTATATACAACTTTTTAATGAAAAATGTTCACAAAATAGTTTACACAGCAAAATAAATTTAAAAATGGTTCCCTAGTCCAAAGAGGTTCACAATCTTTTTAAAAAAACAAACAAACCATAAGAGAAATGCTGGAAAAAATTATATGCTGAAATGAATAGGGACAACTATATCCTCCTGCTAAATATTGGGACCGCCACTTTAAACTGTCTTTTTACCCAGTTAGCAGGGGTAAATGATTCTCCATTTCTTTTTTGTTTTAGAGTAAGCCGTTTTATAATCATACACACAGATGACTGCATGTACCTCTACAATAAGACCACTTCCTGAGTAAATGGAAACTACACAAAGCAGTCTTTAAAAAAGGAAGCAGCAACTCTGCAATTGAGATTACAAGAGTAATTTTGGTGCCTGAAATGAATAGCAGATTTTTGGTGGAAAACGGCATACAATTTGAAAGACACAAACCCCTGGATTTCATTGTATAAGCCTGATGCGTCATCCAAAAACCAGCATTTTATTGACATACTGTAATAATCTCTTGCAGTAAAAGACTTGGCCACTGTATTGTTGCTAACTCAGGAGTTAAAATGTCACCAAATGAATCATCAACATTACAGTCAACAACTTCTTACAGCATGAATACCTTGCGACTCTCCCTCAGCTGTGACATGTGAAATAAAACTGAATGCAGTCAAGCAGTGGGAAAAGATACATCATTTTCTTCTCTTTCCTTCTCCTAACAAATTGTTTTGTAAGTACATGTATCCTTACAAATGAGTATCATTTTGACTCTTAAGCAGTATTTATCTTCCTCAGTCACAGTTTTCCATACTTTTTCCACTTTGTTTCATACATTTCATCTGCTTATACATGCAGATTAAAGTGAGTAGTGTAACTCTTTACTCTTGCAGCCCTGAATGGCTCTGAAGGCAAGGTGGAGGGGCCGCTTCCATGGCGTGTTGAGATGTCCTGTAAAACTTAGTGCTGTCTCTCCCCTAGCTATGCGGGATTAAAGTATGTAGTCAGAGTAAGAAGGAACAGGAAATACTCTCTATTCTCTCCTGCTCTGAAACGGACAGGCTTTATAGTTGTGCATTGCAAGATCCACCACAATAAGGCTCCCATAGGATTGGGTCATTAAACAAACACTGTGACCTGAAAGACCAACAGATTTGTTGTGACAGAAGCATTCCTGGATGAAAGCCCATTTCATCAAGAGAATGAAAGGCATCTTCAGATGGCAGATCAAGAGCTAGATACACAGACAGGTAAAGAGGAAAAAAGCTGGAAATAAAGAAGTACCAAGAGGATCACTTACTTTCATTTCCATAAGCTGATCACCAATTTTCACAAGCTTTTCATTGTAATACCAATCTGGAAATCGAGGCTTGTACGTGTTCCAAATATTAAACAAAGTGGTTGCACTAAATAAAAATTATATAATGTTACAGAATAGTAAAATATGGCAACAATTTTGCCTTACTGAGTTTAAAACTGTGAGTTGTATTCTAAGTTTAGCCATGATGAGACCACAATCCTGCGGCAGAAGGGCAGATTATGTTTAACATGCTCATTCAAGAGTTCCTGAAACTCCGCAAATTAAGATGATTATTAATCAAGTTGTAAATCTCTATCATTTTTATGATTTAAAACGGATTTGACAAAACTATGAAAGTTTACTAGATATTATATAACCCATATAGGTTAGCATCCTATACTCCAATCCTATCCCCCATCAATCCACGCAATGCAGCAAAAAGAGCAACAGCTGCATCCTGGGGGGGGGCGGGCAAACAGACAATCCCCTAGGACAGTGTTTCTCAAACTGTGGGTTGGGACCCACTAGGTGGGTCGCAAGCCAATTTCAGGTGGATCCCCACTCATTTCAATATTTTATTTTTAATATTTAGATTTGATGCTACCATGGAATGTGACTACATTTGGGGCAATATTACAGACCTGTACTTTTAACAAGCTACTATGTATATGCTTTTAACAATGATAGTAAATGGGACTTACTCCTGGGTAACTATGGGTAGGATTGCAGCCTGTGATTGTTAAAAATTTTCCTGCTTGATGATGTCACTTCTGGTCATAACATCACTTCCAGTGGGTACTAGTTCTAAATGTGTGAGAACCACTGCACTAGGACCTACACTAGCTATTTAGGAGGAGTCTCAGAGGGCATCAGGCTGGGAAAGGGGGGTAGGATCCTGGCATGCACAACTGCCACCAAGATCTGCACCCTCCTGACCTTGAACCTCTTCCTGCCTGCCTGCCTGCCTGCCCTGATCCTCCCCTGCCACCACCTCACCTGCTCTGGTGCAGCATGGGTGAGCCATTCATGTGGAGAGGCTTCCATAAGACCATTTGCACCAGTGGTCTCAAAGTACACATTAATGAGACACCTTTTGAGACACAACACCATGACTTACAGCAGCAGATCTCAAGATCTGCCACTGTAAGCCCATAAACATGAGGGAGCTGTAACATGGCAACCCAGAGGAAACTGGTGGACTACCATGGGAAACAAGATCCTAGACATGACTGCACCCCCACTACAGAATGCAGTGCATTGGCACAGCTGTATCAGTGCTGGAAAGTTGAATAGGAATAGGATTGACTGTAGGAATAGCTACAGGAGAAGTGGCGCAGTAAGTACTGCCTTGATAAGTAGAACCTAATAAATATAAAATTATAATAACTTAATAATAAGATCCTAATAATAAAATAGAAAATATTAAGAAATAATAATAGCCTTGTAGTAGAAAATAAGAACCTAATAATGAAAAATAATAATAATAACCTAATAATAGAAATTAATGGAAAATCATGAGGACTCACAGCCCAAGCCTATGCATGTCTACTCACAAGTAAGTCCCATTAGAGTCAATGGGGCTTACTTCCAGGTAAGTGTGGAGAGGATGGTAGCCTGAAAGCCCACTCCTAGGCCTGTCTACTCGGGAGTAAGTCCATTAGTGTCAATGGGGCTTCCTCCCAGGTAAGTGTGGAGAGGATGGTAGCCTCAAAGCCCACTCCTAGGCCTGTCTACTCGGGAGTAAGTCCATTAGAGTCAATGGGGCTTACTCCCAGGTAAGTGCGGAGAGGATGGGGCTGTCAATAAGTTCTTGGGGGAAGAGCAGGCGGGCTGTCCGTGCAGCGGGGTGCTGAGCCCAGCCCAGGGAGTGCCTGAGGAGAGGGCGAGGCTGGTCCCCCACAAGCGGGGGGGGGGCGAGGCTGCCCTCCCTGCCTGGCGGGCTGCCCTCCCAATCCTCCGCCCGAGGGAGGAAGGAGGCGCTCAGCCCAGCCCAGCCCTCGTTACCCTCGGCGGTGCGGCTCCTGCTCCCAGGCGGCGCCGGCGTCCGCTCCTCCCCGCCTCGGACGCAGAAAGCTGAGGCAGTCGCGGAGGTCGCTCTCCAGGGAGTCCACCACTGGGTTCCCCGGCTCCAGGGGCCCGTAAAATACGGCGGGCGGCGCCGGGCACTTGGCTTTGGACTGGGGCGTCAAGCAGGCCATGCTGCCCCTCTGAGGCGGCCGGCAGGCAGTTGCTAGGAGACGGGTCGCTAGGAGACACAGCAACAGGCGCCCAGAGGCGGGGATGACGGGGCGGGGCCTGAGAGCATCCTTCCCTTGGTCCGCCCAAGCACCTCCTCTTGCCGCCGCTGCAGCTGCAACTGGCGAGCCTAGCACGGTCTTAGGGCAGGCCCATCCTAGGCATGTCTACTCAGGCCATTCTAGTTCATGGGACTTACTCGCAGGTAAGTGTGCATAGGATTGCAGCCTAAGAAAGACTGAGAAGCGCCACGCTCTGCAAAAGTCTCTGCCCACCCCAATTTAACCCATTTCTGCCCAGCCCACAGGTGTTCACATTTGATCCCTGTTTCATATATGCAACGTTGGGCAGAAATGGCTTAAGGCATTTCTGAATGGAAAAAGGACCTCAAGAAGGAACCATACCGGGGTGGCCCAAGTTGCTTCATGTAAGAGCCACATAGGATAAACTTCAGATGCTTGAGAGTCACAATATTTAGGAAGTTTTTAAATCCTTAAATATACTTACTCTCCATGAACATTCAACTTGTGTTATGAACCGGTGGGAGCTCAGTTTGTAACCAGTAAATCATTATATAGCTTGAAAATGTCTTATTTACCTTTTTTGTTAATTGTGAGGCAAAAAGGAGCTCAGCCAACATATTTCTGTGAGCCACACATTTATATGTCAAAGAGCCGCATGTGGCTCACCAGCCACTGTTTGGCTACCATCTATATAGGCCGTATGCGCTATTTTTCCATTTCAGTGCACCAATACAGCAGGTACACATGGTGGGTGGGGAAGCAGGTGAGGCAGAACCTCCCCAACCAGAGTCCTTTGAAAAGTTCCACTGGCAGCTGTGTGAGGTGCCCAAGTACTCACAACCCAAACAGTGCTTTTCAAAGGGTGGGGAGGCTCTGCCTCAGAATGCCAGATGCAGAGGAGGGCACCAGGATGCAGGTCTCTTGTCTTGTGTGTTCCCTGAGGCATCTGGTGGGAGATACAGGAAGCTGGACTAGATGGGCCTATGGCCTGATCCAGTGGGGCTGTTCTTATGTTACTGCCTCCTCACCCACTGCAAGTCCTTGCAGTACAGTCTGTTACAAGTAATATCCTCATGCATGGAGCCAAATGAGGTGTGACTGAAAGCTCTTTCCTGGGTCCCCAGACAAGTAGAGGAGCATGCTGCCTGCCCAATGACTGCTACCAATTCCAGCCGAGTTGTTCGGGCACCACTGACAGCATTTTTAATGTAAGCTGAGAATTTTTCCAAGTTCCATGTGCCTTCTTGGCCTAGGTCCCACATGTCTTTGTGGGGAGGACCACCATCTGTATGCAGCCCTGGTTGAGAAGCAAACCTGAAATGAAACCAGGAATCATGATCACATATAACAAGTATAGACACTTGGCCAACAGGCTGAGGCTAAGAGGCAAAGAAGGAAGGCCCATAGCCAGGGAGATAGACCAGGGACAGACTGCACTTGCTTCCAGTGTGGAAGGGATTGTCACTCCAGAATCGGCCTTTTCAGCCACACTAGACGCTGTGCCAGAACCACCTTTCAGAGCGTGATACCATAGTCTTTCCAGACTGAAGGTTGCCAACTACAATAACAAGTATGGGGGGGTAACTGAAGGGAGGGAGCCCATGTTCCTTGGCACACAGGTCAGTCCACATGTGCTGTAACTGTTGTTTGACACTGTGTTGAAATGAGCCTTGTTTTCATATGGTTTTATAACAATAAAAATCTGTATTCTCCCCCCCCCCCCCACACCCAAAAGTGTTGCCCAACACAACTCCAGGCCATTTTGGGAGTGAAAATGTGAAAAAGTGAAAATGTGAAAATGTGAAAAAGTGCAGTGACAGCTGCAGTCAATGGCAATGTCCAGTGTCCTGAGGACTAGGGGCTGGCTGGCAGAGGAGCAAAAATGGGCAACCCGCTGTGGTCCTGCAAGAGTTAATCTATCCTGCCAGACGTCACGGCACGGCAGAGCGTCAGTCCTCCACTGATGCATTCATTGGCTGGCTCCTAGGCACATGCAAATCACCTCCTATCCAATCAGGCAGAGCCAACTGCAACACTTCACACACCCAACAAACGCAGCCCGCCCCCTCGTCGCTTCATACCCAAGTCTGAGGCCCGGCGCAGCCAACGACGGACGTGGACAGCGGGATGGGGCGGGACCATTCTACATATTCACCAATCGCCATCGCCTCAGAACAGGAGGCGGTGCCCGCGGGAAGAGCACACGACAGACAGCCCAAGCGGTCCGGCCCACTTCAGCCACAAACCAATGGGAGAGAGACGGGGGGCGGGAGCTTCTAGGCTCTCTCCAGTCACCTACGGGATGGTCGAAAAGGCGGAGCGGCTTTGGGCGAAGCGTGACCCTGCAGGGCCGCTCTACAGTTCCCGGAAGTGGCGGCTTGGACGGGCGTTCAAGGGAAGGGGGGGTCGCTCTAGGGCACGCGGGAGGTCTGGGTGGCCTTGCACAGCAGCGGCCGTTCAGAGACATGGGCGCCAGACCGGCGCTGGAGGAGAGGAGCGGAGCGGGGCTGCCTGGAGCGGCTCCAGGATGCCTCCTCCTCGCAACTTCCGGTCTGCCCCCTTGTCCTCCACACTTCCGGTTTCTCCCCTCTTCTTCCATGCCAGGGGTAGGGTGGGGGAGAAGAAGGGATTCCCTCCCAACCCTTAAGTACTGCAGCACTTTGGACAGGAAACTCTGACTTTCTTGGCAGCACAACCCTGTGTGTTGTTGGCGTCAAGTCAGGGCGCTGCTTGGGATGAGGATTCCCGCAAGGTTTCTCTCCAGATCCTCCACTGGACTCAGGTAGATACATGCAGACTTTGAACTTTTTGTCCTTCTTCAACATCCTGTTCCTCTATTTCGGTGTGTTCGGATACCACCAGTGGTACTTGAGGTGTTGTCTGGTGGTGCTCACGGGACCCCTGGACACCTGGCAGCAAGACAAGTGATGCAACACAACGAACAGCAGTAGGAGGCTTAGCTCAGCAGGCAGAGCTCCAAAGCATACTTTTCTCATGGCCAGAAAAGCCTTCCATCCACCCTAAGCCTCTTGCTGGTGTTTGTCGCATTGAATCTGGCCTCCCAACCTGGAAGTAACTGGGAATGACATCATTCCTCCGGTGGTACTTCCAATAGGTGGTCCATGCAAAGTGGTACAGCAGGGGACACGCGTTGAGAAATGCTGCTCTGTTCCCTTTCTTTCCCCCATCTTGGCTTGGGGACTGGGGCAAAAGGGTCAGGATCCCCTAATGCCCCCCGAAAAGTTGTCCTCCCATTTTCCGTTCCTTCAGATGCACCAACTACAGCACCAACACCCACTCACCACAATTAGGTATATGCTGTACACACACACATGCATTAGGCTCTATTGCCATTTCTTTCTGGTTTGTTGGTAAAGTAGGTATTTTTGGTGTCATATCAATTATTTTATATTAAATCTTTCATTGCGACTGTATTTATTATGTATGATGCTAATAAAGGTTGTTGGAATTTGAATTCGATATTAAATCTGTAATCTTTGAACCGGAAGGTGTTTCTTAGTCTCTTAAGGTTCTTTGCAGAACCCAAGAAGAGCCCCACTGGATCAGGCCAAAGGCCCATCTGGTCCAGCTTCCTGTATCTCACAGTTGCCCACCATATTCCTCAGGGAGCACATAAGACAACAAGAGACCTGTGTATTGGAGCATTACTGCATACTTCATTTCTGGTCATATTTTCTCTGGAAGCTGCAGCAAGGACTCTTCCCCCCCCCCATTGCTTTCAGAGAGAAATATTTGTGAATTTCCTCAGGCCTTAGTGAACTGTTGCGTCTCGTCAGCCCTTGTCAGAGAAGATCCCCACTTTCCAAAGGCAGCCTCTGGACCCACATTTTGAATTTGGCTGCTCTCATACTGTGCCCCTGAATACGGTGCTTTCGAATATAAAGGGAAGGCACTCTTCCCAACATACACAGAAGCCTGTCAGCATCTTGCACCCTGTTTTCTCTGTGCAAAGGAAAAGCACTCTCTACATATCGCTTGAAGGCACTGTCTTAACACAGAAAAGGAAAGGCACTCTTTCTAGGCTCAGAGGCCTGTCGGCATCTTAGAGCCCAATCCTGGGCTCTGTGCCGCGGCTCCATGCTGCTGCGGACTATCACAAACGTGCCATAAGGCATGTTTGCAAGCTTCACCGCCGGGCTCCCGCCCGTGCTAGCCCAGCACCAGCTAGTGCTGGGCTAGTGCGGGGCAGTCGCCCAGCCTCCGTGGCTTGGTGGTCTCACGGACTGCTGAGCCGCGGCATGGTAACTGGGGGCAGGGAGGAGGCTTTCTGGGGAGGGGGGAGGCCGGCAGGGGGGAAGGCATGACAGGGAGGGGGGCGAGCAGGAGGTGTGCTGGGAGAGGGAGGGAGACGGGTCTGTGGAGCTCCGCAGGAGGGCTCGGTGCTCTACACAAGCGCCTTTACTTCATGTTGGCGGTAAAGTGAGTAGCCCCATCATGGGGCTGCTTACCTAACCCGGGAGAAGGGGACGAAAGTCCGGTTCTCCTGAGGCTCCTCCCATGGTAGCTCGGGGCACGCAGGATCCGGCGGCAGCCGTTCTCGGTGCCGCCGAGGCTGGGCTGTTACCAAAAAGGCTGTTTTGTTTAGGGGAATTATTTATATTAGCCTTCTGGAAACTTTTGGGACCATAGGCTGGATACAAGACAGCGTAGAGCAAAGAAATCTCTTGTTTAGCTTAATGAGACTGGGAGAAAGGTAACTTTCAATCAAAGGATTATATTTTTATTGCAAAAATACACAAAGGTAAAACATAATACACATAGAGAATCGATAAGTATAGATTTCTAGTACTGGTCTGGTGTACCTAACTAGTGGTGGATGCGTGTGCTATGTATTTTGGGGTGCATCCGAAAAAGAATCAGAAATGGACAGAAAGTAGGGAGGTATTATAGGGGTTCCTTAATCTGCTAAACCCAGTTGCTGACTAAAGATGGGGGAGCAGGGAGGAATAGGTAGGGAAGAAGGGGGGGAAGTTTAGACGCAATGATATATTTACCTGTCCGGGGGGGGGGAAGAGTTGGAGGAAGAGTCTGGCCACTCCGGCCGGTGGGCAGTCAGAGAGAGAGCATGTGCTCTGAGTTCTCTCTTATAAGTTGTCTTTTGCCCTGGAAGTTGATCTAAACTGACCGGAAGTATCCCAGAGCTGTGGGCATGCTCAGTAACACACAATGGTACACGTGGAGTATGTAAAGAAAAGGTGGAAGGGTCCAGAACTCAGTTATCAGCAAAAGCTTGGCTCTGGGGGAGGGAGGCAATTTGCATAAGGTGCTTAAGAGTGTTAAAGCTACAACAAAAGAACAATAGACTTCCTCCTCCATAGGTGCATGCTTGTTTTGCATAATCAGGAGACACAGTGATTAGGTTATACATTGACCTGCAAGGAATTGGGGGTTTGTGTAATTCATGTGTTTGAAGCTTGGCCATGGCCCCTTAGAAACATGTGCTGGGGGAGGAGTGGCCTGCTTGCTTGGTCTGTATAGTCCAAAATACATATAAAAACACAACTTGGAAGGGAAAAAGGGGATTTTCACGTAACAGGATTCCCCGCCTTGGGGCCGAGATCACTTGAGTGGTCTCATGGCCCCACGCCAAATCAAACTAATTAAAACACATTGAGACAAGATTATTGCACAAAAAAAAAAAAAACAACAACATCAATAATAAAAATATCTTGTGAACATCCATAATAAAATCTCTTGTACTGAGAAATCATGTATGCCTAAAAACACAGCTCATTAGTATGGTGCCTTGCGTATGGGGCGTTACAGAGCAGCTTGTCACCAGCATCAGGGTGGCGAAGTTGTGGTCTTCCTCGAAGGGGTGTCGTCTGGCACAGCTGGAACTCAAGAAGGTTGTGGATCCCGTTGCATACCTTGGACCTATTCATCTGGAGCGATCGCCATGGCGTGCAGTCACCTTGTTGCCTTGCTGTCTCGCTGAGAAAGAGTCCACAGGCTGACTGAAAAGTCAGATTGTTCTGACAGCCATGCTGCTTCCAAGAGAGGTACAGTCCAACAGAGCACGGGTCCAGCTTGTCTTGCAGTCCACGCCAGAGTTTCCAGGGATGCGAGGTTGCTCAACTTGTGTCCACCGATGGATGCTTGAGGTGTCTTTTTTTATTTCTTTCCCCGCCTAGCTAATAAACATCAAGTACACCAGATAATGCTGAGCATTCATGATTTCTGAGGGTACCAAAAGTTAAACACATTAAAAAAAAACAACTTTAAGAAAAACCATAACTCTGTCTTGCTTGGAGATCTGTTGGTTTTAGCTATAGAGTTCATAGAGAAATGTTTCTTGATGCAAAAACTTCTCCTTCTGCTCACTGCATCTCAGGTTGCCTTGCTTGGAACAGAATACATGAGGTAGACTTGTTGGGATTACATTTACATGAATATAGGTTACATGCATAAGGTGTATAGAAATTGTGAAGAGAGAGAGAGAGAGAAGAGAGAAAAAAAACTGATTTTGAAATTTATAGTCACCCAATTTGTGCTGCGAACCAGATTAGCATTGGATAGCCAATTTCTCTATAAACTGGACTTGACTGAGAATCAGAAGGGCTGATAAACATTCTGAGGCTCGCACTGTCCATCAGTTAAAATGTCTGTTGTGGGTGACATACAACAGGCAAAGTGAGGTGTTATTTGTAAATAAACGAAATAATTTGTCCTGAGAATACTTGTACTATAAAAGGAAATCACTTCATATAGGCTCATTGCTCAGTTCCTGTGAAGGAATTTGAGATTCAAGTAAATTTTTGTTCTTTGGAGGACATTTGTCCTTTGGAGGACATGTCCTCGTTCCTTTTCCTTTGTCCTTACTTGCTGTTGAAGCAAAAAAAAGGGTTAAAACTAAAAGATAGCCTTTGCTAAATTAGGCAGTAGAGGTTCTGCTTCGTTTGCTTCTTGCATTAAGTTGCTGGAACAAAAAAAAAAAATTAAAACAAAAGATTGCTACTAGTTTGCACTCTGTGCATGCCCTGAGGCACCAAGATTAGGAGGGTTCCTCCTGCTTTCCTTTTGATTAGGACCAATGCATTGGCTTCTTGCATTGCTTACATAAGATCTAGAAAGTTTCAAGGAAACATAAAGTTATTAGTAAAACTTTTGTTGCTAGCATAGTGGCAGGGAGTTCCAACGGCCACTATAATCTAAACTTTTAGCATCAAAGAAGAAAAAAAAATGTTAATAAGTTTTAAAATGCATTTTACACATGCATGGTTCAGTCTTTGTTCCAAAGATAATGTCTTCTTTGGAGTGGAAATCTTCCACTCCCTACTGTTCTTTTATCCCTAATTCTAGGTTTGAAAGTTATTTCTCCTTGGCTGATGGAAGAGATGACTGAAGACTGCTCTCTTCCTGCTTTAGCAGCCATATGTCCATATGGACTTCTGCCTACTGGAGCTTTCCTATTATACTTCTGCCTGTTCAAAACATCAGAAAAATCTTGTCCTAAAAGAAATGATGTAGGTGTGTCTGAATGTACAGCCACAACACGTGTACCTTTCCATCCTTTAAATTCTAAATGCACCTTTGCTTTAGGTACAAAAATCTCTGGACTTTCATAAGGCTTTACCTTATATGTTTCTCCAGGTAAAATCTGACATTCTTTCACTAAGTTTCTATGAATTGAGGTCAGTCTGGCTCCAGAATCTATGTGTCCCCGTATCTTTTTCCCATTAATAGTCAAAAAAACTTGATTTTTGCTAGGAGGGGGCTTGGAAGTGCAAGCACTGAAGAACATCATGGGGAAAACTGGTTCTGAGGCAGATGGCTCTACCTGTTGGACAGCTGCCACAGGCTCAGGAGCTCTGGGACTGTATTTTGTGGCTAAATCCCTTAATTCTCCCAGAGTAGCTCTGTCCCATAACTCTTTTGGAACTTTCCTCTCTGCCAGGTCTTTCCTGAGGTAAGCTTTAAGCTCTTCTCGTTCTTTGTTCCTTTCGGGGGAGTTATTTCTTTCTCTGCTCTGATTCTGACTGTAAAATGGATTGAAATCCTGGTTCCCATTGCTCTCCCAATTTTGATTATCATTTTCATATGGAGAGTGAGAGCTATAATTAGTTACTGCCTGGATTGGTTCTTCTTGGATAAAGGGATTAACTGAGCACTGTGTCTCTCCTTCCCATTGAGGGTTAAATGGAGACTTTTGCTCTGATTCAAAAATTTCTTCTGTCTCTCTTTCCCATTGAGGGTTAAATGGAGACTCTGGCTCTGATTCAAAGGTTTCTTCCCCTTGGATAAAGGGATTAACTGGGTACTGTGTCTCTCCTTCCCATTGAGGGTTAAATGGAGACTCAGCCCTTGGATCAGAGGGCCAAATTTGCTCTGATTTGAAAATTTCTTCATTCCCATAGACTGAGGCTATTGCAGCTCTGTGTGAGTTTAGAGCCTCTTTTAATTGCTGTATTTCCTTCTGGCAACTCACATGGCTTACAGACTGTTTGTTTTGTTGGGCCTGGGTCATGAGTTTTAACACTAAATTTCTGGTTTGTTCTAGATCCTCCTTTAGCTTTCTGTTTTCTTGTTCATATTTAAGAACCTGATCATATTCTTCTATGGACTGTTTCCTTTCTAAGGTGTAAATGGCAAGTTTGTTTGTGTAATGTTGTAACTGCCTGTTCAGATCAGTTATCCTAGCCTCTTTCTCTGCTATCTTCTCTAACTGAATCTCTTGATCTCTTTTAAACTCTGCTATCTGGGCATCTTTTATTTCTATGCTTTTCTGGAAGGTCAAAATACCATTCCACAAAGCATGAGCAAAAACTGCATCCTTCTTAGCCCCTCTTGGTCTGTATTTCTTTTTGAATTCTTCACAAAGATCAACTATTTTTCCACAAATATCATTGCTTTCAAAGCAGCCCAATTTCCATGGATTCTGTCCTTTTTTTCCTAACCATTTCTCTATACAATTAACTCCTGAACTTGTGTACAAGTTCTCGGTTTCTTTAGATTCTGTTTCATTCATTTTCATGGTTTTGTTTTTCCTCTCATATATTGTGCTTGCTAATTGCTTCAGTTAAAAGCACACTGGGAAGGAATTTTTATTGAGGCTTGCTTGCTCATAAGGAGCAAACAGCTGACTCCTTTTAGCAGGATCAAGAGCAAAAAGTGAGTACTGGAGGGTCTGCTTCTTGCAGACTGTAACCAGAGCCACGGGTGTAAAATTTTCCTGGTCTGCATTCAGGTAGTCCACCCAACTCCAAAAATCACAAATCTGTGAGTCTAGCGTTTCTCAAGTCTATGTTCCTACTCCCTATGCTTTTTCCTTTAACATTCAGCAAGGTTTTTCCTAGCATCTCCAAAAGGATCTTTGCAGAACTACTGTCTGATCCTGTGTTAGCTCTGTCACACTGGCATCACCAACACATGCCTGCCCAGCTTTCTCCACCAATAATAATGTTACCAAAAAGGCTGTTTTGTTTAGGGGAATTATTTATATTAGCCTTCTGGAAACTTTTGGGACCATAGGCTGGATACAAGACAGCGTAGAGCAAAGAAATCTCTTGTTTAGCTTAATGAGACTGGGAGAAAGGTAACTTTCAATCAAAGGATTATATTTTTATTGCAAAAATACACAAAGGTAAAACATAATACACATAGAGAATCGATAAGTATAGATTTCTAGTACTGGTCTGGTGTACCT
Source organism: Tiliqua scincoides (assembly GCF_035046505.1). Classification (NCBI taxonomy): domain Eukaryota; kingdom Metazoa; phylum Chordata; class Lepidosauria; order Squamata; family Scincidae; genus Tiliqua; species Tiliqua scincoides. The sequence continues at coordinate 63,999,911 of NC_089827.1, forward strand.
AACTAGTGGTGGATGCGTGTGCTATGTATTTTGGGGTGCATCCGAAAAAGAATCAGAAATGGACAGAAAGTAGGGAGGTATTATAGGGGTTCCTTAATCTGCTAAACCCAGTTGCTGACTAAAGATGGGGGAGCAGGGAGGAATAGGTAGGGAAGAAGGGGGGGAAGTTTAGACGCAATGATATATTTACCTGTCCGGGGGGGGGGGAAGAGTTGGAGGAAGAGTCTGGCCACTCCGGCCGGTGGGCAGTCAGAGAGAGAGCATGTGCTCTGAGTTCTCTCTTATAAGTTGTCTTTTGCCCTGGAAGTTGATCTAAACTGACCGGAAGTATCCCAGAGCTGTGGGCATGCTCAGTAACACACAATGGTACACGTGGAGTATGTAAAGAAAAGGTGGAAGGGTCCAGAACTCAGTTATCAGCAAAAGCTTGGCTCTGGGGGAGGGAGGCAATTTGCATAAGGTGCTTAAGAGTGTTAAAGCTACAACAAAAGAACAATAGACTTCCTCCTCCATAGGTGCATGCTTGTTTTGCATAATCAGGAGACACAGTGATTAGGTTATACATTGACCTGCAAGGAATTGGGGGTTTGTGTAATTCATGTGTTTGAAGCTTGGCCATGGCCCCTTAGAAACATGTGCTGGGGGAGGAGTGGCCTGTTTGCTTGGTCTGTATAGTCCAAAATACATATAAAAACACAACTTGGAAGGGAAAAAGGGGATTTTCACGTAACAGGGCGCCCTGGACAGCTCGGGATTGGGCTGTCCTTCTCCTATTCCCAGTGAAGGCACCCAAGGGAATAAAAGATCCCATTATTGTCAATGAGGCTTATTCCCAGGTAAGTGTGGATAGAATTGCAGCCTTATTCAGATGTGTGTGTGTCATCAAGTTGGCCACTAGTTTTTTGTTGTTTACTGATTTGTTGGATGACCTGTACTGTTATGTATTTAAATGAATACATAAAGTTAATGAGGTGATACCACCTTAGCGATGCCACTGCATTTAGGCTGTCATATGATATTATAATTTATTCTGTATGGTCTGGTAGAGGAAGAGAGGTCCATCATGGGGGTACGGATGGATGTATGGATGGATGCCAGCATGGATGACACAAACCCTACAGATACCTCTGGCTAGTTCTAGAATGAATTTCCTCATTCATGATCTTAGAACAGATAATGAAGATGATGCACAGCATCTTACAAGCATCAGGCTGCTGTACATCACATTCATTAAGGTTTCTCTGGGACAAGAACCACAAGAAATTCATAGCTTCAAAATGTGTTCTGGCATAGTTTTCAGCCTCACCTGTCAGAACTGTTTATAAAAAATGTCTGAATAAATCTGTGCAACAGAGTGCCTATAACATTCACGCAGCTTCTTCACTTGATGTATACAATAAATGGCATACTTTCGGCTCAAAGAAATGATTGCATATTCAAGGAAGGAATTACACCTTGGGGTCTTTGCTGAGAACATGTCTTGGCAGCCAAAGCTGGCAGGATAGTATTTTTATTTTAAAAAGTATGGGCTGTGGGGTAGCATATACATGAGCTGTACATTTAAATTGTTTCAATTATTGTATATCAATTAAAATATTTACGGATCAAATGTATCCTTTAATCTTCCTTTCATCTGACATCTGCACGCGCACACAGAGAGAGAAATGCATACACATATAAAGTCTGCATATTTTAATAGTCCATACCATAAAACTTTGTTTTTTTGGTTTGAGGCAACCACAGGGTCAAAGCAGTCTGTGAAGTAATTATTTACAGCAAAGTATTTAAAAGCTAAAATAAGTGACAGGCAGTGTTTTAATTTTCTCTTTGAACTGTTCACTTGATTAATGCTTAGCAAAAATTTAAAGGGAAAATGTCACCATTTTCTCTTCTCATTTTGTCTGCTAGTACTAACTTTCTGTTTGCTAAAATTCTCCATTTCAAGATCAGGCTGTTGACTAAAGTATGCTGCAGCCAGTCATGAAAACTGTAATGAGCAACAACCTGACCTTTGGCTAACAGTCTTTGCACCATTTTTTTTAAACAGCTGCACAATCACTACTTGTAGCTTCCTGGATTTTTTTACGCAAACATCCATCTACAATAATCTCATTTCTGGGTGAAAATTTCAGTGATAATTCTGTCTTGTGCATGTCACGCTAACTTCAAAGACTAGTTTACAGATAACACCACAAAATGGGGACTGTAACAGTGTAATTTTTTGGAATTATTGGGAAAGGCCCAGATAAGTTTTTCATAGTGTTTAATTCATTTTCTAAAAGATGTGTGTGTTTTGTGTATTTAGGGCCCAATCCTATCAGCCCATAGTGCCAGTGCTGAGCTTCAGTACCAGCGCTAGGTGTCGTAAACATGCTGTAAAGCATGTTTATGGCACCGTAGGAGGAGGAAGCGACAACATCAGGCCAGTGCCAGAAGGACACTGGCCAGCGGTAAATGGCACCACCGGCCAGCAATGCGGCTGTTCAGGGCGAGGGGAAGGTGGAACAGGGGGAGGGGCCAGTTCTCTGGCTGTAGGCTATTGTACAATATAGTGTATTAGACCCTCATGGGCAGCCCAATCTTAAGGTGCCCTTACTGGCATTCCGGCAGCATAAGATGCTTTAAGGTGTTTGCAAATGTGACCTGTCATCTGGAAAGTTGGGCTCCTGCCTTAAGCAGCAAGTAGTGGTGGCAGCTGCCAAGCAGATCTGCACATTAGTCAGTGGGGGGGGTAGGGAGGAAGAGTTGGGAGGGGGAGAAAGCGGGAAGAGATGCGGTAGAACAGGTATAACAAGGTCTTGAAGGGGGCGATATCCTTGGCAATGGCACTGGCAATATCCTTCCCCCCTTCCAGGACTTGATCCATCTTCCTGGGCCCACTAGGACTTGTGCCAGGAAAATTGCTGGCACAGATTCATAGACCCATTCTGGTGCCAGAGGCTTACCCTGAGGTAAGGGAACAAACATTCAGTTACCCAGAGGAGACCTCCAGGACCCCCCACCCCACCCCGCAGGATGCAGTGCATACTCCAGCGGCTTGACTGCATTGGCGGGAGGAAGGATAGGATTGGGCCCTATGTGTATTGGACCCTCATAGCCTGTGCTACTTCTGACCTATCTTCAGGAAGGCCAATCTTAGATCCAGATAGTTTGCACATGTTTGTAGGAGTCAATATCATTTATGTTTCCAAAAAAGACATTTCTCCTATTACTTAAACCTGGAGAACAGAAATCAGCAAGCAAACCAGTATACCAGTGCAGAAATTTATATCTGTTTCTAGTGCCTAACACTTAAAAACCAGGTCCACCTTTAGCACAGTCTCTCAGAATTTCATATGTTGACAGAAGTGCTGAGAATGAGAATGAGCTGAGAATAAGGAAGCCATGAAAAAATTCCTGGATCAGCAGATTATTCCCCCCCCCCCCCGCACACTATCTCAGTCCGAAGCTATTCTTACCTTAGGGGAGAGGTGAGACAACAAGACCCTCTCCATCACTGCTCAATGATTCCCTGGTACTCTGGATTGTCCCCTCCCAGAATGTCATCAGCAGGCATTCCATCTGACTGCATCTGAAGGATGTGCAAGATATCATGAGTCCTTGATGTGGCTTGGCTGAGACCATTTTGCTCCTACTCTGCTAGAACAAATCTCCTGCAGTTTCCATTTTACCTGGTCATTTTGAAGCATAAATAAATCAGTACTTGAATTTGCTTTTTTACCCCTTCTCTCCTTGTCCCTTTCTCATTTGCATTATGTCTCTCACCCCCTAATCCTATCCCTCACCCACAGTATATGGGGTGGCTCTTTCTGCATGCTGTAGTGGGGGGGGCAATCAGGAAGTCTCCTCGAGGTAAAAGGAATGTTTGTTACCTCCTGATAGGCCCACTGATGGCTTATGGGTCTCTTCAGACCTATGCCAGCTCTATAGCTAGCAGAATAGAGCTAGCATAATAAGTAGCATAGGCCAATTTTTTTGAGCGGGGAGGGGGGAATAGGATCTGGCATCTGCTTTTGCTCCCAAGACCTATCCCCTCCACTCACTCCTCACTTCCTGCCCTCCCCCCACAGCATGCCTTCCCCACCATTTTGCTGAGGCCAGTGCGGTTCCTGGAGCTGCTGCTGTACACACCTCACCATTTGTCATTTGCAGCAGTGGCTGGACAGCACGCAACAGCAGCCAGTGTTTCAGCCCACTGTAAAGCAGCTTGTGCTGCCAGAACATGAGTTCTGGCAGTGCAGATAGCACATAGGATTGGGCTGTCCGATTCTAAATGATGGTTTTAAACCAGGGTTCTCCAAACCTCGGCCCATGGGCCAGATCTGGAGTTTGAAGAAGCCCTCCCCCCCATGAGCATGCTTACCATTCCACATCCCTGTGCCCAGATGAGCTTGAAAGAAACACAGAGCCAAGGTAGAACGAGAAATGCTGCATGGGATGGGGGTTTTTTTTTGGGACACAGAAGTTTCCAGTTGGAGACTGCAGTTTTAAACTATAAACCTTGAGTGCATTGGCAGAAAGACAGTAGTGCATATACATGTAGCAAATAAACATATAAGTGGCTAAGCAATGGTCTTGTTACTTGGCTAGGGTGATGATCACCAACTTTGCCTTGTAATAGCAGTAAGAGCCACAGAATTTTAAATATAACTTTTTGCCATATAGAAAAAAATAGTTGATTAATAAGTTCAGTCAGTTGTTACTTGTTTGATCATAGATTAAAACAAACTCCAACTGAAGATGATCAAATTGAAAATAATATATCACTGTCACCTGGGCCCAGCCCTGTGGTAGGGGTCTTCTCATGGGTAGGAGCCTCCTGGGGGGGGCGGTAAGTCACAAGTACTGCCAGGACTGGGTCCCCAGGCAAAGTATCTCCCCAGAGTAGGGCCCAGGGCCTCCTGGGAGCATCAAACAGCCAGTGGTAGGAAAGGGTGGGGGCTAAACCAGACACAGGCTTCATAAGCAGCCTGGGCAGCCTAGAGATAGGTCACTTCACCCCAGGTAGCAGCAGTGCCAGAGGGGGTAGCAACCTCGGCCTTATTCTGCTGGTCCATCACCTGAAAGGGGACTTGACTGCCCCTGTCCTTGAGAGAATGAGCCGGGACTGGGAGCCCCCAGAACTGGGACCCGCCTGGGGTGACCCAAGGAGAGGCAAGGCCACAGGCCAGAGGACTCTCAGCCAACCCTCCCCAATGCTGGCCAGCTGATCAAGGTCCAAACACTGAGGTACCTGGGGCCCTGCTGAGGACATCTGGGCTGATCGCGAACACCAGTGCAGCAGGTGACCAACCTCAGGGGAACCCATATCCTGGGGCACCAGGCCAGGGAGCTCCGCCTGGAACCTCAAGGGGTCAGATAGGGTTGGGGAACGATCCTAGCATGTACTGATGGCACAAATCTATGTAAGTCAAAAGGGCCTGTGACATAACAGGCCCCATGAATGTTAAATGTCTGACTCAAGTAAACCGCCTGTGCAAAGCGACCCTGTCTATCTCCTGTCCCCGCGTTCGGTCGCACACCAGGGAGCAGGGTCTTCACCTGCTATGGACATTACAATCATGAATTGATTTCCTAAGTCTGAATGATTGTCCATTATTCTTCATTTTTCTGAGCCATATTTCTCCCCTGTTTGATCTCTCATTCCTTTCTGCAGTTGGAGAGGCACATTCTGGCAATACCTTTATTAAGAACAATCAAAATCTTAAGTTTTTGAGTAATCCACAGCTCTTCAAGCTGGATGTTCAGAAAAACAAAAAGGGAGGGGGGGAGAAGATGCTTTTGGCAAAATGGCCCACCAAGGTTTGAATTTTATACAAGATGGATTCAGGAGGATTAATGCAGACTTATGTTCATCAACTTCACCAGGTGCTACACATGATCTCAGGATACACCATAGCAGATGAACCAGTAGTGTATGCTTTGTAAGCAGCTCTGTAAGGCTGCAATCTGATCCAGACTTACCTGAGACCAAGCCCCATTGACTATAATGGGACCTACTTCTGAGTAGACATTCATAGGATTGGGTTCTGAGCAGGCATAGAAGAGAGAACCTACTAGCAGATATACTGTACTGCTTTCTGAGAGAGCAGTATAGACCTGACAGGCTTTTTGTAACAATTGTAACTTGCAAAGCAGACCACTGGCTATGTATTGTGGACTGTGAGGCAATGGACAACACGCTGCCAACCACCACTCACTTTTTGTAGTCCCAGGCAAGTAGCAAAACCGGTCCTTTTCAAGCCCCTGGTGGACTGCCATTCATCTTGCAAGTCACAAACTGCATATTGGCTTGCTATAAGGTGAAGTATATGACCAGATCTGTTTCAGGGGACATCTTTCCCCAAGTATAGACATCAGTGGAGAAATCCATCCCACTGGCGTCGCTGGGGGGTGCGGGCCGCACCAGGTGACACCCCTGGGGGGAGGACGCACTAAAATTGTGGCATTAGGAGCTACCCTGTCGTGCCATACACTGTTGGATGTGGAATGTCCAGCGGAGTGCAATGCAAAAAACAGAATTGAAATCGCTCCTTTCGTTCAAACGTTATGGCCAAAAAAACGGAAAGAAAAAATGCATGGATCCCTACGGAAAGTGAGCCATATCACGTGTTTAATTTGCTTGATGATGTCACTTCTGGCCATGACATCACTTCCAATGGGTCCTGGACAGATTGTCATTCTAAAAAGTGGGTCCCAGTGCTAAACGTTTGAGAACTGCTGCAATAAGGTGTTAGTAAGTTGACACAGGGATTTTTGTGTGTGTGTGTGACTCTATAAATTTTCAAAATCACTAAAATCAGAATTTGGAGGAATAATACCATCATGTTATGTATCATCAATGTGTAATTTCATGCAGAATGCAGTGAAACAAACAACATTGAAATATCTGTGCTCTAACAAAAGGTACAGCCAAAAAACCAATGGGGGCGGGGCAATGGTACATTGCCACGCCCACCACCTGGGGCATTGCCCCACCCACTGCATGGGGTGATGCACAGGCCTCCTGCATCGGGTGACATGAATTCTAGTGACGTCACCGATCCATCCTTTGCTTCTACTGAGATCTTGGTAATTTTTAAATAGCATACTGCACCTTTGGACACTCATTTGCTATATAAACAATGTCCTTTTGACATAAAGACGTATGGCAGGATCAAGTCTGACTTCTTCATTTATGAGCACATGGCAATAGCATAAGATAGATATTCAAATCCAGTTCTATAAAAGGCATAAGTAGGAAGGCAAGCAGCAGTTCCTAACAAAGGTAGATGAGTGCACAGGCAGCTTCCCACAGGAATGCTCACAAGCCTCTGGCAGCAGGCAGCAAATTGCCCAAGGAACATGACATATAAGGCTGCAGAAAAAGATTTGGTCTGGAGGAGTGGCTGAGTCACACTACTCCTGAGTCAGCCCCCTCTAATCTGACAGAACTGAAGGCAGGCTTCAGAGTGTCCTTTCATTTCTGCTTATTTCTGATGCCTGATAATAAAGCACCATCTTTCTTGGATAAAGCAAAGCAGGTTGGGTTCCACAGTGCATCCTGATCCTATGCGCTAGTAGAGATGTGCAGTGGGTGGGGAGGCAGGTGAGGCAGAACCTCACTCGGCAGAGTCGCTTTTCGAAGAACTCCAGTGGAGAGGCTCTGCCTCACCTATCTCCCCAGCCATAACACATCTCTGGTGTCTTGTTCAGCTGCTGGTGTTCAAGTGTATGCTACTGCTACTAAAACAGGAAAAACAAGAGTCTGCTCCCTCAACACTCTAAAAATGTTTTCTGTAAACCATCATGCCAAGGAGCCAAGGCCACTTCATCAGGCCTTAGGAGAAGGCACAGTCAGCTGTTGCCAGCCCCTTCTATCCTCTGAACTGTTGCCAAGCAGACAGGAGTGAGCTGACTGTTTTTCCGTAGAACAAAAATATCATACTTAAAACATCAAGAAATGTTTTAGGAATTCCAACACAAAGTCACCTGTTGTTCCTTGGTTTTGTCTTCAGAATCACTCAGATAAGATTGGAAAGGTATTCTTTACAGTTCAAATCTAGACTAGAGATTCAGTCCCATGGATGCCTGCCCAGGAGTATAATCCACAGAACACCATGGGATATATGTATATGATCACATTGTCACTTTTACCCAGAGTTAATCAGTGCTGAGCCTCAATACTGGAACACGCAATGGGAAATGTCTGTAACATCCCAGTCCTAACTGGGCTGCCCACCAGCAGAATGTGACAAAAATAAAATAATTCCCTGATATATCTAGCTAAGATTACATTCCCTATCAGTAGCAACTCACATTGTCCTAAAATTCCAGGCCCCTGCAGTTACTGGAGAGTAAGTGGGTATATGTTCCACAATGCAATATAGATTTCACTGCAGACCTGGCAGAACCCACAAAGAGCATGCTTGACCTTGACCTTACGTAATTGGTTTGACAATTTCATACCATTGCCTAATCAGAGGAATGGAGCCCATCGGCTCCTCCATGCCACCCCTTTACCTAGATCAGGGCCCCCCAAACCACGGCCCACAGGCCAGATCCAGCACCCTTCGAAAGCCCTCCCCAGTGTGACTGGCACTTAACCGTTCCACTGGGAAGCCTTGACAAAACGCCTCCGTTCGCTCCCAATTGTCGTCGCGTCCAGCCACTTCTGCCTGGAAATCGAGGTGCAAAGCCTGCTGGGGTATCAGAAGCCAGAAGTTACTGGATGCAAGAACGATTGGGGGTGAACTGCTTTTGCAATGCTCCCGCATGGAACGGTAAGTGCCGCCCGCCCCAGGGAAGACTTTGCAGGCATGCAGCATTCTCCAGTTTAGAGACCGCTGACCTAGATAGACAGGTTTGGCTGCCCAATTGAGGAGGCCTAGCTACTGCAGACAGGGAAGAATGATTCAAACCCATGTATGCACATGCCTGTCTGTTAGCAGTATTTCAAAGGACAAAAACCGCTGTAGGAGGATGTCCAGCAGCTTTTTAGATTGCCAAACCTGCATAGGAGCTTCTGAGAAGTTAGAAGTGTCCAAAAATATTGGGAAACAGGAAAAAAAAAATAGAGAGAGAAAACAGGGCATTCATCACAAAAGCCCAAATTGGGGGTTGCCTTCTTCTTTTCAAATCCCACTCTCCCCACCTTCCCCATACAGAAATACAACAAAAATTAAAAAGAAGACTTACCTAGAGGAAGGGGGTAACTGTTGGTGGAAAGGGCTCAGCACCATACTGGCAAAGCTCTGGAATGCTTCTCCTTAACTGGAAATGACACTGACAGTGTGTTTGCCTGCAGGGCTTGTGAATGGAAAACTACACACACAGTGTTCCCTGCGAGAAAATGATACTACTTGTGTCATTTCCACTTAAGGAGAAATCCTGTGAGGCACTAAGTAACCATTACCAGGGGTCAGCTGAGATTGCCCAGGCATTCCTAGAAATCACCTTTGTTCTTTGAAGGTTGACTTGGCTTTCTGAAAGTCCAGGCATTGTAGCCTTCAGCTTCTCTCTTTGGTGTGTGAGAGAGAAGAACCATTCTTTGAGCTGCTGGTTATGTTGGCCCAGGGTACTTCTGATTGGAAATATTGAGTGGCTGCTGCCATTTTTCCATGCTTATTTGCTGTGACACTTTTGCCAACCATGAAGAACTGATAATTTTATGGAAGAGTCAGGCATACAATGGACAGAGGTTTATTGACTATAGCATCAGAAAAGTGTTTAATTCATAATGAGAAGTGCTGAGATATGGTCCTATCTAGAAGCTACCCCCTTTGTCCTCGAAGTCCTCCCCCCATTCCCAGAATTCTGGGAAAACTGGTTGTGGCTACCCAGCAGTGAGGGAAAGGCACTCTGGACATGCTCAAATATCCTTTATTTTGAAGGAGCACATTACATGTTTGGCTTGACCTGAATGCAGGTTCAAGTCTGCTATCCTGTGCTAAAAAAAACCCCACACAAAACTCTTAACATGCTCCTCTCGTGTGCTTGCTTCAAGGCAACGCACAAGGAGCATGGTAAGTATGGGAATGATTTTCTTTACGTTTGAGTGAGCATGAAGCAGCTTCATGTCCACTTCAGCATGAAGCAAATCATTCTTGGATTGAGGGAGGGAGATGGGGGCAGTTGGAGGTAGGCAGTGGTGGCACTGAGTCCACAGCCCCCTTTGAATCCTCATAATCTGCCATTGATGCAGCTGCTTCTAGTTGGGCACGCCTGTGGATGGGCAGGTCCCGGCATAGAGAGTGCTGGCAATGTAGCAAGGTTCCATGGCTGCTGGCACATTTAAGTTCTGGTTCTAAAATAGCCTGTGATGCTAAGCTCTGCCTGAGAAGATGCTGCATTTTTTTTCTCCTTGTTTTCCAAGTGAGCTGCTTGTTAGATCAGTTTCATTGCAACAATTGTAACCAATGGCATTTTAAAGGGTACATCCTTGGAGGAGTGATTTTTAGCAAGAGCACAGAGAAGAGATAAAAGAGTTCGGTATGGTGTAATTGTGACCCCTGCACAGCTGCTAGTCTCAAGTAAAGCCTATAACTGCACACTGACACATTTAACATTGTGTAGTTTGACCCTCAGCACTAAACAGCAGTGCACCTGAAGTATAGTCAAAAGTGAGTGTATTGTTTGAACGGGTGGAAACTTCCATTGTAGGGGAACTCTCACGGTCCAACATCTCTTTCCAGAACTGCAAACAAAAAGAAAAAGAAAACCAAATAACAAGCTTTTCTTTTTCTTTTCTGCACAGCATTTTCCTGATGTCACTAGGTTGCCACACGCATGCGGCTGTCGCTGCATCCCACACACTCTGTTGCTAAGTGCTTCCGACTGCCATAATATATTAATTCAGAAGCTCTCTGTGTTCTCAGACTGTGTTTGTGAGAAGATGAATCAATCCCTGCGGGAGCAAAGGATTATTATGTTCAACCAGGTAGAGTCCAGCCAGCTTGCCTAATTGGAAAATCAATCCCTGGACACCAGGAACTGTGGACCGGACAGAACTTGTATAAAGGTGCTTCCCTTCGTAGTGCTGGCTTCTGTCTGTTGCACTTTCCAAGCTCTTGCAGGCAGCTGCACTAAGTTCCAGACTGGTTTCTCAGATTTTTTTATCAATTTTTTTTGGGACAACTGTCTCCTCCACACTCCACTGAGGAGTGGATTGTACACCAGCAGCCTCTCAGTCTCCCATCCAAGCAATTGATCCTGCTTAGCTTTTCAGACCAGGAAACAGTTTAACCTCCAGACCCACACCTCTTATTTCCCCTTATGCCCTTATTCCAGCTATTATGGCTCAAGAACTTTGACACAACTATTCTATGCCTATACTTGCTCTACTGCACAGCTTCCTTTGTTATTCGTTGTTCAGTAGACATGGCCAGCCAATGTGATTCCCGCCTTAACCCATTGTGTACTCCTAAAGTTATACCATTCTGGCCTTCTACCAACAGCTGGTTCCTGTGATTGGGTTACTCCTGCCTCAGTATTCTGTTAATAAATGCTATAGCCATCCCTCAGTCCTGTGCTCTGCTGGCCTCCTTGTTTTTGCTTTTCAATTAATAATAATAAAACTTTATTTTTATCCCGCCCTTCTCCCTAACGGACCCAGGGTGGCTAACAACATATTTTAAAAAAACAGATTTTAAAAACATTAATACATAGCAGATAAAAAACATTTAAAAAAACACTACAGAGGCCATAAAACAGTAGTCAGATTAAAAGACAGAGTAAAAGAGCAAATCACCGAGGAATCAAGCCTGTAAAACTAAAAGATGTATAAAAAAGTTAAGAAGGCCAGAAATCAGAAGGCTTGTTTAAACAACAGTGTTTTCAGGCCTCGCCGAAAACTCTCAAGAGAGGGAGCCATTCTCAAGTCAAGGGGAAGGGAGTTCCATAATGTTGGTGCCACTACCGAGAAGGCCCTATTTCTTGCAGCCGCCCCCCGGACCTCCTTGGGTGGCGGCACTTGCAAAAAGACCTTCTCTGATGACCTGAGAGGGCGAGCCGGATTGTACGGGAGTAGGCGGTCTCTAAGATATCCTGGCCCAGCACAGTATAGGGCTTTAAAGGTCAAAACCAGCACCTTGAATTGGGCCCGAAAACGAATGGGCAGCCAATGTAGCCCCCGGAGAAGCGGGCTGACAGAGTCAAACCGCCTGGCTCCGGTGACCACACGGGCCACCGCATTCTGTACTAATTGTAGTTTCCGAACCGTCTTCAGGGGCAGCCCCACATAGAGCGCGTTACAGTAATCTAACCTTGATGTCACCGTGGCATGGATCACCGTGGCCAGGTCTGCACGATCCAAGTACGGTCGCAGCTGGCGCACCAGCCGAAGCTGAGCAAAGGCCCCCCTAGCCACAGCCGCCACCTGGGAATCCAGGAGCAGCTGAGAGTCCAGGAGGACCCCCAAGCTGCGAACCTGCTCCTTCAGAGGGAGTGCAACCCCATTCAGAGCAAGTCGATAATCCAGCACCTGCATCGAGGATTTCCGAACCAGGAGAGCCTCTGTCTTATCCGGATTTAATTTCAGCTTGTTAGCCCCCATCCAGATCCTCACTGCTTCCAGACAGCGCTCCAGGCCCTCAACCACCACCCTGGAGTCTGGAGGAAAGGAGAGATAGAGCTGGGTGTCATCAGCATATTGATGCTGATAAGGTGAATTTAAACTTCACCTTACTAGTCTCTTAAGCTTATACCTTCCATCTTGGATTACATGTTGTCACTGCCCCTGATTCAGTGTCCCATTTCCTACAGTTTCCTGAAATACGTTAAAGAGGTATCCTGCATGAAGCTTAGAATGCTCTCTGTAGGCTTGTCAGGCATTGCTGACTCAAAAGCCCTTACCTGGTCCATCAACTTCTAAAGTGGGAACATGATTACAGAGGTGAATTGTCCAGATAAATGTGCTATCTAGTCTGTCTAAATCTGGGAATGGTCCCTAACAGTCAGCAAGGATGAAGAGCTGTGAAGCCTGGGATAAGCCAATTTTGATTGACACAACCCAGTTCTAACCAACTTTTTAGTGCTGGTGCAGCCATACCCATGCTACATTCTGTGGTGGGGGTGTAATCACAGGGGCCTCCTCAAGGTAAGGAACATTTGTTCCCTTACTTTGGAGCTGAATTGCAACTGCATCAGTACTGGAAAGTTGGTTAGGACTGGACTGTAACAGACCAACCCAATGCTTTTCTCTGCAGTAACAAGCAGCTGAGTCAAAGCAGGTTACACTTTGTGCTATGGTGGGGGGGAGCCAATCAGGAGGCTTGGGAGGGGAAAGGGAAAACATTTTCCCTTATCTCTCTGTAAGACCCTTATGAGATTCAATGGGTCTCCTCAGGCCTACATGAGCTCTTTAGTTGGCCAAGTCTGAGGAGATAAAGGGGGCAGTTCAGCTCCCTCAAGAGGGGATAGCATCTGGAGCTAGTCACTCACGCAAGGTCCCACATGCCCTCCGGCCCTCTCCCATTCTGCCCTGATTTTCCCACCCAACCCTGCTCCAATACTCCCACCCTGCCAATCCTCTTCACTTCTGTCTTGAGTGAAGTCCTCCCTGCAGTCTGTGGTGATGGCCTGGAACTGCATGACTCTGCGCATTTTCAGAGGCATTTTGTGACTCTGTAAAGCATCTACTGCTGCTGGAACACTAGTTCTGGCAGTAATAGGGCCCTGTAAGATTGAGCTGCAAAACATAACAGTTATGACACGGTCTATATACTTTTCGTAACAGAATTCTAACCGCCCCCTGGTATGATAATCAGCTCCCACTCTCTTTGTCCTTTTAATGGGGAAAAAATGTTAAAACACTCTGGAGGTGTTTGGTACATACTAGCAGTAGCTTGAAAACCAGACAAAAGGCCACGTCTTCTACTTATTATAAGTGAACGGAACATGTAAGTAGATTAGGCACATAGCAGAGTGCAAGACCAACCCACCTCCCCATGTTTCCATTGCCTTGAGAGCTGCTCTCTTAGTAAGACAGATCATTACTCAAAATTCTGCACCTTATTGGTTGCCTTTCTGTCTTCCTTGCCCCTGGTGACTGTATTTCTATATTCCTCCTCCTTTCCCCTTCAATTTTCTATTGAATAATCTAACAGTGAGGTTATGCAACTACAAGGATGAAAGTCAAGAATGCAATACTACAGAGCAGTAAAGACCTTTCAAACAGAGCTATTAGATCCCTGCGATGACAGAAAAAGAGTTTAGCTACTGTTTAGCCCAGGCCTTGTTCATACAATCCAGGTTCACATGTTGTGATCACAAACAGTACTGAAGTGTTAACCCTGGTTTACAGGACCCATGAGAGGGGGTTCAGGGGATAAACTGTACCCCAGTCCAGGGTCAAAAGAGGGGCCCAGGAGCCAAATGGCTCAAGAAATTCCATTTTCTGATCTCACCAGGGTCCATGGGGGGGGGGGGGTATAAGGGATATATTGTATCTGGGCCCTGGATCAAAAAGGGGGCTCAGGAGCTGAAGGAGGGGAGCCAGAAATTTCCTGGGATCTCAGAAAATGTTTACATATATTGTGTGAAGATTAGCATTCATATTTTGTGTAAGCCTCCATAGTTTTTGTAGAAAATCCGATGACTGTATGAAATAATGATCAGTGGAGAAGGTAAGGGGCCCAAAACAAACTTTGTACCCTGAAAAGGAGTTCAAAGAGACTTTGTGCCCCCTGATAAAATTTCTCTCAGAGGCCTTGCTGGTTTATATGAATAAGAAATACCGGGGTGTTCGAGCCAAAAGTTGTTTCACTTTCACATTTGGAACAAATATTTCTACATACCAGTAATAATGATCCTACTACTGTTTTTAATTGAAGGACTGTATATGTTTAAATGTTTTAATTATTATGAATATGCACCATTATACTATTTCTATGTTTAAAAGAGGGGTTGCATCTCAGTGCTTTGCAGAAAGACCCAGGTTCAGTCCCCAGCATCTGCAAGCAGGGCTGCTAATGGCTCCTGTCTGAAACCCTGGTTGACTCACTGCTGGGCAGTGTAGACAATAATAAGCTAGATGGACCACTGCTCTGATGTGGTAAAAGGTAACTGTATATGGGCCTAATCATATCCAATTTTCCAGTGCCAGTGCAGCTGCGCCAATGGGGTGTGCACTGCATCCAGTGGTAGTTTAAGTCAGAGAGGCCTCCTCAAGGTACGGGAACATTTGTTCCCTTACCTCAGGGCTGCATTGCAGCTGCACTGGTGCTGGAAAGTTGGATAGGATTGGGCCCTATATCTGCAAACAACAGAGACAATAGGGAAAGGTGGTCCTTCCTGTGGGTTTATACCAATATTTAATAAAATATTATAAAATATTATAAAGGTATAAAATGTAAAGAAATGTATTTGCCAAATTAATTTGTGCAACATGTACATATAAACATCATCATATCAATCCTGAATCATTCCAACTTGGGTCAAGTACATTACATGACAATGCAGAAAATATGAGATAAGGTTGCAATCAGTTGATTGGTTTACTATAAGATTAATGCCGAAGTGAAATCAGCAGAATGAAAATCAAAAAAGGTATGTGTAAAAACCAGATAGCCTTACCACTGTTATCCATACTCCGATAACATCCAGGATAGACTACTGGAAAGCAGTGTATATGGGGCTGCCTTTGTCTGGAAACTGTTTCAAAATACAGTAGCAAGATCAGCACCTGGAACCAGATGCCAAAGCCAAAACTGCCCCATGGGATTCAGCAGAGCCCGCTCTGGCACCGCTGCATCGCCATGCAGGGAGATGTGGTGGATTGGGCTCTTAGGGCCCAATCCTATCCAATTTTCCAGTGCCGGTGCAGCTGTGTCAATGGGTCATGCACTGTTTCTTGTGGTGGGACAGTAGTCACAGAGGCCCCCTTAAAGTATGGGAACATTTGTTCCCTTACCCTGGGGCTGCATTGTAGCTGCACCAGTGCTGGAAAATTGGATAGGACTGGGCTCTTAGGCTGCAATCAGGGTGACCAGATACAATGGAAGACAGAGAGCCTATCCCTTTAACCATTGTATAGAAGAGGGAATTTCGGCAAGTACAGCTTTTTAAACCCTTCCATGTTGAGCTGCACCTGCCAAAATTCCTTCTTCAGTGCAATGGTTAAGGGATAGGCACTCTGTCCTCCATTATATCTGGTCACCCTGGCTGCAGTCTTATGAACACTTTCTTGGGAGTGAGCCCCACTGAATACAGTGGAACTTACTTCTGAGTAAACATGCATCTGTTAAACTTTTAAGCAGAACATTTGCATTTCTAAGACTTTCACTTGAGGTTTCTATCATATTTTGGAACTCACCTACTTTCACAATCAACAGATTCTGAGCTTTAAGTGTAGAGACTGAGTACCAATTAGACACCCTCCCTCTACAACTTTGAGACACATTGGGCGCAATCCTAACCCCTTATGTCAGTGCTTTCCAGCACTGGCATAGCGGTGCCAGTGGGGCGTGTGCTGCATCCTGCAGTTGGGTGTCACTCACGGAGGCCTTCTCAAAGTAAGGGAATGTTTGTT
Source organism: Tiliqua scincoides (assembly GCF_035046505.1). Classification (NCBI taxonomy): domain Eukaryota; kingdom Metazoa; phylum Chordata; class Lepidosauria; order Squamata; family Scincidae; genus Tiliqua; species Tiliqua scincoides. Next base: position 64,016,418 of record NC_089827.1, read on the forward strand.
CCCTTACCTCAGAGCTGCATTGCCCTTATGTCAGTGCTGGAAAGCACTGACATAAGGGGTTAGGATTGCACCCATTGCCATCCAGTCATTTATTGCCACTTGTAAGCGCTTGGGAATACATTCTAACAAAAGGCACCACGTAGTACTGAACCTCAGCCAATGAAAGAAAGGAAAGAACACACAGGCAACAAAACACAACATTTGTCTGACAGAACAGGCAGTCTTCCAGGTTCTCCTCTTCATTAAACAAGAGCCAGTGACTGGGATGTACATGTTCTACGGACTGCACATCAGATTTTTATTTGAATGTCACTGATGTTACTGTAGTGTTGTTGAGACATTAAAACATTGTGTGGTAAGAGGTTTATAAGGTGGTATTTAGAAAAATGAACACAAAAGCTTGTCACAATGTCTCTCATTCAATTTCCAGAAAGGGGGGGGGGGAAGACTGCTGCTGAAAAGTCTAGAGGATGATAATGTGAGCATAATAATTTAAAGAGGTAGGAATCCAGATTTCCCTTGAACGGATTGCTCACCTCTGTTTTAAAATCTCAGTAAAAACATGCCTTTCCGAAAAACAAAAGACAAACAAAAAACCTCCACAGTGCATTTAGAGGAATAATATGAAGATCTTTATCAACCTGATGACTTCAGGCACTAATCTGCACAATGAGGGTAAGGATATGCCACAAAAGATCTGGATGTATTTACAGGAAAAATAAAATTAAAAGTCAAACTATACTAGCTACGAGGTGTGGGATCCATTATTTTTATGGTACAGTCCATGAAGGAGAATGTGAGCTGTGATTTGATGGTAGATTTTGTTGGAAAAGGGGGAGGGGCTTCTAGCAAGCAGAGCAATCAGCAGAAGTACCATTTTCTTATGGTAAATTCCATTGCCCACCTAGCTAGTCTGGAGCAGCAACAGCACCACTGGTCAAGGAGAAGAAGTTAAGCCCACCCTCATCCTGCCACACCAGAGTATGAGAAAAGGATGCAACTGGGCCTGCTGGCAGGCAGTGGGCTGTGGAAGGAGACAGGTATGTCTGGGGTGTGGAGCACTCCCACCTGCTTTCTGCCTCCCCCAACCCACCCTCTGAGGTGAAGCTTTCAATTCACCATAGCTGGGCTGGCCCTGTGGGCAAGGATTCCCTGTGGGCAATTCACCTTATGGCTGGCCCAGCCAGCCCTGTGTGTTGGGACCCACCGATGGGTCGCAACCTGATTTCTGGTGGGTTGGCAAAGGGTGATAGAAAGATTAGTATCTAAGGGCAAAATCCTAAGCAACTTTCCAGCACTGACATAGCTATGCGAGTGGGGCACTTGTTGCATCCTGCAGTTCGGGGGCAGTCACGGAGGCCTCCTGAAGGAACCACTGGCTTAGGGTGAAAGCAAAGATCCCAGGCCAGGACAACTAGTACAACTGTTTCCCAAAGGAACTAACACTGACCTGAGATAATTCTTTTGATGTTATGTAATTTTTGTTTTGATTTAAAATTTTAAAATTCTAAGCTGCATCAAACACCAAGGAAGAATGGCAATATTGGTTGACTATCCTTTATCTGAATTGCTTGGGACGGGAAGGTGTCTGGATTTCAGATTTGTCTATATTTTGGAATATCTTACTCTTTTCACTGTTATCCATATGGGTGTCTGCTGGCCTCGTTGATAATTTTCAACAATGTACAGGTATGCACCACAGAGCAGAGAAGAATAGAACTTCTTGGTAAAGGCTGTTTTACCAACCCTGTATTTGGGAATAAACCCAAGACCTTAGTGTTCACCCTACAGAAATGTTTTTTAAAAGTCTTGGACAAAAATGTGATTTCAGAATAGTCCAGATTTTGGAAATCCAGATAAGGGATAGTCTAGCTCAGGGGTGTCAAACATAAGGCCCGGGGGCCGGATGCAGCCCACGGAAGCTTTTTATCTGGCCCTCAGGCCCTCAGATGCTGAGCAGTGCTGAGGTGTTTCTTCTGAAAGGGCAGCCCACTTGAAAATTGGGCTCTCCAATATCTTGAAATATGATCAAGATTTGTGTGTTTTCTCTTCTGTCATTTGCAGCTAATGGGTTCCTAAGTGAGAAAAAGTGCTTATTTTTGGTTATGATCTGTTAAATGACATCATTTCCTGCCTGATGACATCACTTCTGACCCTCAGCAGGCATCATGAATGTTATTCGACCCTCGGTATGAAACAAGTTTGACACCCCTGGTCTAGCTGTTTCTAAATGCAGTAAACAAACACATTCAAATACATTTAGCAACATTAAACAGTCTGTGTATGAACTGTTACTGGGATGGGGATGAGAGGTAGAGGTAGGGATGCAGGCTGCAATCCTATCCACACTTATCTGGGAGTGAGCCTCATTGAATATAATGGGACTTACTTCTGACTAGTCATGCATAGGATTGGACTGCTAGTCCCATTGAGTGCAATGACACCTACTTCTGAGTAAACACACAGAGGCTTGGGCTTGTACAGGCTAAAATATAAATCGCAAGGCATCCCCATAGTCTTCTCAACAAGCCAAACAGTCCAGCAGTTTCATTTCCACATGAGGCAGATGTGCAAGTGCAGTACATGAAACAAAAGAAGGTGCATATGTTGTTTCAAACATTTGAGTGGGCTAGGAAGGCAGAGACAAAGAATGAGCTTGAGGCCAGCAACAACCACAGTGACACAACCTAACTGAGAGTACAAGCCTAGGCTTATCTACTCAGAAGTAAGTTCCACTATAGTCAGTGGGGCTTACTCCCAGGTAAGTGTGCACATCTATGCCTGTCTACTCAGAAGTAAGTCCCACTGTGTTCAATGGGGCTTACTCCCAGATAAATGTGCAAAGGTTTGTAACCTGAGGCTGCAATCCTATGCACACTTTCCTGGGAGTCAGTCCCCCTGAACACAGTGGGACTTACTTCTGAGTAAATATGCATAGGCTTGTGCTGTGAGAGTGCTTCACCAGGCACTGATAGCATACAATAGAGACACTGGTGTCTATTCAACAAGGGGGGGGGGGGGTTACACAACCCAACTGAGAGCATCATGCATGTCTATTCAGAACTAAGTCCCATTATAGTCAATGGGGCTTACTCCCAGGTAAGTGTGCACGTCTATGCATGACTACTCAGAAGTAAGTCCCACTGTGTTCAATGGGGTTTACGTCCAGGTAAGTGTGCACAGGATTATAGTCAATGGGGTTTACTCCCAGGTAAGAGTGCATAGGATTGCAGCCTAAGAGCTCAAGCCTATGCCTGTAGACTCAGAAGTAAGACATATTATAGTCCATGGGGCTGACTCCCAGGTAAGTATGGATAGAATTGCAGCCTGTGGTCACAATCCTAGGCATGTCTACTCAGAAGTAAGTCCCACTATACTCAATGGGGCTCAGTCCCAGATAAGTGTGGATAGGATTGCAGCCTGTAAGCCCAATGCTAGGCAGGTCTACTCAGAAGCAAGTCCCATTACAGTCAGGGGGGGCTTACTCCCAGGTAAGTGTGGACTGGAGGCTGCAATGCTATGCACTTTCCCCACTGACTCTAATGTCTTACTCCTGAGTAAACAGACACAGGCTTGTGCCGTGAGACAGGCAGAGGAGGCCCCGCTGTTCAACGGGGGGGGGGGCGTTCTGTGAGGCAGGACGAGACGCGTGTCCGGGGTTCCACACGTGCTGGACGCCCACCCCGACACGTGTGTGGTGGACCCAGCGACGGCGCCGAGGGGAGGGGGGCATCGCCGGCGGCTGCAGGCCCCTCTGCGGCCAGCAGCTGTCGCCCTGGCGCCGGGCTCGGCGGGGCTGCCGCCCGCCCGCCTCCTCCCCCCCCCCCGCCCTGGGCGAGCGGAGCTGTGGGCGGCGGAGTCGTCAGCGGCATCCGGAGTCGCACCGAGGCGGCGAGGCCGAGGAGAGCGCGCGGTGCGGGCCTGGCGACGGCGCTGGGGAGTTCCGGGCTCGGGAAGCACCGCCGCAGCAGCAGCAGCCATGTTGGCGCGGGGCGTCCAGTGAGGAGGCGGCGGACCAGGAAGGCTCAGGAGGCGGCAGGACGAGCCGAGGCGTCCGCGGGCTGCTGCCGGTCCTGGTGAGTCCGGCATTGTCTCTGCGGGGCCTGGCTGGGGAGGGGCTGCCTTACCTGGGGGGAGCCCCGTTGACTCCCACCGGACTTGCTTCTGAGTAGACCTGCCCAGGAGGGGGCTCTCAGGCTGCCATCCCAGCCGCACTTACCTGGGAGGAAGCCCCATTGACTCTCATGGGACTTGCTTCTGAGTAGACCTGCCCAGGAGGGGGCTCTCAGGCTGCCATCCCACCCGCACTTACCTGGGAGGAAGCCTCATTGACTCTCATGGGACTTGCTTCTGAGTAGACCTGCCCAGGAGGGGGCTCTCAGGCTGCCATCCCACCCGCACTTACCTGGGAGGAGCACCATTGACTCTCATGGGACTTGCTTCTGAGTAGATCTGCCCAGGCAGGGGCTCTCCCCTCCGCCTGTGTACCTGATAATGAGAGTGGACTGTGGCTCTCTCTTCTGACTTTCTCCTCCCCCCTTTCCCTGGGGTTGGAGAGAGGGGAAGGAGCCCAGCAGTGATGGCTGGTGATGGGAATGGATGCTGTTTGGATTGCTGCCTTCTGCGCCTGGAGCAGCCCAGGCAACAGAAGCTGGTGTTGGAGAGACCACCCACCCCTGATCTCAGGCTCTTTCTCTCTCCCCCCTCCCATTTCCATAGTTTGCAGCTCAGAGGTGTAACTAGGTTGGAGCCTGAGGGGCACCTGTCCCAGGTGCTACACTGGGGGGCGCAAAGTGTAAGGCAGTCACTTCTGAGTTCTCCCTGGAAGAGGAGGCGCTGGTGGCTTCACACACCCGCCCTCCCCTTCCTTTTTTTGTGGAGTCTCCCCACGAGAAGGAATGGGGGGGGGCACAAAGCCACCAGCACCTCCTCCTCCAGGGAGAACCCAGAAGTGACATCACAATGTTATGTGACATCATGACGTCACTGCCTTAGGTGCCAGGGCTTCTAGTTACGCCTCTGGTGCAGCTGTCACGATCCACTGGGTTATAGGTAGCTTGCTGGCGCTCTGCCAGCTCCCTCTCTTGCTCCCTCTCTGGGATCAGTGTTGGCTCTGAAAAGCTGTGCAGCTAAAGACAGAATGAGGACTATAACAACACTGAAGGATTAAACATTGTTCTGCTCTTTGTATAGGCTGGGAGGAGAAGAAAGGGTTCGTTCTGACAGTCAGCTCTATTAGTGTAGGCCTGGTGGACGCAATTTGATGGTTGTACTGATACCATGATGCAGTTATAGTTCCCTTGGTTTTGTGCAAACCTCTCATAGGATAATGATGGTGGGGTGAGTGTTTTTTTCCCCTGACAAGTGCCCGTCTCCTATCGTCTGCAAGTTCTGCCACCCTTTTCATTACTGAGGGTGGTTTTTCCCCCTTTCCCTCTCCCTGGACTCTTTCCTTGTCCTGAAGCAGTTTTTTAAATGACAGGATATATGAACACTTACTGACCCTGAACTACTGTGACCTCCCCCTTGCCTGCCCCTTTCCTCTTTGGGATCTGTAATGTCATAGATTCAGTATGAGTAACACAGCCTGTTCTTCAAGAACAGTGGAGCCTACTTGGTATAAATCACCATGTCAGATTCAGTGAAAAACCATAGCACTGTAGTGCTCTCAAAAACAGATTATCTTGTGGGCTGACTTTGATGCCCATTTAGTCTTCCTTTGCAAGAAATTGAGTAGCAGAGAGTTTTAAAGCTGCTCAGAACTCGCCTGGCTGGCATCTTGTTTGAGACAGCTAACATTTGCCAGTGTACTAAGAACAATAAAGGTTAGTCAAGACTGAAGCTTGAGCCAAAGAATTCTTTTCAGACTCTTTAGAATGCTGTGCTACACAAACAAAAGATATAAAGTGAAAGCAGGAGGCACAGATCTATGTATATGTAAATACATATATTTGGATATCCATTTTTTAAAAAAATTTGTATTCCTCCTCTTTCCCAAAGCAACTAACATCATAATTTTAAAAATCTAAAAATAATAAAACATTTAAAAATGACAGCAAAATTCCAGAGCACTAACATAATGCAAAAGATAAACAGGGATTGCATTCCACTTTAATGAATAGGTTGAAAATCTTCGGTCACCGTTTATTTAAAGGTTTTCTATACTGCTTTTCTAAAAACCCAAAACATGCACGTTAACTTCTGGGTTGCTTTCTGTTCCCCTATACTTTTGCATTCTTTGAGAGGGCAGTCTGAAGTGCTTAATTTCTTTAGCACCTTTCAGTAAATATAGTGAATCTTTCCATTTTATCCCATGCTAACTGTTTACCCTACAATATTGGTTTGACTGAAGATCAGTTTACACACTGAACTACCTTAAGACTTGAACTCTCTGCCTGAATACAGATTTCCACTTTTTTTCCTCATGTCAGAGCTGCACATTTTATCCTCTGCAACATCCTGACATTGTGCCATTTTGTATTCAGTTTAGCTGCAAAACGAAGCTTGCAGAAGATTTAGGGCCAGATGACCTAAAATCTTTCTTTAGTCTTGCGCAAAAATAAATGATTATTAGTAAAGGCTGAAGATAACAAACTGTCTAATAAGGAAGGCATGGGACTGAATCTTCAGTTGGAGCTGTCAGCATCCACTTGTGTAAATTCTGTATCTGTTTTAGGACAAAAATGAGTATAAAGGTAGAATGGGAGTTGTTCATTGATCTGAAGGTCACTTTCTCTCTTGCCTTTTTTGTCCAGAGAAGTAGTGGTTAAAAAGAATATGGGGCATTTTTTAAAAAACACTTTAATGGGGGAGTGGATACAGAATAACTTTTATGGGAACAGTATAGGTACACAAAGAGATGAGCATACATAGGATTGCAGATGAAATATCTCTGTAACAAGGTGTAGAGCATCTTCGGAGTAATTTGACATTTGGTTTGATGGTTTGAAATGGATGTCTTCAGGTGAATAAAATAGTTTTCATGTTCCTTTTCCATGAAAAGCGTCAACAATATTTTGAGTTTTTAACTATACATTGCTGACTTCAGTACCACTACTGCATATGCTAATCTCTTTAAAGTTGCAGTTTTTTTCAATTTTTAAAATCAAAATAGAAAATTTTAGCAGTAGTTAGCCTATGTACCATGGCATTTTAAATGTAAAATAATAAAGGATGCAAAATATAACAACTATTGGCAAACCTATTTGCTATACCCTACTGTTTTTTAGAAAATAGTTCACCTTTTTTTTTCTTCATTCAGAACATTGGTAACCTTGGATCTTTTAATATTTGTGGTTTTTCTGAGCAGGTGTCTGAACAAAAAACTGTGCAATTAGAATCTTCAGTTGTTAACTGTGCAATCCTGTGCATATCTACTTAAAAATAAGTGCCTAGTCTCATCTGGCCTTATGCTAGTTGATCTCGTCATCTGAGAGCATGAAGCTGCAACTGCTTGCAGCTCAGATGCTCTGTTGTTCTGTGTTCTGCTCACAGCCTTGTAGGAGCTGATAAGCGCTGCACAGGCAGTAGTGGACCACAGAACCTTCACTGAAGCAGGCAGGTTGGCGGCAGGGGTGGATTGGGGTGGGGAGCAGGCTGGGGCTGGACAGGGAGGATCTTGGTGGCAGCCATGCATGCCAAGATCCTGTCCCCCCTTCCTGGCCCAGACCTGTTCCTAGGAGTATCCTCAGACTCATGCCAGCTAAAGAGACCAAGCGGCCTATGGAGAGGTAAGTAAAAAAGTTTTTCTATTTTAAAAAAACTGACCTCTCCTGGGCTGCTTGGTGCTCCCCCACGCATAGCATGCAATGCGTGCTCCGTTGGCAGCACTGAACACTTGGGTCTGGCAGGGGATCAGATTGGGCTATTACATAGGAGTAAGTATGATTGGGATTACAGCCTAAGGGCCCAATCCTGTCCAAACTTCCAGGACTGGTGCAGCTTCTGTGCAACCCCAAAGTAAGAGAACAAATGTTCCTTTACCTTGAGGAAGCCTCTGCGACTGCCTCCCCACTGCAGGATGCAGTGCACACCCCATTGGCACAACTACACTGGCACTGGAAAATTGGATAGGATTGGGCCCTCAGTCAGCTTTCTCAATAGGATGAAAAGTGTCATTAAGTTTAGAAGTACTTGAAAACATTCCTTACTCCTTTCTGAGGGTGTCTGATTTCATGAAATAACCTTTTTCTGCCCTGGGCTGGCCCAGGACCTCCTGACAAGCGTGGTGACATGCCATATGTTGCCCCCCCTTACCCAGTGAGGTGGCAACCTTTGCTCCTCCCACTCTCTAATGTCTAGCTCAGCAGTCACCTTCCTTCCACATTTCCTCTTCCTGTTCCCATCTTCCTTTTCCAATCTAGGGAGTGGAAGGAGAATGAATAGCAGTGGGGGCAAGTAGAAAGACAGATGAGCATCCCCCACAGATCTACCATCTGAGGTGACTGCTTCCATTGGCTTCATGGATGGGCCAACTCTTTGGTCTGCCTTCCATTTTTAGGGATCCATTGCATCTACTGGTATTGCTTCTTAGTGTCTCCAGACTCTCATAGATTTCAGCATTGATTCTCCCCCCTCTTCCCATTTTGCCTCTCTTCATTCCTTCACTAGATTTTGTGTCCTACTTTCCTTTAGTCTTCTGATGCATTTCTGGTGTGTACTTGCCTTCTTTTCTTGCAGGTGTTCTTTGCAGTCACCTGTGTGGCAGTTTTGGCCTGTATTCCTCTCGTGGAATGAATCTCTTTTTTAATGTGGCCTGGATTTCTGTAAACTGCCGTGTAGCACAATATAAGTAACTGCACTTGGAGGACAGTGGTGTGTATTTATATATATGTAATATTTCATTGCAGTGGGTTTGGCCTTCTCTTTCTAAATCCAAGTAGCAAAAATGTATGATAATGAGTTTGGCTTAGGAATCTAGTAGGCATAGGATTCAGGAGCGGTTCGGACTAGTCTTCCATAGCCATGCATTGAGTTTGGAGTGATTACAGCAGGGTTCTCAAACTGGTGAGTTGCGATCCACCAGCCAGGGAATCTCTGTCTCTGCCACCTTAAGGGGTGGGGGGATGGCGGCGATTTCCAGGATCATGTTGCTGCCAGGGCCTAAAGGGCTTTTGCTACTTGTCTCAGCCAGCGCTAGCCTCTGGGAGGTGCGGAAAGCCCCATGGATGCCTCCACAGGGCTCCTCAAGCCTCCTCAAAGCAAATAGAGTTTGGAACCCAAATGGAAGTGGGTTCTGATTGCTATTCTTAGCTTTGTGGAGACTTGAGAAGCCCTGCAGAGGCATCTGCAGGTCTCTCTGCATCCCTCAGAGGCTGGTGCTGGCTGAGGCATGTAACAAAAATCCCTTTGGCCCCAGCAGCAATGCAATCCTGGTAATCGTTTGTTGCCTTTGCCCCTCCCTTTGCTCCTCCCTTGCATTTTTAAGTTAGTGTAGGACTTTATTTGGGCTGACCTGGGAGTATAGCATGCTTAGTAGGATCTCATAAAGACAGCACTTCACAGCTGTTATTTTTCCGATATGGTCACAGCAATGATGATTAGAAATGTTATAAATATGAAAATTTTTTGCTTTCTGCCCAGTTCTTGATGAATCTTATTATGAATTATGCAGTCAGATCTCATGCTGATTCAGATGTAAGTTCCACCAGTTCAGTGGGCTTACTTCCAGGTACGATTGCATAAGACTCTGTGGTTTCTTAATATCTCTGGGCAACCAAAATGTGTTTCTTAAATTGAATTTAAGAAGGTCTGTAAGTGAACTTGTAAATGAAATTTGTTTCCTGTGGTTAAACGACTCTTGGGTTTGTAATCACAACTGAGTGCTGGTCTGTAATGCCTAATCTTATTTAATTCTGGGAGGCATCAAAAATCCTTTTGATATGTGTGTGAGTATGCCTACATATCCATAAATAGATGGATATATGCGATGGTGATGGCACCACATCGATCATGGTGCTGCTGTAAAGAAGGGACCACGATCCCTTCTTGAGTGATTGCAAACTGGAAGTGGTTTGCGATAGGAGATAACAGCCTTTCTAAGCAGTGGGGAAGCCCACAGAGAGGGCTGAGCCCCCCACACCCTCCTGATGGCTGGTGCTACCCCCAGGTACGTTTACAAGTTCCTTCTTTTTGGCGACACAGCGATTACTGTGATACCATCACCTCAGTAATTTTGTGACCACACCCCTTAAGGGGGAATGGCCATCTTCCAGTTCCCTGGGAGGTCACGACCCACCAGTTTGAGAAGCACTGTCCTAAATGACTATGTTTTATAACAGGGGTCTCCAAACGTTTTGACCAGAGGGCTGCATCAAATATATGGCGTGGTGTGGAGGGCCGCAAAAAAAATTTAAATATAAAATTTAAATAAATAAATTAGAGATGGAACTTAGAGGAGTGAATAAATGAATGAATGGGCTCATTCATTCAACCTCTCTGGCCCTCAGAATGCCCTCCAGACACAATCAGAGCACAGTTCTGGGCACGTTCAGTTGAGTGGGCCAGAGGCTTTCAGGGGACAAGAGGTTGGCCGCGGTTTGGAAAGAGGCTTGCTGCGGGCCGCATCTGGCCCCCGGACCAGGGTTTGGAGACCCCTACTTTATAACAATTGCTCGTTGAGCCAACCAGAAGGGAGTCGATCCTGAATTTCATCCTAAATAGTGCCTAGGACTTGATGTAAGATTTATGTATTGTTGAACCAATTTGGAACAATGAACAGGGCTCTCAAATTCAGTGTATACATAAGTGGAAAAATGCCAAAGCATTTCACAAAGTAATGTTTGACATCAAAAGAGGGACCTACTAAAAATGAGGGGATTACTTAAAATAAATTTTTAAAGGGAGAACCAAGATGGCCAAATCTCCAAAACATTTGAAGGCTATTTAAAACCACAGTAGCAGAAGCTCAGCTAGAACGTTTGCCACAGGACAGGAAGAGCATCATCAGATCCAAGAGGATGCCAGCCACAAGGTTGCAAAAATCAAGGAAGATGTTTTCCTTCAGAAAATGTAGGTCATGTCTAAGCAAAGAGAACAAGAAGCACAAAATTTGACAAAAGGAAGATAACAAGGCAAACAAAAGTAAAGTTTAAGAAGCATATTACTAAAAATAAAATCCAAGAATCGAGTAAATAAAATTCAGAAAATCATTTTCATCCAGACGTTTCTGAAGTTGGGTCACCACTACGTGCTGAAGCACCTTGCACCAAAATAGGAGGCTTGAGACTTGAAGGATTTCTGCCAATGACTACTAAACATGATGGCTATATGAAATCTCCATGTTTAAAGGCAGCATGCAATTAAATAGTAGTTGCTAGTGGGCGGCATAAGTGTGGGCAGAGGCAATGCCTTTATCTTAAAAATTTAAATCTCACCTTTCTCCAATTGGAGTCAAAGTCTTACTATTAAAACATTTTTAAATCTTTAATCCCCATGTTTGTGGGCAGCAGTGCTGACATCAGATTGGTGGGGCAATTCTGTGGGCCAGTGTCTTGCATTGGAATTCCCTCTATGACACATTGAGCTCCTGCACCTCCCAGGCTTACTGCCATTGAGGACGGTGGGCAATGGCCCCTCCCTCACATTGAATTTGGGAGAGGGAGAATCTTTGGTGGCCACAGCTCTTTCTCTTACCCTAGGAGGGTAGGAGGAAGAGGAGCTGTTACATCCCACTCTCCAATGTGGATGGACAATAGGAAGAAGAGGAGCTGCTGCTGAGTCCCTCAGTGGGAGCTTCTCCTTCTCACACTCTCCTCAGCAGTCAGTAGACTTCTCTAATGCACATATGGGGAGAAAGTCTATTTGTTGGGAGGGAGGGAGGGAGGGAGGGGCAACTGCCATGCACACTTTTTGACCAAGAGACTCGCGCAACAGCTCCTTCTTGTCCTGTTTTCCCCATCAGCCAATGGGAGTGTCCCCTGGAGATTCTATGATGTTTCAGGGACTTCTGGTGGGCAATCCCATTTGTAGATGTGGTGCCAGACAGGTGGCTCAAGTCTCAGCTGACTTGCCACCATGGCCACCAGAAATGGGGTGTTTGCGGTTCAGCCTAGCTTGGTGGGCCCTCTAAGTGTGGACTATGTCCAATCTGATAAGCCTGTGATACTGTGGTTGCTTGTGAGTTTCAGTGACCACCATGGAGAAGTGGGTGCTGAATTTGATAGACCTTTAACCACATCTGTCAGGGCTGCTCTTATATTCTTACGCATGTTTCTTACATTTATCCCAGATAAGCCATCCTGCAGATAAGGAGGGGGCAAGAAAAGGGCAACAGGCAAATGAATGCCCTCAGCTCCCTTCCCCCCCCCGCTCACTTGCTTGCTCTCCCCCCTTATCCACAGATAGGTGCGTGCACGCAGAAGCAGCAGAACTGGGGAATCAGGCAGCAGGAAAATACAAGCTGACCTTATATATAAATGCTAACTGTTTGGATATGAATCATGCGGAGCTCTTCATGTAATGAGTATTAGGAGATCAAGTGGTTAATTAAATCCATTGTTCAGTTGGCAATCTTCAGTCTCGAAAGACTATGGTATCGCGCTCTGAATGGTGGTTCTGGAACAGCGTCTAGTGTGGCTGAAAAGGCCGATTCAGGAGTGACAATCCCTTCCACACTGGGAGCAAGTGCAGTCTGTCTCCCTGGCTGTGGGCCTTCCTTCTTTGCCTCAGTCTATTGGCCAAGTGTCTCTTCAAACTGGAAGTGGCTATGCTGCACAGCCTGCCTCCAAGTGGGCCGCTCAGAGGCCAGGGTTTCCCACCTGTTGAGCTCCACTCCTAAGGCTTTCAGATCCCTCCTGCAGATGTCCTTGTATCGCAGCTGTGGTCTACCTGTAGGGCGCTTTCCCTGCATGAGTTCTCTATAGAGGAGATCCTTTGGGATCCGGCCGTCATCCATTCTCATGACATGACCGAGCCAATGCAGGCATTTCTGTTTCAGCAGTGCATACATGCTAGGGATTTCAGCACATTCCAGGACTGTGTTGTTTGGAACTTTGTCCTGCCAGGTGATGCCGAGGATGCATCGGAGGCAGCGCATGTGGAAAGCGTTCAGTTTCCTCTCCTGTTGTGAGCGAAGAGTCCATGACTCGCTGCAGTACAGAAGTGTACTCAGGACGCAAGCTCTGTAGACCTGGATCTTGGTATGTTCCGTCAGCTTCTTGTTGGACCAGACTCTCTTTGTGAGTCTGGAAAACGTGGTAGCTGCTTTACCGATGTGTTTGTTTAGCTCGGTATCGAGAGCAAGAGTGTTGGAGATCGTTGAGTCAAGGTACGCAAAGTCATGGACAACCTCCAGTTCATGCTCAGAGTTGCAGTGCAGGGAGGTGAGTCCACATCCTGAACCATGACCTGTGTTTTCTTAAGGCTGATCGTCAGCCCAAAATCTTGGCAGGCCTTACTAAAACGAATCATGAGCTGCTAGAGATCTTTGGCAGAGTGGGTAGTGACATCTGTATCGTCAGCAAAGAGGAAGTCATGCAGACATTTAAGCTGGACTTTGGACTTTGCTTTCAGTCTGGAGAGGTTGAAGAGCTTTCCGTCTGAGCTGGTCCGGAGATAGATGCCTTCTGTTGCAGTTCCAAAGGCATGCTTCAGCAGGACAGCGAAGAGAATCCCAAACAAGGTTGGCGCAAGAACACAGCCCTGCTTCACTCTGCTTCCGATGTCAAAGGGGTCTGATGTGGAGCCATCAAAGACTATAGTGCCCTTCATATCCTTGTGGAAAGACCTGATGATGATGAGGAGCCTGGGTGGACATCCGATCTTGGGGAGAATCTTGAAGAGGCCGTCCCTGCTGACCAGGTCGAAAGTCTTCGTGAGATCTATGAAGGCTATAAAGAGTGACTGTCGTTGTTCCCTGCATTTCTCCTGCAGCTGTCTAAGGGAGAATACCATATCAGTGGTGGACCTGTTGGCTCGGAATCCACACTGCGATTCTGGATAGATGCTCTCTGCAAGTACCTGGAGCCTCTTTAGTGCAACTCGGACAAAGAGCTTTCCTACAACGCTAAGGAGAGAGATGCCACGGTAGTTGTTGCAGTCACCCCTGTCGCCTTTTTTCTTGTACAGCGTGATGATGTTTGCATCCCTCATGTCCTGAGGTACTCCATCTTCTCTCCAGCAGAGACAGAGGATTTCATGCAGCTCAGTGACGATGATCTCCTTGCAGCACTTTAGGACTTCAGCAGGGATGCTGTCTTTTCCAGGTGCCTTGCCAAAGGCAAGGGAGTCCAGGGTCACGTGAAGTTCTTCTAGGGTTGGTTCACTGTCAAGCTCCTCCAACACAGGCAGGCACTCAATGTTGTTCAGCACTTTTTCGGTGACTACATTTTCTCTGGAATATAGCTCAGAGTAGTGCTGCACCCAGAGTTCCATCTGCTGCACCCGATCCTGGATGACCTCGCCTGTGGCAGACTTCAGAGGGGCAATTTTCTTCTGCGTTGGACCTAGAGCCTGCTTGATGCTGTCATACATCCCCTTGATGTTGCACGTGTCAGCTGCTATCTGTATCTGGGAGCAGAGCTGGAGCCAGTAGTCGTTAGCACATCTCCTGGCAGCCTGCTGCGCCCGATCCTGGATGACCTTGCCTGTGGCAGACTTCAGAAGGGCTGTTTTCTTCTTTGTTGGACCTAGGGTCTGCTTGATACCATCATACATCCCCTTGATGTTGCCCGTGTCAGCTGCTATCTATATCTGGGAACAGAGCTGGAGCCAGTAGTCGTTAGCACATCTCCTGGCAGTCTGCTGGACTTTGCTGCGAGCAGCTCGGAGGACCTGCAGGTTGTGCTCACTGGGACAGGCCTTGTATGCTGCTTGAGCTCTCTTCTTTTCCACAATGACTGGTGTCAACTCCTCAGAGTGGGCTTCAAACCAGTCTGCCGTCTTGTTGGTCTTCTTGCCGAATATGGACAAGGCGGTGTTGTACACAACATTCTTGAAATGTTCCCATCTGTTGGATGCGTTTGCGTTGGCCGGGCCTGGAAGAGATTCCTCAAGCGCTCGTGCAAATTCCTCCACTTTTCTCTGATCCCGGGTCTTGCTGGTATCAATGCAAGGTCTTCCTTCCTTCTTTTGTGTGATATAGTCACTTTGTTCACAGTTTCACTCTGCTGCACACCGGGGGCTGGTCAGTGTCGCAGGCAGCACCCTGATACCCTGCGTGTGATCTTGATACTGGGAAGGCTGGAGTGTCTGGTGAGAATCAGGTCGAGCTGGTGCCAGTGCTTTGATCTTGGGTATCTCCAAGAGACTCTATGTTGGGGCTTCGTGTTGAAAATCCATTGTAACGCAATAGTATTGAGCTAGCAAGTACTCAGGAGTAATGAGAATTAGTATACATTGTTCTCTCTGTCTTGGCTGCAAATTATTTCCTATTTGGTGTACTCTTGGTACTTCCTTTCTGAAGTGGAACAAACTCTGTGGTCTAAATAACTTGCATTTTGATTTGTGAAGAGCGCAGTGGACAAATGCTGTCATTGCAGAAACAAATTCTTTGACTTCAAACAAAAACAATTTAATAAAAAGGTAAATGGCAAAAGGAAGCGCAGAGCTTGATAAGAGTAATAGGGATATAGTACAGGAAAAGGAAAACATCTTTTTCTGAAGTCTCCCCCCCTCCCCCCGGATTAATAAGCTAACTTTTTTAGGGGTGATATACTCTTTGCTACTTTTATTGGGCCACTCAAATAATATTCTTCTAGCCTGCATGGCTCCACACAGTAATAGATGGGCATGCTCATGTATGTCCTGTATCTTTGCATGCCCTACCCTCTTCCCTTGAGTCCAGGTGAATCCCAGCTAGTTTCCTTAATTGCAAGGGGGGAGGTGATTTGGAAGAACTGCCTTCTACACACCCTGGGAAACCTGCTTTCAGAGTAGTTTGATTGGCATGTATAGAGAGGCAATTCAGACAAATCCTCATGTGATTAAGGAAACTGACCCCCAACTCACCAGAAAGAGAGGGGAGGGACCAAGACATGTGCAAGCTGTGAATGTGCTCATCATTTATTGCGCGGATGGATGGATTACCCCATCCATCCCCTTGTTGGCCTTAACCTTTTTACATCTACTGTGGCACAAATCAGGATTTGAAACATATTTACAAACCTTAGTAAAAAACGGAATCTGACTGCTGTTAACCGTGGTTAGTGTTAGTGCAGATATACCATTTTACTAGAGTTGAAGTTCAAAATGGAGGAATTGTGGAGAAGTGAAGATTCCTACAGATTTGTAAGCCACAGTTTGCAGAAACCCAGCATGTTGGTTGCATTAAACTCTTGTGAGGTAGATTAATCTCAGAGAGATTCGCTTGCCCAAGGCCTTTCAGAGAACTTTATGGCTGAACAGGGGTTGACGCAAAATCTCCTTGTACCACAGTCTGATATGTCACTTTGATTCTCTTTAACACATTTTTCAGGTTTCTTGGAATGCTTTCTACGGTCATGTTCACAGTATTGCTCATTTAGTTCTGTGCGGATTAACTAACCTCAAAGTTTCCTTCTAAATTCAAACCATGCAAGCTGTACAAGGTTAATTTTTTCTTCTTCCTTGGATGAGTGTGAAGACTGAGCTGTGTATTTGATTCACTGCTAATCAGCTCCTAATGTTTTTCCCTTGCCATTATACAACCTGAATCCACTCTCTGGAAAGGAGCTCCTCTTTTCCATCACCCTTTTACTGTGTGCAAAGTTAATGAGATTCACCTCCTGCTGTGAGTTAGCAGGAATTTGTAATTTATCCCAGAGTTCAATAGGGTGGATCAAGATGTGAATCCTGCTGCTCTGTTACAGTGCATGTTTCCTGGTCTTCCAGGTAATTACCTAAAATGAGAATAATTTTAATCTCAGTACTTGTCAGCTTCTCTTTTCTCAAGTAATATATTTGTATTTTTAAAGTACACTCTGTTCCTCCTGTGTCCCTGTTCATGAATGGGTCAAGTAAGCCACTGAATCAAATGTTTAAATACGATCAGTGCAAACTAAGAGGCCTTTTTGGAAGTTTCTTCTTGATATCTGCATTGCTGATGTATATTTTGTTTTATTAGAAATGTTATAAAAATTAATATTTGATTTTCCAATTAAATGAAGGGTAACAACTTGTAAAATAATATTCTTGGTTATTATCTTTAGAACCTGGTCCAATTGCCTCTAAAAGGAGATTGGACTGATTTATGGAGGTAAAGTCCAGGTTTCAAGTCATGACTTTATGCAGCCTCTGGGTTTTAGAGGTAGCCTATCTCTGAATGCCAGTTGCAAGGGAGTGGCAACACGATACGGATATCTTGTTGTCTTGAGTGCTCCCTAAGGCATCTGTCAGCCACTGTGATGTACAGGAAGCTGGACTAGAGAAACCTTGGCCTGATCTAACAGCGCTCTTCTTATGTTCTTAAAGCCCTATAAGGATAAAGAAGGCTCTCTGGTGTGTCCCGCTGCCCTTTGAAGCAAGACTGATAGCGATGTTTGAAAGGGCCTTCTTGGTAATGGCCCACACGCTGTGGAACTCCTTCTGTGCACCTGCCCCCTCCTTGCCAGTTTCTGCTGCAGACCAACAATGTGCCTTATTCAAAAGGCATTTTCCTCGGTTGTTTTGATTTCTGATCTTGTTTATTGCTTTGATTCTTTTAACTGAAGTGCCGTTCTGTTTTTTTTTTCCTATTGGATTTTATGTTTTCTTGGCTAATATTGACTATCTTAATGAGTTTAAGGCACTTTGATCTCCTAGTGAAACAAAGGTGGTATATAAATGTTTAAAATAAACAATACAATATCAGATTAACAACTTCAGACATATGCAGTATCTTAACCAACAAACTGATGCTTTGTGTCAATTCACAGGCATCAGATGACAGGAAAAGCTATTTCACTCGGCTCACATTTTTGCTGCTTTAAGGGGGAGGATCTTTGACTCTAAAATGGGTGCTCTTAGGTTTCTCTCTTTTGACTCCTATATCCATGCTTTATTATCTCTTCCTCTGTAGCTTCACCGCCGTAGCTGTCCAAAGGTTTGTTGCTTCCTAAAACAACTCTGCCCTTTCTCCCTTGTGGCCTGGAACTTCCAGAACACTTGTGTGATGCTACCGCTACTACTGCCTTCAAATCTTGCTTCAAAACCCAAACTTTATCTGAGGCTTTACAACCCTTAGTCCCAATTGTCTACCATAACAAAACCTAAGAATCCATAATTGAAATACCAGCATATGCTTCTCCTGTCTACACCTGCCACTATCTCTTTTCCCATCCTCTGTTATTGCCCTGCATCTAATTTTAGTCAATAATCTCCTGCTAGCAGGAACCTGTTCTCTTGTACTTTGCAGTGCAGGTTGGGCACCCCTTCTCCGAAGTGCTTGGGACCAGAAGTGATTTGGATATTGGATTTTTCTGTATCTCAGAATACTTGCATGTATATATTGAGAGATCTTGGGGATGGGGCCCAAAGACACAAAATTCATTTATGTTTCATATACCCCTTATTCATGTAACCTGCAGAGATGGGCAAATTCAGCGTGGCTTGACTTGAATCAAGTCACAAATCTCCACCCCCGTGACTTGATTTAACATAAACAAGTCCTAACAGAGGGACTTTTCAAGTCACCCAGAGCTGTTTCACGACTTGAAAAGACTCGAGTTGTTCCCTTTAAAAACCTAACTGTGGGAAAGTATGATTACTTCGAACTGCCACCTCCTTCTTCTGTCCTACCTCAGCCAAAGAAAAAAGTCAGACTTCTCATCCTTTGTCCAATGACCATTGGTGTCTTTGAAGCCCGCTCCCGCCTCCCCCCCTCACTCTGTGCAGAAACAAAACATTAACCCTTCCCTGCCTCCTGGCTGAACTTCCCTGTTGCTCACCCGGTCTGAATGATTGCTTTTTGTGGTGTTTCATGCCTTGAAGAAAGTAAGCAAGCACTCCGAGACACAGACTCGAGTCTGCATACGTAGGGACTGAGGGTTGAGCAAGTGACCTCAGACTCGAGTCAATGATCGAGTCATTGGCACAGGTGACTCAAGTCTCGACAAGTCAGGGGAAAATGCTGTTTTTCCACGACTTGGACTCGAGTCACCTGACTCAAGTTCCCATGCTTGGTAGCCTGGTCTTATGTATTGACCAGAGTACACAAGTTGGCACACCAGGGACAAGATAGTCTTCAATTATCCTGGTCTTAAGCCATCTAGGGCAGGGGTGTCCAAACCTTTTGGCACAAGGGCCACATCATGCATTTGATAGTGTTGAGGGCCAGAAAATAAATAATAAATACATGTCAAACCGATGTGGTGAGAGTCTGATTGAATACAATAAGTGGGTGGGGGTGGACCAGTTTCTGTTTTTCAGCGACAGTCCCACTTAGAGTACATTACTGTAGTTCATATATTATTGTAGCGTGAATGACCCTCGTCAGGTCTGTAGAAGCGTTGATGCGGATGCTAAGATCAACATCTTTTACTGTGAAACAGTTCTCCATATTAATCATTCTACTAAAATGAGGGCCCAATCCTATCCAATTTTCCAGTGCTGGTGCAACTGTGCCAATGAGACATGCGCTGCATCCTGTGGTGGGGAGGCACTCACAGAGACCTCCTCAAGACATGGCAACATTTGTTCACTTACCTGGGTGCTGCATTGCGGCTGCACCAGTGCTGCAAAGTTGGATAGGATTGGACCCTGATTCTATTAGAAAACCAAAGGAAAAAAATTCCATTAGTTGAGAGCAACAGCACAACTTTATCTGTATCTCTCTTAGTCATCTGGATGTGATGCAGCTTGGGGGTCCTCCTGGACTTGCAGCTCCTCCTAGATATCCAGGTGTCGGCTGTGACCAGGAGTGCCTTTGCCCAGCTCCGGCTGGTGCGCCAGCTGCGGCCGTACCTGTCTCGGGCGGATCAGGCCATGGTGGTCCATGGCACGGCAACCGCAAGATTAGGGTATCGTAACGCCCTCTACATGGGGCTGCCCCTGAAGACGGTCCGGGAGCTACAGCTAGTGCAGAATGTGGCGGCTCATGTAGTTGCTGGACGTCAGCAGTTTGACTCTGTCACGCCGCTGCTCTGGCAACTGCATTGGCTGCCCATTCGTTTCCGGGCTGAATTCAAGGTGCTGGTTTTGACCTTTAAAGCCCTAAACGGTGTGGGACCAGTGTATTTGAGAGACCGCCTTCTTCCATATAGTCCGATCCATTCTCTGAGGTCATCAGAAGGGGCCCTGTTGGTTGTGCCATCATTGAGAGTCATGAAGGAGGTGGCAGCCAGAAACAGGGCCTTTTCGTTGGTGGCACCTGCACTGTGGAATTCCCTCCCTTTTGAGTTGAGAACAGCTTCCTCGTTATTGACGGTCTGGCAGGGCCTGAAGACTTTTTTATTTAGGAAAGCCTTCGAGGCCCTGTAAGGGCTAATTTTCTAAATTATGTCTTTTACTGTGTGTTTTTTGTCTGCTGACTGCATTCTATCTGGTTTTAATTGTTCTTTTTTAATGTTTATTTGTATTTTATCTTGCTTTGTATATTAATCTCGATTGTTAGCCGCCTTGGGTGCCCTTCGGGGAGAAAGGCGGAATATAAATCCAGTAAATAAATAAATGACTAGTTTTTCCCCAAATCAGTGAAGTAGCATGTTGTTATGAGATAAAAGGGTCTAGTGGTTGACCTGCAGCCTGTTTCTTCAAAATGGAGAAGTGAAGCAAATTCACCTCTCACCCAGAGAGATGCCCCTGTTACTATGAGAAAAGAGTGGAGAGGAAAGAAATTAAGAAGTGATCATAAGGGAACATTCTTTCAAAGCCAGTGTCTCAACTGAATGTAGTTGACCTCTCTCCCTATCTGTTGGTATACTATGTATTCATACGCATACAGTTTGATGTTGCCTTGTGAACATACAGCTTCTTGGCTGGTCTGCTAACTCAGGGGTGGAAAACCCGAGGCCATAAGGCCACATGTACCCTTTTGGGGTACCAGTTGCTGCATTTTGCATATTTGTCCATAACACCAAACTTGGGATTTTATTTTTTTTTAAATAACTTTTGTTTATTATTTTCTGTCAGTGGCAATTCAGTAACTGGCAAACTGGCAGCCTCCCCATGACTTGTGCCTTAGGCCTGAGAGCTTCTTTGGTTGGATTACTGCAGTGTTACCCTGTCAGTCCACATGGTTTCCACTTTACTAGGATTGCATTTAAAGGGGCCATTTGTAACTCTGTGTGCATCAATCAACCTATTGCTTTTTCTAAGTTAAGGCTACATTCCTATGCACACTTACCTGAGAGTAAGTTCCATTCAAATGAGTGGGGCTTATGCTCTAATAGCCCAATCCTATCCTCCTTGGCGCTGCCTGTTACAGAGGTACCAAAATGTTTACTGCTGTATCCAGTGAGTCCAGGGAGGCCGCTGGAGGACTCCTCAGGGGAAGGGGACTTTTGTCTCCTTCTCCCAAGGAAAGCCCTAGGCCCCTCAGTGGGGCTACTCAAGTCTGCACCAGCTATTTTGCCTGTGCAGATCTGAGAAACCCTGTGTCAGGCTTTGCAACCCAATGCGGGGCATAGGATCCGGCACAGGAGGTCCCTGCCACTCCCAATCCCCTCCTGGGCCGGTTCCTCCCCTATTCTGTCATCCCCCCCACTCCCTCTGCCTCCCCCTGTCCCACAAAGCCTTACCACTGGGCAGTAGTTCCACTTATTGCTGGCTGCTTTCCTCCCAAGTCTTCTTGGCGCTGAGGCCCAGCGCTGGAACTCCCTCCTCCTTGAGTACTGCATATGTGCTTCACGGCATATTTGTGACACCTGTTGCCGGAGATACACTCGTATCTCCAGTGCTCAAGCCGTCATTGATAGTACAAATGCATGTGTATAAATATTCAAGCAAAAAGTGGAGATTGTGTGTTTTGCTAATGATTCAGAATTAGGATAAATTAATGTATACTTTCTCTACTATGCCAAGTGTCATCTCCACACATTTTAAAGAAATGTAGTTGGTTCCTCCTTTCAAATACTTAATAGCCGTAAGAAGCTGGATGCATTAACCATATAAATAACAGCTTCCAGTGTTCCAGAGAAATAGCCACGTCTCTTACTAGATGGAACAAAATAGTTAATTCAACATAAAATGGCATAAGAGAAGTCTAAGAAAACAGACACTAGTGTAATCTCCTTTTGGTGGATTGCACCAATAAGAAAATGTATGAGCCATCCTGGAATTTTAATGAGTTAGGAATCTCATTCCTACGCATTTTGGTTAATACTAAAACTAGTGGTTGGATCTTTGTGGCCAAAGTTGCTGTAGGTATATCAAACCAATCACATACGAGGGCTCTCATTATTTGAATTCCAGTCCTAAAATTGCATGAGAGAAGTTGTGCCTTTGATGGTTTAGGACGTAGGACCAGGGTCATAAGTTGCTTAGGAGCTTAGTTAGGAGCTTGATTAGGTATTTAAGAATGCAGTTAACATTGTTGGATTTAAAATTTCAAAGTCCACATTATGTAACACTTAAGGAAGCTTGCAATGAAATTACAGAACAAGTTACAACAATTGAAGTACTTAATATGTATTTCTGTATTTCTAGCAGAAAAGAGAAATATGTAAAACGATACAATGTTAATGTGGTTTCTTCAGTCACTTGTTACCTCTGAATTACTTTGACCTGGCAAACTCATGGTTCTTATGTAGGCTCTTCTATATGATCTGATTGTTATTTTAATTTGATTTGCTAAGTAAATAGTTCTGGCAGTTGTCTGAAAATCTATCGCAGAAAAGCCTCTGGAGGCAAGGGGAGCGGAGCTTCCCCTCTCCTTTGGAGGTTTCGTGTTACGTCAAGACAGGGATGCCAATCCACATCCCTGTCATTAAGCGGTGCATGACTGTATATACTAGTTAGTTGACAGTGGTGACCATAAGTGAGTAGTGTACTAAAGAAGCATGATTTTTTTTTCTCTCGCACACAGAAACACACAGAAGTTTTCATGGCACATTTCCTGTGCTTGCTTAATGCTCACTGGTCTTGTTACAAATGCATGTCAAGAGTATGAGCATATGATTTATGCTATGTAAATCATAAATACTTTATTCAGTATTTTCACTGCTCATTTAACAGAACCTTCTGGCAGTGCTTGAGAGGGAAACCAATCCCCTGAAGAACTTGCTGCAATTGTCAGCACTGTCTCCTCATTAAAGCTGTCTGCAGTCAGGGCTACACTTGGTTTGCTTGCTTTTGAAATAATGTTTTGCATGATGAATAAAGAATCCTCTGTCTTAGTTGTTTCGAAGTACCAAGCTTTTGTCAGAAAGAGAACAAGGGTGGCATGTAAATACGATTAGGCTACTATAGCATTTGCTAAAATTTGTGTAATAAAGCTATTTTTTGTTTCAAAGTGGTGTATGTTATCAACCCGAATACATGTAAATGGAGGGTTGGGCCTGTTCTAACTTTATCACGTGTGCGTGAAGCCAAATCCTATGCAGGAGCAAGAAAAAAAATTAAATGAAGGCATAAAATTAGAATGATTAAGTAAGGAATGTAAAACAGAATAATTTCAGTCTTTTTTCGAGGGTCACCCTTTTCTAGTGTAACCGTAACTCTGCATTCTGACATGTGGTAGTAAAAGGAAAGTCTGTAGATATTGCTATACATTAACCATTTATTTAAGTTGGTGCAACATGTAAGATGTGCATATTAAATAAAATAATGATCTCAAATTATACTACTGCTTTTCAGGTTTCCACCTCAAATAGTCAAGATTTTGATAATTTTTATTTATAGCTGACCTTTCAGCCCTGAACAGGGACCCCAAGGCAGCTCACAGAAATTAACACTGACAATGCAGGATAAAAAAACAAAACAATCAAGAACAATAATAACCTAAACAACTCAAAAACAGAGCTGCAGGGCTCAGCACAGGAGCATAAAAAAAAAAACTGAACGAAGTGTGTGTGTCCAGATTACATGATTGGTTAAATAGAAATGGAACAAATTACAGGTATAACCTAATTATCCACGGATTTTTCATTCAAAGTTTTATCTCAACACGTTGAGGAGGGCCCTTTAAATTAAAGGAAAAAGTCCTTTAACAGTTGCCTCACTTACCATTGTAACAGTGGCAGCAGGCCACTTAGAACAGCTTCACACCGCAGCAATCTCTCCCTTCCCCTGAGCATGTGAAAGACTGCAAAGTGGGTGTGATTATCACCTCCTCTTTGTATTCTTTCCCTGGGATCCGCTCTGGATGAAGGGAGGGATCTCTGCCTCAGAGTGAAGTCTTTCTAAGCGACTGGAGAGAGATTGATTGCTTGCCTGCTGCCATTCTCATGCATTACAGTGGTAAACAGGCTATTTTTGAATCACTCAGCAAAGGGACATTTTTTAAAATGGATTTCCTTTAACACGATTTTTGGCATCCGTCAGGGTTCTGGGAATGGAAACCTCGCCGATGCCAAGACTCAACCTGTCAACGTGTATATGATTGTCCTAGCTTGGAAACGATGTTAGATATGTCTCAATTTTTATTGCCTTGAACTGAGCTAAGAAAGGTACCATGCTGGCTGTACAGAGTAAGAATTACTCAACAGCAACAATGCGTTTAACTTTTTGACATTTAACTTAATTTATATCTTAGCTCTCATGAGTGTTTTTTCCGCTGAGTTTTTCTGTTGTTTTGAAGTGTTGGGGACTAATGATATAATTGCATGCTGTAGTCAAGTATTTCCAGGTGATGTTTGGTATTAAATCAGAAGGATGATCATTTACTCTTGTCATCTTTCTGCTGAGATAACTTGCCTTTTATTTCATTTTTCTCTTTGGCCCTGGTTTGTGTAAATAACGGTTTGCATGTAATACAAAACCAGTTAATACTAGAAGGAAGTGGGAGTGCAGGTGATAATGTTTCCATTCACTTTGCAAGCCATGGTTTACAGGGTGCCAGCATTTCATCTGCACTGGTATCCGTCCATTCCCCCTCCACCCTGCGCCTGCATGTCTTGGATTTCTGCCAGGGAACTTTTTTTTTACAGGACAGAGCGCTCTCCGAACTTTCCCATTATACCTGCAGCCGTATGTGTCAGTACCCATCTTATAGTGACAATGCTTACAAAATCTAGCAAAACAGCATCTGGTTTCTAACCCTGTACCATCTCTTGGTTAATCTACAGCTTGGTTTTACAACTTCTGGGGACATGGAATGTGCAGAAAATATCACACATTCACTTTCTGGTTTTGATTAGGCGGTTGCAGCTTCTGCAGCCCCTGAATAATCCAACTTGTCATCTGTAGTATGCAATGATCTACTTTGTCAATCATGTACAATGCACAACAGGCAGCAAGGCTCTAATATCTGTGATAGTTTAGTGAGAAGGCCAAATAGCTTGAGGACATTTAATAGTGCTTGTATCTTTGGGTTGAGAAATGATTATAGACAGAATACCTGAATTTAAAATTCTTTGGGACTTTGAGAACATCCAGTTGAACAAGAGGAATTAATAATGGAATGTCTGCTTTGAGTAATTAAAAATCATCAGTACAGGGCTGTGTTAAAGGATCAGAACAGGGAGCAAATTCCAAAGTGTATTCAAAAGCCCCTTCCGGAAAGAGATAAATTAGCTGAGTACATGGAGGAAAAAGGGTTTCCTTTGGCTAGTATTCCTGCTCTGACCCCTGAATCTTTACATTACAGGCACATGCTGTATTTAACAGTCCATCTAGGCATGTTTATCCTAATTAGTTATCCTTGGCCAGATCATTCTTCCCCTCCTTCCAGTTTAATACTACACATTTCCGTGCCCCCTGGATTCAGGTGCAGTTTGTCTGCCTCTGCCTGTTATTGGCAGCCTATTCACTCTCACTGATTTTGAACATTAATATATTTCCCCAAATCCAAGATTTTATTTGCCTTTGCAAGCCAGAATGAGGGATGTGGGAAATTCCACTTCTGGTTTGATCGCGCTTTGAACTTTCACTGTTTAAAAGCCGCGGAGATCCCTGCAAGCGCTGCACTGGGCTCCCTGCACCCCCTGGACCCTGGGAGCACATATGGTTTGTGAAAAAATAGCCCCCCTCCCCCCGCAGGGGCACAATCCTGGGGATGGCTTTGCTGCCCCCGCCCCCTCAAAGACTTACTCCGGGAGTAAATCTCCCTGGAAGTTTGAGAACCACTGATCTAGTGGGTCCCAACCCGCAGTTTGAGAAACACTGATTTACAGCATTGCCAGGGTGATGCACAACTTTAATTGGTAGGTATTCTCTACATTAAATGTACATGTTATAAACAGGTACCTTTTTTTTAAAATGTGGACAAAGCCCTTGATTAGCTAAATAAAATATATGTTTGCAAGTACAATGGAATGTTTAGGTGATGGAGGAGAACAGGTAACTTCATGGTATGCATAAGGGTGCTCAAATTACAGAGGGGTGCCCTTCCCCTTTGTGATAGCCCCCCCTCTACTGTTTTTCGAAGGTCACTGGAGGTCTGTGCTTTGGCTAAAATGGGGGAAAGTGTCGGTTGCTTATAGATTTCATTAAAGATTCCCTGACTTTTCTCTCTGTAATTCAAGTACTATGCACAAAAACTACTTTGGTTTACATTAACATTTTATTTCTTATAGTCTGGTTATAGGAGTCACTGTACCAAGGCAGCAGTGCAGAGGGTTGCTTTATTTGAACTTGAGCCTAGCCTTGACACAGCAGTCCTGTTGGGGCCTCGTGAGTCAATGGATACTTCTACTGTTTTGCAGTATACCTGCCTTTGTGCAATACAGCTATGCTAACCTGCACATCGTAGGGCAGGTCTCATCTGGTTTCCTTTATTCTACTTACACATATGTGCACACACATACACAAACTCACAAATTGCAGAAACTGGGGCATATTTTGACCATTTTGAACAAATCTGCTCATCTTCCTGGTGAGTGTTTTACTAGTATATATTTAACAACCAGTTTCTAACAGTCATTCACATGCTCTAAGATGTTTTACTTAATCAAGACTGTGTCAAAAAAATAGATGGCAGGCAACCTTTTGGGGGGGGGGATAATGCATCAAAGAGGTGGAGAGAGAGGAATGGGGTGATAATTACATATAAGTTAGAGCAGGGGTGTCAAACTCATTTCATATCGGCTGAATAGCATTCATGATGCCTGCTGAGGGCTGGAAGTGATGTCATTAGGCAGGAAGTGATATCATTAAACAGGTCAAAACCAAAAATAAGCACTTTTTCTCACTTAGGAACTCATTAGCTGCAAATGACAGAAGAGAAAACATGCAAATCTTGATCATATTTCAAGATATTGGAGAGCCCAATTTTCAAGTGGTCTGCCCTTTCAGCAGTACTCCTCAGCACTGTTCACCAGCTGAGAGCCTGAGGGCCGAATAAAAAGCTACTGTGGGCCACATCCAGCCCCCAGGGCTTATGTTTGACACCCCTGAGTTAGAGAAACAGGATGGGAACCACTATTTTATTCAGTTTGAAATTTTATAAACCTGAATTTTGTTAAATATATAACTTTGAATGTGTTGCATGATATTTCATTCTGAAAAGTGGACATGCAAGGTACTAAATACTATGATAATCATGTGACGGTCCTTTGTATTCTGAACTACTGGAAATTTTGACTCTGGATTTTGCAGAGGGAATGTGTATTGCTATAGTTCATGGATTGGGTTAGAAAGCATTTCCGTGATGCTTTATTGGAAAGAGTGATTTTGAATCTGTACTTCCAAGATGTTTGGATCATTCTTTGCCCTATTATTTAAACTGACATAGGTTTCATTGTAGTAACAAAAGAAAATACAATAAACATATTGTTAAGCTCTTATACTGTATTTATTTGGGATAGCCTGAATGTGTGAAAATGTTTCTGCTAGTGCTGGTTCCGCCTGAGAAAATAAATAAGTAGCTTTGTTTTTTGAGGGTCTCCTGTAGCTCCCCATGTGCTAACAAATGTCAGTTTAAGTGATTATGTTTGAATAATTAGTCTTATTGTTTATTGTGTTCAGTTTCTAACATGCTTTTGTATTGCTGTACAGGCAAAACTATGTAAAACAATTGCCTGTATATCATAGTTTGTTTTATTTATGAGAAGATGCATCTTGGATTAACAGGGCTATTTGGACTTGGTTTTAGAAGTCCTTATAAAGCTGACAGATCCTTAAAGCACTTCAAACAGTTTTCTCAGAGTGTGGGTTGGGAGGACTTTGACATGATTGCAGTGAACATTTCTCCTTTTAAAGTCTGTGGGATGAGCTGTATGGTAATAGGTAGCTAAAATGGATATTCTTAATTAGGTTGAATGATGGATTTCTGGTGCTTCTGCTGCTGGCCTTTATTTGATTTCATTAATTTCCCCCCCCCCCCATTTTCTGTGCTCCTTGTGCAACTTTTATTTGGAGGATATAGTTGAAAACCAACACTTCTTTCTTCTAACAGAATTATATAATCTAGGTGAACTCTAAATTGGTTTTTCTCAATGTCTGTTGTAAGCATTTATGATAAATTATGGTTTGACCCAATACCTTAGGTTACAGCTGCATCCCACTGGACAAAATCAGATTATACTATTAAAATTAGACTTTATGGCAGAGTTCAGAAATCAAGGGTGCATTCCAAAGGCCTGGTTGGGCCAGCGCAAGCTGGTCCAGAGGTGTTGTGCCACTGCAAGAGAAGGCAGGCTGGCACACAGGTGCACTGGCCTACGGAGGCTGAATTTGGCCTCCAGTGCTCCAGCGCCATGTAAGTTTGCACCAGTCTGCCTCAGCTGGCGCAGAGGTCTGGGGAGGGCAGGGGAAGGGCAGTCTTCGGGTGTTCTGGGGTGGGGAGGGTAGGTGGCAGGCAGCCCGTGAGCAGACCAGGTCTGGAATGGGGGTGGAACCAGGATCCGGCACTTAGGCCAGATCCTA
The DNA here is from genome assembly GCF_035046505.1 of Tiliqua scincoides. Classification (NCBI taxonomy): domain Eukaryota; kingdom Metazoa; phylum Chordata; class Lepidosauria; order Squamata; family Scincidae; genus Tiliqua; species Tiliqua scincoides. The sequence continues at coordinate 64,045,275 of NC_089827.1, forward strand.
CCTCCTTTCCCAGGCGGCCTAGCCTAGTGTTGGTCTGCTTGGATCTGCACCACCTCTTTAGGTGGCGCAGGATAGAATTGGACTGTAAATTGTATGAGTACAGAATAGAGTGCTTTCTGAAGGGAATTGCTTTTGATAATACAGTGGTGCCTCGCAAGACGAATGCCTCGCACACCGAAAAACTCACAAGATGAAAGCGTTTTTGCTATTTTTTCTGGTGACTCGCAAGACAAATTTTTCTATGGCCGTGCTTCGCAAGGCGAATTTTTAAAATTAAAAAGTTGAAGTTTTGTGCTTGAAATTTTTGAAATCCTCTGTACAGCATGTATGCCTTTAAAGAGCACTTAATAAACACTTTGTAAACCAAATTTGACTTTGTTCTGACTTTTTTTGCCCATAGGAACGCATTAATTAAATTTCAATGCATTCCTATGGGAAACCGCGCTTCGCAAGACGAAATTTTCGCAATACGAAACAACTTGCAGAACGAATTAATTTCGTCTTGCGAGGCACCACTGTACTTTAGTATTTTTCTTTGCAATAGCCTTAATGGGTTAAAAAAACCTGGTGAGTAGAATGATGTAAGCGGTAACTGAACACATTCTGTAAATGGTACAGTCAGATTACATCAGTGAGGAACAAGTATAGAACAGCTTCAATCCCTGCAAGTGCCCTGCACTTGTTTCAGGTTAGCCACCTGCATATGAATGAACACATTTATCTATAATCCAGCTGTTAGTAAGTATCGGAATTATTATAGTCAACCCAGTGGGAATGGACAGCTAAAATATAATCTGAATTTGTTTTCTGAATTATTTTAAGGCTTATATTCAGTGATATGTATTACGAATTGTGGGGTTTTAAAGATACTTTCTAGATGTTTAAAACCTACTTGTAAGCCAAAAAGCAATGTTTGTACAGAGTCAAAAAACACTTTTTATAAATTGCCAGCTTTATCCATACTGTAATCAAAATGGTTTAAAAACAGACAGCAATGCTATGGGAGTTTTGGGATTATCCATTAGGAATCTGTTGAGGGTGTGTGTTTACACACAGGTGTCCCCCAATATCCTGCAGGGATATGTTCCGGTATGCCCCCATTGATACCAGAAAGTGCAGAAAAAATGGAACCCTTTATCTCTGCGCCCATTACCTTCTGTTTGTCTTTATTACAGTCACACAAAATGTATCTTGCATTAACTAAACAAGCAGGCAGGCAGCCGCTTACAATTATTGTATGTCTTTTGCTTTAACAAGCAGACAGACAGGTGGGAAGACAGTAGAATGGAGAGCAAACGTTGACGGGAAGCAGGAAGTTAACATTCACTCTTAGTCTCCCTTCTAGCCTGCCTGCTTACTTGTCTGTTTTGTATGGCACTGGTGCTGGCGCATCAGTCAAAACTGGGCAGAAGCTCCCCTGCCTACCACTGCCACCAAGCAGAAGCAGTGCTGAATCCAGGAGAATGCTCAATCTGCAAACCTGTTCCTGCTGAGGGAGTGCAGCCCCATTCAGAACAAGTTGAATGCAGAGAGAGTTTCTTCAGGAGGAGGTGAATCACTGCTTGCTTTAGTACCAGTAACAACTCCCCTTCTGTTGGAGATTATTACCCTCCCCATCCACTCAACCAGCCCCCTCCAGTCCAGGGTCAAAGGGACAAGCATATAGCTTCATAGACCAAAGGATCTTGTCTGCGCTCTCAGGTTGTACAAACCAAAAGGAATCCAATATAACAAGACAAACAAATGCTGTGGGAACATCAACAATTACCTTCAATGTGGAAGTCCAGCTTGTGGCAGATGCAGGCAATTTTATCTGCTAAGTTCCTAGTGAATTTGTCACAGCAAGCAGCAAAATAATTCTCCTCATTTGCTGGCACAGGGTCCGGTGTAACAAGCCCTGAGAAACATTTTTATAAGGCTCAGAATCCCAATTCTGACTTGGCTCTCAGCATAATGTGGAGGTATTCAAGCCCAGTGAACTGCTGGACAGGGCTCCCAGTAAGGGGAATAACCTCACAATAGACTAATGTGATCCTGTCTTCCTGTCCCTGCTGCTGTGGTTGCTATATCACCCGGAAGCCTGGTGGACAAAACTAGGAGAGACCACCCACTCCCACCTCACCCAGCCAGGGCTCCGTAATGCATCCCAGGTCAGCATCTTCTTCCAGAATCCTGGATCTGGCTGATTTTATTTATCCACTGATATGGCATTTAATAACAGCTGCTTCAGATTTAAGAGGTCACTGCCTGAAGCACCAGTGGTCTGAGGACTTGGGGAAGGACCAGAAAGAGGGATAGTCCATCTGTGATGAACCCTTTCCCTGGAATAGCCAGCCCAGTCCCCACCACCATAGGTTCCTCAACCTGTCAGCTTCCTAATGGCAATATCATTCTCCCTCCCCCCAGCCATCCCAAAACATTGTCCCCAGGGGAGCTCACCCCCAAACACACATACCTCACCAGTAATCCACTTCCCTCAACCCAAAAGCAATCCACAGCCTGCCCACCCAGTCCAAAGAACAAGAGAACAGTGTAGAACAGTGTTTCTTAAATGTGGGTCAGGACCCACTTGGTGGGTCACAAACCAATTTCAGCTGGGTCCATTTCATTTCAATATTTTCATTTTTAATATATTAGACTTGTTGCTATCATGGTATGTGACTGCATTTTGGAAAATGTTATAGATCTGAACTTTGAACAGGCCATTATGCATATACTTTTAACAATGATAGTCAATGGGACTTACTCCTCTGTAAGTGTGGGTAGGATTGCAGCCTAGGATTGTTAAAAATGTTCCTGCTTGATGATGTCATTTCTGGTCATGACATCACTTTCGGTGGGTCCTGACAGATTCTCATTCTAATAAGTGAGTCCTGGTGCTAAAAGTGTGAGAACCACTGTGTAGAAGCCTCTCTCTTGCCCAGACCCCTACCAATCAGTCTCCGTACTGATCCAATTCCACCTGCCTGCCCACTCCCTTGCAGAGAATAGGATGGTGGACAAGGCAGCCCCTCACCCTCATGGACAACCCAAAAGTGATAGCATCTCCCCCTTGGGCTCAGCCCAGAGAAATACCCCATACCTGGAAGATGTTACTATCAAAGTGGGGGGGGGGGGGCTTGTTAATGGACCAGATTGTGCTGCTTCTCTACTACTCTGCTCCTGCCCTCAGCAAAAAACAAAGGGCTTGCTAATAAGCTGCAGAGGTCACTCAACTAGGAGGGGCTCTGGGCTGCACTGATTAAACCCCTGGTCAGCCTCACCCCTGGAAGATGTTACAATCCAAAAGAGATGGGGTTTCCTACAGGCCCGACAATGCTGCTGCTACTGGCTTGATTGTACTGCCACTTCCCTCCCACCAAAAAAGCAGAAGGGCTGTTGGGAGAGCACAGGCTGTTTTTGTTGTCTGCAACCAATAACCTGGTCACTCACCTGTTACTAATACTACTGTTTCTGCTGTTGGCTTTCTGATTTACTCAACAAGCAGAGGGCTGATGCTGACTGCTGGGGAGTGGGGATTGGCACTGTCCTCCGTGGCATTACTTGAGCCACAAACCCTTTGGTTCTTGTCTTTTGGCTTGTGCCAGCCTCTCACATCTCTGGCCAGCAGAGACTTAAGTACCTTCTGAACCAAGGGGGTAGAGCGACAAGCTAGTTATCCTAGGAGGTTCACAGTCACGAGCCCCCTCTTTCCCCCAGCCTTCCTTCTCCTGTCATATGTTGGTGCAGAAGGAGAACTGTGTCCCAGTATTTCTCAGAAAACTCCATCAGAGAGTCTGAAAGGGATGGCTCAGCAGTGATCTGCTAAAAGACTAATTTAGCTGGGAAGAACTACTACACTGTTAGAACGGTGACATCAGGCAACACGTGCCATCTTTCTGTGTTTTGAATGTACCAGTGTTCTGTTGCCGACTCTTTTCTGTGCATTATTCAAGTATTAGATGTCTTTCAGTTATTTTAACATTATTCTTCCCCATGTGTTGTCACGGACTGACACGAATACCCATAATGATGATGATCTTTGTCTGACTACTGTAGTAATGATCAGCTTTCTCACCAAAGAATAAGAAAATATTTTTTCCTGTGGCTGTTCATTTACCTCTGTTGATTTTTAGATTGGAGTAAATGATTATGGTAGACCGTACAGGTGAGGCAGTATGAAAGCCATCATTCTTACAGGCTCTGAGCCAGGCAGAGCACTGACTAGTCACATAGATCTTTCTCATTGTTGCTGGTTTGATCCTTTTCTGACTGATTTTTTTCTTTAATCTGAAAACTGCACACAGTTGCCAGTGAGCTGTGGTCCACTAAAAGGTTTTCTTGCCTGTTTGTTAGCTGTTCTAATGATTGACAGCAAAGCTTAATTCAACTTCTGAGGCATCTACTTGCCAGTCTGAAAAATACACAAAGATTAATTATAGAAAAGTCTAGCAAAGTCAAGGCCTGAATATGTTTTCTGTCCTATAATTAACATTGAGATAAAGCTCACAAAATACAGTAATTATGTGTCATCTTTTATGTCAGCATTCCATCATAACCATTCCTGAAATTTTTAGCAGTACATTCACTACTATTAATAGCTATTGATGCTATATTGCATGAGCCGCTTTAACAGAACTTAGTATTTAATACAGGCCAATCTGAATTGAGAATCCCTGCTTCTCCAATACCATTTTTGATAGTTTTGCAAGTAAAGAGAATAAAAACCATGCAGAGGAAGGCAACCACTTTTCTGTAAAAGTGCATCGACTTTCATAAAACATCCTTTGCAGCCTGTTGAAACGCCCCTCCCTGCTAGTGAATGTGATTCATATTGGAGTCTACACAAAAAGACTACAGGATTTTTCTGTAGACTTGTTTTCTAGCAGCTTGCAAAGCTGAAGGTTATGGATATTTGTGATGAGCATCTGCAATGTGGGTTTTACGTCATGATCTCAAGCTAATCTGGCAGTAGTAGTACTCGTAAGAAGGCAGTTCTTCAGATGGGACCAGGCAAATACAAAAATCAGGCTAGAGCTTTTCCCTTGTCTTTTCTTTTTTTGCCATGAACATTATTGAATCTCTGCACACTTCTAGTGTTAGATGTGGCAGAAATTGAATTCGTTTTCACTGGCAAGCAAATATATTTATTGATCACTAATATAGTTGGGGATATTTGTTTTACGGCTAATGGCGGATATCATGGTGATGGTTCTTGATCATTACATCTTATTTGGGTCTTAAAACTCTAGAAATTCCATTGTTGAGTGGAATTTTTCTTTGATCATTTGTAAATTATAATTTATCAATGGAAGAGCTTCCTCTTCCCCTGCCCAAGGACTTGCAAAGCTGTCTTTAGAAAGATCCTATGTGTCTCCCCACCACTTGGTCTGTGGAATTTAAAGATATAGCCTTGCATGAAAAACATCCACAAGGAAGTAACAACCATACCTTCCCTCTACTGTAAAAATAAGCCCCAGAAATTGACAGAATTGGGGGCTCTAATCCTAAGGATCTCATTGTAGTCTAACTCTGAATGTACTTGATTTTAAGTGCTATAGAGCCTGTAAAAACACTATCTTCATTGAGTATAGCACACGACCAACTTCTTCTGTGAAGTGTCTTCTACAGTGTACACTCTGCCAACACCTCTTGTACTGTTTTACTCTTTGTTTTAAAAAGTTGTTCTGCTCATTGATGCACAAAAGGGATAAGTCATAAATTCATGTCCTGTGACATGATTTTCACCTAAGTGTGTTTTGTTATTTTGAATGACTTTCTGTAACTGTTGACTTGTTTAAGCACAAGAATTTAAAAATTAAACTGGCAGATATTTCCACTTAGTTAAGGGAAATCTCTGAAGTAACTTTTTGTTGTTCTTGGTCTGCTTTGTGATCATACGTCTAGCAGTGCTGTTTGAAACACTCTCAGATTTGGAACTGATCAAGGTGAGCTAATTGTGCTTCTGAAAAACTAGTTCGCTGCAGTTCCTAATAGGAAGAGGCTTTGTTATTTTTTCTAGCTCTTCCTTTCTATATGATTCTATTCTTCTTTACCCCTTACTTTGATTGAGATCTAAAAAGAAAGTAATATTTCATGTGCAATAAACTTGCGCTAGCATTTAAGGCACTTGGTCATGGTGAGAGAGACTCTTATAAATTGAGGTTGATCCCTTCCTTCCTTTGCAGTCTCAAGACTTGTGCACAAGTCCTACCAGAGGTATTGGGAATAGGGCAAGGGTCTTCACTTCCACTCAGCACAAAATGGATTTATTTACAGTATTTTTATCTCACCTTTCTCTCCTTTTTCCTCACTTCCTTCAGAATTTCCTGTAAGTGTAGGAGTATTCAGGGATTGTACTGGGATTGAACAGTCACTAGGAAGTAATTTGGTCATTGTTACTTGGTGACCAAATTTCTGGTACCCCCCCTTTTTTTCTTATCTTTCTTTTATCCTCTATGGGATTCCTTGATTGGAATCCTTTATGTCATTACTCCTTCAATTTTTTTACACAGATTGTGTGGGAGAGCTAGAAAATAATTATGTATTCTGATTGCTAAAGAAGGTGTTGGAAGAATAAATTCCTCTATACAGGGAATTCAAAACTTGTTAGCTATGTTCCCTTGGCAAATGATCGTGTCTAGAAGCTCTCCCCAAGTTGACTCCCACTTATCTCACATTTTGTGGGCAGACAATCTCCCATCACCATCCTTAAGATCAGTCAAGTGGGTCTTTATAGTACCACCCACATACCAAATTGAGACACAAGGACAAGTAGAGGAATATATCAGGTGACCATTATCAAACTTCAATTGCCTCAGGGTCCTTCCAAAATGGAACCTCTAAGACTTTGTGTTAGTTTTGAGTTTTTAAAAGTTGAGGCTGAGCTGTAGTGGAAGTGTATTAAACTACAGTTTCACAGTATTTTAGTTTATACACACACACACACACACACACACACACACACAATAGCCGAGAAATTCTGAAATGACTCCCTTTAAGCCCTAAAATGTGTTAATATAAAAACTTTCTTATTTTAATAGGCTTCCGTAAGCCAGGCATATCGCTGATAGAATGAAAAAGTTCAAGAGGAGACTTTCGCTAACATTGCGTGGGAGCCAGACCATTGATGAGTCACTTTCTGAACTGGCCGAACAAATGACAATTGAAGAAAACAGCAGCAAAGATAACGGTAAATATATTTGCTCCATTAAAAATGTAATCAAGTATTTAGGAAAAATAGCATGCCTTTATTGGCAATATCAGCACTACATTTTAGGTCATGAGTTTGGAAAGGGTTTTGACCTTTTATTTTAGTTTAATATAACTTTTCAACCACTTTTGATAAATTCTTCTTTGTATATACTGGCTGGAATTTATTTATTTGATAAATAAATCATTTATCAAATTTCAAATGAATTTCAAATGAAAATTTATTTGATAAATAATGTGTCTTTCAGTGTATTATTGATTTGAACTGAATGTCTTTAAAGTGCATGTGTGTTTAGCTGCTAAATAAGGTGGCATTATAACATTGAATTCCAAAAACATAATGTCATTTTGTACCTACTTAGTACTACAGTATTGCAATTTCTGTTATGTTTAGAGTAGTGGCAGTTAGTCATTTGTTGAATTATGAAATGGGCAGCCCAATCCTAACCCTTGCTGGAACAGGGAGGCCAGCTGTCTTTCCCCTCACCCCGGGTAAAGCCACAGCAGCCCCACTGGGGCTGCTCGGATCTGTCCCACCTCAAGAGGTTGTACAAATCTGAGCAGTCCAGAGCTGCTCCGGGCTGTTTGGGACCAGGGTTAGGATCCAGCTCAGCTCTTGCCCGCCTGCCCTCCCCCTGCCCAAAAATGCCTCCCCCCTCTGCCTCTGCCTCTGCCTCTGCCTGCCTGACTTAGCCAGTGTGGGCTTACCTTTGTGCTGGACCCTCAGGGCTTGGGCTGGCGTCCAGAGGCTCCCTGCCCTCTTAGTGGCTCAAAAGTGCTTTATGGCACTTTTGCGACACCATTGGGCTGGTGCAAGCGACTTCTATCGGCCCATATGCCAGTAAGTCACTGACAGTAAGTCACTTACCCATATGCCATATGCACTCACAGTCTCATATTACACTTTGTTTTCACAGTTTCGTAGTTGCCCAGAATTTTTACAAATGCACAGTTTTGCCTGAAAAGCAGAAGATTGATCTGTTAAACCCTTGGATTCTTAGAAGTACAGTTGCATGCTTGATGAACCCAGTCTTGCTATTAACTTTAACTTGTAGTATGACAGAAGGGACTGTAACTGTACAACCCAGTATCTCACAGTCGTTCCTTGACTACCAGAGAGTTTTCAGAGTTTCAAATCCCTCTCCTAAGATGACTCAATTCTGCAGTAACAACTTGACCTTTTAATTAATTTATTATTAATTCAAATATTTATCACCACATTTTGAATAAAAGTGTCCAAGACTTCTAGCTAAATATATTGAAAATAGTATAAATTGTATTAAGATACCAAATTTTTTAAAACTCTATAAAAATGAATTAGTAGCATAGTGAATCAGAGCTGCAGAAATAAGGAGAAGAGGTAATCAGGACATAACCTAAAAACCCTCTGGAAGATGCTTTGGCTTGGCATCTAAATCTAATAAGGAAAAAAACTAGTTATGTTTCTTCTGCCCTTTAAAAGGTATGTATATTCCTTCAGCTTGTGGTATCTGGCACTTTATGATTTGGAAATCTCTATTAACCCATTTCTGCCCAGCCCACAGGTGTACACATTTGATCCCTGTTGCATATATGCAACATTGGGCAGAAATGGCTTAACCAACAGCACCTAACAGCTTCATGCATATAGTAAAAGCTTCAGGGCTTAACTACAGTACTGGAACCTATTCATTTACATATGTTTACTGCTTACCATGTGGACAATATCAAAACTTCAGTCTAAGGCTATCATGCATTTTGTAAAAGAAAAAAAACAACTGATTCCATTGGCATAATTCAGATTTCTGGGACAATGAAGCATTTCACTCCATTCAATACTACTGTTTATGTCCAAGATTTCCACCTGAAATACCTTGAGATCCTCATGGTACCAAAGAGACTCAGTGTTATCCATTCTATTCTAGATCTATGGAATGTCAATGCTTTCATCTAGATCAAAAACTTATGTTTGATATAAATATCAAACATTCTGACATTTTTCTATGAAAGAGCTTGGTTCGCAACCATAGATTCAAAGGATGCCAGTTTCCATGTTGCAATGTGTTCACAGTAGTGGAAGAATTTAAACTTTGCAGTCAGCACCAAGTGCTTTCAGGATTCCTTCCCTTGACATTTCCACAGCACCAAAGGTGTTTACCAAGTGTAAGGCTATGATCACAGCATTCCTTTGGTGTCAAAATATAATGGTTTTCCATTAACTGGGGGATTGTAGTATACCAGAAGAGCTCAAGCAACAACTCCTAGACTTCTCTCTGACCCTGTTAACACCCCTGGCCTATATATCCAAAAATCTGAGCTGGAACTAACTCAGGGTATTTAGTTCATAGGAATCCTACTGGATTATGCACACTGCTGTTCCTATCTCTCAAAATCGAGGGATCAGACTGCAGTGTTTCCATTTCCAAAGGTCAGTGTTCCAACCTTCCTGTCAGGCCCCCTAGACTTGGGTCACTGAGCACCTACTGCCACAGCCATCTCATTGGCACATCTGCAGATTAGACCCATACAAAAAAGTTGATATTCAAGCCTCAGGTGCATAGTCAACACAAGCTGTGAATCATTCTGGATCAAATTAATATTCCCTGCAATAGTGGACTTTTCCTACCAGTCTCTTCAAGGGTTCCTGTCTATTTCAACATACCATCCAGAATAATTGACGTATTGCTACAGAGCTCCCTGCAGTTTCCTCAATATCAGTGGGGCTTTTCCACTGCAGTAGGACAGTTCACATAACTGTAGAGTTTGCCATCTTCAAAGCACAGTGCATCTTTTCTACCATATGTGAAAGGTCATGTAGAACAGATTCTAAAGGGCAGTACAACAACCATGTACAGAATTTCCCCTACTTAAGGACATTCAACTTAAGAACTTTCAGGATACAAACTTTCTTGGCCATATGTCCTTAGATGGCATTAACACCAATTCCGAGCGTTCTCAAATGTTTCCCATCTTATTCCAACCTTCCCCAGGGGGCTCTGTTAGCCTGCTTTTCAAGGTAAGACCACACAACATAACATATAGTATTGTAGGCAACGAAGGGCGCAGTCCTAACCCCTGGGCCACTTGCGCCAACCCGACGATGTTGCCAATGTGCCTTAAGGCATGTTTGCATTGACTTGTCTGGGATCCAGGCTCGGCACAGTAAGATTGTGTTGGTCAAGTTCGGCCAACACAGGTCTGGGGGAGGGAGGAAGCGGGAGGGAGGTATTCCGGGGTGACGGGAGGACAGGCAACAGGTGTTCCCAGGGCGAGTGAGCGGAAAGCAGGAGGCATGGCCGGGACCCGGCAGTTATACTGGATCCTAGCCCCTTTTCCTGGGCAGTGCAGAGTGGCTCCAGGCTGCTTCACTCTGTTCGAATCTGTTCCACCTCCTGAGGTGGTACAGATTCAGGTAGACCCATTGGGGCTGCTTTGGCTCTCACTGAGGTAAGGGGGAAAGTTTCCCCTTGCCCCTGGCTAAGCCACAGTCGGCCCCAAACTTGCGCTGGATACTGCACAGGCCCATTGGCCTGTCTGTTCCAGCATAAGTTGGGATTGCGTTGTAAGTCTATCTCCATAGTTTGACAGTTTCCTAAGAGAATCACTAGCTTCCTTAATAGCACATTTCACCAGAGTGGTTTCTTTCCCTGCTATAATCTTGAGGGGTGTTCTGCTCCCAGAGCTCTGCAGGTGAGTAGCATTGTCTTATGCCATTGACTTTTGTCAAGCAACATCCCCTGGACTCATGGTTGAGAGCTGATGCTTTGTTTGGGCATGCTGTTCTGCAGTACATCTTCTTCACTAGTGTGACTGCACAGAAACCACAAAGGAAGAGGATATGTTGCTTACCTGTAACTGTAGTTCTTTGACTGATCATCTGTGCAGATGTTAACCCATCTTGACTGTCCCCTCTGCAAGCCTGGCTTCAACTGTTGGATCACTACAATTTGAACTTGGGAGTGATCTGATAGGAACTCAGGAATTGGATCTTCTTCCCAACCTCAAGGTACAAGTTGTGCATGGGGTTTCCTCGACCTAAGAGCAGGGGCAGAACACTCAACCAGCCTCTGGCAGCTTCTGAGGTCAGTTCTGCGCATGCACAGAAATCCACTATTTGTGCCTGCACAGATGCCCGCGTGAAGAATTGTAGTTATAGTTAACTAATGTGTCCTTTGACTTGCCATTATGTAACTAAAGTAAATTCTCATCCTACCTTGCTATAGGCACATATAGGAATATTTGGTTCTATGTGTTTATGGCTCCCATAGAAAAGTTGCTTCTAAAGTCAATGATAGGACTGACACATCATGCCTTTGAGTACAGAAACCTGCTGCTCATACACGTATTTAGGAACTAAAACCTTGTGGGAAGGCAAAACAAATCAGAGCAGAAGGGAAGAGAACGTTCTGCGTGTGCGGAAGAGTGTGTAGGAGGGACAAAAGTGGGGGGAGGGAAGGCCAGTGCAAAGTACTCCAAGCAAACAGATAATGAGTGTAAATGACAAGCCTGATCATATTTTTTGTCAAGCCAGAAGTGCAGTAGCTTAACCCTAGGAAATGAGATTTAACTCTACCTATACTACTGAGTATGTGTGCTTGACTTTGTTTAGCATGTGACTGAGTTGATATTTACACATTTTCTGGGCTCCAGTTTGCATCAGCATGAAAATTCAAAAAATCCAATTTGTTAATTGTAGGGAATGAATAGGGGAGAAACCAGAAGATGCATTCTATAAATGTTCCCATTCTTCAATTGAGAATATAATACAACATTTATTATTCAATTTATTATTCACTAAGCTCTCCAGGCTCTTAAAATAAATTAACTGTAATCCTTAAAACAACCATGTCAGGGAGGGATACCATCATACAGGCTGGGTTAGAGTGAGAGAAAACATGGTGCATTTGCCAAGCCCAATCATACTCTCAATTTACTACTACACAGTAGACAACTTAACTGTCATTGAAGAACTCTTGCATTATTTTGAGCATAGTTGAAACAACTCACTCCCATAATTGTACTTCTTTAGTGTGCAGTGATAATTCAAGAGCCGAGTTAAGAAATATCGACTCCCTTCTCAGTTCAGTTTGCATTTGGTAGCTCTAGGAAATACGTTTTATGCTGTTGCAGGGTTAGTTTCTAAAATAGTAACTGTTCTTTAAAATTGTATTGTTAATTCAAAATGCACAAATTAGCTTCATAATACTAATGCAGTCATGCTTTTCTATCCTGTTTCAAACCCCACAACTAAACATATTCACCCTTATTGTTCAAAATATTTAGTAAGTCTTAGGTAATTTTCAAATGTCAAAACATTTGCTTAGTGTCTAAACATAGAACTAGTGTGGGCTGTTGTCATGGTATTTGAACACACTTCTCCATTGAGAAATGCGGAATGGCCCAGGGCAGAATTTCCCCGTTTTCTAGGGCAGATGTCCACCTGCAGTTGAGTAGCTGTTCCATGTTTATCTGTAGTTCAGATCAGCTCTTTGTTTCTTAAGATTGTAACTAATGCAGGCTGACATCTTATGATGTCCTCAGAGTGCAGATTTTATTTAAAAACTCAAGCTGAATAATAGTTAGATTCTATGGGTAGAATTTGCACAGAATAGTCTTTCCTGGTTTTGGGAAATACGAGGGTCGCCCAGAAAGTAATGCACCACATTTTTTTTCTTCAACAATTATTTATTGAACACAGTGAAACTTACACACAAGAAAGAATGATGTTTCTTCTACACTCCCTATTTTTCCACGTAATCTCCGTCCAGTTCTATGGCCTTCCTCCAGCGAGACACAAGGGCATGTATGCCCTGTTGGTACCACTCCTTGTTCTGGTCACGAAGCCATTTCTGCACTGGGCGAATCACCTCTTCGTCATCCTCAAAATGTCTTCCGTGAATGGCATCCTTTAATGGCCCAAACAAGTGGACGTCTGAGGGAGCTAGGTCAGGGCTGTAGGGTGGATGGGGTAACACAGTCCAACCCTGTTTAGTGATGTGTTCCGAAGTCCTCAAACTTGTGTGAGGCCGAGCGTTATCATGTTGAATCAAACATTCACCTGGGTTGTTATGGCGCCGAAGTCACTGGAAGCACTTCTTGAGTTTGGTTAATGTCTTCACATAAGCTTCAGAATTAATGGTGCTGCCTCTTGGCATCACATCAATGAGTATGACGCCCTCACAGTCCCAAAACACAGTGATCATGACCTTACAGTTGCTTACAGTTACAGACCTTATAGTTGCATGACCTTACAGAAGCAGTTGCTTTGAATTTTTTCTTCTGTGGAGATTGAGGATGACGCCATTCCATCGACTGTCGTTTTCTTTCGGGCTCAAAATGGTGAACCCAGGTTTCATCACCTGTCATAATCCTGGACAAGAACGCTTCCCCCTCATCTTCAAAACATTTCAGCAACTCAGAAGAAATGTTTTTTCTGAGAGATTTGTGGTCCACCGTAAGACAGCGCGGAACCCATCGTGCACACACTTTTGAGTAATCAAGAGCACGGATGATTACACCCACACTTCCTTTGCTGATTGACAGCTTCAGCACCAACTGCCTAGTCGTTATGCATCGGTCCTCGCGAATGAGCACATCAGCAAGCTGTGTCTTGTCAGGTGTGACAGCCGTGGATGGCCAGCCCGAACGCTGCAAATCTTGGAGCTCTGCCGAACCGCCTTCTAATGGCCTCACCCTCTGTGCCCAGCGACTAACCGTACTTCTGTCGACTGCAGATTCTCCATAAACTGTACACAAACGTTTGTGAATGTTCCCAACAGTTTCTTTCTCTGCAGTGAGAAATTCAATGACGACCCGCTGCTTGTAATGTACATTACTTACAGACGCCATTTCGAAACACTGCTGCAGCTACGCTATCTGTCTGAAGAAACCAAAAATTTGTGTGCGCACTCCTGAAAATTCAAATAATGTATATCTAAAGTTTCACATTCGTACCATTACTGTAGGCTGAGAAAAAAAATGTGGTGCATTACTTTCTGGGCGACCCTCGTAGAACTGAATGTTTTCTTTTTTAGTAAAGAAATCCCAAGTGTATGATCTTGAAGAACGTTCAAAATGAACCTATGTTCTTTAATGCAAGCATATCACGTGTGCTACAAGGCTGTCAGGCCCAATTTAAGCACACTATTGCATGGGAAAGAAAAAACTCAGCCTTGTGGCTTCTAGACTCCCAGTCATTCTTTGTGCCATGGTTAACATGCCAGTGCTGTGCTTGCCCAGGCTACAGATTTTTGCATGTTAAAATTGCATGCACCATAGAAGTAGCCCAGTTCAAAGAAGACCTTAGGTACTTGCTACATCACACAGGTAAATTCTTCTTATCTGGTGTTCCATTGAAATTAGATATCTGTTGAACATTTTTAAGCCTTCTATGACCTCAGATGATCCATTTGTTATTTCCAGATCTCTGCACAATTCAGGGGAAGGCATCTTTCTCTCCTCTAATTTTTGGTGCAATTTTTTAAGATTTTAGTTTGCTTTTTATGTTAAAACCAAGTAAGTTCCCACATAAAATGCTCCTGCAGGTGAGACTTTTCAATGCTTGGTGGCAGAGTACACTGTACAGAGGAATATTAGCTTACAGGGTACTACAACTGTAAAGGTTTTTAGAACTTCTTTATTATCCCACTGAAAGTCAGTACTTCAACAGGTACAGTTCTTTTGCCCTTATCACTCCCGTATGAATCCTTGTCTGTCAAGGACCCTGACAGTTAAACTTAGAATCTCTGGGTCTGGGCATGGACCTAACCGAGTGAGCTACTGTAGAGTGTGTGCATATGCTCAGATCTTGGAGCCCTCTTTGAGCAATGGGAATGTGCAGCATCTGCCCTTGTGACTGGCAGGCAGAATGAAGTCCCTGGATTAAATTCTAGCAGCTTTTGCAACTTCTTAATTTATCACAGTTTTTTAAAATTATTGGTTGTGGACTTGCAGTCGCATTCAAAATGGGATAAATTGCCATATGCTGCCAGCTGATCTGTGAGAAACCTTTAGTGTAGCTTTTTCATTGGAGTACCGGGTGGTTTGTCTTGATAACTATTGAGTTTTCTGTTCTACAGTGTATGGTCTTTTATAATATCTTGCATTCATCTACATTTTTCCCCTTAAATGACATTGTGAGGAAGTGGGGTGTGGCAAACCTTTGATCCTCTTTGGCCTCAATCATGGGAAGGAGGTTACTCACATCCTGTCACTTCTGCTCTTTAGCTTTTGGTTTTCTTCCTGATTTAGGAGATCTATAGGGCCACTTACTTTCTCTTCCCTGTTATATGCAGCTTTCCAGTTATGCCTGCTTCCTGCCTTCCTTGCCTGGCTTGTGAGTACACCCTTACTCATGAGCAGGTTAAATGCTTATGGGGAGGCCTCCCTGTGATTCAGTGGAACAGCCTTCCTGGGGAAGCTGACTTTCTATTGCCCCTGGCAGGCCCAGCACTTCCTCTGTAATTTCCCCTCTCCACTCAGCCTTCCATCTTCTGCCATCCTGGCATTGACCCTGTTCCCATAACAGGGAACATTGACAAGATGGACCCCTATAGGAATGCTGATCACTTACCCTTAAATTCATAGTGGTGCCTACAATACTCTTAGGGCCCAATCATATCCAACTTTCCAGCACTTTTGCAGTTGTGTCAATAGGGCATTTGCTGCATCCTGTGGTGGGGAGGCACTCATGGATGGTAAGGGAATGTTTGTTTCCTTACCTTGGAGGACTGCATTGTGGCTGCATCAGCGCTGGAAAGTTGGATACGATTGGGCCCTTAATGTCCTAAATAGTATTCAATATGATAATTTTTTCCCCAAATAAACTCAAAACTCCCAAAAGCGTGTTAGGGTAATTATCTCAGAAATTAACTAAATGTGGAAGTGCATCAAGGATATTGCACAAATATATGTTCAGACAGGACTCCTATCTTTGTACTTATATGTGTAGCATGTATGCTTATGTGGTGCAGGAATAAATATTGAGGGTGCCATTTAAACATTATTCTTCTGAATTCTTCCATGGAACTGATAAGCCAATTTTTCTGTTCTAACGTACCTTTTAACCTGGCTGTAGATTCCATGGTAAGGTTTCACTGAAATATGTAATGTAGGGCTTACTGTTGCTTGTGTGTGTGTCTCATTGGATCTCCTTTGAAATTGATCCAAAGGCCACACACAATATAGAGGTTGTCCCTCATTATCCACTGGGGTTCCATTCCGGAACCACTAGTGGATAAAAAAAATCTGTTGATAAAAAACAGTGAAAAAATAGATTTAAAGACCCACTGCTCCTAACGGTATATGGTTCTGCCTTGCCATCTGCAGGGGTTTAATTCTGGGATTCCTTGCTGATACCATAAAATGTGTTAGATGAAAGCAGTTTAAAAAAAATTATGAAGTGCATCCCTTTACAATTGTGGTTTAAAACAACTTTTCTTACTGTTGTAGAAAGGTTGTCAGTAATTAGAACCCCCGCTTTTTCGTGGCTCAGTTAAAGAAAAATATGATCACTTGCATGACTATCTCGGTACAACAGTAAGAAAAGCAGTTTTTTAAAACTATGATTTTAAAGGGATGCGTTTTTCCCCTTCTCCAGAGATCAGCACATTCCTCCTCAATTGCAGTGGCCATTCGTGTTGAGTCAAATCCGTGTATAACAAGGTTGGACCTGTATAGCTAGATACTTTGAATATATTCAGTAAGAGAGCTGAATATATCAATATCTTTAGAATTGCTCTATCTCCTCACTGCCAAAGTGCTTTGTGTCAACAGCTTACCTATACAAAATGCTTCCTGATCTTGTTCCCTAAGCAACCACTTCATCCTGCTTTGAGGGAGGATGTTTCTGTTCTTTGAGGCTCTCTTGTTTCTGTTGCTTTCCTCAGTTCTGTATTATGAAGCAAATGAGAGCTGTGTTACCTGTCCAGCCTCCCTCTCTGTCAACAGTTATTGCTGTATAATTTAAGGTTCCCATGGGTCATCTTGATCTGATTTTTCTTAGTATATTTTAGTTCTTATCTGAACAGATTAAGATTGTGGGTAGATACCAACGTCTTTTAGCAGATCATAATATCCTATTGTAGTGAGCATTTGCCAGGAAAAAGTCCTTTGGAGCTTTTTGACACACAAAAAATAAAACTGGCTATTTTCCTGGCTGGCTAGATTCCAGAATCTGTAAAAGTTAATCATCTAGATTCTTTTGTGAGATCTGTGGGCAAGCAGTAAAATGATTTCAGTATAAGCAGCTGCCCAATAAATACGGACCAGGGAGCTGAACCATCACAAAATGAGCCCAGTTCTGTTTCTTTAGACATTTGGTAAATGGAAGCAATATTATCCTGGCGCACACCAGTGCCACTGAGATCCACCCCATCCCTCCCTGGTCTGCCCCTGAAACATCCGCACCACACCTGCAACACACTCCCTCTGCCAACTTTTTGAGGTTGATGCAGCTGAGGGTCTGTGACGGTCTGGCTCTGGAGCTGCTGCCACTATGGACTGGCCAAGCAGCAGCTTCCTCTTCACAAACTGGCCCAGTGGCGGTGCACTCCACTCTTTGTTGCCAGGCTTTTGCAACAGTGGGATGCTCCTTCCGCTGTCACAAATAGGGGATAGGATTGTATGGATCATTGTAGCCAGATCTGCTTTTTTCAGGAAGAACCACAGCTGGCATACCAACCAAAGCTGGGGAAAAGGCACTCCTGACCACAGCTGCCACCTGCCCACCCAGAAGCAAGGCTGTGTCCAGGAGGACACCCAGCTAGTGAACCTGATCCTTCAAGGGGAGTGAACTCACATTCAGAACAGGATGTAACCCCATCCTGAGGCAGCTTTACTATTCTCCAGTAGCACTTCTGTCTTGTCTGGATTAAGTGTTTGTTTATTAACCCATATCCAAACTTTCACAGCCCCCCTAGCAATGATTCAGAACTGCTACATCCTCCTTAGAATCAAATGGAAATGAGTAGAATTGGGTGTGATCAGCATATTGATACTGCACCCCAAGCCTTTGAACAGCCTCTTCCAGTGACTCCATATACTGTAGATATTAGCATCAGGAAAAGATAGGCCAATGGCCAAGGGATTGAATAGTAGTCCATCAGTACCATCTTCTGAGCTTCTACTTGACTAATAGGAGCAGAGTCCCTGTAAAACAGTGCCCTCCAACTTTATCCCTGTTACACAATCCAGGAGAATACCATAGTATCAAAAGCTGTTAAAAGATCCAGCATACTCAACAGGAATGCACTCCTCCTTGTAGTGTTTGGCTTACGTTGTCTGTCAGAATGTCCCAGGCTTTTTACAGTACCAGGCCTAAAAGCAGACTGAAAAGGATCAAGATAATCATGATATCCAGGAAACCTTAAAGTAGGATCACCACTACCCAGTCTGTCAACTTGCCTAGAAATGGTAAATTTGAAATTGCCTGGTAATTACAGAGGATGGCATAATCCAGGGAGAGATTTTTAAAAAGTAGTCTTGCAACAGCCTCTTTCAGTACAACTGGCACCCTGCACACTCTTAGGGGAGGCATTAACAATTTCTGCAGCCTCCACACAGGGATCTTCCCTGGTTGCTTTAAGCAACCAGGATGAACAAGGGTCCAGCAGACATAAGGTTGGCCTCATACCTTCAAGTAACCTGCCCACATCTTCAGGCTGAAGATTGGAACAGATCCATCAAAATATGGCAAGCAGATGCCATAGAAAAAGAGTACTACTCCCTGTATAGGATGTCTGACAAGACACTTTTTCTGCTTCAGAGAAGTGAACAGGAATTACTGAACATTACTATTTAATGAACACAAATAGATTGTAGTTGAGCAACAAATAGATTATGGCTGAGTGTCTTCAGATCCATTAGCATTGGCCTAGTCATTGAAAGCCTTTCACTACACGCTGGAAGTGTTTGCATTTGTTATTAATCTGAGCATAGTGAACCACTTAATCATGCTTCACCATGTCTGGTGCTGTTGCTGTAAAAGATAATGCAGAACATGATATTAGCATCTTAGTTCATTTAACATTCTGAAAATATAGCTGGACAACACCAGATGCTTCATGGTCTTCCAGGGCAAGCTATACACACCAAATGCTTCATGATCTTACAGAAATATACCCAGAATATACCCAGAAATATGTCTACCCAGAAATACGTCCCACTGTATTCAGTAAGTGTGTCCCTGGGATGTTCTGCATCATAAACAGTGCACAGCTGCTGTTAATGGCATGATACTGCTGAGTGCGAAGGAGTCCCCAGCAGAAAATCATCACAAAATTAAAAAAAATAGCAATACAGGTTGAGACTCATTATTTGTGTGGGTTCCGTTCCAAGCACTCACATGGATGGCAAAAACACATTATAGCAAATCATTATACATGGATTATATGTATAATCCATTATACATGGATGGCAAAAACACATTATAGCAAAAAAACAAAGTTTCTTTGCTCTGGTGATTTAAAAACAGCCTTGCTGACCTTTTGACTCTAAGATAAGAGTCATTAAGAAGACAATCCATCAATCAGTCCTCCTCCAAGTGCTTCACTCGGTCCCTCCCTTCACCAATGCAAAGCTCTCACCTTTCTTTCACCTGCTCAGGGGGAAGGGAGGGGTCCGCTGGAGAAAGAAGGATTGTTGGATTGTCAGCCAGCTGCCCTCTTTCTCTCTCATTAAGGAGGCTACTGTTAAAGGACTGTTCAGTTTTTTAAACTGATTTTAAAGGGATGCATTTTCCCCTCCTCCAGGGATCAGCACATTCCTTCTCATTTGCAGGGGCCATTCATGTTGAGTCAAATCCGTGTATAAATAGGCTGGACCTGTAGTATGGAACAGCAGAACCAGTTAAAAAGAAAACCCACATCTCCAGCATAAAATCAATTCAGTTTGAAGACCTGTCTAAACAAAGCGATTTTCACCAACTTGCAGAAGACCAAGACATATAGAGATAGGTGGGGCCTCCCAAGGAAGACATTGTAGAGCTTGAGTACCACAGCTGAGAAGATCCTCTCCCTCAGTAGGCAACAGGATGCAAACTATAGCAGCCCTGACAGGTGTTAAGAATATAATGCCAATAAAGGTAGTAGCAAGTACTAGGTAGCTGTCAGAATTGAATTTTTTGCTTGAATAATGCTGATCAAGGTTAAAAATCTAAGACTTTATAATATTGGACACAGGGGTCCTTGTTTCATCCTGACCAATTACTATAGATTGCCCTCTGGGAATTGTTATATTTTATAATTATATATATAATTGTTATATATATAATTGTTCTGGGAAGAACATATAGAATTGTTCTTCTCTGCCCTCTTCTAGTTGTGTTTTGTCTGGGATGGGTAGAATACTGAAGAGGCACTTCAGCAGAAGCTTCTTCCCCATTAATCCACCTTGGGTCTGGTCTTGAAGTTAGGTGCTAGGTGGTTGGGCTTCCCCCTGGTCCTAGCTTAGGTGATCACTCCTTTAGAGAGGTCAGAGTATGTGAAAGCATTGGGCTGGTTTGGACAATAGTTTGAATCAATTTCTCCTGTCATGCTGGGAAAGAGCATGGCTGCATGCATTCCCTCCCTTCCAACTGAGGCACTGTACTACTACTCTCTGATCACATGGGGAAGGGCAGTTTTTATTAGCTGCTCCTAAAAACATGAAACAAATACTGCTTTAAAGTAGTACTCCTCGCCCCCTGTAATAGCAGGATTTGATTCTTATATCTTCCAGCAATTGAATGTGCTATTTTATGTAACATGTTTCACCACTGATCATCATAATCTGCTCTATGATTTTCAAGTTCTTCAGACCTCAGTTAAATATAATGAAAGGCAATACAGGTTGGGCATCCCTAATCCAAAATCTGAAATGGTGCAACCTTTTTGAATGCCAACATGATGCCATAAGTGGAAAATGACACCTTTACTTTCTGATGGCTCAATTTACTCAAACTTGGTTTCATGCAGAAAATTATTTAAAATATTGTATAAAATTACCTTCAGGCTATATGTATGAGGTGTATGTGAAACATATATGAATTTTGTGCTTAGATTTGGGTCCCATCCCCAAGTTATATATGCAAATATTCCAAAATCTGAAAAAATCCAAAACACTTCTGGTCCCAAGCATTTTTGATGAAGATAACTCAACCTTTGTATCAAAAGCTTGCATTTTTAGAGGAAATTTCCTTATTTCTTTTACTAGATGCAGACTATTTACTAACTCTCTTCTTTTCTCTCTTCACATGTTCCTGAATATCCTGCTTGTGCGATGAATACATTGGTGCTGGCAAATTTTAGAACCCATTGTGAAGAATGGCAGGCCTCCAACATCTCACAGCATGCACTCATTCCTTCACCAGTACACGGGATCATTCAAGAAGCCTCCCCTTCGAAGGCCACACAGCGTTATAGGTGGTAGCCTTGGCTCTTTCATGGCAATGCCAAGAAACGGAAGCAGACTAGGTAATAAGTTACACTTATATCTTTATGTAATCAATGCATTAAGAATAACAAGCTAATTCTCTGACCGCTCCTGTACCTCATAGCAATAGTACTGCAACAGTACAGTTGGCCCTTGTCATCTGGAGGTTTGGCATCCATGGATTTGACTCGCTGCGGGTGTTGACCCTGCATCTGAAGGGCCTCAGAACCCCCCCCCCCCCCCGCAGACATTGGAAAGGCACTTCTGGTTTTTGCCAACAACTGGAAGTGCCTTTCCGGAGCCTCTGGGAGGCTATCTGAAGCCTGGGGAGGCCATGCGTAGTCTTCCCTGCCTCAGAACACCTCTTGGATGTGACCAGAAGAAGATTCTGGTCACATCCAGGAGGTCCTTTGAGAGCTTTCCACTCAGTATCCATGGGGGGTCTTGGCATGGCTCCCTTGCAAATACTGAGGGCCCACTGTATTTCTGATATTGTCATAGAAACAAATTTTAAAGTATTAACTCTCTCAACCATGATCTTGAGTTTATTTGGAAGAAAACTCGCTATGAAAACAGTGAGAGATTATTCATTCTGAATTATGCATTTAAAGTACTGGTGTCAGCATTGATGGATGCCAAAGAAAAGCTTAAGTCTTAGTTTATAAAAGAGCTGACACCTACGAATTTACAATATTTCCGGCACTAAACTGGCCCAGTTTCCATTTCAGGGAGTAAAAGTCTTCTTTAAGGTATGACCAGGCCCTGGGTGTCCTGCTAGTATGTCAAGAGGCTGTCAGTGAAGTTTGCAAATTGACCTTTTGGACAGATGCAGATTAGCTGGCATGTGCTGGCACTTAAACTTGAACAGATTGGCAACCATGTTAACTTTTGTGTTTCACCTTCTTTAATGTTTGTAATGGGCTTATAGTTATTTGAAACACTTCATAGAATCCAAGTCTTGAAAGAAAATTAAAATCCTCATGCTGCAAGCATAATGCACCAATCTTGAACAAGCTCTTAATGCAGAGCAGTGTGCTACCAGCAAGAACATGTGTCTAGTGATAAAATGCCACAGACAAGTCACTTCTGTCGGTGCCCCAACCTACACCCTTCTCATCAATGGCTTCCATTATCAATGGAAACTGCATTTGTTGCCCTCTTCCTGTGAACTCTGTCCTCAAACAGGATTGAATAAGATGAGGGTAAAATTTGTGGGGGTTCCTGTGTTTTAACCTTCAGGGTTCACTGTCCTAAGTAAAGAAAAAATATACCACCAGGTGCTACTTGGAGTACAGATAATAGCTATGAAAAGCCTTTGCATGAAATTTCGAAGGGGATCCATTTTCTTTAGTCTGTAGGTGTTCTATCCTTTTGCATTTATTATGTTGTCTGAATCAATTACATGCTTTTATGTTACTGGTTACTGGCATATCTCTTGAATATTCATGAGTGTGGCATGTTTTTTCCTATTCGTAGAGAAATTAACTGGCAGGTTTGCCTGTTCTTTGTGTCTGCAGATGAGAATTAGCTTTCCCTGAGGTGTAATTTTATGTCAATAAGCTATGATATATAAATCTTTCGTATGAACAGAGAACCGTTCCGTCTGATAAGCAGAGGAGCTTATGTTGATATGGTCCATTTCCTGCAGTCAGTTATGTTAAATAGTTGAATAATACTGTTTGTGTCATTTTATCAACGTCTAATATGCTTCGTATTCATTAAAAAGTAAGGGCATGTTCCAATTCTCAAGTAGAACAAGAAAAAGCATATTTAGAGCAGTAAAAATAAAATTTAGCAAACACAAGCAAATCTAGCTCACCCAACATCAGTCATAATACTTCTGCTGAAACGGAAGCTTCAGAACTGGATGCCATTACTCACAGGAAAAGCTTTAAAAGCTGAGAGGACTGAATATTTTGTTAGAGCTGTTGATATCAGACAAGTTATGTCACAGAGATGATAATCTGCAAACTATGCCTCATTAATAATTTTTCAGATAACTCATATATTCTCATGTAAAGTATACATACTGTATATGGCAATTCATAAACAAATATGTTGCATTAAAGTCTTGGCTTATAATTCTCAATTTAGATTTAATTATATTTAAATAAAATACTAGAGAAAACTCCTTAGCTGTAGTTGGGGCTAAAAACATCAAGATAAATTCTGGGAACTTCTTCACTGGAGTTTTTTTTAAAGTATTGTCTATGACAGTGGTTCTCACTCTTTAGCACCGGGACCCACTTTTTAGAATGAGAATCTGTCAGGACCCACCAGAAGTGATGTCATGACAAGAAGTGACATCATTAAGCAGGAAAATGTTAACAATCCTAGGCTGCAATCCTACCCACACTTACTCAGGAGTAAGTCCCATTTACTATCATTGTTAAAATGATAGTAGGCTGTTAAAAGCACAGATCTGTGACATTTCCCCAAATGAAGTCACATACCATGGCAGCACCAAGTCTAATATATTAAAAATAAAATATTGAAATGAATGGCGACCCATCTGAATTTGGCTCATGACCCACCTAGGGGGTCCTGACCCACAGTTTAGAGCAAGGATTTTATTGCTGTTTATTTATCAAGGATTTATCAAGGCTACTTCCACTTAGCTCTCTATCCTTATTAGAGAGGAATGTAGCTATTACTTGTTCTGCTTTAATGAGGTCAAAAAAGTCATCTAAACCATATTCACACAGTGGGCAAAGCATGCAGTAGCACTGCGAATCCACCTCAAACACAAGTCAGCATGTGAAAGACATGATATGTAATTGGTGCATATGCATGTAGAGTTTTGTGTACATAGACCCAGTAACATATGATCTCCCCTCTATCCCGAGTTCCTTGCTGGGTAGGTTTCTTATATACTCGAGCATATGTGTTTGGACTTAGGCAGATAGATACAGTTACATAGTGGGAAAGGTGTTACCTCTGCCTTGCCTCACACTAATTCTACACATGCTTTGTCTGGCATTTGAATAGGGGCATGGTGATCACATACTAGAGGAATGTACCTTTTATTAGAATCAAGGAAGCATGTTCATTTCTGTATTGTATTGGGGTATTGTTTTCCCCCAAGAAGACTATTTGGTTGAGGGTTTGTTTCCCAACTTGAAAATTTGTTTCACTGATATGTTTTGACTAGTTACGTCTATTATTTTTTTTTTTGCCCCTTTGTGTAGCTCTTCTTCTCTGAAAAGATGTTCACTTTGTTCGCTGCTATACCACTTGACAGGATATTGCATCCCACTGAATGGCCTATATATATGCTTTATCTTGCAGTCAAGTGGTGTTGGTGGTGGTTTAGCTAAAGCAGGGGCCTCCAAACCCCAGCCTGTGGGCCGGAACCAGGGTATAGGAAAAGCTGTCTGGGCATGGCATGGGGCTTTCTGTTCCTTGCTGCGGCTACCTTCTCTCCCAGTCGTCCCAGAGCCCTGCATTGGCCAATCGCTTCTGATGCCTGTTGCCCCAGAAGCCTCTGCTCCCCCAATTTCCCGGGGGCAGTGGCTGCCCGGTCAAGGTGCTGGGACGATTGGGCAAGAAGAAAGGTGACTGTGATGTGGAATGGAAAGCACCATGCCTGGACAGCTTTTCCAGAACACAGCAGGCCTGTTTTTGAGACTGCTTAGTTAAAGAGTACAGCTAAATTGTAAAATCATTTTTTGTAGTCCTTGAGATAATAAATAGCTTGTTCACATATTTTGAATGAAGAATTAACTAATAATAATTGAATAATATAGAATTGACTATTGTATTTGTATTGTGGCTTAGGCATTCTTTTAGAAGATATTTACTCATATTTCATTAGATTAATCTCCTGTTTCATACTATCTTAAGAACATACTGATAGCAAATTGAGAAACCATCAATTGAAAATAAAAAAAATGAATAGCAGCAAAGACCAAAAGGACTGAAGCTAGTTTGTATCATTCTGTTTGGAATGTGCTAATCATGTGATTGCCACAACTTTGGTGATAAAATAAGAAAATTAGTGCCGTAGTTTATTCTAGTGCTGCTGGTGAGTAATAAAGGCAAAATGTTTTCTTAATTGAGTCAGTAGGGTAATTATTAACTCTTTTTGATTTAGACATTGTACACGAAAATTTGAAAATGGGATCTGATGGTGAAAGTGATCAAGCTTCTGGAACATCATCTGATGAAGTCCAATCCCCTACAGGTGTTTGTCTCAGAAACCGGATACACAGAAGGATTTCCATTGAGGTAATCTAGTTTCCCACAGGAAGGCATTATGCTAACAAGAGACTTGGGACTTACTTGCCTGTTTTAACTACTTTCTTGCCAAATTGTCTTAAAGTAGATCTGTTGATGTTCAGAACTGAGCCAGAAGTAATTGAAAAAGAAATTAATCTTTTAAAAAATATGAAAAAGTTCTATATTTGATAGTGCTGTGTTTTTTAAAAATAAAATACCTACCTCTCGAGGGTTGGCATGTCTATGAATTTCATAGTCAAATTTTCATGCAGTGATGGCAGAACTAATAGGAATGGGTTTATTCATCTTTCTGTTCAGAAGGTGGGGCCAGTAACTTGGAATATTCCCTGAAGCAGAGAACCCCCCGCCCCCCAATTCTGTCCAGATCCTCCTTGGATCACCAGCTGGAAAACCATCCAAAAATGGAAGAGAGGCGATTGAAGGCGTGTTCCTGCCTCTCAAACTCTGATCCTCCTTCTCTCCTGATACCACAAAGTCCACTGAGATTTGATGGTGACTTGGTGGTCATGGCCATAATCCCTGAAATAATCTCTCTATTCTGGCAGCCCATTGCCTCAGCAGCATTTCCCCAGGTGCCTAGACTTGACAGAGAGTCCCAGATGCTCTCACCGTCCACTTGAGGTTAAAGGTAAAAGGGGCAGGAAGACCTTGAGGCAGTCCTAGTGTGGCACTGGTATGGAAAGAAGGGTTGTAGCAGGATTCCAGTTGCTTGTATTCTGTTGGAAGTGATTGCTGTTGGCTACAGCAGTCTCCAAGATGGGAGGAAACTCCTCTCAGGATGGGAATATTTAGATTGGTAAGTCTCTGGTTGTCTTTCCCTGCTAGCTCTCCCTATCAGTTTCGCAGAAGGGACTTTTGTAATTTCTAACTTTCCTTTCCCTAGGAAAAGGTGCAGTCATGTGGGCTTTGGCAGTGGTGGGCAAGTTGTTCCAGGCTACCATGGTAGTTTAGTGAAATAATATTAGATACCATTCATATAAGCTTGAAGACTCCATCTGCAGATAAATATTTGTGTATTAATTACCATAATTTCAGTAAAAATTAATAACAGTGTTGTCACTATAGTTTTTAAACAAATTACAAGTCCATTGGCTGTACACTGTGCTGTGATGTTGCGTTTTAGTTATTTTGGAATTCTTGCCAAGTTGGAATACTTCTCCTTAAAACAAATAATCAATTTGGGCACAAAACATAATTTAGTTTCTTCTAAATAGTCAGGCATACATACTTTTCTGTATGTCATAAGTTCAGAAGGTCATTTCTGACTGACATCAAAGGCCTGTTCTACCGGTCAATGTATTTACTTCATCCACCAGTTATTCTGCAGTTGTAATTAAAAAAAGAGGAAGTAGAAAAATAAACCCAGAGTTATGTCTTCTTTAGCTTCACTTTCAATTGTTGTAGCGCATCTGTTGAAATGCACAACCCTTTCTGAGTGACAAAGAGCCATAGTGTCGTGGATTTCAAATGCTCAGAAACATGATCTTGAAAACTCCACCCATGAGATGTGGAGACACAGTTTCCAGATTCTCGTATTGGAGCATCTTAAACATGCTCTTGTTTGTATAGGGAAGTGTAACCACCCTAGTCATACTGTTCAGAACAAGAAAGGGAGGCTTCTGCTGTTGCTGGGAGAAGCACAAACTTGATTCTTTTTCTCCCCCATCCAGGTTTGCTCCAGAACTGCTGATCCACCTTTGCGATTTCCAACCTAATAGCTTAATATCATGCCCTAGGCTATGACTGATAGTGCTGGTGTTTCTAGATTATCATACTTTTTCCTCTTTCAAAGAGGGAGTGCACTTCCACAAACCACTCTCTCCCTCATGTGTCTGGTTTGCCTTGATGAAATCAGACTCTGTCAGGAAGGAGGAAATGAGGGCAATTGGTTCAGGCCTCAAACATGAAATTGACTATGTTGACAAACAGTGCACTCCTGCTGAGGGTTAGGGGTCCTCCTGTGGCCTCTCAGAAAGTTTGTGGATGAAAGTAAATTATGTTGTTATATTGTATGGGATTCCCCCTTCCTCTGTTTGTCTTTCAAGGACAAGATCCAAATAACCACAAACCTTTTATTTTCAATCAGCAACTCCGCATGCTTCAGGGCAAACCACTTTTGAAACAGAAGGAACTTTTGAAAGCAGATTATGGTATGACATGGTGGGAGGGTCTGCTGTTAATGAAGATAAAAACAAATCAAAAATTCCATTGGGTTCATCCATCTTGGCCCAAATAATGTTGCCCCTCCCCCTCCAATAATTGACTGTGACTGTGACTGCTTTGAACATGTTGCACTAGCCATTACTTTTTCATTGAAATGCTCAAACTCAAATAATCAGTAAGAGCCAAAGAGATGTGTAAACATGTTTCCAGTTTATAGACTTCAGAGTGCTGGTAAATCGCGTTCCAAAGATTTTTCAGCAGTCTAGAAAATTGAAATTATTTTTGAAAAAATATGAATGTGGGCTTCAGTTTGGAATGCCTAAGCTCTGACAGACTTTGTCTATTACTTTTGAGGCTTTCATTTAATGCTGCTTACTAATCTATTATTAATACTTCAGAAATGAAACACAATAGGAAAGCTCTTGACAACTTCAGCTTTTCTCTCTTAGCAAGCAAAATCTTGCATGTCAGTAAACAAAAGGAGGAAAGAGTACTTAAGTTCTAGCATTTATAAGACTTGATAAGAGTGCCAGCTGTCCTATCGAAACTAGATGAAAGTTGTGACAAAACCCAAGATATCACTAGTTTAGTGTTTTTAACACACAAGACTATAATCCACTTGATACTTTGTCTACTTCATTGTGGACCCTTAAAGGGTTGTTTTACCAGAGAGCGTTCACTGTCTGTCATTTGCACTGTCTGTTTGGCATACTAGCCAAACTAGCTCTTGTAAAATATAAGTGTTTTGTTTGCATCAAGGGCTAATGGAAACAACAAACAGGAATTGCTGTTGCTCTGTTTTTTTTAGTAGTTATAAAATATACCAGTTACTCTTATCTGTTTCCAGTGCTGAGCAGACTGCATGAGACTTGTAAAGCAGAACACAGTGAAGACAAATGTTTTATTCTTTATAGGTGCTGGTTTTGACCTTTAAAGCCCTTCACAGTTTGGGGCCAGGTTATCTGAGGGACCGCCTTCTCCCACTTATTCCAGCCCACCCTCTTAGGTCAACTGAGAGGGCTTTCCTACAAGTATCACCTTTCTCCCAAGTTAGGGGGTGGTGGCATAAGACCAAGCCTTCTCAGTGGTGCCACAGTTATGGAACTCCCTACCAGGGGAATTAAAATCTACCCCCTACCTCATGGCATTTTGGCAAGGGCTTAAGACATTTTTGTTTTGTTTTGCTTTTGGGATGCCTGCTTCATGTGCCTCTATAGCAGTTCCTTGAGTTATTTTTGCCCTCCTCCACTTGGTGTTCCCCTCCCCATTGTATTTCCTTTTTCTTCTGTTGTATTGTATATTCTGTTTTTTACTCTACTGTGTATATATTTTTTAAATCTATAAATTGTAAGCCGTGTTGGGCATCTGCTTTCAGCAGAGGAAAGGCGGGGTAGAAATCTTTTAAATAAATGAAATAAAGTTGCAGAACTAGAGATTAATTTTAGCTTAATTCATTGTAGAAATGCTTTGCCTTTCTAAGGGTGCAATCCTAACCCACTTTCCAGCACCGACATAAGGGCAGTGCAACTCCAAGGTAAGGGAACAAACATTCCCTTACTTTGAGGAGGCCTCCATGAGTGCCACCCAACTGCAGGATGCAGCACATGTACCTTTGGCACAGCTATGCCAGTGCTGGAAAGTTGGTTAGGATTTGGGCCTAAGTGGGGTTACAATTGCTGGATCAATCTAAGCTTCTGAAGGCATTTGCCACCATGAATTCTACTTGAGCTTCCATTATAAGGGCTGAGTATAACAGCAGCTCCAAGCTGCAAATCTTCTGCATAAGAGTGAATGAGGACTATTGAAACTGTGGATCCTTTTATTTGGAGTAGTTTAAATCTTGTGGCCAGAGGTTTGCATGACATTTGTAGTGTGTAACTAAAGGAACTTCGGATTGATTGACTGCCACAGCTTAGTGTTACTTGAATAAATATACTGCAGCAAAAGTGACAAGAAAGGGTGGATATCCCATGACCCATTGCAGATTGAAAAATGTAGGCATAGTGAGGTCAGAGAAAAGTTTGTTTCTCCACTACCAGCCTGTATTGTCTTACGTTCAACACACTAGAGCATAAGTGTGCACTTTAGGAACAGTGGTAGGGTAACCCTGTGGGGTAGAAATCATGTTGCCCTTAGAGAAGAACCTAAAATAGTTTCCACTAATTGCAACAGTATAAAGTGTGAGGCTACTGGAAGAACTAACAAATATGCCTCTGCATTCAGGCTTCTTGTTTTTCTTGGGTGGGACTAGGTGGTGAATGGCTTTGGGGCCTGTGGAATTGCTAAAGGAGTATCTGTGAAGAACATGGAATGAAAAATGCTTATGTATGCTGTATATTGAATGGAGTACATGAAAATGGAGCATGATGTCTGTGTTAACCTAAATCAAAGTGATTATGCTAATTGTGCCAGCAGATATTTACTGACATTTGTAATCCTAAAGCTCATCTCCACTTCCTGCTTACAGTTTTATATTCGTTCATGTAGAGTTGGCCTGTGCCTCTTTATTGTGATTCTGGTTTATGAGAATTTGATTTATGGCAAAGAGACTTTAACATCTTTGATCTGATGTGTAATAGAGACTAATCACTCTTTAAAATATGCAGAGGGTCTGCAGAGGTAGAATTTGCTTGGTTTGTAAGCGGAACTTTAATTAAAATCCCATCCAGTTCTTCTTCCAGTGCTCCCTGAATAACATTCAGTGCAGCTGTGATCTTAATTACCATTTAGTTGTACCATGCAAAATAACTTCCATAGTGGTAACTGTGTTATTTTTTGTTACAGCAAAACCAATGAAGAGTCTCGCTGCACCTTCAAGATTAATATTTTAGCATAAACTTTTGTAAGCTAGAGCCCATTTCAATATCCCATCAGGTTGCATCTCATGAAGTGAGTTTCTAGTCCACAAAAGCTTATGCCCAAATATAGATCACAATATAGGCTATTTGGAGGCCCCTGCCTTACAGGAAAAATTTATTTCAACAGTACTAAACACAACTGTGAAATATTTGGAAAAGCAGTTGTCTCAAATCCCTTTTTCATTAAGGGGCGAAGTGCTATGGTTGGCAACCTTCAGTCTCAAAAGACTATGCGGGCCAACTTCCTATCCAACTTCCCAGCGCTGTTGCAGCTGCAATGCAGCCCCGAGGTAAGGAAACAAATGTTCCTTTACCTTGAGGAAGCTTCTGTGACTGCCCCCCCCCCGCTGCAGGATACAGTACAGTATATGATACATTTTTCAAATATGTAATATTGGCAAAAAATAGTTTTAAAAATAATGGACCCAGTTCTAAACTGTTTTTATTTTTAATAATGGAACCATTCTAGTTTTCAAAGTGCTAGTCTAAAATCCTCTCACAATATTTAATCTTCATATGCTGTCAGTCTATATTGTGTGTGTTTTGTTGTGGTCTCATTCTAAAGCTGAGCTTTGAATGCTTGCTGACCTTTCTAAGATGTATTCTGCTTCCTGTGCGTTAATAAATGTAATTTATGCAAAATAGATTTGCTGGAAGAGGTTGCATGGCTTTTAAAACAGTTTTGAATGACATGGGTAGCTGCATAGGCATTGTGTTCCTTTGTTCAGTGGCTCTCAAATTAGGGGCTTGGGCCCATGGGGGCCATGAGATCCTTGGGGATGGGGTGTTCAGAGTTCAAAGAATGGAAAGGATCTGGCAGTAAACAAAACAAAATCAGTTTCCTCTCACTGCATGGCAGCAGCAAAGACTGCAGTGGTGGCTGTGGAAGTTGCAGAGAAGCAGGGCCCATATTGGAACTTCTGGTCACACCAGTGTCTCCCCCTCCTCCCTAGTTTCTGACTGACTTCTGCTGCCTGTCACCCCAGCATCCTCTATGCCCTGTTTTCCTGGGGGACGTGGCTGCCCAGCACATGTTACTGCAGAAAGGAAAGTCTGCAGCTTGGAACAGAGAGCCTTCACCACCACCATGCTGCCCCTGATGGATAATCTTTGTGATACCAGATCCAGCCTGCAGGCTGCTATTTGGAGGCCCCTGCCTTACAGAAAAATTGTTGAAATTTATTTCAACAGTACTAAACACAACTGAAATATGTGGAAAAGCAGTTGTCTCAAATCCCTTTTTCCATTAAGGGGCCAATCCTATCCAACTTCCCAGCGCTGATGCAGCTGCAATGCAGCCCCAAGGTAAGGAAACAAATGTCCCTTTACCTTGAGGAAGCTTATGTGACCCCCCCCCCCCCCCCCGCTGCAGGATACTGTACATGCCCTGTTGGCATGGCTGTATCTGTGTTAGAAAGTTAGGCAGGATTGAACTCAAAGTGAAAGATGTTAATATAATGCTTGACTTAAATGAAACATAAGGAAGCAGGTGAATTCCTGTATCTGAAACAGTGTTTAGGTGTTCATGCCTTCCTCTGCTATTGATCTGTGTACCGTATCTGTCTAGAAAGGTGATACACAGGTATGATTCAAGTAATATAAAATGTGTTAACTGTAGGTCGACTTTCTTAAAGACTCTACAAGTCTTGGGCTCTTGACAAGCATTCGTTTCTTTCTTTTTTTGAGCAACACATAAAGCAGCTCTGCAAAGTTAAGTTAAATCCTCACAGTGAAGTTTCTATCGAACTGGTACAGTTCAGTTGTCTTTACTATTCTTTAGAGAGGTCTACTGCAGATGGGAGCAGTTTTGGCAGTGTCAGAAATTGCCCGCCCGAACACCAGTAGCAGCGGACATTTATAGCAATAAAATCATCCAGCAGTTCAAGCCAGCCTGCTTTGGAACACTACATCGAAATCCTCTGTGTATAATTTAAAATCATTTGGCAAAAAGATTCTGTTCAGTAGTTTGTAGAACCTAAGTAGATGTGAGAGCTCCCCATCAAATTGTGTGATAAAGAGTGCTGTTTGAGGCAGAGTTGTAGGATTCAGTTGTCTTTATTTAAGCAAAGTGTTGTGCAGTTCCACGTAATAAACCATGGTAATCTCTTGTAAACTCTTCTGTGGTAAAAAAAGTTAACTTCCTCTGTGAGGGAAGTATTACTCACTGCCATAAGCAGCGTGCTTTCCTGACATGGCATGATAATACATCAAGTCAACAAATGGAGCACTATGATTCATGTTTGAAAATTGTTGAACTCCTACACTTCAGTAAGTAATCTTAACTGCCTCAATGTCTTAATTTGGGCATTTTGATCCTTTATGCCACCTTTCCAACCAGTTAGCCAGTGTAGCATGTAAAAACAAGCACAATTGCTGGAGGTTTGTGGTAGAAAAGTGAAACATTCAAAGATGATGATCTGGCACACCAGATGTTGTGCAATCTCTTGTGTAAGTGGAAGCTTCAGAATTGCTGTAGAATTAACCTGCAATAGTCCCGCATGAACTCTTGGGCAAGTGTGTTTTTCTTTCACTTACAGTTCTTTGGCTGCAGCCCATCGCTGATACAATTGGATTTCAATAGCATGTAAAACCGTTTTAATACAAGCAGCAGAAAATGTTTTAGAAAAAGTAGTTTCTGCTGTATTATTTTTACTTTTGGAAAGACTTTCACAACTCTGTTGCCTAATAGCCTCTATTTCAGTTGCAATCCAAGGACCGCCATACCATGCCAGTAACCCCTGCTCTCTTCTCCTTTCCACTTTTCTCCTATTGCATGAAACTGAGCCCAAGCCACCAAAATCTTATTTTATACAAACACATTTGAGAATAGGGCAAGAATCCTCATTTCATTGGTTGTTAGGCAAATTCTTAGTGGATTGTGCCCTAAATTCAGAACGTAGAGGCAAGTGGGTAAGGCCACAGTCCTAAACGCACTTATTTAAACCCCACAGAACACAGTGGAACTTACTTCTGAGTAGACATGCATAGGATTGTGCTATATTAAGCATTTTAGGTTGTAGGAGAAAAAACCACCATTGTGTAAATATTTATTTGTTGTCTTTCAGAGACACTAACTTAGAGCAATAAACTCAAATGGTTGATTGAGTTTCAGAGAAGGGTCCATATGTTATGTCCTGTTGCAAAAACACAATGTGGAAAGGCAGCTTGTATATGGAAGTGAAGCTCATACAGTATGACACTGCACAATAAAAAAAATGCATGAAATGTGTACCTGTATGTGATATGAACATTTATGATAGTTACTTACTTGTGGTTAGGAGGACACAATTAAATAGTTCCATGTTATGTGTATTTTTACTTGCAGCCTGGGAGACTTTTAGGGTCAGCTTACCAGGAAATTAAACTGTACAGCTGACAACATGATGAGCAAACAAACCACATTAAGCACTCTTCACTGAGCAACAGCAGAATAACTTATTAGCAAGCAGCTTGTGGCTGTTGCTGACATCATGTCTTCCTGATGTTAGTTAAAGCTGGTGTGATGGCTGATGCTTGCAGAAGAGAACAAATCACTTTCATTTGACCTATAGCTGATTATTTTTAGGCAATCAAACTGATGTCTCCAGACTTTGAAAGCATGATCATTTCTTTGTCCTCTCATTGGTGGTGTTACGAGACCTCAGTGTCCATTTCTGGTATGTGGATGTGACATTTCATGTCTTTGCTCTCTGCCTAGTAGCATGTGGTAGTAAGAAAGATGCTAGTATTTAGCATCAAATAATCAAAATGCCTGTCGTCTTGATTTATTATATGTTTTGAAGCGGCTGTAGTAAGCAAGATTTGGGAATCTGTAGCAGTGGCCTCAGGCTTCCAGCTTCTTTGCCAGTTACTTAATTAATCCACCCTGTTTTCTATATCTTCATATAGGAAGTATGCCTGTACCATTAATGCATCCCAAGCTCCCTTTTTTCCGTGCATATCTTGCAGCTCTGATGTTTGGGAACTGGAGGGATTGTGTTCTCGTTTTTGTCCTATATTTCTCTGTCCTTTGCTTTTTCCCTGCTTTTTCCCTGCACCCTTTTATATCCTTTTCCTTCCTGCATTACGTTTTTGTTTTTTTGCTGCTGGTGCCTTCCTTCTTCTTTACTGTTATTCCTTGGCTCTTGAAAGCTCCTGATGACAGCCAAGAATGTGAAATATATCTGCAACCTGAGGTTATGTATGTTGAGACCACTGGTAGCTTCAGGCCAGAATGGCACTTATTTGGAGCACTTTGGTGGCGTGTGAGCACTGTATTTCTGTCCTCTTCTCCAGAGTTCAGGGTACACAGAATTTCGGGGCAGTGTTCAGATACTAACTAAACCCGGAGCTACTTAGCTTCAAGGATTTGGAACTTTATCAAGTGCCTAAAACCTGTTCTGAGCATGGCTAGAGTTAACATGCAGTTGCCAGAAATTAGTGCATAATATGGCACTAAGGATGAAGGCACCATTTGGGGCTCTGTGGCTTGGCATAATAAGGGGAATAGCCCATTGGGTGGTGGGATAGGTGGCAAATTACAGTCCTTGTCACCCACTTTGAT
Source organism: Tiliqua scincoides (assembly GCF_035046505.1). Classification (NCBI taxonomy): domain Eukaryota; kingdom Metazoa; phylum Chordata; class Lepidosauria; order Squamata; family Scincidae; genus Tiliqua; species Tiliqua scincoides. The sequence continues at coordinate 64,080,657 of NC_089827.1, forward strand.
GGTGTCTACATCCTAGAGCAGCCATTTTCAACCACTGTGTCGTGGCACACTGGTGTGCCGCGAATGGTCCACAGGTGTGCCACGGGAGTCTGGGGAAGGGTCATTTATTTGTAGGGCCATTGGGGGAATATGAGCCCCCCACCAATAACATGGTGTACTTTGTGAATGGACAAAAAACTGATCGCGTGCCTTGACAATTTTAATTCCTTTTCAGTGTGCCATGAGGCGAAAAACATTGAAAATCACTGTCCTAGAGGGCCCATCTTGCTCTTATAGCAAGCAATGTGGGAGGCAGACTTTTGCCTCAGGTGATAATTAAGCTAAGACCACCCCAAGGAATGTACAACTGGAAAAAAAACTGTAGTCTGGAGGAACAAGCTCAGAGCCTCTGTCTTTCTTGGCAAACAAATTCAGTATTGAAAAGGACAGGATGAAACCTTCTCCTTCAGCCTTATGAATTGGTCCCCTTCTGCTGTACTCATAAACCTGTCTGTTTTCGAAAGGTGAAATTAACGGGAATAATTTTTCAAAGTGCCTTTTATGAGGCCTTAGGACATGTGAATGTCTGTAACTCTTCATTCCTCAGTTAGCTGGCCATATACCAGAATATAATCTGCTAAGAGCCTTTAATGACAGCCCTGATATTTAAAGGTCAGCCTAGAATCTTCCCAAACCTAATGATGTTCAATAACTTGAACTCCAAACATACAATGAATGTTGTTACACTTTGTACAAGAGGGCAGTCTGCTAGTATAATGAGTGTTTTAACTTGTCAACATTCTTTCTATGTGTGCCTCATCAGGAGGCAAACTTGATTTGCAACATTTTCTGAAGGCCAGCAAATTTTAACTTTAAAATTTAGGAAAGAGTGAAACAAACTCTAGGATTGAAAAATCCTTCTGTCAGAACAAACTGTTGCGAGCAACCTTCCTTGTAACTCCAGAACTTTCCTTTCTGTGCTGAATATCGTATGAAGCTTTATGAATTCTGAAGTAGTCCAGGAACTAAACTTATTTTTCCTCATTATACGCTCAAACATTGAGTCTGATCCATAGTTATTGCTCTGTGATGAAAAGAGCTTCTGCCCACTGCAGGACCTTTCCATGTATGAATGGAAGCTTCTATCATGGAGTGAAAACTTTGGACCCAAACCATTAGTTCCTGAAGTTGGTGTGTCCATGTAAATTGAAGGTGGTTTGTGTGTGAGAGAGAAATGGGGGGAGAGGTTTTTTAATTGTGACTTTAAAATGGAAATGTCTACCTTTTATGGTTGTAACATAAACCTGTGAATGTAATAGGAACGTACTGAGCAGGATCAGTGTTAGAGAAGAAATTAACACCAGTTACATTGTGTTTTGATGTCAAGATTTCCAGTCTATCTTTAAGGTGTTGAAATTTGGCTTAATGTGCACCTAGTTCTTTGGTTGTCCTGTCTAGCCATAAGTATTTGATGTTTGGCTAGGGCTGCGTGAACCCAGGCCTGGGGACGGAATCCGGCATTCGGGCGGATCCATCTGCCCGGTGAGCAAACCTTTTTGTTCTGCTCCCTCATGACTTGTCCTCCTGGTAGACCTGGGCACTAGGACACTGCGGGCAGTCACGTCTACCTGGACATCCTGTTGCGCAGCCTTCTGGGACTCTGGGCAACAGATACGAAGTCCCAGAGCTGCGTGGGAGTAGAACAGAAAGCTGAGGTCCAGACATGGATCTCATTTTCGGAGGACCGCAGTCACAACTTTAGGTGCTGCCGGGCTAGAATATACTGTAGGCTTCCAAAGTTACCAGAAATTCTTATTTTTAAAAAACAGTGTCACACACAGGAGAATCCAATACGCGCGGCTTGTCTGCCAAAGCTCCTGTTAGTATGATTTGGCATTACAGGAAGTCTCACTGCCTTCCTTTGAGGTAGGCAAGCCCTCTTTTCTCCTGCTCATAGCCAGGGCCTTACTTGTTTTGACTGTAGTTTTGTCTCTGCTCCTTCAGCACTTAGCTACTTTTTAATTTTTTCTGTCCTATATTGTAACTCTCCTGGGCAGAATATATCTTTTTATGCATTTTGTATACCTGTAGAGCTTATGTTTTACATTCAATACACATTTCCTGTGGCATAGTAGCAGAAAACATTCAGCGCACATTGTATTGGCAACCTTCAGTCTCGAAAGACTATGGTATCGCGCTCTGAAAGGTGGTTCTGGCACAGCGTCTAGTGTGGCTGAAAAGGCCAATCCGGGAGTGACAATCCCTTCCACACCGGGAGCAAGTGCAGTCTGTCCCTGGTCTGTCTCCCTGGCTATGGGCCTTCCTTCTTTGCCTCTTAGCCTCAGACTGTTGGCAAAGTGTCTCTTCAAACTGGGAAAGGCCATGCTGCACAGCCTGCCTCCAAGCGGGCCGCTCAGAGGCCAGGGTTTCCCACTTGTTGAGGTCCATCCCTAAGGCCTTCAGATCCCTCTTGCAGATGTCCTTGTATCGCAGCTGTGGTCTACCTGTAGGGCGCTTTCCCTGCACGAGTTCTCCATAGAGGAGATCCTTTGGGATCCGGCCATCATCCATTCTCACGACATGACCAAGCCAACGCAGGCGTCTCTGTTTCAGCAGTGAATACATGCTAGGGATTCCAGCACGTTCCAGGACTGTGTTGTTTGGAACTTTGTCCTGCCAGGTGATGCCGAGGATGCGTCGGAGGCAGCGCATGTGGAAAGCGCTCAGTTTCCTCTCCTGTTGTGAGCGAAGAGTCCATGACTCGCTGCAGTACAGAAGTGTACTCAGGACGCAAGCTCTGTAGACCTGGATCTTGGTATGTTCCGTCAGCTTCTTGTTGGACCAGACTCTCTTTGTGAGTCTGGAAAACGTGGTAGCTGCTTTACCGATGCGCTTGTTTAGCTCGGTATCGAGAGAATGTGTGTCGGAGATCGTTGAGCCAAGGTACACAAAGTCATGGACAACCTCCAGTTCATGCTCAGAGATTGTAATGCAGGGAGGTGAGTCCACATCCTGAACCATGACCTGTGTTTTCTTCAGGTCACATACCACTATTCAGCGCACATACCACTATTCATATAGATAGTGGGAAGGTTCCGATGTAACACTAAACTATGATTTAGAAGTGCCAGCACAAACCTTGGCTCGTGTACAACTCCTTTCCCTTTGGTGCACATGGAGAAGAAAGTTTCTCTTTCTAATTGTTTATGGTTTAAAACAGACCTTGGTTTTTCATTTTGTTTAAATCTGGCAAATTGTTTTTTGTTCTAACTATGGTTTATGATTGTAGATCAGGATTTGTTTTATTTAGACATCTATTATTTGATTTATCTAAGGGTTTGAGATGTAGTAATGTAAATTAAAACATATCGTTGTCCACTACTGTTTTGATATCTCGTCCATTAAGAAGATGCTTGCTATAATTTGCAATTAACTTTGCTATAACTTATTTAGAGCCCAATCCTGAGCTCCGTTCTGTGGCTCTGTGGCACAGCGTACTGTTGCAAACGTGCCATAAGGCACATTTGCTAGCCTTACCGCCGGGCTCCCACCCGTGCTAGCCTAGCGCCGGCTGGTGCTGGGCTAGCGCAGGGCGGTCGCCCAGCCTCTGCGGCTTGGTGGTCTTCTAACCACCGAGCCACGGCACAGTAAGAGGGGGCAGGGACGGAGCAGGGAGGAGGAAGGTGGGAGGGGGCAGAGAGAGGGCGGGGGAGGCGGGACACAGAGGCGTGACGCAGGGAGGGGGGTGGGCTAGAGGCATGCCAGGGGGAGGGAGGAGGCGGGTTCGTGGAGCTCTGCACTGCGGGATCTAAGGCGCTCGTGAAGGGCTCAGCGCCCTACATGAGCGCCTAAAAGGTCAGCGGTAAAGTGAGTAGCCCCATTGCGGGGCTGCTTACCTTACCCGGGGGAAGGGGACAAAAGTCCACTTCTCCCGAGGCGCCTCCCGCAGTAGCCCAGGGTGCGCAGGATCCGGCGGCAGCCGTTCTCGGTGCCGCCGAGGCTGGGAGCCCCGCGCAGCTCAGGATTGGGCTGTTAGTTATAACCTGCTTCTGTATAATTAGTCATTTGCATTATGAAACACCCAAAAGTTTTCTTTTATTAATCCTACATTTTAGCAGTTTACATATACCCCTTTAACAGTGGTAATTGATTTCCTCAGGATCTGAACAAACGTTTATCGCTACCTGCTGACATCAGAATACCTGATGGATATCTTGAGAAACTACAAATAAACAGTCCACCATTTGATCAACCAATGAGCCGGCGCTCTCGCAGAGCATCTCTGGTACGTTGGCTTTGTTCATTTGTTCGTTCGTTGCAATTGACAAACTTGCTGTTCACATTTATAGGCATTAATTTGCATTAAACTTCTGTTCAGATTTCATAGGAGTAATTGTGTGTTTATCTGTTGCAAGAAAATTACAAGTCTTATGACACCTTTACAGAATAATCAATTTGTTGTAACATAATTCATTAGATTGGATTCTGTGTTTGTTTATACTGTGCATAGTACTGTGATACAGCTATTGCTGTATCTTGTTTTTCATGACGTTCTGGCCTCACTTCCTAGGAAAAACATTTTTCCCCCCTTCATTCTGTACTCAGGAGTACACTCAGCATGTACTCATGTGTGTATACACACTGGCCCGCTTAGTAGACTAGTCATGCATCTGCCAGCATGGGCTCTGGTCCACTAAAGCTTATGCCACAATAAGTCTTATTCTTTTCAAAGAGAACATAAGAACATAAGAACAGCCCCACTGGATCAGGCCATAGGCCCATCTAGTCCAGCTTCCTGTATCTCACAGCGGCCCACCAAATGCCCCAGGGAGCACACCAGATAACAAGAGACCTCATCCTGGTGCTCTCCCCTACATCTGGCATTCTGACTTAACCCATTCCTAAAATCAGGAGGTTGCGCATACACATCATGGCTTGTACCCCATAATGGATTTTTCCTCCAGAAACTCATCCAATCCCCTTTTAAAGGCGTCTAGGCTAGACGCCAGCACCACATCCTGTGGCAAGGAGTTCCACAGACCGACCACGCGCTGAGTAAAGAAATATTTTCTTTTGTCTGTCCTAACCCGCCCAACACTCAATTTTAGTGGATGTCCCCTGGTTCTGGTATTATGTGAGAGTGTAAAGAGCATCTCCCTATCCACTCTGTCCATCCCCTGCATAATTTTGTATGTCTCAATCATGTCCCCCCTCAAGCGTCTCTTTTCTAGGCTGAAGAGGCCCAAACGCCGTAGCCTTTCCTCATAAGGAAGGTGCCCCAGCCCCGTAATCATCTTAGTCGCTCTCTTTTGCACCTTTTCCATTTCCACTATGTCTTTTTTGAGATGCGGCGGCCAGAACTGGACACAATACTCCAGGTGTGGCCTTACCATCGATTTGTACAACGGCATTATAATACTAACCGTTTTGTTCTCAATACCCTTCCTAATGATCCCAAGCATAGAATTGGCCTTCTTCACTGCCGCCGCACATTGGGTCGACACTTCCATCGACCTGTCCACCACCACCCCAAGATCTCTCTCCTGATCTGTCACAGACAGCTCAGAACCCATCAGCCTATATCTAAAGTTTTGATTTTTTGCCCCAATGTGCATGACTTTACACTTACTGACATTGAAGCGCATCTGCCATTTTGCTGCCCATTCTGCCAGTCTGGAGAGATCCTTCTGGAGCTCCTCACAATCACTTCTGGTCTTTACCACTCGGAAAAGTTTGGTGTCATCTGCAAACTTAGCCACTTCACTGCTCAACCCTGTCTCCAGGTCATTTATGAAGAGGTTGAAAAGCACCGGTCCCAGGACAGATCCTTGGGGCACACCGCTTTTCACCTCTCTCCATTGTGAAAATTGCCCATTGACACCCACTCTCTGCTTCCTGGCCTCCAACCAGTTCTCAATCCAGGAGAGGACCTGTCCTCTAATTCCCTGACTGTGGAGTTTTTTCAGTAGCCTTTGGTGAGGGACCGTGTCAAACGCCTTCTGAAAGTCCAGATATATAATGTCCACGGGTTCTCCCGCATCCACATGCCTGTTGACCTTTTCAAAGAATTCTATAAGGTTTGTGAGGCAAGACTTACCCTTACAGAAGCCATGCTGACTCTCCCTCAGCAAGGCCTGTAAACAATGCAACATGAAGTTCTTACCTTTTCGAGGGTATGATAAACTGGGGGTCCTTTCATGCTTTTATCCTCTATCTTCATCCTTAAAGTAAGAGGTCTGGCTACTCAGATTTTACTGACGGAGGAGACTAATAGCCCAGTTCTAACTAAACCCTTCCCCCCCATGCAACTGTGCCAAAAGAGCACACACTGAATTCTGCGGGGGTGGGGTGGGGGGAGAGTCCCGGATCCTCATTGTGGTATGGGAACTTTCATTCTCTTACCTTGGGGTAAGACTCCATTGCCCCAATGGGATTCCTTGGATCTGGTCCTGCCATTAGGTGGTGCAGAACTGAGGAAAGTAAGAGGGAGGGAAAGGAAAGTAAGAGGGAGGGAAAGAAAGAGGGAGGGAAAGGGAGGGAAAGGGGAAAGTAAGAGGGAGGGAAAGCACTGTGCATGCCAGTGCTGCTGGAATCCATCTTCTCCCTCCCCTTCTGCCGCCCGCCCCCTTCCCACCCAGAAGCTCTTCGTTTGTGCCCATTGCTCGCCTCCCACAATGACTTCTCTGCCTCAGCGCAGGTCCTTCTGTGGCAGCATGTCCGGGCTGGTGCTGCCATTTGTGGTGGTTTCCCTGAAATGACTGCTGGCACCACACCATTTGCAACATCTTAATAGCATGTACACTGTCATACATGCCTTTTCAATATCACTAAGCCCAGACAGGATTGGGCCATAATCCTAGGCATATCTACACAGAAGTTAGTCCCATTGTCTACTCAGAAGTCCCAAAGTGTGCGTAAGATTGCAGCCTTAGTCTGAGAGTGAACCCCACTGAATACAATGAGGCTTACTTCTGAGTAGACATGTCTAGGATTGTGCTGTAAATCCACCTTCCTACCATAAATTGGTAGTGTTATCTACTGAATAGAACAGTAGGACTTGCAATATCAGTTGGAAGTAGTTACTTTGGTTTGGAATTCCAAATGGATTACTAAGTTGTGTTTCTGTCAACTTCTGACCTCCCATTACATGACTCCTCCAAAGGTCATTGTTCTCTTCTTTTAGTAGTTGAACTAAAAGGATAAAGGCTTATTCTGTGGTAAGATAAGCCTTGTAGAAACCCTTTCTCCCAAGATGTGGTTTAATCAAAGCCTTATTGAGATGACAAATCCTGATTTTACCTTTATAAAGATCTGAACTGGGTGTGACTTACCAAAGATCCTGGTTTTCCTGGTTTTCACAAACAATCTGCTCAAAATGCCTTAATGGTAATAACTTGGTATACTTCGGCTATGAAAAATGCAAATTCAGTATCTGGAGTTGTTAGGAAAGGTATTGTAACTAAAATAGCAAGTGCCATAATGTCATATGATCCTGTCCCTCATTTTTGCTTCCACCTTTCTCTCCTCAGACTTGTACTAGCAAAATCACTAGTACAGGACTGAGGAGACCCTTGCAAGTTGGGAAGCTTACACAGGGGTAAGGGGATTTAAATCCTGATGCGTTCCCCCCCCAACTGCAAAGTGAACTCGTTTTTAATACTGCCGTTCCAGCGGGAGGGAGGGAGGCTTAGGCTCCAAGTAAGGTGCCTCTCCCATCCATAGTATAGATCAGGTGTGCCCAAACCCTGGCCCTGGGGCCACATGTGGCCCTTGAGGCTTCTCAATGCAGCCCTCAGGCCCACTGGAGATTTGCTGGAGACTGCACTGGCCCAACACAACTTCTCTCAGTGTGAGGGTGACTGTTTAACCTCTCGCATGAGCTGTGGGATGAGGGCTCCCTCCACTGCTTGCTGTTTCACGTCTGTGATGCAGTAGCGGCAGCAAAGGAAAGGCCAGCCTTGCTTTGTGCAAGGCCTTTTGTAGGCCTTGAGCTATTGCAAGACCTTCATTCATTCATATATGTTCATATTTAATATATTCATTTATGTAAACGTATGTAAATTTATTCAAATTTTAAATGTAAATTAATTCTTTTTTTCCCCCCGGCCCCCGACACAGTGTCAGAGAGATGATGTGGCCCTCCTGCCAAAAACTTTGGACACCCCTGGGATAGATTGTTGGTGTGATTTTTCCCCCCTTGTCTGATGAGAGACAGAGAGTGACAACTAATAGAAAGTTAGAGCTGGGAGATCTGACTTTCAAGATAGTGCAGAAGCCCTGCTATTGAAAGAAGAGCGGGGACTCTATCCTGGGTTTAGGGATATGTTGCAAAAGATGGTAGTAGATACCAGAGTGGGTTGTAGGCCCGATTTTGGCATTTCTGTGTGCTGAGGTTTGCTATGTTAAGACTTCTTAACGTGTTTTTGACAGCAGGTGCTGGGGATTGTGTTTAATACGAGTAGGTTTTGATTTCTGAATTGGAATTATGTTAAATGTTGTGAACTCTCTTGAATTTTTCTTGTAAAGTGAGAGGAGCTATATGAGTGTAGAAAATAATCTGATTACAGCTGTTGCAACATCTTTTAAAAGTTGTTGAACTGCAAAAATGTCTTTTAAAAGGCTGCACTTTTGCTGCCACCTTAATGTATTCAAGCAAATTAACATGGGTGGATCAGGAGTGGCATGAATCTTTGTCTTTCTATAGCAATCCTTATTCCTAGGAATCTCGATTCTAAAGTGAACTGTAGGAAAAACAGTGCCCTCTAATGAACATAACATGCATTGATAATGGCCCTTCTCTTACTCTCCCCCATCCATATCTTAAAGACTGTGTTGCTCCTCTTAAGCTAAGATCTGGCAGCTGTGTTTGGGTTTGCAGGCTTTGGGTTTGCAGGCTTTGCACACGTGCTGTGTGTCCTTCCATTCTTTCTGCACTGTGCTGTTCTTTTTAGCAATGTGCAACAGATTTTTGTTTTTGTTTTATTCCCAGAAACACAGTGCCTGGAGATTATAGTTTAAGGGCTGTGTGCAGGGTGGCATTTGAAACTTATGTACATACCAAACCTTGTTTAGGGAAATATCTTCAAGAAACAAGGGACATTGAATAACTGTTTTAGGGTTAAGGGCTGCCTTTGAAAATCATTGCATAAAAATTATAGCAGTGAAGTAAATATTAGATAACTTGGGATGAGTGGTGTTGTGAGTACAATAATGTATTATCTTGTGGCACTTAAGTTCTTTTGCCATTTGAAAATGCGTGTCTGTAACTAAGGCTGCAATCTTATCCACACTTTCCTGGGAGTAAGCCTCATTGGCTATAATGGAACTTACTTCTGAGTAGACATACTTAGGATTGGGCTGTAATACTTTTAATCTTGATGTGCTAAGAAAAAGGAGCTTACTGATTTGATATTGTGGTGAAATAGCCTCCTGTTAAGTCATAGTTTAAAAAATCACAGTTTGATTATATCTCCAGTGTTTAAGGTAACAAAAAAATAAAAAATTAGAATTATGGAGTATTCTAGGGTCAGACCTCCTAATATCTTAAGAACATAAGAAGAGCCCCACTGGATCAGGCCCAGGGCCCATCTAGTCCAGCTTCCTGTGTCTTATAGCGGCCTACCAGATGCTGCAGGGAATGCACAGAACCACAAGATACTTGCTTCTCACTGCCACTCCCCTGCATCTGGCATTCTGTTTACCCCTGCAACCCCCGATGAAGACACCTATCTGTGACTTGGGTTTAACTTGGGCCACTTTATTAAACATAGGTGACTAATTTTTAAAACATGAAACCTTCTGAACAAACTGCCATCCATGGCCATTTTGGATGACTGAAAAAAAAATTCTTACCCAGCCCTCATGAGTGAAAAGCCAATCTCAGACTGTGCAGACCCATCATGGCTTGTAACATGTGATGGACGTTTCCTCCAGAAATCTGTCCAGTCCCCTTTGAAAGGCATCTAGGCCAGATGCCATCACCACATCCTGTATCAAGGAGTTCCACAGACTAATTACACACTGGATAAAGAAATATTTCCTTTTATCTGTCCTAACTCTCCTGACCCTCAATTTGGCTGTTTTATTCTCAGTCTCCTTTTTATGATCCCAAACATGGAATTGGCCTTCTTTACCACCACTTGACACTTTCATCGAGCTGTCCACCAGCACCCTAGTATCTCTCTTCTGAATTATTGCAGACCGCTCAGAACTCATTAACCTATACGTGAAGTTTTGATTTTTTTACCCCAGTATGAATTACTTTACACTTAGTTACATTGAAATGCATCTGCCATTTTGCTGCCCATTCTCCTAGTTTGGAGAGATCCTTCTGGAGCCCTTCACAATTTCTTGTGGTCTTCACCACTCTGAAAAGTTTAGTGTCATCCACACACTTGGCCACCTCTCTGCTTATCCCTGTCTCCAGGTCTTTTATACACAAGCACCAGTCCCAGGACAGATACTTGGGGCACACTACTTTTTCACCTCTCTCCCTTGTGAAAATTGCCCATTGACACCCACTCTCTGTTTCCTGGTCCTCAACCAAGTCTTAATCCATAAGAAGACCTCCCCTCTAATTCCCTGACTGTGGAGTTTTCTTGGCAGCCTTTGGTGAGGGTCTGTGTCAAACGCCTTCTGAAAATCCATATATATAATATCTACGGGTTCTCCCATATCCACATGCCTTTTGACCTTCTCAAAGAATTCTAAAATGTTCGTGAGGCAAGACCCTTCTATACCTTTACAGAAGCCCCTGCATATCCATATCCTAGATAGGTAGTCTTTCATTTTATCCTGTTCACTACAGTTGGGATCTCACTGAACCCACTTGTTTTTTAGTGAAGCCCTCAAATTAGTTTTAAAAATTATGTGGAGATACCACAGAGAATGGTCAGTCCTCTTTTGATAGTAAAAGACATGACAGATAAAACAGCACTAGAAGAAAAAGTGCTCTGTATTTTAATGCCTCTTGAGAACCAAAGCAATAGGCTATGGCTAGCTCCAGTAGCAGAGTAGGTAAGTCATGCTGATAATAAAGTTGGCATTGGCATTTGTAGGAAAATGAAAGCAGATTCCATTTAGTTAAATAGTGGAAGATTAGTATTTACTGGCAACAAACCTGTCAACAACATGGCTTTGAACATAGTTCAACATCTATCTTAATACATTTTCAGCAGTCATTTACTCCTTTGGTTGACTGGTGGGTTTTCAGTTTGTGCTAGAAAGCACTTTAATTCAATTCATGACTTTTTAAATGGGTGCATAAATAATAATTAATAATTAAATGAGGCAGCATAAAAAATATATTCAATTAGAATAATATAAGTAACAGGAAATTCCCTTGTAGCATGTGAAGTCTGATTCTGATCCTCCCTGGTAAAGTTGGTTTTCTTCCTGTGTCTATTCCCAACATAATTTGTTAATGCAGTTTGCTTCCCAGTTGGAGGAATGCAGAGGTTTAAAAAGCATGTAAGGTCTTCAGTGGTATATACATGTTAGGGGTCAATGGAAATAGAATTTCTAAGTAATTTTGTTTGGAAACCAGGCGTAGCAGTTTCCCAGGAAAAGCTAGATTTGGACTTGGCAGTGACAATTATACAAGGCATTCCTTTAGTATTTACTGATGAACTGAGGAAAATGACTTTATTAATATATTAAGAGAAAGGTTGCTGCTTTGGTGGCATTTTGTTCTTTATTGCTACTATCCAATTTCAAACCACACACAGATCCTAATATGTAGTAGTGTGTTACCAAACTATGGGCCCTCCCTTCTCACTTTGCTTCCCACCACAGTGTGGTAAGGTTAATGCCTTAAACTCCTACTGATTAGTACTTGGAGGTTGTCCATGACTTTGTGTACCTTGGCTCAACGATCTCTGACACTCTTTCTCTCGATACCGAACTAAACAAACGCATCGGTAAAGCAGCTACCACGTTTTCCAGACTCACAAAGAGAGTCTGGTCCAACAAGAAGCTGACGGAACATACCAAGATCCAGGTCTACAGAGCTTGCGTCTGTACTGCACTTCTGTACTGCAGCGAGTCATGGACTCTTCGCTCACAACAGGAGAGGAAACTGAATGCTTTCCACATGCGCTGCCTCCGACGCATTCTCGGCATCACCTGGCAGGACAAAGTTCCAAACAACACAGTCCTGGAATGTGCTGGAATCCCTAGCATGTATGCACTGCTGAAACAGAGACGCCTGCGTTGGCTCGGTCATGTTGTGAGAATGGGTGATGGCCGGATCCCAAAGGATCTCCTCTATGGAGAACTCGTGCAAGGAAAGCGCCCTACAGGTAGACCACAGCTGCGATACAAGGACATCTGCAAGAGGGATCTGAAGGCCTTAGGAGTGGACCTCAACAAGTGGGAAACCTTGGCCTCTGATCGGCCCGCTTGGAGGCAGGATGTGCAGCATGGCCTTTCCCAGTTTGAAGAGACACTTGGCCAACAGTCTGAGGCTAAGAGGCAAAGAAGGAAGGCCCATAGCGAGGGAGACAGACCAGGGTCAGACTGCACTTGTGGAAGGGATTGTCACTCCCAAATTGGCCTTTTCAGCCACACTAGACGATGTTCCAAAACCACCTTTCAGAGCGCGATACCATAGTCTCTTGAGACTAAAGGTTGCCAACAACTATAGGAAAACACTCTATTTAAAAAACCAGATTTTTACCCTGTCAGAACCCACTCTGGTAAACACCTTGCCAGCCCTGCTTCTCAAAGTGACTGGATGTCACATAGACCCTTTTGAGCAGATGATAAATTATTTCTGAGTATTTCTCTCATTACAGTTCTTGAAAATAATTTAGTTTTCATTTGTCTTACAGTCTGAAATTGGATTTGGGAAAATGGAAACTTATATCAAATTGGAAAAGCTTGGTGAGGTATGTGTATCACGTTTTTCAAGACATTAGGAGTTTTCTTAATGATAGATAAATATAACATTTGTATTAATATCTTTAACATACAAAATGTTTTATACTCTCCCACCCACTTCCTTACAAATCCTGTCTGTATTCCTTCTTGGAAATGAGCAAATGAGACTGCGAAATGGTGACTTGCCCAGGGGTTGCAATCTGGGTCCAGCAAGATCCACATTATGCTCACAGGTCTTCCTTTATATTTCTCAGGCTGCAGTCTAATCTACATTTACGTGGGAGTAAGGTCCATTGACTATAATGCAATTTCTGAGTAGATATGGCTAGGATTGGGCTCGCAATCCTTAACTGCCCTTAAGATAGGACAGGTTGGAAAGCTAATAATGCATTTTATTTTGTTTGCCAAAAGTATTAGCCTTTCCCCAGTATATATATATATATATCTTTTAGCCATGGTTATACTTACAGTGATTGATGACTTGACAAATGAACATGGAAGGAAGAGGATATTAACAATTTCCATTGTCCCATCTGATTTGAAAATTGTTTTCAGCACGCTCTAATGTTATGTGGATTATTCCTTCTCTGTTATACAGCATTTATAGGGCAGGGCACAGTCCTGTAGCCCTGGGAGGATATACATAGCCAAATAAGGACTACTTATATGTATGATTTTCCTGCATTTGCACCATTGTAGTGTTACGTAAGCCTCTGATTAAGTATGATTTCCCTATATGAAGTGTGTTGATTTTAATTGCTTAAAAAGAATTTGTGGTGAAGACTGTTGGCTCTTATTTGGAATTTGCCTCAAATATTTGTCAAAACAAAAATTGGGTGTACATATTCTTTTTTCCTTTTGTAACATAAAACTAGGTATGTGAAAAGAGACATTGTAGGTTGGGCTGGTGCATGTATAACACCCTGCTTCTTAAAGGTAGTTACTTCTGTGACCAGCTCCTGGTTGTTTCTTCCTCCTCTATCTAGAATGTTAACTCCCCACCAGTGGCTGGAGGGGGGCGGGTCACTCAGTCTGGCAGGGAGGTGGGCAAGCGGCCCCTCCCTTTGGAGCCATTCTCGGCAGGGGGCAAAACAGAGCCGTACAGGAATTCCCCCCCCCCGCCGGGAATGGCTCCAAAGGAAGGGGCCGCTTGCCCATCTCCCTGCCAGACTGAGTGCTCCACCCCCCTCCAGCTACGCTACTGCTCCCCACACATGCCCTAATCATAGCTCACTGTTAAATCATCACTGGTGTTAACCACAGCTATAGGTAACCAGTATTTCTACCCAAATCAGATTTGAAACTTGTGTTCGAATCTGGTTTCGAATCCTGATTAAGAAAGGAAGCTTGGCTAGCCATATTAGAAGTTAGTGATAGCAGGAGACTGATGGTACCAGTCTTGATGGTAAGGTGGGTGGGGAAATTTGCCTTGTTCAAGTGCTGGAGGAGTTACCCATCAGGAGCCAGGTCACAGGATTTCTTAACCATGCTTAAGCAATAGGGAGCGTTGCATGTACACCAGCTCAACGTGTACTATGCTTTCAGTAATTTTAAAAATAGGGCAACTTTTTGACAGAGATGTATTACAGGAGCAAATGCCATTTCTGGTCTTTTTTCTGTTCTTTTTCTGTTCAGATCAATATATAGCAGGAGTGTCAAACTCATTTCATATAGTGAACTGGAACATGGCATGTTCGATGGCACCTGCTAAGGGCCAGAAGTGACATCATTAAGCAGGAAGTTATGTCCTTAAGCAAATAATGGCCAGAAATAAGCACTTTGTTCTCACGTACTCATTAGCGGCAAATGACAGAACATAAAATGTGCAAGTCTTTATCATGTTTTAGAGATATGGGAGAGCCCAAGTTTCACGCTGGCCCCCCTTTCAGCAGTGATGCTGCTGAAAGGGTGGCCTGCATGATAATCGGGTTTTGCAGCACCTAAGCAGCATCTCCTTCTTTCACCCCTCCTGGTCTGTCACTCAGCATTCTCTTCCCTTTCTCCCTCCCAGAGCCTTGGCAGAAGTGGCACTGATGAATGGGCAATGTTGGTAGAGCCCACTTATCTCAGGGGGCGGATAAAGAGCTTCCGGGTGCCGCATCTGACCTATGGGCCCTTTGACACTCCTGCTGTATAGCTTTTAAAAGTTCTGTATTTAAAAAGCTAACTGATAACAGTCAAACTGATAACTAATGGATAACTAATCAAAGTCTTGCTTGCTTTTTTTAATCTGGAATTTGTACAGAACTCTCCAAGAATTTTTTGCAAGTGTATTCTCTTTTTCACTTGTTCCACAGGGCACCTATGCAACAGTATATAAGGGAAGAAGTAAGCTGACAGAAAACCTAGTAGCTTTAAAAGAAATTAGATTAGAGCATGAAGAAGGGGCACCATGCACAGCCATCAGAGAAGGTGAGCAAATCTTTCCTCTTTTCATTTAGAAACTAGTGCCGTCTGAACTTCTAGTATTATGACTAAGTGGCATGTGAAGAAATCACACTGTGGACATGCTTAGGCTTTGGAATAATTTGGGAAAACCAACAAACCATGATCTGTTCTGTTGTAACTGCATTCTTAACCCTTTCAAGCTCAAATGCTCCCTCTTCACTTTGCCTTCTCAGCTACAGTGCAGAAAGAACTCTGATATGGACATCCTAGTTCACTTAAACTACAGCTCTACGTGTAGTCTGAACTCAGAGCTGCTGTGACAACCAGAGTTTATGAACCACAGTGAAAGCATGATCTCAGACTGAGATTAAAATCTGGTTTCAGATTCTGGTTTCTAAACCACAGTTAAACAACCGCTCTGGATTCAGACAACATGTGGAACGGTTGTTTAAGCAACTCAGAATGCCCCAAGCATGCAAGCTGAGGAAATTTTGAGAGCAGGGGACTAGGGAAATATTCGTGAATGAAGAAACCATGGTTCATTCATCTGACCTGGCACATTATTTCCATTCAAAATTGAACCCATAGAATTGGAGTGGGCCAAATAAACATGGAATCCCCTGTGGAGAGAGGAGCAGGGAAAGGGCCCATGTGCCTTCTGCAGATCTCTCTCATGTTGAGAAACAATGTCGTCTAACATTTCACATTATCTTAAAACAAGATAATGTGTAATCGATCTGTTAGACGACATTTCTTCTTATGTCAGTTTCTTCAAGTGTGCCCAAAGGGATAGATATCTTAAAGGAGACAGAATATTTAGGTTCCAAATATGATGTAGGAGGGATTGTCGGGATCAAAATGAAGATGTGTGGCTTGGAATTCCCCATTTGGATTATCCCCCATTGATTCCTTTGCTAAAGAGTCCCTAAAATTTCTTACATCCTGTGATATTTTGTGACATTAGCATTTCCATCCTACAGTAGTAAACAGTGAAGCATGTACGGGCGTTCCACTTCCTTATCTAGATGTCAAACTGAACTTTTCTGATTAACAGGTCTTAGCACAAGGCCTCTTCCACATGGCCCTGTCTTAGTCAAACAGATTATTACCTTGCAGTGCTGGCCAGTCAGAATTTCAAAAAACCGATTTGCCCTGCAGGTGGGGGAATCAATCACCAATTGAATGCTCTTCCATATAAAAAAAATAAATCACTAGGCATAGAACACTTGATTTTGGAGAGAATGTTTTTGGAAAAGCTTTCAGTCATGTGTGCTGCCACCTGCGGTCTGAAGTGATAAGCCCAGACTTAGATCTACCTCCACAGTGAGAAGCAGGCCTCTCTCTGTATTGCTTGCAAATCATCATCCTCCACAGAGTACACCATTAGTTAGCATCAGCATTGTGCAGATCTGCTACATGAATTCAAACCCCATGATATGTTACGATCAGTTTAGAGAATGCAAAGTGCATCCAAATCCCACTGACACTGTGGGCACTTTAGGCACTTTGATTTCAGGTGGACAACATTGTATTTTTTCTGGATCTATAGCACATAGGCTAAATTAAATACCAACTCCACTACTTCTAGTCTGCTGTGATCATTCCACACAATAATATATGATTTAATTTTCCCATTTACCACCAGTCTTAATTCTATTCTTTCATCCTTTTGCAGTGTCATTATTGAAAGATCTGAAACACGCAAATATTGTTACGTTACATGATATTGTTCACACAGACAAATCATTGACTCTGGTCTTCGAGTATCTGGTAAGTTTTAAATCACCTTCAGATCCTTTGTGTTTCATGTTTACAGGTTTTGTATAGTCCAAAGAAACATACGCTATTGCATATATGAATTGGGGATGGACCTTGAAAGTAAGTCTCTGTGCCAGAAAATCAGATGACTGTGATACATCAGACTGAATTAATTTGCCTTGTAAAGTATAGTGTATATACCTTGCCATAGATAAGCACTGCAGTCCCTGAAGAACAGTAAGTGTATGTCTTTCTTATAGTTTGCTATAGAAAATGGAAGGATTGTGTTGCATGCTGAATTAGCCCAGATTTTTCCTTTTTTCGTGACCACTTATAGGAAATAACTTGCTTCTTGTTTTCGGGATTGCAGCTATTGTGTGGCCTACCTGAAAGCAATGTTTTCCTTGTGTTGAATGGAAAAGAACAATGCCATTTCAGCACTACCCCAATCTATTTATAGTATGAGATACCTTGCATTGTGCTGGCACTGTAAAAAATATTATACCACCAATGTGCTCCAGTTTAGATGCCTAATTGGCGTACAGGAGAATGACGTAGAATGTACTTGTCCTAGATTAGAGAAGTGTTGGCCATTAATAATGTCTTTCCAATTAATATAGGGTAGAGACATTGAACATAGAGATTTTGTGCTTTTTCAGTGTCTTTAGTTAGAACAAGCCAATCGAAACTCTGATGTGACTGAAGTAATGGTAGTTGGTAGAGGAGGGAACGGCCTCAGTAAAAGGAGTCAGTCTGCTCTGGCAATGCAGGTTTTTAACCTTTGGATCTGTTGTTGTGCCTGAGTTGTTTAGACTGTGATAGCAACCAGGAGTAATTTTTGCCAACTCTATCTGTTGGAAAGGCCATGATGTGCCATTTCAAGTAGTGACTGTTACTCATACCTTTATAATATAAAGGCTAGGTTAAAGCAGTGACATAATAGATCAGACTTACTTTGGTGGATAACTGGGAGAAGAAATTACTCCAAGACTTTTTACTAGATCCTCACAGCACAACACAACTCAAGGTTTTGGTTTTTTAACCCATGAAGCCCTGAGCCCTTTTGGGCTGTGCCTCCTTTGTATCACTTTATTATCTCTTTAAGATCTGCTGAGAAACACCCTCTTAATTTTTCTAATCTATGTACAGTGTGTTTATAGTGAAGCTTACATAGAACGGAGTTTGTAGCTGTTCTACTGCAGCAGTAAATTCCTCATTCCCCAAAAGTTCCTCAATACCGGAGCTTAAGCACTCTCTGGAAATATTTAAAGTAGATCTGCTCAACAGATATAAACATTTTAGTTGATTAACTATCTGTCTCTTTGCTAAATTTTTTAACTACTGAAAGTATAGAAGGAACATAACTGTGTTATAAACTCAAAGAAACGTTCCCCATTTAAGAGACAATCATCTTATTGTTTGATGGTGGTGTTCTTTAAAAAATGTGTTGTAGGCTGCCTTGGATGTTTACAGGCCTATAGGTATTTTAATAAATGAATACTTCCTTTATATAGAATGTCTCTGTGGTCGTGGCTGTCTTCCCTCAGCCTTTGCAATCCTGCAGAAATAACTTTTTCTGGTGCTCAGAGAATTTTTAATCACATGCTGTCCAATACATTTGTTTTGTTAGGATAAAGACTTGAAGCAGTATATGGATGACTGTGGGAATATCATGAGTATGCACAATGTCAAGGTAGGCCTGGTCACTATAACTTTTTCAGCTCTGTTTCAGAATTGTGGGTGATCTTCATACTTTTTTTTTTGGTCTGCATATACCTAGTTATATTGCCTTGTGAATAACTCTTCCTTTTAGAAGCTGACTTTGCATATTAAAGCAATTTAAAAAATCTGCATGGAAGAACTGGGCTTTAATGAAGGCATAAGGAGAACTTGTTCCTGCAAGTATTTAAGTTATGTAACATTGCAATGATTGTTTGCCTTTCAATGGAGCAAACATTTTATTCCCTTTACAAGCCAAGGAAGTTGTTTGGCTGATGGTATAAATGTGCTTGACAACACAGTGTACCAGAACAACGTGAGATTTGGCTTTCATTAGTATCTTCAGGATTTTGTACTGTTGTAGCTTATTGTGTTAGACTGCCTTTCAGAAGTCTGTTTCAGTGTGTATAAGGATTCTCTTAGTTTTGAAATATTCTGACTTAAATCTCATTAGAATGTCTGTAGGAAGATAAATTAACCTATAACCTTGGCATGTTACCTGATTTATCAGCACGTAGAGGAGGAGGTGACCACTGCTGAGACTTTTTGAAAGGGGTTTGAATGGATAACTGTAGCCTTGCAATAGCATGTACACATGAGAATTTGAAAGAAGCTGACTGTAGTTCTCACATTCAGGCTTCTACTTCAGGGGAAATAAGATAATTATGTTTTGTGACACTTAGAAGCTAGTAGTATGCCCAGCAAGATCACAGTGCATGACTTTGGCTCTTACGTTGTCACAAATAGGAACTTGAAACCAATACGAGTTTCTCTTGCAAGATTTGCAGAACCTTTAAACATTTCTGCCACTCAGTGGCTATTGCGCCAATCTGTTCATATCCCTCACTCTCCTCTGAGTTAAGAGCTTATCAGTCTGTACCCAGCCATCTTTGCCTGCCAAAAAATAGTTGTGGGAAAGTAGGGGACCGAAGAAGGTCTGCAGTGCAGTGCAGAAGTCCCCTCTTATATGGCATTACCAGTGGTGCCTAGTG
The DNA here is from genome assembly GCF_035046505.1 of Tiliqua scincoides. NCBI lineage: Eukaryota > Metazoa > Chordata > Lepidosauria > Squamata > Scincidae > Tiliqua > Tiliqua scincoides. The sequence goes on from NC_089827.1 coordinate 64,100,372, forward strand.
GTGAAAATATTGGGTGTAGGACTGGGAGAGCTGCGCCCAAATCCTTGTGATTCTAATGTCTTTGGTGTTCCTATATTAGAGTTAATCTATGAATGACCAAACAAAGCTATTGTGAAGATCGTGCCATGGGTAACGTTGTGGGTTGTAAAACCAGTGCAACTTTGAGTTTGGCATCCCAGCATCTAAGAATTGCTGAGAAGGAGGATGCCCTGATATAACAGGATGGGGGGGAAAAAGCCCACAGGAAAAAGAGTTCTCAAACTACTTTCAAAAACAATTCACAGCCCCCTAAAGAAGCACCAAAAGTTTTTTATTCCAAAACTATGGTATCTCTAAGCCTCTGTATTGAGCACTGAAGTAGGTAGCACTAAACCAGAGTGTGTGTGGGCCAGCTGGTATATGAACTTCAGTTTATTACCATTACTCTTTTATGAATGAATATCTGTATGAAGATGCATTTTGAGCAGGTGGCTGCTGCTACAGGGTTGTTAGCCTTTCATAAAAACATAAAGACAAAGGAATAGGGAGGATGTTAGAGGTCTGATTCAGCAGGTAAATTCAGGAAAAAGGAGACTAAACATAAGGGAGATAGATGGGCAGTGGGGCTATTGTGGCATCTAAATTGAAGCTCTTATGACTGGGGAAGTATGACAAATGTGATTAAAGGCACATTGAGAGGCAGAGGTTTCCTTTGTTTGCTTTATCATATGGTTGGCTTAACCTTCAGTCATCTTCTCTCTGCATGGTGTGATGTATAAGAAAATGACTGCATTTCAGATGGATGCCTGCAGTATAAGGGAGGGTAATCAGAGGCAGCAAGATATGCATATAAACACAGAAGGCATAAAAAAGAATGTGGGAGGTATTTTAAAATTAATCACTTGCTTCTCTTCTGTAATAGAGACACTTGCTAATAACTGTTAGGATTGCTCTTACCTGAAACAATTTGCTGCTTTAAAAGGTTTTATCTTTGTTTCCACATCACTGCTGCTTTTAGAGCCCAGCAGTTATGATCAGGGCTCATTAGCAGTTCTGAAAGTCTAATTTGAATTAACCTTTTTTCTCTTTTATAGTTATTTTTGTACCAGATTCTTCGTGGTTTGGCATACTGTCACAGGAGGAAAGTGCTGCATCGAGACCTCAAACCACAGAATCTACTAATTAATGAACGAGGGGAATTAAAGCTAGCAGATTTTGGTATGGAGCCTAATGGCTTGCATTGTTGAAGAAATGTTTTTAATTCACTTCTCTTGTAAGAACATCTAATGATGTAATCCTATTCATTTTTTGAAAATGTTGCATATATTTCATCTAAATGTCCACAGTGGGCTTAGGAACTACATCCTGTGAACCTGGAGTTCAGAACCTGCAGAGCTCCCCAATGCCTTAAAATTCACCCGTTGGGTTTTTTTATCCTGTTCTTTCTGATCTGTGATTAATGTCCAAGATTTGGGGAAAAACCAGAAAAACACTTTTTCCATTTCGGTGCAATTTGCTTAGCTGTCAATAAAAGGTCACATCATCAACCATGCAAACTCTGATAACAAAATTTGGCTCTACTTTCATTTGTGTATTTCCTTTGCCCTTTGCTTTCTCCGCTTTAAGGGAAGAACTTGAACAATGATGAAGTGAGAGGTACTGGCAAGTGTCCGGTGCACTTTGCAGTGTTTTCACTCATGTCAGTTTCAGGATTATATTACTGAATTCATGTCATTTAAAAACCTTTTGTATAAAGCCCTCCCTGCTGAAGTGTAGGAAAGAAAAGGTAAACAGGGATACAGTGATAAAGGAAAGATCTCTGAGACTCAGGAATGTGTCAGAATCAAAGCACTGAATTTCAAGTCCAGTCCCAAATCTCTGCTCCCCTTGACTTGAGTCACTCATGAATCATAACGGGCAGCCATCACGACTCTCCATGGCTGTTGACTCTTCAGAGCCGTTTTTTAAATCATTTTGACAAGTTGAGTTGCGGAAGCAGCAGGGGAAAAAAGCAAGCAGACACTCAAAACAGAGTCGAAAGTACACACACAAAATTGCCTTAACTCGAGTCTGTTAGAGTATTTTCATTTTTAGGGTAAAACCCCTGAGTGTCAAGGCAGTGCCCAAGATTTTGACACACATGACTCAAGTCTGTTCAAGTCATGAAAAATGTGGGCTCACTTTAGAATCTCAGAAGCTGTCTGAAACTGTCTGCCGGACAGTTATGACCGTGAAAGTAGCCCCGTCCCCCAGTGCCATTCTAATGGCCTGTTGTGATCCGCACTGCTTCCTAATGTTGCCTTATGCCAACATTCTCCTCTTGAACCTCATAGAGTGCCTATAGAAGTACCAGTTAAAGCAAATCTATAAGTACCCCATGCATAATACAAACGGGAGGCTTTGGTGCATCTAAAGAAAATTCACACTGCATATTATTTTTGAAGGCTTGGCTAGAGCAAAATCTGTCCCTACGAAGACCTACTCCAATGAGGTGGTCACATTATGGTATAGACCTCCTGATGTTCTTCTTGGATCTTCTGAATATTCAACACAAATTGACATGTGGTATGTCTTTCGCTGATATTAATCATTTTTGTTTTCAGTCAGAATGTGTATCTGGCTTTTTAATTATTTTTAAATCTATAATGTTGTGTCTGTTCATTTATATAATGCCATCTGTGTGCACCAAAGCACTGACGATATTTCAGAACACTTCTATATGATTTACACTTATGGCATCAGTACAGGAGTAGGAGGAGAGGGAGAAGACATTTGTATTTCCCTGAGTGTAGAAAGTTGTTCTTCTTTGATGTAAAAGGAGAAGCTCCCTGCATGTCTCCACATTTGAAATTTCAAAATCTCAGCCATTTATTTATTTCCAATAAATGACAAAACTTGCAGATTGCTTTTGTGGAAGGCAGATAATACTGTTCAGTATTTTAACTCATTGACTGTTCTTATTGGCATTAATTACAAGCACATTCATTGGAATGAGCAAGAAAAACTGTATCAATCATGTATACTTCACATGGAAATGTTGAGGATTTTTTTTAAAACTTTTAAAAAACTTTTCCTCTTTAAAGGGGAGTTGGATGCATATTTTTCGAAATGGCTTCTGGAAGACCTCTCTTTCCTGGATCAACTGTTGAAGACGAATTGCACTTAATTTTCAGACTGCTGGGTAAATAATTATGCTTAGCTCTATATTATCTTTCAATTATAAGCTTACTTTTCTCTTTTTAAGAGGATTTCTGAAAATGTGTCAGAGTAATTGCAGTATGTTTCGATTCATAAAGGGCAGGGCTTCATTAAGGAACACTAGGGGTTCTAGTGTTGATGATTATGAATAGTGATTTTTTAACAGACAAATATTAAGCTGTAACTTACTGAAGTTAACCTAAATATTGTTGCTTGCCTGACTTTTTCCTTTGCGGGCAGCTAACTTTGAGTACAAATACTACTGCTTCTTTCTGTTTAACACTTGGATATACACAGTCCTTTTTGTATGGATGTAATGTATATAATCTTTCAACTCAGGAACTCCATCACAAGAAACATGGCCAGGCATAACGTCCAGTGATGAATTTAGGAACTACAACTTTCCCAAATACAAACCACAGCCTTTAATCAACCACGCTCCAAGGTACAGCACCGTAGCTGCTGCTTTTCTGCTATAAGCACAAGCATTTGTGTCTGGAAAACACTGAGATGCATGAACAAATATTTTTGTGATTAATAGTGCCGTATCATGGGGACGTAAGATTAATTCTGATTCTTATGTGAGGCATTCTTATTGCTAGGTCAATCTTATTCAGTATACTTCAGCACTTTTTATATGTTAACATACGATGTATGTCTTATGTTAAACCATGAGACTGAGCAGCCATAGATGGCAAGTAAATTCATAAAGCATTTGCTCATAATATAAATTGATAATTTTCCGCTGCAAAATTAAAAAAACAGGGTTATTTTCAGCAGCAGCTCCTGAAAGCTGCCCAGTACATCTTGATCTCAACCTAGCCTAGCGTGCGGTGGCTTCACTAGGGGGGTGCAGGCTGCACAGTGTGACCCTCACAGGGGAGGTGACAGCACCACTGGCCAAAAATTTTTTAAATCTTGGTATTCTTGAATAATTCCATCATGTTGTATCATTTGATGCATAATTTCATGCAGAATGCAGTGAAACAAACCATGCTGAAATTCTCTATTCTATCAAAAGTCATAGCCAAATAAATCCAGTGGGGTGGGGCAATGGTGCAGCACCACACCCACCAACAGGGGCATTGTCCCGCCCACTGCATGGGAGGAGGTCCATCATGGGTGTGATGCACTTGCCTTCCACAATGGGTGACACAACCTCTAGTGACACCTCTGCTAACATGTGCCTTTCTGTTGTGTATCTGTATTGGCAGAGGCGTTGTTGACGCACCCGCAGTCTGACGCACCCGCACCCATTTTCTTCATGAATATATAACAAAGCAATATGTTTTAAAAATTTGGGATAGGTCTCATTTCTTTGTAAGAAAAAACTCTCTCATATTGCTTCCATTGTTAGTCTACTTTTTAAAGCAGTGTTATTAAGTAACTACTACATAATACATATGTACTCATATGTTGAATGCTAAACTTATTTTGATTTTGATTGTTTCTAGGCTAGACACGGAAGGAATTGAAATAATAGTAAAATTTCTTCAAGTAAGCCGCTCTTGTTTTATCTTTTATACATATATATTGAACTCCTCTGACACAACAAATGAACAGTTTGCCTGGTAGATGCTGATACAAAATTAAATAGGATCAATGCATTATACAGTCACTGATAGAGGAGTGGTCCATTCACCCTCTTAAATTAAAGCTATCTTTTTAAAGGCAGTGTATTAAAGTGTATGCAAGGAAGGGAGCTGTGTTTTTCAGCAATTTCCCTTTCCCTGTCCAACTTCCCTTCCCTGTCGAACTACCTTGTTCCCAAACACTCCCCCACATCTGAAGCAGATTTAAGGAAGGAGGATGTTCCAGATACAGCTCAATCCTAACTAAATCCCCCTGTGGAAGCAGCCACACCACCAGAGCATGCTCTGCATCCTGTAGGGCACTGGTTCCCAACCTGTGGTCCATGAACCTCAGGTGGTCTGCGAGACTCTGATAAGTGATCCACCAGGTCTCAGGTAAAGAAAATCACCTTTGATCACTTCTGGTGTCTGAACAAACTGAGCAAGCAATTTCCCACGGCCCAACTATGAGAGCAGAGAACGAACTGCCCACAGCCACAACCACTGAAGTGTCAGCTGGGCAGTCTGTTCTCAGTCAGTCCGTGGGGAGTGCTTGGGGGATAGACCACCAGGGAGGGCGGAGACCAGACCCCACAGCCACATGTGGTCCACAACGATTCCAATTTTTGCCCCAGTGATACGCAGGTTCCTAAAGGTTGGGAAACACTGCTGTAGGGGAAGCAATCACAGAGGCCTCCTCTAGGTAAGGGAACACTTGTTCCCTTGCCCAGGGGTAAACCTTTGTTGTTCCACTGGTTCTATCTGAACCTGCACTAGTGATTTTTCTTGTGCAAATCCCAGTGGACCCAGGAAGGCAGATTGAGACAGGGAGAGGAGATAGGATATCAACACGGCTACTGCTGCCGATACCACCCCCTTGCCAGCCTTGATCCACCCCCCTCTCTGCCCCATTCCACCCAGCCCCTGTGTCCCGCATGCCCCTCCATGCTGACTTACCAGACCTGGGGGCTGGTGAGTTGCTAGCACATGGTCACCAGCCTCTTGCAGCAGCAGCCCAGCCGCACTGAATGGTGTGTTACCTTTTGCAATAGGCATAAAGTATGCTGCATAGCCAGAACACAAGTTTGGCAGTGCAGCAGCCCAATAGAAGTGGCCCAATAGGATTGACCTTAGGGCTTCTGAGTACACGTGTACAGGATTCCACAGGAGAAAGCAGATTCCTGGCTTTTACAAATGTTGGCTTGGCTAACAGGACCAGCCAAAATTTGTGGAGCCCTGTTGCTTGGTCATACAGTGACAACAGTTTCATTCAAAATAACCAGAATAGGCAATGAACTGACTATATAATGGTATTTTTGAATTTTGGTCACTCTGTTTGAAGCTATGTTATGCCCCATCAAAGCATCTAGTTCAGTTATCTAGACAGAGTGGCAGTGGCTCTGGAGGGCCTCAGGCAGGTTTCTTTCACAGCCTTGCTTCCTAATCCCCTTTATAGCTTTATAAGTGGGTCTTTGAACTTGGGGCTTTACCCTTGCAAAGCTTTTGCTCCACCGCTGAGCTGTGGTTAAAATATTTTACATGATCTCTTTGGTTTTAACAGTATGAATCAAAGAAAAGAATTGCAGCAGAAGAGGCTATGAAGCATGCATATTTTAGAAGTCTTGGAACAAGGATACATTCCCTGCCAGAAAGTAAGCGCACCGTTCTGTCATTGATATCAGCTGGGCATGTGATTGAGTGAAGAGGCCACCTGCCTGACTCGGTTAGAATGTGCATTGCTGTCCCTTCCTAAACTAAGAACCCTTTTTAAAAATACAGTGAATTGAAGAGTTGCACCCACTTAAGTCAAGAAGAGTATGCATGAAATTATTAGCCCCACACCAGAACCTAGGATTTCACCTTTGTGCAGTCTGCCCTCTTTTTCTTAGGTCATAGGCAGGCACTCTTAGGCTGTTGGCTCTTCCTTGGAGCTGGGGGCAGCAAAGAGGAAAATGTGCAGCAACGTATTCCTTGATTCGTAACTGGCTCAGTGCTATGAGCCTGGACTTTACATAACCCATAATGCTCACCCTAATCGCCTTCATTTGTCCAGTATTTACTGCCGCCTGGTTCCACTTCTGGCAGCTGTTATGGCTTATTGTGGCTTCTGAGCCCAGCATGTGTTTCTAGAAAAGACATGCTGATCTTTAAATATTCTTCTCTTCTACTGTTTCAGGTGTGTCAATATTCACTCTGAAAGAGATTCAGCTGCAAAAAGATCCTGGCTTTCGAAATTCCACTTATCCAGAGACAGGTATATAAATTTCAAAGATTGCTGGAAGGGTTTTTTCAGGACTAACTAGCTAGACAGTTTGTAAACATAAAGTTGACACCTTGTGAGTGAATAGCTGGAATAACTTGGATTCCTGGAACATGTATTTTAACAAGCATTTTGCAAATGTGGGGTTTTTGCTCAGAGTAGAACAAGGAACTAAACTAAACGCAGGTACTTCTGAGTAGCTTGGAGCAGCTGCATCTTGCACTAGGTAACCAGGTATGTTTCGTAAGGAATTGAGAGGATTGCTATAGGGATACAGCATACAGACACAGTATAGTTTCTGTATTCATCTGCTGTGCTGGCCTGAACATACTAGAAATATGTACTGTGTAATGGTGGCATTCACTAGCTTGCTTGAACTCCTTACCAAATCTCATGTTTATGTTTCAGGACATGGGAAAAACAGAAGGCAAAGCATGCTTTTCTGAGGCTGGTCGTGTAGCTGCAAGCCTGAGGCGATCTTACGTCCATCAAGGACTCTAGTCTTGACGGCGGTTCTTCCCCTTGGTGGACTTGAAATCTGTTTGTCTACACTGTCCTCCTCACAGTGCAGTCTTTTTATTTCAGACCTGCTGGTTATGTTTTTATATTCGTTGTCACAGTGTGACAAATTTTTGTACAGTCAAATTAAGGTCTCCTCCGCCATTAGACCCAGTAGGTTACAGCTGTTAATGTAACAGTAGCTGCCATTTTTGTGCAGGACTGAGAAACACAGTGCATTATTTATTGCGGAATCGTTGCTGCTAAAAAACTACTGTCTGTATAGTTAACAAACAGTTGAATGCCTGCAGGTGTTGCAGTGGCTTTACATAATATGTGAATGCATCTGTTTCTCTTCAAGAACTTTTGCTGCAGTTTTATACCTTTTTTTTTTCTTACTGCATTGCTTCCTGGAATGTAAACATGGTTGTCTTGGTTGTTAAATAGGTAAATTGTCTTTAACGCTCTTAAATTCATGGCCCTTAATTTCTTATTTGTTAGATGTAAAATAACAAAAATGTTACAAAATACCTTTTTAAAGCACTTCATACAGACGTTGATTGGAACAGATGAAGAAGAACTTCTGTGACATGCAATCAAGTTCCATGGCTGTTAGTGAGGATTGGCTTCTACATTTTATCCGGCTTTGATCTCATGGAAGAAACACATGCATGCGATGCCTAATCCAGTCTGAATCTTTTTCTAACCTGTACAGTTTGAGAAATATTTGTGTACATTCTCCTCTGAGTTGCTTTGGAAAAGTGGTATTTTTCTTGATGTCTGAATGACTAAAGACAAGAGTATGGGAGCCGTGCAACCTGCCTCCCGCTTTCCCTCTCCTGTGCTTTCCATAGCTGTTCTGTGGCTACATATTCACTGGAAATCCACCTGGAACAATGCGAGTACATGCTTGAGAAGACATCACTCTGTATTGCAGACTTTGTAAAGCATGAGAATGTAGAGGGTTTTAAAGATCTTAGATGTTACCTGTTTATAGTCAACATGTTACTACTAAGCTTATGCATCTCAGTGAGTATCATAAGTACCTCCTGGTGATAGTATTTTTCAGCATTTGTATTCACCTTTCTGGACCTATTTGTTCAGTGCAACTTCAAGAGACTGTAAATCTTTATTGGTATATTTTGAAATGGTTATGTAAATCTTTGGCTGGTATATCATGAAAATAGTCATAGATAACTTAATTTTTTTTTTTTTTTCCTGGTGTTCATTATAAAAACATTCAGGGGTCCTACCATTTCTGTTCAGGAAATCTTGTAGTTTATTATTGTTATTTAACAGTATTAAGTGAAAAAAGGAAATTGTATGTTTCATTTTAACTTTATTTGTGAATAGTGATTGTGGCATGTTTGGGGATGTTTTATTAATATTTCCTGATACTAGTAAATTGAATTTGGGAACATTTTTATTTTCTGGAAGGCAAATTCATGTATAACGGTGACTATTGGACCACTGCTGCTTTTCAACATTCGTAAGCTGGTTTTATGTTTAAAAAAAAAAAAAAAGATAAAAGCCCTGTAGAGCTAACAAACTGCTGTTATTTCTAACTGATGGACCTGTATTAATATTGTACTTTTGGAAGTATAAATATTATATGGAAATCCTTAAATGTGTTCGAACGTTTTATCCTAACAAGCATCCTTCTCTTTAATTGCGGACCAGCACTTTTGATCAAGTGACCAAAGTCTGTGTGCAGAAAATGGTTTGCAGATCAGCCTAAGGAAACACACACAAAAGGCTGGTCGAATCAAATATGTGCCACTGATTCCTCTTTGAAGGAACCCATCTTTTGCTGTGCTCACAGAACTTCCACATATCCCCATGATGTTTACTGGATGTGTAGCAGAGGAAGTGAGACTACACATTCTGGCCACATGCACACACCAGCAGCCGCGTAGTTGGCTTACATAAGAACATAAGAACAGCCCCACTGGATCAGGCCATAGGCCCATCTAGTCCAGCTTCCTGTATCTCACAGCGGCCCACCAAATGCCCCAGGGAGCACACCAGATAACAAGAGACCTCATCCTGGTGCCCTCCCTTGCATCTGGCATTCTGACATAACCCATTTCTAAAATCAGGAGGTTGCGCATACACATCATGGCTTGTACCCCATAATGGATTTTTCCTCCAGAAACTTGTCCAATCCCCTTTTAAAGGCGTCTAGACTAGACGCCATCACCACATCCTGTGGCAAGGAGTTCCACAGACCGACCACACGCTGAGTAAAGAAATATTTTCTTTTGTCTGTCCTAACCCTCCCAACACTCAATTTTAGTGGATGTCCCCTGGTTCTGGTATTATGTGAGAGTGTAAAGAGCATCTCCCTATCCACTCTGTCCATCCCCTGCATAATTTTGTATGTCTCAATCATGTCCCCCCTCAGGCGTCTCTTTTCTAGGCTGAAGAGGCCCAAACGCCGTAGCCTTTCCTCATTAGGAAGGTGCCCCAGCCCCGTAATCATCTTAGTCGCTCTCTTTTGCACCTTTTCCATTTCCACTATGTCTTTTTTGAGATGCGGCGACCAGAACTGGACACAATACTCCAGGTGTGGCCTTACCATAGATTTGTACAACGGCATTATAATACTAGCCATTTTGTTCTCAATACCCTTCCTAATGATCCCAAGCATAGAATTGGCCTTCTTCACTGCCGCCGCACATTGAGTTGACACTTGAGTGTCGGCCCGGTGACTTATTGATCTTTAATTTATCAATGGCTTCACAAGGAAAGGGGTCCTACCTGCATACACGTACCAGCGTTGCTCCTCACTAAGCTTTTGTGAAAGAGGGGCTCTACCTGTGTATTTTATAAAATACACAGGTAGAGCCCCTCTTTCACGAAAGCTTAGTGTGCTACCACCAGGGGGTGTGGTCAGCTGGCACGTCAACATCTAGTAGTGTGGTACTAGATGTGGTCTCACTCCCCTCAGCATAGGGTATTAAGAAGAGGCAGAGGTGCAACTAGAAGCCCTGGTGCCTGGTTCAGTGGCGTCATGATGTCCCATGACATTGTGATGTCACTTCTGGGTTCTCCCTGAAAGATGAAGCCTCGCAGCTTTGCACAAAGCTGCCAGCACCACCTCCTCCGGGAGAACCTGGCTGCCTTACATGTTTGTCCCTTGGTGTAGCGCCTTGGGCAGGTGTTCCTCAGGTTCCACCCTAGTTACATCTCTGAGAAGAGGACTATTTCCTGGTTCAAGACCTAGGTATTTGATGGGAATGAGAAGACTGCTTCTATACAAGGCACAGCTAATTCAGTATAATCTGTTGCATGTTTAATTCAATAACAAGGGAAGTAGTAGATACTACCTTAACATACCAGACTAGGCAATGTGATTTAATTTCTGGCCCAAATCATGTCTAGGAGAGGGATAAAAGCCTCAGAGATGATGGAGAGATGAAAGGTGTTGAATTTTCCACCATAGGAGAACACATTGGAATTTCACCATGAGTGATCTCATTTTCATACAGTAGTATGTCCTATAATGCTTCTCTGTTAGCACCAATTTGTTATAGTGTTCTTTGTCCAGGCATGATTGACAGCTATCCTAGCCAATGGGAGCAGTACATTCTGGGAAGCATAGGGCCAATCAACACCAGTTTCCTGCCTCATAGGCATTACTGAACTCCAGCAGCACTTGACTTTCCAGATGGATCAGCCCTATGATGAGAGGTGTTATGGTATTTTGGTTCATATGTGTGTCACACTGGTTAATAGAGGGAATACCAAACTGCACTGTATTCTTGAGAAGTGTGAAAACATTGATACATAGACTTTATATCAAGTGAGTTGGAAACGGCATATCAGGTTTTTGTTTTACTCTGTCCTCCTTGTTTTTGATTGATCTGTTTTTGTGTGTTCATACTTCAGTATCGGGGATTGATGCTGCACATAATGACAGCCAACTGATTCTTGAATGTCCAATTTCCCTCATAAGTTGCTGTAATGGAAATGTGCAAGATCCCTCAAGGAGATAGGGTGTGGTGTCAACAGTGGCCTCTTGCTCTGGCAGGCAAGCATAGGGTTAACCCCAGGGCTCTAACTAGCAGTGGCTCTGCTGCACAGCTGCAGCCACTAGAGGCAACCAGGTCATTAACTGATAAAAGCACCTGGAGAAGGTAGACTTTGGTGGGTGTAGAAGGAAGGAGTTTGGAGAGACTGAGAGAGCAGAAACAAGTAGCTTGGAGGAGAAAGAACTAAACTGATAGATTAATGGACTGAAGAACCAATGGACTGGCTGATGGACTACTGTTGACCGACTAATGGACATACAGGTGAATGAATTTTTGAGGATTGCTCGAATGGGGACTGTTGGAGACTGGTGTGTGGCTGCCACACCGAAGACTACTGAGGACCAAGGCGTTGCTGTGGAGGCTGGAGAAGTTGCTGTCAGGAAAGGGGTAGAAGGAGAAACTATAGGTTGAACAGACAAGCTACCCTAGTGGTGGGGTCCTGCAGGGCAAAGCTAGGGCCACTGTTGGGGAGTAAAGGGGACCTAATTAGCTTAAAGTGGGCATAGGTTCTCTAGGTGAAACTTGGACTGAGAATTTGGCAAAACAGTTGCAAGCCACTGATTTCTGAGTACCGTTCAGGTGTTGCCCCTATAGCTTTTATTGGTATTGGTCAGCATCCTGAGATGCATTTGATATTTCGTCCATGTTGATGAAGTTATTCATCCTTGTACATAATGTACCAAAATGGAGTAGATTTTGTAATAAAAGTGTTAAAATACATGGAGAAAGAGAAGCTGTAAAATAGAAATTAAAATTCTTAGAGCCAATAGAGGAAGAGGCTGTATCATTACTGTTATATAAAACAATATAACCAAATAGTGCAGCTCAGCCGAAGATCTTGCTTAAATTTCTGCCCAGGCCACAAGTGTACACATTTGGTCCCTGTTGTGTATATGCAACATTGGGCAGAAGTGGCTTAAGAATTCTTGGTCTGCAACTAATGAGCTGTCTTTACTGGCTGGTCTGCTTTGACTTTAATAATACTATTTGCCATTTGTGTAATCTTTTTAATTTTTTTTCTAAAGCATTGTACAAATATCACAGATCCTCACAACAGCCCTGTGAGGTAGGTTAAGTAAATAACTTGATATTCCGATGTTTACAAATGCAGAATTAGAACAATCAAAGAACTTCTCAAGTCCAGAGGACATTTGTGTTGGAAAAACAGAATGGCCTAATGCATGTTTTGGACTGTTGGTACCTCGCTTGGTCCATCATATCTGCCACCCTGGTGCTTGGGAAGGAAGCTTTCTAAAACACAACCACAAATAGGAGCAAATATTCAAATTTTCTCACACTTGACATTTTCAGGTCTATCAATGCATAGTAACAATTTCTCCCCAATAGCTGTGTACTCTGCATAATTCAGTATGCTATTTGGGACACACACACGGGTTTTTCTGCTGTATCTGAAGCAAAACAACATGGGGGGGGGGAACCACCTTTTACCCATCTCTGGCTTTATTTAGTCTGCATGTTGCAGACTGAGATGCTTTATCTTGAGCAACAAGGAAATCCACCTTTTTATTTTTATGGAATGTCAACCCTATCTACATGAATGTACAGCAGTGCCCTTTTGTAATGCTCTCCACATACTTCTCAGAGGGCCAGATCATGAGAGCAGCTTCACATTTTACTCGGCAAACAATGTTTTGTGTCTATTTAACACTTCACACAGTACTGTTAGACAATGTTATTCACGTTTTATGTCTTCACTACAGGCGATCCCAGTGTACGTTCAACAATCAAGTTTGCTGTGTAAAAAATGAATGGAGCCATCCTCAGTTGATACCCGGCTCTTGCTCATCATCTCACTGTAGCATATTTCTACAAATCAAGCAGACTGTTACATTCTTATCACAGCCTTCATTGAGCATTTTGCAATACAAGTGTATAAAGATAATAGTGTTGCGCTAATAAGTTTTTTGATGAGTATTTGATCATGCTGGGAAAATTTGGACTGACATTTCATTGAGAGTTTGGTTCGTTCTATGAAATTCCATTACTGTTCAATAGAGGAAGAGTGCAAACCAACTGCTGATTACTATTATTGTGTAAATTAATTGCAAGGCGGCTTCTAATGGTAACTCATATCTTGTGTAAATCTTATCACCATGTCTTAGGTGACACTGAAGCTAGTTAGATGCTCAAACTGAATCTACATTTACACTCTATTTATTCGGCGTGTGGTTGGTCTGTGGAACTCCTTGCCACAGGATGTGGTGACGGCATCTGGCCTGGATGCCTTTAAAAGGGGATTGGACAAGTTTCTGGAGGAAAAATCCATTATGGGTTACAAGCCATGATGTGTATGTGCAACCTCCTGATTTTAGAAATGGGCTATGTCAGATGCAAGGGAGGGCACCAGGATGCAGGTCTCTTGTTATCAGGTGTGCTCCCTGGGGCATTTGGTGGGCCGCTGTGAGATACAGGAAGCTGGATTAGATGGGCCTATGGCCTGATGTCATTTGTCTTGGTCATTTAGAATTGGAAAAGATTTTACTGAAATACATACATTGTATCTGATGTACAACTTTATACATTAAGCCAGAATGAAGCCAGTGCACTGATGTTATATATTGGGTTTCTCTTCTCCAACCTGCTCTATCTTCTATTTCATATTAATGTGCATGAATTAGTAGCTCAGATCAGCCATTGTTTCATTTGCAAACTACCCCAAGTACAGTTACCATTGACACAACAACTTCCATCTGTTTTAGGTTGAAATCCTAGGCTTTTAGGGTAAACACAAATACTGGGAGTAAATTCCATTAACATCAATGAATTTATTTTTCAGTAAACATGCTTAGGCTTGCGCTATTGAGAACTATTTGCTTCTATTTGGCTATTGGAAACTATAATGGTCCCTAGGACATTTCTGATACATTAAAATGCACTATAAAAAGAATTATTCATCGTGCTTTTCTCCCTCTGGTATGTTTTCCTGCTGAAGTTGTTGGGACTTTGATTATATAGAACAAGAAATGCCCTAAACAAGTAAACAGAGAAAAGAGTACAAATTATCTTTGGTCCTTAATCATTAAAGTTCCAAGATATTCCAGTTCTTTGATCAAGCTACTTCAACCCCTAGAATTCAAGCATAGACTAGCAAAAAGCTTATTTTAACAACATTCGGTCTGCAAGGATTATAACAACAGTTTTGGTTCCCTGCAATGAAAAGCAGACTTGGAATTGGAATATTGGAAACAAATGGGGAGACTTCAGGAAGTAAGATGGTAGCAGAAGAAATAGTTGGGTCACTCTAAAAATACTGGGTCCCCAAATACCCCAAGGAACTGCCAATAGAATTTTGGGTATAAGAGGAAAGAATGTGTTCAGCAGTGAATGTGAATTGGATTCAAACATTCCCTTCAGTGGAAGGCGTTCTTAAAAGGACCCAGCCCTGTGCTTTCATTTGTAGTGCTCCATACGTTTAGTAATGAGAGGAGGAAGAGGGTAATGGAAGATGTATGGGAGACTAAGATGAATGAAAACTAGGGAACAGCCAACAGTGATTCCTGCTTCAAGCAGCAAAAATGGGTTCAGAAAGAAGAACAGGCAAGGCTCACTGTGATGCAACCTTCAAAGCAGAACGTACAGTGAGAACCAACTGTAGCCCATGAGGTCCTGGCTTCATATTTTCATTTAACAACACAGGATTCAATTTGTCAACCCCAAAGACCAAAAAGCTTATTGAAGAGTGTTTCGATGAACAGAGCCACCACTTGTCAAGTTAGACTATATAATTAAATTAGGCTGTGCACACAGTAGCACTGCCATTTTATAAGAACTCTTATGTTTGGGAACGTGGCAATGATTAGAATATTTTCTGTATTTGCCTATAGTTAACTTGTTCATAAAATGCACACATGGGTTACAGAACCACCCATATGTCTACTTTACGTTGTATTTCATCTTCAGGAAACCAGTTGTGACACCCAATCAGAAGTGACACGCTTTATTCTACTACCTTCAGTTCTAGCCAGCTGGGAGTGCTGGGCAGCCCAGTCCTACCTAAATTCCTGCTCAGCGATGCAGCAGGGCCAGTGTGGCTTCCACTGCATCCCACAGGGGATTTTTTGGTTGCTGGAGGTCACTTTGGGGTAAGGGGATATTTATCCCCTTGCCCCGGGGTAAGTCACAGCAGCAGCGACTGGTCAACTTGGACCTGTGCCAGTGAGTTCAGTGGCGCACGTCCACATCAATCCATGCAGGCGGATCAGAGCTGGAAAGGGGGTCTTGTACTGCTGCAAAACATTTTACAGCACTTTTGCAACAGCCATCACCAGAAGAACATGTGTTCTGCCAGCATGCGTTTCTTTGAATAGATTGGCCAAGTAAGAGTCCTGGTAATGCAAAATCACATCTTCAATATTAGGTTAGTACAGACAAAAAAAAATCCTATTGAAACCATTATTCTGGCTATTGTGTGATTTGCATCCTGGGCCCTCATAGCTTCCCATCATGTTTACAGACAGTTTTTTGTACACTCATGAGGTCTAGACACATTTTTATTCACAATACTGCTTAAGATTTTTTTGGTTTTTTTTAGTCTTTGGTCATGCAAAACTGGAGCCATTTGCTGGCCATCCCTGATTAAAACAGCTCTTGAAAAATCTACCTGAAATGTGCAAAACTTTGACTACAGGTGTCCCCTGCTCATTTGACAGGTTAGGGACCAGAACCATGGTGAAAAGTGAAACCTGGTCTTTTTTTTAAGTTTACAAATGCTTCCAATGCTTTTTTAGCTGACAAATTTCAAATAACTTTTTTATCTTGCAAATTCCTGCTGTCGCATGAACATTTCTGCATAGGAATTCTCATTTAGGCCTTTAGGAATAGGAACTGAAATTGGGGAGTGCTCTTCCTCTCTCACATACACACACCCCAAAACAGTTTAAATCACCATGTCAAATGCAAATCAACCTTTGGGGAGGACAATTTTAGCCTTTAGAACAGCAGAGAGAGATTGAAAGAGCAAAGCATGCGTTGAATGAATGACTTCTGGCTTTAATTGAAATATGTTGAAAAAAACGACCCATCAAAAAGCAGGGGATACCTGTATAGTCAGGAAAATGAAGATCAATTTTCAAGCAATCAGATTAACATAAACATGAGTGGTACTGAACAAGTTCTTCTAACATTGAAAATGTTCACCAAATTTTTTGACAATATTTAAGACCATGTTCCTCTTATGACAGAGAAGATTTCAAGCACCGATATCTAAATAGTGTCCTATTCTTAAATACAATTACTGGCCAAAACATTTATTATGGCCTCTCAATTCAGCAAGAAAATAGTTTTTTGTTTTTTTAAATATAATTGGAAAGCACTTAATTCAAAGTTACATGAATATACTGCACCATATGGCCTACAATGGGAGGGAGGAGAGTACTAATGGGGAGGGGCTGTTCAATACTTGGTTCCTTTTTCAACGTTCATCTTAATACTGGAAAATATATAAATCATTTATATAACATTATGCAAAAGAAGGCACAGCCGGTTATAGTTTACACAAGCACAATGAGTAATATGCAGAAATACAGGATTAAAAAAGTTTCACATCCCTTAGATATTGTTTTGAAATCTACTGAGAAAGATACTTCATTAACAAACAGTGTTCAACACTTGGAGAGCTAGGATATAAAAAATTATAATTCATTTTAATGCACAACAGATTCTTATTTTAAAAAAACACTGTTTAAAAATGCATAATAAACATAAAAAAGTAGATCATCCATGTAATGAAAAGTGCAAACCATAGTAAAAGAGGGTTTCCTTGTGTCCTCCCTATGTCACCAGAAAAAAAACGAAACCCATCAGAATGGCTGTGTTAAATCCAGTTTGTTAGTGAGTCCTGAACTTGCAGAGACATCAGGATTTATGAGCATTTGGAGAAAGGAGAACTGGAGAAGAGGCCCCGTCCAAGCTGGGAATTGGCACTGGGATACGACCATTGAGAAGAGTTGGGAACTGCAAAAGGAACAAAGGGGGGGTCTTCATTATCTCAGATAGACACATTATGACCACTAGCCATGGTTTAAGATTCCAGGTGTACAGCTGGAAAACCACAGTTTAGAACTCTGCTTTCATTGGCCTCTGACCATTCAGGTTTATAAACCACTGGCTTCACTGCTGTCTCAGGGATTCAGCATTCCTTGTGATGAAGCTGTGGCTATAGTTCTAGTTTGTCATTCAGGCATCATGCTAAGCTACCTCCTGTTGGTTACATACGTACGGGTATCCTTGTGTACTTCTAACTGAACTAGTCCCTCAATAAGCATCAGTGGGTAAGTCAAAAGCTATTGCTGGAAATTATTTCATTACCTTGTACCTGTGCACTCTAGAACAGACTGCCATGTATTGATTGTTAGGTAAAGAGCATGTTATTTAGGTTTCAGGTATGCTTGAAAAACACAATCGTCTATAATATGCTATCAACAGTTCAAAATCGACCAAGTATGTGAAATGCAGGCTGTGCGCAACATGGTTGGTTGGCAACCTTCAGTCTCGAAAGACGATGGTATAAGCCTACAGCACCCGGTATTCCCAAGCGGTCTCCCATCCAAGTACTAACCAGGCCTGACCCTGCTTAGCTTCCGAGATCAGACACATGCTCAGTATGAATGTGCATGAACTTACTTGGGTGTGCAGTACAAGAAGCATCTCAGAGCCCAATCCTAATGGAGCACTCCACCAGCACTATGACTCCTGCACTGCCCTAGAGTGTTACAACTTACCTGGTGGTATAAAACATGTTTGCAACTACTTGAGAGCCAGCAGCACTGGTGGAAAGACCTGCACCAGCCCAACAGTACTGCATTCATACGCCCAGCCACCAGCAGAGGTACAAAAAAACGCAGAATAGCACAGGGGCTTGGGGATGACTAAACAGGGAGGCTCAAGCTCAGAAGAGGGATGGGATCAGCAGAGGAAGCTTCTGCAGTATCCTATCCAGCCAGGCCTGAACGCCCTATCCCGGGTTACTCAGATTTCCATCAGTAATTTAGCTGGCTCAGATCCAAGTAGCCCCATTGGACAGGCTGAAGGGGTAAGGGGAAAAATATCCCTTTATGCAAGGACACCTCCAGCCTACTCCTTACCTGTGCTAGATACAACAGAAGTGCAGGTTAGGATCTGGCTGCCCAAAGTTTGCTGAAAAAAATGCAACTCCAGCAGATCATGTAAACAACTGTTACCCTGCACATGCTGGATCTTGTCTGATCTCGGAAGCTAAGCAGGGTCAGGCCTGGTTAGTACTTGGATGGGAGACCGCTTGGGAATACTGGGTGCTGTAGGCTTATACCATAGTCTTACGAGACTGAAGGTTGCCAACCATGTAAACACAATTTTTAAAGGGAAACCCCAGGTCTCTTTCATGTGCTGATCAGGGACAGATATTCACCAGAAAGGTCCCAGGTAATAAAGACTATCTGCAATTAATAGGAACAGATGGAGAGTATGTGCAGACTTTCCTAACTCTTGATTTAGCTACTGAGGCATCTTTTGAGACAGCACAGCCTTGCTTCTTGATACCTGCAGTTGCCAGGAGTCCTGGCTCTGCAGAATGAGTTGTCTGCTATGTGCACACTATCTGACATAAAGGGTCCCAGGACTTCCCTGGAGTCATTCAGGGCAACCATAAGGCAAAATAATGGCAAAACAAATCATTAATATATCTGTGCAGCCAGGAGTTGTACAATCAGAGGCTTGTTTGCGATGTCAGTGAATTCCACTTGTGTTTCCTTGCCATTGTTTAGATCTTTATTGCAGGGTAAACTGCAGCTCTGAACAAGTCTCTCATTGCCCTAATTATACTGCCTGCTTTCAAATCCAGAGTGAGTTAATTACATTCCACAACAGACTCTCCCAATTAACCCAAGCCACTGAAGTAAGCTGACTGCTGCAGAACAGTCTCTTCGCCATGCACTGGGAAGCACAAGTTGTTTTACCTGTAAGCCAACTCAGAAAAGTTGGTTTCACCAGTTCAACTCCTTTCATTTGTGTGCCAAAATAATAGCTCCAGTTTAATTTTCTGTAACAACACCTGCACCCTTATTGGGATCAAAGAGTTTTTGTAGGAAGCCAAGCTGCACATTCAGCTCCATTTATCACTTTCCTGCCTCCCAGATCTTTGGAATGAAGTAGGACGGGTACCATTTTTGGAAGGGCAGGAGGAGATGTTTGGAGAAGTAAGTTCCAAGGGACTTACAGCTTCTGATCCCTGTTTCCTTCTTGAATCAGCATTTTATTGCATTGTACATACTGCACTAACCTTTGCTGTTAAAATAAGGATGCTTTGGATGATTTGTAAGCAAAGAATGATAGTCTCCAGCCGCCTCAGAACAAGTAAATCCTCTTAAGCTGTTGTCCTATTTTGTTTTGGAGAACAGCGAGCAGAATGAGGCTTTATCCTGAACAGGCTAGGGTGTTGCTTGTTCCCCCTCTCTCGTCCTAAGAATTTCCCTTTAGTATACCTCTAAGCACTAGATACTATTTCCTTCATGTTCTGCATATAAGTTTTTGGGTTTATTTAATTGACCATCATTGTAATGCTGGGCTAGATACTAGGACAATCACTGGGAGCCTGTTGGAGTAAGACAGGAAAGGAGTGAGTCTGGATTTAATCCACATAGTTGGAATGTTTATCCCACATAGCAGCCTTTTATATACCCAGAAAGCACCCAACAAAGCAATCTAGGATCCTACTTCTTCATTCTTACTAGATTATGAGGCATGTGCTGGCCAGGCAACTGCAGGCTTCAAGTTCCAATTTGGCCAGGGACTAAACTGCCTAAAACAGCCAATTCACTATTTCAGTCTTAGTTTATCCCATCCAGACACAACTGTAAAATTGTTACAACAGTTGCATAGAACTTGTGTGAACGAATGTGAGCTGGAGTTACCCAGCCAGCAGTGGCGTGCCTGCCATAGACCTCCCTGGGGCAAATGCCCCAGGCGCCCACCAGTAGGACCCCATGGAAGCAAGCACAGTTTATAGCACCAGGGAACCTCACAGAGGTTTCCCCGGTGTGGGAGGAGGTCGTGCAAGGCTCTGTGAGCCTCTAGTAAGTAGGGGGGGCGGATTTCTGCGGGGCGGGGCGGCAATAGCCTGTGGGGGGCATCATCACGGAGCTTTGTCCCGGGCGCGGGGCTGTGGAGGTCTGCGGCTGCCATCCAGCCTAGCCTTTCAAATAAGCAACAGGTACACCACATGGAGAAGTGAGTTTTACTTGGGAAAATCAAGTATCAAAATTCCAATATCAAATAGCCATCTAGCCTGTTTACATAAAAAGTGAAGAAGTGGGCAGATCCAATTTTGATACTAAAAGGTATTCACGAGTGGGGGGAGCTGAATCCCCCCTCCCCATGGTCCACTGCTCAACTTTAATAGTGGAAAGGAGAACCAAACCTGGGAGAACAGTACCTGGTGCAATGGCCCACTGAGAATCTCTCAGACACATGCCCCTTTTGGTGTTAAAACAGGACCTCATGCCTATTTCCTGCTTTATCCATGAGCTGGGTGGGCATCTGAACAAAAGTGACTGCCACCGTCCTCTCACAGACCATCAAACACAACCACAACATGCTGCAGCCCAAATACAAACCCGCACATTCTACCTATGTGTTCTTCCTAACATAGAGTAAAGGAAGCCGGAACTATATATTTCTTGGTAACAAAAACTATCGTATTCATTACCACTTTGTCAATATGCCCCCCTCCCAGTGGGAAGAACAAAAACCCAAAATTGTGGGCTTGGGCTCTTGGAAGATGGGAAAATAAGTTCACTCAGGGACCTGAAAGGCCTTCTGATGTCAAGATGTGAAACAAATTGCATCTGTGAGTAGAAGTCATTGATTTGTAACCTGTCAGGAAAATGAAGCGTTGGTTTATATACCTCTGCCCACCCATATATTCTCCTCACTCCCAAATATGCTTCTAGAATATGAAAGACTCTGCTTTGCCCTCAAAGCACCCTGTTTAGGGAAGGCTTTACCTACAAGAGCAGAAGGGAGCTGACAAGCCTCACTGAGCCTTTCCCTGCAGTGAATTACTGGGTGAGCTGGATCACAGTCGGGTTCAGCTGCTGTTGCCACTTCTCGTTCAGTCTCAGGAAGAAGAGTCTTCCTAGGCTCACAGATTGTCATCTTGGCCTTTCTCCGAACCACACATTAGTCAAATAAGGCCCCTTGATGTGATGGACCCAGATCTCCTTTTCACTTCCAGTTACCACTACTGGCTGTTGGATGCTCTTGACTCTCACTCCAAGGCAGGTTTTGGATGCAGCTCTCTGAGCCTCTCTAATCAAGTGTGCAGAAGTAGGAAATGCTAAAAATACAGAGCTTATACAAGGCAAAACAAAGCCCTAGATCTGCTGTGCAGAGCTTGGGTCTGCAGCAGGGAAGAGTTGCTGGAATTCAGTGAAGATATGTGGGGAGATGGATCCCTTGTGCTTTCAAGGACTTGGGTTCCTTGGCTGTGGTGCCCAAGGCAGTGCATTCAGAGGTTTAGGGGTAGATGGTTACTCTTGGGAGAGATACCATTCCCCGTAGTTAATGTGCAGAGCATACATGTTCTCTATGTATCTCTGTGCATCAGTGAACATATTGGACGTGAGATGATTTCAGTACCACATCTAGTAATGTACGAACTGCAACAGTTCTCAAAGAATATTTTCAGAGCATTTTGTTCTGTGGATATCAATCTTGTTTGCACTAACTGTACTAGAAACTGTGAGCTTGGAAACTGGTTACAACTATCCCTTGCAATGCCTTACATATCCATCACCATTCGGGTTTTGTTTTGTTTCCCCCATTAGCTGGTGACTGTGTACACAGTCAGTGGAAGAACATCAAACAAGGCAACAGAGAGCTTTACAGTGACATTTTTAATGGGAGTGCCTTGAGGTACACAGTGGTTTGTGAGTGCAAATACACAACAGTGAACTTTATCACTTTTGGAGAGACGAAAATGAATGCACGCATGTTGTGGGCAAGAGCAAAAGGTGCAAAGAAAGCCACCAGTTTTTGTAGTTTTTACAGATAGCCACAAGATTCTGACCAGTTTCCAGCTGCAAGCAGCAGGGAGATGTAACACTGCCAGAAAACCTTGTTAGCAGAAAGGTGGAACATGTCATCTTAAAAAAAAAAAAACCTAAGTCAAGGAAAGAAGATAGAGGAATGCAAGGCAGCCCTGCAATGAACACAAGTTTGAATACTAACAGACAGCAGACCCCAGCAGTGCTGCTAGAGGGGCCTGATCACAGAGCAGACTGCTGATCGTACAAACGAAATGTGTGGGCTCCTTCGGAATGCAAAGTGGCTCTTTCTTCACTCGCTCCAGGTGCTTCCTTGGCACGAACCTGCTTCTGCTTCCTGTTAGCTAGCTGTCTGCAGGCACAGTTTTTCCTGAGTCAGCTCAGTGAGCTCAAAGGTGCCGACCTCAGATGATGGTGCCAGGACTTCTGTCCCCAAGAGGCTCTCTCCCTTTTGGAAGGGGCTTGAGGGAGTATTGTCGTGGACTCAGGTGTTGAGAGTGCCGGTGCGATGATCACTGCAGTGGTTTTTCTACGTGACTCCTTAGCCCTGTAATTTATTGGTGTTCTTGAAGCTCCTTTCCAAACAGCCTCTGCACTGTTACTCTAATCCTCTGCACAAACCTCAAGCTTCTTGGGCAACTTTTTACATAAGTCTCTGTGTTGCTTCTGCAGCTGTGATGCAGGTTTTTGCACGCAATCTCTTTGGGCTCACATTTGCATTGAGGTATCACAACTGCTCTTCAGTCACGCAAGTGCATGTATTATCACTAAGGTCTGGAGTTCTCTGTGTTCTGGAGCTGTCACAGTACACCTGGCTATCCTTGGACCGAGACTCCTCCATTTGTGGAGTGTGCCGGGGATTATCTGCCTTTTGGGATGGCTAATTTCAGCAAAGCAGTGAATATGGATCAATGCACTGTGTACAATTCTTACCCTTATGGCTTGTCTCACTCTATTTGGAGCTCATCATTTCAGGGAAAAGGGGAGACATCTAAGGTGTCTGTATCCTTGTCCCTAATGGGAATGTATGCCGAGTCATACGGGAGTTAAGAAAAGAATATTTCTAATCCAGCACAAACTGAGAAAACTGCCCTGAAAACTCCAATAGTTACTGCCCAATCCTACCCCCCCCCCATTATCAGAGATGCAGCCATGCTGATGGAGCACGTGCTGCATCCAATCGTTAGGGGGAGAGGTGCAAATCAGAGGACTACCTGAGGTAAGTAAAAAAATAATTTCTCCTTATCTTTACATATGCTTCCTGGTGGCCTATGGGTCTCCTTGGACCAACGTCAGCTAAATAGCTGAAGTTAAGTCCAAGGAGAGAAAAAGGGAAGGGTGAATTAGAAAAGGGGGAATAGGATCCTGGCACATGCTGGTGCCACCCTCCCCACTTCCCTCCCAGCCCCAAAACTCCCCTTGCTCTCTCCCTCCCTGCCCACAACAAGCCCCTGCTGCCAACTTAGCGAGAGCAGTGCGGCCTCTGGGAACTGCTGCCACACAAGTCATTTCTGGCTTCCACCCCACAGGAGTTCTGGCAGCACAGGGTCCAGGCAGCACTGGGCCCTTAGTTTGGCTACCTGACCAGAAAGACCCATTTGAGAAGAATGTGATCATCACCAGCCCAACATACCTGGAACAAGGTATTTGGTCCTTGCAGCCTGGCAGGACTCAGAGGAGCGACAGGGCTGAGGCTGCTCCAGAAATGAATGCTAGAAAGTAGCGGACTCGGAGTCAACAGCAATCCATTTGGGGTCTGCAAGACAAAACATACCAAATATGTGTTCATACATTCACGTCTGTCAGTTTCAGATTACCATGTAGAAGGGTACAGAAATCTCTCCTTCCCTCCTCCCATCTCAGCTTCTTCACTACTATATTTTAACAGGTTGAGCTTAGAAATTGTTTCCTTACCCTAACTTTAGGATCTTCTTTAAACATTTAATTCCTGCTGAGTTCAACAGCAGTGGTTCCCAAACTTTTTTCAACTGGCAGCTCCCATGATCTACTGGGCCACTGGCTGTGGCTCCCCATTAGGGCTAAAATTCTATACGTTGTATAAGGTGTTGGATTTTCCACGAAGATTCCGTGGCTCCCCTGACTGGTTTCCGCTGCTCCCCAGGAAGCTACAGCTCACCATTTGGGAATCAGTGATGTACAGGACTGCAGCATTAGGAAAGTGAAATTAAACCAAATAAACTGGGTTGTGATTGTGGGGCCAGAGAGCAGAAAGAGGAAAGGTACAGTTGGGCACAAGGCAAAAGGACAGACTGGAAGGTGGTGGAGAAGTGCTGAGCAAGAGGAGGATTCACACAATGAAAAGCACTGGAAGGGCTAAAAGAGATCAGGAAAAGGCTGGAAAAGGAAGCACAAGAGAAAGAAGAGAAGAAGAAGGTGGACCAAGAAGGGGTGAATCCAAAGTTCTGGCATATATCCCCAGGAGGCTCGTGGAAGTAACAGGAGCCACCCAAGAGCTGGCTCCACCCAGAGTAGCTGCCTTTAGACCCCTAGTGCCACCTCTGGTCATAAGAACAGGCCCACTGGATCAGGCCACAGGCCCATCTAGTCCAGCTTCCTGTATCTCACAGCGGCCCACCAAATGCCCCAGGGAGCACACCAGATAACAAGAGACCTCATCCTGGTGCCCTCCCTTGCATCTGGCATAGCCCATTGCTAAAATCAGGAGGTTGCACATACACATCATGGCTTGTAACCCGTAATGGATTTTTCCTCCAGAAACTTGTCCAATCCCCTTTTAAAGGCATCCAGGCCAGATGCTGTCACCACATCCTGCGGCAAGGAGTTCCACAGACCGACCACACACTGAGTAAAGAAATATTTTCTTTTGTCTGTCCTAACTCTCCCAACACTCAATTTTGGTGTTATGTGAGAGTGTAAAGAGCATCTCTCTATCCACTTTATCCTTCCCGTGCACAATTTTGTATGTCTCAATCATGTCTCCCCTCAGGTGTCTCTTTTCTAGGCTGAAGAGGCCCAAATGCCCGGAGCCTTTCCTCATAAGGAAGGTGCCCCAGCCCTGTAATCATCTTAGTCGCTCTCTTTTGCACCTTTTCCATTTCCACTATATCCTTTTTGATATGCGGTAACCAGAACTGGATGCAATACTCCAGGTGTGGCCTTACCATCGATTTGTACAATGGCATTACAATATTAGCCGTTTTGTTCTCAGTTTGTACTACCAAGCCAGGAGCCTTTGAAGGACATCCATGTAGCCAAGGACCCTACCCTGTACCCAGCACACCAGAAATGAGAAGGTAGCACAGTGGTGGACCTCAGCCCTAACCCCCTTGACCCCTTATCCTATGTACCTGATTACCCTATAATAATGGTTTGCACGTCCATCTCTCTCTCTCTCTCTCTCCGTACCTCAGTAAAGTAATCAATATCCTTCCCAACTCCCTTTGACGCAGAAATTTCCCCATGAGAAGAATCAGAGCAGAGTACAGACCATGTCAGACCTAGAATGTATACTGAAAAAAAAAATCATATATTCCACCGTTGCCATTTCATTATGATTCTGTCTTCCAGTAGCAGAATCTGTATTGATCTTCTTAGAAATATGTTTAGGACTGAATGAGACCTTAGAAAAAGCTAAGCAGGTTAACCAGTTAACCTCTCCCTGTCTTTAATCTGCAAACTATGCACTTTATTAACACTGCAGACAAATGTTGGTGATTGATTTTTCTCCGCATGGGATACGACGTCGCTTTGGAGCAAAGACCAACTTCACTTAATTAATAGGAAGTAATTTCACTGTCTGGGAGTGTCCTATTTTAGTGTTTGTCAAGTCACAGTCCCACAGTCAGTGTTGTGTCTGCCAAGCAGAGGGAAAGCAGACACTTTGCTTTCTAAAAGAAAGCAGGTCAAAATCAATTGACAGTGATGTTGCTCTTTGTACAATCTCAGACAATTTAAGTGGAGGCGCCTAGCAAGGATTAAGCTTGGGCCTTTAAAAAAAGATGCTCTGCCATCGAGCTCTTGGCTATATAGTTTACTCGCCAAATGTATCAAGGGATGTAGCCTTGAGATCAAATCCATAGACATTATCAAATGGGGGGAGGGGGGTAAAGAAATATTATATAACATCTTGTATCAGATTTAACTCTCACTTTAAACTTGGAAGACAAGTCATCACACTGAGGGTCCAATTCTAATTGGATCTATCATTGGCACTGAGCTCCAGGGCTGGCACTGGGTGTTGTAAACATGCCATAAAACATGTTTACAGCACCCTGCGAGGAGTTTGTGCTGGCCCAGCACCATTCGGAGCTGAGCTCAGCGCCAGACAAATGCCACCTGGAGCATGGCAAGAACAGAGTGGGACTTCCTTCTGAGTAGACATGCATAGGATGGTGCTGCAACAGTGCATACAATTTGTACAATGATGAGTGTGTTTGCAATTAGAATAGCAACTAAGATCCCACGTAATGCAACTCCCCTTACAGATAGCTCCAAATCCTTCAACAGTGCAGTCCTGTGTATATCAGAAGGAAGTCCCCTTAATTTCAGTGAGGTTTACTCCCAAGTAAGAGTGCTAGAATTGTTTCCTTAGTTTACCTAACTAGGCCTATGCGCCTAGGATTTTCTGTGCTCACTGACTGCTATTTTCACCAGCATGACTCACGAATTAAAGCTGAGATTTCTCTTGCAAGCAGGCCCACAGCTCAGAAAGCAACTGTCAGGTCATTTATTTTTAAAAGAACCACAAACTCTCAGGCTTTTGTACCCAAAATAACTATGTTTCCTTTTTTAGTACCGTAGAAAGAGTTGATCACCACTCAGTGCTAACCGTTCCACCACATGTCTTTTGGCATTATCAGAATTAAGCTCGGCATTCGCTAATCAGCAAGCTGTCTGAATCCTATTGTTGTCCATGGAATTTGAGCACAGAGCCAAACAGAGGACGATGCAGGATGAGCTGGACTATGATCAGAATCCAACAACTATTGTTTCAACACTCAGAAGGGACACCACAGAACTCGGGGTATTTGTATTCCCCATAGAGTCAGTTTGTATAACTGCACAGACTAGTATTAAACCTTCCCTATGCAAGGTTCACACACAGTTTACTTCTTTCCCCGCAAAGTTTCATTTAAGCAATCGCAGAGTTACAGTGACCACGTTTGAAGGTTAAGATTTAAACCTTCAAATGTTGATCATATTGAAATCTGACAGGCTTGGAGCATACTTTTTAATACTTCCCCCCCTCTTTTTTCATTTCTATCCTGCTTTTCAGGAGTTGTCCCAAGATGGCAAACAAAGTCTAAAAGCATGAAAATAGATTTAACATAATAATTAAAGCTCACAAAAAATGAAATGCTCCAGCAGCAGCTCACAAGCCCAAATTTCCACAGAACAGATGGGTCTTAAGTACCTTTTTAAAAGTCTCGGGCAGCCCAATCCAAACAATCACCAGCGCAGCAGGGCAGAATGTCCCATGCTGTGTCCTGTGCTGATTTGGATTGTGAGATCTGGAATTACTTGGATCTGCACTGGCTAAATAGCAGGCTCAAGTCCAAGAAGCCCATGTTGGCGGAAAAGGCTCAGGAAGAGGGCATACAGTTGTCGATCCCGCCTCCCTCCCTGGCCTGATCCACCCCCTATTCCGCCTGAACCACCCCCAGAAACACTCCTTTCCCTGCCTCTGTTTTGCCCTCCCCCACTCCTGCACTGCTCAGTTCAGTGCAGACCATATCTGTTCCACCAACACAGCCTCCACAACATGTGGAGCACAGCCTCTCCTAAAGATCTTTCCTCCCAATTATTTCTGGATACATAAAGCGGCCACATAAGAGTCAGACTCTTGCTCCATCTAGGTCTGTTTTGTCTACACTGGCTGGTAGCAGCTCTTCAGGTGAGCTTTTCCAGCCCTACCTGGAGAGGACAGGGATTAAGTTGGGGGCCTTCTGCATACAAAGGATGTACTCAGCCACCAGCAATAGCCCTTCCCCAGCTGCACATCATTTGACATGGTTTAGCAATTGTCATTCAATGATTTCATGTGGTGAATGTCTGGATGTGTCCTCATGTGGCAACAGCTGGTATTTATCTGACCAGGATGAATACTAAACCAGTGTTTGTTACTTTTGCTTAGTAGCGATGAGAAATTATAGTTCAGGATATGAGGCCACGTTCAACCTTCGCCCCACGGAATTGAAATATGAACCTCCAAAAGTAATATGTGAAGCTGGTCTTGATGTTACTGTGTGAAGCTGGCAATTACAAAACCTATCAGGTGGGCTACCTGACACAGGGGTAGCGAACCTATCATCACATGCCCAAGGTGGCATGCAAACAAATTTTGTTGGCACATGGCATGCAGTGTTTCCCCTCTTCCCCCGCTCAACTGCATCCACAGGCAGGGGGTGGAAAATAGTCCTTGCGTGGAAAGTGCAAGTAGTGGAGTGGGGGTATGTGCCCTCACAAGAGAGGACAGGCAGGTTCACGTGCTTTTCCCTCACACAGTGAAGCTTCTAATTTTGGCTGTGCCTATTTTGCATATTATTAATTTGGAGCTTTTTTGGAGGGAAGACACAGAAACACCCCCTCCTCTCTGCCACTGTTGTCAAAAGGATTGATGCCTCATTGACCTTGTGGAGTGTGTATGTGTTAAAGGGAGGGGAATGGACTTCTTGAAAGTACTAGTTTTGTCCCTCTCACCATTTCCTTCACCAGTCCCATGGGGGGGACTTTCCTCTGGTAGTCCCCCATGCTAGGCTGCCTTCTCCAAGGAGCATCATGAGGTTGTCTGGTAAAGCAGCTGCCTGGTTGCTGTGTGGCTCTGCGATTTCAAGCAGATTCCAGAAATCTCAGTAGCCACTCCAATTTCTCTTAGGTAAGGGGGGTAGCCTTTAGTGCTCCCACCAGAAAGAGGTGCTAAAAATAAAACCAAGAACAAAAAACGCTGGGCATGTGTGCCAGCCACAGAACACTGTTCCTCAGACTGTGTGTGTTTGCAGACAGCGCTTTTGGCTCTCCTGTTTTCATTCTGACTGCAAAGTGTACGCATATGTGTGTGTGTGTGTGTGTGAGAGAGAGAGAGAGAGAGAGAGAGAGAGAGAGAGCATGCAAAGCATGCAAGCATTTTTGTTCTCTTTCTCCTTAAAATAATTGCTAAAATAAAATTATAATAATAAACTGCTTCTCAAAATTATCACAGGCACACGAGAGAATTTTTAGAAGATTATCACCAATTTGTGCACACTCTCTCAAGAAGGTTTGCCACCCCTGCTCTGAGGGATACTACTGTGTGGATCCCTGGCCTCAAGGGACATATTTGGTGGGAGAATTCATGTCAGTCAGCCACAATATAAGAAAAGCACCCAATGTCACAATCCTATGTATGTCTACTTAAAAATGAGTCAGAGGGGCAGGCTATGGTTTAATGCTTATTAAGCCAGGGCAAGGTCTGAGGGCACATGGTGCAGCTATCTGGCTGAAGCTTGGCAAGTCTCAATCTGGTCAGTGCCTAGATGGCGTGATTGCTTTGAACCTTAAGGACAATGCTTTGAGTTCCATGATCAATCAAATTGGGGTGTAAATATAACAGAACAAGAATGCTACTCTCAAATACATATTAATATATCTTAACACACAAGACTGAGCACTGCTGCCACAGCTTCATCTTACTGACTCCAAGAAGACTACAAATGGCACCCACCATCCTCTTTCTAAAAACAAAAAAAATCTAGGGCTCACTAGCACTGTTGGCTCCTTTCAATGGCAGTCTACAGAACTAGGCTTCTGCTGTATATGGCAGGTGGGCAGCACAAATAATGGTTGACACCCAGGATGCAGTGCTAGAGATTCCCGAGTAAAAGCACATCTGATACTCAGTGCAAAAGGGAGAGACAGCTGTGCAGACACTCATTTTGCCCTTAAGGAGTCAGCCTTTTTTATTCCGAACACCACAAAACCACTTTATGATTAAAGAAAGTAGCTTGACCTAAACATGTCATTTCATATTTACTTTGAGAAAGGCCACGGTGCCAGCCAAACACAAAATGTAATTAATCTGCTAACAGTCTCTCTCATTCTGGCTGAGGTTAGAGTTGCCAACCAGTCAGGATAAAAAAGAGGAAGGGGACGGGAAAGCAGGCCTACTCTTGTACTTTTTACAAAAGCTTTTAGAGGCAGAAATTTGCAGGTGAATCTTTGCCCAGGCCTGGAGATAAACATTATCACCTGTTAACTCTTGCAGATCAAATAGCTGTTTGAAGTTCAGCTACAGGAGCAAACTTAAAAGTTGCCAAGCCTAACTTAAGTTACATTTGAACTTACTACTTCAGGTAATGTAATTACACCTTCTGTTGATGCCCATACTGTCTAGTACCCCATGACTAAATACCCTGATTGCAATGTGGCATTTATTTCTGATTAACACTTTGGTATCCTGGTCCTATATCACCACAGTGCTAATCTTTCCTATGGACTTAACTAGTTCTATCATTCATATGGCATGGAAAGTTCGATGCTTTTGGTTCTCATCCCCATTCCCTGGTGATAACTGTTCTGTAAGGAATGTTCTTTTGCAACTGAAGTACTCCCTCATTAGGCATGTTCCTTTATGAATACTTAAAACTAAATTAATTTCTATTTCCCCTTCCATCATGTACATCTTTTCAGTGGTCGATTATTATTTAGTGACTGTTGTAATTTTATATGCCAATAAAGGTATTATTGTATTGTATTGTAAATTTAAAACATTATAGACATTGCTGTAAAATATTTTATGCTATGTATTATCTGAGATGCTACCGGAATGGAAAAATATGTGTTTAAGATTTCAAACAGATAGCCAAAACTGGTATCTATCCTGGCAAGCAACAACAAAGTTTACATCCATGCTCTTGTACAGGTTCCATTCATTCCACTAAGTCTTGATCCACAATGGCTCTTTGTGCTGTCCAGAGAGAACTACAGAACTCTGAGTAGCACGGGAGTCAAACATAAAGCCCACAGACCAGATATGGCCTGCAAAAGCTCTTTATCCAGCCCACATGATAACTGGGCTCTCCCAGACCACCATCAGCTGCTGAGCTGTGAAATGATGACTCAGCAGAAGTGTTACAGCTAAAATGGCTGCCCATGTGATAATTGGGCTCTCCCATATCTTGAAAATATGAGATTTGCATATGCTGCACCCTGAGAGCCAGGGTGGTGTAGTGGTTTGGGAGGTGGACTTAGACCTGCAAGATCCAGGTTCAAGTCCCCCCTCAGCCACAAAGCTTCCTGGGTGACCTTGGATTAGTCACTTTCTCTCAGCCTCACCTACCTCACAGGGTTGTTGTGAGGACAAAAGGAGGGGAGCAGCCGTGTACACTGCCCTGAGCTCTTTGGAGAAAGGGCGGTATAAAAATGTGGAAAAAAAATAAAAAATATACAGTAGAACCTCTTTAAGTTGACCACCCAAGGGACTGGAGGAAATTGGTCAACATAGGGAGATGGTCAACATGGGGGGGGGGAAGGCATTTAAATATTATCATGTTTAGCTCCCAAGACAACAAATGCAAGGCCAAGTTATTGTTTAGATTGGATTTTTAAAAAGTTCTACTGCAAATATAAATGAGAATTGATCCTCTTGTGATGCTTACTATTTATTTCATCTATATCTATATCAAGAGACAAAGAATAAACACAGCCCACAATCAGTATTTTAAAAAACCCTGAAAATTCATAAGCTTAAAAAAAATTGTAAAAGATACTTGGTTTCATAGCAGACAGGCAGACCAATGCTATCCCTTGCCATCCCATAGCATGTAGCATGTTACATAGCCCCAACAGCTTAAAAAAAACAAAAAAACACTTTTTTACTTAGGCTGCCTGGCCTCCACTGGGTCTCCTCAAATTCACTAAATGCCAGAAGGTGTTTGATATGGTCCCTCACTAAAAGCTGTTGAGAAAACTCCACAGTCAGGGAATAAGAGGACAGGTCCTCTCATGGATTGGGAACTGGTTGAGGACCAGGAAACAGAGAGTGGGTGTCAATGGGCAACTGACAAAAAAAGTGGAGAGGTGGAAAGTGGAGTGCCTCAAGGATCTGTCCTGGGAATGGTGCTTTTCAACATCTTCATAAATGACCTAGAAACAGGGATAAGCAGGGAGGTGGACAAGTTTGTGGATGACACTAAACTCTTCTGAGTGGTGAAGACCAGAAGGGATTGTGAAGTGCTCCAGAAGGATCTCTCCAAACCAGGAGAATAGGCAGCAAAATAGCAGTTGTGTTTCAATATAAGTGTAAAGTAATGCACTGGTGATGGGAACCAAAGTGAAAGGACAGTGGCTTCACTATGCACAAGCAACCTCATGTCCCTCACAACTTGGTACATGTCCAGGTACAATTGGCAGCCGGCGCAGGTCTGTCAGTTATGTACAGTGTACCCACCTATAAAAACCCTTTCGCACAAGTGCTAGCGGGTGTAGGGGAGGGATTGTCACGTGGCTTCTTGCTTTTCTAAGATGGGACAAACCAGACAAAACACAGGCCCACAGTATCGCATTCATTTTTTGTTTTTTGCAGCGGAGTTTATTTATTTATTACAGATACAGGTAAGGAAAATAGGTTAGACTTAGGGCTGGGATTACACAGGTTACACATGAGGGTATTGGCCATCGATTACAACTTATTAGTTCCCCCCCCCCCCAAAAAAAAATTGATAATGTCTAAAAACAAAATTATTCATCAATACAAAAATCATCATATTTGTTAATCTACTAATTAATAATTTAATTAAACAATCAATATTTTTATCTAAAATTATCTATCCAATCATAAAAAGGCTTCATATTTTACTTATACATTCTTCTTGCCACTAAACTAATATTTAGAATAAAATATTTCTTATCTGATTCTTAATTTCTGATGTCGCATTTAAGAGGAATGTTTCCAGTTTGAATGGTAATACACACTTCAATATCTCTTGTAACAGTTTATATATCATTTTCCAATATTTCTTTGCTTTTTCGCATATCCACCACATATAATAAAAAGTTCCCTCAATTCTTTACTTATTCAACATTTGTTTGGTGACCCAGGGTACATTTTTACAATTTTCTCTGAAATTAAATACCATCTATAAAACATTTTATATAATTTCTCTTTTAAAAAATAACCCTTTTAGTTATCTTAATACCACTTTAATTTTCACAATATTTGTGTTCCAAGTTTGTTTTCATTTACATCTAACTTTGATTTAATATAATTAATGGAATACTCTTCACTTCTAAAAAGAATTCGGTCCATTAATATCTACCAAAAAAAAATTCTACTTGTTGTTCAGCCACTTTCACTTTCTGTCTTAGTACTTTCTTTGTTCTCTGTCTTATTGGTGTTTTCCTTCTTGCTCCTCCCAATGCTCCTTCCTCTTTTTCTTTTTCTTCTTAACACTCTTGCATTTCTTGATCCCTCTCTTTTCTTCTTTCTTTTTCTTCATTCTGTTCTTTTTGGATTTAAACCAAAAATTCTTCCTTTTCTTGAAACAACGTGCTCTCTGGAAGTTCCCTCTTTTTTCTTCCTTAAAATTATTTTATTTTATCTCATTTTTTCCTCTGTTTTTTACAGCCAGAGGTATATTGGCTTGATTTGATATTGATAAGAATGGCATTCAAAAATTGAAAGGATGTTAGTAAAAGCCAGCCCTTATTAATGGATTTGTTGTGGGATTTCAGAAATGAAATGAAGTAACAGGTCAGAAAATTATCTGAACAAATGAAGCAAATAAACTCCTCCCTTACAAGCATGCAGGAACAGATTACAAATAACAGACAAGAAAAAAGAATGGATCAAATGTCGGATGAAACTAAAGACATGGAGATTTTGAAATGAGACAGGAGATGGAAAAAGCAACCGTTATCAGAATTAACGGTTGCTTTTTCCATCTCCTGTCTCATTTCAAAAATTTGTTCAGATAATTTTCTGAGCTGTTGCTTCATTTCATTTCTGAAATCCCACAACAAATCCATTAATAAGGGCTGGCTTTTACTAACATCCTTTCAATTTTTGAATGCCATTCTTATCAATATCAAATCAAGCCAATTGATTGTAAAAAACAATTTAAAAAAATCAACCAACTCTCATTATCTTGTTTTACCTTCTTGTAAGGCTAATTTCCAATTTTTATATCCAAAAGGGGTAAGTCAATATTCCACTTCCAGTCAATAACAATGTCAAATCAGTCAAACAATTAAAGAGTCATCCAAGTCTTATTATCTTGCATCCCTTCTTGTCCAAGGTAATCCTTAATTTTTAATATCCAAAAGGGGTGGATCAGTAATCCAGGTCAATAACACTGTCAAATTAAGTTAGTATGCCTTTAAATGACCAGGCCTGAATCAAGCCTTCTTGCTAGGAAAGCTAAAGTAAAAGTTATTTCAGCCCTTGAAGGTTAGTTATTTATTTCTTTTCCATGCATACCATTTCAGCAGGGTGATCTTTAATCTTCTTATCTCTCTCCTTTTCTTGCAGTCACCCTTATTACAAAAAAGAGAAAAATACTCCAGCAAGGGTTTCTTTAAATCCAGGTTCGCTCATTTCCCCTCTGGGTGGCTACCAGCCAACATAAATAATCTTAAAGTTTTCTTTCCCTCCTTCCAACCTCTTGATTGCAGTTCTTTTTATAGCCTTTTAATGAACTGGTTACTCACAGTTTAAAGCTTTTTTCGCTGTCATGTTGTTGTATCTAGGCCGTGGGGGGGTGTACCCAGCTATCCAAATCTGTCTTCTCCAAATCTTCTCTGAAGATGGCATCCGGTATATGATGATCCTGCATAGAGCAATTTCTGGGGTTTCCTCTGCAACCACGGTCCCTAGAGATCCCCCGAGTTCAAGCTCTCAGCCTTCATGTCTTCTTCTTAGACAATGAAGAGTCCCTCATTGCTGAGGTCCTCTGGAAACACATCTATTTAGCAGTTCCCCCCAGAGTCCTCCGAGATTCCCTGCTACTGCACTGAGTGTTAACTCCACCCCCCCCCCCACAGTATCGCATTCAGTGGGCAACTTATGGAGGGTAAATTAATACTCTGTGCAATGGTTGAAGTGGTCAAGATACTACTTACGGAGGTGGTCAATATAGAGAGGTTGGTATCCCATAGTGTATATGCAGTGTCTGTCCATACTGTGAAAATTAGGTCAACAAGGAGGTGGTCAATATAGAGAGGTGGTCAGCTTTGAAGGTTCTACTGTATTGCATATTTGCATCTATCACTTTTAGCTAATTAGTTCCTAAATGAGGAAAAAGTGCTTATTTGTGGTTATTACTTGCTTAATTATGTCACTTCCTGCTAAATGACATCACTTCTAGCCCTCAGCAGACACCATGAATGTGATTTGGCCCACTGTATGGAACACATTTGATACCCCTGCTCACTAGAGCAATGTCTGCAGAAGATTTCTTGTATGCAAACCATCCTGTTGCAATTTAATTACCACTGGAGTGGGATGTGATATTCCAATGTATTTCCTTACAAAAGCACTCACATATCACAGTCTGTGCCCATCTCTTGAGATAAGCACTAAATTCAAGATTATGAGTCCTCAACTATGTGAATTGCTTCCTGCGTAATAGGTTAGTTGAGATAAATCAGCTTTCCTTTCTAGTTGTCCTAAAAATACATCCTGCCTTTTGTTTGGCCAATTGGGTTAAATCTCATAAACTATAAAGCAAAAATAAATTGGCAGCCCTACTCCTTTTATGCTTTGCAATTGCACATTTTCAGATTGTTTCATAAACTCTTCTTCCACATGAAATCTGATATAATTTGGACAGCAAAAAGACAAGCAAATCAGCAAGGTGACACAAACATTAAACAAAACCCTGATGGTTAATTTCCTCTTGAACTACATGCATGGTCACTGAAGTTCTTTAGTAATGAACTCAGTCTGAGATTGCACTCTTAATCACTATAGTCCACTTGATAAAATGAGTATTCAGTAGAGACATTCATAGATGTAAGGGTTTAGGAAATATTTTACAAATCTGCAAAGGCAGTGATACAGAAATAGACTTGAGTTCTTCCTTTAAAAAAACAAAACACACAAGTGATGAGATCTCCTTTGTAAGCTGCTGAAATGGTCACCTTTCATGAATAGGTACAGGGTGTAGTACTAGCAAAATCAGTCAAGCACCCTACAGTGTATTTGGCTAGGATATGATCCAAGAACTCCTTATATTGGTTTCTTGGAGTTTCTGTGTTACACTGAGAATACCTTGTAGCATATTCTAATGACTGCTATTATTGGCTGCACCAATTGTATTTCCTAGGTCCCCTCACAACGTCTTTGCAACTGTAATTCATTCGTTATGTGTTGGAAGTAGTAGGAGTGCTTTGGAGGTAAGAATACTGCATGAGGTGAGGATTCTCAGTGGTAAAGCTCTGTTTTTGAAACACCCTTTCTCCAAAAGATCCATTAGATACCCACTATTGTCTTATTAATCACTAAGGGCGCAATACTAACCTGCGCTGGAACAGGCAAGCCAGGAGGCTTGCGCTGTATCCAGCGCAGGATTGTGGCCAGAAGCGTCTCAGCCAGAGGTAAGGGGAAACGTTTCCCCTTACCCCTGGGTAAGGGCTGCTGGCCACAATGGGTCTCCTTGGACTTGCCCCACCTCTGGAGGTAGCACAAGTCCAAGGAGAGCGGGGCAGCTTGAAGCCGCTCCATTCTCCTCAGGAATGGGGGTTGGGATCCGGCATAACTGCCAGATCCCAGCCCAGCCTGCCACTCCCTGGCCGCCTGCCCCCAGGGTCACCCATCACCCGCCCTCCCTCCGCCCAGGAACACGTCCCCCACACCTACCTTTTCCGCTTGTGTCAGCGCAGATGGGCCAACACAAGTGGCTGAGGGGAAGCCAGTGTGGAGGCCTATGTAAGCCTCTGCAGGCCGGCGGTTCTCGGAGCACCAGCCTGGCTTCCCCTTGAGGAGGTGCAAACGTGCTTTACGTCCCTTGGGTCAGCCTAACTGCAAGTTAGGATTGCACCCTAAGGCTTTTAGTTGGCTCTGTTCTACTATATTATTATTTTATTAATTTTACTGCACGTTTTTCTATCGATTAACAGTTAGTACTTGCTTTATCCGTGATAATTACTTATTATATTTTATTGTTCTAATTTTTATTGGTAAGTAACATGGTCATTTTCATACTGCCCGTCACTTTGTGGAATTCAAGGAAAGCAACTCACAAATCTTTAAATGTAATCGTAACTTGCATATTAACAGTTTTTCTTTCAAGGCAATTTTCTCCCCAAGGCATGGCAAGTGCATTTAATTGCTAACTTGATGCAAACAATCCATAGAACCATTTCATAACTCCCAACTCACAAAATCCCACTTGTGTAAAAAATTGGGGGACTCTAGATGGTCCTTCAAAGGTGTCCAAGCCTTACCTGAGCAGTGAAGAAAGCTGGAGTCAGAGATCCCGAAGGGAGTGCAGGGCTGTTGAGGGCAATAGAGCCCAGGTCGCTGCTTGAGAGCACCATGGGAGGTGCTGAGATCTCTAAGCCTTTGGGTTTCTTAGCTTTCGGGGGAAGAGAAGGAGATTTGGCCTTGGATCCTGAAGAGAGGTTCAGTGGCTCAAGAGAATCAGAGTCCTGGCAACTGGACTCCAGAAAGAGGCTTTTGTGTTCTGAGGGAAGTGGGGAGTTGGGAGACAGAGAAGGTGACCGGGAAGAAGATGGTGAAGTTGAGGAGGTGCTGGTTGTATTAGGCAACATTAAAGATGATATTTTGGCAGAGACAGAGGATGCTAAAAAAGCAGAAGCAGCTGCTGCCTCAGAAGTTGAGGGCAGAGACACAATGGGCCTCATGGCTTGCTTGTCTGTTTTGTTTGTCACAAATCTGATAACAGTCCGGACTTCTTCCAGAGGGGTGTTCCCTTCCAATTTCTCCTCCAGCTTTTCTGTTTTAATCTGTTTCAGAGTATCTGGCTGGTTTTGCAGGGAGTTGATGGTGAAAGAGGAATACAGCCCCGAATGGATATACTCATTACGGCTTGTGCTTTTCAGGGCTGACAAGCTATGCTTGTGTGACTCTCTGCCCTCCAGAGGAATCTTGTAGTCGCTGTCCTGCAGCAAAAGGCTCTCTCTGCTAATTTCCACAGCATGGGGATCCATCTTTAAAATCTCAGGAAATGACACAAATTTGTACACAAACTTCTGTCCAATCACCTTCTTGATGATATTCTGCATAAAATACAAAAACCAGGCATAATGAAAACAGTGGTTTGGTGTGACAGGAGTATCATACGTAATATGGTAGGCAACTCGGTCATTTTCCATATTTTCTTCTTCCATTTCTTCCCTTTGCGCTGTCACTTCTTTCTTGCCCTTATAACCCGTTTACCCAAAGTTCTCCCTACAGATCAGGACAGGGAGGAATATCTGACTGAGCAAAACAGCACAGGCTCACAACCCCCTGTCAAATGCCTCAGTTTCATAAAAACAATAAGATTTTTTTTTTAATGGCAGTAAAGAAACAAAGGCTCTAATTGCCCAACTAGAGATATGGAAAAAAAATTCATTAAAACATGCTTTTTTGCATCTTGAAGTTGGAAGGGAAAATTGAAAATTTGGGAGGAAATGTTTAAAAACAAACTGATGACATTTTCTCGTTCAGAATGTGGAGTGAAATGTTTTTTAAAGCAGCATTCACTGGTGTTCCTGGGGGGAGCAAAGCACTAAGTTTTGCAAGGCACTTCAGGGTATCCTGTAAGATGCCCCTTCCCTTGCCTTTCTGAGCAGCGAGAGCAACGTGGAGGCATTTTCTTCGCGTGGCTCTCGCCACTTGGAATGGTTCCAATAGCAAGGGGGAGGGGCAGCTACACAGCACATAGAGGTGCCTGGCAAAACTTAGTGCTTTGCCCCCCCTCTGGCAATGCCACCGGCAGCATTTTAAAATGAATGTTATTACATAGTAATTTTGTTACAATTCATGCTGCTTCAGTAGCGATATAATAGTAAAAGGAAGCAATGTTAGTGAAGATGCCTTTGTTGTCATGTTTCACTGGGAGGTTTTTCTCCTCCAACTATAAAAACTGTAAAAATGGGAAGTTCCATATCCCTCCATTTTGGCACAGGGGCACTGTTCACTGCACAAACGCACGACAAAAATTACCTTGTCGTAGTAGTATCTCAGCGCCCTGCTCAGTTTGTCATAATTCATGTTGGTTTTATTTTTTCTGAGTCCCCACAGTTTAGCCACCTCTTCTGCTTTAAGGAGCTTGAATTCACCATCGTTGGATGTCCAGCAAATCAGGTGCTCGTGTTTCTGATCTAGAAGTAATTGCAACAGGAACTGCCACAATGTGATTGCACTCTCCATTCCTACAATGGATAAAACAAAACAAAAGAGTAGTGGTGGAGGAAGAGTGTGATCGGTACATTGCCTGGGCCCATTTTTTGGATGAAAGTACCATCTTCTCACTGTAAAATTATTCAGGAAAGTGTCTTGTTTCTCTTAATTCTGATAACCCCATACTGTAAATGTCCTAGATAAGAGTCTAGCTTCCCTTTCTTTGAAGAGATCTAACTCTTATACTTATCAAACTGACCTTTTCATCAAATATCAAACAACCAAGGTTTTTCTACTCAATTGCTGTTTTAACCCATCTCACAAATATCCTTCAATTGCTAACAAAATAATATTTAACTCTTTAATACACAACTGGGAGCTAAGCTACCACACATATTATGAACCATACAAACGAAGGTAAATACAAACCTTATTTTAATTGTATTGCATGTCCAGGTTCTGTTCAGCACACCTGTAACCCACTTCTGCCCAGCCTACAGGTGTATTCATTTGATCCCTGTTGAGTATACACAAAACATTGGGCAGAAATGGCTTTAAATTTACAGGTGTTGGTTCTATGTAAATCTAATAATGAAGGCAGAATAAAGCATGATGATGATTCGTTGAAAAATTTCAGAGTCGTTTCTATGAAATGTTTATATAGACCTGAATGCATTGGGGGTGTAAAATCAAAGAGTGGCTTCTAGAACCAATGGGTGGTAACTGCTAGTACTTTTCCTTCTAGTTATTCTCCCCTTCCACAACAGCCCTTCTCCTGTTGCATCCCATGTTTTAAACCAAGGGTCACCTTTGACCTTCAGCAATGACTTTGGGGGGGCTTGGGGGCTTCAGTAGGAAGGAGTGGGTTGGGAAGGTGGCTTGGGATCATGCAGTTTCCACAAGCACAACACCTTGGATGCCACCCAATTCATTTAAGTAGGCTCAACTCCTGCTGGGTTGCTGCCATTAGCTTTATAGTCTCTCTCGAAGTTTATCTCCTGTTTTACACTTGTGTTTATTATCATCATTGGGACAATGCCCTGAACACGCACGAATCGCAGTGCTCATCTTCAAGGCACTTTTCACATAACTCTGGGCAAAGAGCTTTTTAAAAATGTTTTTAAATAAGGTTTATGATAGTTACATCCAATGGTTAGATACATTATAGATAAGCTTGGCTTCAGTAGATCAGTGTTATATCTTGCTATGTGCTGCAGTATTGTATACAAATTCCCTTGCTATTGTTTTGTGAATGGATGATGGAACTGCCCGACTTAGATTACCACTCTCACCCAACAAAATTAACAGCAACAGCAAAACGCAACAAAAATAACGTATATTAGTTCTACCATAGATGTAGATTTTAAAAAAAATTCTGATTCTTGCCCTTTACTTCTTAAAAAAAAATGCATCACAGTTGCAAAACACAGGAACACAAAGATAAGTTCTATTATTTATAAGTAAATGACTTCAGAATGGCCGAGGCAACATGATAACACAAGCCAACACACATTTTGCTTCCTTAAATGTTACACCAATTCCTGGGTATATTTGGGGTGCCAATTCCAAAAATGGCATCCGTTTTGCTCTATCACGTTTAGTTTTGGAGACATGGCATAGCCTCTTTAGTGAATGGTTCAAGCGGCTTCCTCATGAGGAAGCCTACACCATGGCCTCCTCATGAGGAAGCTGCTTGAACCATTCACTAATGAGGCTATACTATATCTCCAAAACTAGACAAACGGATGCCATTTTTGGAATCGGCACCCCAAATTCATATCAAACCACCATAAAGTTTGGGAAAACTTTTCTGACCCTCCATTTTGTAGGACTGTGTAATCAATACTCTATATATCCAAACTCAGGGCACACTCCTAACCAACTTTCCAGCACCAACGGAAGGGCACTGCAGCTCTGAGGTAAGGGAACAAACATTACCTTACCTTACCGTGACTGGCCTCCAACTGCAGGATGCAGTATATGCCCTATTGGCACAGCTGTGTCAGTGCAGGAAAGTTGGTTAGCATTTGGTCCTTAATCATATAATGCTACGGTTGTGTTTTTTTTTCCCCCCCAAATTCCTGATCTGGTTAGATCATGACAAAGATGCTGTACTACAACTGAAAGTTGAGAGAGTTTCACAGCCTTAACAGTGCTTTAGATTTCTTGATGTTAAAAAGCTTTTGCAGCAACTATTGGAAATAACATGAACAGCAAAACGGACTGGATAAGAATTTTACGTACTGCTGTGTAACTAATAAAAATAATTAACATTTTTTGTTAAAGCAGACTAGTTATTATTTCAGTCTTACCAATTTTTACAAACTGCTTTTCAGTCAGAAAAGCACCTAAAGCAATGGTAAAACACAAGAAAATAAAAACAATAATCAATAATCATAATCAATAATGTTCTGCTGTCTAGCCCATTTAAAATGCAAGGCTGTAGTAGTTCTTTCTTTTGTTCAACAATATCAGAACTGTACTCATTTTGAGTACAGTATCTGCCACTAGATGGCACACAGTTTCTGTGCCTTCTGTGAAAGCAATTTCTCCATTACCCATTGGCACTAAGCAACTTTGAACTCCTTCTTCAAAATCATGGACGTAATTTAGTGCATGATAAGTCACTCCAGGAGGTTTATATGAAAACTACAAAGGCTTAGTGCAACTTTATACACAGTTTTCTTAATATTTTTTTAAACCCCAGAAGCACACAGACAGCCCAGCCCTATTTGGGATTGGGCTGTCATGTGCAACCATTGGTGACAGTAGAACAAAGTTCTGTGGTTGTAATGGGCCATGCAACACTCAGTTGGTGGCTACTTTGGGAGTGCTGATGCAAAAGGCGGCAGTGGTCCCCCGATGTCAGTAGATCACCCTGGACCTACCAAGCAGGTAAGACAGTGACGGGGAGGGGGCAAAACGGGGTAAGAATGGAGGAGGAACAGGGGTTGGGGAGGCTGTGGGAGAGGATGAAACTGGTGACAATGGCGTTTGCCGAATCCTATCCTCCTATTTTGCTGCCTTCCCGCCCCCTTTCTTTAGACTTGCCCCAGCTAAAGTGCTAGCACAGGTCTGAGGAGACCTATTGCAGAGCGGGAGGCTTATGGAGGGTAAGGGCATTTAAATCCCTTTTCCTCTCTGAAGCCTCCCAATCCATCCACTCCCCCCCCCCCCAGGTCTGCAGGATACAACTTACAATTTTCTGGTGCATCAGTCCCTGCAAGAAGGAAAGAGATAGGACTGAGCTGTTAATGCCACACCATGTAAATGCGTTTGATAACTATTTTAAGAGGGAAAGGCAATCAAAATTCATTAGCAGATGGTTTAAATTACAAGCAGGTCTGGTTCAGACATAACAGAAACCATGGTATTGTGCTACATAAACGTGCCACTACAAGCTTGTGTAGAAGGAAAGCTTTACTTCCACAATGAAGTAAAATACAGTTCCATGTTACATCTGAACAGAAAGTGGTGTTTACTTCAAACCACTGATAGGGAAAAACAAATTGGATCTAACCATGGCTTGAGAGACTTAGGCTTGCTCCACAACTTTGGTTTATTATTATTATTATTATTATTATCCCATAGGACCCAAGGCAGCTTACAACAATAATTAAAAGCACACACTAAAAACAAAATTTAAAACAAGGTAAAAACATATTAACAAACAGGAAAGTTTAGGGAAGTGCCCAAGCTTGGGTGTAATGCAGAACTGTGGTTTCTTTCAAAGTGAAGGTAAAAACTTTCTCTCTCCTCCTCCTTTTCTTGCATAAAAAGAAGAGAGGATGGGAGAGTACCAGTAGCATAGCTAGAGGGGGTACTCCTTGTCTAACTGGCCTTCAAATGCAATTGCTTTTGCAATTTAATAATCATTAATTTAAAAATATCATTTAATAATGCATGTGGTCTATGTGAGTCTGGTTAACTATCCAACAGCCTAGTCCTATGGGATCTTCACATTGGCTGCTGAAATGCAACCATAAAGTGTGCTCTGGCAGCGCACTGAGTAGCACACTGTCAACGCACCAGTAGGAAGGTCAGAAACTTCCAGTGCATGTAGCCAGACCACTGGCTGTCCACCTGAGCAAGTAGGCCAGCAGGGGGAAGCAAGAGAGGGTGGGGAAGGGTGGAATGGAAGCGACACGCCACGACACTTGGCACTGGGTCAGCATGTGTGCCTGCTCAGCACCAGCAGAAGGCCCACAGCATGCCACCCGGAGCAAGGGAAGAACTCTGGGAAGGGGAGAGGTCAGTCGGGACAGGGGGAGGCATTCTGGGGTGGGGGAGGGAAGAAGGGGAGGAACCAGGGTGGGATCAGTGGAGCTCTGCCCTGCAGTGGGTCTCCTCGGACCTGTGCCAGTGATTTAGCTGACACAGGTCCAAGGAGAGGAAGGTGAGTTGGGAGGCTGCTGCGGGAGGGGGTAGGATCCAGCACAAACCATCACTGCCAGATCACCCCCTCCTGAAGCCTCCCTGCCCCCATTGCTTTCTCTCCTGGCCCAGTTTATGCCCCTCCCCGCCTCCATTCCATTCCAGCCCAACACAGGGACTCTCAACTCTGCACCGGCAAAATAGCTGGCACAGATTTGAGTGCCCCCCATGGTGGGGCCTGTGCCCTTCCCCTGAGGAGACACCAGCAGCTGCCTGGCATCCATAGGATACAGCAGCAGCCATTGTGGTGGTGCTGCTCCTCCGGGTGTTGGGCAGCTCAGGATTGGGCTGCAAATCTCCTGTTAGCCAGAATTTCACATCTTGTTCTGCAGCTCATACACTCTACAAGCTGGTTCCAGCATAATGG
Source organism: Tiliqua scincoides (assembly GCF_035046505.1). Classification (NCBI taxonomy): domain Eukaryota; kingdom Metazoa; phylum Chordata; class Lepidosauria; order Squamata; family Scincidae; genus Tiliqua; species Tiliqua scincoides. Next base: position 64,145,054 of record NC_089827.1, read on the forward strand.
TTTTTTTTCCTCCAAAAAGGGAAAGGAAGGCATACGCGTGGACAAAATTATTTCAGAATGAATTAACCAGGTGGATTTTTCAGGTGGAAAAAAAATAACCTCTGTGGATGAGAGCCTAGACTCCCATTGGCTTCTGGACAAGGATCTTTCTGGCAAGATCCAGTTGGAATTCTTTTCAAGCCAGAATAAATTTTTCCATGCAGAAAAAAAACTTTGTGGCAGAAGTCTGAATCTGAACCAGCCCCTATGGAAACAGAACCTGGATTTATCGACAGTACTAATTATCTGAATGTTGTTATACGTATAGGTATCCAAGCCTGGATGTTACATAAACTTGATTCAGGTAACACAGTCAAGCCGTGGTTTACTTGACTCACTGGAGTTGTGCCTCCGGTTCACGTGCACCCTCCTCCCCTGACATCCTGGCTTTTGGTGACTATAATTTGCCGTTACAGCCAAGTTGGGCAAACTATGTTTACCATGAATGTGCCTCCAAGCCAGAACTGGAAACCAGTTATTTCCATTTTCAGAGGAAATAGGTATATGGTATGACAGAAATTCAGTGCAAAGAGAGAAAGATATGGTGAAAACCCAAAGATTGTCTGATGAATGAATTTGCTCTGAGAGGGAAAGCTACTCTGCCAACACTCTCCATTCTACTTAACAATGAAAGGCACGGGAGCCCAGGAACTAACCCAGCATATCTTGGATTCCACGTAATCTGTAGCATTTAGAGACCAATCCTTAAGACATTTACTCCTAAGAATGTCCCACCAAGTCAGCAGTTCTCAAACTCTCAAGGAGAGTTTGAGCCACAGTAAGCGTGTGCGGGGGCGGGGGAAAGGCAGCAACATGATCCACTGGATCGCGCCGCTTTGGAGAGGTGCAGGAGCTTGCTGCCACTTACCAGAGCTTGCAGCAGCGTCTCAGGGTGCAGGGAGCCCCCATGCCAGCCTCTGCACGCTGTGGAGACCCTCAAAATCGAGACTGCAACCACTTCCAGTTTTGCATTCACAAAACCAGAAGTGGTTGTGATTGCAATTTTGAGGGTCTCTGCACGTTGGGGAGCCCTGCAGAGACTGGTGTAGAGGCTCCCTGCACCCCTGGTAAGTGGCAGCAAGCCCCTGTGCCCCTCCAAAATGGCACGATCCAGTGGGTCGTGTCGCTGCCTTCCCCCCTTCCTGACCCTTAAGGGGGCAGAGGCTAGGGCTCTCTGGCTGGGGCATCACGACACCCCAGTTTGAGAAGCACTGCACTAAGTAAAATCTTTCAGATTCCAGTATTAGGTTACATTCGGACATCGGTTTTACCCAGCAATGGCCAAAACCACTGAAAGGTCAACCATCATTATAGAATTGTCACCATATTCATGATTCTAACATGTTACTAATCTCAAGCCTCCATGGAACCCCCCCCCCAAAAAAAAATACAAAAGCCAATTAAAAAAGGAGGTGTGAAAAGCTATGATTAGATGTGTGGTATTACTTTAACAGAGGTGTACAACTAAGAAAGAAAGAAAATGGAGCACTGCGTACCAGTACATTTCTTTGCTCCTCTTGTACAAAGGGGTTTCCAACTCTTGAAATAAAAAATCTTGATACCAGCTAGACTAGGAACAAAATCCAGAGCAGGTCCAGTATTGGAGGCCAACGGTCTCACAGGCCTGGAAGCCGAGAGTAATTTTTATGGTAGGTGTCAGGGCAAAGGTTTGGGTTTTGTTTTTTTTAACAGGTTTATGGATGGAGCCTAACAGTTTTTGGTGGACCCAGGGGTGGAGCATGAGTTACAAAAACTCTGTTCACCAATAATATACAACTAACAAAAACAGACAGAGGTAGACAGCTCCTTTCTTTTTTGAGAACTATCCCAACCAGTCCAGTTTTTTTTATTCTACTCAATTAGTAAACCTTATAGGCTAAGACAGCAGTTCCCAAAGTGTGTGTCGTGACCAGGGCTAGGAGGTTCTGAGGCACTTGCCAGGGTATTGCAGGCTACCTGCTGCCTGAAGGGAGATCGCAGCGCAAGCCCCCAAGCAGCAGCAGGAGGTTTAATGCAACAGGCAGAGCTGCAGCGCTCAAAAAACATGCGCTGGGAAAAGCCCTCCTGTGCAACATGACTCTTACCACAATTTCGAAGCCTGCAACATCCTCTGAACCTGGAAGTAAGTGGTGGTGATGTCACTGTATCATCTTCACTTCCTTCGGGTTCCAAGAGGATCACAAGATGGGTATGTTTGGGCTTCCCAAACTTACTTCCACTTACTTTAGTGCTGGGCTAAGAGATGATGAGGACTTCCCATATTAATTTCAGAAAGAAAAGTACAATTTCCCTTCCCTGACCAACCTCTTAGCTACAATCCTGTCAGAACACTAGGAGGTGACTGACTTTGGACAGGGCAAATGTAACATCATAACATCGGGAAGCTGCCAGCTTCCTGAGCTGCTGGTAAACAAATACAGATGCTGGGGGGTTAATTATGCAAATACAATTGCAGATCTACCCAAAGGAGAGAAATAAACTGAATTATGGGGGAGGCAGCAATTATCTGTGATACTGGCATCTGTAAAAGCTAGCATTTCTCTTACATACACCTACTGCACACAAGTCTGTGTTCTGTGTGTATGTACATCTCCAAGGAAAATTATCCTTTTTGCAGATACAACCTTTCTCTTCAGACTCTTTTTCAGATGGTGTAAAAAGGCTTTCCAGCATGAGTGTGAACATTCATTTATCAGCACTGAATCTCAGCTCTTGTCGAGCGCACATTTCTTTCCTGAGCTGAATGACGTCGGGCATTGTTAGCTTCTCATTCTCGTTAGCGCTCTATTTCTGCAAGCTGTAGGCAGGAAATGGGAAAACGGACCAGAGGAAACCTGGCCTGCTACATCTGTCCTTATTTGTAATCTCAGCTCTGGTTCTATTTTGCTAAGTGGCCCAGGTTTCTATTAACCCGTGAAATGCCAATTATACTTGCAGAAATGCCTTATCAGTTTCTACCACATGACAGGTGGTGCCTCTTTATCCACGGATTCAGGACCCACGGTTTTACCTCACCACAGTTCCTGAACCCGCAGACCTGCTCCATCTACTGTCCTCCAATCATGACTGGAGCTGTGCTCTGGTCGCACTCAGAGGCACTTCTGAAGGCCGGGTAGGCTGTGTGCGGCCTCCCCAATCCTCAGGAGACCTTCTCAGGCCTCTGGAAGGCCAAAAATCAGCATTCTGGCTTTCCACCGAAAACTGGAAGTGTCAATTTCTGGCCTTCCAGAGGCCTGAGAAGGCCTCCTGAGGATCAGGGAGGCCATGCACAGCCTCCTTGGCCCTCAGAAGTGCCTCTAAATGTGACCAGAGCACAACTCCAGTTGTGATCATAGGATTGGTGCCACAATCTATGGATTTCGTTACCCATGGATATTGGTATCCTCAGGGGGTCCAGGAATGGATCCTCACAGATACTGAGGCAGCACCTATACAATACGTGTAATGAGATTTAATTTCTTAATTCAGATTCCACTATCTAATGGGAATCTAAGGACCCAATCCTATCCAACTTTCCAGTGCTGATGCACCTGCAATGCAGCCCTGAGGAAAGGGAACCAACATTCCCTCACCTTGAGGAGGCCTCTGAAACTGCCCCCTCCGCTGCATGTTGCAGTACACTCCCCTTTGCGTAGATGCTTCAGTGCTGGAAAGTTGGATAGAATTGGGCCCTAAATCTCTGTGGCCTATAACGTCAACAAATTTCACACTGGCATTTCCTATAGGCTGGTAGAAGTAGAATAATATTTATTTCCTATAGGCTGGTAGTAGTAAAATAATATTTCAAGAAAAAGTTTCACAATGCAGTTTATGTAGCCAAATAAATTTAAAATTGGCAGGCTGCTTTGGTGTAGTTGGCAAATGCTTCTCCTCAACCAATAGGTTGACTGCTCACTTGTAGACAACCATGTGTTATGAAAATAAGCAGAAAATAATCATCCTCCATCAGTATCTTTACTACTGCATGTCTGCGCCTTGGAAAGAGTAAAAAGATGTTGAAAACATGCAAAAAGAAATTAGGAGCATGTTTGCACAGAAATAATTTTGGGCAATCAGATTCCCTCCTCCAGTACGTCTTGTCTTCACAATCCTCAGATACCAGGAGTTTCAGAACCCTCTTGTTTCCTTCCCATTCATGGCTGAAGCTGATCCTTATTTTGCAGTTCCTGCCTGCATCAATTTGTTAAAAGATGCCCACAGCCACACCAGTAGTTGCACATAAAGTAAGGGCCTGTCCTAACAGGAAAAACTAGGGACCAGCATGGTCCACACAGTCTGTAAAGCTGGTTTCCTCTTGACTGCCATAGTAGGAAACCCCTACCTTGCCCTAGGGGACACTTCAGAATTATGCCTGTATCAATCTTCAGCACGGCATGATGCCAGTGAGGATATGCCATCATTGTTGCATATCAACACTGCAAACAAGTATCATAGGACAAAGAAAGGGCATATCCCCTAGGCATGTGCGTGTCTAAGCATGTGTGTACGTGTGTGAGTACATATATATTTATACACAAGCCAAATAAAGATAACTCAATGCATCTACCAAAGTGGGCTGTAGTCCATGAAAACATATGCCACAAGAGACCTATTAGTTTCTAAGGAGCTACAAAACACAAAACCCTTTGTTAAGTGTCCATCAAGCAATTTATAGCACCATCCTACCTACTGCTGGGCTGGTGCAGCCCTTCCTGTGCCAGATTCAAGTGTGAACATGCCATAAATCACATTTGCATAAGATACAGTAGGATAAGTCAGAGTGGGGGGCAGGAGGGGAAGGGGAGGAATGGGGTGGAAATCAGGGCAGGGAGGAGAGCAGATCAAGGCCAAGAAGGGGACAGAAGTGGCACTGTCAATATCCTATTCTTCTTCCCGGCCTCAGTCCGTCCTCCCAGATTACTCCTAAGCAAGGGAACAAACGTTTCCTTGCCCAGACCTCTGAGGCCTAAAACTCCCCTGAAGGATGCAACATGCGCCCTGTTGGGACAGCTGCATCGTTGTGCAGGGAGTTACATAGGATTGGACTGTCAATCTCTAATTCATGAAATCTATAGGCTTAATTTGACAAGCTAGAAGCTCACATCCTTAGGGCTGGTTTGCGCAACAATTCCAAATCAAGAGACACTAAAAGAAATAGCAAATGCTATCTAGACAGCCATACAGACTATAAAGGAACAAACACGTGTCTGAGCCATACTTTCCAACTGCATTTCTCAGTGGAGATATTCTGGGGATAATAAATAGGAAGTGGCTGGTGAAAATTCAGCATTTCTGCCAAAGGTAGAGAAAACACATCAGCTTGCCTGCTTAAAAACTTGATAAACTTATTCAGCAAAGAGATCTCTTAATTTAATTGACCTTAAAAGTTGGGCTTTCAAGCAAGTGTGCAAATCCTACCACACTGATGCAGTCTTTCCCACATAATCATAATTCTGGTTGTATTTTTATTGAACTTAAGGAAACTTTTTTTTTTTTAATTTTGGGAGTTGACAACAAATTTGAAGTTTTCCATAACCAGCAACTGCATCATTTCCAGCTTGAGAGTCCTCATGCTTTTCCCCCCCAAAGTGTTGACACTGTGAAATCTAAATCAGGACTTCCTCCTATTATATTTCGGAGGTGTCTTCCTGGGAAAGGCAGATATCAGTTTAAAGGTAGGAATTCCTGCAGCACCACCCAGTGGAAATTTGAGAAGGACTGCAACTGCCTCACATTTTCTAAGATGACTTCAGAAAATCAGAAGCAAAAAAATAAAAGTTTCAATACGTTATAGATAGTATCTTTGATAGGACCAACTGATTGATTAGGATACTAAACCTTCAAGCTGACCTTTAATTGACAAATTAAAGGTCAATAAGTCACCATGATGGCATCCACCCAAGAGTTTTTAAGGAATTGAATGAAGTTGCTGATCTCTTGACTAAAATATGCAACTTGTTCCTTAAAACGGCCACGGTGCCAGAGAATTGGAGGATAGCAAATGTCACACCAATCTTTAAAAAGGGAAGGAGAGGGGACCCAGGAAACTATAGGCCGGTCAACCTAACATCTATTCCAGGTAAGATGGTGGAATGCCTCATCAAAGATAAAATCTTAAAACACATAGACGAACAAGCCTTGCTGAGGAAGAATCAGCACGGCTTCTGGAAGGGTAAGTCTTGCCTCACAAACCTTTTAGAATTCTTTGAAAAGGTCAACAGGCATGTGAATGAGGGAGAACCCGTGGACATTATATATCTGGACTTTCAGAAGGCGTTCGATATGGTCCTTCACCAAAGGCTGCTGAGAATGGTCTGTGGAACTCCTTGACACAGGATGTGGTGATGGCGTCTGGCCTAGATGCCTTTAAAAGGGGACTGGACAAATTTCTGGAGGAAAAATCCATTACGGGTTACAAGCCATGATGTGTATGTGCAACCTCCTGATTTTAGAAATGGGCTATGTCAGAATGCCAGATGCAAGGAAGGGCACCGGGATGCAGGTCTCTTGTTATCTGTTGCGCTCCCTGGGGCATTTGGTGGGCTGCTGTGAGATACAGGAAGCTGGACTAGATGGGCCTATAGCCCGATCCAGCAGGGCTGTTCTTATGTTCTTAAGCTATAGTGACCTCCTCTAGGCAGAAATCGTTGAAGAATTCTGGAACCTATATCAATAATCATAAACATTGTCTACATTACCCTTTCAGGGAAACGACTGGGAGGAGAAGAGGGTTCATATCCAAGGACTACACTTCAAACAACTGCCAGGTACATTTTCAAAAAGGAGATTTATGCAGTAGTCAGTAGTCAATAGATTGGAGTAGCCCCATTGAGCAGGCTGGGGCTTTACCCCAACGAGACCTCCAGCCTGCTCCTTCCCAGCTCTGGATACAGTGTGGACTGAGAGGCTCCACTACACCAGCACTGGCTAGGATTGGGCTGCTGAATACATATAGTATATAGAAAAATATTCCTGTATTCTTCTGTTGATGGGACTAGATGGTGGAAGTTAGTGCAGTGAGTTGGTGGAAGGGTTCTGCAGATTTTTTCTTATTACACATAAAATGTCCTTTGGGGTCCCTTCCACTATTACAAGTGTAAGGTGATATTTCAAATGTGAAGAGCAGCTTTTAAAGATAAGGCATAAAATGTCTATCGCTCTAATTATTCTTGTAAATGATCTGTCAGTTTTACCTTGTGCTATTGAATTTCTGTTGGGATATTTCTCCTAAGCCCTAAATGATCTCTTTCTAAGCACTAAAATTAAACGTAATAGATTATAGAACATCAATCGCCATAACAGAATTGTTCCAATAATCCGTCCATCAGAAGATTAGCCCCTTGCTGGCTACAGGGGTGCATCCGAGTCTATCTGTCCATCATAACTTCAGTCCCGCTGAATTCCAGTGGTTGACTGCTAATATCAAAGCTGACCACATCAATCACGTATGTGCAAGCAATGGCAATCCAACTGAGCCACAATTACTATAGAGCATCCTATGATCCTGGATGGAGATTTAAAAAACAAACAAAAAAAATCCCAACTGCCTGCATTCACCCTTTTGTGCACACAGGTCACCATGCACAAGGCAAGCAACACATGGACGCCTGCTTCCGCACAGAGACTGCTCTTTCTGAATTGTGACAACTGTCTTCAACAGGAAGGAAGCGTAGCTGGTTCCTGTTCATTAAGGCTTTTAAAGTCCAACCTGTTCAGATGTTTCAGAGGCTAACCATACAGGAAAGCACATAAATCTACAGTTTCCAAAAATTCATTACGAGAAGAAAATAAAATGCATACAGACTCCTCATGCTTCCTGCTCTGTTCATGTGGTGAGCATCTGTGCTATACTGGCATAGAATTGACTTGCACACTAAAAGGACTTCCAGGTTCAAAGTCAGCCTGTATCTTTATTTTTTCCATATGAAACTTTTTGCATTCCTCTCATGTCAGTGTGGCAGAGAGATAATTATTCTGCTGACTTACATAAAACTTAAGATGGTTCCCCTTCTATAAATGTGGAAAACATACATGTGACCACGATCAAACAGATATAGTGATAATAACTGCTACTCTGCTACGTATATTACTTACTTGTCCACTAAGTAATAGTTATTAAAGTCCCTTCTCACTGAAAGATCTGTGTTTAATCTAGGTTTCAAACTGCCTTTTTTTTCCCCCAACCATGTCTCCCCTTTCTTTAAAAAAATAAATAAACAAACAACTGGAAGAGTAATGGAATTTGCAGACACCAACTGGGATAAATAAAAGGGACAAACCTATTAGTTCTAGAAATATTATATATAGTATGGGATATATTCTGCAAACCTAGATACACTCCATGCTGTCTCTGAACATCTCGTCCTTGTTCAACAATTGCCAAAGACTGTTAAATAATGAACAGGGAAAAGTTCCCCCATTTGTTTTTGGATATATGGTACTGGTTACCACAGCAAATCAATCTCTCTCTCTCTCTCTCTCTCTCTCTCTCTCTCTCAAAAAGAGGTTGCTTCAAGTGAGTTACATCTGATTACCACAGGCTCTTGTTTATAAAAGGTCATACCACAATAAATACATTCACCTTTAAGATGTTACTAGTGCTGTAAACCTAGGAGCCAACTTACAGTGCAATCCTAACTTGCACTGGAACAGGCAAGCTGCTGAGCCTGCGCTATAACCAGCACAAGTTTTGGATTGTCTGAGGCTTGGTCTGAGGCAAGGGAAAACTTTTCCTCTTACCCCGAGGAGAGCTGCAGCAGATCCAATGGGGCTACTTGGATCTACGCAACCGAAATTGGTGGCACAAATCCGAGCAGCCTGTGACCGCCACAGGAAGTCTGGGAATGGGGCTAGGATAAGTGCCAGATCCTGACCCTGCCTCCCGCTCCCCACTCATCTGCACCCAGGAACATCCGCCACCCACCCTCCCCCCACCCTGAAACTCCTGCCCACCCTCCCCAAGACCCCCCCCCCGACCCCTTTGCCAGCCAAGCCTGGTCAACGCAAACTTATTGGGTTCCAGGGCTCGAGTCAGTGTAGGAAGACCGGGGCTTGTCTGTGCACCAGCCTATCTACCCCAAGACTGGCACAAAAGTGCTTTACGGCACTTTCGCAACACACTTCAGTCGGCACAAGGGACTTGCGCTGGCCGAAGGTGCGTTCAGGATTGCGCCCGAAGATGTTTTTATAAAAGATAAAATGTTCCAGCAATGGGCATTGTTGGCAATCTTGCTAATCTACTGTTGGATATGTATCAATATTAATAAAGGAAGACGGGAGATGCAGAGAACTATAGGTGGAGCTTCCAGACATACACAAGATCTCCTGAGCATGTACCAAGGCTTCCGGGTTACTCTTCCCATCACAGCTCCTTTAGTTTTCAAAATGACACCCTAGAAAATCAGTCCAATGCACCACACAGGGAAACCCAAAAGCCCCTTGTGTGCACATAACAAGCATCTGGGCCCAGGTACATGATTCTTTAGATATTAGCCATACCCTGCAACGTTAATTAGATTCCCTATTCAGAATGCATTTGGTGTATTTTACAGGCACTGCTTTTATTAAATACCACAACTGCAAATTTTTAAAAAGGCATACCCTTTAAAATATTTTCCTAATATTTTAAGAGGCATAGTCATGTCCATATGTTGCAGTTCATTAAAAAAAACAAAAAACACCCTGGGCTACTTCATAATTCATTTTGCTATCATACTGTCTTCAATGAAGTGCAAAGAAATGGGTCAAAATATTTAGTACTTTGAGACCAGCAAATCATGGAATAAAGTTAGAAATCTGATTTTTAGAAATCTTTAACAGTGCAACCCTATATGCACTTACCTAGGAGTAAGTCCCATTGAACAGAGCAGGACTTAATTCCAATTAAACATGCCTGGAACTATGCTGTGTGTTGCCACTGAATTTACATGTATGACAGATATAGGAATATGAGAATGTGTTCTAGGGATTTCAGCTGGTTTTTCAGTCTAAACTACATTTACAAATTTGCTTTTAAAAAGTTGCAAAAATACCCAAACTCTTTTTGCCCCACTGCAATCAGGGGTGTGGTCCTGGCCCAGATTCCAGGATGGGCATCGCTAGAGCAGTGCAAGACATGAGCCAAATATCATGGTAGCAATTTCCATGAATCTTCTCTGATCATGTAAGTTGCAACTGTGATGTGGTCCATTCTTGCCTTGCTCACTGCATGGGTCATGCAAGACGAGCACCTGCATTTACTAAAGACAGAGAAAATAGGTGCCTGATGGTAGTATTTGAAGCAGTTGAGTAGCAGGAAAGAGACCCTGCAGGGTTCGGTCTTACCCATGTGTCCTGGGCACACTTAGGAACAGAAAAATGTCTGCCTATGTGGCACAAATGTGTAAATCCAGCCTTTCCTACACAGATAACAATAAATATGCACAGAAACTGCAGTATGACAGACTCTACAAGTATGACAGTATGACTGTTTCTGTATGTGTTTAGGAGATACATACATTGTAACACAACTCTGTTTTGTAGAGGGTGCCAAAATGTAGAACAAAATCAACAGGTGAAAGTTTAAAGAAAAACCGCAAATCCTGTGTTGTAAAAGCATACAATTTTAGGTTACAGAAAAATATATATTAATCTTTCTTAGAGCGCAATTCTAAATGCCATAAGGCACGTTTACACCTCCTTTTGAGTCGGGGACGCCGGTGCAAGGACACGTGCTGGCCCTAGGACTGGTAAGTTCACGTCAGCCGAGTCAGGCCAGCGCAGGAGTCTGGGGAAGGCAGGCCTATGGGTGGCCCAGGGGTGGCCTGGGGCCGAGCAGGGGGTGGAACCAGGATCTGGCACTTAGAATGTATCCTTACCCGACTCCGAGGGGAGCTTGCACAGCACTGGGCTGCTTGGATCTGCGCCACCTCTTTAGATGGCACAGATCTGACTTGCCCAATTAAGGCTGCAGTTATGTTATCCAAAGTAAGGAGTATTAATTTCCCTTGCCCCAGGCTGAGCCACAGCCAGCCCCAACCCTGCGCTGGAAACAGTGCAGGCCTACTGGCCTGTCTGTACCAGTGCAGGTTAGGATTGGACTGTTAGTGTGTTAAAAAGTTTGTGTGAGCATCCTTTTGTTTCACTGTATTATTCTTGCTTTAGCACACTGACTCACAGGCTCAAGAAATCAGTCAATTACTAAACATTCCAATAAACAATACCAAAAACAAAACTAAGCCTATATGAACAAACTATAGCCAAGGAAATAAACATATGCACATAAAGGAAGTTTATTTTAAATCACTGTCTAATCTCACTTATGGCTTAATCCTATCTGTGCAGTATGCTGTAAGGCTGTGAGGTGCACCGGCATACGAGAGTCCATTGCAACAGCAGTCTCTCTGCCAGTCTGCAAAGCACTGTCACCAGTGTAAGACCTGGAAGACTACGAGCCGCCAACAGCTGCTGATTGAGTTCTGCCTGTGGAGAGGTACATTTGAGGGCTAACTGGCAGCAAAAGAGATCGCATAGCCTGAGGAGTCCCATAGGTGACCATGCAGCAGCCAGGAAAGTAAGTAATGTTTTTTCTTCTCTTGCCTCTCCTGGCCAGTCTGATCCTCTGTCAGCACACAGGATACAGCAGAAACTCCATCAACGGCCCTAAATCCAATGCACCAGTGGGGGATAGGACTGGGCTGTTAGTTTACTTGAGCTCAATTTCTGCTACACGCTTTTTAGTCACTGGATATCCTATACTGAAATCATTCCCAATAAATCTATGCCCAACACTTACCTGAAACCCTCCTAGAAAGGAAATTCTACCACATCTACAAGACAGTTATGCATTTTCAAGCTTCCTACATACATTAGGGCAGCGTTTTTCAACCGCTGTGCTGCAGCACACTAGTGTGCCGCAAGGCAGCCTCAGGTGTGCTGCGGGGCCAGAGGAGGCAGGTGCCAATCCTCATTTACCTGGGAGTAAGCCCCTTAGACTATTGTGGGGCTTACTTCTGAGTATACACGCCTAGGATTGGATATCAAGTTCATTGTTTGCCCTGCGTGCTGATTGGGCAGCGAGAGAAGCCTGGAGGAGGTCTGGGCAGAGTGAGTGAGAATGAGGGAACCAAGGGCAGGCAAGCAGGTGGGAAGCCAGCAAGTCTGCCGAGGCCAGCAGCCTAAGAATGGGCTGGCCTTCGAAGTCCCTTCTCCTGGCCTACGGCTCCCCAACGCAAACCTCCCTGCCTTGCCTTTGCCTTTCAGAGGAAGGGCACTGGGCCACAATCCTATCCACACTTTCCTGGGGGTGTGGACCACTTTCCTGCAAGTAAGCCCCATTGACTATAATGGGACTTACTTCTGAGTAGACAAGCATAGGATTGGGCTGGTGGTCACACTTTTTTCTGAAATAGAGGAGCACGCAATGAGGGGGAGAATGTGAGGCAAGTGATTCAGGACCTTTGGAAGGTACAGTCAAGTGACGGGAGGGAGAGTAGGAGAGGTGCTAACTGCAATTATGAGATGGGGGGAATGTGCCTGTGGGAGGGGGTGGGGTGGGGGAGAGGAGGAGAGAGAAGTGCCAACTGCCTGCTCATGTATTTGAGAAAAAAGAGTGCAACCAAAAGCCCAATCCTAGGCATGTCTACTCAGAAGGAAGTCCCACAGGCACATTCCCCCCCCCCAGTCTTTGGCTGCAATCCTAACCACACTTTCCCATGAGTAAGCCCCATTGAACAAAATAGGACTTACTTCTGAGTAGACCTGGTTAGGATTGTGCCCTTTATCATGTAATGATTTAATTTTATTAATTGTATTAATTAAAAATTAATTGTAATGTGGTAATTTAATGTAAGTAAAAAACTGGGAGTGTGCCTTGACAATTTTAGTGCCTTGACTGTGTGCCGTGAGCTGAAAACGGTTGAAAATGGCTGCATTAAGGCTTATGGACAAATGAACGTGTTGTAGGGTTTTAGCCTCCATGAGCTTCTGTCACGCATGTGTGTTCTTCTGGTTCTGACACCTGACCAAAAGTACTTGGAGAAAGATACTGCACCTTGTGTGGGATTTATGTTAACTCCCTGCCTGCTTTTCAGTTCCTTGTGGTGTCTTCCATTTCCTTGTCATTTCAACAGGATAATGAGACACCCCGCAATTGCCTGGAATCTCCTAAGTGTTGGGCTATATTTCAGTACATAGAACTGTTGAAGGTCTCTCCAGTATAGGACAAACATAGCTTAAGCGCCTGTCAAAGTAGGATATGTAGCCTGGAAGAAGTTTAGCTTCTTGCAGGTTTCAGGCCCTCTTGAGCAAAATTAGATTGTGTTCATGAGCACAACTGGCGAGGTCTTCTGTTTGTATCATCTGCTTTTCTCCATCTGCTAGATGTGTCCTTAAGCTGCCTCCTCCCAGACAAATCCAAGTATGATCAATATTATCAACAGATACAGACATTTAAGTGTCAAAATCTGAATAAATAATGTGAGAAAAAGGAATGGGCAACTTGATCCTCCACCCAGGCAGCGCTGCTCACTCTCACATATGCTGCCTGGGCAAAAACTGCCACATACGTGCTGCGGTAAGGCCCATCGCAGCTGCCACAGTGAGGGAGGCACCAGTGGAGAGGCCAGTGCAGGCAGGCGCTGGGCATCCACTCTGGTAGAACAAGGAAGGTGGTAAATAAACCACCACAGCAGAGAGGCTTTTCTAGGCAGGAGGAGGATGGGGGAAGGCAGGGAAGGGGAAACTGGGTGGAGGAAGGGCGAATCGGGGGGGGGCGGGGATGGTGGCAGACGCTATCACCGGATCCTATCCCCACTCCTGAGCCTCAGAGCCCTACACAGGTCTTCTTGGTTCTGCATCAGCAATTGAGCTGGCGCAGATCCAACTAGACCCATTGGGGCTGCAATGGCACCACACAGGTTAAAGGAACCAGTGTTCCCTTACCCCGAGGATACCACTGGTTGCTTCTCCTGCACCAAAGGATACAGCAGCAGCTGTTTCAGCACCGCTGTACTGCCGGGCAGGTGAGCAGCAGAGGATTGGGCCCTCAATGTCAAATAAAAGGCCCTTTTCAAGGAAGGTCTTATACTTAGCCACTTTCTTCTTTCAGCATTTTGATGCTCAGTCAGCCTGACTTCCTGTTCCTATATCTTGACATTCCACTCTAAATCATGACTAATTCTTAAGTCATACATAATGCAACAAGATGCTTGAGAACAGATATGTTCTTGTCTTTCAAAATCTCTCAGAAGTCCCAAGAATGCTAGCTGATTCATGAAGCAAGAAGCTGAAAATCAAACAAATGTGTACATCTCTGGAACAACTCTATTATGGAACATGCCAAAGGCGCACGACACAGAAGACAACAGAACAAAACAAAAGTTGGCATAGTAAGCTATGTCTTTTTTTTAAGCAAACATGCCATCGTGGCCTGTTACAGCTAGCTCTGGGTGTGGCTACAAATGACCTAAGGCCTACAAAAGTCTAAGGCCTACAGATAGATACCTTGCAGGAAGCCAAGTAGTGCCCTTTACTCAACCCAGCAAGTAAAACTAAATCAAAATCTGCTTTGCAAAGTACTAGGCACGCCACCACATCTAGGCCATGAGTCAGTGCTTACGGAAGTGAAGGGTGTGTACAGTATAAATATACATGCTAATTTTGACATGATTCAGTTAAGCACCATCCTAGATTGGTCCCTCCACAAGTTAGCCCAAGAGCCGCACATGCAGTAGTAATTGGCAGCTGTTGACATTGGCAGCACGGGTTATAGAAACTGTCCCATAAAGGAGCTGAAGTATTTGCAAGAGGTGACGTCACATCTGTTTTTGAAAAACCGCCCAGCCTCACCTGCAAACCAGCCATGCCATTTATGAAGGGAGAAGTCTCTTGTATTCTCCTCTTTTAGTTCCCACCTCTATTTGCTGTTCTGCCTGCTATAGACTGAAGGAGAGCTGCCAGGACAGCCTCTACTCTTCAGTTGCTAATCAACTGAGTGAAAAGACATCCTGCTACTCATTCACAGTGAGGGGATTTTTCAAACACCAGCATGTATGATACATGCTGCAATCCGATACACACTTTCTGAGAGTAAGCCACATTGACTATAATATAATTTACCTTTGAGTAAATAAGATTGTGCTGACAGTCTCTTACTCCATAGTATGCAAACATCTTTGTTCCCAATTAAACTCTTGTGCTAAAGTACCTATCAAACTATGGCTGCAATCCAAACAACACTTTCTTAAGAGTAAGCTCCACTGAACAAAATAGGACTTACTTCTGAGAAGACCTGGTTAGGATTGTGACCTTAGGCTACTGATTAATGAGTTATAATCATATATACCAGGGGCAGTCAAACTGCAGCTCACAAGCTATGTGTGACTCTAACATGCAACTTGCAAAAATATGTTGGCTGAGATCATTTTTCCATCACAATTAATATAAAAGGTAAATAAGAAATTTTCAAGCTTTATACTTATTTACAAGGTATAGTCTGATGGATTAAAACATAAGTTTAATATTTATGGTGAGTAAATATATTTAAGAATTTAAATGCTTCTAAAATACTGCAGCTCTCAAACATCTCTCTGGCAACTCTCAAACATCTGAAGTTTATCTCATGTGATTCTTAGTTTGAACACCCCTGAGATATACATTTCAAGATATTACACTGTGGTATACCATCATTGGTTTTGAAAATTAAGCTTTGAAAAATGCTGACAAGAGAACAAAAACTAACCTTTTAAAAACAACTGCCCAGCTTTTAAACCACTGTAAAGGGTCTTGAGCTGCCAGAATGGGAATTCTAACAGCTCAAGGCCCAGACAGAATTGGGCCCTAAATCTCTGCTAGCTGAAAATGGCAAAGGGTAGACATGAAAGATATGACCCACACATGGCAACATGGACTCAATTCAAATTGAATGCCCCTAGATATCAATACACTGCATTAATAATGTCTGCTGCACAAACAAAATTTCCAGTGGGGCTTACACAGATTTACAGCAGATTATGCATAGGGCACTAACAGTGCATCAAACTACAGGCTAAACTAAATTCAAGCAACTATGCTCATGCATCCTGATCTAGTGGTTCATACTGGGGATTCTCACCATGCATCCAGAGTTCTGTGTGAGCAGTGATTATTCAATTTTGGGGATTGTTCAACACACACAATGGAAATGGCAAAAGTATTCCTTAACATTAATGAAACCACAAAGAAGAGATAATAAAGAAGTTCCCCATGCAAACCAGAGTACCAATAAACTTCATTGTGTCTACAAGTGCTCACATTCAAGGGCCAAATCTAACCCACTAGCTTCTGAGCCAGAGTCAAGGGCTAGCACCAACAGGACCTGCTGCCCCAAACTGGAATGTATCCATGTAGCACACTCTTTCTTGATCTAATCACAAGAGAGACTTCACCATACATTCTTGGACAGAAAGTTTCAGAGTTTGAGCCACTACTATGCTCCATCCCATCACTGACCAAACTTCTGGTGAGATCTTAGCAGGACCTCTCCAGCAGACTGAAGAAGATATAAAAACTGTTAAGCCTTTAAACAGCATAACCAACATTCTGCATTATACGTGGCTCCACTCCAAAGGATTAATAGTCACACTTTCCATTCCTAAGAGAAGATGGGTTGCCATGTGCCACCTGTTGCCACATGGTCCACCTGTTTGTAGCTTCCAAACTTTCTTCACAGTCATCCCTGTGTACAGCACATGGTTCTTGGGTTTACAAAAGCATGAGTGGCAGTTCCCAGGTCTCTACTTTTTAGGAGATGTAACACCGAAAATGCACTTTTTGCTGCTGAAGTCCTGAAATTCCAGGAGCAAGGAGTCCAGCAGGCTTTCCAGATGTATTTTCCCAATGCATCAAATTCTTATTTTGTTGAAATTCTAACCCACCCCATATCAGAGATCTGAGGCAAGAGACACAAGACAAATCCTCAACAACCAAGGCTTATAAATACAAAACAAATGCCAATTTTTAATACAGTGTAGGCAATCAAGGCTGGACAAATTCCCAGATGCCTAGTCACCTTGCTACATAGAAATTTGATACTGGTATGTAAAAATGTGAAATATACGTCTATTCAGGCTCTAGCAATTTGCTTTCAGAATGGGAATAATATTTCAATGTAAATAAGCGTTTCTTTGGGAGCTAAGAAATGAATAAAGATTTTAAATGTGAATGTAATACGCACTATCATCAAAAATGTAATCACATATAATTATAAGCATGTTACAAAATAATTTGGCCAAATGCAAATTTATGCATTTGTATGTAATGTAATTTACATGCATATGTAATTTACATGTATATGTTTAGATAAAACATTTTGTAGTCATTATAAACAGAAGAATGTACTATTTAGTTTGTTGTTGTTCAGTCGTTAACTCATGTCCAACTCTTTTTGACCCCAGAGACCACAGCATGCCAGGTCTCCCTGTCTACCACTAACTTCTAGAATTTGTCCAAATTCATGTTCATTGCCATGGTAACACTATTGTACTATTTAGTATTTTGAACCAGTGTTTCTCAAACTGTGGGTCGGGACTCACTAGGTGGGTCGCTAGCCAATTTCAGTGGGTCCCCATTCATTTTCAATATTTTATTTTTCATATATTAGACTTGAGGCTCCCATGGTATATGACTGCATTTGGGGAAATGTTACAGACCTGTACTTTTAACATGCTACTATGTATATTCTTGTAACAATGATAGTCAATGGGACTTACACCTGGGTAACTGTGAGTAGGATTGCAGCCTAGGATTGTCAAAAATGTTCCTGCTTGATGATGTCACTTCTGGTCATGACATCACTTCTGATGGGTCCTGACAGATTCTCATTCTAAAAAGTGGGTCCAAATGCTAAATGTTTGAGAACCACTGCTTTGAACTAAAATACAGAGAAGTGGGGAGGCAAGAAGGAATGAGCTACAGTAGATCTATCCAGCCTTGAGGTCTTTGATAATTTTACAGCACTCCATGATGAAATGCTAAATTATCAAACACTCATAGATCAAAGTTTTAAAACCAATCAAGAATTTGCAAGGGCCAAACACTGCATAAGTAGACCCGTTATGTTGGTGACATTAAAAGGAAACCTTTGTACTCTTGGGTTGCCATTAAAAGGACACTGAAGATCTCATGATCAACACCAAAACAATGCTACATTAAACAGACTCGATCCCACTCCTACCTCAATAAAGATGTAACTTGTCTTGGGCTTCGACAGAAGGGGCCGAGAGGGCTTCACAAAACCCTCCTGTGTTAGGGAATGGAAACTCCTAATGAGATTAGCTTGGTGTGTGCAGACATTACTTAGCCATGACTAAACGGGCTCTCTTCCTGCAGGCCAGTGGAAAATTCAAGGAGCTTTTTTTCCCTGCTGCAGCATCAGAGTCCCTCCAACCTTCAGCAAAGCCAGATCCAAAAACAACTTTGGAGGTTTTTCCTTTCTCTCCCCTCTTGTGGAGCTGATGGTGCGCAAAGCCTACAAGATGGGCTGGGGGGGGGGCGTCTGGTGAGTGAGGGGAGCTCTCTTTCTCCGAAGACTACAAAGGAAGCTGGAAAAGGACCTGAACCTGAGAAGGAGCAAACCACAGAGTTTCTTTGTGAGCTGCAGTGACTCATTTTCAAGATGTTGTCTGCTGCCAGTTTCAAACCGGAAGCGCATGGCAATTAGTCTTGCTGTTTCCAGACAAGCCAGGAACTCTCCCAACACTTCTCCCTCCTCCCCCCCCCGTCTCCAAAGCCCCCTCGGGCTGTTTCTTCCTCTCTCTCTCCTCGCAGCCCCCCCCCCCCGAGTTGCACTGTCCCTGAGCAAACTCCTGCTTCCAGGGCTGGCCCCCCACTCTCTGAGTGTGTGTGTGCGTGTGTGGGCGCCCACTCTCAGAGAGAGAGAGGCCCTTTTCTTCCACACACCAACCCCCAACGGAACACCCCCCACTTCCCCCCCCACACCCCTCAGGTAAAGGCCGGCGCGCACAGGGCGCAAGCAACTCCTGGCGACGTCATTCCTCTGGGGGGCTGCTCTGGCCGCCAGCCTGTCAGAGGGGGCTTCCTCACACACGCTTCTCCCCCCCCACTTCACAAAGGCGGCCCCCTTCCCCCAACAGGGGGCGGCCGCCCTCGCCATCCCTCGACCCGCGCGCTCCTCTGCCCAAGCTGCTTCTCCCCACTCCCTCCCCCCAGTGAATTCCCAGCTTGCCCCCCCCGGTAGGGACCAGAAGCAGGTGGAGACCCCCCCCCCGCCCGCACACACAGTCCTTCCACCACAACCCCTTCCCCAGAGTGGCTGCCAGCGGCGCGTCCCTCGCCAGCGCCCGTCCCGCCTTTGGCGCGCCCCGCGCTCCCCACTGCGTCTGGCCGCCACCCCCCCATGAGGCACTGGTGGCCTCCTTCCTCTCTCGCGCTCTTCCTCCCCTCGGCGCGAGTTGCGTCTTCAGCGCTCCCCACCCCCTCGCCAGATGGCACTTCGGGCTGTCCCGGGCAGCGCAGCAGCGCGGGCATCCGCGTTCACGCTGCTCGCTGCGCGCGCGCGCGCACACTCAGGCAGGGCTCGCACACGCACACCAGGACTCACACGCACAGGGCTCACACACACCAGGGCTCACACTTACACACACGCACAGGGCTCACTCACACCAGGGCTCCCAGTTACACACACACAGGGCTCACTCACACACTCGGACAGGGCTACACACCAGGGCTCACTCACACACACACACACCAGGGCTCACACTTACACACACACACAGGGCTTCTACACACACACACACACAGGGCTCACACCAGGGCTTACTCTCTCTCTCTCTCTCTCTCTCTCTCTCACACACACACACACACACACACACACACACACAGGGCTTACTCTCTCACACACACAAGGCTCACACACACACACAGGGCTACACACCAGGGCTCACTCACTCACACACACACACACAGGGCTTCACCCCCCCATGCCCTGCGGCGGGGCAGGCATCCCCTGGCACCCTGAGCTGCGCAAGGCGCGGGGCGCGCTCTGGAGCGGTGCCCCTGCCCCGCAGCTCCCAACTCCCTCCCCCTCCCAACTCCCTCCAACTTGGGAGCTACGTACCCGGAGCCTGGTGGGCTTCGCCAGCCGCTGCCCGGCGCTCTACTGGGAGCGGGGTCGAGCCCCCTGGTTGCGCATGCTGACAGTCCTCTCCGCGCTCCGCCGCTCCTGTAACCAGATCCCGATTCTTTCCCCGGTTCCTCTCTCTCTCTTTCCCCCCTCGGCTGGTGTGTGCGGGAGAGAGCAGGAAGTTGGAGCAGGCAGACAGAGCCGGCTCACTTCCTCTCCTGCTTTATTCCCCAGGCGGTTTGCAGTCTGTGTAAACAGGCTTTTCCTCCCTTCTCCCCTCTCTCTGGCCACTGATCTGCAGCATGGCTGGAACAGAAGACACACACATAGTCGGTGCAAGGGCAGCTCGCTCCAGACCCGCACCAGCCAAGGGACTCCCGCAGCCAGCTCCCTCTGACCTCCACCTCTTCCTGTGCCTGCACCCCGGGGAGGAGCTTCCAGCCAGACCCAACAAACTTGGCTCATCATCACACCCGGCTACTCAAAACAGAAGGTGACTTTCGCAGCAACTTTCCCTCAAATGTGATGGTGCCCACTTGCAGAAGCTCAACTCAACAGTTCTTGCCAACCTCAGCGCAAATACCTGTGGGGATCCCCACCTACACAGGCACCCAGTGGCACTTTAAATCATTACGTAATAATAAGATGGAAATCATTGTTTGAAATCCACAAGAATGCATTTCTTAAGCAGCGGAGCTAAGCGTTGGTGAGTCTAGTTTAAAACAAAAACAGAGGCCTTGCTTTCCAGATGTCATTAAAATAAAAGGCAGAGATCTGGGTGAAGCTGCCAGGTAGGGTAGACTATTCCTGGGGTCTTTGCAGTGCTGGTTTCAAAAATCAACAACCAAAGACCTCTTTCAACCAGTGGTTCCCAAACTTTTTAGCACCAGGACCCACTTTTTTTAAACAACACTGTTGGGACCCACCTAGTTTACCAGACTTTTAAAAAAGGAAAGAAATAATATTTTATTTATTTATAAGTCATAATAACCAGAAAAAAGCCCCTCAAACATTTATCTCCCTATATTTAAACATGCTTGCAAACTGCAGGAGCAGAGTTTTTTGCAGGGTTATTAGCAACTGCAGTATCTGATTTTTTAATAGCCTCAGGGCTTGAGGCAATTAGTCATCTGATCTTTCACTTCCACCAAAAATCAGGTTGTGACCCATCAGTGGGTTCCACCCCACAGTTTGGGAACCACTACTCTAGACCAAGTCCAGCTGTAAAAATGGCTACAGGCCTTCTCTTACTTGCTACACTAGAGGCATGATGGGGTTCAGATGGAGTAGGGGCTGTGGGAACAGAACTTGCTAGCAAGTTGACACGTGGAATAGAGATTGAGATCTAAGCTCTCCATGGGGCACACCCTTCCTCAAGTGGGTCCTCAAAAAAACTGTTGACCAGAACAGAGGGTCTTAAAAGCATTTGGATTTAGATACCACAATTATTAACTACAATCATGGCACAAGTATATTTCTTCTTTTTATTCCACCCCTTAAAATATTCATCAATGTATGATGAATACAAACACAATGTAAATGACATCCAACAGTGCAGTGTTAACCTGTTCAGCACAAACTTTTGGGCATCTATTATTATTAGTATTAAGGCTTGAGTATAGAACAGGTTCTGGTGCATCCCTCATGCTATGCATGTCGCTCCCTGTTTCAGAAGCAATTAGAATTAGGGGATAAGAGATCTGGGTTAGATGGTGTTGTTTCCAGGTGGATTCTGATTTCCAGCACCTGACACTAAGCACCACTTCCGGCATCAAAGATGAGAACTTCCAGAGTAGAGACATAACTAGGGTAGAGCCTATGGGGTAGCTGTCCTGGGTGCTAATGGGGGGGGATGTCTGCCCTAGTTATGGAGGAGGTGCTGGCAGCTTTGCGCCTTCGTTCCTTCTCCTTCAAAGGGGAGTCTCCCCAGGAGAAGGAAGAGGGGGGATGAAGCCACCACAGCAAGTGCCCCCTCCTCCAGGGAGAACCAGAAAGTGACATCAGTCACATGGCATCTTAATGTTACTGCCCTGGGTGCCAGCTCTGTTCCAAAGGGCTCGCTATAGGCAGCAAAAACAGTCATGCAGCTCCTTAAAGACTAACCAACATTTCATGACAAGCTTTAATGGACCACAACCCACTTCATCAGATGCCTCAGCGAGCAGGTTTATACACTCACATGGGGATAGAGAAAAGGAAGTAGAAATGTGGAAGGTGGGGCTAAGGGATAGAAGAGGTAAAGTTGTGACCGTTATTATGCAAAGCACAGTGAACAATTCACAACAGGAGTAGTTAAAGCAATCACCCTGGCTGCACTGACTTGGAGCACTGAGAAGGAACTAAGGTTACCTAATAGAGCCTGTACCATGACATGGGATTAACAGAGTGGGCAACTCTTCTTATGACACAACCTCCACTCCATACCTGTGCTATTTGGAAGCTTTAATTTTGTGAAAAAGTCTTTCCATTTTTATGCTCTTGAAGCTGAGCATTCGTCCATGGTACTTCTTTAAGCCTGGGCTGTTTGTCTAGCAGCTAGATGTATTTGAACAAATTCAAACACCAGTAAAGATGCTCTTTTCCCCACGCACTGCCCCACTGCTTCAGGAATATTGAATGGTATCATCATTTTCTGGGTGTGTGGTTCTTCACTTACCTATCTCTACAAAGCACACCTGAGTACTGATTGGAGGAATCATCCAATTCTACCCCCCAAAACAGATAAAAGGATTGCAGAAAGCAGTATCCTGTACTCTTCATACATTATGCTGGCAGAAGACATCGTGCTAGTGGTGCTACATTTGGGCTACCTAAAGGTAATGCTAAGAGGGAAATAATAATAATAATAATAATAATAATAATAGGTATTTCTATACCGCCTTTCTTGGTCTTTATTCAAGACTTTATTCAAGGCAGTTTACATAGGCAGGCTTTATTTAAATCCCTTATTAAATAGGGATTTTTACAATTGAAAGAAGGTTCTTTCTTTCAAGAACCACTACATTCAGGTGTTTCATTCCGATCTGGCTTCACATTCTGGCCTCCATCCTCCCACGCTCAGAGCAGATGGAATAGCTCGGTTTCAGCTTGTCAGCTGCTTCAGGGTCGCACGTTGCCAGTGGCCTCTAACTGGCGACCTTGTGGATGTTATCTTCAGGCAGACGGAGGCTCTACCCTCTAGACCAGACCTCCTGCCCAGACCAGACCTCCTGCCCAAAAATTGGGTGTTTGTGTGTGTATTTAAAAATTGACACTCTGTACTCCCCATGGGTATTCATTCATGCTCATAACATCTGCACAACCATTCAGCTAATCCCACATCTCTACCTTCCTGCTGTTTATATTCTGAAATGGAATATAACGAAGGTAGGGCTCCTCGACTTTCCACCCTAATAATTCCTGCTCTTCCACTTAGCTGTCACTTCACTGTCAGAGGGATATATTGTTCTTTATGAGTTGTAAGTGGTGTATGTCAAAGGGATTATTGTAGATTAGCTGTAAATATCAAAGATTACCGACTTTCCTGAAAGAATGCAGTACTGTATTCCAATTTTCTTGTTGTCTTTCCACAGACTATATATTCTCTGATGTTTAGAATGATAATTAATATCTCAGATTCCATTAAAGTTAAATAATTAGCAACTTTCACTGAGTGGATAGATTTTCTAATAACTAGTTAATTCAGGGCTAGTCTACCCATTATGTGAGAGATCCAGGGTTCATTCTCTCAACTTTATTTAACGGAAATATAGATGCTAGGGGTTGCCAACTTCATCAGAGCAGCAGCAGGAGAGAGGGAGGGAACCTTCTCCTCCTGCACAGTTCCCTGATCAAAATTGGCTCCCCTGCTATGCTCTGTGAGAGAGAAAAAAATACAGTGGGCCGTTGTTATCTGTGGGAGTTTCATTCCAGAAACCCCCACTGATAACAAATTCTGCGGATGCGGGAGTCCCAGTGCGGGCAGGGTTGTGGCATCGCAATAACACTTGGCCCTCCAGAGATTGTTCTGGGTCCGAAGCCCAGTCCACTGAACACCTCCCACCTCCTCATAACACCTCCTGGATGCAACAGGAAGATGTGGGCACAAACCAGAAATCACTTCTGGTTGAATCCTGGAGGTCCTCTGAGTTACGGGGAGGCATCTGTGGATGGTGGAATCCGTGGATGCCAAACCCACAGTTAAGGATGGCCTACTGTATAGGTAGCGGTATTCATTCCCTTGTGGGTTAAACAGCAGTCTGGAAGCACGTGAGATTTTGAGCTATAAAATGGCAGTGAGGAAGGATTACCCTTTCCCTCCTACTGCACTTAAATTGGAAGCTCTTAACAGCTCAGCCTTTCAGGCAAAAAATATAAAATGCCATGAGATCCAATTGTGGGTCACCTGCATCTCGTTTGCTGGCATGTCGTGTCAATTCAGACCCTGACCCTAAGGAGATGGTTAAAAC
The DNA here is from genome assembly GCF_035046505.1 of Tiliqua scincoides. Classification (NCBI taxonomy): domain Eukaryota; kingdom Metazoa; phylum Chordata; class Lepidosauria; order Squamata; family Scincidae; genus Tiliqua; species Tiliqua scincoides. The sequence continues at coordinate 64,169,618 of NC_089827.1, forward strand.
TCCCCACTCCACTCTGTGGTCCAGATCCAGATTCCCCGCTCCCCCGTGTATGCTCATTACATTTTTTTACATAAAGGGAATGCACACCAGAATCCAATGCCATGACTAAAGTCATGTGTAGTTTTTCCAGAGGCGTAACTAGGATGGAATCTGAGGGGCGCCTGCCCTGAGGGGGCACATGACTGCCTCTAGTTATGGAGGAGGCACTGATAGCTTCATGCCCCCTATTCCTTCTCCTTCCAAGAGGAGCTTCACAGGAGAAAGAATGGGGGGCACAAAGCTGCTAGTGCCTCCTCCTCCAGGGACAACCCAGAAGTGACTGCCTTGTACCACAAGGAGAAGGAAGGGGGTGTGAAGCCATCACAGGGAGCTCTCCCTCCTCCAGAGAGAACCCAGAAGTGACATCATGATGTCACTGTCCCAGGTGCCAGGGCTTACGACTCTTTCTCTTAGGTGGGAGGTTCTGAGGTCATAAATGGCCATGGCAAACAGAGCTGAAAGCTACACAGTCTTCCTTACATGCAACACTTTAAAAAAAATCTTATTTAGATTATTACACAATGAATACAAATAAAAATATTGTTGGATTCACACTGCAGTTCAATACATGTTTCCTCAGAAGCAAGTTCCACTATGTTCAGGGTTCACTTAGTCTCAGGGAAGTGTTTTTAAGATTTTGCAGTCCTAATTTATAATTCAGTGTGCAGTACAGTCATTAATTCTTTCCGTACCTGCTTCTGTGCGTATAGCAGGCACACATTTGTATATTTCTTTTTTATTATACCAAAACGTTGAACAAGCAAGAGGAAATCTAATGAACTGCTGGTAATTTTTGGCCGCTGTTTATGTTTGAACTTTTCTCCTTCTTCCTGTAGAAACTTCCGTATCCTCTTCCTGTGTCCCGGCAAAGGACTGTACAATGCCCAACAAGAAATGCTACATAGGCAGTACTCCACCTTTCTCCTTCCTGCAGGGATATCCTTTTCCTTACAGAAATGTGAAGAATGTAATGTTCCGATCAAAAGTTAGCTTATTCTTTTGCCTCTGTCCATTTCTGAATTCAGAAACAGATGAAACTAAATGGATTTTCAGTCACACATCTTTTTTTCTGTGCAGTTTTCTCAGCCAAACTTGACTAAAAAACTATTTCCAGGAGACTTGCTTTCCAAGGTCTTATCAAATGTGCAAGTCCATGACAAATGAGAAAGGGGTGGGTAAGCCTTTTCTCTTTATTGTTTCAATTGAATTAACAGGAAAGGGGGCTGAGGAGGGGTGGGGTTTTTTTTACCTGTCTGATACCAGAACAAGAATAATGAACTCCAAGGCAGATTTGTCAGCTGGAGCCTGAATGAGTAGGCTGTCGCCCTTGTCCCCCTGCCCTTGTACCTTATGCATATATCTGAGCCAGGTCACAGTAAGGGCTAGTACACACAATTGCTGTCCAGATAGCTTTTCCTCTTTTTTGTTCAGAATGGTAAAAAAAGAACAATACAAAACAATCTAAACGCATAACATAACAGAAAGGAAGAGTGGTACAATATTTCAATTCATGCAACTCCAGTCCTGTACTCACTGGAGTCACTAGGAGGGTGTGGGGGGTGCGGTCCGCACTGGGTGACACACCAGGGGGGTGACGCGCCCTGGGGGAGGATGCGCTAACTTTGTGGCTTTTGGAGCTACCCTGTCATGCCATACACCATTGAATGCGGAATGTCCAGTGGAATGCAATGCAAAAAAAGAATTGAAATAGCTCCTTTCGTTCAAAAGTTATGGCCAAAAAACCGGAAAGAAAAAATGCATGGAGCCCTATAGAAAGTGAAAGTGAGCCATATCTCACATTTACTTGTGAGTAGGCATACGTGCCATAGTCGGAAAGGGCAGGCTGAGAGGACTCCAACAACACCAGAATGGTCCTGATCCAATGAATGCAGCCCCCAAAAACACAAAAGGGAGAAGGAGGTCTCTCTCTCCCAGCCCTATGGAAAGCGAAGCAGCCTCACAGTCATGTTTACTTGCGAATAGGCAGATGAGCCTTGGCTGGTGGTCAGGCCAGGCAAAGGGGAATGTGAGGACACCAGAATGGTCCCTATCCGAAGGAACTGAAGCTCAACATATGTTCCAGAAGGCAGCCTCTCCTCCCCCCCCCCCCCCCCACTAAAAAGGACGAAAAAAGAGGCTTGAATGGTAAGGGGAAAGTTTTCTATTTTGCACTTGCAAAGCCAGGTGGGTCTTTATATGGATATGCCTGAAATAGAAGAACTTTGAACTGGGCACTGGGAGGGCTGGAAATTTTACTTATTCTTTTTGGGGGGTTGTTATTACAGGCAGACTACAGAGTAAGCCCCATTGGCCACTATGGGACTTACTTCAGAATAGACATGCATAGGATTGGGCTCACAGGCTGCAATCCTACCCACACTTTCCTGAGAGTAAGCCCCATTGACCACTATGGAACTTACTTCAGAGTAGGCATGCATAGGCTTGAGCTCACAGACTGCAATCCTACTCACATTTTCCTGAGAGTAAGCCCCATTGACCACAATAGGACTTATTTCAGAGTAGATTCACTTGATGGAACAGGACTGGCTCCCCCTTATTTAATTATTTCTTTTATTTTAATAGAATTATTTATAATTATTTATTTTAATTTGCTTGATGATATCACTTCTGGCCATGACATCACTTCCAATGGGTCCTGGACAGATTGTCATTCTAAAAAGTGGGTCCCAGTGGGAAAAGTTTGAGAACTGCTGCAATAAGGTGTTAGTAAGTTGACACGGGGGTTTGTGTGTGTGTGTGTGACTCTACAAGTTTTCAAAATCACTAAAATCAGAATTTGGAGGAATAAGACCAACATGTTATATATCAATCAATGCGTAATTTCATGCAGAATGCAATGAAACAAACCACATTGAAATATCTGTGTTCTAACAAAAGGTACAGCCAAAAAACCAGTGGGGGTGGGGCGATGGCACATCACCACGCCCACCACCTGTGGCATTGCCTTGCCCACTGCAGCGGGTGACACGCAGGCCTCCCGCACTGGGTGACGCAAATCCTAGTGATGCCACTGCTTGTACTGCATATCAACTGGTAAGCACATAACATTTCTTAAAGCCCTGAGTACACTATGTGACATAGGAGCCTGAATTCTTCATCGAAAGAGCAAAATAGTAGTTTGTGCACCACCACTCTACCCACATGGGGCTATTTTGTGGAGTTAGGCATAATTTCAGTGTTTTCAGCAAGCAAGTGCTCCAGTCATGAATGTTTTAGGTGCAGGGTATGACTTCCCCTTACAACAGACACCTTCCTGCACAAAACAAAACCCATAAACCAGGCAAACAGAACTTGGAAAATCTGTCACCCTTCGAAAGAGTACATTTGAGATAGGCAGTGTATGTCATCATCATATGAAGCAGACTTATTCCCCAAGTCAGATCATTGGTCCATCTTGTCTAGTCTTGTCTCCTCTGATTGGCAGAAGCTCTCCAAGAACTTAGTCAGAAGTCTTTCCCAGTACTCGCTACCTAAGAGTCTTTAAAAAGAAAAGAAAAGCGAGAGCTACCAAGTACTGAACCTGAGACCACCTTCCTGCAAAACATGTGTTCAATCACTGAGCAATGTACCACTCTTATCTACTGTGTGAGGTTACCTCTCAGATGTCTTAGATTTGTTTTGTACGTGGAGGTTAAAATTTGTTATTTTCCTTGGTGGAATGCACTTTTGTGCAGGAAAATCTGCAATAATAATATTTATACACCACTTTGCAACCAAAAGGTTCGCAAAGCAGTATACAAAGCAAAAGAACTAAGGTGCTTCCCTAACACAAAGGAGCTGAAAACCCATTTCTGCCCAACCCACAGGTGTACACATTTGATCCCTGATGCATATATGCAACGTTGGGCAGAAATGGCTTCAACACACACACACAAAACCATGCATCAGAAATAACAAGCAACACTCAGCAGAACAGACATAATGCTGGGTGAATAGGGACAGTTGCCTATAGTACAGTCACTTCTAAAGGAGACTTCTAAATTGCTAGTGGTCATACATAGAGTGGGAACACAGAACAAACAAGATTTTGTTTAGTTTTGCTACTGCTTGTGACAATTTAAATGCCATTTTAAATCCTGTACATCACTGCATTTCTGAAGCTAACACAAAATCACAAGAAGCTAACATTAGTGCAGACCAGGCCAGATTCAAGGACATGGGGGGGGGGGGGACACAGGCTATACTGATTCATATTTGGGGACCCACATGCATCTGAAGCATAGATTTTAGGAAGGAAAAGACTGAACTGAAGCTACATAAGCTGTCACTCCCTGTCACCCAGGGGCGTACCATGGGCAGCAACCCCCAGCAGGGAGACAGGAGGACCAAGGGGGGCAAGCAGAAGGAAGGGGTGTCCAGACACAGGGAACCCTCCAGGGAATGTCCTGGAAGAACAAGGAGCCAGCCAAAGAGGGCAAGGCTCCTAAGTCTTTGCTACAGTCAGCCTCCTCACCTCTGGGGCGGGGCAGAGGCCTCCTCAGAGACAGGACAGCCCAGGTGCCACTTCCCCTTTTAACAGAAAGGGTGGGACCTGTAGGGAGAGGACAGGAGATCTCAGCCCTAGGTGGGGCCAGGAAGAGGTGGGGCTAGAAGGAATGCCCAGGAGGATAAGAGGAGAGGAGACAGCCAAGGGAGGAGAAAGCACCTTCCTGAGCTCCATAAGGAAGGGGCTAGGGAGGGGAAGGGAGGAATGGAAGGCAGTACCTCTAGTAGATGAGAGGCAAACAAAGCTGGGAGACAGCCAGGGGCTGGCAGAGGTCCAAGACTCTGGCTCCTTGAGGAAAGAGCTTCCCAAGGGCTTTGGGAGATCCCCAAGTACAGAGGACCCCCGGAGCATCTCTAAGCTGAACCCACAAACCAGTGAGAGCAGAAAGGAGAGGAGGGCACCAGCCCGACCCAGCCCTTTCCAGAGAGACTGCACTGACTCCAGAACTTACCTGCAGAGAACACCACGTGCCCGACACCTTTCCTGGTGAGGATTGTGGGAGAAAGGTCAGTGGGGCAACTGGCCCCTTGATTTCAGGAAACTGGAAAGACTGTTGCTGAAACTGTACCTGGAGGTACTGGGGTCTTGTGAGGGAACAGGACCCCTCAATGAATGTAAAGGCTGCAACCAAATTAAAGAAGGTAAACAAACCCCTTTTTTGGCTCCCCGTTCTTCGCGCTGGCCAGGGAGAGACTGGGCGGGTCTGGACGGGACAGCAGAACCAATACCCCGTGGGTCTGCCTTCGATATGGACATCACACTCCCATTCTGGCTTTCCTTTTCATTTGCAATATGAGAGTATTCAGCTCTTAATGATAGCCAAGCTACATTTTCTTACTCCAGCGTTTCCTATAGCTGGGACAATTACCATCATTGCTTTCCAGTTTTATGATGGTTGAACACAAGCTAATCCCTTTTCAGCTACAAGAAATTGTACCGGCAACCAATCTCAGGCCCACACAGGAAGTTCGCATGTAATTATGCGACAGCAGGGTCTCCATTTGAGTGATGTTTTGCTGACCCACTCTCACAGAAATCCTTGGCCAATGTTGCCATCAAAGAAGGATGTTCACACAAAAAATGGTTTCTCCAGTTCTTTTTTCTCAGACAGTGGGGTAGCAAAGGTTAATCCCAGACTTACCCTTTGAAAGTGCCCAACGCAGGTATGGGTGAACATTAGGAATGCAAGATTTTAATGGGCCCTGGTGTCAAAACCCAGACAATTTTAATTTTGAAGATAGCCATACCAACTACGAAAGCCTTAGGATGTAAATATCAGGCCGTTTTGGGACCATCACTATTCTGCCCTTACCCCAGAAGGGGAGAAGGGTACAGACTCTCCCAAGGTGGAGTGCCCCACACTGACGGGGAGTGACAGTGCTCATCTCGGTCACACAGCAAATGTCATAAAAGCAACCCATTCACCCTCTACTCTGTATGGCTGCAAATGGAGCCATTTTTGAAGGTGAGGGCCATGCATGCACAGGGGAGGGGGTGACAGTGTAGGCAGGGGGGATGCCACCCTCCTCCATGATTCATCTAGTTTCAGGTACCACTGGGGCCTGACAATGCAACTGTCTTACCCACTGCTTTCCATGTAGGTATCCAATTCCCCCTCCCCATTTTCCAAGGACTGGAAATTTTCTGTGATCATCAGGGCCTGCCTCAGACATCTCAGAGTTTGGGATGCATCCAACCGATCAACCCTATCACACACACACACACACACAATCATGTCAGTGAGTGCAACATCAAGTGATGACTAGCATGTTTGAAACTACAATCAAAGAACACTACTAATAGAGCTTTCATTGTGCAAAGTGCGCACACACATGCATGCTTCCATGTCTCACAATAGAATGTTCCTTTAACTCTACTGGGGTCTGGGTATGTTTCTAATATATGTGCTCCTACTGATAAAGCAGAGTGCTCAGTTATAGCCAACGGAAATTTAAGACCAGAAGGCTAACCAATAATTAATGTAAATGAAATGGTTATGGGCAAATAAAATTAAAAATTGGCATCATCGTTTACAATGTGAAGCTTCGTTAGAGTTCCATTTTTCTCTTTTAATTCAGTGTAAAGGCTACCATATATTCTGTTCTCCAAAGTACACATGCCTGCAAATTTAAGGGTCAGAAAAACTTTTCTCAAAATTTATGGTGGTTTTATATGAATTTGGGGCCCCGATTTCAAAAATGGCATCCGTTTTGCCTATCACGTCTAGTTTCAGAGATACTGCATAGCAAATCATTCAAGCAGCTTATTTGTCAGGAAGGAAATGCAAATGTATTCACCTCCATTTTTGAAAGGTGCAAGGGTGTGCAGTATGGGGATGTGACGGGGCAGTGATGGGAGCTGATGGGGTCCGGGAACAGGGCAAGTTCAGCAGCAGCAGCATCTGCCAATTCCAAGCCCCCTTCCTGGATTCAATCCCCTTGACCTGGTCCACACAGATTTGTGCCAGCGGTTTTGCTGGTGCAGATCCAAGTAGGCCTGACCAGGTAAGCCTCTCTTACCTCTTAACCATGAGGAGACTCTGTGACTGCCCTCCCCAAAGATGCAATACAAGCCACTTTTGGCATAGTTGCATTGGTGGAGGAAAGGATAGGATTGGGCCCTCAGTCTCCCAGGTTTCATGTCCGCCTGCCTTCCTTTGCTGCCTTCCTACATCCCTGTTCCATCCTCCTTTGAACAGATAAGATTCCTCAGTTTCTACTAAGATCCAACTCTAACTGAGCCTCCTTTGCTACAACATTGATGCAACTCCGCTTCCTAAACTCAGCCTAGGCCTTCCTCTGGGTCCGTCCAGCATCCCTTCTTGACTCAATTTCTCATACCCTCTCTAAAAGAATGCCATGTGCTTGGCTGCTGCTGACCCACCATCATTCTATTTCAGCCCAGAACTTATTTAAATTTTACTTTTCTATGGCCTCTCACACTCACATATGTTTCTTTTTGGCATTACCGCATCTGGTGAAGAAGCCATTGTCACTGGCCTTTTTGTTCGCTTTTATGCAAACACTCCAAGAACGAAATCAATTCCCAGCTAGCACACGTTAGCAAATAAAGAGGACTCAGGTTTAGGAAGTCATGTGGGAAGCCGCATCCTTTTCAACTTGGAGAACAAAGAGGAAAGCTGGGCGGAAGATGATAAACAAAAAGGCACAAAAGGAGAGAGTTCAATGCGTCAATAATAATAGGCCTCCCATGTTTTCAATAATCTATCTAGTCTCCCAGCTTCCTGGAAGACAGGTTTTAAATAAGAATGTAAGGGATGTCCAATCAACAGAACTACATCTACAATCCCACAGGATTCACTGTTTGAGATTCTTTTCAGTCTACCATTTAGCAATTGCCCCAGTCTAGTGAGTCCTTGCAGGAACTCAAATTTGAACACAGAGCTGTCCCTTCATGTGTCAGGGCAGACACGGGCATACTCTGTATCGGGGACAGTATCACATGATTCTGGAATTGGTGACCCATTCATGTAGGTCTCGTTTTTGATAGTTTTTTTATAGTTAACTTAAGAGTAATTTTTGTTTAGGTCCCAGGCTTTGTGATCTTGGAATACAGTCATTAAAAAGGGCTTCAATTTTTTCAGCTGCAGGCTCCTATATCTCACTTAGTGCGGCGGCAGTAAAGAAGGCCAATTCTATGCTGGGGATCATTAGAAAAGGTATTGAGAACAAAACGGCTAATATTATAATGCCGTTGTACAAATCGATGGTAAGGCCACACCTGGAGAATTGTGTCCAGTTCTGGTCGACGCATCTCAAAAAGGATATAGTGGAAATGGAAAAGGTGCAAAATAGGGCAACTAAGATGATTGCTGGGCTGGGGCACCTTCCTTAAGAGGAAAGGCTACAGCATTTGGGCCTCTTCAGCCTAGAAAAGAGGCACCTGAGGGGGGACATGATTGAGACATATAAAATTATGCATGGGAAGGATAAAGTGGATAGAGAGATGCTCTTTGCACTCTCACATAACACCAGAACCAGGGGACATCCACTAAAATTGAGTGTTGGGAGAGTTAGAACAGACAAAAGAAAATATTTCTTTACTCAGCGTGTGGTTGGTCTGTGGAATTCCTTGCCACAGGATGTGGTGACAGCATCTGGCCTGGATGCCTTTAAAAGGGGATTGGACAAGTTTCTGGAGGAAAAATCCATTACAGGTCACAAGCCATGATGTGTATGTGCAACCTCCTGATTTTAGAAATGGGCTATGTCAGAATGCCAATGCAAGGGAGGGCACCAGGATGCAGGTCTCTTGTTATCAGGTGTGCTCCCTGGGGCATTTGGTGGGCCGCTGTGAGATACAGGAAGCTGGACTAGATGGGCCTATGACCTGATCCAGTGGGGCTGTTCTTATGTTCTTATGTTAGTTTTGACCTACAATTTTCACTGCTCTATGTCTTCTCTCTGGAGCAATAAGAAGTTAGCCTTTACAATGCTCGGTTCCCCTCCCCCAAGAATAGTGCACTAGGGGGCTATAGCTGTGTCTGCAAAAATCTATTCAATTCATTAACAAATTTCCAGGTTGAGACTGAATTAAACTGTAGGGTCATCAGCAAATACAGTATTCTACCTGGATGAGGCATCAACCACTAGGACGACTTTGTGCTTCAATCAAAATGGTCCATAGAATCAACCTTTCACCATTACAGCCAAAGAATTGAAGCCAGGGAGGAGTGGATAGAGCAGATGAGGAAGTGTTGAGGAAAATAGAGTGATAGGCTAGGGTAGCTCCAGCACTCTAACCCAGGGGTGTCCAAACATTTTGGCAGGAGGGCCACATCATCTCTCTGACACTGTGTCGGGGGCCTGGAAAAAAAAAGAATTAATTTACATTTAAAATTTGAATAAATTTGCATAAATGACTATATTAAAGATGGAACTTATATGAATGAACGAAGGTCTCGCAGTAGCTCAAGGCCGATAAAAGACCTTGCACAAAGCAAGGCCATCCTTTCCTTTGCTGCCACTGCTGCATCACAGACATGAAGCAGCAAGTAGTGGAGGGAGCCCTCGTCCCACAGCTCAGGTGAGAGGTCGAACAGTTGTCCTCACACTGAGAGCAGTTATGTTGGGCCAGCATGGGCTCCAGCAAGTCTCTGGAGGGCCAGAGTCTCATTGGAGACTGGGGACTTCCTGCGGGCTGGATTGGGAGCCCCTGAGGGCCACAAGTGGCCCCTGGGCCGGGGTTTGGGCACCCCTGCTCCAACCAACCTCTCCCTTCCAAATGTCCACATGTCCTCTTCTGATCCACTCTTCTCTCCCTTTACCAATCCAGGGAGGGGACAGTAGAAATGAGTATGTGCTCCTGCCCACTGACTGTCTGAGTGAGGCAACCACTTCATTTGGTCCCGTGGATGGGTTGGCCCTGCATGAGGTCTCACATGAATCAGTCAATTTGTTTATTTTATTTACAGCATTTCTATCCCTCCTTTCTCCCCACAGGGACCCAAAGTCAATGCTTATGATGGTCTTATCAGTGAGTCCGAAACCAACACCCTGCTATGTCACACAGACCACAGTGTTACACTGTTACAAAAGGCATCAACAATCAACAGAGGCTCCGCCCCCCCTTGGCCACCTCCCCTCCACAAATGATGCAAGGGAGTGGCAACAGGATGTGGATCTCTTATTGTCTAGTGTGCTCCCTGACGCATCTAGTGGGTCGCTATGCGATACAGTGGCTACTTGTATACAAGAGTTTTGGGTTGGATGGTAGTTCACTTGGGTGTTGGGTCACTAATGCGTTACAGAAAAAGGAACGCATTTCAGTTTCCAAAGACAGTACATGTTTGCTGAATACTTAGAAGTCAGTCCAGACAATACCCATCTTCCTTGAGAAATAATCCCACACCAACTTTTCTGCTGCTATATCTGTACATATCTCAGAGAGATGAACCTCAGTCTTAAAAACAAAACACTGTAAGGTTGTGTATGGGTGTGCGTAGAACAGTATCTTGTGTAAGTGGCGTGATTTTATGTGTGCATGATCACAGAAACATTTCTCAAATATATGTGCCTGGGCAGAATTGTTTCTAGCTTGCTCAAACCAAGCTCCATGGCTCTTTGTGCCCGGAAGAAATGGCTCTGCGCATAAAGATATAATTACATAGGCGGCTTCACAATGCTCATATTAGCCAGTGCTAATGTTAGAAAGTTCTTATTCTGTGGGTAAGACATGCTGGTAGAATTAGGATGAAGTGAAAACACTAGGCAGAAGGAGAAGAGACCAACTTGCAGGGCTTTTTCCTTTTAAAATTGCAGACCACAAACAGAGATAGATCATAAGCTGTTTTCAGTCTAGACAGGATGAAGACATGGAAGCACACTTTCAATTTCTTCTGGATGAACCAGCGTCCTTTCTCCTAAAGTGGTTTCGGAGTCTGAAAAAGTCACAACAAAAACATAACTGTGTCTTGCTAATTATTAATGCAGCTTCATCCTGTGTGCAGTAACTCAGAAGTAAACTTGGGTTCAGCAGCATATACTTCCAAGAACATGTGCACAAGAACACAGTGCTAGATCATGTGAACCATATTAGAAACAAAGGCCAGAATAATGGTAGTTCTTTATCACTTTTTAATAACACCCTGACAGTGCATGAAGAGTGCAATCCTATGCATGCTTACCTGGGAGTAAGCTCCATTCGATTCAGTAAAACTCGCTTCTGATTAGACTGGTGTTTCCCAAACTATGGGTCAGGCCCCACCATTGGGTTGTAAGCCAACTTTTGGTGAGTCACTGAATATTTTTGAAATATTTTTTTTTAAACTTTACAAGCACCCTTGCCCAGTTTGCAGAAGAAAATCATTAGCTAGTATGAAGTAATCTTTATACCCCCAAATTAATATGTCACATTTTCCCATTTTCTCTAGTAATTAGCATGCCATAGATCGTGTGTGAACCCGGTTTCAGCCTTTTGTCCAGCCTGGAAGTCTCTAACTGCTCATCTTGCTCTCTGGTTCAGCCTTCTGGGTACCCTGGAATGACTGTAAAGATTTGGAGGAACAGTCCTTGAACTTCATTTCTAGAGAGAGTCTAGCAGTTATCGACACACAAATATTATATGTAGGGTCTCTGGCAATCTTGGGAGAACAGGATCCCAATTATTATTATTTATTATTATTAATGAACAACATCTCTCTCTCTCTCTCTCTCTCTCTCTCTCTCTCTCTCTCTCTCTCTCTCTCTCTCTCTCTCTCATGGATCACCATAGATTGTCATTTTTAAAAGTGGGTTCCAGTGTTAAAGTTTGGGAAGCACTGGATTATATATACATAGGATTTCACTCTTAGGGCACAATCCTAACCCCTTATGTCAGTACTTTCCAGCACTGCTATAAGGGCAATGCAGCTCTGAGGTAAGGGAACAAACATTCCCTTACTTTGAGGAGGCCTCTATGAGTGACACCCAACTGCAGGATGCAGCACATGTCCCATTGGCACCGCTATGCCAGTCCTGGAAAGCACTGACATAAGGGGTTAGGATTATGCCTTAGTGATTATTAGAGATGTTGGCTTAACTATTTTTTTTGGCAACCAAGCAGGTAAAGGGCAGGAGGTCTGGTCTAGAGGGTAGAGCCTCTGGTAGCCCGAAGATAACATCAGAAGGTCACCAGTTCGAGGACACCGGCAGCTCCCTGAACGGCTGAGAATGGCGAGACCTTGAAGCAGCTGACAAGCCCAGCAGAGTGATTCCACCAGCTCTTGGTGTGAGCAAGAAGCGTCTTCGCTGTCCTCCATGTGAGAGATGGAGCTGCCTGTTAGCCTGCATGGGAGAACTGGAGGCCAGAAGTGAGAGCAAACCAGGAAGATCCATCTGAAATGTTGGTTCTTCAAAGAGAGAAGCTTTATGATTGTAACGCCTGCCTATGTAAACCGCCTTGAATAAAGTCAGAGGAATAATCCGATGACCAGAAAGGCAGTATATAAATACTTAGTTGTTATTATTACTACTATTACTATTATTATTACTACTACTACTACTATTACTACTACTACTACTACTAAAGTGTGGGCAAGTATTACTGTCTTCCTCCCCAGGAAGTGATGAGTCTGATTCTGAAGGCATTTTCTCTGAAGTATGCTCCCAGGTCACAGTTCCGTGGACCAGCTCATCCCCAAGAACTGCCAAAGAACAGAGCATCTATTTTTGGTTGTCTGGCCTCCACTTTTGCCCTAACACTGGAGCTCTAATCTGTAGGGATGGTTGCCTAGGAACACCCAGATACTCCGGCTGTTATCCTAAGAGAGGGTGCTTCATGGACCTCTTTGGCTGTCTTATCACGTACGTTAATGACAGAAGATGATGATTCCTAAAGAGTAGAGAATGTGGACAGTATTTGATGTAGGGACAAAAACTAGCAACTTTCATGAGGAGGCAAACCATATTCACACAAGTGGTTAGCCGCCGCCGCCACCAGTTACTATCAGGCAGGGATGGAGTCAGATTTCACCAGGCCCTGGAGCAAAACATGAGGGTTGACCCTTGTATGTGTATGCTCAGGCAACATCCAATGGCTAGATTTTGAACCTCCCCAAATGCTCCTTCTCTCTGTTTGATTGCCAGTATACCTGCCTAGTTTTCTGCCAGCCAGGCAAGCTAGCAAATGAGTGTGTGGGCAGACACTTGCTCATATCACATGCTATCATGCTCCAATCGCTCCCTCAATGGACATGCAATGTATCCATTATCAAAATTTAATACATTTCAATTAAAAGGTAACTGCAAAAAAAAATCCAAAATAATCTGCCATGGGCTTTCCAATGAAGATAGCAAAGGTAGGAGGATTTAAATAACAACAGTTCAAAACTTAGAAAATGCATAGACATCTCAATGGACACTCTATGCAGGTAACAAGGATTCCTTGACTTCAACCATCCCACCAAAAATACCTCCTGGATCTTCTCTAAGGGAAAATGTGTTAAAATTATTCAGCTGTGACCATCTTACATTTTTCTTCTAGCAATTTGTCCTTACAAGTTTGAGAAATGGGCAGCCCAATCCTATCCTGTGCAGCCAGGTCGAGTGCCCTATGCCGTATCCAGGACAGGTTAGGAGCAGGCTAGAGGTCTCCACCACATTTGTTCCCTTACCCCATGTAACGTCCCAGCCAGCCCAACGGAGCTTCTCAGATCAACGCCTGTGATATTGCTGGCGCAATTCTGAGAAGACCCATGAAAGGCCTCCAGACCCAGCAGGAGGATAGGATATGCTCACCCCTGCTAATTGGGTAAGAGGCACTTTTTCAAGTGGGTGCTCCTTTTTTAGCAGGGGGAGAGTAACTGGCCCATCTCACCCCAGCAGTGTCTGTTCTGGTGGCTGTCTGCTGGTATTCTTTTTGCATCTTTTTAGATTGTGAGCCCTTTTGGGACAGGGAGCCATTCAGTTATTTGATTTTTCTCTGTAAACCGCTTTGTGAACTTTTAGTTGAAAAGCGGTATATAAATATTGTTGTTGTTGTTGTTGATATAGCAGACGCTTCCTCCACTGATCCCGCCCTCGCCAAGGCTTGATCCGCCCCCAGTTCTGCCACCTCCCCACCCAGAAACTCCCGCTCCTTGCCTTTGTTCCATCCTCCCCCCCACCCTGAGCCGCTCGAAGCATCACTCACCTCCGCTGTTGGCCATTGGTGGAGATACAGCCCTGGTGAGGCAGTGTAGGCTTTCCCACTGGTGCTGCCTGCTCACAAGTCATCGCAAACATACTTTATGCCATACAGAACTAGCGTTCTGGCGGTGCAAGTTTCTTTATGGCTCCACAAAAGCTGGGCTGCTGTTGCACACTGCCAGGCCACTGCCATAAAGGGCGAGAGGCACAGTGCACATGGCAGCAGCCCTAGGAGGCTCTATAGGCACTGGTAAGTCAGCACTGGAGCTGGGCTGTGGGTGGGGAGGGGGAGTAATGGGACATTTCAGAGGAAGGAGGGTGTGTCAGGGAGGGACGGGCTGGTTCTGGTGGTAGTCACACATGCCACTTCATATCCTCTCTATTGGAAACCTCCCTCCCCCTTTTCTCTCCTTGGAGATATGCCCCCAAAACGGTCGGCCAAAAAGCCCCATACGTGATCTGGCAACCTACTGGAAGGGGGATGGTAAATAAATTATTTTTTTAAAAACTGGATATTTTTATTTACCTCCTGCAGGCTGTCTGATCCATCCCACCATAGCACGCAGTGCAGCCTTTGTTGGTGTGGCTGCATGCTATAACATGGCAGAGGATAGGATTGGGTAGTGACTTTGGCCCACTGTATTCTCCAGCAACCATCACAACTCTAATCAGACCTCCACCCCACCTAATTCATCGCAGAGTCGTCTTATGCTTCCACTACTAATGTGTCCATTGGAAGATGAACTGCTGCTGGTTCTCCTGTGGCAGTTACTGGCACCATAACTGTGGTTGGCACTTTGGCTGCGACCCTCACAGACAATGACAGGCCAGCTGCCCAGGCTGCCAGCTAACTGCACATTATGTGGTGGCATCCAGTGAGACTATGGCAAAGGCATTGCACAATGGCAGCAACGAGGAACATATTTGGAAAACCACAATGTTATGACCGAGAGAATGAAAGCAGGGAACGCAAAATATCTATGGCAAGAGGGCAAACACTAACCTAACCTAAGAGATGCTTAAAGAGGCTTACTTTATTTTACCAATGTGTACTTGTCCTTAGTATCACATGTCCAAAGAACAAGCCGGTGAGAAGCAAAGCAGAAAGCAAGTTTCGAAAGAGAACATACAGTTATGGTTATGGGAGGGGAGTGTGTGAATTCCAGCTTTTTTATCTTGACCGGGTAAGCGGGACACCCTCACAACACAGTCTCTCTCCTCTTTTTGCTCATGTGGTAAGAGCTCCCTCTCCTGTGTCTGTCTGCCTTCAACTCCTGGCCCTGTCATGCTGTGCCGCAGCAGTTCCCAAATCTTTTGGACCAAGACACGAACATCTGCTTCCTGTGGTGGCCGTTCATGTTTTCTGCCATCCGGGAGCCAAATTAGCAGCCCAGAAGCAGAAGTCCAATTGCGTTTGGTCCTATCTTGGGCATGAATAGTGGGGCAGACCAACATGAGATGGTTTTGTATCCTCGGCAGCGCAAGGACAGCATACAGGGGGCAGAGGCAGGAGCTGCCAATGCCAAGCAGTACCCCTTCTGCTTGTCTGTGTAAATACAACTATGGCAACAAAAGTGGCAGGAGAAGATTGTACAAGACGGCACACTGTTACTATTACACCACCTGTGTATTGAAGTCTGGTAGGGAATAGTTTGGATTCAGTCTTATAGGATGAAACCTCTGCCAGCTGTTGGAATCTTATCTCGTCTATTGCCCTAATTTTGGAAGTATACATGATTGAGTGAAATGGCACAGAACCCAGTGAAGCCATCCACCTTCCTTTTAGCAGCCTGGGAAATAAATATCTCTCATTCCTTAGCCAAATTCTAAAGCTT
Organism: Tiliqua scincoides; assembly: GCF_035046505.1. Lineage (NCBI taxonomy): Eukaryota > Metazoa > Chordata > Lepidosauria > Squamata > Scincidae > Tiliqua > Tiliqua scincoides. Next base: position 64,185,625 of record NC_089827.1, read on the forward strand.
TGTTGCAGTATGTGGGACATGCAGTAGGGTAGCTATAGGAGGGGCGGCGCAGTAAGTAGTGCCAGTGCCTGCGTTTTGCCATCACTGTACATAATGGCTCTGACGGAGAGTGAGAGGGGGTGCTTACATGGTTCATTGCAGCACCTGAACTACTTAGTGCCCCCCATAGCTACAGCACTGGGAACATGCAAACGTATAAAACTATCTAATGCAGGGTCAGTCATTGATCTGTCTAGATTGGTGTTGTCTATTCTGCCAGGCTGCAGCTTTCCAGAATTTCGGGCAGCAGTCTTACCCAGCCCTACCAGGAGATGCCCGGGATTTGATTTGGAGCCCTCTGTATGGAAAGCATGTGGCCGGCCATCAAACAATGGCCCCATCCTAGTGTGCGCTCAATCCCTAATGAAAAGGAAAATCTCAACAGCTCAACACCATGAGTCATTCCCTTACTGGTATGGGAATGAAGGCAAAGTAGTGGCTAAATGCTGAATTTCAGAGAAACTCAAGATATGGATAGTTTGCACAGCAAAAGGGAGCAAAATGAGGACACTCTCTAGAATGTGGCATATAGGCATGCACCAGTATCCATGGGGGTTCCAGAACAAAACCCTCTTCTGAGTCCTGCAGAGGCCACACACATCCACTCACTTCCCCGGCCTTCCTAATGCCCTTTAAAGGTATAAAAATGACACTTCTGGTTTTATGAAAAAACGGCAAGTAACTTTTTTTTGGCCAAAACGGCCATTCTGAGGCCCACAGAGGCTGCAGATGGACGCGGACAGCTCCCCTTGCCTCCAGAGGGTGCAGAGGGCACGCGGGGGAACTCCCTGCATCTGTGGTTAACTGAAAACTGGTATACGGGATCCGTGGATATGAGAGGCCCCCCCTGTATTTCAGGTTAAGACAAGAAAGGTAAGTACAATTTCTCATTACTTACCTTTCTCAGCTGGCCTGATTCCCAGCTGGCCCACAGAATGCAGTGGACTCTGCACCAGCAACCATGCTGGCTGGCCCAGGATAGATTTGGCCATTAATCCAGGCAAGTGGAGGTGCCAATCCAGGAATGGGTGTTTGTGATGGCCCATTTGTAATGGGATTGCACTCCTTCTCAAAGGACAAGTATGCCTCTTAGAGGTGCTCCTAGCATCCACCCTGCTCCTAAAGGGGCAGGGGGTAGCCATAGATGAGAGTGTTTTGCCCTGGCTGTGTGTCGGCCATAGCCCTTCCTTGAGAGAGCAATCTATCCACAATCACTCCTGCCTTGGTCATATCTTGATTGGACTTTTGCAATGCAATGTATGACTTTAGAGCTGGATAGCTGGAGAACCACCTTCTCCCATGTGAGTTTGCCCACACACTGCATAAGAGCACAAGTCTGTGCTTGTCTACTCAGAAGTAAGTCCCATTGTCTTCTATGGAGCTTATTCTCAGGAAAGTGTGCATAGAATTGCAACCTTAGTAATCTCTGTAGCTCTGCTCTCCATTCCATCACCTAATGAAATGCAGTTAGTGGGGACTCAAGTCAGGGCCTTTTTGGTGGCACCTCCTGCCTTTGTAACTCTCTCCCCTATGAGGCCCAGTCTGCTCCTACAATAGGAAGCTATATTAGTTTCATCTGGCTCTCCTTTGATTGCTATGCTATGCTTTAATTTTGTGCCTGCTGTTTTGTGCTTCCTATTGGTTATGTTTTATTTGACTTTGTTCTATTTGATATGGGTTTTTTTTGGTTGTTAAATGGTTTTTTATTGAAATGGTAGGCTGCCTTGGAGATTTCTTTATTGGAGTAGAAAGGCAGCCTATAAACTTTTAAAATATATACTAATAAACACACTCTGCTTGGGGCTGCCCTTGAAATGTGTTTGGAAACTGCAGCTGGTTCAGAAATGCTTCAATCAGATTGCTGATCCGGGTCACAACACAGAAGCATATTATTCCCGTGATGCAAGAATTACAGTGACTTCCCAGGTGTTTCTAAGTCCAATTCAGGGTGCTGGTAGTTACCTTTAAATCTCTTAAGTTTCAGGCCCTTGATACCTTAAAGACAGTTGTCTGCCATTTGAATCTACCCATCTGTTAAGATCTTTGGTAAAGGCTCTGTGCTGGTGAGATTTGACTGGCATATGGGACAGAGCCTTCTTGGTGGTGGCCCCTTGCTTGTAGAATCCCCTACCTTGGGGAATGTGAGGAGCTACCCATCTGCCTGCTTTTAAAAGAATAACCACCCGTTTTACCAAGGTCTAGATTTTTGAGCTACCGTTGCAGCACTTTATTTTTTTTATCTGCTTTTAATTGCTATTTTAAATCTGATTTTACTGTAACTTTTTTGTGTGTTTTTAGATTTTGGGTTGCCTTGTGAAAGCAAGATAGAAATAAACAAATAAATGATGCCCAACGAGTACATGCTAGGCAGCTATTAACAAGTTCATAGCTGCATAGCACTTGCCTTAAAACAAGGTGGTCCAAAGGTAGAGGTTAGAGTAGGTTAAAAAATGCTTTCAGCATGTCACTATGGCTGTCTTTGTGCATGCAGAAGTGACAAAGAAAAAAATATGGCCTATGGCAGTGTTTCTCAGACTGTGAGTTGGGACCCACTAGGTGGGTTGCGAGCCAATTTTAGGTGGATCCCCATTCATTTCAGTATTTTATTTTTAATATATTAGACTTGATGCTACCATGGCATGTGACTGCATTGGGGGAAATGTTACAGACCTGTACTTTTTAACAAGCTGTATATTCTTTTAACAATGATAGTAAATGGGACTTACTCCTGGATAAGTGTGGGTAGGACTGCAGCCTAGGATTGTGAAAAATTTTCCTGCTAGATGATGTCACTTCTGATGGGTCCTGACAGATTCTCATTTTAAAAAGTGGGTCCCTGTACTAAATGTGTGAGAACCATTGGCCTATGGATTAGAGATGTGTGAGGCCCAAGCACAGGAAAACTTGTCTATTAATCCAGCATCTCTGGAATGTTTTAGAGTTGCTCAAACACATGGGAGATGTACAAAATGCTGATTTCTCCTTCTCTCTCTTATTCCATCCATATGGAATGGAATCCTGCAGCTCTCAAAGAGTTAACAGCTGGACTAGGAGAGGAAAGGGTGGAGAAGGGAAGTGAAGTGGAGGGGGTCAGGGAGGGGGGGCTGGAGGAACAGTGGCACTATTGCAATCATCAGATCAAATCACAGGGTGGAGGAGGAATTTCCAGATCCTCTGACCTTAAAAGTTGGGGAGTAAAAGGAAGAGGAAGCACATTTGCACAGACCTTCTGTCACAGCTTCCTTAGGGAGGGGTGCCTGTATGCATGCACAGAAAGACTTCAGCCAAACAAGCATGTACATGAAGTTCCAAATAGAGACGCACAAAAGGAAAGGTAAACAATGGGAGTCTTTTTTATTAACAGTTCTTTCTCACATCCTTCACACACTGAAAATGTAGCATTATCTCTGATGTGAAAGAATTCAAATGGGTTACGAAATAATGATGATGGTGATGAAGAATAAAAGTTTTTATTATTATAAGTTTTTGTTTGTTTGGGTTTTTTTTGCAATTCAGTAGTACTTTGCTTCATAAAGTGCATACTGGGTGAAACAAAAAGCCGCAGTCACTGACAGGTTAATTTCTAACCATGAAATACTTTAATAAAAACAGAGTTTAGAAAGCAAAAGAAAAGGAATCTTGGAGACAGAGCCCCACTCATGTCTGAACAGTCTTTTATGTCATGACACTAATAAAAAGTATTGATCTTCATAGCTGTGTATCAGTATTGGCATGACTCTCTCACGTGAAATGATACAACTAGTGGGATCTTACAATGTGGCAAGTTCTCCCAGACATGCATCTGTGTGGTCCCCTCTGTGTTTTGGGGGCCAAGTCATCAAGACTCCTTTTAACTCTAATTTTCATTACATTTCCGTTTTCAATCTAGCCCATCTTGACAGTGGCGTAGCTAGAGGGGGTGCAAAGCACTAAGTTTTGCAGGGTGTCTCGCTGCATTGTGCAAGTGGCCCCTCCCCTTCGGAACCATTCCAGGCAGTGGGAGGAAAACGGGTGCCTCCATCTTGCTCCCACCGCCCATAAAGGCTTTGAAAGGGAGGGGCTGCTTGCACAACACGGTGAGGCTCCCTGCAAAAGTTAGTGCTTTGCACCCCCTCTAGCTATGCCACTGCATCCTGAAGATATGGAGTAACAACATACAAATGAATAGCTTTAATGGTGTAATGCTGAAATATTATGCATGGGTTACATAGCATGAGGCCTAGGAAAATATAAACTATACTTCAAATGGAAAGGGAAAAGCTACTTCATACATTGGGCATTGACGCCGTCCCAGTGAGACATTACTTCCTTTACTCTAGTGCAGTGGTTCTTACACATTTAGCACTGGGACCCACTTTTTAGAATGAGAATCTGTCAGGACCCATCAGAAGTGATGTCATGACCGGAAGTGACATCATCAAGCAGGAAAAATTTATAACAATCCTAGGCTGCAAGCCTACCCACACTTAACTAGGAGTAAGGCCCATTGACTATCATTATTAAAAGAATATACATAGTAGCTTGTTAAAAGTACAGGTCTATAACATTTCGCCCAGTGCAGTCACATACCATAGTAGCATCAAGTCTAATATATTAAAAATAAAATATTGAAATGAATGGGGACCCACTTGAAATTGGCTCACTACCCACAGTGTCCCGATCCACAGTTTGAGAAACACTGCTCTAGTGAAATACTTTTTAATACTCCCTTCTTCAATTTTTGCATTCTAGTGTACAAAATGTATGCTGTACATATCATAACACCCCTCAGTCGCAAGGGAGATACAGCAATAGAGAAAAGAGGAACAGGATAGCTAGTAAAGGACCATCATTGCCTCTTTTACCTGCTGGCTATGGGGCCAGAGCCACTGAGAGCTAGCACTAAGCATGGGGCAAGGTGCCTGATTGCCCTTCCCTTCCTAAATTAGCCTACAAATCAGATGTTACTACATTTTTTAAAACAAGTGTTTTTAATTGAGGGCCCAGTCCTATCCAACTTTCCAGCACAGGTACTGCAGGATGCAGGGCATGCCCCACTGGCACAACTGCATCAGCAATGGAAAGTTGGATAGGACTCAGCCTTGAGTGCTTTAACTTCACATGAGCAAGACTGAAACATTTATCAGAATGGGATAATTTTGTCATTGCCCAGGCCCTGGGGATTTTGCCTCCCCCCTCCCCACTTTCATCAGCTCTGCACGGGGCATCAACTGCTTGTAAGGAGGAGGCCAGGAAAAAAGTTCATTGATTTATATTTTTTATCATTGTATTGTACCGCTTAATTGATGTGAGCTGCCTCAAGGGGTCTCTTTGAAAGCCAAAAGGCGGGATAAAAATATCCCAAATAAACAAACAAAAATTATAGGCAGAGACTGAGTCAGATGGAAGGTCCTGTGAAAAGCAGGGAGGGAGGGAATCTACCTATTATTAATTATATATACCAATATTGGAAGTACTGCCTTTCAACAAAAAAAGTTCACAAAGCATAAGAACATAAGAACAGCCCAGCTGGATCAGGCCATAGGCCCATCTAGTCCAGCTTCCTGTATCTCACAGCGGCCCACCAAATGCTCCAGGGAAGCAGTTTCCATAAGAAAAGAAATGGGGGGAAAAATTGTTCCCTGTCCAAGAAAAACTCACAAGCTTTAAAAAAGAAAATGGTACAAAAGAGATTCCAGCGAACAGTCACTGGAAAAGATGCTGCATTTCTTCCCCTTGATGGGTGACAAGGGCCCAATCCTAACCAACTTTCCAGTGCCAGTGCAGCTTTGTCAACGGGACGTGTACTGCATCATGCAGTGGAAGGATAGTCGCAGAGGTCTCCTCAAGGCAGTGATGTCACTAGGGCTTGTGTCACTCTGTGTAGAAGGCCAGTGTGTCACCCCCCTGATGGACCTCCTCCCGTGCACTGGGCATGGTGATGCACCATTGTCCCATCCTGCTGGTTTTTTGGCTATAACTTTTGATAGAATAATTTCAGTGCGGCTTGTTTCATTGCAGTTTGCATGAAATTATACATCAATTGATATATAACATGTTGGTGTTATTCAAAAATACCAAATTTTAAAATTTTTTGGCCAGTAGCGGTGTCACCCCTGTGTGCGTGTCACCCACATCCTCCCTATGTGCACAGCCCACACCCTCCTAACAACACCACTTCCTCAAGGTAAGGGAATATTTGTTCCCTTACTGTGCTGGACAGTTGATTAGAATTGAGCCCAGTCTTTATGAATGGTGCTCAGGTGTAATATCTTGGTAAGATATTATCAGTGTTGTGCAGTAGCCACCAAAAACATTCCTTTCCATGTCTTTGTGATGTGGACTTTGGGCTTGGCTGGTGCGCTGACCAGGAGGATGATGTTCCTTCATCTTGGCATTCCTAATAAGGAAAGAAGAGGCAATCTTTTCAAGGGGAACATGAATTTTAAAGTTCAGATGTAAAATTGTCCAGATTATACCTCTGTTAATGGGTAAGAGGCACTTTTTCAAGTGGGTGCCCCTCTTTTTAGCAGGGGGAGAGTAAATGGCCCACATCACCCCAGCAGTGTCTTTTCTAGTGGCTGTCTGCTGGTTTTTTTTGTTTGTTTTTTTTTTGGCATCTTTTTAGATTCCCTTTTGGGACAGGGAGCCATTAGTTATTTGATTTTTCTCTGTAAACCACTTTGTGAACTTTTTGTTGAAATGGAGTATATAAATTACTATTAATAATATAATAATAAAATGCCGATTATAATTGGGTTTTTTTTTAATAATTTGAATTTAACTTTGCTTGAACATTGAATATTTTTAAATACATTTTTAAAAATATCACCCAACGTAGAGAGTTAAAGACACTTTGAAAGGTGGACGAACTGTTCCACTTCAGAAGCCAACTCGGTCTCTCTAGAAGGTGTTGGAATGTTCGGCCAATCAAGTGATCTCACTGGAAGAATATTCTTGAGTATTTATATATATATAACTGGATCCAATGCTACCTGTGGCAGCCCTACCCCCAAAACCCTACTCTTTTCAATGGACAGTAAAATCTCATCAAGCAAGCAGATTACAGTATATCTGATTTATTGGATCCCACCTTCTCTGCCTCCTTGAAACATTTCAACTCCATCAATGCTGGTTTCCTCTCACCACCCCCTACCCCCTTAATCAGAGTTGTTTCTTTAGCTTTTCTCTGATGTACACTTTGACGGGCAGGCAGTAGGATGCCTGTCTGGCACAACAGCTCCACTGTAGCAATTAAATGTCTGCCTGCCAGTCAGCCTACTTCCTGAGACGTATTTCAAATGCTGGAAAGAATGCATTGTGCTGGTATATTAGTGCTTAAGTGTGTGCTGCATTCAGGTCCCTTCAATGGCGCCAATGTTCATGATAATTAATATGCTTTAGCAAACAAGCATGTGCTCCTTTGTTTGTTTGTTTTTTAAGGACTTAGTACAGAGTAAGTGCACATTACTTTGTTACTAGGCAAAAGCCTCGGGATTATTTCCCCCAAGAAATATACTAAGCAGAAACACATCAGAATGGGGGGGGGGGGGAGAGAGGTTCTTGTGGCATTTGCCAAGGATATTACTTCAGTATTTTGGACTTCTAGTAGCTGCAAGAGAGACATTGCTTCTGAGGAATCCCATGCAAGGGACACTGGCGGCCAGAGAGGAAAGAAGCGAGGGTTGCAAAAGAATATTCTTGTGCAAACTGGGCTTGAATGTGGGTGTGGATATACCTGTAATGAGCAAGAACATTTGGCCAAACAGCCCCCAGCTCTCCTGGGCCAGGTGCAAGTATTTCCTGAGCTGTGGCTGGAAAAAATTATAATGAGGAAATAAGCAGTGACAGGGAGCCCTGCTGTTCAAGTGACAAAAGCTTAGGGTCAGACTAAACGTTGTGCGGAATTTGTAACAGCGTTTTTTGGTTTCCTTGTTTTATACTGGCGAGAGGGGAGGCTGCCAAACAGGGCAGAACTGCAGCGAGGGAGGCCTTAAGATTTGGCGCCGCTCTGGTTCTACCTGGTTTTGTGATACATGAACCACCCCCACTATTTAAAACAAAGCAAAATATGCCGTTCCAGTTTTGCATTCTGCCTAATGTTCGAGTCTTAGAGTTGCTACCTAGCCTGGCTCTGTGACTGTGGCCTTCTGCAGACATTTTACATACACTCAGTTACAGCCAAACTTTTAGTGCATCCATTTTCTTAAAATACTGTGGGCCCTCGGTATCCGCAGAGGATCCGTTCCAGGACCCCCCGCGGATACCAAAATCCAAGGGTAACTAAATCCATGGGGGAGGGGAGGCAGGCATGGTGCTGCAATAACTTACCTGGGGGGTATCTGGCCCTCTGGAGGCCACATATGGCCTACCTGTGCCTCAGGAGACTGCCTGGATGGGACTGGAAGCCCAGCTGCGTCCAGGAGGTCCTCTGAGGCCTTCCAGCTGTGGGCTCACCATCTGCAGATACTCAAATTCATGGATGCTGAGCCCACTGTAGAAGCTTAGTTTTTCTTCTAATCAGATGCTTATAGGTTTCACTTTAACCATGGTTGACAACTGGAGTTGACCAGGTTGGGCACTGGATGAGGGCCCATAACAACCCAGGGGCCCATGAGCTGACCCTTGAAGTCCCTGGTGGCTGGCAGGTAGTGTCAATGCAAGTCATTCAAATGAGTGACTCATGCTGTCACTGCTTTGTCCTACCCTCCCCATCAGCATTTGGGCCGTGCAAGCAGCCCTTCCCCTTCAGAGCCATTCCAGAGCGTACACCTCCATTTTGCTCTAGTGGCTCAGAAGGGGAGGGAGCAACTTGCATGGTGCAGTGAGGCTCCCTGCAAAACTTTGTGCTTTGCACTCCCTCTAGCTATGCTACTGCCTCTCTGCATTTGTTTTGTTGCTTTTCAGTTTGTGCCGTTTAGCCAGTGTACATGCTCTTCTACCGTGTATTCCAAGGCAGGTGCAAAGGAAGGTTGTGGGCTAAGAAAAGCAGTTTTCCACAGGTCACAGAACCATTCACAGAACCTACTCACTTCAGACATGGATGGACTCAAAATGAATTGGACCTGAAAAGTCAAACTGTACACTAATGATGCTTCCAGAGATACTAAAAGCTTAATATATTATTAATGTTAAGAGTTTCGTTCTTAAAACCCATATGGTTTTAAAATTCTAGAACAAGTCACAGAAATTACTTCACTTTCCAACTTACCCAGATTCTGTTCTTATTGTCTACAACCTCCAGAACAGAAAGCCATTTTTAACTCCTCAAAAAACCAGCATGCACACCTATTGGGGACTGAGCCTGAACCCAAACCAGCACTTTACACTTTACAGCACATAACACTTTACAGCACATAACCTTCCACTCTTCACTGCAGTATTCCTAATTCAAGTAAGTGTCACAAAAGAAGGGCAGTCTTGTTTTTCAGATGCGTCTGCAGCCGTTTCTGACGTTGATATTTCTGGTAACAAAGACCTCCGTTTTGGGTTGATTTCCTGTTGAATGTCTTTTGCTGTATGATTCTGTGACTTCACAGTTCATAGAAAGGAAATGAATGCGTTCAGTTTTATTCTCCCCTCGACGTTTGCTTTAAATGTGTTTTCTTAAAAAGGCTAAGATTTGAAAAGAAGAAGAACAGATGGAGAATTTTGCCGCACATTTTCTTATTATAGAATAATAATTGCCTTTCTCCTCCACTTTCATCTATTTTTGCTAAAACTGTAAGCAAAAAGATATCCACATACCACAATACATACACATCACATGGTGACACAGATTAAAATTGGATTATTTTGTTGTAGCCTTTCAGAGTTCAAAATTGAATAAAAGCACAGCCAAATATTATGCTTAATCTGCCCTCTTTTTTAAATGCAAAATTCATTAAACATAGCAATTCCAAATTTTCTTCAACTACCATTAACCCAAAGAGTTGACTGGGATTTTAACATTTGGACTATTAACATCTTAACTACCATAAGAGTGTTCACAACCAATTCAGTTTGTCAGAATCTGCAATGGTCCTGATCCACGTATCCATATGTGCAGCAATGGACAGCAATGCCCAATGCATACAGACAATGGTTGTAGCTGTCAGCTCTGAGAATGCTAATCATTTTGGGGAGGTGGGAAGGGATGGCTTAGATCCAGTCTAAACAGGTGACTGGGCAGTGTTAAAGCAGATGTGTTCAGCAGATGCACGGAGGGGTCCAATTGCAACCCCAGGTACTGAGCTCAAGTTTTACAACCTTACACAGCACTCTGGAGCGAGTCTGTCTGTGGAGTCCTGCTTCCATGCTCAAATTACCCCATGGGATAAATATCCCAATCACACCCTGAGACAAATGTATCACTGATACATAAATTCTAAGAGCAACTTGCAGCTACAATTCTCAAGCACTGGGGCATCAAACACAAGGTGTTTCTGCTTATTTATTATCCTTGTATTCTTTGTCATGTCTGTAAGGAAAAGTGAAGTGATGATAAAGACCCCTTAATGGAATGAAAAAATGCTAATTGAGAGCTGCTTTGTCCGTTATCTGATGAAAGCGGCAAAATTTGATGCACAGATGTTCCAAATCAAGTGCAAAAGAGCATCTCTGTCATGAGTTGCATCTCTGGGCATCTCTGTCATGGTGGACAAGTTCCAAATGCACGTGCATTGTATACATCTCACTGCAGAGGAGGTGCAGCTTACTCCCCTTTCAGATAGCATACCACATGTGAGAACGGCGGATACACAAGTCACCCACACATTTCTTTTTCCTCTGCTATAATGTCCAAAACCACCCAGCCAGCCCAATCCTACTTAATTCCCTGTGCAGATGCATCTCTACCAATGGGGGAGTTTTGGGTTCCAGAGGACTCCTCAAGGTAAGAGAACATTTGTTCCCTTGCTCCAGGGCAAGACTCCATTCCCCCAATGGGTCTTGGACCTGCTAATTTGCTGGTACAAATGGGCCCAGGTTGGTCCCAAGATCAGGAAGGGAGAAAGGATATTGGCAGCAGTTCCACCACTGATACCACCCCCTTCTAGCCCTTGATCTAACCCCATCCCTGACCCATTCTCCTCCCTAATCCTGCCCCATTCTGTCCACTCCCTGCCTCCCACCTGCCCAGTGCTGACTTACCGGTGCCAGGACTTATTGGCAGGCCACTGGTATATAGCTCAGACCACTTGCTGCTTGTGGTGGTGGGCAGGTCTCGCTTTATAGTGTGTCACCTTTTGAGATAGCCATAAAACATGTTGTGCCACTGGAACATGGCCATTAGGATTGGGCCCTGAGAGTAACGGGGGAGGGCTGCCTAGTAGCTACAGCCTGCAACACAGTCTAGTAACAGCAATTCACAAATGAAAGCAGGCTTGAGCATGCAGAGATTTGATGCTGCAGGAGCACAACAAGCTCTCACACCAGGAAATGATTTCATCTCATTGGTTCGGCAAAGGGCAGGTAGCACATAATCTTATCTGGATTTGTCTGCAGCAGCCTTTCTCTGGATAGTTGTGATCACAGCAGCAGACTCAGTCTGGGATGTACATTTTCTGGGAATGCTGGAGCTTAGTGAAATAATGTAATGTATAATGGGATTAGTCAACATACATATATGATGAACTGTATATGAGCTTTGTAACCAATTGAAAGAGCTCCAGTAATACCTTTGATTTATTTATTCCAGTAATACCAGTCCATAGTACAGTAATGCTTTGATTAGGGCCAACTAAAAAGTCAAACTGTGAGTTTTTGAGTTCCACAGAACTCTTCATCAGGCTAGATCAGTGTTTCTCAACATCTGTCCTCCACTGTACCACTGCACATGGTCCACCTATTTGAAGTGCCACTGGAAGTAATTGGCAATGACATCATCACCAGTTACTTCTGGGTTGTGTGGCCAGATGCCATGCAACAAACACCACTAAGAGGCTCAGGGTGGCTGGAAGGGCTTTTTCATGCGTAGAAAAACATCTTTGGAGCTCTGCCCACGAGTTGAGCCTCCTACTGCTGTTTGTTGTGTCACATTCTTGGACTCGCTGCCAAGCAGCAGGCGTCTAGGGGGTTCCATAAGTACCACCAGGCATCACCGGTGGTACCCATACCACTGGTTGAGAAACGTTGGGCTAGATGGTAAGCAGAAGGATTGGTGGTGGGGCGCTGTTGGCCTGGCTATCTGCAGTTTGTGAAATTTAAAGATGTTTAGGCTGTTTTGTGCAGCTGCAGTTCAGCTTTTCAAAGGTGTGACATAAAGTGAAGAGCAGCTAGATAGGGACTATGCATATGTATTAGAGATATGTTAATGTGTTAGTGATATGCATTGAAGCCATGGAGAAAAAGTGAAATCCTCTCTTCACTGGCACCACTGCTCTGATCCAGATCAGGCCAGTGTCTGGTTTTTGTTTTTTTTAAGAAAAAAAATTGTAGGAATGTCAATCACGGAGCTCCCTCATGGTATCTAGTTCAGCCCTCAGACTGTAAGGGCACTTAATAGAGAGGAAACCTATTGAAGTCGGTGGGACTAACTTTTTTGCCAACAGGCTGAGAAGTGCACACTGCACAGCACATAAGGAGTGCAAGAAGGGTATTCACGCATTAACAATTCTTCCAAATGTCATTTGCAGTAAAAGATCAAACTATTAGAGAAGCAACACAGTGAATGAGCAGTGTTTAAAGAATACGTAAAGCGGCACAGATGTAAACAGGCACATCATAAAAGGAAGCAGGAAGTGTGAGACTAGCTACTTACAGTCATCAGGGACACCTGTAGGGAACCTGACTAACTAGTCATTCTCATGTTGAGAGGAACCGAGGATAATAAAGGGTTGTAAAACTTCTCCTCCTGAGGGTGGACCTGGAGAAATCACAAGAGTAACCCTTGCATGATTCAGTGTCTGGAGGATACCTTTCATCTAGTACTCTGCTCTGACTTGACCCCCCAACCAGAGAGAGGCTAGGACCCCAGTTCGGACATTTAGGTAGTCACACATGCACACACCCAGAAACAGAGTCAAACAACATTTATTCAACATTAACAAACTGAATGAGTGGCATGAGCAAAAAAATGTCTAAAGACATCCCTTTAATCCCCAAGAACCTCACTCCTCTCCCAAAATTTAGGTGCACCACCAAGGCAAGTCTGTGCCCTTTTGATCTTTAGTCACAGTTGCAGGTAATCCACAGATGCTTGTCTGATCAGCATTCCTAGAGTTGCTCAGTCACTACACACAAAATTGAGAGCTCTGCAATAAAACATAAATCCAGACGGTGGCAGCAAGCAAGCCCTGGTGATTTTTTAGAGATAAAACTAGTAGCATTGCAACAGGAGGCTCCAGAATCTGGTCGCAGCATCAGCAGACAGGAATGGCCTGTCCACTTTTGCTTTCAGCTGATAAGAATTATACTGCAGGATACTGGTTCCTAAGGGAGGTCAGGACCTTCCTTTCCCAAATGAAAAAAATGGCCTAACCACCAGTTATTTAACCCAAACAGAACAGGATTCCAGCTACAATGTTTTGAAACCCTAATTTGGCAGTTCAACCCAACAATAGCTCAGTTCCAATAATCACACAACAACCAATCACTTCCTCCTCACAAAAAGAGGAACATCCAGCTTGTTACCTGGCCTCGTCCCAAGACCTGAACCCCTTAACAGAAGCCATTCAGGGCCTGTGCCCCAAATCTACATACTGAACAAAGGTGGCTGGGGCAATAATTGCAAATAATGCAAGCACCGGTTTGTTGTTGAACATATTACAGAATTGTGCATTTAGAGCTTGAATGTAACTCTGTCCCCTATGCAAATAACATTCCTTTCCAGCAAGGCATCGCAGGTGCTCTTACATCAGGCATGGTACCCATTTCCGTGATGAGATGGTTGCAGCTGGTATCTACATTATTACACAAGCCTGGTTTGTTACACATGCATTTTGAGTTCTTAGAGTGGCCCACAAAAGCCCTCTTCTCTTGCCAAAATTCCTCTTCAGGGGGAACATTTGCAAAGTCAAATGCTGACATAAGGAAAGCAGTGGAGAATGTAGCTGGTGCACTTGTTCCTGCAGAACCCCTCATGGTTTCCTTTTCCATGGGAAAGAAAACATCCAAAGAGAGCTGAAGGAGGAGGCAAGAAAAAAAATGAAGACAAAAGTGTTGGTGCACTTAAGAGATGCATATTGCAATTCAGTGGTTTTAATGCACACATGGGCATATTGATGCATATCCACTTTACTGTGTGTGAGCAAGGACTGCCCCCTACAGTTGAAAGGCAGCTCCAGTCCATGTGGACCAATCTGGGACACCAAAGCCTTATGGAGTTTTGGGTTTGGATCTAACTGGTTTGTCACAGTAGTGTTATCCATCACACCACCAGGCAAAAGTGTAGCCGGACAGAACTAGCCACAGCAGCACTCTTGTGTGTGACATGTGCTTTGCACTATCGAGGAACCTGCTCTGAGTATCCTTGACAAACAGAATGGTAGGGTGTATGTTCTAAAGTTCTAAATGGTAGGGTGTATGTTCTAAACCCCCTGATCACCAGAGTGGTGCCCCCTCTCAAATCCCTCATCAAAACTAACTTTGGCACTACCCTCTAGTCTAGCTCCTCTACCTTACTGCAATTCAGCCTCTAAATACGTGTACATGAAATACTTGTTCTTAGAGGCAAGTGAAAACAGTTTTATTTTTTCCATGGATTTCAGTGTTTTCCAAAGTTTGAAGTGGAGAAAGTGTTTTAATTCCAAGGGCGCATTTTTACAAATTATAATTATAAATTATAATCACTTTAAAAGTGTACTAGGTAGGTGATATCAATGGTATAGTGCAGGGGTCTCCAAACCCTGGCCCGGGGCCAGATGCAGCCCGCGGCAAGCCTCTGTTTGGCCCGTGGCCAACCTCAGATCCCCTGAGTCTCTGGCCCAGTTGACCAAACAAAACCAGAGTTGTGCTTATGGGGTAGGGGAGTGGGGGTCTGTTTAAGTGTGTGCTTTGGGCTGTGTTGGTGTTTGGAGAAATCCTGGACATTTGATCCCATTTATTCATTCATCTAAGTTCCATCTCTAATGTAGTTATTTAAATTTTATATTTAATTATTTTTCCGGCCCTTGACACTGTGCCAGATATTTGATGTGGCCCTTTGCCTGAAAAGTTTAGAGACCCCTGGTATAGTGTCAGCAGATGCAGCCACATGCATCTATAGGTGGCGGAAGTATTAGAGAAAGAGTTTTTTTTGCAGATTTTTTCTTTTTTTTTTACAAAAATCAGAAGTGCAGAAAGTGTTGTGTTTCTATTCTGTTATGACTGAAAAAACCTCTACTTATATTTTCCCTTTTTTCTGGTACCACTTCCTTCCCCTTCCTCTGTTGTCAGATTGTAAGCTTCTTGGAGCAAAGATCTATCTTCTATTGTACTGCACTTTGCACATTGTTGATGCTGTCCATCATAATGTATAATAAATATATTATTGTTAATTATTATATGCTGTAAAATAGTTAATAGTAATAAAGTCTGCTTGAACTTGTGATGCAATATTCTTAACGTTCACATATATCTGCGTGCAAAAGGAAAATAAGCTCACCATTACTCAAGTGCCACAAGGAAAAAGCAATCAAATTCCACTTTAGGAACCACAGCTTTGCCTTAAGGAATTAAAAAAGGACATGTTTTAAATGGAGCAATTGTATCACAGAGATTTATCACTGTTGTCCAACCAGCTCTTGAGAAAGCAAAAGTTATGTAAGCAAGGAGTGCAATATGTCTGAAGTTACCATGAAAAGTAGGATTAATGTGCTAAAGGTGTGTGTGTCTCTCTCTCTCTCTCTCTCTCTCTGTATCATTTCTTACTTTACAGATGCCATTTTCTTGGGTAAGCAGACCTTTGAACAGCTGAGGCCCTTGAGAGAAAAGAAGTTTCTATTTCCAAATCTCCTGCACCCAGCAACATCTAGGAAGGAAAAGCAGCTCTGGGGTAAAAATTTCAGTGGGCCAAAATGACTTCCTGTAGTGAAATGCAGATGAAAAAACAAAGATCCATGTGCGCCTGAGTTCTAATTAATGCATTAATTAAATGTATTACTGAATTCAGTGTGACTTCATTGGCATCCTTCAGTCTCGGAAGACTATGGTATCGCGCTCTGAATGGTGGTTCTGGAACAGATTGTCCTCTCCAGAGCGCGAAGCCTGGGTAAAGTAGATATGGAGGATAGACTGTTTCCCATGCAGCAAATCCACCCTCTCCACGTTGCTGAAATGGTCCACTTGAAAGGCAGAAGCCAATACGGTTGGTTCCAGCTGCGTTGCAGGAGTTGCCAGAACGTGACTGTGTTCAGCCATGAACTGCCTCAGGGACTCCGGCTCCGGATTTTGCCTCGAGGTTGACTCCTGAAGCCTTTTCCATAACTGGATGTAGCCGCAAGGCAGTGGAGGTTTGGGATCAGAGTTTTCCTTCTCTCAGATGAGCTGCCTTCCCAGGCTAATGAGTCCCATCTACCCAGTGGCTGTTCAGTCGCCTATTACGACAAGTACAGCCAAACTGAGGGCCTATTCTTATCCCCCAGCCCCCAGGGGTGTGGAATTACATGTAAATGTATTACATACATGGGATTACATGTAAATGTAAGTGTGATTTACATTTGAGTAAATACGCATAGGATTGCACTATCAGCCCATTAATTAGCTGCACAATTAATTAATTAGTTAATTAGGGCTGCCCTCTGAATTAATTATATTAGGGCTGCCCTCTGAATCACACTGACTAGGGTGTCACCCCACTGAACACAGTGCGACTTGATTGCACTGTCAGCCCATTAATTAATGCATTACTGAACACAGTGTGACTTACATTTAAGTAAATATGCAAAGGATTGCACTGTCAGCCCATTAATCAGTTGCATTAATTAATGCATTAATTAAATGCATTACTGAACAGTGTTACTTACATTTGAGTAAGTTTGTAAGTGTGTCAGCCCATTAATTAGTTGCATTAATTAATGCATCAATGGCTTAATTGATTACTGAATTCAATGTGACTTATATTTGAGTAAATGTGCACAGGATTACACTATTAGCCCATTAATCAGTTGCATTAATTAATTATGCATTAGTGAACTAATGCAGCTTATTAATGGGCTGACAGTGCACCCCATGCACACTTACTCAAAAGCAAGTCACGGTGTCCAGTAGGTGGCTTTCTAGCCAGGGTGTTTTTGGAGAGCAGGCCCAACACGTACGAATCAGCCCAGCGCTGCTTGTTCCAGCGCAGCTCAGCCTTCTAATGGCGCCGCTGAGAAGCCTCCACGTGGGACCAGAGGCCACAGAGCTCCAGCCTGGGGCTCCCTGCCTACTCCTGGGTTTGGTCGGAGCCTAGGAAAAAAGACGCACCTCTCCCCGTCGGGGAATCGAACCCCGGTCTCCCGCGTGACAGGCGGGGATACTCACCACTATACTAACGAGGAGTTGCACGTTGAACCATTCAGCTCTGCCTTCTTACCTCTGGCACGTGAGCGATTCATTGACCAGCCCTGACTACGCTTTCTTCGCAGTGCATTGTGGGAATGGTAGTCCGCTTTTCCAATAGCTTCCCAGGCCGGTTTCTCTACGGACTACATCTCCCAGAGCTCCCTCTGTGAGGCCCGCCCATGGTGCGGGGCAGGTCGCCTCCGACTGCTTCTGACGGCCGCCACCTGGGCAGACGCGAAGAGCGGAGCCATGGCCGGACTGGACCCCACGTCCCTCTCCTCGCCGGACGACTGCCGCACCCACCACCTGTACCTGCGCTGCCGCGTCGACTTCGAGCGCCGCTCGCTGAGGGGGACGGTGGCCCTCACGGTGCGCGCGGAGCGCGACCTCCTGCGTTGCCTGGTAATGCTGCGCCCTCCCCTGTCAGTCACGGTGGGCGCCTGCGGGGGGGGAGGAGGATGCAGGTGTGCAGCTCAGTCCTAGACATGTCTACTCAGACGTAAACCCCATTATAGTCAGTGGGCCTTACTCCCAGGTAAGTGTGCATAGGATTGTAGGCTCAGGCTGGACTCCTACCAACGCTTACCTGAGAGTAAGTCCCATTGGCTATAATGGGGCTTAGTTCTAAGTAGACATGCCCAGGAGTGGGTTCTGCGGATGCCATCCTACCCACACTTACCTGGGAGTAAGCCCCATTGATTCTAAAGGGACTTACTTCTGAGTAGACATGCCTAGGATTGAGCTCTCAGGCTGCCATCCTGCCCACACTTACCTGGGAGGAAGCCCCATTGGCTATAATGGGGCTTGCTTCTGAGTAGACATGCTTCGGACTCAGCTCTCAGGCTGCCATCCTATGCACAGTTACCTGGGAGTAAGCCCCATTGACTACAATGGGACTTTTCTGAGTAGACATGCCTAGGCTGGGGCTCTCAGCACCCAATCTTACACATGTCTACTCTGAAGTAAATCCTATTGTAGTCACTGGGGCTTACTCCCAGGAAAATGTGGATAGGATGGTAGGCATGCACACAGATCCAATATGGGAGTCCCCCATTCCTCCTCACCCCCAAGATGGGAGTCCCCCATTCCTCCCCAGCCCCACCCCAGCTGCCCAAAGAGATTATGAGCCCAATCTTATGCCTGTCTACTCAGAAGTAAGTCCCTTTATAGGGGCTTACTTCCAGGTAAGTGCAGATAGGGTTGCAGCCTTAGTCTGCTAGCCAGGGTGCTGCTTCTTTGAGTGCACTGCCTTTGCCCTTCCTTGTGGTCTCATTCCTACACACCTTAAATCCCTGAAGGTTGGAGCTCGTCAGCCTCCTGGCATGTCCCCTGTGTGAGGCTGATGAGGGGTTCTTAGAATGCAGATTCTCTTTCTGCTAATAATCATATTTATAAGCCCCTTTTCAACCACAGCACATTCAAAAGGCAGTTCACATAGCTGAAAAGGATTTGCATTTGATGCCCTCGCTTCTCCCAAGATGAAGGCTGCTATCCTATACTGTATGTCTAGGGTGGTGTTTTTCAACCTTTGGGTCAGGACCCCAAAGGGGTCACAAAGCCTCATTTGGGAAGGGGGTTGTGGCCCCCTGTCAAAGCCTGTGCAAGAGAGGGCTTGGATCCAATCCAATCATGGTACTGCCTTATCAGAACTGAGTTCTTGCTATAATCCTGCACAGCCTCTTCTCACTATCTTGCCCCACAGCTCCAAAGGTCAGCCCTGCTTAGGCTGCTACCTTACAGGGTTATTGTGAAGACACAATGCAACATAGGGGGAAATGGACAGGCATGGGCAGGAGGGTGGGCAGCAGTGGGGGCAGATCCGGTCCCAGGGTGGTGGTGGGTGCCCAGTCTTGTACTTCAGTTATGTTTTTATTGGGGTCGTGGCATGAAAAAGGTTGAAGATTGCTGGTTTAGTGTTACCAGATACCTAATGGGACAGAGTGCCTATACCTTTAACCATGGTATAGAAGAGGGAATTTTGTCAGATGCAGCTTTTTAAACTCTTCCATGTTGAGCTGCATCTGTTAAAATTCCGTTTTCTATGCCATGGCTAAAGGTATAGGCACTCTGTCCTCCATTATAGCACCTGGGTGACAGTACTGTGTGGGACAGACAGAGATCTATACTCCCAAGGTGATAAGAAAGCCGAACCAAAACTAGTAGCTTTGATGAAATAGAGTTGTGTGGAACAAGAGAAGTAAGTGCTCTGGAGTATATCCTCTGAACTGGAAGCTCTCTGGCTCACTTTAGCAGTCAGACATCCTGAAGTTGTGATACTTTAGTGTTTTATTATTGTGAAAGAAACAGTAACTGTGTAAGCCATCTGCCCCCTTTTTAGGAAGATCATAAACTTGTGTGCTTTATTCTTTTGAAAGCTGGACTTGTGTGCTCTTGAAAGAAGGTTCCTAAAACAGTGTCTGGTCTCAGTTGTGCACCACTCTGCAAACTCGTTGCTTAAAGCCATGAAAGCCACAGTCAGTATTTTTATGGTGCACACTATCGCAACACACAGCTTTTTGTTAACATACTTGCATTACTCCTTCAGTAAGATAAGCCATTTACCATAGATGATCATAAGGTTATTGCCACTATTTATGGCTACTTCCTCTCTGCCTTGCTTGCCTTGCAGGGTTCTTGTGAATCGAAACAGGGCAGGTCTGTAACCAGACCTCTTTGGAGGAAGAGTGAGGTGAAAATATAATAAAATATATTTCTCATGCTGCACTGTATATGGGGAGCTACATATAGCTATATAAGAACTATAAGGAAGTGCATGTATTGCATCAGTAATCACTTTAACAGCAATAAATGATGTAATATTCTACTCTATTGTTCAAGTTCATTGAAATTGTACTTTCACTGTTACTATATCTTTGTGAAAGCAAAATTGGGTTCCAAGTCCACCAACTTGATTAAAAGACTTTCTTCAGGAATACTGTATTTATTTTCTCTGATAGATCTGAGAAAGTTAACAGTAAAATGTAAGAACGGCTTTGAGATGTTTGTGAAGAAAATCTCCAACTTTTGACTTGGGAAGAAGCTACTTAATGATGGAAGAATCCCTGCCTAAATCTAGCTCAGAAGTCTGTAAACAAAGATTAGATCCAAGTTTTTTCTTTGAAGGGAAAGCAGTTTCATCTGTGGGTCTGTTTCTGGGCTATCATCCACAAGAGTTGCACAACCCCCTGCAAAATATTTCATGGCTCTTAGGAACTGGGAAAGGGATGCACAAAGTTTTTTACTCAGTTCTCCTGCTGTCAGTCTGATTTGGAGTCCCTTCTTCCCCAAAGCACCAAAACATTACCACCAAATGTGTTACAGGTGGGCTAAAAGAAAAACATATTTAGAGCCTCTTTGTTTCATCACCTCCTTTATGTTAGTACTCTAAAATAATTTAGTATTCTGTTCTTTGTAAACACTTCAAGGAACTTTCAATTGTGTAACGAAAGCTGAATTTTATTTTACATTAACTCGGGCTGCTTTAGATGTTGCATGTTTGTACTTGTGTTAGGAAATGTATGTAGAAGACTAACCAGGATGTGGCTGCAGTTTTGTGACAGTACTATATGAGGTTATGTATGTGCTTTGTATAAGAAAGTTTGCAAGATGCTGGTTTCATGCTCATGTCAGAGAGATGCATAACTTTGCCCTTTTTCAAAACGGAACAAGAAAATATAATATAGGAAGCATTGCTCATCCCTCTCTCTTGTGTAATAATGTGGACAACAAGGAGAAAATGAACAAAGCTTAAAAAATTATTCTTCCAGTTTCACATCTGTTTAAATTTTTTTATCCCTTAGAACTGTACTTGTAAATAAATTGGAATAGAATTTGCCCCTTATAAGGTTTCTGTGGCCTTGTTGAATTAGCTGTTCTTAAAATAAAATTGCAAGATATTTTGGAGGTATGTATTAACTCATTAATTTGTCTGCAGGTTTTGGACACAAAAGATCTAACAATACATAACGTGACTGCTGATAGGCAGGAGGCAAAATTTACTCTTGGAGAGCGTCAGAGCTACAAAGGATCACCACTGGAAATCACTCTGCCATTTGAGCTGAGGAAGTATGTGTGTTCATACTTGTCTATATCTCTTCATATTGAAAACACTTGTTAACAGCCTGTTCTTTTGGGTACATAAGTGCTTAGTGCAAGGTAGACTTATAGCATTGCTGGTGGAATGTTGCAATTAGTGGCATAAGTCTGAGACAAGAGAGTCCAAGTTGTTTTTTGACGACTAATGTTGCCTTGGGGACAATGTATTTGCAAATAGCTAAAAATATCTATTTTGATTTGACCAGCAAGAGGTCAAGAGGCATTTGATTTGACCAGCAGCTGCTGGTGAGGGTTGAGGAGAGTGGGAGTTGCCCTTAACTTTTCCATTCTTCTTGTTGTTCCAGTTTTGTCAAGGCAGAACCTGGAGATGCCCTGTTCTAGTTTCAGTAAAGGTCTTGCTGTCCTGTTTTTGCTATCTGTGGAATTATTAGCAAAACGCAGTGTTCTGGCTTAAGAAAAAAGGGTTGCAGATGTTTGTTTCTTACTTTTTTTGGTGGCCCATAGTTTGATAGATGCATGAGGAAGTCTTAGGGTTTGTAAACTGGGGCATAAAAGAAGAGCCAGTTGGAAGCTTACTCCACTGATGGACCCAAGAAGTGCTCTCTTGCTACATGCTACAATAGAACGTGTTTCCTGATACCAATAAGCAAACTTGATTATTTGTTCGAAAGAAAGAAGCTGATTTGACCCCTATCCCCCTACAACATCACTGCTTTTTCCTACATTCTTTTCATTAAGAGAATTAGTTTATTGAGCTGTTAGAAATTGAAACAAATCAATCAATTACTGGTTTTGTCCTTGACAATCAAAAATTGGCTTTGTGTTTCTAACTTTGGTAAGAGTGCAGCAAAAATGTTTCATATGATAGGAATGGGATCACTTTTGTGCACACTCCTAACTATACAATATTTGCAGGGGACAAGATGCGATTATAGAAATCTCTTTTGAAACCTCTCCAAGATCTTCTGCACTCCAATGGTTCTCTCCTGAGCAGACATCTGGGAAAAGGCACCCATTTCTCTTCAGTCAGTGTCAGGTGAGTGGGGTAGTGATGTTTGTTCTTCTCTGCTGTGGGCATCATCTTTCACAAGTCAGTACTCTTCTGTATGTCGCACTAGTTCCGCAGGACTAAAGTCTCTTGAGCCAAGACTCCACAACTTGTGAACATCCTCAAACAATGAATGCCCTTTTTCTTCAAAGTATAGTCTTGGTAGTAGTGTGTAATAGCATCACCATACACAGTGGATGTGTTGTGGAATGCAAAAAGCATCAAAAATGTTCAGTTAAATAGTAAGTAATAGTTAAGGATTTAATCCTGACCTGCATTTTGCATTTCATTGCCTCCTTTTTTAAAAAGAGACTGTATAACCGTCATTATTATGTAATGCATTCCAAATAAAACAGTCAAAGAATTCTATAGCTAAGCACGTATATGAATTTTTAATTTCGGAGTGCTGAGTGCAATAGTTAAAGGGTTTGTAATTCTCTTATCAAAGGTCATGCATAATATGTCACCTGGATAAGGTAGTAACAGTGTTGATCAATGGAATATAAAACTGCTTTCAAGGTGTCACCTGAATTCTCCTTCCCTGAAGGATGTTTTTCCATCCATACAGCGGTATCCTTTTCATTGCTTTTCTAAATGGGTGTGTGTGTGTTCTTGGACTTCCTTGTAAACCCCTGAAGAATGATATGCTGATTATGAGGAACAAGTATACAAAATCCTGGTGGTTGTATCCCAATTCAGAGGCAACTTTTGTGATCCCACGGGAGGCATGTTCAAATGATGTCGTATTTGCTTTGAGACTGACTAAGCCACTTTGCATTTGCCCCCTCCTTCTCAAACCACCTTCTGTATGTAGGGAGCTTGATGTAAAGATTTTCAGAAGGGGAGGTGCTGTGATATGTGTTTGGATCCGGCTGACAATCAACTCTGGATTGTGTCTGATGTGGTGACTAGGTTCATATTTTTGCTGGTGGTGGTAGTGTAATGAAAAATTCTAATAATGTTGGAAACACCTGTGTGGTGGTGTTTACTGTAACACTGTCCTATTAGCACAGCAGCCTTTTAATTCTTGGTGATTTTTTTTTCCAGGCCAATCACTGCAGATCTCTTCTTCCCTGTCAAGATACTCCTTCCGTGAAGTTAACATACTATGCAGAGGTAGATCAAACCAAAAGTTCCACACCTCCAAAGTACACAGTTAGCTCTGTGCTGTTCAGCCGTCTTGTATGTATTGAATTGGCTTGCATGGGCATTTATTGAAAATATAAAAATTCTGCAGCCAGCTGGGCAGTTGTAATGATACAAAGAGTGAACAATCCTTTGAAAAAATACTTAATTGAACCCAAATAATCTTGGGAGGTACCAATTTTTCTTTTGTCTTTCTGTGATTTTGACACACAGATTTAAATGCAGTCTGTTATAAGGTTCCAATTAGTCAGCTTTATCCTTCTGAATCTGAAAGATATGCCTGCCTCTTTCAGCAAAAGGCTTAACTGGGAAGGTTTCAGAAACTCAGCACAATTCTATGCTGGTCTATTCAGCAGTAAGTCCCACTGTGTTCAGCGGGGGTTACTTCCAGCTAAGTAAGTATTGGATGGCAGCCCTAGTGTGCTAACCTCCATTGCAGAAAGAAAGCATAGTGATAGATTTGGTGTCTATCATATTTCTGACAGTGTAAACGAGAAATGTTTCAGATGCCATTGACCTAATTTTTTGCTAGTTGCATTTGAGAAAAGAATGAAGTGCTTCTGCCTAAAATCTTGACAGTGATGGGTTTAAATTCACACACTTGTGAAAGAGAGAGATAAAGGCGTGGCCTTACTGAAGCTGCTTTGGATTTATGTGCTAGGTTGCCATGATATTAACTAAACTGTACTAATTGAATAGAGGTGACATCAGAGATGATATCTAAATATCATTCAGGGAATTCCCTGAAGAAAACATTACTAATTAAAGGTGTCTTGGAGACAGTTTGGTTTCCTAATCCCTAGGAAGCATCCCTAGGAAGCAATTGTTTTGGAACTGCTTATGCTTTCAAGTACTCATGCTGTAAAAGTCATTTGTGTCATAAAGCTATGCACTGAGTCCTCTAGGTAAAAATGTTGTTGCATGTTTCCAGGTAACTTGGATCTGATTCAGTGGCATTCTCTAAACGTGTGGCAAGCTGTTCAATGTAAACAAATTTTACAGCCTCAACCACTGGCATTTCAAGTTTCTATCCTACTACTTGCTATTTGTTTGTGTAAATTGGACCTTAAATCATATTCAAAAAGTACTAATAGAATTTTTCCTGGAAAGAATGAAGACAGTCTTTCTGTCTGCTATAAGGCAGGATCTTCTGTTTACTAATTTACACAGATTAGTACCCAAAACTAGTACCCAAGGAGTTGTGGTAAGCATTTAAAGGGCTAAAGAGGAACTGAAACATTGGGATAAGCAATTTAGACACTTACTGTGGTTTCCAGAATGTAGAAGCTCTGTTGTGGTGTTTCTAATGTTCCTGCATTTGAGATTAGCAGATAATCCCCTCCAAATTCATGTTTCCTCAGAAAGTGTTTTGATATGCCAGTAATGCATCTTCATGTAATATGTAAAGTAGTTGCACACTTACTCTGTAATACTAACAATTTATGTATGAATATATTTTTCTCCCTGATTAGATATCTGTTCCAAGTGAGCTGGTGGCCCTCATGAGTGCTAACAGAGATGGCGATTTGCCCGATCCTGAAGATTGTACTAGGAAGATATACCGTTTCTATCAAAATGTAAGCCTGCTCAAGCTTTCAGAGAGATCTGTCCTCTAACACAGAAAATAGAATTGTGTACAGGGGCATAACTGTAGCCATGTTATTCCTTCCAACAGGTGTGTAGTATGAATTGTTGCTCTGTTTAAATGTGTTAATATTAATTAATTTCTTCTCTACTTTGGGTTAGGTTCCAATACCCAGCTATTTGATTGCTTTAGTTGTTGGTGCTTTGGTAAGCAGGTGAGTGACATTCAGAGTTTTTTTTTTTCAGAAACTCTTAGACTTGTGAAGTCTGCAAATTAGTTGGTCTGGAGCTCCCAGAAAGGGAATACTTTCTTTCTCTGCCTTCTCCCAAGAAAAGGGTTGTGGCATAGTTCTCCCTGTCCTCACAACATCCCTGTGAAGTTAGGTTGAGAGAGATGTGATTCAACAAGTTTGTGGCTGAGCAAGAACTTTACCTAGATTCTTGCACTTCAGTCCTCTGTGCCTCACTTTCCAACATAACCCCAAAGTTCATCTGAACATAAAACTCTTGAACCTTCTATCTTCTGTCCTTTGACGTTTTGATTATATGGAATATAGAACTCAAGCTCTTTCACCAACAAGTTTCTAGAATTAATGGTAGACTGTCTTTACTTGCTCTACCCCAGTCCATAGCTGCCAGGTTACTTGGAGAAGACATAGCTGCAGGGTATACATTGTGTATAAACTAAACAATGCATACAAGTTATTTGGACAATGTATCTTTGTATTGATGGTTCTCTGAACCATATTAATCCATTGTGATGAAGGCTGGTGTGGAGATGACCAACCACAGTTAAGCCAGGGAGAGGGAAGAACTGCTTGAAAAAGGGAAGTGTTGGGAGGGAGTGCAGTCCTCTAGGCCAGTGTTTCTGTAGATTGTGACCTACTAGGTGGGTCGTGAGCCAATTTCAGGTGGGTCCTCATTCATTTCAATATTTTATTTTTAATATATTAGACTTGATGCTACTATGGTATATAACTGCATTTGGGGAAATGTTACAGGCTTGTACTTTTAACAAGCTAATAGTAATGATAGTACATGGGACTTACTCCTGGGTAAGTGTGGCTAGGATTGCAGCCTAGGATGGTTAAAAATTTTCCTGCTTGATGATGTCACTTCTGGTCATGACATCACTTCCGGTGGATCCTGACAGATTCTCATTCTAAAAAGTGGGTCCCAGTGTGAAATGTGTGAGAACCACTGCTCTAGGCTGTTTCTGATCTCTTAATCATGGTAGTGAGTTGTGTCCTAGCAAGTGCCTGTGGCAGTAAGATGGCATTTTGAGCTATTCTGTGTATGTTTTACAATTTATTCCAGTGAGATGCTGGCAGTTGTGTGTGTGACATCTTGTGCAATGCATTTAGAGAACACAAGTCAAGTTACCATTCCGCTCATATCTGCTTATTTGCTCAAGAGCTTCGCATGCTCATTTCCACATGCAAGACTTGCCTTTTGCGAGCAGGTTAACTTAGGACTTCTATATCTGCACTAGACCTTAGAAACAGAAGTATGTAATTAAAACAGTGGTTCCCAAACTGGTGGGTCACAATCCACTAAGGAAACCGGAAGTTGGCACCGGGCTTTTGTACTTACCTGGGGAGGTTGCACTGGTCTCCGGGAGGGTCTGAGAGGTTTGCCACCCCCTCTGTGAGCCTCCCTGAAACTCCACAGGGCTCCAATCGGTGACCAGAGCTCACTTCCCTTTGGAGCTGCAGGGAGGCTCACAGAAGGGGCTGCAAGTCTCCCAGAGGCCAGCACAACCCCCTGGTAAGTAGAAAAGCCTCTGGATCCCAGCAGTGTGGCATTGTTTCAGCGCCATCGGCGCAACCCCCCCTCGCCCCCACTTTGCCTCACCTAGACTTACCTTGTTCCCTGATTCCAAGTAGGACTTCGGGAATCGTTGAATTAAAAGAAACTTCATTTAACTACTGCTTTCCTATGACTTTTTAATTCCAAAACACACCTAGGAATGAGTCCTATTGAATACAGTAGGGCTTACTTCCAAGGAGAAACGTATATGATTGTGCTGTTAGTCATCTATTTGTCCCAATCATGAAAATATTGCTTTGCAATTAAACTTTACAGTACATGAGGGGAACAATTGGAAAATTCAATGTAGAATAAGTTGTTTTTTTTTTGAGACTGATTTTTGTTCTTCAGAGAGCTTGGTCCCAGAAGTTTAGTGTGGGCTGAAGAGGAGCTGGTGGAGAAGTCTGCTTATGAATTTGCACAGGTTGGTGAAAATTCTGTGATTATCTGGTTGATTTGTATAATATTAAAAGGTGGGATTTGAAGGAAAAAACAAAATGGGTATGCTCCTTTTGCCAGAAAGCATAGGTTTTTATAAACTACATATCTCCAACTATTTGTACTTGCTTTGGTATCTTGAGAAATGCTAAGTTGGCACATGAAAAATGAGTTTTCTCACAGGCCTTTTTTATTCCAGACTGAAGCCATGTTGAAAATAGCAGAAGACCTTGCAGGACCTTACGTATGGGGTCAGTATGACTTGCTAGTCCTGCCGCCCTCATTTCCATATGGTGGAATGGAGAATCCCTGCCTCACTTTTGTGACTCCAACATTACTGGTGAGAGATATTTGCAGATTACCTAACATAATTTTCCTTAAGACATCCCATTGAGTCCATTTAGTTTGAGATTTACTATTTAAACACAAGATTTCAGTTTGTTGTTCTTTAAATGACGTTTTACTCAAACCTAGAAAATGGTACAGTTTGGTCCCTTTATTGTGTGCATTTTCTGCTTGGTGTCAGCTAAAGAAGTAACCTTTAATTTTTTTGTCTGTTGTAGGCTGGTGACAGATCATTATCCTCAGTAAGTATAAGATGTACTGAACCATTCAGACTGACCATTCAGTGCACTAAATATTATCCCTAATGATTTGGGCACAGCACCTGCATGATGTGATAACTGGGCTTATTTAGTATGTGAATTAAGTAATTATGTAGGTGGAGCCAGTTGTGTGGGGCTTTTCCACCAATTGGAAAATTGCTCTGGAAACTTTCTCTTGTTCTGTGACTGAAGACAAAGCCCAGTACACTCCTGATATTTTTGTATGTTTCAGGTTATTGCTCATGAAATTTCTCATAGCTGGACAGGGAATTTGGTAACAAACAAAACTTGGGAGCATTTTTGGTAGGTGAAATTCAAATTTGGTAAGTGTGTTTGGAGTAGTGTGTGTTTCCATGGTCATTAGAGAAAATGACAACTTATGTGCTTGATGCCATTTCAGGCTAAATGAGGGGCACACAGTTTACTTAGAACGAAGGATTGGTGGTCGGCTTTTTGGTGAACAGTTCCGACATTTCCAGGCACTTGGAGGCTGGAGGGAATTGCAAAATTCTGTAAGTACTGCAACATGATTTTAAGAAAACTTGATTATATTTAAAAATAACTTCCATTATATACAAGTAACATTGAAAGTTAATTCTGACACCAAGGCTAGATAAATTTAATTTCTTGATCCCTGTGGAAGCTAAGGTGAAGCCCCAGATTGCAGAAAGACTTATGTTATTCCTAGTTATAAAATAACTGTGCTTCAGAGTTTGTATGAACTCATGTAATATGTTCTCAATTTAATCAATAGAGCAAGCATACTCATACTTATATTAGTATATGGCTTGTATCATAAGAAATGTAGTCATACCCCAGCACCATTGAAATTACTGAGACCGGTTAGTTGTGACCAACCACTGAGGTTCTGTTAATTTCAGTGTGACTTACGCATCACTAGGTCTGCAATCCTGTGCTCATTTACCTAGGAGTAAGTCTCTCTGATCTCAGTGGTGATTCCTTCTGAGCATACAAGTGGAATGGAACCTCTGTAGGAAAGTTGTCATAAAAACAAGCAGGTGATCATTTGGCAAGATGGTTTGGTGAATTCTGTTCAGTGTTGGACATTATGTTCTATTATAGTTTCTTCTCTGTGTTGGACAGGGTTGGCAGATAGCTCTGTAAACCGTTCCTTTTGTTCACAATTGCTTCTGTCTCCATAAATGTGCTTTCTTTTTCTAGATAAATACTTTTGGAAGCACAAATCCGCTGACTCATCTGATTCCAAGCCTGAAAGATGTAGACCCTGATGTTGCATATTCCTCTGTTCCATATGAGAAAGGCTTTGCTTTACTGTTTTACCTTGAACAACTTCTTGGAGGACCAGGTGACTGTTAAGTTACTTTTATAAGTTACTTTTTATCATTATGATACTCTGCACTTGCTGGTTATTTATTTATTATTTGCTCCTAGATGTCTTCATTGAGTTCTTGAAGGCTTATATCCAACAGTTTGCATACAAGAGTAT
Organism: Tiliqua scincoides; assembly: GCF_035046505.1. NCBI lineage: Eukaryota > Metazoa > Chordata > Lepidosauria > Squamata > Scincidae > Tiliqua > Tiliqua scincoides. The sequence goes on from NC_089827.1 coordinate 64,215,239, forward strand.
AGTGACAGAGGACTGGAAGAATTTCCTGTACTCGTATTTCACTTACAAGGTTGAGTATGATTTTTGTAGTTAAAGATTCTGTATTTCAGCTGATCAAGGTGTAGAACAGAGCTGTATATGAAGTCAGATCAACGATCCTCCTAACCCACGGCTGCCTCCAGCAACTCTTAGCAGCCGTCCCCTTTTTTTAAACATGATAGCCTTTCAGCTAGTGATGCTTGGGGATAAGCTTGGAATTTTATATATGAAAAACCATGTGCTCTACCACTAAGTGAAATTAATAGTAAGCTGTTGTATAAGAAATACATATTTTTACAAACAGAAATATTTTCTACCTAATGATATCAGGTAATGAAAGTAAACACGAGTTCAAATTACTTTGCAGTCAGAGCCCCATTTGATCATGTTTGCTCTCTTGGAAATTTGAATGTGTGTTGGTGGCTGAACTCCCACCTTGGACAGGCAGGCAGCAAGGTGTTGTGTTCAGAAGAACAAGGAGGAAATGTGCAAATTATGGTTCAACTGTTCATACTATCTCTAGCAGAGGGTCACTACTTGACTCATGTCTCAGTGGATAAATAGCATTTTTCTTCTAGACTGACATTCTTGACACAGTTGACTGGAATGCATGGTTCAACACCCCTGGCATGCCACCAGTGAAACCCACGTAAGCATGGGGTTTTTTCTTTTTCTAATAGTGCCCTGTGTTTCTTCCATATTTCAAGGCTAGCTCAAATGCTGGATATGCAATTTCTAAAGACATCTCTAAGAAGTCCCTCTCTTGGCATAACTTCTGTTCACTATGGTGCCTGTGGCAAGTGTCATGGTAGACATAATAGACAATAAAACTTTTTCAAACCCAGATGATGTGAGGAATGTGAGAGAGGTCTGTCTGTCTTCTGGTAACAGCTGGTCCAGACTAGACATGGGTGTGGGTTCTCAGCATCTATGCCAGCAGAGTATTGTATGTCTAAATGTTCAGTTGTAAGCAAACCCTGATACTTTTCCCATCTTCACTAGGTACGATATGACACTAGCAAATGCTTGCATTGACTTGAGCCAAAGGTGGATCAAAGTGAGTTTGGGGGTTTTATCTATTTGAGTGGTGGTCTCAGTCAGGAAAAAGAATGCAATAAGCGCATTTCTATGAGAATGTTGCATTTAAGAACATAAGAACAGCCCCACTGGATCAGGCCATAGGCCCATCTAGTCCAACTTCCTGTATCACACAGCGGCCCTACCAAATGCCCCAGGGAGCACACCTGATAACAAGAGAACTGCATCCTGGTGCCCTCCCTTGCATCTGACATAGCCCATTTCTAAAATCAGGAGGTTGCACATACACATCATGGCTTGTGACCCGTAATGGATTTTTCCTCCAGAAGCTTATCCAATCCCCTTTTAAAGGCATCCAGGTCAGATGCCGTCACCACATCCTGCGGCAAGGAGTTCCACAGACCAACCACACGCTGAGTAAAGAAATATTTTCTTTTGTCTGTTCTAACTCTCCCAACGCTCAATTTTAGTGGATGTCCCCTGGTTCTGGTGTTATGTGAGAGTGTAAAGAGCATCTCTCTATCCACTTTATCCTTCCCATGCTTCAGTTTTTCTTGATGGCTGTTCACTTATTAAGTGTGCACAGCTCTGTGCAGTTCAGGTCTGTATCTTCTCATCTGAAGCCAGGAGTGGATGGTGCAGAGGCCAGGAAGGTGAACCTCTACAAATTTGGGTACTTCTGAATTAATACCCAATTCTGGTTCAGAATTCTAATTTTCAAAAAGATGCGGAAATAGGTTGAATCAGTTAATAAATGTTTCTGGAGAGGGAACATGCTGCATGTGTGCACAGTGAATGCCTGTGTGTGTCTGCACACAAAAATCACTTCCTCTCCTAGAAGATAAGAGGAAGCCCTTGAGTGTGTAGCCCTCTGGATCATGAGCTCATTTTCTGCAACTTAATATTTAAATGCATTGAAACCTAACTGCTGCTGTTTGGAAACAAGGTCTGAATTATGCCTGCTTCTCTGGAATTTCTTTTAACATCCTTCTAATTGTGCTTGTTTTTAGGCCACTGAAAATGATCTTGGCTCCTTCAACTCAGCTGATCTAAAAGACTTCTCTTCCCACCAGGTTATTGAGTTCCTTGCATTACTGTTGCTGGCGGTAAGTGGAGACCGAGGAGAGGTTTTTACCTCAACAAACCTATTTCATAAGCCAGCAGAACACATTGTGGATAATCTCACAAATCAATTGGGCCCAGTCCAATTCAACTTTCCAGGGTTGATGCAACCCCAAGAAGTTCCCTAGCCTAGAGGAGGCATCCATGATTGGCCCTGCCTCAGGATGCAGCACCTGCCCCATTGGCATGGCTGCCTGAGTACTGGAAAGTTGGATAGGATTGGCCTGTTGCTCTGCTTTAAGGCTTTGCATTGAAATGCAAAGCTCTTCCTTGCATGTTGACCTAGCTTGGCTCAGCAGCAAAATGTGACTTTCTTTTATTTTAGCAGGTATGTATTCTAAGGCACTCTGAATGGTAACCGAAGGGCTGCAATAACGACCACCTTTTATTCATTGCCGCTCTTGCAATTTGTAGAGTAAAGGTTAGAAAACCAGAGGTTTCTCGATCCTTAGGAGTTTACTTTCTCTCTCAGAGCAAGGGTGTGTTTAGATCTTTCTGCCTTAGAAAATAAGTGGTGAGATGTTAAGTTCTACAGACTTGTATGGATAGCTGTGTTCATAGAGTGTTGCCAGATGTGGTGCTGTGTTGATGTTCTGTTAGGTTGCTGTTCGGATGCAGCATAATTGCAAGGCCCTATGCTTTGGGCAACAGAGTGAGTGCCATTTCCCTGCTTCCATCTCACACCTCTGTGTAACTTCAGAACTAAGTGGTCTTGTGGTGTGGTTGCTTCAGTTGTGATGCCCTAAGGTCAGCACAATTTATGTAGGATTGAAGTGTCACTGTCCTGATGTTTCTCCTTTCCCTTCTGATCCTGTCCTGATCCCTTCTTCTCTCCCCCCATTCTGTTTAATTTTAGGATCCTCTTCCAGTGAGCCATGTAAGAAAGATGCGGGAAGCTTACAACTTCAATGCTTTTAACAATTCTGAAATTAGATTCAGGTTCGTAAAATTTGGAAACATAGTACTGGAACGTCAGTTAGTGAAACAGACAGTATAACTACGTTGCAATTTTTATTAAATGCATAGCTGAATCTTCCATTATATAGGAATAGTAAGAAGTATATTGTATTGAGCAACAATCGTTTTCAGGGAAGTGTGTTTGTGTTTATTTCTGGGACAGTTGGACAAGAATGAAAGTTGATACCTAATGCAGACTACAGCATGTAATCTGTAGCATCCTAAAAATGTTTGCAGAGGATGTGATTCAGTTTTGACATTTTGAAAATGCCTGGAAAGTGTCTACATGAAACTACTGAGCAGTATTTGAGGGGAGGATGAAAGTTTGTCACATGCAAGAGGTACAGGTGCTTCCTGGATCTTGCTTCCTCAGGCCACCTGTTCCCTAGTTCCATACCTTGTCTTGTGTTCCACTCTCATTCTTGCCAAACAAATCCAAATATATTGAATTCTTGGGTGTCGGAAACCGAATAAATTGCTCTACAGATATAGAAAGTAAGCAAATTAATTTGCATGGTCTCATCAAAGATTTGGAGACTGCATGTTGCAGACCTTAGATTATTTTATTATGGATTCAGATTGCATGTAACCAAAGGCCAGTTATGCTTTTCAGATGGCTGCGCCTCTGTCTTCAAGCCGAGTGGGAAGATGCCATTCCTCTGGCTCTGCAGATGGCTACGAAGCAAGGCAGGCTGAAATTTACTCGTCCCTTGTTTAAGTAAGACAAATATTCAATATATGACTGCATGTTTTTCTTAAACAGGCAAGAATGGTCCAGCACTGGTTTTTCTCCATACCTTAATTCTAAATATATGCACAGTTGGTATTTAATCCAATATTTCTCCAAATAATCAGAAATTACATTGCTGTTGGTTAAAAAGAAAAAAAATCACTGCCAAAGCATTAATGAAATAATACATTTCTCAGATTTTTTTCCAACATGAAATTTGTGGGCACTTCAACTTTTCTAGCCCTTAATGGGTCAAGATATAAAGTTGAAGAGGATACCAGTGGACTTATCCTAATGATTCTTTTGTGTTAAGCAGAATGTCTGGATTGTAATTTATTTACTTATTCTTATTTTAATCTTCCTCTGTTTTTTCTTTATCTAAAAATGCAGATGCTCAGGATGCCACATTTCTGCTCAGGATATACCAAAACAGCTAGGGCAGTTCTTCCTGGAAAATACACTGTACTGCTTTTGAACCGTTCACCCCCTAGTTTGGAATTTAGTATCAAAACAGGACTGTGCATGCTTCAGCAAATCCAGAAATCTGGGTCAGAAAGTACTGTGCAGAAAATGTGGCATCTTGAACATTCACCCTTTTAGGCTGCAATCCTAACCAATTTTCTAGCACTGACATAAGGGCAAAGCAACTCCGAGATAAGGAAACAAACATTGCCTTGCCTTGAGGAGGCCTCCATGACTGCCCCCCAACTGCAGGATGCAGCACATGCCCCACTGGCACAGCTATGCCAGTGCTGGAAGGTTGGTTAGGATTGCACCCTTAGATAAGCAAGTGCCTGTTCCTCGTTCTCTAGGTTGGAAATGCGTAGCTTGTGGTTGTCAAACGTCTCAAGTGTTGGTGCTGGGAAGGACCTCAGATCTATTGTGAAGTGCAAGCGACTTGCATTAAAGGCACCTTATCCCGCTGCCATTGCTACCATTCTTTCTTTGTCCCTGTTGACCACCAGCCTCGCTCTCTTCCCTTCCACCATTTATTGTTAAGTTAATCTTTTCTCAGAAATTCAAATCCTTGGAATATCTGAATAAATGCTATACTAGAGAATTATTTCACATTCCATACTTTAATCTGACTGCAGTTATGTTGGTGAATAAACGTACTGCTCTGAGTATTGTAGTAGGAAACATAGCATCTTAGTACTGAACTGAAAACTGCAAACCCGTGTCTTTATTTAACGTATTATGGCATTTATTGCAGGGACCTCTATAAATTTGAAAAGTCCCGTGATCAAGCAGTCGCTGCTTTTCATCAGCATCAAGCCAGTATGCACCCGGTGACGGCGATGTTGGTAGCCAAAGACCTGGGAATAGGTGGACAAACAGCTTAACATTTTCAAGACTTCAAGGATGAACTTCTGTGAACAAACAGCTCTTCTTTTCCCTTGCCTCTCTGCCCCCTTCCCCCCCCCCCAAAAAAAAAAAAATCATGGTAACTTGCACATTAACTATAACTTGGCTTTCTGTTCTGAATCTCAAATAAGGCTTTTCTAGATTTTCATGCTGGTGTTCTGAAACTTCCCTTTTATGCCTCATATAAAATTCTGCAGATCTGGACAAACTATATTTTGTCATAATTTTCCACTGCACAAGTTGTATTGACACTATTTTGCTACCTGTAATGCTTTATTTGAAGGAATAAATCTTTTGATAAGTCATCTTCTCTTTCCATAACTATAACCAAGTACAGTACACACACACACATGCTGTTTCCTAAGGCGCTTGCAGCTTGTCCTGCCTGCATTCTTAAAAAAAAAAAAAAAAAAATCAAAATAGGACATGCTCATATAGACATCCACATAGAGCTAATTATAAATCTGGAAATGATTGTGACTAGATACAGTGTGTTGTCTTCTAATTATGTGTTCCAGAAGAAGTTCCACTGGCGCAAGAGCAATTTTTGCCTATCTCCCCTTCCCACTTCAGCCCCTTGCATGACACCCCCCCCCCTTGCCAAATATTTGTGTTTGGAGAAGTCCCTGACATTGAAATGCACAGGAAGCACTGACACTGGGGGTCCTTCCTGTAGATCTTTGCATTGACAGTATGCTAGTTAAGTTTAAGAACTGGTCACTTTGATCTGGTTTTAAAATACTTAGTTTAAAACACTAAGTTTTAAATACTTTAAACAGTGTAAAATACTAAGCCATGTCAAGCTATGTGGAATGATTTGAGAGAATTTAAGGACAACAGCAGTCTTTCTTGCACACAATTTTTGTTTGTTTAAAAACATTCTAAACATGTTATCTGAATTCAGGCATACTCACAAATGTTAAAATGCCAGGAATTCATAACTGGATTGACTGTTTGGCAATCTAAAGTCTCATGGTTGTGTTGGCTTTGTTTTCTCATGATGAGCACTGATTTTATGTGGTGTGTCCCCTAATATTGTGCCATTTTTAATACAGTGTGAAGTGTGGTGAAATCTGTTAGGGTATGCAACTCTTTGTGCAAACAGTCCTTGTGGGTTATTGCCCACACTGCTTGCTGTAGGTGTTGCATACTCTGTCCCACAGGGACTTTAATGCAACAGGCAGAGAGAGATTAATTATTTTAAAAACTGGATCACTTCAAATACAAAACCGGGAAGGGATTTCTAGTATAGTTCGTTGCTTTAATTAAGGTTTGAAGGGTCTGTTTCTTTGCAGCTGCGTTTCAGGTCTTAGAAAGCTGGCTACATTTATTGCCACCAGCAAAGAAATGGGGCCTTTGCCACATAATAGACTTTGGAAGGAAAACAAGGCAAACTTGCATTCTAGCCCCTTGGCCACTAGAGTCACCACAGAAGCTTCTCAGTTCACCAGAATTTCTCAGTTCACATGGTACATTATATCGTAGAAAAAGATCATAGCTGAGAGAATAACATTTCACTGCTCTGGGATTGGGGGAGAAATAATAAAAAATGTTAAATTTGAATTCCTTGGGTCATCAGCAACATAAAACTGGAGCATTTTCCCCTTCGGCATTCTCTTCAATCCCTTCTCCAGCAGAAGTAGATGAAGGGCTTGCCTGTATACATAGGTATTTGGTCCTGCTGAGAAAACAAAGACATTTACTCATTGGTACTAGACTCACTGGATGACTCAATATGGCTCCAGCTTCATAAGCAGCTATTGGTGGAAGGGGGGGGGGAGAGAGAGAGGGGGGAACAGCCAGCAATTCTTAAAGTTATCTTTGTCCTTTGTCAAGAGAAATGATGTTCTGGCAGGTATGATGGGGACTGCATTCACTTACAAACAGCTTGTAGTAAAGTCTTCCACATGAGCAACTGCTCTCTGCATGTGCAGTGAGCTAGTTTCAATACTACCTTTCTGGGCTCTGTAGATCTTTTAAGATCGATTACAGCCTATCATTAAAAACAATACAATAACCAATTTTTTTTAAGCAAGAGAATGGCATCTCTCATTATCCTAACAAAGCATGTCATTTCAGCAGCAAAAACACCCAGAGGAAAATATACAGAGATTAAATTCCGTCCTTGCCTGAAGCGGAAAGAGCCCAATGATCTTTCTGAAACTGAAAATTGAGTCCATTTGATGGATTTCCCTGGAAAGGGAATTCCATAATTAACTTTCCTTGAAGGGAAGGGGCACTATTTCTTACATAAAGAGAACTCTGTCTATATGCAAACACAGGAAGCTGTCACAGCATGAGCGAGGACATGGGTCCATTTAACTCTGCTGCTGATGGGCCAGTTTAGATGAGCCATCCAGAACCAGTCCCTCTTTGTGCAGATGCTCTTGGGCCGGAAATGAAGAGAGCATAGACTCTCTTGCCCAAAGAGAGGCCAGTACTATAAGGATCATCAAAATTGGCCCTATGTCTGTACTCAAGGCTGGCCTGCCAATTGACCCCAAAATCCAAGTGCCACTGTTGTCAAGGGTGGCAGATTGTGGCCCATCCCCAGTTTTATAACCAGCACATTTTTTGTACTGTGTGAGCTCGGTCAGGTGGATTTTAAAGGTTTTTTCCTGCTTTCCCCTGTCACTTCCATTCTGTTTTTCCTACCCCTCCTATCCTGTCCCTGCAGATGAGTGTTGGCAACCTTCAGTCTCGTAAGACTATGGTATCGCACTCTGAAAGGTGGTTCTGGAACAGCGTCTAGTGTGGCTGAAAAGGCAGATTCGGGAGTGATAATCCCTTCCACACTGGGAGCAAGTGCAGTCTGTCCCTGGTCTGTCTTCCTGGCTATGGGCCTTCCTTCTTTGCCTCTTTGCCTCAGTCTTTTGGCCAAGTGTCTCTTCAAACTGGGAGAGGCCATGCTGCACAGCCTGCCTCCAAGCGGGCCACTCAGAGGCCAGAGTTTCCCACCTGTTGAGGTCCACTCCTAAGGCCTTCAGATCCCTCTTGCAGACGTGCTTGTATCGCAGCTGTGGTCTACCTGTAGGGCGCTTTCCTTGCACGAATTCTCCATAGAGGAGAAATGAGACAAAGAAAGGCACCTGAGCTGCTGCTCTAGTAACACCAGCTGGACAGCCAGCCCATTTCCTGCCTGTCACTGGGTACTCCTGCAAGAAGCTGGGAAATGCAAATGTAGGAAAGAACCATAAGAAATATGATGGCTCTGGGGTGCTTGAGAGCCATCAGTGTCTGTTCAATATGCTAGTTCTTGATTGTTCATGGGCAAGGTGAATCTCATCATGCACAATGCCCACCTGCTCTCTCCCTGCCCCATATCATCTGCTCCTTGCAAACAGGAGAGGGGAATGAGTGTAGGACAGTGGCACAGATGGATGTTTTGGTGAAAGGAGCATGGTATGCTGTGCATATCAAAGAAAATTATTTTTAAAAATCAGGCAGAAGTGGAGTGGTGTCAGACCTGGTTTGGCCCCAGGTGCCAGAGAAGCTGGGGTTGGGTGTGTTTACACTGATTGTCAGCAGCTTTCCAGGAACTTGGGTGGGCTTCTTCCAGCCTTACCTGAAGATGTCACAGACTGAACCTGGGATTTGTTTCATGCAAACAAATTTACTACCACTGAGTTGTGGCTCTTCCCCTCACTGCTATAGAAAGTTTTAGAAATGAAAAGAAGTCAGGCCTAAGAATATGGCTATTGCAAGGGTGACACTCATGCAGACATAATCTGAGTGACAGGCCTAAATGAATTTATTGGGACAGTCTCCCACCTCTGACCTTTCTAGCTGTTCAGACCTTTGTGCCTTTTGGGAGGCCAAAATAGAAGAAACTCAGGTCAGGTAGCACATGAAGCCATCACCAATAATCTGAGAGACTTCTGAGGGTTTGTTTAGGTCCATGTTAATATTTTTACATTGTAAATATCCTTAAATTGAGTGTGTTGGCAGAAAGGGAGAGAACAAATGCAATAAGTAAATAAATAAATTAGGGAGAAGTTTTGACACTTGGGTTCTTAAGCTTTCTAACAGCAAGACTCCAGGAATGATGGAGGATAAGAAGTAAATGGGGGGGGGGGAATGCTTGTCCTAGCTGTTTTTCAATGTTCTGCTGACAAGCAAGTGCGGTAAGCCAAATGCCTAAATGTGCACCGGCAAGACAGATGTGCTGATGTTGACATATACGGTGGATGTTAGGGAAGTAACTGAACATGTGATTGAGGTTTCAGGGAGTCTCATTTGTACAGAATGGCGCCAAGAATGTAGAGTCAGAGATTGAGATCTGAGCAAGACAAATAGTCCAAGTTTTTAAATTTTAGCCATGTGCAGTGGTAAATGTTGACATGAAAGAGCACAAAACATCCCCAACAGCCATGCCTTACTAATACCGTACATTAAAAGCACATTAAATTGTTTCCTTAGAGTAATTTATTCTCTTGACACTTATTGCTAGGGTTGGGGTTATATTTTTGAATGCTGCTGTTTATAAAACAAATGCTCTGCAATCAGGAAGCTAGCACCACAGGGAGTAGGCTTGGGTAGCAAGCCTGTTCCTGATGTACTATTTTTTTTTTTTGCTGCACAGGGTGATGCAGATGGAGGGGTGGTACCACTACTGGCCAAATTTTTAAAATCTTTGTATTTTTTGAATAATACCATCATGTCATAGATCAACTGATGTGTAATTTCATGCAGAATGCAGTAAAACAAACTGTGCTGAAATATCTCTATTCTATCAAAAGTTATAGCCAAAAAAGCAGTGGGGTGGGGTGATGGTACATCTGCCCACTGCATGGGAAGAGGCAACTGTTACCCTGCAGATACCTGATCTTGTCTGATCTTGGAAGCTAAGCAGGGTCAGGCCTGGTTAGTACTTGGATGGGAGACCGCCTGGGAATACCGGGTGCTGTAGGCTTATATACCATCGTCTTTCGAGACTGAAGGTTGCCAACCATGGGAGGAGGTCCATCATGGGGTGATATGCTGGCCTCCTGTTCCAGGTGATGCAAACCCTACTGACACTACTGGGCTGCCCTGCCAGCAAAGAAAGCTGGTTATGACTCTTCAACCACCTCATTCTGCTACACTTTTAAATAGTACGGAAGAAAAAAGCAGGGGAGGGGGAAGAGAGAAAACAACGTTGACATTGTTAAAAAGAAAGTTGCAAGTGGTCATTGATTTCTCTCCCTCAGAAGATTGTGAAGACAATCTCTTGCACAGATTCCTTAACCAAAATGAATCTTCCCAAAAAGATTTTAGATGAAGATGTCAATATAAAGGGTTTTAATTTTTTCCCTCGAAAGTGCATCATGCATGGCGTACCAACAATTACTGGAGCTGAATGATTGCCACCAAGTCTGCTCCTTTCAAACACTTTAATGCAGTGGTTCCCAAGCTCTTTAGCATCGGGGACCCACCAACAAAAAGTTTCATTTTATCATCTGCTCCAGCCTCTGTGGCTATAATGGTGATTGGGCAGCAATGCTCCACCCCACACCCCACCCCCGAACCGTAGCAGGTTGTTTAACCCTTTTGCATATGGCTTAACCTGCCTTGTCAGTTTCATGACTTAACAAAATTGGGTTGTGGCACACTGGTGGGCCATGGACCCATAGTTTGGGAACCTCTGCTTTAATGCTTTGAAACAGAATAAAAAAGGATTGCCATCTTTCTAGCACTAAAAAGTTGGCCCTGTCAAGTTTTACATTTTACGTTCTTGTTTGCCCATTACATCCTAATTGGTAGAGGTGTGTCATCTCTGTGTGTGTGTGTGTGTGTGTGTGTGTGTGTGTGTGTGTGTGTGTTTGAGTTGATACTTGGTTAAATACACAATAGGGAGCCTCAAGGTGGGTGGGTGGCCTTTTGGTCTTTCCTGATTGGGGATTCTGAATGCATACACAGTCAGTTCTCATTCAAACACTGCACAGTGCAGAGAAATCCCTAGGCAGACCACCAGTATGCCAAGGTACACAGTACATGTCCGTGGGGAATGGCTTGCCGTGCCCTGCCAAACAGGCGCAAACACCGTGAGATGGCTCGGCAAGGAAGCTGTGAGGCGCTACATGAAAAACAAGCCTGATAATGGAGGATTTGCTTCTGTGGAAGAAGTTAAATTCTATGTCCGGCGTTGCAAAGGCCTCGGACTGCTGGATCACGATGACACTTTGGAGGTTGCTCTTGAGGACAACGAGTTTGTGGAAGTGGGTAAGTAAGCTGCCAACCACCAATGTAAATGTTGCAGCATTTGCATGTTTTAAGGAGAAGTGAACAAGGAACAAAGCATACTACCTCCACATGGCAGGAAATGCTTGGAAACCTCTTGATCTTGTAATTAGGGAAGCTTCCCTATTCGTGACTGGCTTGTGCTTATGCAGTCAGTATTTCAGCCATACTCGTTTCTAAAATTACAACATTTTAAAGATGGTTTCACAAGGAATGCTAAGAACAGTGTTCTGTGCTTGCCACAGTAAAAACTTCCAGTTGGTTCTTGTAACCAAAATAGCAAAGAAGATTGTGGTACCTTAAAGACCAACACATTTGTTGAAGGATAAGCTTATGCATCAATACATTTGTTAGATTTTCAGATGCCACAACTCTTGTTACTTTTGCATTTTCCCTGTTTTTAGACTGCAAGGAAAAGTCACAATAATTGTATTGTGATTATTCATTGGATTTAAACCGTTTTTGCCCAACATTGCATATACGCAACAGGGATCAAATGTGTACATATGTGGGCAAAAATGGGTTAAACTGACTATGTACTGCTACCTAAGGGCCCAATCCTATCCAACTTTCCAGCACCAGTGCAGCCCCAGGGTAAGGGAACAAATGTTCCCATACCTTGAGGAGGCCTCTGTGATTGCCTCCCCACCACAGGATGCAGTACATGCTCCATTGGCATGGCTGCACCAGCACTGGAAAACTTGATAGTATTGGGCCCTCAGGCTGGGGGTATGTTCTATTGAATTCCCTGGGATTTACTTCTGGAACACGCATAGGATTGTGCTATAAGTCGCACTTACCTTTGTGTCCCTTCAGTTGCAACAAAGTCTAAGTACCAGAAAATGCTTCTGCTTCTGGCATTGGACTTATACCAGAAGATCCAGGTTCAAATTCCCACTCACCCATGAAGCTTCCTTGGGTGACCTTGGACCAGTCACACTCTCTCTCAGCCTAACCTACCTCACAGGGTTGTTGTGAGGACAAAAGCAGGGAAGGAACTACGTACACCACCCTTGACTCCTTGGAAGAAAGGCAGTATAAAAATATGATAAATAATCTGGCCCCTTCTCCCCCTACCGTTCTTAACTGTGTAATTGTTAAGATCCCTGAAGAAATGACTTGCATTTTGGCTGTACCATGTACATTGATGGTACGTATATGTAATAATTGGCAACATTCAGGGCTGCTAGAAATGTTCTTTTACCTCTTGCAATTGCTATGAAAAAACAGTGAGAAGTGCAGACACGGGGGAAATAAAGAGGATTTGGTGGGAAGGGGGTTTCGACAGCTTAACAAAATCTATTCTAATTCTGACTGCAAGACTTTTGTCCTTTTAAGTGACAGCTGATGCAGAAAACTACTTGGGCAACTGAAGAGCAGAAAGTGAACCGATGTTTGTCTCTTTTTCTTCCAGTGATAGAAGGAGATGTCATGTCTCCGGACTTCATTCCATCACAGCCAGAAGGGGTTTATTTGTATCCTTATCAAAATTCATTGGTATATATTGCAAAGTTGAGAGCATTTGGTTGAGCTCTATTCCACACTCTACGTCTATTCCACACTCCAAACTGCTGAAACAAGTAGAAGTCAGCTGGCAGTATGTTTTTCCTATATGTTGTTTCAGATATAGTAAATATCGAGAACCAGAACAGGTATGGATCACCGATTCTATGAAATAGTAGTGGAGAAAAAATTCTCGGTGTCTTACTTGAATGGTCCTGCAGTGCCGTGCGCCCTTGAATTTCAAATGCTGGAATTCAGCATTTCACTAGGATAGTTCTGTTATTCTGTTACAGAAGAGCAAACAATTCAATGTCACTGACTGTGCAGAGATGGCACTGCTGTTTCCACATATTGAATCTGGTTACAATTATTGTTCTGGATTCAGTGAGTGGAAGAGAAATAGCCATTAGCGCTGCTCTGCAGTGGCGTAGCTAGAGGGGGTGCAAAGCACTAAATTTTGCAGGGAGCCCCACCTCAGCGTGCAAGTGGCCCCTCCTCCCTCTTTTGGAGCCATTCCAGGCAATGTTTTGCTCTCTGATTTGCTCTCAGGGCCTGAAATGGCTCTGAAGGGGAGAAGGAGGGGCTTCCTGCACGCCATGGTGAGGCTCCCTGCAAAACTTAGTGCTTTGCACCCCCTCTAGCCACACCACTGCTGCTCTGCCTGTGCTTACACAGTTCATGCTGTGCAATAGTTTGCAGGTTTTTAAGTAGCTCTTGCGCTTTTCCGTGTGCAAGAACTCGCACAATGCTTTAACGCTGTTCTTTTGTACAGTATATTTATTTAGATGGAAACAGCTTGACAACAGAGGATTTGGTCAATTTAGGAAAGGGGCTCTACAAGATCAAGGTGAGAATTTGGGAATTTTTTTTTTAACTCTAACTGCTCCCTAACCCTTCCCTGCAGCAGTTATCAGCACAGAGGAATAAATATGGACAATGGTCTTTTTCAGCTTACCGCTGATGCCGAAACAAAAGTCAGAAAATCCAGAGAGGTCATTGAAAGCATTGTAAAAGAGCGGAGAGGTAACCATTAACATTTTGATTTTTTAAAAATGAGAGGGGGGGGTGGCAGCTGGAAGTTCTGTCTCATTCACGTATATAGTATACACATGCACAATAGTGGAAGTTCAGCTCCTCTATTTTTATTGAAGTAACATTTTGGCTTTATTCTGCTTCTTTCAGTTGTCTATGGAATCACAACAGGCTTTGGAAAATTTGCACGAACCGTTATTCCCAACAGTAAGCTACAGTATGTATCCTGTGCTTCTTTTTCAAGTTTGTAAAATGTGTATAGAAAATGTATTCAAACAAGTTCTACAGTGCAATCCTATTCATGTATACTCAGAAGTAAGTCCTACTGAATTCAATGGGACTTACTCCCAGATAAGTCTGTATAACATTGCAGCCCTAGTGTTCTCCTCCATCAGATTTTTCCCCCCCTAGGGCAAAATTTATTTCTTTAGCTTTTACTGTAGTTGTCAGGTATTTTGGAAATACAGTTTAAGGGTTTTTTAAATCTAATGATGATGTGTTGTTTTCTTTCCAAGGGAGCTTCAAGTGAATTTAGTTCGGTCACATTCTGCAGGTAAGAAAATGTTACATTTACAGAGCGATCCAACCCCCCCCCCCCCCGACAGACTTGCACTGGCTCCAAAGTGTCATGAATGTTCTATAAAGCATGCTCATGGCTACTCAGCAGCAGGCTAGGCTAGTGCAAGGATATGCTCTGGCCTAGCAGTGCTGAACCTGCTCCCGGAGAAGGTACATTTGTGCCGGCCCAGGCAGACTGGCACAGAGAGCTTGAAGAAGGGAGTGGCAGGGCGAAATGGAAGGAGAAAGGGGTTTTTAGGCTGGGAGAGCATGGCCCTTGAGGTGGATCTGCCCAGGAGGGAGGGGGACCGGCCACAGCAGCGCAGGCTGGATCCTAACCCCTGGCTCCAGCCCAACCAACGTTACACAGGCCACTTGGATTTGTGCCCACAAAATTGTGGGTGCAGATCCAAGTAGCCCCATAGGGCAGGCTAGTGTGTGACACAGGGTAAGGGGACAAAAATCCCAGAGTTCCGCCCCAGCCTGTACCTACCTGGATTCAGCACAGGCCAGATGGTTTGCCTGTTCCAGTGCAAGTTAGGGTTGGGCCCTTAATTTGGTTCTTCCACATTTGTATAATAGTGATAACCTTGAGATGGTTGTTTATCATTGCAGGTGTTGGGAAGCCTTTGATCCCAGAGAGATCTCGGATGCTTTTAGCTCTAAGGATCAATGTACTCGCTAAAGGATACAGTGGAATTTCACTAGAAACCCTTCAGCAAGTAATCGAAGCATTTAATGGTAGGATGATCTCCAGAGTCTGCTCCATTTTCACAGTGTTCTGCCTTCAGTCCCTTCCTTTTTGAGAAAGATGAAACTGCCACCCTTTGTGAGGAACCGTTTTGTGTGCCAAAAAATAGCAAGTTGAATTCTGCCACCTCTTGTGGCAAGGGCTATACTGAGAAAAGGGATTGCAATATGGATCACGTGGCGTATTGCCTCCTTTAAATGGTCACTGCTACTTTATAGTGGAGATCCCCATCCTAAGTGCTTTGCCAGGAGGAGGGGATGCATGCAGGTTGCATGGCTGACCACTATTTTGGAGGAAGCCATTCACAATGTGACCAGCTGCATGGCCCTTCTCTCTGGGCAAAGCACTTGCCAAGAGAGTGGTAGGGGAGCCAACTGAGGACTATTTCATTTAAATTGTACCTGCAATTTTAAAGGAGGAGATGATTTGCAGCTTGCTTCACTTTCCTTCCCATCTCTAAAAAGGATGTGAGTTGCCAAAACAGGGAGTCTCTTTCCCAATGTACACTTTCGCAGAAGCATCGGCTTTTCCCAAGCTACAGTTTTCAGCTGGTGAGGTTGACTTAGTGTCATCTCACAGATGACAAGCTGTACCTTGCTCCTACACAATTGTTAAAGGTCCAGGATCCCTAAAGTTGAAAGTTTGCCCACACCTGACTTAGTGGGAAATTGAATTGTCATTGCTCATCAGCAATTATATACTATGAAGCTGAGAACATGCAACTGGATCATGCCTCTACTAAATATGGGTCACACCAGTACTTTCTTTTTGTTTTGTTTGGGTTCTTTGTAAAGGACAGAGAGACAGAAAAGTTGAAAATAAAAAGGAATAACAAAAATACAAAAGAGGATACCAGGGCTTGTGTATATTTCATACTTTTGCAGAAAAAAAAACAGAATTCAGAATTCAGCTTTTCTTTCCTCTGCATGAGAAGTTGCATTCCCCCCAAATTCCCTCTTATTTCCAAGTATTAAACATACAGGAACCTTGGTGTCTAGTCATCCAAAAGAGAGGGCATATAGGGTTAAAAGATGAAAAGTGAATTCCATGTTGTAATTTGGGTTTAAAAGTGAATCCTCATTCTGAAAAGGCTGGAAGCTTCTGCACTAAGCAATTGGGGAATCTTGGAGTGCTAATCATCAATACTTATTGATGGAAGAGGAGGTGACAAAAAGGCACAGAGAGGCTGGCATAAGGCATTCCTCCTTTTGGTCACTGGAAATAATAAGCTCTCTGCTGAAGCTTGGCAGACGCAGAGCAAATTATAGTATGTATGAATTTTAAACTATGGTGTTTTTTCTTCTTCTCCCCATTAGCATCCTGCCTGCCCTATATTCCTGAGCAAGGAACTGTTGGAGCCAGTGGAGACTTAGCCCCTCTTTCCCATCTTGCACTGGGGCTCATAGGAGAAGG
This sequence comes from Tiliqua scincoides, assembly GCF_035046505.1. Classification (NCBI taxonomy): domain Eukaryota; kingdom Metazoa; phylum Chordata; class Lepidosauria; order Squamata; family Scincidae; genus Tiliqua; species Tiliqua scincoides. The sequence goes on from NC_089827.1 coordinate 64,231,945, forward strand.
GAAGATGTGGTCCCCAAAGAGCGGATGGGCTGATGCAAAATATGTAAGATGAGACATGGGATGCTCTGCGGATCCCTTTAGGTTTCCTATGATTGAACCGTGCAGGAACTGTAAGGAGAATTGGGGCTGGGTGGGTGGAAGGGGAGAGGGATAATTCATGCTGGCCTGTGCAGTGGATTCAAGATTCTTCTGCCTTTAATAGCTATAAAAGAGAGAGTGGGAGAGAGAGAGAGCAGCAACAGGTGGAAGAAAATTTGTCCACTGCCTTGTGGCAGAGCACCTCGCAAGGCCAGGAGTTATCAGTGGCATCACTAGGGTTTGCATCACCTGGTGCAGGACGCCAGCATATCATCCCCATGATGGATTTCCTCCCATGCAGTGGTAGGACAACACCCCAAGCGGTGCCCATGATGATGCACCATTATCCCACCCCCGCTGGCTTTTGGCTATAACTTTTGATATATTTCAACGAGGTTTGTTTTGTTGCATTCTGCATGAAATTACACATCAAATGATATATGATGGTATTATTTGGAAATTACCAAGACCTGAAAATTTTTTGGCTAGTAGTGGTGTCATCCCCCTTGCGTGCGTCACGCAATGCAGCCTGCACTCCCCTAGTGACGCCACTGGTTTATTGCTTTTTCTTTCTTTTGAGTGACATTTAGCTGAAGTTCTTGCTTTACATTGATTTTGGACTTTATGCTGTAGGACTGATTCCACACCCTAGCCCTAGTTAGGTTTACCATCCTGCATTCATTGAATATGTGGAGGGGAGAGACAGGGATGTGCTGGCTAGGACCACACATCCTGGATATCCCTCCCAGAATTCAGTGCTTGTCTGTAGAAGGCAATGCTAAATTCTGGGAGGTTTCCTCTATGTGATCTAAAGCCCTGGATTTATGGATGCTCATTTACTGAAACCTTGAAGCCAAAGGAAGTAATAAAATCCATACTACTCTCAGCACTGACCCAGTAGTTGCTAGTTATGTGGCATGATGGGATCATTCAAAGGGAGCCTTTATATCATTCAATGCATGCTCATAATATATTTGGTGTATACAATAAACATTTTTATACCACCTGGCAGGTGCTGGAAGCTCATGGACTAAAACCAATTACCCTGAAGCCAAAGGAGGTACTACAGTTTGTATTTGTTTTCTCTTCTCAGCACTAACCCAGAATATGTGTCATGTTGCCAAATAATGTGAGAGCTGTGTTGTCATTGTTTTAGTGAATCTGTTTCAAAGGTTTGGTGTACTCCTAGCACATCTGTCATGTGACAAAAAGCTAGCATATTGCTCAATTCGTACAAATCTATCTGATCGCTCTCGTGTTGGATGCCACTGGCTCTGGACCTTAGTCTTTCTGTGGATAGTGTGGGGTTTGCTTACACAGCTGAATGAAAGATGTTCCAATATTTTTGATGGATGCATACTGGTGATTTTTTTGCTGCTGGGGAAGGATCTGGGGAAAAGCAGCCTGTCTTCTTGTGCCCTTCTTCCACTCAGCTGCAACCTGTCCCGGTCTGCATCAGGTTTGGTTTAAAAATAAAAATTTAAAAAGAGGGGAATAAGAACGAAATATGGGATTCCATAGAACATATGGTCTGCGACAAGTGTTGGCCCATGTGCCTTTATACAGAGGTGCTGAATGCTTGTTGTTTCTTTGAAGGGTCTGGCTCTTATCAATGGGACACAAATGATCACCTCTCTCGGATGTGAAGCAGTTGAAAGGGCCAGTGCGATTGCTAGGCAAGCAGACATAGTGGCTGCACTCACACTTGAAGTTCTGAAGGGCACGACGAGAGCTTTTGACACTGGTTGGTACTGAATGTTCTAAGACCACTTGAGCTTAGACACTGGGTTTCCTTTCTAAACTTTTCACTTCCCACCTTTGATTTATGATGTCCTACTGATCGCTGTACCAAGGCCTATTTAGACATATCTGACACATACATGCAGAATGGAACTTTAAGTATTGTGCTCTTCTGCAGTTCAAATGGCAAGTGGTGAACATCAGCATGTGTCATTTGGACCACATCTGTTGAGCAAAAAGGAAACCACACTTGCCATAAATGCCACGTTTTTAAGGATTGAAATTGATGTTTGAATCAAAATGGTTGTTTCCTGCTTTATATTCCACATATCTCAAGCTTGTTTAAAAAAATGATCAGCAAGAAGGTGTGTCTGTGAACTAAGTGTATTTCTACCCTTAGTTCAAAGGGAGGAAAAATTAAGCATTTGGCTATAACTCTTTGTCTTGTTTTCAAACAGATATTCATGCGTTGCGAGCACATCGTGGGCAGATTGAAGTGGCATTTCGATTCAGGTCACTTTTAGACTCTGACCATCATCCTTCTGAAATAGCAGGTGAATAGCTGTAGTGGTGGAGAGGGAATGCACTCTTTGTGTATCTTTGGTGTATCTCCTTGGCACAGAGTAGCTAAAGACTTCCTCAGAGTCTCAGATATGATTACTGTTTAAAAGAAATACTGTTTCTAGTCCTTAATTTTTTAAGCCTTGGACATTGTTTGCTGAAGGCTCAGAAACCAGAGATCTTGGTTCAGTTATCCGAAAGCCCATTGTCTTCGCTCTCACCGAAGATGACCAGATGTCTTAACCACTAAAGAGGATTAGGCACCCCAAAATATAGGACATCCAATAAAAAATGTAGGACATGACAAAATAAAACCTAAAAAACACTTGTATGTTGACTTCATGTGCTTAATTGCTTATGTGGCTAATTGACTTCATGTGGTTAATATCACTTATTATTAAATTTTAAACTATGTTACATTTAATTTATTACATAGAATTTATTAATTCCAAGAAGGCTCTGTGCTGCCTACAGGGGCCGCTCATAGGGAAAAGGAGGACATTTAAGTTCTTTTCCAGGACACAAAACTAAAAAAGAGAACATGTCCTGGGAGAAGAGGACGTCTGTCTGGTCACCCTGCTCTCACCTCCTTTGTGCTCTATTGCTCCTTATTTCTTGCTTTTAAAAAAGTCAGTTTTAATGGTATGGGGATCATTTTAACAACTGTGCTTTCTTTTAGATCCTGATTTTCTTTTTTATCAGTTGAACTCTGCTGTTTTGTCTTACTGTTTTCCAGCATTATTGAACTTTTGACTTTTTCTTTTGTATTTTTTTTCTTACTATTTTATTATTGCAAGCCGCCTTGAGGCCACCTGGCAAAAGGCAGAATATCGAGAGAGATTAGAATACATTAAACATATGGAACACATTAATTGGCAATTAGAATACATTAAGGAAAGCACAGCATAAGTTCTAAACTTTATTCTGAGCAGGGAGGCAGCCTGTGTCTGATAATATGCAAATTTCATCTTTGACCTGTTTTAAACGTGCTGGTTCAAAATAAGCCTTTGTTTTGTTGTGTTTTGCAGAATCTCATAGATTTTGTGACAGAGTACAAGATGCATATACATTGCGCTGCTGCCCACAGGTAAAGCTGATTGTAAACTCCTTTGTACATGTGCGGCTGCAATGTTAAAGAATCTGATACCCACTTCAGTAACGGTGATTGTTATACGACCAAACATGACATGTTAAAGTGTTTGAGGCTGGCATGCGTCAAAACAGTTGACAGTGTACCCAGCTAACTACTCAACAGCATGACTAAGTAGTGTTGCAGATAAAGTACTGTGAGTAGCACGGTAAGGCAGTTGAGCCTCTTTTGTTCATCAAGTGTTGAGTTCAGTCCAGGTCTGCAACCCATATCAACATGCCAGTTTGTTCATGTGCCATTTTATAAAAGCTGAATATCATCCACTATAATTTCCACTAGCAAAAATGAATTCAGCTCTGTGAGTGAGCTTTGTTTCAGTCTGTGGCTGAAATTAGAAAACCTCTGTTGTACAATGGTCATTTCCACACTATTCCATCCTTTTTCACTCACTTCTGTACAACCACCCAAATGATGTAACTGTGAAATCATTACAATCTAGTATTTTTTTTTCTTATTCCCATCTCATGTTTTTTTTTTTTCTAGAGCTGATTTGTGGTGATTTTTCATCTTTTAATAATAAAAAACATCCACTTATCCAGTGTGGACAAAGTGCTATTAAGGTTTTAAGGACTCCTGTAACTTTAAATGAAATACTTCTTTGAAGGTTCAGCCCATTTTATTGTTTCATGCTGATTCCAGCTGGGGGATAGTGAATAAATGATGAACAGCTCCTGAATTAGCATTGTGTCAGGTAACTTTAATCACTAATTTACTCTTATTATTTCTTTTGAGTGAAATAGTTCTGTTTTGGTAATAAAAAAAAAGAGGAAAGAAAGGAATCAGTGATTACAGTCTTTACTGACACCCTTCAGAAACAGACATGATGCAATTACTAATCTTTCAGCTGGAATCAACACAAAGCAATTCAGCAGGTTGAACCTGCAAATAATTGAGGTTGCCTGAGGATTTGCTGAATGAAACCTCTGCAGACATTACAGAAGGACTATGGCTGTGAAGAAAGGCCATGCTAGTTAATGTGGTGATTTATTCAATGCTGTGGGGAATCTCTGTTTGGTTTTCTTGCAGCTAATTGTGGAAAACCAATGCCTCAGCAGGGGAAAGGGCTCTAGTGTGGAAGCACCAATGACAGTGCAAGGTTGGAAAATTAAAGGCATTGATTCAGTTTGAATCACTAATAGAATGAGGCTGTACAAATAGTTTTGGTTTTTTTCTGTGCATAATATCACACATAGTAATTTTTTAAGCAACAAAGGGTACTTTAACAAAGTCATGACTAAGTCCCATTGAAATTAATGAGACTTAAGTTAGTCACCACTAACTTGTCTCACTGAGGTCAATGGTGCATAATCATGACTTTCTTAGGAGACAATCCGTAGAGTCTTGTGGCATCTTAACTAACATTGACTAATATGTCATAGGTTTTGAGCCATATTGAGGTGAGGCAGGATGAGGTGAGGCAGGCAAAATCTATACACAATTATTTTTTCATCTTACAGTTAAATTGATAATGATAGTGAATATTTTAACAGTATAGGAAATCTGACATTCCCAAATTGCAGAAATTGCAGAAAGTCAAAGTCTCTGTTGACTCCTTATATACTGCACGTATGTGATGTGAGAAGGTATAATCTGCTTGGGATCCCTGCAAAATCAAATTGTCTCTGTTTTAAATCAATGTGGTTAATGCCTGTCATTTCTTATAGGTCCATGGCGTTGTAAATGACACCATCGCTTTTGTAAAAGACATAATCACAACAGAAATTAACAGTGCAACAGACAATCCTGTATCCTTTTTATTTATTTTTTATGAGTCTGGTTTCCCGAAAAATGCATGTTTTCCTTCCAACTCCCCTTCAACAGCTTAGTTCAATGTTTCCCAAACTGTGGGTCAATATCCACGTGGGTATCAATCTGATTGTTAATGGGGGTCATGAAACTGAAACTGACGAGCTGATAGCTGACTAGGAAAATGTATTGAGCCCAATGTTTATGTGTAAGTGAACATGCCATTGTCTACTTTGAAGGGCAGGCCGAGAGGAAAGCAATGCCACCAGAATGGTACCGATCCAATGAATGCAGGCCCCCAAAACATTTGAGAACTAACAGCCCAATCCTGAGCTTCCCAGTGCCCACTGTAGCAGCGACACCAAAATGGCTACAGCTGTTTGCAGCGGGCACCAAGAAGCCGCCGGAAGTCTCCTCGGGGGAAGGGAACTTTTGCCCCCTCCGCAATGGGCTTCTCAAGTCTCTGCTGGCTATTTTACAATAGATAAAACAGTTTAACACAAAAGCACACTGCACTGCAGTAAAGAGACAAACAGGATCAAGGCTGAAAGCTAAAAACAGTAACAGCAAATTCTACATCAAAAGCCTGCTAGAATAAATGGATCTTAATGAAACTCCTAAAAGAACCCAATGTCTGGCCATTCAGGTTTTCCAGGGGAGAGAATTCCACAGTTTGGGTGTTGCTGTAAGAAAGCCTTGCCTTTTGACTCCACCGATCACTGAGAGCCAGAGTTCAGAAGATGACCGAATTCCATGGTAAATATAAAGGGAAGGAGATGGTATTTCAGGTATCAAGATCTCAAACCATGCAGGACCTTAAGGTAACCATCGGCACCTTGAATCGGGCTTGAAAACACACTGATAACCAGCACAGGTGAAACTGCAGCTCCATATAGATCACATTGCTGTAACTGCAGCAAGATATTTTGAGACAGAAGAGCTACTCAAAGCAGTGCTCCTACATATTTAAGCTGTAATGTGAGAAGTGTAACAGCCCAATCCTATGCATGTGTACTCAGAAGTAAGTCCCATTAGCGTCAATGGGGCTTACTCCCAAGAACGTATGGATAGGATTGGACTGTAACTCCCCAATGCATTTATGCGCCAGTTCTTCCTAAGTCTGGCTTGGACCTCAGACTCCCTTTCTAAACCCCTCTCAGTCATGTTGAAGGCTTAACTTGCCTTGAAAGATGGTGTTTTCTGAAAGGAAAGAAACCATTTCTGGCGGAAATTTCCACGGTGAATACCCGGCCAAGGTAGTTAATACTTTCTTCCCAATTATTTTAACCTTTAAAGTTGAAGGACTTGAAAAAAAAATCCTAAATCACAAAGCGGTTGTCTTGTAGGCTCTGGACTATCTTGCAATTGGGGTCCATGAACTTGCTGCGATTAGTGAGAGGAGAATTGAGCGACTCTGCAACCCATCGCTCAGTGAGTTGCCACCCTTCTTGGTCACAGAAGGAGGTTTGAACTCTGGGTTTATGATTGCACACTGCACAGCAGCCTCCCTGGGTGAGTACACAGAGGCCAAAGGGGCCTTCAGACTGAGTGATTTTGAAATATGAACTGATCCCGTCGTCCAAGAGTCTGATTAGAACAGAGAATATAATTCTTTCATTCCAATTTCCATCATTTAAATATTACCTCTCTGTACACGTGCATGTATGTATAAATGCACCTATGATGGTTGCTGTGGTTTAATGTCAAGTTTGGCTATAAGTACCTTGGGCTGTCTAATTCTCACTTTGTACTTACAAGACCAGGATCCAATAATTTCTTCTGCTTGCTGTGACCATTTACTATTCACAAGAGAATTATTTTTTCCTTCTCGCATGTGTGGGGTAGAACTTTGTGTAAGAAAATCAAATTGTTATCAAAAGCTTTTGTTCTGAATGCACAAGATATTCTTGATTTTTTTTAAAGTGACAGCTATTTCTAACACTGTCTCACGCATCTAGTCTTGCATTAGCAAAAGAAACTTGAGTAATTATTATCTTAGGCTCATAAATCTTTGTACTCAGATCCTTAACTGTAAGCTAATATATAGCTTTTTTAAAAAGTGTCATGTGTATAGGTTACACCAGGGCTGCTCAAACCCTGGCCCAGGGGCTGGATCCAGGGTTCAGACAGATCCATCTGCCTGGTGAGTGGACCCTTTCGTTCAGCCTCTGTGCTGCTCCCCTGTTGGGTAGATCCGGGCACCACAATGTTCTGGGCAGTTGCATCTGCCCAGATGTCCTATTGTGCAGCCTTCTGGGACTCTGGGCAACAGATGCAACTGCCCAGAGCATCCTGGTGCCCAGATTTACCCAGTAGAGAAGCCGCGTGGAGGTGGAACAAAAATCTGGAGTCTGAACAGGGAAAGCGTTTTCGTCGGACAGCTGTCACGACTTTGGACACCGCTGGGTCACACTGTTCCCTATATATACCGTAACAACAATTTCTTCTTTGCTTAAGAAAATTAGTGTAGTGCTATGGGAGAATTAAGGAAGTGCCTAGTTAAATCTCACTCCTGCCAATGAACCCACTAGGTGGTCCTAAACTGCAAACTTATATATGCTTACCATTGAACTCAGTGGGACTTCTGAGTAGACATGCACAGGCTTGGGCTATTAGGCAAGTCACTGTTCAACTCAGCCTCTCCCTGATATGCAATAAGGGGAAGATACTGACCTACTTCTCAGGTTGTTGTCACTTTTGCTGAGATAATGGAAACGTTAGAATCATATAAACTTATGAAGAGCCCTGCTGAATCAGTCCCAGGATCCATCCATTTCAACATCGGTTTTCCAAGAGTGACCAATCAGATACTTCAGACCAACCCAGATATTAAGGCCACAACCCTCCTGTTTATCCCTCCCCCAGCAGTGAACGCTTTTCCAAGTTGTTTGAACACTAGTGCTATATAAATGCTACATTTTGCTGTTCCAGTATGTTGATGATCTGCACAGAGTACCATGACAAACAGATTTCAAGGTTCCTTGTTTCAATCTTTATGCTTGCCTTGGAGTGCACCATTTATTTATACTGGACTTTTGCAGTTTCTGAGAATAAAGCCTTGTGCCACCCTTCTTCTGTGGATTCTCTTTCAACCAGTGCTGCTACAGAAGACCACGTATCCATGGGAGGATGGGCCGCAAGAAAAGCACTCAAAGTGATTGAGCATGTTGAACAAGGTACAGGCAGAACATCAGTTCTGTACACAGTGGATCATAACAATGCCTTGTACTATGGTTGCAGACCATAGGAAATTCACTTGGGTGCCATTTTCATGGAATCAAATGGGATTTACTTGTCCAAATTACTCATGCAGTTGTGTTTAGGATCAGTACAATAAGGGGCTGCAGTTGTACCACAAAACTCTTTAAGAAAACCTGTTCATTGCCTAGATTTTAAAACAATTATTTTTAAAACTATGCCTTCAATATAGTATCAATAAAATCAGTGGCAAAGTACCTTTTAATTCTATTTTTCTTAAGCAGTTATAATTTCATGGGATTAAGTGTTTATGCAATACATCCATTCAGTAAATTGATTGGGAGCTAAAATGAGTTCACATCTTAAAAATCCAAATAAGAGTGTTTTCTTCTACCTTACTTCAGAGGAGATGGAATCTCAGAGGAATCTCCATCTCTATCCAGAGAGATAAGTGAGAGATAATCTCACTTTTATTTCACTCTTACCCTATCACTCACATTCCTAAACGGATATGAAAATATTAAATTCCAATGTAAATTTAAGGGGTTTCCTCACTGATCTTCAATTTAAATATTACCTTTTGCATTACTCGACCCACAGAAAAGCATTCACACAACCATGTCTCGTGTGAGACTCCACCCAGATCCACCAACCCACTTTCTCAAAATGCCAATTTGCTTGTGTGAACTTACCCTAGAATACCACATGTTCTGGCACCCTAAATTTCTTCAAATGGCCCAGAATTCACTGTTGCTTTTGTCATTGTTTTTGTTGCATAGTGTTGGCTGTAGAACTGCTTGCAGCCTGCCAGGGCATTGAGTTTCTACGCCCCCTGAGAACGACAACTCCATTGGAGAAAGTCTATGACCTTGGGCGCTCTGTGGTCAGGTATGTCAAACAAACACTTCCCCAGAGACTGCAACTTCAGAGAACATTGGCCAAACATTAACCATCACTACTATAACTCCCCTATTTAGGAGTTGTTCAATTTGTCTTCTTTCAGGCCTTGGATGAAAGATCGCTTCATGGCCCCAGACATAGAGGCAGCACATAGGCTGCTTGTGGATGGGAAGGCAAGTGTTGATGCTGGAGAAACTCTGATTCCTAACAAATCCTTTGGTATACTTGTTTGGGACATAACAATGCTCTTCCCTTCACTTGCAAGGCTTAACACACTGAATTCTACAAAAAAAAACACAACAAAAAACACCCCCAAAATCTTGTATGGAGACTTAATTTGTTTTCATGAAATGTATGGAAAAAACAGCTGGAGCACCTGTGTGTTCAAAACCACAAAAATAGCTTCAAACATTTGAATGCTGCAAGGAGCAGTCAGTAAAGTGAACCAAGTATTAGCATGTGACAACCTTGGAAGAGTTGCAGACCAGTGATACTGCCAGGCCTTGTATCGCATTCCAAGGCTCGGGGAGGTCGCGCACAGCCTCTCCAACCCTCAGAAGGCCTGATTAAGGGGAGGACATCAAAAGATTTTTTGCCCTGAGTGCCAGATGGCATAGCTATGCCACTGTTCCAGACCATATGGAATCCAGAACTGATTTGCATGAGGTCTAAATGTTTGGCATCAAGTCATACTAGGAAAACTAGAAAGTCCTTTCCGATTGTTCTGTTTTACAAAAAACATGTGGATCAACACATAAATCTTGCTAGCATTCATATTGTATCTACATCTTCAATATATTTGAGTCCCAACTGTTGTCTTACTTACCTGCAGTCTCTGGAAGCCTGTCCTAGATAGCTCCAGGTAGGCAACTCTGTGGGCCTTTGTGAGCCTCAGAATGGCCCACAGAAACCCCCGGAAGCTACGTCCAGACAAACCAAATGTTGTCTCCAAAAACTGAAAGTAGCTTCTGGAGGCCCTGTGGGCCATTCTGAGACCTGTAGAAGCCAATACAGTGGGTTGCTGGCCCGGCACTACCCAGGGGACGTCTCTGGAGGCTCCAGGTAAGTAATTACAGGGAGCCTCTGGAGGTACCCATGTGGACCGCTCTGCATTCACGGAGAGTTAAATCCGTGGATATAGGACCCATGGATGTAGAGGGTCCACTATACTGCAGAAGGCACAAGGTGTGTATTGCAGAAGATGCAATGTACACATGCTGGATATCAATTCTCGTTTACTTATAATATTTATATACTGCTTTTAAGAAAAAGCTCTCAGAGCACTTCACATAACAAAAGGAATGAAATGACTCCCCGTCCCAAAAGGCTCACAATCTAAAAAGATACCCAAGAGAGACAACAGAGGGAGTGGAAGGAAGTGGAAGAAAGGCTAAGCTGGGGAAGGATAACTGTCTTTTTCATGTTCATGTACTTAAGATTAGTCACACTTGCATCCAGATATGAGAACTTTCTGGATAGTCACTCCCCATGGGAGGGGCCTTAATGGAGTTGCTCCTCCTCCCTCAACCATGTTACTATTTGTTCTCAATGGCCTTTAGAATCCATGCAGGAGGGGCTCTTGGGTTGCCCTCCTCCCCCACCTTCTTTCAGAAACAACCATCTGGGCATGCCTCCAGATTTTACTCCTGGTGATCTTATGCACTGTATTCCCATATACAGTATACGGGAATACATACAGTAGAAATACATATAGTATTTGTACCATTTAAATGTGCATTCCACCAGGCCCTTATATATTACCTACTAAGGACACTTGGGACATTTGGTTGGGGTTTCACACAGATTTCTTCTTTTGCTTCTGACTCTGTTCCTTCCTTTCTTGCTTGCTTCTAGGTTTGGCAGGTGGCTGAACCATACATTGAAAAATACAGACGGGAGCACATTCCTGAGTCCAGGCCAATTTCCCCCACTGCTTTCTCCTTGACATTAAGTGAAAACATGTCACACCATCACCACCACGACTCAGAAGAATATGATGAACAATGAAAATGGACCTGACTACTTCGTTTGCTGGGTCATGTGTGCGTTGTGTGTAATGAATGGGGTTTTTGAAAAATTCCCATACTTTGTATTTCATATTAAGACTTTAAAAAACTGAAGTCAGAGTTGGTTTGAATATTTCACCAGGGTTAACTCTGAAGGGGAAAAAATAAGATGAACAGAAAAATTCAAGCATGTTGCTGTCAAATTAGAACTCGGTCACATAAACTGAGCTGGTACCTATTAAGTTATACGAGCAATAAATCCATTTTGCAATATATGTAGAGGCCCATTGCACACATCTATTCAATATTTTTCTAAAGGCGTTACCTGGTTGTTTTCAGTGTAATTCAAATAGAAGAATTCTTTGGAATATATAATAGAATGGAGGAGGCAGTGGCTAGTAGACCTACAGAAGCAGAACTTAATTGAATGTGATGTGGCAGTTGTACAAAGTTTTCAGGCTGGAGGAGTCCCCTGCAATGAAGCTCCTGGCAAGGAGAGGCACTACAGCTTTTCATGTACTTTTTGAGGTCTCTCTTGTCTTTTTTTTTAGTCCTGCAGTGGGGTATGTGTGTGAACTGTAAACATCATCAGCACAAGAAGAAAACTAAGTATTCCAGAAACAAAACAGATGCAATAATGCAGACACCTAAGTTCTGATTGCTCTCGTTATGGTTATTTAGTACAGTGATCTTCAACACTTTTTGTATCATGACTCCCAATAAATAAATAAAAGTATGAGACTGGGGACCTACCGTCAGTCCCTTCCCCCCTCCTGGGACCTTATCTGCCTGTCGCCACCCACTCCCCACCCCTATATAACCCTCCTAGCACTGTTCATATTAACGAAATATTCATATTAGAGCAGAAAAGGTTACTATGAAGCCTGGCACGAATTAAAGCTGTTTTAGCACAATTGCTAAGAACCTGAGAAGGACTTGGACACAGTCTCCTGGAAGCTGAAGGGGTACTGCAGATGCCCCTGAATCTGGTACTCCTTTTACCTGGTGGTGTTCTAGTCTAGTGGTCTTCAACCTGTTTCATTTCCATAAGTTGCCACTACCCCACAACTGAGACTTTATGACTCCATTGTGGTCTTCAACCCTAAGGTTGAAGAGCACTTATAGAAGAAAAGCCAGGCAGCCCTTAAATTTTAAAAAAGGTTGTAGGCTAGACAGATCCTTCTGACATTAACATTGAGACATGGAAGCTACAGTAGTGTGGGCTGTTTGTGTTGAAAACCATCGTCAAAATCAATATATGAAGATCCATCCAAACATAGGGCGCAATCCTAACCCCTTATATCAGTGCTTTCCAGCACTGACATAAGGGCAATGCAGCTCTGAGGTAAGGGAACAAACATTTCCTTACTTTGAGGAGGCCTCTGTGAGTGCCACCCAACTGCAGGATGCAGCACATGCCCCATTGGCACTGCTATGCCAGTGCTGGAAAGGGGTTGCGCCCATAGTCTGAGAACTACCTTTAAATGCCCTTATTGTTTAAATTTGGGCTTATGGCTCTTCCTGTGCCTCACCAGAAGATCCAAGCAACACAAGAGAAGACAGAGAAGACCACAGCGAGTTGTGCTGCTGTGCTCTATGGGAAACAGAAACATTGAGAGACTGTGGGCCCAATCCTATCAAATTTTCCAGTGCCGGTACAGTCATACCAATGGGGCATGTGCTGCATCCTATGGTGGGTAGGCAATCACAGGGGCCTTCTCAAGGTATGGGAACATTTATTCCCTTACCTCGGGCCTGCATTGCAGTTGCACCAGTGCTGGAAAGTTGGATAGAACTGGGCCCTGTAATATTTTCTATTTTTGATTTGTTTACTAGGCTTGCAGTGGTAGACAAAAAACAAACAAAGAAGCAAAACTGGAGTCAACTTTTTGTATACTTGTAAGTTTTATTCCAGGTTTGCTCTGGAAAATATCAGGCAGAATTATACATTATATATAATGTTCCTTTAAAGACACATAGTAAGCAGCAGAACAAAAATCAGTAAAGTCTTGGAACTTGTCCACTAGGTAAGAGTGGTGCAACAGGACATGCAGTTAGTTTTTGCCATCATGTGAGACCCTCTCTATGTGCTTCAGAGGTTACAACAAGTCAATTGTTCAAAAAGGAATGTTGTAGGACAGACTATATCTTTTCACTCACCCACAAAGAATGTGGTAAAAGGTGAACTAGCGCAAGTGCTTCAGCTAACAACAGATACAGACGATGATCTTGACCTTACCCCATACAGTTCATATTACATTTGAAGGTATATGACATTTCAAAAGTCCCTGCAATTAAACATGTAAATAAGCTCTACCCAGCTATGCCCATAACCCTGCAGGGAGCGTCCATTTCCCAATGCAAAATTGCGACAATTTTTAGGTTTATTTACAGAAATAAATGTGACAGTATTATAATACTGATGGTACAATCCTAACCAGGTCTACTCAGAAGTAAGTCCCATTTTATTCAATGGGGCTTACTCTTAGGAAAGTGTGGTTAGGACTGCAGTCGTACTGCCTCTGCATCCCACTGTCTATCAGTATCAACACCTTGCATTATTTCAAAGATCTAAATGCCTGCACACTCATTTGGGCTGCAATCCTACAGGGATGTGTGGTGTGGGGGCGGCAGAACCACCCCATCATAGCCCATGGAAAAGCACTGCAGCTGCCCTGCCTGCTTATACCCGAGGAGGCTCTCCTTACACCAGAGAAAGCAGGCATAAGAAGAGCCTCCTTAGGTGTAAGCCAGCAGGGAAGGTATGTTTTTTTTCAATTCGTCACAGAGATATAAATTCAACAATGAAAGCAGAAAATTTTTTGAGTACAGTGATGAAAGTGAGACGAGAAATGAAGAAAATGAGGAAGAGAAGAAAAGAACTAGAAAGTGTAGAAATGGAGCTGGAAGAAAAGAAATCAGATGATTCAGAAACAATTGAGGAATCAGAGAAGGAAGAAACTAGAGGGACAAGGAGGCATCCACTGATTGCAACAAGAAGAAGACAACAAGAGAAGGTGAATAGTAAAAAGAAACATGATGGATAAGGCAGGATGGAGTATTGACTCTGTCAACATAAATGGCTTAAATTCACCTCAAAAACAAAAGGAAGTCTTCCTTCAATTGCAAGAGTTATTTGCTTAATATTATCCAAGATATTATAGATAAAGAAAATGATGTGTATTTAGTTATTACGATATTAACTGCTGTAAGGATTTTATATGCTAGATACTGGAAAGTTATTAAAATTCCAACGAAAGATGAATTAACAGAGAAAATAATGAATGTGGCGGAAATGGATAGGTTTACAGTGACTTTGGAAGAACAGCGTAAACCGACACAGATAGAGCAATGGAGATCGTTTTATGCTTGGTTGAAAATGGAGTTGTAGATGTATAAGATAGGGCATTTAGATGAATATATTGTATGCATGATATATTATATAAGATATGATATGATAGATAAATGATATTAAGAGGCTAAGCCAGAAGAACAAGATTAGAAGATATGTATTGATTGATTAGATATATTGATATATGATTGCCTGCATCCTCCAACGGTGTGGTTTTTTAGGTTTTTTATTGTTTTTGTGTGTTGTGTATTGAGTTTGTGTTTGTTATGTGTTTGTTTATATTTGTTGTTTGTTTGTTGTTTAAATTAAGGAGAAAAAGGTGTAAGCCAGCAGGGCAATGCTTTTCCATGGGTTACAATGGGGTGGTTCTGCCTCCCCTGCTGCTCCGGCCCCACACATCCCTGCAATCCTATGCTCACTTTCCTGAGAGTAAGCCTCATTAAAGACAATGGAACTTACTCCTGAGTAGATAGGTATAGAATTGTGCTCTTAGCGAATAAAGCAACAACAGGTAGTGATTGCAAAGTTTTAACAGGATATAAGCAACACCTTTCAGAAACAAATCCAGATTTACCTCTTGATACTTTTGTCAGTACTACTCTGCTGTAACTGATTTTACATGAAGTATTTAGTAGTCCTTTCATTTGTATAGACAACTTGTCCTTTAACAATTACGTGCTCAATCAGTTCTTGATGGCCTCCGAACTGGTAGATCAAGTGTTCCCATCTAAAAACATTTTTTTAAAGTTAGTTAGTTGGCAACCTTCAGTCTCGAAAGACTATGGTATCGCGCTCTGAAAGGTGGTTCTGGAACAGCGTCTAGTGTGGCTGAAAAGGCCGATTTGATTCGGGAGTGACAATCCCTTCCACACTGGGAGCAAGTGCAGTCTGTCCCTGGTCTGTCTCCCTGGCTATGGGCCTTCCTTCTTTGCCTCTTAGCCTCAGACTGTTTTTTAAAGCATATCATCATACCTCATCAAAAACTTTGTTGCAGATGGTGGTCAAAATCAAAAGCATGCAAGTCTATAAGTTTAGAGATAGCATGGAGAATGCAGGGGCAGTTTAAAGTTCCCCCAGAGAAAAATCCAAACATGGGTAGGACTGGACACTATTTCTGAAACTGGAGGAGGGGTTGGCATGCAGGGACACACGCTCTCCTCCACACAACGGAACAGATCAGAGGAGAATTTGGCCCAAACATACATAGAAACCAGTATTTCAGAGAGAAGGCTTGAATTAGAATTTCAAAGGCCGGGAATATTTGACACATGGGAACATTTGCTTATGTGCCCCCCCTTGGCATTTGGAAAAACTTTGATGGCAATCGGTCCTGACTTATTCTAAAAGTTGATGCCTTTGCAGAGACCTGGTTCCAGTGATAATTAATGTTTCTGAGCAAGCAGCAGCCCTTTCCTTTTCTCCAACACAGTTGGAGGAGGACAGATGCCTGTTACATAGGTCTGGTTCTTTGCACCAAGTCTTCATGGGTATTTGGCTATGAAGGTCAAATTAAGGCCACAGGGCTAGCAACCAATCAGAAACAAAACAGATTGACCCTTTTCCCCCTTTCATGCCTGTTGCCATAAAAGCAAAGAACTACTAAAAAAAAAAAAATCTGAACAAGAACAAACAGCTGGTCTCCCCCTGTGACTCTACCTCAAGCCCTATCTAGATTCCACCCTTTTGTCCCAAAGGGTTTCACCTCCTCCTCTGTCCTGCCAAGGTACCAGTCTTTTTTATCTCATGAGCTGGCAACCCTACAAGGCAGGTGCAATGCAGGAGCGTCAGCATCTTAGAGTATAGCTTTTGTCTGGAATTGGGACTTCTCCCCTTTCTTTTCTAGTCAAAAAAATTTGGAACTGGGGGGCTGCTCAAACAATGCAATTGGCCCGAATTATAAAAAAGTATGCTGCAATCCAAACTGCATGCTCTATTTAATAGTCAAGTGTAATAGTTTCATTTCTTTTTATTCACAGACCTATACATTAATTAGACCTTAAAGAGAAACTGACACTCTTACCTTGATGAATTGATGATAATGAGATCACCTTGTTTGCCGGCTTCTATGGAGCCATGTGTGTGGGATCTCCCAAGAGCATAAGCTGCATTAATGGTAGCAGCAGTTAAAGCTTCCTTCATGGACATCTTCATGTTTACACAAGCAAGATGCATTACTATGGGCTATTGGGATAGTAAAATCTGAAGTTAACACATATAGATCAATAAAACCAGCTCTGTGTTAGCCATCTCTCTGATGTCCTTGGGCAAACTGAAAGCCTTCGAGCTCATCATGACAAAAGTTATTTTCAGACAACATGAATTTAAGCTCACATTCCCCTCCATATGCCAGCAAGCTCCGCCCCCCCAACAATCACCCTTTCACAAGCTCGGCCCCCCACCTGTGTTCAGCATAAGACGAGACCAGGGTTTTGATGCATGTACAACTGTATCATGTGCAGGCATAACAGGGAATTAAGAACACTGATAGATCCCGGTGGAAGGATCAATGTGCATACACATGTATGTGCATAGAAACCCCATCCTCACTTTCTTTGCTCCAGCATGTAGAGATTAGGGAGTGCTGCAGTCATTGCCATCAAGATTCTGTTCTCCCTCCATACACCAGCAATATACATGGAGGGAAGTACAAGCACAGCCCTTTTGTCTGCAAGAAATGCTGGGTGTCTCCATGCTGGTTTTGGTAATCCCAAAAGTAATATCCTGCTGGATAGCAATCTGTTTCATCTTTATCTCCAGTAAATATGCATAAACAGCCTTGTTAACCAAGAACACCGGTACCCAACTACTAGCAGACCTTCGTCTTTCGATGGCCAAAGTATATTCAGACATTCAGTATCTTACTGAATACTGAATTTACATAGCCTGCATGAATCGAAAGTGAAAGGGAATCTGTCCATTCTGAAATAATCCAGACACTACTCAGCACCCCATCTCTGATCACGTTAAAAGTTCATACTGAGAAAATGAATATCAGTAATAATTTTTTTACGAATAATTATCTAGTAAGTAACCATGACAGTTAAAGAAGCAACTTACCATTGAACAACAATAAGCGTTAGGGTTAAAATCACTGCCAAGAGCAACAATCACTCCTTCTTTTAACATTTTTCTAGCCTGAGGCTGTTTTAATCTAAACAGAAAAAAAAATTCCATCATCATTTAAATTGCAATATAAGATGTATACGTCCCATACACATTTTGGTCTTTGAAATGCCATGCTGGGAGTTTTCTGCTGCTAGAAAGGTCATTCCTACCAGAAGGAAAGCCTGGATGCTATGGTACTGATAACCCTGAAATTGGGCAACATATACATTTGGAAAATCAAATAAATAAGAATAGCTAACACATGGCTACAATTGATGATGTGCATCATCTGCTAGAGCACTCATATTTTTATTTCTTTACTTAGCACTTCCTGAACTCATGTTGCTTTTCAAAGTGAGAATAGAAGGCAAGTTTAGTAGCCATAGCCACAGGCATAACCATTTTAATTAAAATCATGGTTTCCTATCTCATACACCAAATTAATTAATTAATTAATTAATTAATTACTTAATTAATTAATTACAACAACAACAACAACAACAACAACAGGTATTTATATACCGCCGTTCTTGGTCTTTATTCAAGACTTTATTCAAGGCGGTTTACATAGGCAGGCTTTATTAAATCCCTATTAAATAGGGATTTTTACAATTTCAAAGAAGGTTCTTTCTTTCAAGAACGACTACATTCAGGTGTTTCATTCCGATCTGGCTTCACATTCTGGCCTCCATCCTCCCACGCTCAGAGCAGATGGAATTGCTCGGCTTCAGCTTGTCAGCTGCTTCAAGGTCGCACGGTGCCGGTGGCCTCGAACTGGCGACCTTGTGGATGTTATCTTCAGGCAGACGGAGGCTCTACCCTCTAGACCAGGGGTGTCCAAACCCCGGCCCGGGGGCCACTTGCAGCCCTCGAGGCCTCTCAATGCGGCCCTCAGGGAGCCCCCAGTCTCCAATGAGCCTCTGGCCCTCCGGAGATTTGTTGAAGCCCACACTGGCCCAACGCAACTTCTTTCAGCGTGAGGGCGACTGTTTGACTTCTCGTGTGAGCTGTGGGATGAGAGCTCCCTCCACTGCTTGCTCTTTCACATCTGTGATGCAGCAGTGGCAGCAAAGGAAAGGCCAGCCTTCCTTTGTGCAAGGCCTTTTATAGGCATTGAGCTATTGCAAGGCCCTCATTCATTCATATAAGTTCATCTTTAATATATTCATTTGTGTAAACTTACGTGA
Organism: Tiliqua scincoides; assembly: GCF_035046505.1. Taxonomy (NCBI): domain Eukaryota; kingdom Metazoa; phylum Chordata; class Lepidosauria; order Squamata; family Scincidae; genus Tiliqua; species Tiliqua scincoides. Next base: position 64,250,968 of record NC_089827.1, read on the forward strand.
ATTTATTCAAATTTTAAATGTAAATTAATTCTTTTTTCCCCGGCCCCTGACACAGTGTCAGAGAGCTGATGTGGCCCTCCTGCCAAAAACTTTGGGCACCCCTGCTCTAGACCAGACCTCCTGCCCTGTGAATTATATTCACAAGTTTTAAAAACACACTTTTTTTGTTTTAGAAAAAGCACTTTTATGGCATTTACGAAAGCAGCCCTCATTTCAGATGTACTTCTTTCTGGATGCTGGTATTTAATGTCACTGCAGATTTCAAAGAGCATTGTGTTTGGTGTATAAACCTGCTCAAAAGACACTTGCATTTTCCCAAATGCATCACATCTACCAGCTGTAAATGACAGAAAAGAAGAAGAGCCTATTCTAACCCATTAGAATTACCTTAGCATGTAGGCAGTGGTTGGCAATAGGACAGCTGCACACTTTGATCGAGCCATTGCCATAACACCTTCATCACTAATTTCTTCCAGGTGACTGATGGCTTGAGCTCCTAGTTCTGCTCCAAGCTAAACAGATGACAAAGCAAGGTTTGACTAAAAACTTTTCAACAGGCATCACTGTTTGCTCTTAAAGGCAATGTGATAGATACTTCAGCATCTCTCAAATGCCTACTGGTCACGACAGCATCACTTCTGATACGCACTTAAATAGCTAAATAGCACATCTATAGATTTCTTTAGCTGATGCCACAAAAAAGGTTTGCACTGTGTGACAGGATTGGTGATTGCTTTTAAATATAAGGAAATATTAATACTGGCACAATTTGTAGAATATTGCTGGGCACAATCATACAAACTGTACAGGACTGTGCTGTGAGTTAATTTAATTAATATATGTATATAAATTATATGTATATAATTTATACATACATGTATATAATAAATATACATAATTAATATATGTATATAAATTATAATTATGTGTATAAATAAAAATTATAACTCTAACACAAAAGGCGCATTCACTTTCATTGCTTTGAGATGTTGTTGGCAACCTTCAGTCTCAAAAGACTATGGTATTGCGCTCTGAAAGGTGGTTCTGGAACAGCGTCTAGTGTGGCTGAAAAGGCCAATTCGGGAGTGACAATCCCACACTGAGAGCAAGTGCAGTCTGTCCCTGGTCTGTCTCCCTGGCTGTGGACCTTCCTTCTTTGCCTCTTAGCCTCAGACTGTTGGCCAAGTGTCTCTTCAAACTGGGAAAGGCCATGCTGCACAGCCTGCCTCCAAGCGGGTCGCTCAGAGGCCAGGGTTTCCCACTTGTTGAGGTCCACTCCTAAGGCCTTCAGATCCCTCTTGCAGATGTCCTTTGAGATGATGCATGTGTATTTCATAGCAGGCTAACTACCCAATCCCATTCAGGGCATGTGGCGGCAGAATATGTGTTCTGCCAGCATGCGCTATTGTAAAAGCATCATAAGGCTCATTGGGATGGCATTAGTAGCCAGCACACTGGCAGAGAGACTAGAGGCTTCCCCTGCATGCTGGTGGACGTTGGAACACCTGCCAAACCAGATAGGTTCAGTGCAGCAGGAGTGTAGCAGGAGCGCAGGGAAGCATGGGAGGAGATGGGGCAGGCAGATTGGGCCTGGTAGGCGAGGGATTGGCAGAGCTGGAATGGGCTGTATCCTAACCCCCTTCTCGGGCCTGATCCACCTGCATAGATGTACTCAAATGTGCACCAGTAAATTTGCTAGTGCAGGTCTGAGTTGATCCCTATCAGCTGCTGGGCCTTACCCCAAGGCAAGGAGAAAAATGTTCCTTTACTCCAAGGAGACCTCCAGCAGCTAAAAATTCCCTGCGGGATGTAGCACAGGCCACGCCAGTGTCGCAGCATTGCTGCACAGGGATTTAGTTAGGACTGGGCTGGAAGTCTTAGAAGCGGCATTGCCTCCTATGGGAGGGGAAAGAAAGAATGCCTCAATCAATCAATCAATCAGGATAGCTCATTAATCCAGATGCTTTTTTAACCAGTTAAAAGTTTTAATCAACTAATCTAATTAATTGATTAAACACTGCTGCTCTAATAAACAGTAATGACCACCAACAACAAAGTCAGTAGCTACTAACACATAAATAGTAACTGGGAGGGAATGCACCAACAGTGGTCTCAGTAATGAAAAAGGTCATCAGACGGCCATCTCTTTTATTTTACATCACAAGGAAAAGATAAGCAAAGTCAATATTTGAATGGAATGTAAAAAGCGATCAGCAAAGGTCAGAAAGTCCAACTTTCTAACTCATTGACCGCACAAACCGTTATTCTTTCAGTTTGTTGCATAAAAGCAACAGAGTGCTTTAGCACTTTCAATATTCTAAGCTTGCCTGTGCACTATTTCCCCAAAGCAGACCTCAAAAGCAAATGGGGTTTATATCCGTCCTTGAAATCAGAAGTACCTCTGCACATTTCATTGGATGGAGTTCATCCCCATGGAAGTTAATCTGTAACCCAATATCTTTCCCAGCCTGAAGAATTCTCCTGGTAGAATCCAGATCAAAGACACCCTTCTCACAGAAAACATCTATATTGTCAACATGTATTTCACCATTAAGGTCAAGTTCCTTCAGTTTAGGAAGGTGGAAGCTGATAATGTCATCAGTGGCTTCAGCAGCTGTTTTGCCCCTATTAAAAAAAAACATAACAAAGATTAAGCTCATTGATGTCTTCGTGCTCCAAGTTCCATCATGTCAGTAAGAAAACATTTCAATAACTGAAAGAGACTTTTATTTTGGCTAAGGGAGCACTTTTTACATGGCGTTGCATGTCAAAATTTCAAACCCTTTCTGTGTCTTTGAAAGAAGAGCCACTACTGACAATACAGTGTTCCAATCTACAGCCAAGACACTTGTCAATCTGCTTCCTTCACTGAGATGGGGAAAGTTCTTGATGACCTCCCCCAACTATTTAAAAAAGATTACTGGATCGGGGTGTGTCCTCAGCTGCTCGAACTCTCGCAGATGTTTCTCTGCCCCACCTCAGAAGAGGTGGTAAGAGCCTTCAACACCCAGTTTTTGTAAATAATACTGAAGAATAGTTCAGTCATCCAAATCATCTTTGTATGTAAAGGAAAGGCACAATGTGTTCAAAAATGATATGATGGAAGATGCTATTACTTAGGAACAGAATGAGCTCCACAGTAGGTAGAGGAAATACCAATGTCCAACTCCAGCCTTGCCCGTTCAATCACTCTGAGCATCTTAATTTCTGTCTCTAGGTTTAAACCGTATCCACTTTTGCATTCAACCAAAGTGGTGCCAGCTCTGAGCATGCGTAGCAACCGGTGTTTGAAACTCTGGAAGAGCTCGTCTTCTTGGGCTTTTCGCGTGTGCTCTACGGTGAAGTGTATTCCTCCTCCTGCTTGATGAATATCCATATAGGAAGCTCCTGCCAACTTGAAAAGAAAGTTGTGTGCTAAACATGTGTTATGGAGCAGACTACAAATCACACACTGGAACTGCATGTAACGAAGAATTCCTTTCTCCTTCACAAAGAGCTTCTGGAGAAGGCAATTTGCCTCAGAGACAGAAGAGAAGGCAATGCTTCACCTTTTCCCTGCCAATCATTTTTCCTTTGTAACTTCCATTTCAGTCGCTTTCAGTTGCTTTTATTGTACAGGGTACCATCCAGATTCATGTTTGGGAGGTAAACACAGGTCCAAAACACTGTGAGGAGGGCAAAACAGCTGGTGTTCAAAGGAAAAGAAAATGGCAGGGGAAGGGTTTACTTTATCAAATGTCAGAGGCACTTTTGTAAAGGAGGTTCTCCTAAATTTACCTTCTCAGTCCTCAACCACCCCCAATAATGTGTTCAACAAATAAGTTCATGGAGATTCAGCTAGCTTGCTGCTGCTGCTGCTGCTGTGTGAGAACAAATACTCCTCCATCTAAATTTTTAAAAAATCAGGTAGAAGATGTGATACAACATGGTCTCTCTCAACAAAAGTATGGGTACCTTCTGCCACCATCCCTTGTGCTTTATTTCTGCAACAGGGGAGGTAGCAGGGCTTAGCCAAGTCAGGCACTGTCCACAGGCCACCTGGTCAGGTCAACTCTTGAACCCTTAGTACTGGTGACAGTGTAGCACCCAGCAGTGGCATCGCTAGGGGGGTGCGGGCTGCACCGGGTGACGCGCACGGGGGGTGGCACGCTAAAATCACAGTGGTTAGGAGTAGCCCCATCATGTTATATACCATTGGATGTGGAATTTCGAGCGGAATGCAATGCAAAAAACCAGAGTGAAATATCTCCTTTCTATCAAAAGTTATGGCCAAATAACTGGAGAACAAAAAATGCATGAATCCCTATGGAAAGTGAAAGTGAGCCTTTGTCCGTTGGAAAGGGCAGGCTGAGAGGAATCCAATGACACCAGAATGGTCCTGATCCAATGAGTGCAGCTCCCAAAAACACCTGAGAAGGAAGTTCCTCCCTCCAAGCAGATGAATGTATTGAGCCCTGTGGAAAGCAAAACTAAGCCTCAAGGTCGCATTTACTCGCAAGTAAGCGAACATGCCTTGGCCGGTGTGGAAGATCAGGTGAAGGAGAGTGCAAGGCTACCAGAATGGTCCTGATCCTATGCACTTGGAGCTAAACAAGAGCTCCAGACAGCAGCCCCCCCCCCCCCCCCACTAAAAAGGATCAAAACAGAGGCTTCAGCTGATAAGGTGAACCTTTTTGAGACTTGCAAAGCCAGGTAGCTCCTGACAGTGATCTGGTTTAAACAGAAGTTCTTAAATTGAACTGGGCACTGGGTAGTGCTGAAAACCTTACTGATTTTGGAGGGGAGGGGTTACTGCAGGCAGGCTACAGAGGAAATTCACTTGGCGGACCAGGGCTGGCTTCTGTTTAATTATTTGTTTTACTTTAATTATTTATACTTTTTTTAAAATTTGCCTGATGATGTCACTTCCACCATGACATCATTTCTGGTGGGTCTTGGACAGATTGTCATTCTAAAAAGTGGGTTCCAGTGCTAAAAGTTGGAGAACTGCTGCAATAAGGTGTTAGTAAGTTGACACCTGGGGGTGCGTGTGACACCACTAATGACCAAAATCACTAAAATCACAGTTTGGAGGAATAATACCAGCATGTTCTATCAATCAATGCGTAATTTCATGCAGAATGTGTTGTATCTTTGTTCTATCAAAAGGTACAGCCAAAAAAACCAGTGGGGGTGGAGTGATGGTACATCACCATGCCCACCACCTGGGGTATTGCCCCGCCCACTGCATGGGGGGGTGACGCGCTGGCATCCCGCACCGAGTGACGCGAACCCTAGTGATGCCACTGGCACCTAGTGCACCAGCAGAGAGAGGCTTTGCCCCAGGATCCCCCAATGACCTGGCGTTGGCATGTCTCTACTCACCAGTATCTCTTGTCAGGGATTTTGTCTCCTCTGGAAGAACTGTAGCAGTGGCTACCATCACATCAAATATTGGCTGGAGGAGGAGAATTAGGTCTTCACCTACCTCATTTCTCTCCCCCCCAAACCTAACTCACTGGATCATGCATAAATCCAGTTGTCCTAACTTTCTTTCCAGGGAAACAATCCCTAAGTTTGAGAACCAAGAAACTTTATTTTTTCCTAATAACCACCTATGAAATCCTTCATCAACAGCTTTCTTCCTCCTGCTTATTCATTCCCAGGTACTTGATGTTATTTATTACATAATGGGAAAATACTGAGAGTTTTTGTAAGGTCATATCTGCTGAGAAAACAATCAAGAAACAAGCAGGTTAGGCACATACTAAATAAAAGATCCCAAATTCTCTCTTATGCAAAATGTACCTTCATGGTAAACTCATGGACTCGGTCACCAGCCCAAACTGGATGTGTATGCGCATCTATGAGACCTAATAAAATAATTGTTTAAAACTTAGTAAATCTAAAGATTTTGTTGCACATTTATATTTAATCCAATTTATATTCTAGCCAACATAAAACAACACTACCAGACTGTAACAATTAATAATTTTGTCAGAAAATTGCTTATATTTTGTATTTTATATATACTGTACTTTTTTATTTTTATCCTATCAGGTATTTGAGTTTTCTGCTAGGGTTAAGCGAGGTATAAACACTCCAAATAAATAAATCGTATATTGGTTCCATTGTCATTAAATTATAGTTATAGAGAGATTGAAACAGAAAGAATCTTGTGGCTTATTTTTCTTTACAAATTGTACTTTGCACATTAAATTCATATGACTAGGTACGCATTAAATAACAGCTGCTCACACTTGATGGACAGGCACACCTAATTTCTCAAAATAAGTGCTTCCTTTATTTGTATAGTGAAAAAAGCCTTTTAGCACAGTTGTGTATTAAGGGCATGTACAAAACCATTCCTATTCCTACAGCAATCACTGGTGAAATAGTACAAGTTTTATTGATCAAACCAAGAAGAACAACACTTGGATGTTGATACTTCCATCTTCATTTGCGTCCACCATGCCAGGATTCATGCCTGTTCAGCATTTTGTTGTTGGAGGCTCAGAAGCAGGGCCAGTACTGATTATATTTTTATCCCTTCTTCCCTCCAAGACAGCATGAGTTGGAGCACATGGGTTACCTCCACTCACAACAACCCTGCAAAGTAGGTTAGGCTGAGCAACAGCGATTGGCCCAAGGTAACCCAGCAACTTTCATGGCAAGAACCATCTACCAGTTAGCCACTACACCACACTGCTGCTTCAGTTAAAAAACAGGGGGGGGGGGGTTTATGACCCCAAACTACAGTGCATGCTAGATCCAATAACAGATAGGAAATTAAACATGTGGCACAGTTTAATTGATGTGATGAAAGCAAAGTGATGAAAAGCAAAGTGATTTTTGCTTTTACAAAGTGATGAAAAGCAAAGTAATTTATGAGATGAAAAGCAAAGTTTACTGATACATTTTTCTTTTAGTAAAATGCACAACTGCACCTTAGATGCCGCTAAACATGCCAGGCGTGAAACTGGCATCTGGACAAGTCAGTGCATTTGTAATTTGCTCCACAGAAAAACATTTCAGTGAATCTCTGTCTCTGATATAACACCTTCATTTCTGGCCCAACAAACGAAGAAATACCAACCTGGCAGGATACACTTTCCTGAACAATCAATTACTTTTTCAAAATATGCTCCTGAAAATTGCTTGCGAATGACATCTGAATCCCCTGCTGCCACGATATTGCCATCTCTGTAAAACAAAATGAATTTAACATAAGAACCACCCTGCTAGATCAGACCAAAAGCCCAGCTAGTCCAGTTTCTTGTATCTCACAGTGCCCCACCAGATTTCTCAGAGAGCTCACAAGAGACCTGCATCCTGGTGTCCTCCCTTGCACCTGGCCTTCTGAACCTACTTTTAAAATCAGGAGGTTGCACATACCTTTCACAGTTTGTAACCTGTGATGGTCTTTTCTTCTAGAAATTTGTCCAGTCCCCTTTTGAAGGCATCTAAGCCAGATGCCATCACCACATCCTGTGGCAAGGAGTTCCACAAACTAATTACACGCTGGGTAAAGAAATATTTTCTTTATTGAAAGTTAATTTCAAATTCAGATGAATCAGTATTACATGTTTTTATAAACCCCAGTCCTGTATAGGCATTTCTGTAGCAATGTGCTTAACCCATTTTTGCCCGGCCCACAGGTGTATACATTTGGTCCCTGTTGTGTAAATGCAACGTTGGACACAATATTTTTCATGAACAGGATTTCCAATTCTCCTGTAATGGGAAAAGCCCCCTTGGTGCAGAAACAGGAAAAATCTACCTTTGGAGAACTCAGGCATGCAGTGGTGGCTAAAGCACTAAGTTTTGCAGGGAGCCTCTCCCTCCCCCCATTTCTCTGAAGGGGAGGGGCCGCTTGCACGCCTTGGGGAGGCTCCCTGAAAAACTAAGTGCTTTCCCCCCCTCTAGCTACACCACTGCATGCAGGACAGGCTCCTTTTTTCCAGATCCAACTGGGAGGACAACAGCTGTGCAGCCCCACCGTTCGGGAGGCGCAGTTAGGCTGCAATCCTATCCACACTTTCCTGGGAGTAAGTCCCATTGACTTTAATGGGACTTACTTCTGAGTAGACATGCACAGGCTTGGACTCTTACTTGCCGATCACCACACTGGCGTTTTCCAGCACGGCCAGGTCCCGCATGCCGTCCTCCAGGAGGTACCTCTCGCCTCTGGTGCACACCAGCACCAGCTGCTGGGCGCCCTGGAGCAAGAGCTTGTACTGGCCAGCCATGGTTGTCGCTCTCTCTCCAGGCACAAGCCGAGGCTCGGACACGGCTGGGCTCAGCAGGGAGGGGAAGGCAGCTCAAAGTTTTCCAGGTCAGGGTCGCCTCTCTCTCTCTCTCTCTCTCTCTCTCTCTGGCAAAGTGGGTGCATTGAGCCAAACTTGCAGCTGGGCTGTAAGGCTGCGATCCTCAACACACTTTCCTGGGCTGTAAGGCCCATTGCACGCAGCGGGACTTGCTTCTGAGCAGACGTGCACAGGATTGGGCTCTCTCATTGATCCAGGCTGCAGTCCTGCGCACGCTTTTCTGGGAGTAAGATTTATGGAACGCAACGGGGTTTACTTCCGAGGAGACATGCCTAGGATTGCGCCCACATCCTCTTAACAACTACAGTCCTGCCAAACTCTCCATTACGAAAGGAGGTTGGACTCCCCAGTTCCCCCAGAAAGCAGGCACGACCAAGGAGCTGCGTTAAGCAATCCTCCCCCTTGAGATTTCCCCCAGTGGCGTAGCTAGAGGGAGGGCAAAGCACTAAGAACATAAGGACAGCCCAGCCGGATCAGGCCACAGGTCCATGCAGTCCAGCTTCCTGTATTTCACAGTGGCCCAGGAAGCACGCAAGACAACAAGAGACCTGCATCCTGGGGCCCTCCCTTGCATCTGGCATTCTGATCTAGCCCACTTCTAAAATCAGGAGGTCGCACCTTACACATCCCGGCTTGTAACCTGGGATGGACTTTTCCTCTAGAAATGTGTCCAATCCCCTTTTAAAGGCACCCAGGTCAGGTGCCATCACCGCATCCTGTGGCAAGGAGTTCCACAGACGAACCGCGCGCTGAGTAAAGGAACATTTTCTCGACGAAGTTCCGCAGGGCGCCTCACCGCAGCGTGCGAGCGGAGGCGAGGTAGGCATGTCTACTCGGAAGTCAGTCCCGTTGAGTTCTATAATCTTACTCCCAAGAAAGTGTGCACAGGGATTGCAGCCCGTGCCAGTTAAGCCGGTGTTCTTCTGGTGCACGATTGTGAAATTGGCTGGTGTGTGTGTGTGTTGCCCTGAGCAAAAACTGCAGCTGGTGCTGGGAGGGAGCTGCATGCATGCTCAGTGCGCGCATTCCGCCTCGTGCGCTTCAGTGGCTGCCCTCAACCGTCCCTTGACCGGTTTCTCCCTGGAGGTGCCGGTGGCTGCAGCGGGCCCCCCCATGCCTGTGGCTATTGGCCTCCGTTGCCCCAGCTTCCTCAGGTAGGGGGAGCAGGAGGGGGGCAGCAGGTTAGGGCAGAGGCAGCTTCAGTGTGGAAAAGCCAGGCTGGAACCATTAACGCGGGGAGGGCTACTGTCGTGTGTCTCCCCCCCCCCCGCTAAAATTCTGACCTGCAAGACATGAGCACACACACACCCCCCACCCCACACAGGACTGCCAAGGTTTGAGGTGAGGCTTCATCCTAGCAGGCGTTGGTTGCTAGCTGGACACCCCCTCCCCCCCACAAAAAAACACACTTCCTTATTAGTCTGTGGAACTCTTTGCCACATGATGTGTCATGTGTGTCCCCGTCCCCCCCCCCGCTAAAATTCTGACCTGCAAGACATGAGCGCGCGCACGCACACGCACACACGCACACAACTGCCAAGGTTTGAGGTGAGGCTTCATCCTAGCAGGCGTTGGTTGCTAGCTGGACACCCCCTCCACCCGCAAAAAAACCCCACTTCCTTATTAGTCTGTGGAACTCCTTGCCACAGGATGCGGTGATGGCATCTAACCTAGATGCTTTTCAAAGGGGACACACTGATAGAGGTGAACTCCATCATCACACTTTACAAGCTGTAATGTGATGTGCACCCTCCCGGTTTTAGAACTGGCTACTTCAGAATGCTAGTGGCAACAGGATGCAGGTCTCATGTGGTTTTGAATTGTCCGGAAGGCATCAGGTGAGCTCCTTTGAGATTCAGGAAACTGGGCTAAATGAGCCCCCTTTGGCCTGATCCAGTGGGGCTCTTCTTATATTCTTATCCACTCATTAACAGCTCCTAGCATTGGCACATGCTGATACCAGCCCTGCAAAAAAAGCCTTCACTCCTCTTGACTATACTCTGTGTTATCAGTTGGCACAGCCCTATAGTTCATACCTTTTCAATCTACCTGTATCCAAGATCTCATTGAACCTGCTATCAATGTACATAGATATGTACATAGCTGAATATTCAAATGGATGAAAGCTAAAGATGATTTTGATTTTTCTTGCCATTTTTCTCTTTTGCTAGGTCTAAGGAAACTTTTACAGTGTGGAGATGGCTTCAACACTTGTACCACAGACTTGTCCTCCGTGTTTGGGGTTACGTGTTGATGGTAACAAAAACTAAAAGACCCTTGTGTAACCTTAGTGACTATAGGAAGAATGTTAGGGGTCCTGCCAAATGGTGGGGAAAAACCCATATCTGAAGAATGTCAAGGAATTGGGGAGGGTGAGAAATGCAATGAATTGTGTTATGTGCTGTGTCTATATCTATGCATAGGTTGGGCCCAACTCTGGTGATCTAAGTGATGTGGGGATGGGGAGAACTATAGCAAAGTCAGAAGCTTTAGATACACCCACACATGTGCTATACCAAGGATCATGCAGCGTTTCTAGAATATATTATTATTATTATTATTATTATTATTATTATTATTATTATTATTATTATTATTAACAGTATTTATATACCACTTTTCAACTAAAAGTTCACAAAGCGGTTTACAGAGAAAAATCAAATAACTAAATGGCTCCCTGTCCCAAAAGGGCTCACAATCTAAAAAGATGCAAATGAATACCAGCAGACAGCCACTAGAACAGACACTGCTGGGGTGAGGTGGGCCAGTTACTCTCCCCCTGCTAAAAAAAGGAGCACCCACTTGAAAAAGTGCCTCTTACCCAATTAGCAGGGGTTAATATATGTAATTTTGGTTGCTCCTTCATGTGTGTGAGACCACTTGAGGATCAGCTTCCTGCAACTTGTCCTACAAGAACCACACCATTCTCTGTCCCCCCAAATAATTTGTCTTGTGGACAACGTTGGAAAGCCAGGGGGGCAATGTCTGACCTTATGTGGTCTTTGATTATGGTTAAAGAGTATTGCATAAAGTGTAGGATATACTAGAGACAGGCAGTGTTGCTTGCAAAGTTGAGAGTGGTGTAATAGCAGCATTGTCGCATGTTGTGTGAATATCCACCTTTGATCACAGGTTTTTCACAATTTTGTTGTTAAGTGGGAGAAGAGAAATGCAACTGCAGGCCTGTTTGGGTCACCACTGCAAACTTTCTTAGTTGTCAGCTACTCTTACTCCAACCCACAGAACTCTGAAGGAAAAAAAATGTGGTTTTCTATATAAAGCAGGGGTGTCCAAACTTTTTGGCAGGAGGGCCACATCATCTCTCTGACACTGTGTCAGGGGCCGGGGAAAAAATAATTAATTTATATTTTAAATTCAAATAAATTTACATAAGTTTACATAAATGAATAGATTAGAGATGGAACTTATATGAATGAATGAAGGTCTGGCAATAGCTCAGGGCCTATAAAAGACCTTGCGCAAAGCAAGGCTGGCCTTTCCTTCGCTACCACTGCTGCATCACAGATGTGAAACAGCAAGCAGTGGAGGGAGCTCTCGTCCCACAGCTCACATGAGAGGTAGAACAGTTGCCCTCTTGCTGAGAGCAGTTGTGTCAGGCCAGCATGGGTTCCAGCAAGTCTCCGGAGGGCCAAAAGTTTATTGGAGACTGGGGGCTCCCTGCGGGCCGGATTGGGAGTCCCTGCGGGCTGCAAGTGGCCCCCGGGCTGGGGTTTGCATACCCCTGATATAAGGTGCTGAGAGATCCCTCAGCCAAGGAAAGCAGGGCTGATATAAGGCTCGTTAATGTGCCAAGTGAATTAAAAATCCCTCTTCACCCAGCACAATGTCTCTTATAGTACCTGTTTGCTGGTGTTTCTCCTGCTTCTTTTTAGATTGTGAGTCCTTTGGGGACAGGGGACCATTTAGTTCTTTATAACTGCTCTGTAAACAGCTTTGTGAGCTTTTCTTTCATTGAAAAGCAACATATAATAATAATCTTATTGTATTCTGGGCAGCATAACCATTGCACATGGGCAGCCCAATCCTATTGGGCTCCCCCACTGGCAGAACATGTGTTCCGCCAGTGCTGGCTGCTGCAAATCAGACATGTCGCGCACTCCAGCAGCACTGGTTGCCAGAGCATTGGAAGGAAAGCCAGAGCCTTCCCACATGCACCAGAAGACCTGCCAAGGCAGGTAAGATGGTGTGGGAGGTGGGAAGGGGTGGGGGGGGGCAGAGGAGGGTGGAAAGGGGGACAAAGGGGCGAGGGAATGGGTGGATTGGACCTGGGAGGGGGGCAAATTCAATGGCAGTGATACCCGCCAAATCCTAGTCCCCTTTCTGGACTTTTATGGATCAGCATGAGCTTGTGCCAGCAATTCCACTGGCACATAGAAGCTGCTGGGGTTTATCCTGGGGCAAGGAGTCAAATGTTTTGAGGAGACCTCTAGCAGCCAAAACTCCTTCTCAGGATGTTACAGCAGGTGATCCTTCACTAAATCACTCTAAACTGGAGTTTGCCATCTTTCAGCCTCATCCAGCCATTTTTAACCCCTGTGCCGTGGCACGCTGGTGTGCCGCGAGTGGTCCACAGGTGTGCTCAGGAATTTGGGGGAAGGTCATTTATTAGTAGGGCCAATGAGTGATGTGAGCCCCCCACCAACAGCATGGTGTGCCTTATCAATTGTCAAAAACCTGATGGTATACCTTGACAATTTTAGTGCCTTGTCAGTATGCCATGAGATGGAAAAGATTGAAAATCGCTGGCCTAATCCTGTGTGTGCTTAATTGAAAATCAGTGCCATTATGTTTCATGGGGCTCAGTCCTAAGTAAGTATGTATAGGGCTACAGCCTTAAATGATTTGTGAATATTAGCATTGGTAGTAATCTAAAACTGCTTTTTTTTGGTTCAACTATGACGGTTTTAAGTCAAAGTGGAAAATAATATTTTGATTTCATATTTCATGTGAAAAGATAAGCCAAAGAGCCCTTTCAGGAGTCTGGACACCGAAATCTATCTTTATAAAGATATAGAATGTGTGGAGAAAGAACAGGTATATATTCCTAATGTTTAATTACTATTTAATACATGCTAACACAATTTTGTCTGTCGTTTATTTATGCTCCTAACATTGCTCATGATATGAGATTACAAAGTTGTCCAACAAAGCAAGCAGAATGATTTCTGCAGCAAGAGATTGCACTCTAATTAATTTGTAATGTTACAAAAAAAGTTTGGCTTGCTCATGAAGCTATAAGTTAAAAGCCTTCAAATGCAACCCTATGCTGTATTTAGTAGGACCTGCTCCCAAATAAATGTGAATAGGATTGCAGCCTAAATGTGATAAGAGAGGAGAAAGGTTTGTGTTTCTCAAGAGCTAGATTATAAGCATGGATTTCAATTTCAGATAAGAATAGCTCAACATAACTTGAAGGTATATGAAAAGAGTACGATTTCATCCAGAGCAAGGTCTCGAAAGGCTCTTAAAAAGCTGGAAGAAGCTGTTGAAAAGGAGATGCAAGGAGAAATAGAAAAAGATATTCCTGCACTGAATTGGGCTCTTACTTTTGCAAAGTGTGAGTAAATTGAAATAGAAAAATATTAATTTGAGTACCTTTGTGATAAATTCTATATATCTATTTTACATTTAAAATCTACATTTAAAATCTAAAATGAAGGCTTTTTCCTGAGGTGAAAAAGCCTATCTCCTATTCCTATCTCCACATAGGAATCTCTTTACCAAAAGCATTTTGTGATCTGAGTGATTCACTCAGTATCCACTTGTAGGATTTGGCTGTAGTCCTGGCCATGAATTAAGGTATACATGATTAAATTCAAATGGAGCAATACAGCTTGTATTCTTTTCTCTGTCATATATTTCCTCTGTGGTAAGGGAAACATAGAAGGCAAATATGTTTCAGTGCATCAGTTCAGCCCTCATGCCAAATTTTGGTTTGTGCTGAATATAAACCATGGTTTGAAATTCCAAAGGAACATTCAGACCATGGTTTAGAGCTGTTGGCTTGTCTGCTTTCATTTCCTCTGTGGTCAGAACTCATTTCTCCAGATGCTGTTTCCTAGAAGCAGCAAAACAGCCAAAACTGTGCTTTGTCAATTCAGATTTCATTACAAACCATGGTTTGCACAAACCGTGAGTTATAAGCCCATGTCAAATTATGGCTTCTGCTTCTGACTTACTGGCTAATCACAAACTATGGTTCATTATTTTGGACATCATACCAGATCGCAATTTCTTTAACCTTGGTTTGATGTTATGTTCTTAGTTGAATCAGTATATTGTAAGGTACTTTTTAAATCAAATGTATCTATAGTCAATTCATCCCTGAGTAAAATGTTAATATTTTCAGGATTTTTAAAATTGTATATGAAATTATATAAATAATTCCTTAAACACAAGTGTAATTTATTTAAACAAAAGCTTGCAGAAGTTACAAAAACAGCTCTAACAATTTTAATTTTTCTACAGTTTGTCAAAGTGATAAGACATCTATGACAGATTACATCAGTGAACAGAAGGAGCTCTTTCTGCTGGAGGTAAGTATTTTACTTCTTGGAGTTAAAAAGGGAGTTTAAAAAGGGAAAATAGTGGATGTAAGTCAGTGAGAATTGTTTGGTGTATTTAAGTAACACATGGTAATATGAATGCAAATTTAAGCTGAATACACAACGTCAATCAGATAGTCTGTCCTTTAGCAAGCTGAGTCATTGTGTCAAATATTCCTCATCCACAGTTTGTGGAGTGAAACACAGGCTGTAGTCCTGCACTCACTTACTTGAGAGTAAGGGCCTAATCCTATCCAACTTTCCAGTGCTGATGCAGCTGTGCCAACAGGGCATGCACTGCATCCTGCGGTGGGAGGGGGGCAGTCACAAAGGGGTCCTCAAGCTGGCAAGTTGGATAGGATTGGGCCCTAAGTCCCACTGAACTCAGTAAAGCGAGTAGTCATGTGGATTGCGCAGGCAGTCAAGTAGGTACAAAACTTCATCCACAAAGGGTCCTAACTGCAAGACAAGACTTTGCTGACAGGGGGACTGCAACTGTAGAATCAGTCACGCTGTCAGCAAAGTGTGTGCTTCTGTCTCAAGTACTGTCTTCTTTCACGCTAACCTGTCCATATGCTCTATTCCACATCTTGTCCAAAAATGGAGATGAGAATGCAAGATGGGGCTTTTTTGATTGTAGCTTGTACGTTGTGGAAACTTTTCTTAGAAAGCCTCGCTTGGCCGCTTCACTGCTCACATTTTGAAGAACAGCAAGGCCTTAGGAGTGGACCTCAACAGGTGGGAAACCCTGACCTCTGAGTGGCCCGCTTGGAGGCAGGCTGTGCAGCATGGCCTTTCCCAGTTTGAAGAGACACTTGGCCAACAGTCTGAGGCAAAGAGGCAAAGAAGGAAGGCCCATAGCCAGGGAGACAAACCAGGGACAGACTGCATTTGCTCCCAGTGTGGAAGGGATTGTCACTCCCAGATTGGCCTTTTCAGCCACACTAGACGCTGTGCCAGAACCACCTTTCAGAGCGCGATACCATAGTCTTTCGAGACTGAAGGTTGCCTACTACCTATATTCTAGAAAAGGAATCTCTAGCTGTTGAAAAAGTTACTAGAATAAATTCTGTGGCAGAAATAGTTGCAGGGTTGCCAGGTCAGAGAAGCAGAAAACCATCCTGTGGCCAAAGAAGAAAAGGAAGCTACCCATTCCTGCACATTCTCTCCTGCCCTGGCACTCACCCTCTAACACAGAAGAACATAAGCTCTCTGTGGTAGTGAAATCAGTGCTTGTGGCTGAGGGGCACTGAAGTGGGCAGGATTCCCTGACTCAGGGATTCAGGTGACAAGGGGGCCTGCAGTCAGCACCATGCAATGGTTGCTGAGTGGACAGGGATCCTCTAATGATGTCAGTAGTCCATGCAGAGCACCCAACCATTCAGCGGCCTTGTGCTTCCATTGTGCTGATTGCAGCTCCCTCCATCGGACTGTACAGGCAGGGAGTCTCTGCTGCACTGCAGCACCAAAAACAATTTGCCTGCCACAGGTTCCAGGAGAAGGTGGATGCCAAAGTCAAGGAGGCAGTGAGCAGGAGGAGACACAGCTTCTTTTTCTCTCACTGCAGTACGATCATTAAAGACAACTGACTTTGTCCTGCTGCCTGATCTGGCAACTAAAAAAAAAAAATTTTTAGGCAATCACCAAAATTCAATAAGAAAAAACTGTTGAGAGTGAAGGGGGTGAAATACATGCAACTTCATAATATGCTTGCGTACAAAAAACCAGTTTGTTCATAATATTTTATAATGTTTTGCTTTTGCAGTATGCAGTCAAAGTAAAACGAAACACCATATCAAAGATGGAGAGACTGGCAGCGAGCGAAGAGCGGAAAGCCAAAATTGCTGAAACAAAACTAGAAGAAGATACAATTGCATTCGATGAGTTTCTTAAAGAAAACGACAGAAGTTCTGTAGAGGCCCTTAAGATGTTAGTCATTTCATTACAGTTTCAGGTGTTAATCATTGGCTACTTATTGCTGCAGTCGCTTTATATCTGGGATTTTTTTTTTTGTAGGTTTAATTCATGTATTTGTAATGCATTGGATATTTAGTGACGAGACTAAAGCTGGTTTTCACATTGTTCACTATTTCTGCTTACAGAGCGTAATAAATTGGGTCATGAAACTGTTTTCCGTGAGGGCAGAAAAGACATTTCTAATCTTCCTCTAAGTACGCAATCTATTCACACATAAATTACACCATCCTTTGTGTTGTTAGGGCCACTCAGGAAGCCAAGTATAAAATGGAAGCAATGGCAGAAGTGAAGTCAGCTATGAGCGAGCTGGTCTCACTTAAAAGGTGAGCTCCTTGTTTCACTACTTTGGTCCCAGTAATTGTTGTTGGGGCATAGTATGGAGGGCGTAAAATCTTGATGGGATTATCCAATGACATTTGTGCCATGCCACAACATGCTGCAGCGAGGAAGCATGACTGAGCCCAGTAACAACTGTGTACATCAGGAAATTGTTACAACTGAGTGTTGTATTCGTGAACACATTCCAGAACCAGGAGCAGAAAGAAAAGGCTGCCTGCACAGTAGTGCAGACGCTTGTGAAAGTGCTTAGAGAATAGTTTGCACTTTGCTGTGATGAGTATAGCAGTTCCCCATACGTGACATTACAGCTTACATGCTAATGTGACCCTAACCTTAATGTGAATCTGCAGTCCCATAATTCAAATAAGAATTCTTTCATTCATTTTTGCAGCAAAAACAAACCCAAGTCATAACAGTGTCTTTTAATTATACCGTTTAGTGTTGTGCTTCTACACAAAACAACTATCTGCCTGTTTTCCTTTTTCTCATATTTAATGTTTGCAGTGATATTACAGATACTGAAAATCAACTGAGGCAATATTTATCTTATGAAGCTTTTTTGTTGAGTGTTTCTCCTAAAGAATGGCAAGAAAAGCAGATAGAAAAGAAGAAGAAGAATAAAGAGAAAAAAAGGGCTTCAGTGTCCTGTGTTTCTATTCCTGTTCATCAAAAACCCAAGTTAGGTGTAACAACCTCTTTCTTACTGCACCAAAAGCTACGTAAGTATCCCTTTTGCTGTGAAATCTGTTAGGAATGTATGTCAGACTGCAGCCCTGTGTGGTTCCTGTAGCTCCAGTTTCCTCATTACTTTCTTCTCCAGTTGGGAAACTGTGTCTAAGGACAAACTTGATGAGATGGTGACAGCCACATTTGTTGCTCAAGTGCAGGGGAGGTACCAGTGGTGGGTCCTTGTGGGCATATGCCAAAGGCCCATCCATGTGAAAGGGGCAGTCCACCCTGTAGGTAGCTGCTTTCCAAGCCACACCAGTCTAGAAGTCCAGTAAACTGAAGCATTAGATATTTAGGCTGTCACAATCTGCACATCAGCCAAAGCAGGTTGCTCCCAAGCTGTGCAGTCCCTGGGGTAACATGGGTTTGTCTTTCTGGGAACAACGCTGGGGAGAGAGGAGAAACTCATGCAGGCACTTCCTCCCCCCCCCACAAACAATTGAGGATGGGTTGCTCCCAGGTAGTGGTCCCCTACATTAGTGCAAGGGCCACATCACCTGGGAGCAAGTCAGGTTGGCTGGGGATACTTCCTTTCCAAGTATCTGAAGGTGGGGAGGGGGGCTGCCCTGCCTCCTATGTGACTCAAGCAAAGCAAGCAGGCAGAGAGGAGAATGGGAGGGAAGCTGAGGGCAAGTCTTCTACAGAAAAAGATCTCCATGGGTGTGGTGCCCAAGGACCCAGCTCAACTTGCACCCTTTGTATTCCCAAGTCTGCCCCACAAAGGGATATGTGAGTGAGGGGAGCTCAACCTGCTCCTGCCATACTCTTCTTCAGCCTGTTGCCCAAACTCCTTTTTTCTCTAACCAAGCCTGGGTCTGACATAGGATGTGAGACAGACTGGGAGGAAATAATGACTGTCGGCCCTCTCTGCGCCACAGTTTAAATTCCTATTGGGTACTAGCACCAAGAAAATTGGCACCTTCGAGTCAAGAGACATGACCCCTGCAGGAATTTTCAACTGTGTACCATCCTCCATACACACTGGATACTTTTGTCATCATCTTTGTTCACCTTGGCTTTAGAGAGGATCGAAAGGGAAAACGCATAACGTCCAGATAGGTGGATCAATTAGTAAAAGTGCAACATTAAAGTTAATACATAGATGATAGTAGAGTTTATGGGGTAAGAAGGGCTTGTTTGTGCAGCTACGTCTGCTGGGATAAAAGCCTCTTTCAAGCAGTGAAGATGGTGTCTAGTTTGGTCTTTGGGGGCTTTGAGATTATACGTAGCGAGTGCTGGAGACCGAACCGTTGCTCATCTTTCTTGGTGGAAAAGAAACTACTGCTTTTGCTTTTAAATGATTGATGAGTTCTCTACAATTTGGAATAAATTTAAGACTGCAGCTTGAAGAACTTGGTAAGATGCTGAATTACTCGAGTCCTTGTAAGAAGCAGCAGAGGAAGTTGAATTTTAAGGGAATTAAGGCAAAATGGGCAAGAATGGAAGATAAAGGGCATAAGTTCTTTAGAAAGTGATCAGAATAAGTACACTACCCATGGGTGACCTAACTGAATCCTGCGACTTTCAGTGCCCCTTATATGCAGAATGATACAGAAATTCTGCCTCTTTATCCCATACCTCTTCTCCTCCATCCAATCCTGCACCTTAAACTGCCTGCCTGATATTTCAGCCTGCATGCTTCATTGTTGCCTCCAGCTTGTTATGTCCAAGCATGAATTTCTTATTTTTCCTCACAAACCCTCCCCTCTTTGTACACCCTCTATGTCCCTTGTCAATGTCACCATCCAGCCTAAGGGCAGGCGAGAAGTCTTGACTTTACCTCTGACCTTCTCCTTTCAAATCATGTTGCTTCTCCCCTTATAATTTTGCTAGAATTGGACCTTTCCTTTCTGCCTCTCTTAACAACTCTAGTGCACGGCTTGGTCTTTTCTCACCTCAGCTGCTGCAGTCTTCTCTTTGCTGGTCTCTGATCTTTGTCCTGTGACCTATCTTAGCTACAATCTTACTTGACTTGTCATGCCCTCTTTAAATCCCTTCATTTGCTCCTGGATCCAGCAGAAGCACCTTGTCCTTACTCCATGGCCAGGTTCTTATTCCATGGCCTCACAACATATTTAAATACAGTGGCTTTCTCATCAGCTAATTTGTGCAGTTGTGACTAACTTATGTCCTATTAATTCCAATGAGACTTGGGACCCAGTCCTATCCAACTTCCCAGCTCTGTTGTAGCCACAGCGCAACCCTGTGGTAAGGGAACACATGTTCCCATACCTTAAGAAGTCCCCAGTGACTGCCTCTCCACCACAGGATGCAGCACACACCCCACTGGCACAACAGTACCAGCAGTGGAAAATTGGAGTGGATTGGGCCCTTAGTCATAATTAACTTCCTTTTGATACAACCAAGTATCTGTGAAAATATAATTTGTCTAGCTGTCACAAGACAGGTGAGAGAATGCACAAGCATGATTATTGCTGTGCCTCCTCGATCTTTGGAAAAATATGCCTGGGTAACTTTGGGATACCTTTTAGTCTCAGCATGTCATAGTTCAGAAAATCTCATTAACGTCCAAAATTGTGTAGCTTAACTCATTGACTAGAATAATTTGGTGGTATCTGCTGTGCCATTCCTTGACAGCAGGGGTTGATAACCTATAGCCCATGGACCGGATCTGGCCTGTGCAGAGCTCGGCTTGGGAGGCAAAGCTTCCTGCTCAAATCGCCATGTGCCGGATGAGGAATGGTGGAGCTGCCTCCCTTTGCCTTCCAAGCCAAGCTCCATTGAGTCCACTTCTGGGTTCTCAACAACCCAGAAGTTCGGTGGTGATGTGATGATGTCATTTCCAAATGTCTGGCTCCTTTAAAGCAAAAGGTTGCCAACCCTTGCTTTACAGCAGTGTGACATGTTGTTTCTGGACTTGGCTTATGGCAGACTACAATTTGGATTTAGCCAGGGTGACCGGACATCCTCTTTTTCCAGGACATGTCCTCTTTTTAAACCTTGTGTCCTGGGAAAGAACTTAAATGTTCTCCTTTTCCCTGTGAGCAGGCAGTGCAGAGCCTTCTTGTAATTAATAAATTATATGAAATAAATTACATGTAATGTAGCTTTAAATTTAATAAAAAGTAATATAGTTTTGAAATTAACTACATGATATCAACTAACATTTTTAGCTTTTACTTTGTCATGCCCTACATTTTTCTTGGATGTCCTACATTTTGGGGTGTCTTGTCCTCTTTTGCGGTTATGACATCTGGTCACCCTGGATTTAGCAGAGGAAAAATCCATTATGGGGTACAAGCCATGATGTGTATGCGCAACCTCCTGATTTTAGAAATGGGTTAAGTCAGAATGCCAGATATAGGGGAGGGCACCAGGATGAGGTGTCTTGTTATCTGGTGTGCTCCCTGGGGCATTTGGTGGGCCGCTGTGAGATACAGGAAGCTGGACTAGATGGGCCTATGGCCTGATCCAGTGGGGCTGTTCTTATGTTCTTATGACTTGGTATAGAAATAGCTTGTTTGATCCTTACAACCATGTGATTTAGTGCTTTTGAACTGCATCTTTACAGACAAATGGGCACAAACTAAAGGCAAAGAACAAAGCAAGAAAGCACTACATAAATCAACCTCCATCATCTTTTCTGATCCGAAAAGCCCTGTGAGCAGAAGTAAGGAGGAGGAGTCAGCTGGGGAGGGAGGGTAGTCTGCTATGAGTCTGGGGACACTTGCACCACAAATTTTTGCTACACTGACTTGAACATGAGCTGTGTTAACGGAAAATGATGTGGCCAGCGCAAGATAAAGGCATTTTAATGACTATGGCAGCAGGGTCGGCCCAACCAGAAAGTGAGATGAAGCTCAGACAGCGGTTGGATAAAAGTAGTGCCCTGTGCCTGTAGGTCACCTTTATGGCTGCCACACCTAGCCCCCACCTGTCCCCTGAACTCTTCCTCTCCACTCTGCTGCTTTATGTTTTGAAATGGAGAACCACAGCAGAATGGAACAAGGAAGCCGGGAGAAGCACCACCCCACTTCTGCTTCTCCTGGGTTTCCCATTCTATTTCAAACATAGAGCAGGAAGCAGGTAATTTGGGTGGGAAGGAGAAAGCAGCAGTGGTAATGATCCTTCTCATTCCCTGGCTGGGATGATAACTGCACCTAGTGCCTCTTCTCCCCCTCCCCTTCTGAACTTTGTTTATTTCAACAAAGTCAAACCAGCCTATTTGGTTAACCATCACACCTGTTCTCCTTGTGTGCTGCAGCAATGCATCCCTCAGGTGATGATTCATTTAAAATGTCAGGAAAAAAGAGGTTAAAACAGCCATAGTCCTATGCGTGTTTACTTAGAAGTAAATGTCATTGTATTCAGTGGTGCTTACTTCCAAGTGTGCATTGTATTGCAACCAAATTTCCTCAAACCAGTTTATTTTGCTGTCTTCTTTAATGTTTCATTTTCTCATCGTAACCGAGCTGTGGTGCCAGAGGCATCACCACAGTGCAAGAGTTTGCATCACCTGGTGCAAGTGTTCATTGTGTCACCCCCATGATGGACTTCCATATAGATCACATAGAATACTTCTGTACTAGACCATACAGAATAAATTACAATATCATATGCACAACCTAAATGCATCACTAGGGTTGGTGTCACCGCACTATTTATTTTACTATATAACAGTACTGGTCACTGAACAAATCAGTAACCAACAAAAAACCAGTCACCAGTTTGATGACACTCGCACAACTAAATAAGAGTTCTAGTATTAGCTCTGCTACATGGAAATGAGAGCTGATTCAGACTCATACATTGGTTCCCTGCTGTGTCATAACAACACCTCCTTGACTCTCAGAACAATCAGTCTCATTGATCAGTTTTGACTCAAAGCAAAACTGCAATCTTTTTGTTACATAAAGCAGTTGTGTTTTTTTTATTTGCCCATAACTTTTGATAGAATACAGGTATTTCCACATGATTTCTTTAATCATGCATAAAATTCCACATTGATTTATATATAACATGATGATGCTATAGGTGGGGCCTCAGTATCGGCAGGGGATCTACTTTCCAACTCCCCATGAATGCGGAAAACTGCAGATAATGAAATCCATGGTTTCAGCCCCTTTAAGCACTCTAGATGCAACCACAGTTCTGGTCACCAAGCACAGCTCTGATTGCCTCTAGAGGCTTTCTGAAGTCCCAGGAGACACACATGTCCACTTGTGACCTCTGTGGGCTTCAGAAAGGCTGATTCAGCCAAATGCCCTATTAAGGCATTCTGAGACCCAGGGAAGCCCCTGAAGGGCCTCAGAATGCCTTATAAGGCATAAAAACATAACTTCTGGTTTCCCTTGGAAACCGATAGTTGCATTTCTTTTTTTCTGCCAAAATGGCCATTCTGAACCCCGCAGAGGCCAGTGGCTGATGCACATGGCATTTGAGGGCTTCAGAAAGTCCTCCAGCGGTAACCAGAGCATAGCCCTGCACAATGCCTGCTAAACTATTTCTGACCAGGAGTGGCCTTGAACAGCTTTAGCAGTGCTATCAGTGAGCAGCAGGCAATGCAAAGAAATCTGCAGGGTGCTTTTGGTCTTTTGCAAGTTTGGGTAGAGGGGAAGATGCAGAGGACTGACCTTGTCACATATGTGGTTGGTCGTTAAGAAGATCCCTAAGCAGTGCACACCTGTATTTGTTGTGTAAGATTATAAACTCTTTTCTTAAATCAGTCATCCTGTTGTTTCATTCTATTTAAATATAAGGTATTATGAAAATAATACAGGTTGAGATTCGTTATTCCCCTCCAAAAACTCACAAGATGGCAAAAAATGCACTTTAGCAAATCAATTTAAAAAACAAAGTTTCTTTGTTTTGGTGATTTAAGAACAGCCTTGCTGACCTTTGTAATGCACAGAGGCCATCAGTCTGTCTCCAGGAGGTTAGGCTTCACTAGGAGGCAGCAATTCCTCCCTTCACCAAGAGCCCCAGCAAGGGGGAAAGAATGGAGAAAGTGATAATCTTTCAGGTGCTCAGGGGGAAGGGAGGAGTGAAGCTTGCAGAGAGAATGATTGATGGATTATCAGCCATCAATCAGCTTTAAATGGATTAAAGGACTGTTTTCCTTTAATTTAAAGGGCCCTCATCAGCTTTGAGATAGAAAAATCTGTGGATACTTAGGTTATACCTGTAAGCACTTGTATGATTGTCTCTCTGCAACAGTAAAAAGCAGTTTTTTAAACTGTGATTTAAAAGGGGTGCATTTTTTCCCTTCTCCAGGGATCAGCACATTCCTTCTCATTTGCAGGGGCCATTCATGTTTAGTCAAATCTGTGTAAAAAAAAATCTGCGTATAACAAGTCTGGACCTGTACAACTCCATGATGTAATTAATCAATATAACTTTGGTGACCAGTGTTGTTACTTGAAGATGATAGAATACATTTGTCTATTATTTCTATTCTAATCTTCAAAGAAGCCAGCTACAGGTTTTTTAGAAAGTCATCAAAGCTAGGAATAGGCAAAAGATTGTCCTTGGGAGAAAAAAGAAAATCACTGGCAAGGTACAGTACAAAGCTTAATTTCTGAATTTATTGATGAAGAGTTGTTGGAACAAGCATTGTCATTTGAAAAAGGAATATAGCAATACCTTGCACTTTTGTCTGGTTAGAGACCAGAGCATGGATGAATGTCAAAGCACAGCCTTATTTAGCTTGTGAATTTATTTTGGCCAATGAAAAACTGTATAACGCATGTAAATACATGCAAAACTAAATAAACAAAAAATAAACAAACAAAATTTCAAGGAATATCCTGGAAGGTTGGCTGAAATTGGAGGAAGGCATGCAGATGAAATTTGAAAAGTGGTTATAATTGAAAACGACTGATGGCACAGTCCTAATGTGGCGCTGTGCCAGCGCAGGCCTCCTATTTTGCCAGATTCCCAGTCCAAGCTGCGCCTGGAGAATTATGCCCACTTTGAGCTAATTTGCTCCCCTTCTTTCCCCAAGAATGATGCTAGTTCTGCCCTACAGCACTGCTGGACCCCACAACCAGGATAGCTAATCTGTTCCACCTGCAAAGGTCCTCCTTCCTCCCCTCTCCTGCCAGCAGCCTCCCACCACTACAGCAGCATGTTGGTCCTCCGCAAGTCTTGGACATGGCAGCCAAACACCAATCTCAGTGTCTCCAGCAGTCTCCAAAGTCCATTCACCAATCAGTCCAGCTGCAGTTCCAGTAGTCCATTTGTTGCAAGGTCCCAAAAGCAAGACTCAGTACTCAAGGGAGATAGTTTGCAAGCTTTATTTCGTTGCCAGCAACGGGCATCTCATGGGACTAATGTCCAAAGCATTGAGAGGCAGTATCAATGTTAACCAGACCCTTTATAACATTCTAGGTTCTTTGTTTGAAGATTTGAACTTCCCATTGGCTGACATCATAGTTTGACATCATAGATGGGGCTAACTCTTAATAGACTGTAGATAGAGACACTTGATAGGTGAGCTTCAAGTTACAGGTTTCCAACTAAGGTAAAATTAAACATATTGAATTACAAAGTTTCAAGAACCAGCAGGGGGTACTGTAATATTATTTTATCCAGAACTGACCCTTTTGGCAGAACTTCAGACCCATTTCTTGGCATACATTCCCTTCAGACTCTTGGGATGGCCTTGCTTGAGCCACCTATCTTATCTCTTCTGCATTCCTTCTTCTGGCTTTAGTAAGACTGTGGGTCCCTCTGCAAATCTCTGTTAAGCAAAGTCCTTTAAACTTCCTTTAACAGTTTCACTAAAGTTTTATGTCTTAATTCTGTATGACCATTGTGACCAGTTACTTTGAGTACATTGGGATCTATAGTGGTGTATATCCTTCCTAAGAAGTGACCTCTTTGAGCTAAGGCTTCAGCCAGCTTCTTTGCTCTCTTATATCCTTGAATTATCACAACATCACCTTCCCTGCTTGATTCTTCATATATTTTAACAAATCCTTCTCCCATTTACCTTCAAACAAGTTACTCAGATTTCCTTACATTACATGCACTAGGCAAACTGCTTGAAACATCTCTCTCCCTCCACCTTCCTAACAAACCTGCACCACTTCCCTCTAAACATACATCTCTCCATTTCAGTTGCAATTCAAACAAAGAGACTCCAAAAGCAGAAGTTTCCCCGATTCCTAAGGATGCTCTTGCTTATCTAATTAAAATGTGTACGGTCTTCAAAATTCATCTCTTGCAGGTGTCTATGGTTAGCTAGCTAGATGCTTTGTTAGTTTGCCAAGTAACATTGCCAACTGATAAGCCTTTTGTCTGGTTTTAAGGCTTTTCTAAAATCAAGCAGTTAAAACTTCTAATAACTACTATGTTTCCATATATGTGTTTTCTCAGCATTATGATGTCCTTGGCAAGACTTGTACTCCTGCCAAGATGAAGCCTATCTTCTTCATTGCTTATCTTTTCTAAATTCCAAAGGGTATTAGCACAGCCTTTGAAGCCTCAAGGTCTCAGCTTCTGTGAAACTAGCAAAACAGCTTCTAAAATGAGTCTTTCAAGCAGCTTTTCTGTGAGACTAACTATGATTCTTTTAGATGAAAACAGCTTTTACTATTCTGTGTGCCTTTCATGCTTTAGCAGTGTGGCTTTTAAGCTTTTGCCCCAATGGCATATTACCCTGGTTATTCCATCACATTAGCCATCAGTTCCTGAGTCCATTTCTCCAGTCTGTCCTTCTTCAAGCTTTTCTCCTTCTGCTACCCACACCAAAGGCTCCCTTCATCAGGTGCTTTTATCCCTGAAGGCCCTATTGCCTTCAAGTGGCTGCAGCTGTGCAGCACACTGGTCAGGCATTACCCTTAAAGGGGCCACGGCTAACACCAAATCCTACCTCCACACCAGATCTTCCTTGATTCCAATACACCTCCCTGTGCCAGCTCTGAGTGTCACAAACATGCTGCAAGTCTCATTTGCACTTACTCAGGAGCTGGAAGCACTGGAACAAATGATCTGCTCCCCATGCCATGCCATGCCAGCACAGGTAAGTTCACACAGGAAGGCAGAGGTGGTGGTAGAAGGGGGCGGGAGGGGGTCAGTGGAGACCTCCTTCGCCATTTCATAACTCTGGCTTCCTGGATTTGCACCAGCTAAATAGCTGGCGCAGATCCAAGAAGCCCCATAAGGATGGCTGAGTCTTTACCTGGGGTAAGAGGAAATATATCCCCTTACCTCAAGGTGATCGCCAACCATCTCCTAACCTGCATAGGACACAGTGTAGGTCAGGCCTGGCTGTGCTGGTGCAGATTAAGATTATGCTGTCAAAGAGCAAAGTGATGAAACTCAAGTGGAAAGTCACAGTACAGGTATTCCTGTAAATCAGTGTATATGAGCACTTAAGGGCAAATAAATTTGTCAAAATGATGATTGTGCTCCTTAGTGCAAGTTATTTTGTTTATGCAATATTTTTAAGCTTTAATAAAACTGCGAAGAAGCTTCTTAATTAACAATTTAAAACAGCAGTCTCCAAACTGGCCCACAGTGTGCCAGGATTTTCGATCTGGGCGTAGCAGCAGTGGCAGCACCGAATCGTTCCGACACACAGCTGCTTCTCTTCACACCAAAAACTCATGCCAGATGGCCGCTTATGCTGCCATTCACCCCAGAAGGCTGTGTGCCCCAATTTCCCAGGGGAAGTGGCTGCCTGGAGTGAGTTTCTGCAACAATCAGGCGCAAAGAGAAGAACGGTAAGGTGCTGCTGTGTTGCTGCACCAGAGCTGAGTTTCTGGGGCACCAGATCCACACCTGTAGGCTGGAGTTTGGAGGGCCCCCCCCCCCGTTAAAAATCATAAAAGCAGTGGAACAAACAGATCATAAAATCAGCACTATCAAAATGGTCAGCAAATACACATCCTTAGCTGCAGCTTAAATGAAGGGGTACTTCCAACATGGAAGGTCTTCAATTTTCATGAAAACAATTTTCATAGTAAAAATATTACTAATGTAGTAAAAGCAAAACACAAGGAGGCTATATTAGTAATGGAAATCAGTATTAGGAAGTGGAATTTTAGCTTTCCCATCTGCATTTATTCAGAGGGCAGGGCACTTTTAGAAGTGGTTTGCAAAGTTCCTTCAGTTTCAAAAGCTGAATGCAATGTAGCACTGAAAGTTCCTGCTCAGGGAATAAAAGGGCAAAGCCCTCTTGAGCATGCAATTGTATTTGATTTCAGGGACCTGATAAAAAAAGCAAGAAAACTATCAAGCAGTGTTGTAACCATTTATCAGGGCGGACTTTCAGCTTTAAGTAAACTTAATTTATGGAAGACCCAAAATGGGCTGTGATTCTTTATACTGGGAAAAATAAAGTTAATCAAATACTTCCATTCCCTGTCAGGTTTGTCTGCTATCAAGATTTAAATCCTGCCTTTCATCCCATAGGTTTCCAAGGTGGCTCAAAGTCAGATATTTTATTGCTGCTGTTTCTAATCTAGCCCCTATCTGACTGAGCACAACCTTTCTTTCCCTTGTACATTAAGCAATGGCTGGGCAAGTTTAAGCACATAATACAAATCTGAAGAAAAAATATGTTTCCGTTTTCTGACAGCTGTGGAAGTGAGAAAAGTATCTCTTCAGAGGAAGATTTTTCCTTGGATGATTTAGACAGTGAGGAGGTAATGCATTCATCCCTGCTAAATACAGTGTTGTCATTCAAGAATGGCTTTTGCTTTTAATTCAGTTATACAGTGGTGCCTCGCATAACGAAATTAATCCGTTCCGCGAATCCTTTTGTTATGCGAAATTTTCGTTGCGCGAATCACGTTTTCCCATAGGAATGCATTGAAATCTAATTAATGCGTTCCTGGGGGCAAAAAAGGTCAAAACGAAGTCAAATTTGGTTTACAAAGTGTTTATTACATGCTCTTTAAAGGCATACATACTGTACAGAGGATTTCTAAAATTTGAAGCATACACAAAATTTTTAATTTTTAAAAAATTTGTTATGCGAAGCACGGACCTAAAAAGTTTTCGTTATGCGAAGCACGGACCTAAAATATTTTTCGTTATGCGAAGCAAGGCCAGAAATTTTCGTTATGCGAGTTACCAAACTCAATCGAAAAACTCTTTCGTTATGCGAGTTTTTCGCTGCGCGGGGCATTCGTTATGCGAGGCACCACTGTACATCTTCAGAACCTTTGGGCCAGATGCTTGTCTTCAATGCATCCACAACTGACGCTGGATGGATGTGCCCACTGGATTCCGGACTCCTGCGTTTGCTGCTTTTTGCAAAGACTAACAGCAATACGAAGTAGTGTTCTTCGTTTAGGGTCAAAATGTTAGGAAGTAAAAATAATACCGTCCAACTGGACCAATTGCAATTCTGCCCTATGTGTTGCCTGGGCTAGGATTGCAGAATGCAGCCTCCCCCCAAGACTGCTATTATCCTTGTGTGTGTCATTCTCACATAACACCAGAACCAGGGAATATCCACTAAAATGGAGTGTTGGGAGAGTTAGAACAGACAAAATATTCCTTTACCCAGTGTGTAATTGTTCAGTGGAACTCCTTACCACAGGATGTGGTACCACAGGCTTCTGGCCTAGATGCCTTTAAAAGGAGATTGGACAGTTTTCTGGAGGAAAAGTCCATCACTGGTTACAAGCCATGATGGGTATGTGCAACCTCCTGGTTTTAGAAGTAGGGTACCTCAGAAGTTGGCAACCTTCAGTCTTGGAAGACTATGGTATCGCGCTCTGAATGGTGGTTCTGGAACAGTGTCTAGTGTGGCTGAAAATGCTGATTCAGGAGTGACAATCCCTTCCACACTGGGAGCAAGTCTGTCCCTGGTATGTCTTCCTGGCTACGGACCTTCCTTCTTTGCCTCTTTATTTCAGTCTGTTGGGCAAGTGTCTCTTCAAACTGGGAGAAGCCATGCTGCACAGACTGCCTCCACGCAGGAGGCTCAGAAGCCAAGGTTTCCCATCTGTTGAGGTCCTAAGGCCTTCAGTTCCCTCTTGCAGATATCCTTGTAACACAGCTGTGGTCTACCTGTAGGGTGCTTTCCCTGCACTAGTTCTCTATAGAGAAGATCCTTTGGGATCCCCAGCCCCAGGGGAAGTACCTCAGAATGCCAAATGCAAGGGAGTTGCACCCGGATGCTGGTTTCTTGTTTGTCTTATGTGCTCCCTGGGGCATCTGGTAGGCAGAGGAACTTGGATGAGATGGACCTCGAGCGTGATCCAGCGAGGCTCTTCTTATGTTCTCCTGCTTATCAGTCGCTCCAGAGCCTCATGTGACATCCTCTGGCCCTTCAAAAGTTGTCAGAAGCCTCTGGAGGACCTTTAAACAATATTTCCTGTTTTCATCTAACAAATTCAAGAAATACTCCAAAAATACATAAAACTTAAACCTCCTCATTACTTTCAGGTTTGATAATGTTGAACCCAATCACTTAACCCAAGTCTCTTTGTTCAAATCACAACCATTGTTACTATATAAACTTCAATTAGCAAGGAAAAAGCTATAATTCAACTCAGAGCCAGAGCTATTTATGTGGGGAAACAGAACGTAAATAGTTTCAGCAGCCTTGGCCTCCCTGAATGTATTTTGCTGACCTTCATGTGACACTATGAAGGTTTCAGGGTATCAGAATTGAAAGAGAAGGCCACCAGTAGGGCTGTCAAATTGTTTTCTTTGCTCCACCACTGCCTTAGAAAAATATTGAAATATCATTACACGGATCTGCAATTCACGCATGTATTCTGTGTAGAATATCTTCCTTTATTGTAAAATGGAGGAAATTTACAAGGGATGTGCTGGATTATTTGAATGGGGACCTGGGGAACAATTCACACTCTTTCAATAGTGATGTGATACAAGTCATGGGGTTGCCTGGATCTGCAGTTTTTGGAATTCCTACAATTCGTTGGTTCCATTGGTGACAATGCCCATCCAGGTCTGCCATTTTTATCTTTAATACTTAATTTTCTGTGCACAGCCATGTAAGTGCTACTGCTGAAGATTGACTCTGATCCTCTACCTTAGTAATGAACTCCTCAGCTGTATCTACCCCTCTTCTGGTTGTCCCACAGTTAACTCAAGTGTGGAGATTGAGGTTTTTTAATTGAGGCGACATCCTCAGCCACATTTTTAAGTGATGCAGGTAAATTTTCATTAGTCCATAGTTAGGATGAAGGTGTAAGAGGGGAAGCAGGAGTCTTGGAAGATGTTGAGGCCACCATGAGGATGTTAGCTGCCTGTCTCTTCAAATGCATCATGTGGTGATGCAGAAAATGGGGAAAAAACCAATTTTGAAGACTTGATCCATAAAGGATCAGCTGACAAAAACAATGCCCAATTCAGGAGAAGAAACCAGAGAAGGTACCCAACAAATTTAAGATTAGCAGGGTCAATCTCCTGAATACAGCTTGAAATTGTTGATTAAAGGCCACAAATAGGATGCACTCACCACACAATGCTAGTTGCACCAGCCATTTTTCCAGAAGTCCCAGTGAGAAGGAATCTTAATACTGTACTTTCTCTTGCTCCATTTAATGGTAAAAATCCCCCTCCAAGCTGTTGATTGCCCCCAAAGTGATGGCTATTTCTCTAGCAATTCTCGACATGAAAACAGCATTTGGAAAAGTATTAATTTCTTCACTTCTGTGCACTACACTTCCAGGCCAGATTGGCCCCTGCCACAGCTAATTTTAAGAGATATAAGGACTACTTTCAGTTCAGTTCTGCAGTAAGCTGTCTTCTGAAGACTGCTTGAATGTCATCTGAAGTTTGGCCCCAGTACATCAGAATTGTAAAAAATTCTTTTCCCTAAGTTTCAGCATGGTTTTCTTCTCCAGTTTATCAAGAACTGTTTGCAGATACATTAACCTGACATCCTTTCTTTTGCACTAGGAGCCAGAAATCTATTTCAAACACCCACAAGACTTACTTAAAATGTTTACAGAACTCGAGGAACAAAACCTCTCACTGTTTCAAAACATTCAGGAAATTGCCGGAACACTGGAAGACCATTACCAGAAAGAACATGCAATTAAAGAGCAAAAGTAAGTTATTGAGAAAACACAAAAGGGACAGTACTGAGATCTGCTGTTGCTTTTCAAGTCCTCCTCTTTCCTCAAGCACAAGTGGGGCTTTTTATACATTATACCACAATGACAGTGGGAGATCAGCCATAGAAAGTCAAGTATTGTGTGAAACTGTGCTATAGGAGTTAGTGATGTCTGTGAGACAGGAAATTGGCACTGATTAACTCTACATTTCTGAGAATGCACTGCTCCCATTGGATAGGATAGACTGGAACCAAGGGCACTGTAACAAATTGGCATTAAAGAAAGCACCATTGCTATACAGCTACTTCGTATTTATTTAGTGTTGGTAGTGTGACAGCTGCTGTGCAGAAAAGAGAATTAACATGCATGAGACAGAAGGGACAGAACTTGATAAAAGGATAGGTAAAGCAAATTTGTAGCTGAAAACTTTGGCACTTTAGAAAAAGCTGATAAGAGAGGCATTTGAAAGAGGAGGCTGAAGGGGCTTAATGGATTGAAATGGGAAATTCAAGGCACTGTGCCACTCCAGCTCACAGCTGAAGTCTATGAAGTAGTTCAAGCTTGATTTAGCAGAGCTGAAAGTTGCTAAGAGCTGATGCACCATAGAAAGTCACAGGAGCTTGTGCTGAGGTAGTTAGGAGTCGGAGCAGAAAAAGGAACCAAGCAATAGAATCAGCTTATTAGCAACAGCCTGACACCAATGAATACCTTAAATCAGTGGTTCCCAAACCTTTTCAATTGGCAGCTCCCCATTAGGGCCACAATCCTTTCCAAGGGTGGTGGGTTTTTCATGAGGATTCCACAGCTCCCCTGGCTGGTTTCTGCCGCTCCCTGAGGAGCCACAACTTGTAGGCTGAGAACTACTGCCTTAAATACTCATGGATGAAGGAAGACCTGTTTGGCATCATCCCATCATTAAAGCACCTGTAGTTTCTTAAAGCAGTAAGACATGAATAGTTAACAGTTTTGTAAGTCTTCAGGTTGGAATAATTTTGCAGTATTTTTTTTTTCAGTAGGGAGTGTGTGCTTTAGGTGGGACATGTTACTGCGATTTCCTAAAAAAAATTGTGATGCTCCTGTTAGCTAGTGATCAGATGGAGTCCCATAGAAGCCATACAGGGGGTGGGGCAACATGTCACTCCATCCTGCAGCAAGTACACTGGTTACCCATCCATTTCCAAGTCCAAGGTGCTTGTTATTACCTTTATAGCACTATAACATCTGAGCCTTCAATACCTTAAGGCCACCTTCTTATGAATCCACCCATCTTTAAGATTTTCAGTAGAGGTTCAGATAGTATTCATATGGGACAGAGCCATCTCTTATACTCTCCCACCTGTGGAATTCCCTGCTCTAGGGAGTTCAAGAGACTTGCTTCTTTGCTTTAAAAGAAAAAAATAACAGATTGAAAACTTGAACTGCTTTTGTGTCTGTTGCTACTGAAATGCTGTTTTTAAATCCATCTCTGATTACTTTTTAAATGGTGGAATTTGTTTTTATACTTCCATACTCTTGCTAGCCACTTTGGGACTAATCAGTGAAAGGCAGGTTAGAAATGAAGGAAATGTTTACAGCTTTGTTTTTTTATAGGGAAAAGACAATAAAGAACCTAGTAAATGAAAAGGAGAAACTTACAGCCTCTTGCATCAAAGAGAAGGAGAAAAGGGACGAAGTGGCATTAAGAGCCAAGGTCTTTTCTACACAATATAATCCAGAAGACATGGTAATGTATATGTTAACCCTTCTTTATAATGATAAACAATAATCATTAATATATTATAGCACCTTTATGAACCTAGTCCTCCATTAAAATCTGGGAAACCCTCTTCTATGATCCACTGCCTTTTCAAATCTTATTGCCAGTGTCTTGTGAGAGTAGCCCCCATTATGTGGAGTTCCCTGCCCCCTATTGTGCATCTATCTCCCTTCTTACCACTGTTTCATTAGAAGTTGGACATAATTTTTGCACAGGCGTTTAGAATGTATGTAACCTGTTACTCTCTCTGATGATTTGTTTGTGCCATGCTGCTGTTTTGATTGCTGCTGGTGCTTGACAGTGTTTGGTATTGGCATCTTCTATCATGTTGTAAGCCACATTGAGTTGCTTAAAGGAAAGGAGAAAAGCAGGATAATTAAATTATCACAGTTTTAAAAACAAGAACATGCTAACAATGGTTTACATAGGGGCTTTACCACAGTCTGTATAATATCATGAGTGAAGGAGTTCCACTTGTACATCAAAGTACAGTTTAACAAGGGCAGCAGTTGGGAACAGCAGCACAATTTCTACATGGTATTATCCAGTATTACGCCTGGTAACCAAAAGGGGGGGGCAGAGAAGTAGTGGCAGTATAGACCACTACTTGAGATTAAACAAATGTAGACAATAGCCCCACCACTCAGAGGTGATAGTAGTGTCAAATTTAGTTTATAAGGCTGTTTGTTATATTGGAAAGTGCACAATGTCATGTAAACATTGATTGGAGAACCTTAAACCTTAAGAATGGATTATTAATATATTTAAAATGTAAAGGCTAGCAGACAAGGAAATTCTTGATCATTGGACAGTGAAGCAAAGGGATTTAAAATCAATAGTATATCCTCTCTCTTAGTCTCCAACACATTTTTGCCCAGCCCACAGGGACATTTGGTCCCTGTTGCTTATATGCAATGTTGGACATGTTGGACATCTCTTAGTCTCCAACACATTTTTGCCCAGCCCACAGGGACATTTGGTCTCTGTTGTTTATATGCAATGTTGGGCAGAAATGGTTTAAGTTCACAGACTTAGAAAACGGACAGCTACCGTTTTGCACCTAGGTATCCTACACACTCTGCTGAAAATCACACATCCTCAAACTCTTATCACCCTACACATATCAAGCCACATAAAATGCCAAAGCACTTAAACAGCACAGAAATCATATGGTTCACAAAAGTGCAAATACTGAATGAGTTAAAAAATTGTTTTAAAAATAGTTATTTCTAAAATAAGACCTCAATACTGGAATTGGAATAATATGCACTAATAGCCCATTGTTGATTGAAAAACCCTAATGAGTGGACTGTAGCAGCTTTCATGTATGATTCTTTGCAATTGTGTCACAAAGATCATCAGGTCAGAATGTATGCAGCTATTTTACGCTGACCCTAGTCCACTCAAAAAGTGGCACACGAGTAGCACAGGACAAGAAGCAACTTTCAAAGGTACAAACATGAATGCATAATGTTCTGAAGTTTTGACAAAGGAATTACAGTTCAAAGTTTAAAAAAAGTCTGCCTTTTTGTGGCTGTGTAGCGCCTGAAGAATTTTTTCTGCTACAGATCTTTCTCTTATACAACTGTGTACCTATTGTGCAATATTGCAGTTATATAACTCATACAAGATTCTTACATCTCTGACCCAAACAGTAGATGGCAGTAAGACACTATGGAGAACTTCTGGAGGAACTAAAGGACTATAGTGTTATTTAAAAATTCTTTACTATTTTGAACTTTTTCCCTACAAGAAAGAGCTTTTGAAGTCTCAAAACACATTGGGTTATTTTATAGATTAAATAACATCTCTCCCTTTGTTGGATCCTTCTTGATCTTCAGCTCGTTATTATCTTTTATCATTGATACATTTGAATCTGCATTTAATACAGTTCAATCCCATGCATGTTTACGCAGAAGGGCCCTGTGCTCAGTGGGATTTACTCCCATGTAAGCATGTGTGGGATTTAACTTTAGTCAGCTTTGTATAGATTTGTCTTGTGCACTGAATGGACCATCATGCATTTGCAGGACTATAATGGGTCATTTTTTAAGGAAAGTTTTTGTAGAAATATATGAGTTTTTGTAGAAATAATGTCTGGGTGGCAGCCAGAGTATCTTGCCCTGTAGTAAGGGACCCTTGCAATTGAATAAGCACAACTCTGGATGCCACCCTGTTTGGAAAGTGGTTATAACTTAATATCAAGTTGTTATGAACTATACCTTAATTTAATAGTTAACCACGGGTTTTTAAAGGTGCAGTTGGCCTGCATCTTACGTGAATTCAAATACACATGGTCAGCCACCTCCAAAAAGGCAGAGAAAAACAACAATTTTAATAGCACTTGCAGCGGTGCCCACCAATCCACTTACTCTGGAGTAAGTCTGAAATGGGAGAACGAAGCTGCTGTTCTCTCAGTCTTTTTCGTTCTTAGTATGTGTTGGCTTTAAGGGAGTTTTGACATTCTGGCTTTGTGCTAACCTTGGAACATAACCCTTGCACAAGATGCAGGCTGACTATATTTGTTTTTTGTCTCCTATAATGTGCCTTACTGACATTCATTTTTTTTAATTATAAGGATAAAATGTTGAATGCCCTTAATAAAAAAGTAGCAGAAGTCTACAAGGCTTGCTTCATAACAAGTGATGCAACTGGCCTGACCTCATTTCAAATGCTGAAAAAAATAGAAAGCCGTGTTTCAGAACTGTGCGAGATGTTGGAAACACTGCCGACAGAATACCTTGAGACAATTGAAGTTATTGAAAAACTTAGGGCAAAAGAAAGACGACAAAGGTAACACTGAGGCCGCGAACAAAGACTTCCAGATATGTATCCTCCTGACTGAACTGGGATTTAAATTTAGCTAGTTTCAATAGTGATTTTTTTCTAAACTTCACTGGAATTTGTTGTGCAGTCTGTTAAGTCACTACTTTTTAGTCTGTAGGCAGACTTGTAAGAAGGAATGAGAGGTCTTTTTGTCTGGCTACATCATTGTTAGGAAACGTTTTATGAACTACAAGTTTACTCCTTATCTGGAATTCCATCATATGGAATATTCCAAGATACAGAACTTTTTTGAGCACCAACATGACTTTTCTTACTTGTCTAATCATGAACTGTGGTGCATGCACAAACCTTGTTTCATATACATTAAAATATTGTATAAAGTTATCTTCAGGCTATGTGCATAAGGGGTATATGAAACATAAATGAATTTCCTGTTTAGGCTTTGGCCCAATCTCCAAGATCTCTCATTATGTATAAGCAAGTATTTGGAAAATACAGAAAAATCCAATACACTTCTGGTCTCAAGCACTTTGAACAAGGGATGCCCAACCTACGTATATTAGCTGTTCTGATCCTATGGAACTGGCTCCAGTTTTTAAATGGTCTAAATGGAAAGTGGCATGCTTGTTGTACAAGGATTTGGCCCACAACCTTGTTTAAGTAGTTTGTTCCAGTCTTCAACACTCGCAGTGAAATTCACATGCTAATCATATTAAGAGGTAACACCACTAGAGAAATAAATGTGGAACAATGAAATTCTGCTTTCAAATTCACTTTTCTTTCAGATAATATACCAATAAATTCTTCTATTTCCCCCAAAGTTTTGTTTCATATTTCTTTCATTCTTGAAGGCTACGTGAACAGAAATTAGAAGAGCTGAAGAGAATGCAAGAACAACGATTGAAGGCTGCTCTTGCAAGAGCAATTGCAGCACCAAAGAAAATGGTTAGTAGCACTGATTTTTAAAAACCTGTTCAGCTGCCTGTTACATTTTCCCCTGAACACCATATGGCTCAGGTGGTTTTTCCCAAACAAACCTGAACCTAGAAAGTTTCTTAAAAAATTTTCAGTACCTAAAACTCAATTGAGATCCAATTTAGCAAATTTGCATACTAATTTTACATGCTGCATAAGGATGGCATCTTTTCTAGCAGCAAAACTTGCTGAATGCACTGCAACCTGTTTCTGATTATGTTATCCTGTCCATTTGAGCTTACATAATTTATTTGGAAAAAGCAATAAAACACACATAGCGTGGCCTGCATGTTAGAATAAGCGTGTATGGTTTTATGAATTTCAGCCATACTGGGCATCATTAATATCAATTGCATTTTTAAAAAGATCATTCACAGTGGTATAATTCTTGGCAATTCCAGTATCTTATGTTCTTTAATCAATCTCAGACAAGAACAGGCTGAGATTCCCAAGTTAAAGCACCCCAACATACAGTTCACAAGAACCCACGTCTGTGGGCTGGATGCAGCTCCCAGAAGCTCTTTTCCACCCCCCACCCCGGTATAAGTGGGCTCTCCCACAGCTGCCTTTCAGCAGCAGCAGTTCTGCCAAGTCTTCAGAAGGGAGCTATACAGCAGGCCAAATAGCATTCAAAGCACCCACTGAGGGCCAGAAACAGCACCCACTGAGGGCCAGAAACAAACAGGTGATGACCAGAAACACATTTTTCTCACTTAGGAACCAATTTGCTGTAAATGACAAGTACACAAATCATACTTTCAAGATATGAAAGGGCCCAATTATCACACAGGCTGCCCTTTTAGCAGCGGCACTTCTGCCAAGGCATCGCTTTGCAGCTCAGCAGCCAAGAGGTTCTCTGCAAAGTAACACTTTGGCAGAAGCAGCACCACATAATTGGGCTTTCCCAGTGCCTCTGAAACTTCTCCCTTTCGCACCCTTCTTGGTCTTCCTCTTCCCCCTCACTATTTCTTGCCTTCTGAGGCCTTCTTCCATCTCTCCCTCCCAGAGTCTTGGCAGAAGTGGCACTGCTGAAAGGGTGCTAAGGAAGAACCCATGAAACCCATGCTGCAAGCGCCCACAATAGCATGCAGACCCCTTCTATAGCTGCACAGCATCACAACTGTGTAGTGATGCTGCCTCCAGACATTTGGCATCACTGAACTTCTGCTTTGCTGAGCTTTGTGGGAACAGTGCATTCAAGTAAAATGGTTATGCTGATATAGTTACCCCATCTTCAGGTTCCAAGGAAGGTTGTTTTTGTAGACTAAACATAGTTATCAACTTCTGGTCCCATTAGAAAGATCATCATAATGTGAATGATATTTCAGTTCTCACATGAAGTGGAACTGAACCAGTTTGAGCATGCAAAAAAGTTAACTTTTATTGGCCTAAAGTAGAACCAGACTTGGAGCAACTTCTATAACAGAAAACTAATCATTTAATACACTCCTTGCTCCCCAGTTATTTTCCTTCTCTAAAAGTTATGCTTTCAAGATGGTCCCAATAAGACCCCATACCTACAATCTGCTGCTTAGCCATATTTGCAACCCTAAGGACATTTACTAGGGGGTAAAGTTCCACTGAACTCAGAGCATAATCCAATGCCAGCGTACCACCAGCACTAGTTAGGATTGGGCTGCCCACAAGATAAACATGCTTAGCATCACTCACAATTTTGTTTTTAAAAAGGGCAGTGCCATGCATGTTTTCAGTAGTTTCTGAAAGTAGTCATCCATAGTTACTACAGCTTTGCAGAACAGCTTTGGTGAAAGAATTTTTTGTAAGGTTGAAAAGGTATGTTTATTTTACTTTCTTCATTTTAGGTGGGAAGAAAACTGGTGTATCGCTCACAGCCACCTGAGACTAAACAAGGACAGAAGAATGCTATAGATCACACCACAAGAAGTGAAGATGATTACTACTTCAGTTGAACTTCTGCTGTTATGAATGACTTTCCTTTTAGAATTAACTGTAGGTGTTGTAATAGTTACTTTTAGCTCAGTTCAACAGTTATATTAGGTAAACTGTGACAGGAAAAATGTGATCCAGTTTGCTTTTTTAAAAACACAGTTGTTTAGTCTAGAAATCAATAGTTACTTTTAGCTCAGTTCAACAGTTATATTAGGTAAACTGTGACAGGAAAAATGTGATCCAGTTTGCTTTTTTTAAAACACAGTAGTTTAGTCTAGAAATCAATAGTTATCTGTTTTAAGAACTGTCAGAAATTGCATCTTTATTTTCCTTCAATTTTCATGGCTAAACATACAATACATAGGCTCACTGACTTAGAGCACAAAACCTTACATATATTGTATAAAAAAATGCTACAACTTAACATCTCTTAACAGATTAAAAAAAATCTTTGTTTTCAAGTTATTCTCGCATTTCTCCATCTTCTTCTTCTTCTTCAACACCCCTTATATAAAGGACATTATTGCACCTGCAAATCAAATCAGAAGCTACTTATTTTTGCTGATTCACTTCCATTTTAAACATTAAACAAACCTAGCTTATGTACTGTGTCATTTAATGAGAAATTGTTTGATTAGTAGTGTTCTATTTTTAAGTTAGCAATAAATAGGAAATTACCTCTGTTCGTCACATACACTTTATTTTAATGCAAAGAATTTGAAATTCTTTCAAATTACATCAGATGCACTAACACAGTGGGCCCTCTGTATCCATGGGGGATCTGTTCTAGGACGCCCTATAAATACTGAATTCTGTGGATAATGAAATTTGCAGCTGGAGGGCCTCAAGAGGACCTCCTGGAAGCAACCAGATGTTGCCATTGCAAATTGGAAGTTACTTTTGGTCACGTCTGGGAGGTCTTCTGAGGTGTGGGGAGCGTGGGGATAAATAGGGCTCAAGGTACACAAATTCTAAACTACTCATTTGACTCTACAGAAAAGAAACCATAAAACAGCTATTTACACACTCAAAATGGCTACACTATTTAGAGTAATTTTTAGTAGAGCAAAGTTTTCAGATCACCAGTGCATTTCAGTACAGTTAAATCTATTTCAAACTAATGCCATAGTTACCTTATCAGAACTTCACCAAGATGCCCAGATAATGCACCATCAATATATTCTTCTGTATTTGCAAGCTTTAGAAAAAATTAACACAAGGGAGACAAAGGGGATTCATGAGTTCCTAGAACAGAATTCTTGCACAAGATTTCACAAAAACTCAAACATTACATATTTTTTAAAATAAGAAAATATATACCACAGAAGTTATCAAAATATTCGCAAGAATTAGATATGCCTTTCAGCTATAAGCAAAACTGTACAACTCTTTTTGGCCATGTATAACTGCTGTGCAAAGACAATCTCTTGTCTTTTACATGAACTAGCTGATTGACTGATAGCTATTATCCTGCTTAGTACCAAACATAGCACTATAACAATGATTAATAAACAAATAAACACTCAACTGCTTATCCAGAGTAAGCAACAATTTTTCCCAAGCAAGCAGCACCTCTTACGGATGAGACAAAACTTATTCCCTTGTGTACAGAATGCAGATGGCCTTAGGCATTCCCCTTATCAAACTCCAGTTTAGTTCTCCACAGAGAATGTGGTCTTTCCTTTGTCCTCTAGGAAGCCCAATACTATGCATGCTTACCAAGAAGACTCTGACTCCAGCATGGCTTACTCTCAGGAAAATAAGAGGCTCCAATCCTTTGCATGCCCATTCAGAAAAGTCCTAGTAAGAATCTACTCCCACCCCCAAACAGGGGTTGCACTGTTCACCTTCCTGCCTTCCAGAGTCAAAGGAGGAGGGAGCCAGAAATTTCCTGGAATCTTACATTTTCCAGTTTAACCCAGACTAGCTGCCCACATGGGATGTTGTAGCCATTACTACAGTGACTGCTGTAAGCCATGTGCACTGGGCTGAGGAATGCATACATGACACTACTTAACACTGAAATCTGGGAAGAAACTGTTCTGCTACCTTTTAATTCTTTGGTTTAAGGATCCACTAACCATGGAGTGTATAGGAGCTCAGGGACATAATTACAGGACTACAGCTGCTACGTAAGGATGGTGTGGTTCATACAGGGCACCTATCATTCTAGTGTGAGCCTAAATATGATGATGCTAAATTTTTGCAATGATTCTCTATACTTAATAGATTTAGAGAGAATTAGATAGACCTAGGAGCGTGTTTGGTTTTCTGTATTACTGCATCCAGCTGCCAATGCTGCATGGGCAGGTAGACCTGGGCTCTACATTGGGAAGCCTGGTAGACCTGGGTTGCCCACGTGGGGTGCTGGGTGCAAGGCGGCTCTGGCAAGCCATAAGTGCTGGGCCACAGATACACTGGGTTGGGTACATGACATTCCTTAACACAGCATCAAACCTGGGAGGAAACTAACCTGCTACAGTAGCTTTTTGGCGTGTGCATTTGCTTGCCATGAAGAAGTGTATAGGAGCTCAGGGGCACAGAAGTATATTTTGGTCCATGCAGGACACTTTCTATTCTGGTGTGAACCTAAATATGATGGTGCTGGTTTTCCACAGTGATTTTCTATACTTAAAAGGTTTTAGAGAGACTTAGGAGTGTGTTTGGTTGTTCTTGTTACCGTATCTATTGGCTGACACAACACAAGCAGGTAGACCAGGGCTCCAAGACTTCCCCTCCCCCCACCCTGAGCTCCACCCTCCCTGCCCCCTCACTCTGCGCACCCCATCAACTCCCTCCCCGCTCTGTCTCACCCCTCCCCAAATAAACTTTGTCCTCCCTGATCAAATTCCCCTCAAAGGACCTGGAAGGCCTCAGGGTGCAATCCTGACTCTAACTTCCTTCTGAGTCCTTCTGAGTTGACCTGCCTAGGAGGGGGCTCTCAGGCTGCCATCCCACCAACACTTACCTGGGAGAAAGCCCCATTGGCTAAAGTGGGACTTGCTTCTGAGTAGACCTGCCTAGGAGTGGGGCCTCAGGCTGCCAACAGCTCCACACTTACCTGGGAGTAAGTCCCACTGGCTAGAGTGAGACTTACTTGTGAGCAGACCTGCCCCAGCCGCTCACCTGCATGTTCATGTAGCCGTCGACGGAGACGAGGTAGCCCTTGTACTCCATGCCCCACTTGAGCTTCACCATCACCGGCTTCCCCGTCAGGCCGTTCAGGAAGGGCTTGGGGTTCAGGGGCAGGCTCTGCAGGGACGGAGAGGGTCAGAGGCGGGCTTGGCAACCCCTCCCCCCAAGGCCTCCCCTCCCCCCCACTCACCATGGCAA
The DNA here is from genome assembly GCF_035046505.1 of Tiliqua scincoides. Taxonomy (NCBI): domain Eukaryota; kingdom Metazoa; phylum Chordata; class Lepidosauria; order Squamata; family Scincidae; genus Tiliqua; species Tiliqua scincoides. Next base: position 64,293,656 of record NC_089827.1, read on the forward strand.
CCGACCAAGCGGGGCGGCTGCGACGACGTCCAAAAATTACTCGCAGGCCACACGTGTGCCTGTCCGAGCTCCAAAGCGAAGGAAGTGACGTCACGACGCCTGACCTTTCATCTCTGGCCCGGGGCTAAAGCGGCTCTGTGATTGGAGAACTTCAGGAGGCATAGAGACGGGAAGGCGGCCGGGATGCGATACGGACAGCAACGCTCTAGGACGCAGTCGCATCTCTATGGTGAAGGCGCCGTTGATTTTTGTATTTGGCGCTGGTGTGGAGAGCAACGTTGGACCGGAAGTGCCGGCGGGGGGCGTGGTTGGAGGCTGAGCGGGAAAGAGAGTCGTTGCGGCCACGCCCCTCGGCGCTTCCTGGGGCTCCCTAACGGTTGCCAGGGAGACTCCATGACAACCTGACGGGTTGTCCCGTTGAAGTGCGGGTCGGGCTTGGGACTAGGGAGAGGCTGCGGCTACCTCTGAGGAGATCGCGCGCCTGACTGAGGCTGCCGTCCTGTCCACGCTTACCCTGGAGTAAACCCCACTGACTCTCGTGGGACTGGCTTCTGAGTAGACCTGCCTGGGCTGTGAGGAGAAGCGAAGAGGCAGAGCAGGAAGAGGCTGTGGTGTCAGGTGTGTTGACACCGCCTGGCACACACTGGGAGGCTGGAGGGCAGCCACCCTGCATCTCATTCAGGGCCCCCAAGTCTCGAAAAGAGGCGCCTGAGGGGGCGTGATTGAGACACAAAGCTGTTCAGTGAATGGACAGAGGGATGTTCTTCTCCCTCTCACACAACACCAGAACCAGAGGACAGCCACTAACACTGAGCGTCCGGAGAGTTAGGGCAGACAAAAGAAAATAATTAGTCCATGGAACTCCTTGCCACAGGATGCAGTGATGGCATCTGGCCTAGATGCCTTTAAAAGGGGATTGGGCAGATATCTAGAAGAAATCGCACACTCCCCCAGAACCTCCACCGGCCTGGCTCAGCTGGCGCAGGCTGACCTTCCACCAGACCAGTGGGGCTTGCTCTTCTGGTCGGGCAAAAGTATCTTATGGCGCTTTTACAACATTGTTGGGCCGACACAAGAGACTTGTGCTGGCCCATCGTCATTTCAGGATTGTGCCCTGAGGCAACTAAGGGCGCAATCCTAACCCCTTTTGTAAGTGCTTGTCTAATATATTACATTATACAGAAATCACTTCAAATCAACAAACATTATTATTATTATTATTATTATTAGTAGTAGTAGTAGTAGTAGTAGTTGGCAACCTTCAGTCTCGAAAGACTATGGTATCGCGCTCTGAAAGGTGGTTCTGGAACAGCGTCTAGTGTGGCTGAAAAGGCCGATTCGGGAGTGACAATCCCTTCCACACTGGGAGCAAGTGCAGTCTGTCCCTGGCCTGTCTCCCTGGCTATGGGCCTTCCTTCTTTGCCTCTTTGCCTCAGACTGTTGGCCAAGTGTCTCTTCAAACTGGGAAAGGCCATGTTGCACAGCCTGCCTCCAAGCGGGCCGCTCAGAGGCCAGGGTTTCCCACTTGTTGAGGTCCACTCCTAAGGCCTTCAGATCCCTCTTGCAGATGTCCTTGTATCGCAGCTGTGGTCTACCTGTAGGGCGCTTTCCTTGCACGAGTTCTCCATAGAGGAGATCCTTTGGGATCCGGCCATCATTCATTCTCACGACATGACCGAGCCAACGCAGGTGTCTCTGTTTCAGTAGTGCATACATGCTAGGGATTCCAGCACGTTCCAGGACTGTGTTGTTTGGAACTTTGTCCTGCCAGGTGATGCCGAGAATACGTCGGAGGCAGCGCATGTGGAAAGCATTCAGTTTCCTCTCCTGTTGTGAGTGAAGAGTCCATGACTCGCTGCAGTACAGAAGTGTACTCAGGACGCAAGCTCTGTAGACCTGGATCTTGGTATGTTCCGTCAGCTTCTTGTTGGACCAGACTCTCTTTGTGAGTCTGGAAAACGTGGTAGCTGCTTTACCGATGCGTTTGTTTAGCTCGGTATCGAGAGAAAGAGTGTCGGAGATCGTTGAGCCAAGGTACACAAAGTCATGGACAACCTCCAGTTCATGCGCAGAGATTGTAATGCAGGGAGATGAGTCCACATCCTGAACCATGACCTGTGTTTTCTTCAGGCTGATTGTCAGTCCAAAATCTTGGCAGGCCTTGCTAAAACGATCCATGAGCTGCTGGAGATCTTTGGCAGAGTGGGTAGTGATAGCTGCATCGTCGGCAAAGAGGAAGTCACGCAGACATTTCAGCTGGACTTTGGACTTTGCTCTCAGTCTGGAGAGGTTGAAGAGCTTTCCGTCTGATCTGGTCTGGAGATAGATGCCTTCTGTTGTAGTTCCAAAGGCCTGCTTCAGCAGGACAGCTTATTATTATTATTATTATTATTATTATTATTATTATTATTATTATTATTATTATACTTTATTTTTACCCCTCCTGTCTCCCCAAAGGGACTCAGGGCGGCTTACAAAACAAGGTTAAAACAAGTTAAAAACATAATTTGAAAAAAACATAGAAAATATAGAAACTTTGGTGACCTTCCTCTTTAAGCTGTCAGAATAAATAAAAAGATAACATTTGGGGGGCTTGCTGCTGGGATCCAAGATAGCCACTTTTAATTAAATTCACCCATCTTACCATAGTGATTGAGAAAGACAAGGTATTCTGACCTCATATATAGGCACACTCACATAAATGGATGGAAGGCATAAATAGATGAAGGGTGCAATCCTAACCCCTTACATCAGTGCTTTGACATAAGGGCAATGCAGCTCTGAGGTAAGGGAACAAACATTCCCTTACTTTGAGGAGGCTTCCGTGAGTGACACCCAACTGCAGGGTGCAGCACACGTCCCATTGACACCGCTATGTCAGTGCTGGAAAGCACTGACATAAGGGGTTAGGATTGCGCCCTGAGGCGGAATCCTATACATATCTTCCACTGAACACAGTCTGTGTTACATCTGAGTAGACAAGTATAGGATTGTGCTGTAAATACATGTCTATAATCCAATGTAGGGTTATGCTTAATTTAAGGATAACCAAACGTAACAACTAGTGAGTTTTTGTGTTCTGCATAACCCCTCCTGAGGCAAATGGTAAGCAAAAGGCTGTGAAGGATAGTTTGTGACTTTCCAAGTATTCAGAAAGAAACCCCAGATAAACCCAACCGCCCCCCTCTGAACACCACCTCTATCCAAAGTCTATCTTTTGGTGTTACAAACAGCACCCTGTTGGAACTGTAACAGGGTCCTGAATATTCCTGAATATTCCAGAACAGGGTCCTGAATATAATAGGAACTGAATATCTCCCATGTAGGGTTCAAAACCTTGATGTTTTAAATGTTGTTACTTTGGTTAGTCCTAAATAAAGCACCACCTTACTTGTGGATTTTTCCTTTAATGGACCAGCACAGCCATCTGTGATTCTTTTTGTCAGTGTGTGTTTGACCACCAGGTGGCAGAAAATAGTTTGCATCAGCCTAATATACTCTCCTATGACCAGAGGGGTAGCCATGTGTCTGTTGCTGCAGAAACTTGTGGCATCTTAATGGCTAACAAATGTAGCATGAGCTTTTGTTTTGAAGTCTTCCATTTTTATGGTCTGATGAAATGGACCATAGTCCATGGAAGCTTATGTGATAATAAATTTGTGAAGTCTTTTAGGTACCACAAGTCTCTGTTGTTTAACAACTCTTGGAGAGTTCACAGTGTTCTTCAGTTGCCAGAAACACAACAAAGAGTCTGGGTAGCATCTTTAGATGGACCAATTTATTAGTTTTAAAGTTTTAAAAATGTATAAGTTTTATGTTTATGCTGAAATATTTCAGTTCACTTCATCCTATGCACAAAGTGGAATTCCCAGTGGGTTCATTCATCTGATGAAGTGGCTTTGTAAACTAGAGACACTTAAACTGAAATGAATTGGTTAATGTTGAAGATACTACAAGACTTTTTGCTATTTTTATAATGCACTGTGGCACCCTCTGGTAAGGAGATGCTATAACTGATGGTTAGCCCAGTCCTAACCTGCACTAGAACAGTCAGGCCAGTTGACCTGCGCTGTATCCAGCACAGGGTTGGGGCTGGTTCTGGTGCAACTCAGTAAAGTGAATCACTTCCTCTTACTCAGTGTCGTGCAGCAGCTGCCTCAATGGGGCTACTCGGATCTGCACCACTGAAATAGATGGCACAGATCTGAGCAGGCCAGTGTAAGACTGGGCTGCTCAGGAGGGGGGTTAGAATCTGGCCTAAGTGCCAGATCCTGGTACCACCTCCTACCAGGCCTAGTCTGCCCACCAGCCTGCCTGCTTACCTTCCCTCTCCTCGCCTTCCCCAACTCCCATGTCATCCTCTCCAGGCTGGCACAAACTTACCCTTCCACCGGCACTGTGGAGGCTGGTGCACATCTGTGCGCCAGCCCGCCAGCTCCTGAGTCATCGCAGACATGCCTTACAGCATGTTTGCAACATTGCTGGGGCGGCACGTGGAACTTGCTCCAGCCTAACTAGGGGTTAGGAGTAGGCCATAAAAAAGCTAACTAAACTAAAACCTTTTCTGCAGACATGCCAATATATTAAGATGTTTTAATTTTTTTAAATATAGTATTCCTATAGAGACTTACAGCCCAATCCAACCTAAATCAAATGTCCCCTTACCCTGAGGAGACCTCCAGCAGCCAATAACCTTCTGCGGGACAGAGCATAGCCCACACTGTCGCCACTGCATCGCCACACAGGGGCTGCCCAGCTGTGCTGCTATTGAAAGGGAGGCTAACCTGAAATGGAGGCTAACCTTCTGGCTAACCTGAAATGAATCCTGCTTAACCATGTCCATTAACATTAGTGTGCTCACATGCTGCATGTCTGAATAATTATCACAGCATAATTGCATTGGGCTGCAGTCCAGAGCACTTTACTTGGTGTGTTGTTTTGCCATGAAATGGAGTTCCTCCAATTTCTCGGATTTATTGTCCACAAAGCAACTCCAGTTTACCAGTTCACCTTAGACCTAGACAGAATCTTTTGAAACACAAAGCAATAAAGAACAACTGAAATACAAGCCACATATTAAAATAGAAGCCATATATTAAAAGGACAATGGGTGGGCAGAAGAAAACCGGTGCAACTTCAAAAACACAAACTGAGCCTGTGCCTGTATTTAATTTGTATCCTACTCTTTCTCCAAGATGTGTAGGGTTTGAACCTGACAACATTCCTGAAGGTAGGTTAAACTGCAGAAGACCACTCTGAACCAGAATTTGAATCCAATTGTCACCCATTCACTCCAGGGTCATAATTATCAACCATAAGATACCAATCCATGATCTGTGGATCAGTCAACTAGTGTTGTATTGGTTCCTTTATAGCTGGTATAAGAAAGTCTGCTCCTTGTCCAAAAATTTATCTTTTTTCATTGTCGCTCTCATAACCTGCTACCTTGCCTTCTCGTATAGGAGACTGCTATTCTGTTTTTAATCCCTTACTACTTAAATCAGGGGAGTCAAACATAAGGCCCGCAGGCCAGATGTAGCCCCCAAAAGCAATTTATCCAGCCCCCATTATAATTTGGCTCTCCAAGTGTGATAATTGGAATCTCTCATATTTTGTATTTATGAACAAGATTTGCACATTTTCTCTTCTGCTATTTGCAGCTATTGAATTTCTGTGAGAACAAAATGCTGATTTTTGGCCACCAACTGCTTGATGATGTCACTTTCTGCTTGATGATGTCACTTCTGGCCCTCAGCAGGGGCCATGAATGCGAACTTTGGCCCTCAATATGAAATGAGTTTGACACCCCTGACTTAGATTATTTTCTGACTATAATTAATAATATTCCCAATTCCCTTCTGTTGATGTTGCATTCCCTCTGCCTTTGCCTGGGGTCTGTTGTTCAGACATCTGGTCTGGTATCAGTTGGATCCTTCAAAGATCTTTCTCAGCCCCAAACGTAACAAGCTTAGCTATTTTCCAATTCCTGACAACATCATAACTGGTTATTTGTGTTTCAGCTTAATGACTGCAGATCATTGATGGCAGCTAAATACCCCGTCATAGTGAGAAATAGGTCTCAGGGAAAGAATGCCACTGAGTTCCACTTCCAGAAAAGAATAAACATACAACATACATAGGGTTCCTTCGCAGGTTCTCCCATTCAGGCACTGATCTTACCTGGTCCTATTTAACTGCAGGAAGGCTGCTCCATCATGTACGAGCAGAGCATGCTCGTACCTTCAGAGCAGTTACTTCTACAGTATCGTCCTAGATCAGGGGTGCCCTATTGAACAGGTTAGATGTGCCTACCGATATGAATGGGATGAATTGCATCTCAGAATGAAGCAATTATTCAATCTTATGCACTACTTACTGGTTATCTTGGAGAAGAGAGTGGCAGAAGACTTTGGAAGTAAGTTTCATGGAACTCAGTAATAGGTAAGGTGGGAGGAAAAAAACAAAAACCTTGTGATGTCTCTGAACCTGTGAAATTTGCTGGTTTCTGTTGGCAAAATGAACCTTGAGATTCTTTGAGGTTCGGAACCCTTCCAGAAAACCTGAATCCAACTCAAAACAAGCCTGGGCCAAATTGATGGTTGGGCTTGTTTCACTTGAGGTTCATTTCAACTCAGGGCACCGCTTCAGGGCATGAAACTTGCAGATCAAAACTGGAGAAAAATGTTCATGGAAAACTTTACCTGTCAAAATGAACACAGCTTCGAGAATGCATTTTTAAAAGAAAAAAACACCACCATTCATAGCATTTATGGACTTATCGTGTGTTAACTGCTTGGCTTCCTACCAGCTGTGAATTAGAAAAGCCATTAGATTTATTTGCAAAAGACTGCAAAGTGAAACTCAAGTTTTTGCAAGCAGAGTTTAATTCTGTTTACATAATACTTGTCAGATCTAGTAGTCTCAGTATACAGCTTACAGCTAATGCCAGATATAGATAGGCAGAAACAGCTAATGTTCTTGCCTATGAAGATGATAAGCCTGGTATTTATTGATAGTAAATTATATATACAATTATCAAAGTTCAGCTCATGAAGTTATGTTTCTATAAATCAAACCCGTCAGCATATTACAACTTTTATTACTTGCTTACTTATTTAATTTTTGAATAAAGAACTGCATGAAGGCACTTGGAGCTTTTTAATTTACAAAAAAGCTTGCCAAGGGAAGAACATGATAGGGGTTTGCAAAATTATGTGTAGTAGAGAGAGGGTGGATAGGGGAAAAAAAAAGTTTCTCCCTTTCCTGTAACAGTAGAATTCTCAGGGTCATCCAATGAAATTGACTGGCAGTAGAATTAGGATGGACAAAACTAAATTCTTCATAGAATGCATAAGTACTAAAGGAATTTGATGTCACAGGATGTGGTAATGGCCACTATTCTCTCTTTGACCCCTGGGGGCTGGGGATAAGAATAGGCCCTCAGTTTGGCTGTACTTGTCGTAAGAGGCGACTAAACAGCCACCGGGTAGATGGGACTCATTAGCCTGGGAAGGCAGCTCATCTGAGAGAAGGAAAACTCTGATCCCAAACCTCCACTGCCTTGTGGCTACATCCAGTTGTGGAAAAGGCTTCAGGAGTCAACCTCAAGGCAAAATCCGGAGCCGGAGTCCCTGAGGCAGTTCATGGCTGAACACAGTCACGTACTGGCAACCCCTGCGACGCTGCTGGAACCAACCATATTGGCCTCTGCCTTTCCATTGGACCATTTCAGCGACGTGGAGTGGGGGGATTTGCTGCATGGGTAACAGCCTATCCTCCATACCTACTTTACCCAGGCTTCGCGCACTGGAGAGGACACTCTGTTCCAGAACCACCATTCAGAGCGTGACACCATAGTCTTCCGAGACCAAAGGATGCCAACAAATATAGCTCTCTAAAAAGGGATACATTAATGGAGGTTAGGTCTTTCAGGCTGCAATCCTAACCACATTTTCCTGAGAGTAAGCTCCAGTAAACAAAATAGGACTTACTTCTGAGTAGACCTGGTTAGGCTTGTGCCCTCAGTGCCCATTGCCATGAAACAATATGGAATCTTCATCATTCCCGCAAATGGTAAACCTCCATGCAGTGAGCTGATCATTTTGTACTCAGAATTGGACTACCCACAAGGAAGCTAGAGATTTCTGCTCATGGAGGCAAATGCAAGGTTCACCGAAGAAGATATCTTGAACACTTAAAACATTCCAGAGGGGTAAATCTTCAAATAACTAGGGAAAAGAGGATTATACATGCATGGGCTTGTGGAGGGGGGACTGCACACATAGCCCAGTGAGATGGTCAGCAGAACTTCAGCCATAAAGTCAGAAATTCTGAAAGCAGGAACACAGAAACTACTGAAACTTAAAAGAAATTCCAGTGGCCCCTGACATGACACTCTGTCTACTCCTCACCTCAACCTGCCTTGCCTCATCTTAGTCTTATTCCCCAAATGAAAACACTTTCTCCAAGCATCAGCACTCCACTGCTGAGGCAACCAGAGGTCTCCTAGGAGGAAAACCCCAAGCCCTGCAATGGGGATTCTTGTTTGCTGGTGCACACTTGAGAAACTCTGTGTCAGGCCTTCCAGCCTGACCTGGAGTTCAGGATCTGGCAGAGCCCCAGAACACCTCCCCCTCCCCCCCAAGGCCCTCACCACCACCTGGAGCTCTTATCTAGCTCCGAGCGGTGTCCGGCAAGCGCTGGGCTCAGTACTGACTTGTGCTGGGCCAGCACTACTCCACAAAGGGTGTTGCGGACATGCCTTATAGTACATTTGCTACACCCAGTGGTGGAGTTCAGTGCCGGCACTGACCCAGTTCAGGATTTGGCTCTAAATGGCCAACCAATGGGCACACCCACACCACTACCCAGTAATAGGCATTGGAGGAGAAAAGCCAGAAGAAAACAGATAAGCCAGGTAAGAAGGAAATAATGAAAAATTGGTTGTGGGTGCATGTGTGTTGGTGGAGGATGGGGGTCAGGCTGTGAATAGAGCCAGGGTGGTGTAGTGGTTTGGGAGGTGGACTTAGACCTGGAAGATGCAGGTTCAAATTTCCCCTCGGCCATGAAGCTTCCTGGGTGATGTTGGGCCAGTCACTTTCTCTCAGCCTCACCTACCTCACAGGGTTGTTGTGAGGACAAAAGGAGGGGAGCAGCTGTGTACACCACCCTGAGCTCTTTGGAGAAAGGGCGGTATAAAAATGTGGAAAAAAAAGAGAGGAAAGAGCCAGATTGGAGGAAGAGAAAAGTTGGAGCAGATTTGGAAAGAGAAAGACAAAAGAGAACTGGGGGCCAGATTGGAACTCTGACTCAAGGATTCACAGTAACATTTGTTGCTGGTCCCATTTGTCACTGTTTCACTAGCTACCAGTAGCTGCAGGGCCGCAACAGGAGAGGGCAATTGCCAGGCATCAGGTTGGCCATAGGAAGAAGGATGCTGAACTAGGTAGAACAGCCATTTTCAACCTTTTTCAGCTCACAGCACACTGACAAGGCACTAAAATTGTCAAGGCACACTACCAGTTTTTTACTTACATTAAATTGATTTGGGGGGGGAGGGAGAAGAGGAGAGAGAAGTGCCAATTGCCTGCTTGTGTATTTGAGAAAAAAGAGTGCAACCAAAAGCCCAATCCTAGGCATGCCTGCTCAGAAGTAAGCCCCATTATAGTCAATGGGCTTACTCCCAGGTAAGTGTGGATAGGATTGTGGCCCAGCGCCCTTCCTCTAAGAGCCCCAAAGTGCAGGGAGGGTCGCTTTGGGGGGTTGCAGGCAAACTGGCAAGGAAAAGGGACTTTCAGGGACCCTTTTCAGCCAGCCAGCACTTAGATTGGGGGCCTCAGCAGACTCGCTATGTACCTGCATGCCTGCTTCTGGCTCCCTCTTCTCACTCACTCTGCGGCTCCCACCTCTTGACTTCTTTGGTTGCAATCAGCACGCAGGCAGGCAACAACCACCTTCGTGCCCAACCCTAGGCATGTCTACTCAGAAGTAAGTCCCATAACAGCCAACGGGGCTTACTCCCAGGAAAGTGAGGATCAGGTTGCAGCCTGAGTCCTGCTCAGTAGCAGGAGCAGGCTCCAGGACTCTTCAGCTGCTGGGTGGGATGCAAAGCAACCCAACCAGCCCCTTCCCTGGCTGCTCCCTTGCTTGTGCTGCCTGCCGTGGGAGGCTCAAAGCAGCCGCTTCTCCCGCACGTGGGTGCGCAGCTGTTGCCTGCCTCCTCTGATCCCGCGGCACACCTGAGGCAGCCTCGCAGCACACCAGTTGAAAACCGCTGAGGCAGACATTAGGCCCGACTGAGCAGGAGTCATTTTTGTATTTCTTATTTGTATAATATCATTTCATCTACCAAAAAATTAAAATTGCAACCTAACAAAAACAATCAACAGCCACCTTAAAATAGATGCAATTAATATTACAAGACTGGATTGTATTCTCCAAAAGCCCTCCTGAAGTATAGTGGGATCCCCTAAAGCCAGCTGCCTCTGTTTCTATGGAGGCAAGGGTGATGGAGGTGGAGAGGGCCCTTTCAGTGGGCAGATTCCCAGGACCTCCCTTCCTAAACACCAGGTGGATTGCGCAGCTCTTTGAATCTATAATGCACATTCCAAGTGACCCATTTATAAATGTGTCAATCAGGATAACTTTCTTGGCCAAACGTAGACACTTTCACATGGAAATAATGCTAAAGCCATAATGTGCTATTTGTGCTCAAACTGGATTACACAAGCAGGGCACTCTGCCTGGCCTGATATTATTATACCAACGGGACATTCCTTTTTCCTCCAAAGCTTAAGATCCGTCAAAGAGACCTAATTCCAACTGTGTTGCCAGCAGGCAGTTTGGGTGAAGCGCTGTCGGTTTTCTTGGAAAGTGCTGTGAATTGTGGTTTGCGAGTTACTAAAGCATCAGAGGAGCCACTGGGTCAAAACAACAACAACAACAAAAACCCTTCAGCAGCTTCAAGAGTTTTTACTGCTCTAAATCTCAGTGTTTAGAAACAGTGTCGCATGATTAGAAGTGCACATCAAAGCCTGCTGAAATCAATATACAGTTCCCGGCCATTTCAATGGGCTTCCAGTCGAGACTTTGAATAGTCCTTCCAGTAGTGTGAGGGTTCTCAGAGAATAGTAGCTGTTTCGATGGCCATTTAAAGCTGAGCACTTGGCGCAGTCATTTGAAGGGAAGCGTCCCCTGTTGATACTATGACAGTCTTAGGAAAAGAACAGTTGGTGAGGACAGACTTCTACTAGTTTAAACCTGCAGCTCCCTCCTGAACATGTAGCTGATGGCAACCCTGGCCTGGAAAAGAACCCAGAAGGTGCTGCTGAAGCCCTGGCAGTTTGACTCCACTCATTATCATCTACAGCTCAGATTGCTGTGTGTGTGTGTGTGTGTGTGTGTGTGTGTGTAAATTTTAATGTTATTTGTGATTTTAATGTTATTAGCTACCTTGAGAGCTTTATATAAATATAAAGGTAGGTGTGTAAAAGCAATACACACAATAATATTAAACAGCAGCACATAAAAACGTGAGAATGAACAACGAAACCCCCCCCCCAAACTTACAGCACAGGTAACAAAAAACAGCACTTAGCACAAACCCAGACATCAAGAAGGGACCATAACAGAATGTGCCCCCTGACCGCTTTTTATCCCACTTCTCACCTTTGATCATCCTATTACAAAACACACAAAACTTCCACGTCACTTTCTCAGCAAGGGAAATTCAGAAGCTATTCTGGGAAGCAAATTATTCCATTGCCTGCCATCAGAATAGGGGGTGCCAACTGGACAGGACTGACCTGGAGTCTCTGGGATACCGCATCAAACTCCGGGTGACTACTGAAACCAACCGTGGAGATCGGAACAGGGCCTCCAAAGATCTCCAAAATCATGCTGAAAAACAAAACATCCAGGAATAGCTTCTGTCAGAGTGGGCACCCCTTTGTCAGACATTTATTCTGCACTATGGGCAGTCCCAACCCAGGGGAAAAGTATAAGGCTGACTGAAGACTCATTCAAGCAACCACCCCCCCCATGTGTGCAGCAGCAGTAAAATGGCAGCTGAGACTGTAGTAGATGACCTCTTCAGCATTCAGTCTACAACATTAACAAAACAGATTGAAAATACTGCACCCCCACCCTAGTTCTGTGAATCTTAACAACAGCAATCAATCTGAGTTGAAGTTCGCCCTTATTTTTTTGTGAGCCTCGTACATTCTGAAGTCATATTTCAATTCTCTTGAAGGAACTCTTCCTTTTTGCTCTGTGCTTTTGTCAACCCCCATCGCTGCTTGGGCTATTTTTCTTTTGTCATTTCATTCAGACATTGTGAACCATATTACTATAGAGATTGTTATAAATACCAACAAGATTCCATCAGGAAATAGCTACTTTCTTCTCCCCTGGGTTTATAATGAAAAACAGGTTTGTTTCCACACAAGGAGTTGGAGGGACTTTGTAAAATGGAGTATGTACGTGCATGTACACACGTGTATGAGCTACATACAGTATCAGCCTGCATCTGTCAGATCTATGCATGCAAAAAAATGGTCATTTTCTGAGAAGGCATAAATGAAAAATGTACAAACTGGGCACAATAAATTCAGGAAAATTTATCCTTTCCAACTGTGAATGTTCCAGCTTGATTGCCAGTGAAATCTTTATTCTTGGTTTCAGGACAGTAACAGGTTAACAAAAGCATCAACAGGTGTTTTCAATTCTTGTTGCAATTAAGTAGGTTAGTTTTTGTGTATTGACAGTTTTGCTGCATAAGACCCAAAGAATAATGTAATAATAAGTAATCTATACAGGCACTGAGAACATCACAATCAAATATCCATTTATTAATGGATGTCGAATCTCATAACTCAAGGTACAAAGCAGCCTCTACATTAAGGGATTAGCAGGAATGTTCCTTTGGGCTGTTTGTTCCATAATTGTCCACAGTGAAATTCCTTTACCTATTTTAACCGTTTGATTGCAGGTAATATGTAGAGATAGGATACAGACCTAAACAGACAATTTTATGTTTCTAAGGAGGAAGGCACCAGAAAAGAAGAAAATTACAATGATTGAAAGAAGAAAAAGTAGGAATTATATAGAAATTTAATAGCTTATACTGATAAAGGATTGTAATCTTGATGGTAGTCAAAATCCTTAAAAACATTCAGAAGAGATGAGATCACAAAACATCTGGAGATAGATGAGCTGAACAGAGAGTTGTCATCAGGGTTTCAAAAGGGATAAATTTAGCCTGAGAAATCTAGTGGAATGTTTAGGGTGAAGATAGGGTGAAGTGATGGAGCTTGGCATTTTGAAATGACATCAGGCTTCCTTCATGCAGATGATTTTTCTGCTTGGATATTACTTGCATGTTGAAAAACCACATGCATGCCACAGTATACGATAAACACACACACTTGCTTAGCTGTGTTTATGTGTAGTAGGACCTGCTCTCCAATGGAATATTACATTTTCACTTTTATGACATCATCCAGTTATATGAACATATAAATCTGCTTTCTACTGATTCACACTATTGGTCCATCCACTTCACTGTGGACTATACTGACTAGTGAAGGCTCTATAGAGTTACAGACAAGGGTATTTTACAGACAAGGGGTAAAGGTGCTGCTTCCCAGCCCAGCTGGACACAGTGGTAGCCATTTCAGCGCCACTGCAGCCCTAGGAAACTCAGGATTGGGCTGTTACTTCCTAGATTACTCCCTAGGTAAGTGTGTAAGGACTGCAGCCTAATAGCCCAATCATATCCCCTGCCACGCTAGAGCATTCAGCTACAGAGCGTGTGCTACATACTATGGTGGGGGGGCACCATAAGTAAACTTCTTTTACCCTCCTCTGAGTAAGCTTTCTGGTCACCAGTGGGTCTCCACACCAGCTAGCATATGACTGAGAACAGGAAGAGGGTCAGGCAGTTGGAAAAATGGATAGGATACAGCATGTGCCTTTGCCACCAAGATCCACCCCCTCCAGCCCACTGTCTGCTGCTGCCCTCCTGCCTGCCCCAAAACACCCCCAACCTCCCCTTCCCAGCCCCCACTGCCAACCGATACTGGCACAGCCTCTGAGAGCTCCTGGCACATGCGCTACACCTCTAACCATTTGCAATGGTGTCCCAATTTTCACACCACCACAAAGAACTTTGTGCTGCTGGAGCATGAATTCCAGTAGCGCAAAGCCCAGATAGGATTGGGCTGTTAATCACCATACATAGATTGTGGTCCTTATAACCTGCCCAGCTTTAATTCCACAGGATGTGCTGTTTCAACTGCACTGGACAAAGTTACGAAGAGCTTAGAATGACAATCAGGAAAGTGTGCAGAAAGGCTCTATACCGAGACAATGTAATGTATATATTTTTTTAAATGATGTTATCCCTGTCTATTGGGATGAATGTATAGATTTGAAAGACCCACACCCACAATAGTCAACTGAGAAGTGTCTAGATTAACTTCCTACTCTCCTTTCCCACTTTTTAAAACAGCTTTTTTCTTAATCACCATACTCTTCTGTAGGGATTTCCCAGAAACTTCTAGGGGCCCAATCCTATACAGAGCATGCCGGCTCACCACTGACATGCACTGTCACAAATGTGCTGTAAGGTGCATTTGCGGGCCCTAGCACCAGTGGAACGCCCAGCACTGGCTGGCTGGGTTAGTGCCAGGCGAGCACAGGAGCTCCACTGCTCGGAGGTCACACAGACCACCAGGCAGCAGAGAGGTAGGTGGGGGCATGGGAATTATGGGTTTTTAGCAGCAACAGCAATTTGTATAAGTGCATAAATAACTGTATGTAAATAGTAAGAAAAATAAACTATTGAAATTAAGACATGGAATAAAACTCAAGAAAAATAAATGAGTTTCAGATTGGATCATTACCTGACGTTATGGTTTTCCTGTGTCTTCTTTAATGGAGGCAATGCAGGTGTCTTTTCAGTTTGGACACTGTTATGTCAAAGTATGAACAAGAAGATACTAAGTCAGGCCATTGCTTCATCTAGCTCAGATTTGTCAGGGCCAGTCCATCCAGGAGACCAACTGTGGCAGCTGCCTCAGGGCCCAATCCTAACCAGTTTTCCAGTGCTGATCTAGCCATGCCAATGGTGTGTGCACTACATCCTGTGGTGGGGAGGCCGTCACAGAGGCCTCTTCAAGGTATGGGAACATTTGTTCCCTTACCTTAGGGCGGCATTGCAGCTGTACTGGCGCTAGAAAGTTGGATAGGATTGGGCCCCCAGGCAGCAGATTAACAGGGGCCACCCACCTCAGCCTGTCCACTTGCCACCACTGGTCCTCTTTCTTCTCCTGCTGCCTGTATTGGAAAAGAAAGAGGGATAGGGAGAAGTAGTAGGAGGCACATAACCAATTTTTTTGGGGGGGGGGCGCATTAGGCTTATTGTCCCACAGTCTAGAGTCAGCCATGAGTATTGCTTATTATGAGTATTGACTAAGGATGGCTTTCTCAAGCAGAGGACCTTCCTTTGTCAGTCTACATGGGAGTTGTTTAACTGGAGATACCAGGGATTGAGCTGTACACATACCTGTACAAATCCATGTGTTCCACGATGGAGCAAAAGCCTTCTTCAAGGACCCCTCTCTGTAAACAGTGCTGACAGGTCACAGCAGGATATTATACTTTCAACTAATTTTTTCTGAAGACTAAAATTCAAGAAATGTGGCAATAAAGTCACACAGAAAGCAGAGTAATTTAATTGCCAGACAGGCTTCTGAAAGCTCCATAAATCAAACAGCTTTTGCACCTCCCATACATATTAAAGACTCAAGCAAATCTCCCTCTAGGTCAATTGTCCCAGTTGCCCCTAGGCTAGATCCCACCCTTACTTACCCCATGAGTAAGTTGGCAGAGAACCAGGTTTACTTAGAGCCACGAGTGACAGCAGTGGAATTCTCGGCATTCTTACTCAGTGTATATGCCAATAGAAATTCTTTGCTCTGACTTCTGAGGTACTATTTAAAATGACTATTTTGGTCAGCAAACTGTAGGCGTTGGGTAATGAATAACAAATGGCATCCACTGGGAACGACAGAAGTAATGCATTGTTTGTACTTTTTGTCACTTAAATTGGCAGTACAAAACTTGACAAGTTTTTCCCAAAGCACAAGACCCTAACAGAATAGATACACACGCCAGTTAACATTCAATCTCTGGTCCTCCAACAGGGTAGCCCACTGCTCTCCCTCTTCTCCATTTCTGTTTTGTCCCCCTCTCCCTTTTCTAATCCAGGGATTGGGAGGAAGAGGATTGGTGGAAGTGGTGACCAGGTAGCCAGAGGTGGGTGCCCCCCGCCAACCTGCCATCTGAGACAGCCGCTTCAGTTGGTTTCATGGATGGGCCAGCCTTGGGCCCAGATATTGGTTCAAGCAAACCAAAACACATGACACTACCTGAAGTAGCCAAAAGCATTTAAATAATTGAACTTCATGCAAAAGTGTCTTGTTAAACTATAACAAGAATGCTGCATTCTGATACTGATGCCAATAAATTAAAAAGTGATCTTTGATCAGGCTTGTGGTTAAAAAATAAACCGTATTGTTCACATTTTCCAAATTCTTTTATAACAAAAAATACGCTTACAATTTAAATTCACAGAATACGTGTCTTTGCATACAACTTCTACCTGGGTTCCTTCAAGTCTCATCCTTTCATTATCACATAGGTTTCCATCAGTTATTTCTTACGGATGTCAGGAAACTTTAAGTGACTTCAGTAATGTAATTTTAAAGTATAATTTTCTATAAGCAGTACTCAAAATACCACTCAAAATAAACAGTGAATAAAATCTATCTAGTTTGATTGATGGAGAGGCTGCCATTTCTGAGCCTAGTTTTATTAATCTTAAATGGCGGCTTAACTAATATGAAGACTTACAAGATATCTATAATTTAGGCAATGGAAAAGAGCCAGTGATTAGAGCTAATTGGTCGAATTGTACACTGACTCAAGGTTAGTTTAATATGCTTCCTGTTCTTCCTGATCAGTCTGAAGCATGTTTCTGAAAAGGCAAATGCATTCACAGAACATGTCATTAGTTATTTGTATGGAAATCTGGGTGGGGAAGTGAATGATTTTCTTGATAAGCATGGGCACATCTCTGTCGTTCTAGTACAAAAGTACTTTTGGAAAAAAATTAATGAACAAAGCATAACACTCAAAACACAAACCACAATGCTCCATGTGTTTAACACTCATTTTGTGTAAAGTCCTTTACATTTATTTTGACCCTTTCCTAGCCTTTGGAAAGGTGTTTCAGTGGTTCACCATTTCAAAATGTTAAACGGTGTCCCGGACAGTGGTGTAGCAAGCAGGGGGCGATGGGGCAGTCTGCCCTGGGTACCCAGCCAGAATGAGGTGCTGCTGAGACCTATCTAAGATGGCAGCAGTAGGAGAAACAGCAGCACTGTTATAGCATTACCAACCAGCACCTCCTCCTTGTGTTTTGGGGGCTTTGCAATCTGGCTGCCGCCCCCTTCCTCCTCCTTTGGAGGCTCAACGAGAGCCTCCAAAGGAAAAGAAATGCGGGTGACAGCCAGATCACAAAACACTGCTGCCTTCTCCTCTTCCTGTTTCAGTGGCTACTTCCTCCTCCTGTTTCAGAAACAAGACACGAGAGCCTCCGAAGCAGAAGAACGGGGGGGGGGGGGATGCCAGATCATGAAGCCACTTCCGCTTCCACCACTTTCTCCTGGAGAAAGTTTCCACCTTGGGTGCCGTTGCCTCTAGGAACACCTCTGGTCTTGAACATGCACCCCATGCCCATTGCTGAAGCACCTTTTAGAGCTGGCACCGACTGCTTTAAGGCAGTCAGCACCAGTGGAACACACTTTCCGGTGCTGCCTGGTCCAAGTAGGTTTAGGCCTTTAGTTAAGGTAGAACTACGTATATACAGTAGAACCTCCAAAGTTGACCACCTCTCTATATTGACCACCTCCTTAAGTTGAACTAATTTTCACAGTATGAACAGACACTGCATATACACTATGGGAGACCAACCTCTCTATATTGACCACCTCCATAAGTTGTATCTTGACCACTTCGACCATTGCACAAAGTATTAATTTACCCTCTGTAAGTTGCCCACTGAATACTGTGGGCCTGTGTTTTGTCTGGTTTGTCCCATCTTGGAAAAGCAAGAAGCCATGCGACAATCCCTCCCCTACGCCCACTAGCGTGTGTGCAAAAGGGTTTTTATAGGTGGGCGCACTGCACATAGCCACAGACCTGCGCTGGCTGCCAATTGTACCAGGACATGTACCAAGTTGTGAGGGACACGAGGTTGCTTGTGCATAGTGAAGCCACTATCCTTTCACTTTGGTTCCCATCACCAGTGCATTACTTTACACTTATATGGAAACACAACTATTTTGCTGCCTATTCTCCTGGTTTGGAGAGATCCTTCTGGAGCTCTTCACAATCCCTTCTGGTCTTCACCACTCAGAAGAGTTTAGTGTCATCTACAAACTTGTCCACTTCCCTGCTTATCCCTGTTTCTAGGTCATTTTATGAAGATGTTGAAAAGCACCAGTCCCAGGACAGATCCTTGAGGCACTCCACTTTCCACCTCTCCACTTTTTTTGTCAGTTGCCCATTGACACCCACTCTCTGTTTCCTGGTCCTC
The DNA here is from genome assembly GCF_035046505.1 of Tiliqua scincoides. Classification (NCBI taxonomy): domain Eukaryota; kingdom Metazoa; phylum Chordata; class Lepidosauria; order Squamata; family Scincidae; genus Tiliqua; species Tiliqua scincoides. The sequence continues at coordinate 64,312,317 of NC_089827.1, forward strand.
AACCAGTTCCCAATCCATGAGAGGACCTGTCCTTTTATTCCCTGACTGTGGAGTTTTCTCAACAGCTTTTAGTGAGGGACCGTATCAAACACCTTCTGGCATTTAGTGAATCTGAGGAGACCCAGTGGAGGCCAGGCAGCCTAAGTAAAAAAGTGTTTTTGTGTTTTTTTAAGCTGTTGGGGCTATGGAACATGCTAAATGCTATGGGCTAGCAAGGGATAGCATTGCTCTGCCTGTCTGCTATGAAACCAAGAATTTTTTTTTAACTTACAATTTTTTTTAAGCTTATGAATTTTCAGGGGTTTTTTTAATATACTGATTGTGGGCTGTTTATTCTTTGTCTCTTGATATAGATATAGATGAAATAAATAGTAAGCATCACAAGAGGATCAATTCTCATTGATATTTGCAATAAAACTTTTTTAAAATCCAATCTAAATAATAACTTGGCCTTGCGTTCGTTGTCCTGGGAGTTAAACATGATAATATTTAAATGCCTTTTTCCCCCGTATGTTGACCACCTCCCTATGTTGACCAATTTCCTCCAGTCCCTTGGGTGGTCAACTTAAAGAGGTTCTACTGTATTATAAGCAAAATATGAGCAGCCCTAACCCTCATCATAGTATTGATTCAGAGGTCAAGGATGTTTGCAAGGGAAAATTGGGGAGATCTGCCTGATCTGCTAATCTGCTACTAATGCCTTATTCCACCCTCTGGTGATTCAAAAATATTTTCCCCATGCTGGACTTCAACACTGAAAATAAGACATACTGGGGTTAAAATGGTTGCGGGGTGGAGCTGCAGAGGAGAAAAGATGGACTACAATGGATTAAGTAACTCCCCTTCCTTTCCAGTTCTCTTCAGAAAGCCCTCATCAATTACACAATATACATATAACATATTAATTAGAACTATTCTATAGTTCTATTAAAACTGTTCCATTAAAAGTTTTGTTAGTGGGAAATTCTATTAATAATGGGAAGTTCACACACACACACAGAGAGAGAGAGAGAGAGAGAGAGAGAGAGAGAGAGAGAGAGAGAGAGAGTTCTTTGAATGAGACAGAGCACAGACAGGCAGAAAATATCTTCATCATGCAGTGAAAATCTTATGACGTGAATGTTTAAATGAATGTTCAAATGTTTAATAAATTTCACCATGACTGTTCTCAGCACATACATCTTTGGCAGGGGAGGGGATACATTAGGAACACTGCTATTGTCTGTAAAACGTTTTTCCAATTACTCCAAATATCAGTAACAGTACAAGTGCTAGATCTGTGGTTCTCAAACTTTCCAGGAGTCTGAGAAGCACTGGTTAGTCTTGACAGGGGCAGGGACTGGGATGGGGGGGATATCCTGACAGCACCGCAGCAATCACAGAGGGTCCTGGAGGCTCGCAGCCCCCTCCACAAGCCTACCCTCCACAGTGGGCTCTGATTTGCAGTCAGAGCCCACTCCTGGTTTCGGAAACTCTGCACTCTGGAGCTCCAACCGCAAACCGGAAGTGGGCTCTGACTGGAAGCTGGAGCCCACTGCAGCGGAGGGGAGGCTTGGGAAGGGGGCTGCGAGCCTCCAGGACCCTCAAAGGGGACTGCACAGTCCCTCCAGCTATGCTGAAATACACCTGGGTGCCCAAAGTGCTGCGATTGTTGCGGTGCCGCCGGGACACCAATTTATGGGTCACTCTCCTTAAGGGGAAAGTGACACATTTTGGTTCCAACGGTGGGTCGCGACCCACCACTTTGAGAACCACTGTGCTAGATGTTTAGATGCTTCTTCTTTTCCTTGCACTGGAATGCTTTGGAGACACTTTTATTACCTTTTGCCAGATTAAAAGTTTCAAAAACATAATCACAGGGATGATAAACAATTATCATAGTCCTGTGCACATGAGCTGTGCCTCTGCCCTTTCATAACACTGTTTTCATCCATATGATTATAATCATTAACATTTGCTCTGACTTGTTTGCTTATCTCAATTTCTGTATAAGTAATGCCGTGAAGGTGATAGTTGCTGCATATTTCATTTTCAGTGCAAACTTGCATAACAGGAGAAAGCATTTTTTACTTCCTTGACTGCTATCATTTTCTCTGAAAACCCTGGCATGCATAGTATGTGCCCGCCTCTAGACAGGGACTTACTGCCAAAGAACTACGCATCTAATCTCTTCTTTCCTAGGTCCTGTTTATGACAATCCTAGCCATATACTGCTGACTGTCATATCCCCAAGAAGCCTGGTTCTATCATAGTAAACAAGTACTCCTAATGCTTCCATTTCAAAATAACATTAAGGAATGTGGCAATCATTCATAGATTCAGTTGCGTTTGTATTCAGTTTGGCAGTCAGACACCAAAGGCAACATTGCAAGCACAAATGCAAATGGCACCATGTGCAGCAGTGGCGTAGCTAAGGGGGTGCAGGTGGTAGCAGTTTCACCGGGCATCAGGCTTTAGGGGGGCAACAAGCTAAGCTTGACATTTAGTGGCCAAAATTGTGAAAATCTTGGTATGTATGAATAATACCATCAAGTTATATATCATTGGACAGGTAATTTAATGCAGAATGCAATGCAACAAACTGCATTGGAATAGCTGTATTCTATAAAAAGTTGTGGCCAACTAAGCAGAAAATGAAAACACAATTGCCTTATGGAACAAAAAGTGGGTTTTCTTATCTCAAAACTGACCGATGAGACTGATTGTTCTGAGAGCCAGTGACATATTATCATGTTATTGACATGTTGCAATGACATATTATCATGATACAGCATGAAACCAATAAGGTGTTAATACAAGTCACCTCTCATTTCCATGTATCATAATACAGCTATTGCTGCTAACTGGGTAAAAGGCACTTTTTCAAGTGGTGCCCATCTTATATTTAGCAAGGGGAGAATAACCATCCCTCTTCACCGCAGCACAGTGTCTCGAACCTATCAGAGGCACACTTTTTATTTATTTACTTAATTTGATTTTGTCTGGGTGGAGCTACAAATCTTTGATCCCAGGTAGCAGATAGATGCCTTAGCTATGCCACTGACTGGGGGGAGACAGCAGAGCAATTAGATGGCAAGCTGCTGGGAGGAGGAGGTAGTTTCCTCCCAATTTTTACTATTTCAAAAGCCTGGGCATGACGTCACTTCCGGTTATATCACTTCCGGGGCAACATTTTGAGCTTGGCACTGGGCTACATGATCATTAGCTACGCCAGTAGCTACGCCACTGTGCAGTCAAATTAGGCTGCAGCTTTTCAGTGCAGAAAATGTATGAAATTTCACATTTGTGATATTCCATCTTACTGTACCACTGTACCAATGGTGTTCCCAGGTGGAGAGGTGAACCAGAGGTGGGAACAGTGGCACTGATATAGTGCGCCTATATACTAGAGAGAGAGAGTGCCGTGTGCAGAGCCAGTACAAGCATGAGATCAGTTGAAAACTTCACCTCAAGTGGTGAATTGGGCCAGCAGCAAGCTGATGAGGTGCGTACAGTACCCTGTGCCTGCCTTTCACCTGCCGCAGCCAGGCACCTACCTGCTGGCAAGCCCCATTCTCTGCTTGTCCCCTAACACATGAGAGGAGGATGTCCATCCATCCTTCCAATTAGGGCAGCTTCATCCATCCATCCAGTTAGGGCATCCAGCTTTGCTTTCACTTCTTCTCTAGCAGACCATTGGTACTAGATGAAGCAGTGATGGAGCTGAGCATCCTCATCAGAGGAGGCACATGGTGATCAAGTAAGAGTGGTGGCAGCGGCTTACCTCAGACAATGACAAATAATTCAGACAATGACAATGTTCAGCTCTGCCACTGCCACCACTACATCTAGTGGCCAGCTGTGGCAATGGATGTTATTGTCATTGAAGGTAAGTTCTGCTGCCGCCAGCATCCCCACCTGATATTCTCTTCTCTGGCCACTGCTAAAAGAAGTAGTGGTAGATGTAGACTCTCATCATGGATGGTGTGTCAGGCATGCATGCACAAACCCACCCACCCTTCCCAGGGTGCACCATTAATGGTGTGCACTTGAAAGGGATATGCTGTGAGATTTGCCATGCACTTGGGGGCTGCGCATGCACACTAGTGCATGTGTGTATGTGTGCATGCTTGCAGGATTGAGGGATGAGTGAGAGAATTGGAGGGGCAGCAAAATGGGGGAGTGGGTTCAGGCAGTGGCTGCGCAGGAAGAAGAGCTGTGGTTGAGTGATGATCAGTGCCTATGGGAAGCGAACATAAAAACATAAGAAGAGCCCTGCTGGATCAGATCAAAGGCCCATCTAGTCCAGCTTCCTGTATCTCCCAGCGGCCCACCAGATACCTTAGGGAGCACACAAGACAACAAGAGACCTGCATCCTGGTGCCCTCCCTTGCATCTGGGATTTTGAGGTAGCCTACTTCTAAAATCAGATTGCACATACCCATTGTGACTTGTAACCTATGATGAACTTTTCCACCAGAAATCTGTCCAATCCCCTTTGAAAGGCATCCAGGCCAGATGCCATCACCACATCCTGTGGCAGGGTCTTCTACTGACTAATCACATGCTGGGTCAAGAAGTATTTTCTTTTGTCTGTCCTAACTCTCTGAACACTCAGTTTCAGCAGATGCCCCCCTGGTTCTGGTGCTGTGTGAGAGAAAAAAGAACATCCCTCTATCAACTCTCTTCATCCCCTACATAATTTTGTATGTCTCAGGGCCCAATCCTATCCAACTTTCCAGCTCTGGTACAGCCCGGAGGTAATGGAACAAATGTTCCCATACCTTGAGGAGACATATGTGATTGCCCCCCTCCCCACTGCAGGATGCAGCGCATGCCCCATTGCTACAGCTACACCGGCCCTGGAAAATTGGATAGAATTTGGGCCTCAATCATACCCTCCCCTTTCTAGACTGAAGAGCCCCAAGGGCATCTTTATTGTGCTTTGACCCCCGTCATATATGCGGTCCGTCGTTCAGCGCCCATACATCCTTTTAGAGGTGCGGCCACCCAGAGCAGACGCAATGCTCCAGGCTGGGCTGAGATGGAAGAAAGGACGCTGGAGAGGGCTGGAAAGGGAGAGGGGGAGGCCGGCCAGCCCAGGTGTGCTCAGTGCTGGGCCACCTGGCTGGAGGGGCGGAGAGGGGTGGGTCACCTGGGGACCCAGGAGGGCTCTGCAGGCTGAAGGGGGTGCGGGCCATCCTGCCAGCGTCTCAGCGCCCGCCTGTCAGGCCGAGGCCCCTTGCAGCGCTGTGGTAGCAGGGAGAAGGCCGCGGTTCCCAGGAGTGCTGCGAGGTGGGGCTGCTCCTCCCCCGCCCGCCGGGCTCTCCAGCCTCCTCCCCCCTCCCGCGGGGCTCCTCCCCGCCTCCGCCACGCCCCTCGCAGGGCTGTCAGCGCGGGGACGAGACACGCGCGCCGCGCACTGCACCTGGCCGGCCCCTGCAGGAGGAGGAGATGCCCGCAGCAGCAGCAGCAGCTCGGCTGGTTTCGGAGGCGCCCCGGGCAGCGCCGCCCCAGGGGATGGAGCCTCCCCGCCGCCCTTAGCGCAGCCCCATCCATGCCCTGCGCCCGGGCGCTCCACCATGGGGAGCCCCTCCCGGCCCCTGGCGCCGCTGCTGCTGGTGGGCTGCGCCGTCCTGGCTGCAGGTGGGTCCGGCGGAGGCGGGGGTGCGGGGGGGTCCTTGGCCTCGCTCCCCTTCTCCGGTGGGCAGCGAAGGGGGGAGTTTGGGTTCCTCCCCCTCCCCAGGCCTGCCCACACTTACCTGGGAGTAAGCCCCACTGGCTCTAATGGGACTAACTTCTGAGTAGACATGCATAGGATGGGGCTGTAAGGTTGCAGTCCTGTCCACACTTACCTGGGAGTAAGCCCCACTGACTAAGGGAACTTACTTCTGAGTAGACATGCATAGGATGGGGCTGTAAGGTTGCAGTCCTGTCCACACTTACTTGGGAGTAAGCCCCACTGACTAAGGGAACTTACTTCTGAATAGACATGTATAGGATGGGGCTGTAAGGCAGCAATCCTATCCACGCTTTCGGGGAGTTGTCTCTAATGGGCTTACTTCTGAGTAGACATGCCTAAGCTTGGGCTCTAAAGGCTGCAATCCTATCTACACTTACTGGGGAGTAAGCCCCATTGGCTCTAATGGGACTTACTTCTGAGTAAACACGCATAGGATTGGGCTCAACGCTGCCGGGATGGTCCTGGCTGGTCCTGTGCGAGGAAGCCTGGCTGATCCAGCGCGGTGCCTCCTTCCTTCCCAAGGCAGCTCAGGAGCGCGCCTCCCTCTCCCTCACATGCCTCCCAGGCGCAGGAGATAATAACATTCGCTTTCCAAGCAGTTGCAGGCTCTCCATGCGGTGGGTGGGGAGGCAGGTGAGGCAGAGCCTCCCTACCGGAGCACTTCAAAAAGCAGCGCCACCCTACAGGCACTTGCAACCCATGTGGGTTGCGTCTGCGTTGTTTTCCAAGGACTCCCGTAGGGAGGCTCTGCCTCAACTGCCTCCCCACCCAGCACAAGTCCCTGCTCAACCTGGACTTCAGGAGAAAGTGGTCTAAAAAGTCAAGGGCAGCACAAGGGAGACAAAGACACACATCCAAATGGTGCAGGGAGGGATGAAGAGGCAGCAGCTGCAGCTGCCTCCTTGTCCCATTTGGAGCTAAGCAGGCACCCCACCAAAACCCTTTCTGCATGTGACTCAATACCCAATGCTATGCATGTCTACTCAGAAGTAAGTTCCATTATAACTGGTGGGGCTTACTCCCATGGAAGTGTTGATTGGATTGTGCTCTCAAAGCGAAGAATCTCTGGAGAAAAGGGAAATTTAAAAGCATCAAACTTCAGGGTGACCTGTAAGGTCCTTGACCATGCACTATTTCCCACCTTGAGGGATATTCTTTTCCCTCTCACACAACACCAGAATCAGGAGTCGTCCACTAAAATTGGGAGAGTTAGGACAGACTAAAGGAAATATTTCTTGACCCTGTGTGTAATTGGTCTGTGGAACTCCTTGCCACAGGATGTGGTGATGGTGTCTGGCCTAGAAGCCTTTAAAAGGGGACTAGACAAATTTCTGTAGGAAAAGTCCATCACAGTTTACAAGCCGTGATGGGTATGTGCAACCTCCTGGTTTTTGGAAGTAGGTTACCTTAGAATGCCAGATGCAAGGGAGGGCACCAGGACGCAGGTCTCTTGTTGTCTTGTGTGCTCCCTGGGGCATCTGGTGGACCACTGTGAGATACAGGAAGCTGGACTAGATGGGCCTTTGATCTGCTCCAGCAGGGCTATTCTTATGTCCTTCCCCACTGGCAAAATGGTGAACTCTGGCTATTCACCTTATACAGGACCTTATTGGCGCAATCTCATGTCACCCAAGTTATGAGTGGGGTGGTATGAGCACCACCTACTTGCTGATATCTTTGTGAAACTATTACTCAGACTGAAATCCTATGTACACTTAGATGGGATTGTAAGGGCGCAATCCTATCCAACTTTCCAGCAGCCCTGAGGTAACAACCCCTTACCTTAAGGAGGCCTTCCTGTCTGCTTCCCCACCACAGGATGCAGCACACACCTTGTTGGCACAACTGCATTGGCACTGGAAAGTTGGATAGGATTGAGCCCTAAGTCCCACTGAAGGACTTACTTCTAAGTCCTTCTCAGTAGGACTTCTGAGTATTGCACTGTCTGTTTAGTATAATCAGCTGCCCAAGGTAAGCATCTACTGTACAGTAAACTTTCAATGGGTATGGGCTTACTGGCAGTTTTAAAAAGAACTAAATAAAGAACTAAAGAACTGTCTTAAAAATGTAGAGACGGGGCAATTTACCGACTGCAAGCAGTCTGAGCAGGCAGACTCTTAATTATTCCGCAGAAGGAAGCTGCTTGTGGCCAGTTCACAGTCTGTGTTACCTTGAGGTGGAATGTTTGCAACTCTTGCAAATGATTTCTGTGAATGGGTCAGAGAAATCTGATCTTCTGTCTTGTGAATCAGAACACAATATCGACAGACACCTTGTGATGTACCTCTGTTCCTTTCACATGCAGGGAGTTTGCCCTTAAAAATTGGGTGAATCTTAGAAGTTTGGGGAATTAAACAACTATAACAAGCAATTTCCATGCAGTCACATTTTTTTGAACTGTTCCCCCCCCCCCCTTCTGTGAGAACTAGACAGCACAAGGAGCAGATAACATGCGTAGAGAAGAATTATGTCCTGGCATGGAGTGAAGTAATTTCCACCTGCATTTCATAAATTATCATGTTATCAGTCTTGCTCAGAGGGAAAATTAGACACCTACATTATTTTTGAATTGACTGCTAGTATTGTTTATGCAAAGGAAAAGAGTTGCTAGAACTGTAATGAGTGAGTTTGACACCTGGGCTGGACTGACCCTTACAATCCCTAATCCTGTAGTGTCTCCATCATAGTCCTTCAAAAGATAGTAGAAAAAGAAAATATTCCCTAGTGTAAATTGACCTAAAGCAAAGAATAGATGAGATCTGAGCTAGCAAGATAACATTTATTTATACTGTCATGGTGACTTGTTAGCCTCTAGGTAGCCTAGTGTGCAACAGCACTATCCATTCAGCTGTATTACCCATTAGCAGTGCAATCCTATGCATGTCTCCTCCAAAGTAAGTCCCATTATACTCAATGCGGCTTACTCCCAGGAAAGTGTGTATAGGATTGCAGCCTCAATCATTCAGTTTTAGCGATTGTCAGTGCAATGTGAGGCTAATACTGGTGAAAGGATAGGGATGATAATTGTACTGTGTATTGGTGAGTAGAATTTTCGTTGTCTGGTAAAACAACTTAATTAATACTAGTAAGTGAGGGGAAAAGGAGTCTCATCACTGAGACATTTTAAAACACTTTGGTGGTGTTTAGATATGTCTGCCTAGTTTTTATTTTTTTAAAACCCTGTTAATAGAAACAGTGAAATTGTATAGTGTGACCTTCGTGTACTTTCAGTGACTAACTTTTTTCCTTTTAAAACAAATATAATTATTAGTTTTTAATATAAATGTCATACAGGCAATTTGTAAAATGATTAATGAAATATTGCAAAGGCAGTCATATTTTGGCTGCAAACTGCTTCTACAGGAAGCATATGATTTACCCTGAGTGTTTTACAGGTGAGTCATGCTGTACCTTGTGCGCTCTTGCCCATTCCTACAAATTTCTGTTCAGTGGCATGCATACAAGCTAGAAGCTAGTGTGCAGTTAACCATAAATATTAAGGGAGGGGGGAAGAGCACCTCTCCAAGAACAGAAAATGCCTTTTGTGTTTGCTGATCCTGTGGTTGACAGTGTAAAAAATACTTATTTTCCAAGCTTTGTGGCATTCTTATAGTAGATAATATAGTGCTAGAAAAAAAGCCATATCGTATAAATGGGAGCTGTCTACTCTGTTTTCCCCATTTGTATTTCTTTCTAAAAACAACTTTGCACTGTCAGTTTGCATCGCTGAGCAGATGGAGACTATCCCTATTGAAGTGCATTTACCTGGGAATGCATGAAAGTGAAACCTACCACTAGCTAAGAAGAGAGATAGAAAAGCCTAATCTAACATAAAGTCCACTGAAGTAAGTGAGAAAACACTACAAGATCAAAATAAGAAAAACACTAAACTGTCCTGATTCTGTAAGAAGATGATTCTGTATCTTTTGGGAGATTTCAGTATCTTAAAAGTAGAGTTCAAGATCAACCACTCATTTTCCAGCTTTGATTTGCTACCCTAATTAAATGAGTTCTTTGCATCTGTCTTCACAGCAGAAGACCTCGGGCAAATACCACTGCCCGAACAGCCGCTCCTGACCAAGGAATTAACTCAGACAGAGGTTGAAAGACAAGATGTTTCAGACCTCATTGATAAATTAAAGATCAATAAGTCACCGGGCCCTGATGGCATCCACCCAAGAGTTATTAAGGAATTGAAGAATGAAGTTGCTGATCTCTTGACTAAAATATGCAACTTGTCCCTCAAAACGGCCACAGTGCCAGAGGATTAGAGGATAGCAAATGTCATGCCTATCTTTAAAAAGGGAAAGACGGGGGACCCGGGAAACTATAGGCTGGTCAGCCTAACATCTATACTGGGTAAGATGGTGGAATGCCTCATCAAAGATAGAATCTTAGAGCATTCATGCTCACGAGATTTAATATCTTCCCCATAGCTGTTCACTCTGGTAGATTCTCCAATATCCTGTGCGATTGTAGATTATGTCCTTTCTGTACCCTAGAACCGGGCACAGTGGGCCATATATTACTCTGTTGCCCGGTCCACCAATCTCTTCAAGATACTCACTTGAAACCTTTGCTGTCCTCCTTCTCTGGTACTTTTTCCCATCTCTTATTGTTCCGCCTGAGTGATAACTTGGTGGCCACTACTAATGCAGTAGCAGAATTTCTTTCCGCGGTTCTTAAGCTAAAACCCCATCCTGATTCTATATCCCCCTTTTGTTTCCCTCTCTTCCTCCCTCTCCAGTCCCCTCTTGCGATTTTCTCCCTCAGCAATACAGCCAATTATCTACTAATTTTCAATTATTGTTTTAATGCCAATAAAGGTCTATGGTATGGTATGGTATGGATAGAATCTCAAAACACATAGACGAACAAGCCTTACTGAGGGAGAATCAGCATGAGTGGGTGTCAGTGGGCAATTTTCACAATGGAGAGAGGTGAAAAGCGGTGTGCCCCAAGGATCTGTCCTGGGATCCTTTTCAACCTCTTCATAAATGACCTTGAGACAGGGATGAGCAGTGAGGTGGCTAAGTTTGCAGATGACAGCAAACTTTTCCAAGTGGTGAAGACCAGAAGTGATTGTGAGGAGCTCCAGAAGGATCTCTCCAGACTGGCAGAATGGGCAGCAAAATGGCAGATGCATTTCAATGTAAAAAAGTGTAAAGTAATGCACATTGGGGCAAAAAATCAAAACTTTATATATAGGCTAATGGGTTCTGAGCTGTCTGTGACAGATCAGGAGAGAGATCTTGGGGTGGTGGTGGTGGACAGGTCGATGAAAGTGTCGACCCAATGTGTGGCGACAGTGAAGAAGGCCAATTCTATGCTTGGGATCATTAGAAAAGGTATTGAGAACAAAACGGCTAATATTATAATGCCGTTGTACAAATCTATGGTAAGGCTACACCTGGAGTATTGTGTCCAGTTCTGGTCGCCGCATCTCAAAAAGGACATAGTGGAAATGGAAAAGGTGCAAAAGAGAGCGACTAAGATGATTATGGGGCTGGGGCACCTTCCTTATGAGGGAAGGCTACGGCGTTTGGACCTCTTCAGCCTAGAAAAGAGATACCTGAGGGGGGACATGATTGAGACATACAAAATTATGCATGGGAAGGATAAAGTGGATAGAGAGATGCTCTTTACGCTCTCACATAACACCAGAACCAGGGGACATCAACTAAAATTGAGTGTTGGGAGGGTTAGGATAGACAAAAGAAAATATTTATTTACTCAGTGTGTGGTTGGTCTGTGGAACTCCTTGCCACAGGATGTGGTGACAGCATCTGGCCTGGACGCCTTTAAAAGGGGATTGGACAAGTTTCTGGAGGAAAAATCCATTACGGGTTACAAGCCATAATGTGTATGTGCAACCTCCTGATTTTAGAAATGGGCTATGTCAGAATGCCATATGCAAGGGAGGGCACCAGGATGAGGTCTCTTGTTATCTGGTGCGCTCCCTGGGGCATTTGGTGGGCCGCTGTGAGATACAGGAAGCTGGACTAGATGGGCCTATGACCTGATCCAGTGGGGCTGTTCTTATGTTCTTATGCGTTTTTAAGAAGGCAGTTTTTTCCTTCCTTAGATTTTTGTTTTAAAAGTATTCCGTGAAACATCATGGAGAAAGCTACTGAGGTAAATATTCAGCTGTTTATTTAGCAGTTAGCTTGACTACTTGGCATAATGCAAGTGAAGAATCTCAGATTGCCACCAGCATGTAAATTAAGCCAATCCACAGCAAGCCTTGCTGATAAGACATGTGATACTAACACTGACTTCCTTATGTCTCAGGAGGGTTGTGCAGATTAGTAAATGTTTGTATAGCACTTTGAAAGGGCTGAACACTATGTGACTTTTACAGTTGTATTTATTTACTTTTGGTGACATAATATGATAATGTTATACTGATACAATACTGGCCTACACAACACAGCCCGCTCCTAGGCTGCCCTACTGCCCTACAGTCCCAGTGCCAGTGGTGGATGTTGCAAACGTGCCATACATTTGCTACAACTGGAGAGGAAGCAGTGCCAGTGGGGAGGTCTACACCACTCCACAGATTGACCCCCGGCTGCTGGTGGCAAGAGAGTGTGCGGAGGGAGGGATCAGCTTGGGAGGGGGGTGGGACCAACTGAGGCCTCCTCCGCTGACTCCTATTCCCTGTGTTGGGCTCAAAAGCCCCACATGGTTCTTTAGAATCTGTGCCAGCTATTTATTTATTTATTTATTTATTTATTTATTTATTTATTTATTTATTTATACCCTGCCTTTCTAACCCACAAAGGGCACTCAAGGTGGCGTACAAATAAAACAATACTAAAAACATTGATATATATTATAAACCATTTAAAACAAGAAAACACAATGTTTAGCTATTGGAGCTTGATACTTTAAGGCTGAATACCACTATCCCACACCAGACTATTTAAATGTGAAAAGATTTAAAATTAGGTTATTTCCCACCATTATGTAGCATCACGAATGCGGTTACAGTCACTTTTCTTTAGATAAGTGTTTTTAATTTTCATATTTCAGTTTACACTCTCACATAACACCAGAACCAGGGGACATCCACTAAAATTGAGTGTTGGGAGGGTTAGGACAGACAAAAGAAAATATTTCTTTACTCAGCGTGTGGTTGGTCTGCGAAACTCCTTGCCACAGGATGTGGTGATGGCGACTGGCCTGGATGCCTTTAAAAGGGGATTGGACAAGTTTTTGGAGGAAAAATCCATTACGGGGTACAAGCCATGATGTGCATGTACAACCTCCTGATTTTAGAAATGGGCTATGTCAGAATGCCAATGCAAGGGAGGGCACCAGGATGAGGTCTCTTGTTGGATCTGGATCTGGTGATGAGGATGAGGATCTGGTGCGCTCCCTGGGGCATTTGGTGGGCCGCTGTGAGATACAGGAAGCTGGACTAGATGGGCCTATGGCCTGATCCATGTTCTTATATCAGCCATATAAAATATTCCATGAGCCTGGTTACTAGGACATATGTCCATCTTTCATATAACAGGATTTTTGAAAAGCGTTCTCTTTCCAGGCATTCTTAGCTTATTTTTTAAACTCACATCCTATACTTTTGGGCACAGCATCCTGAACAGTGCATTTCAATCGAGAGGCAACCTGACATAAGGAGACCATCTCATTATTGTAACCATCCCACTGCCATCATTTTCTTTTCTGTGGTAAACAATAAGGGCTGCTGTTGAATACTGCAAAAAGAATGTCTAAAGCTCAGTTCTGCTTCATCAGTTCTGTGTACCTACAGAGTAACACTAGTGCATGAGGCCAACTTATACAATAAAGGGCCCAATCATATCCAGCTTTCCAGTGCTGATAGAGCTGTGCCAATGGGGCATGCACTGCATCCTGCAATGGGGGGGGGGCAGTCAGGGAGACCTCCTCAAGGAATTGTTTGCTCCCTTACCCACAGGGCTGCATTGCAGCTGTATTGGCACTGGAAAGTTGGATAGGATTGGGCCCAAAAGCCTTAAGGTGTATACAGTGGCATATACATTAAAAATAATGTATTCCGTTAAAAATTACAGAAAATAATGTGCATTTAAGTTTGCACCAGCCATGAACTCCTAAATATATATTCTTTATATATTTGATGTAATTCAAGTTGAAATTCAATTTTTCCTTATTTTCAAAGTCAGAATTTATATTATGGATTTTGTACAGTAAGTGGATAATAATGTACGCTAACTCAGTTTTAATTTTTCTTACTTAGGGGTGAACACGGATGGGTCTCATTGTGAGAAAGCATGTAATCCTCGAATGGGGAACCTCGGGTATGGACGTAAGTTGTGGACAGATACAACATGTGGGGGCAACTCCACAGAATTTTACTGTTCCTACAGTGAGAATGAAAACCTCATCTGCAGGTCACCCAAGTGTAGCAAATGTAATGCAATGCATTCCCACCTGGCTCACCTGCCCTCTGCCATGATTGACTCTTCGTTCCGATTGCCACACACGTGGTGGCAGTCAGCAGAAGGGGTGAACAGGGAGAAGATCCAACTGAACTTCGAAGCGGAGTTTTATTTCACTCACTTGATCATGGTGTTCAAGTCACCAAGACCTGTAGCCATGGTCTTGGAGCGATCTCAGGATTTTGGGAAAACATGGAAGCCTTACAAATACTTTTCCACTAACTGCTCAGCAACTTTTGGGCTGGATGATGATATATCCAAGAAAGGGGCAATTTGCACTTCTAGATACTCCAGTCATTTCCCCTGCACTGGAGGAGAGGTGAGTTAGAAAGCGCATACAAATATCTAAAAGGATGGTTCAGATCTATCTTGGCACTTGACTTTTCTTTTTTCACAATAACTGTAATGCTTTCTTCCTAAGTTTTAAGAAACATGTTTAAAGTAAGATCAGGTGCAACCGTTTTTATGTTTCTATAGTTTACCGTATTTTTCGCTCCATAAGACGCACCTGACCATAAGACGCACCTATTTTTTAGAGGAGGAAAACAGGAAAAAAAATATTCTGAACCAAATAGTGTAATAAAATATTTAATAAACTATAACAGAATAACATTTGTACCATCCCCCCCTTCTTAGGGTGAATGGGATCATAAACTGGCATGAAGATCCCTCCCTTTATTAGGGTGAATGGGATCATAAACTGGCATGAAGATCCCCCCTTCATTAAGGTCCCCAGCGTGCACTCTTTTTTGCAGTATTCGCTCCATAAGATGCACACACTTTTCCCCCCACTTTTGGGGAGGGGGGAAAAGTGCGTCTTATGGAGCAAAAAATACAGTAATTATTGTGTTTTCCTATATTTTGTTGTGTCCCTTGTCATAATTCAAAGAAAATGAATGGGTAAAGTTTCATTAACATGTTACATTTCAGGGTACAACACTTCTTTGTTTGGAATTCTTGGAGGCAATATTCCTGTTTGTTCTCAGTTTAAGTCTAGCTACTCAAGAAGGCATGGTTAGCTGTGCATTTTATTACAGGTCTTTGCTAAGGATACGCATTTGCCTTTTCTGAGGTTTCCCATTATATGAGGAGAATAATATAGATAAAGAGACTGTGTTGCCTGCTAAGATGTCATTGTTAGGTCAGGTCAGGTATGGTATGTGGGAGACAGGTGTGACGTTCTACTTACCACATCCATGATACCACAAGCTTTGCCTTGTCACTTCTGCTTATACTATTTTCCATTGTCAGAATGGTGGTATAAGTGCCTTTCTTGCAGCAGATAGAGGCAGCCATGCTGAGATCAGCAATCTGATTCAGCAACCACTAATCCATGCTGCCAGTCTGTCAGTGCTATGCCACTACTGCTATGTTGCCACAGTGTGGCAACTGTGGACTCTTTCAGTACAACGGACTTAGGAGCAATCCTGTCCTGCCCAGTGAGTATAAATCAGGGATAGAATCATTCCACGAACTTCTGCAAGAAATGTCGCCTTCAAACATGTCAACATTATTTCAAGTTTTCAACAAGTGTTGGATGTAGGGACTGAGAAATTAGGCAGATGGCATATTAAGGTTCACTGCATTTTAACACTACTTATATTTATTTGCAAAGTAATACCAGAAACTTTGTGGTGACCAGATGGCAGGACTGCAGGGCTTAGAAACATCCCATTTAATTTATTACAGCATGCTATACTCAAGCAATTACTCCTTACTGCCAATAGCAACATGCATCTCACATTAAGCAACACCAGAGGTTAGTGAGCTGTTTTGAATTATGGAGGCCTTACTCCTACTCACAGTAATACCTAATGTCAGACATCTGGAAACAGTCATTTTGGTTGAAACAGCAGTTTGAAATGCTCAGTTATCAAAGAGTATGGTCTTATGTACTAGTTACTATATTGTATTCTGTACTTCATTTAGGTCAGGATTGGCAGTAAAAAGCATTCAGCTATGGTAGCAGTAGGAACAACAATATCGTTTCATTGCATTGCATATTACTGTATTAACTGCTCACTGTTTTCTAAAAGTTTAATTTAAAAAAGTTTTCTACAGATTGAACATTGCTTTTAAAAAGACTCATTTCCTGCTTCTCCAGATGACTTTTGTGCATTTCGCTGTCTGTATTGCTACTTCGCTATATATTGATCATTGCATCCTGATAGCAATTAGGTTGTTTGGATACCAGCTTGTCAAGAACCATGCTTAATCTAATTTATGTCTTGTTAATTTCACTCCCTCCAGCAATTTCTCTTTAACAACTTTGGTTCCAGGCAACCAGCTTGTATGTGGCAGTTGTGACAAATGTAACTATTACACTGTTGTGATTGTAATTATTTCTGGAGGACTTCTTAGTGCAAAGAGTATTTGATTTACATCCCAATCCTAACTAGCACTGGCACAGCCAGGCCTCATGGGTTGTGCTGTATCCAGCTCTAGTTGGCAGCCAGCGGGAGGTCTCCTGCTCAGCTCTCTGCCAGGTATTTAGCAGGCAGAAGTCCAAGCAGCCCAGTGTAAGGCTGCCCGGTCTGGAAAGAGGTTAGGATACACTGGAGGCCTCAGCCGATCCTGCCCCCTCCTGGCCCAATCCATCCCTGTTTTGTCCTGGAATACCCCCTCCCCACCTTTTGACCACCCACCTGCCAACCTGTTCGAAGCCCTGCGCTGCTTGTATTTATCTCTGCCAGCAGCTGGGCCTTTGGATACAGTGCAGCAGGGCAACACAGACCTCTCCACCGGCACTGCTTGCTCGCATGGTGTCAAGAATGTGCTTTACAGCATGTTTGCGATACCTTAGGCTGGTGCGGCGGCTGCTGTGTTGACCAAAGGCACAGATAGGATTGCATTCTCAATCTGATGCCATTTATGTTCTCCTTTAAGAAACTAACAGCCCGATCCTATGGCACCTCTATGACAGCAGATCTTGCATTCCTGTATCATAAAGGCTGCCATGGCCCCATAAATGCTGTAGCTTATATGCATAAGAGCTGCTGATGCAAATGGCCAGCAACTCTATGTGCCCACCACTCATGGAACTGGCCCACACCAGAGCAGGTAAGGAAGTGGCAAGGAAAGGTCATGTTTGGTTTGGGAGGTTTGGGATGGGGAGGGATGGATCTCAGCGACAGCAGCATGTGCCAGAATCCTATTGCCATTTTTCCAGCCACACCTGCCACCTTCCTCTCCTCAGACTTATTTCAAGAAAATTATTCGAACTTCTATTATTGAGAAATAAAAAATAAAAATTAGAAAATTGGTGCCAGATCCTCCATGGGAGTTCACAATTCTTTTACCTTGCCTGCTTTGTAATTCTACTGTCTTGCGCTTTGATCATAAGCATTTTACTTAGAAATTCAAGTCTTATTGATTTAAGTGAAACTACATTCCATGGATGTTTGTTTAGAGTTCCAGTTTTATCTTACTAAGTATAAAGTTACACAGATTTTTTTTTTTTAAAGAGTAAGATACACTTCTAAATAAAAGTAAAGGGCTTGATTACTTGCCTGTGGGCAATGTCTAGTAGTCTGGGAGCAGAATATAGTAGCATGTTTGAAATAGAAATGTCATTTGATTAGGAGAAATATATGGAACAGACACTGGGATTGTGTCATCCTCTCTAGAATGCAGGTTGGATAATGTAAATTTGTGGTTTAATCCCCCCACTTTTGCTACTGTTAAATTGATCAAGCATTTGTTTGGTGAAGACTGTTCTGTGTTCTACAAAAATGAGGAGTCAAATGATCCTGTGACTGTTGTCGTCTGTTGAATTGATTGACTGATTGAGACCTGTGCAAAGCAATCCCAACTTCACATTAGGCTGCCACAAGTCCCTTGCGCCAGCCTAGGAGGGTTGCAAACGTGCCATAAAGCACGTTTGTGCCTCTTCAGGAGGAAGCTGCACTACGGAGGCTGCATCCAGCCTCCATGGCAGCTTCCCCCAGGTAAGTTGCATCGGCCAAGTTCAGCCAACACAGGGGTCTAGGGGAGCAGGCAGGGGGAGGGCGGGTGGTGGGCACTCCCAGGGGCTGGTGGGTGGGGAGCGGGAGGCAGGGCTGGGATCTGGCTGTTATGCCGGATCCCAACCCCCGTTCCCAAGCAGTGCGGAGTGGCTTCAAGCTGTTCCGCTCTCCTCGGACCTGCACCACCTCAAGAGGTGGTGCAAGTCCAAAGAGATCCATAGGGGCTGCAGTGGCTTGCCCAGAGGTAAGGGGAAGAGTTTCCCCTTCCCTTTGGCTGAGCCACTTTGGGCCCCTGTCCTGCACTGGATACAGCACAAGCCTCTTGGCCAGTCTGTTCCAGCACAAAATAGTATTGCATCCTCATTTGCATAAAACAAATTCCAGGAAATAGAGACAATGGACAATATAGAAGGCACACAATAAAAAACAAGCATGAGCAATATTAAAAAATAAAGTCAAAGAAGACAAGTAAAATAGCCTGTCTCAAAAGCCACTCAACATATAGGGGAGAAAAATTTATGCCTGGTCAACACAGAATATAAACATCTCATTACACCAGGGGTCTCCAAACCCCGTCCCGTGGCCAGCCTCTGATCCCCTGAGAGCCTCTGACCCAGTTGACCAAACACAACCAGAGTTCTGATTTTGGGGTGGGGAAATGGGGACCCATTTAAGTGTGTGCTTTATTTCTTGGGCTGTGTTGGTGCTTGGAGAAATCCTGGACATCTGAGCTCATTCATTCCATCTAAGATCTATCTCCAATGTATTTATATTTTAAATTTAATTTTTTTTCTGGCCTTCAACACTGTGTGAGATATTTGATGTGGCCCTTTGGCCAAAAGGTTTAGAGGCCCCTGCACTACACTAAGCAAGCAGGACTCATTTCTCCCATCCAGCAAATAATGAACAGTGTCAGTATCAGTTTTGTGAGAATGTTGCAGAAATGGGGTTAGAAATTAGTGACATAGATCAGTATAGTGAGGGCAGCAGGGTAGCATATGAGTCAAGGTTTCGATTGTGGCTAGATCACAAGAAAAGTCTGAGAGCTGTTATTGAATTTGGCGCTCAAAACATTCGTAGGCATGACATTGTTGAATTTAGCTTTGCACAGGTGTTGATAACATTTACCTGTATGGTTATATCTAAGGCATGGAAGGGCTCATGCACAGAGTTAAAGAATGAGAGGGTGTTTACGGTCTGAGGGAAATCACACATTAAGTGTAAGTGGCTTTTTTTCCAGTCAGGTTTGTAAAGAAAAACCTGGTCAGCAATACCCATTTGCATTACAAACACATCTCCTTTGTTTTCTCTTCAACATGAACAGTTATCAGATGTTGTCAAAAGTAGAGCCAGGCTAGCTCAAAAGAGATAGAAGCTTCATGAGTTAAAACAGTCTTAGCTATTACGCTACAACAGCTCTTTCCAGAGCTAGTATGGAGTCTGCCGCTCAGTGTTCACAGATTCTCTGGCACGTTTAGCTTTGTAGCAATCAGATCATAATCCTTTATTTTACTAACCACATTATAGACTCCCACTTAATTGAAAAGCAGTCCTTTCCAGACTATGGTGACTACATAAAACTTGTACGATGTTGCCGCATAGCTTAAAACCTCTAGAGAATAATGCTACATCCCAGTGAACAACTCAGGTGGGCAGAATTCAAGTCACCTCTGTGGGATTTCTGCCAAGTCATTGAGAATAATAGGTTTACTCTCGTGGAAATCGTCTTGGAATGTTTTATGGCCACAATAAATCTGGTACTTGGCTCAACATCTCATCACAAACACATTGCCTGGCAACTGGTCCAGTTCCTTGAAGAAGCATGCCATGCTTACTGACCTGCAAAGAAAAACTCCTGCAGTACCTTAATCTAGTTTTGGGAAGGCTTTTAGCCTGATCTTGCATAGGTTTGAAAGCTCTAATCCAGTAGTTCCCACTCGGACGTTGGAACCTTTGTGAATTGTTGTGGGGGGCAGAGTGGGAGCAGGGGGTGACCCCGAAGAGCGCCACAGCAATTGTGATGCTGCAGGGATCCAGGGACATTCCCCACATACTTGGGAGCATCCTGTAGCCTCCTGGGGTATGTGTGTGCGAAGGCTTTCAGCCCCCTCCACGACCCTCGTTGCGGCTCTGTTCTGCTCTCAGAGCTCACTTCCGGTTTGTGCAATCACAAACCACATGTGAGCTCTGAGGATGGTGGAGGTGGCTGCAAGCCTCTACAATCCCCCAGGAGGCTGCAGGATGCCCCCAGGTACTTGGGGATGTCCCCACAGCACCGCCATTGCTGCGATGCTGTTGTAAACCCATTTCTCGGTCACTCTCCTTAAGGGGGAATGGCCCAGTTTTCATTCCCAATACCCACACTTTCGGAGCCACTGCTCTAATCAATTTACGAATAGCCGAAACCGGCGGTTCTCAAACTGTGGGTCTGGGACCCACCGGTGGGTCATGATCCAATTTTTGGTGGTTCATGAAACTGACAGGACAGGACAGATTAGGCTATGTACATCAAGGGTTAGATAAACTACTACCTGCAGAGACCATGCAGTGCTGCCTGCCTCAGAATGGCCGAAAATACAATAAAAGCGACTTCTGGTTTTACGATAAGATCAGCAGTAACATTTATAAGGCAATTTAAAAAGGCATTATTGTAAAACCAGAAGTCACTTTTTTTGGGTATTTTTGGGCATTTTGAGGACTGTAGCGGCAGTAGTTAGTTGCATGCAGCCTCTGCAGGCCACAGGAAGCCCAGCTTCGATTGGGTTCGGAGGTTTTGGGGGATGAAAATTGCAGGCTTGAATACCTGTGGTTTTCCATATCTGCAGAGGTTCTGGGAATGGAACACCCATGGATAATGAGGGCCCCCTGTATAGCCACACTCCTTGGCATTTAAAATTAGGCAGCAGCCTCTACGTTCTCCCTACTCTGCTGACCTCCATAGCCCCCTTTCTTATGCAACCCCTGTCCATTGCGGCTCCTCTTCCCCTCCCTTGTCCAGGCAGAGCCAAAAAAAAAAACCCTTCCCATGTAGGACCCAGTCCTATCCAACTTTCCACCACTGGTGCAGGCACAGTGCAGCCCTGAGGTAAGGGAACAAATGGTCCCATACCTTGAGGAGGCCTCTGTGATTGCCTCCCCAACACAGGAAGCAGTGCATACTCCATTGGCACAGCAGCACCAGCAGTGGAAAACTGGATAGGATTGGGCCCTCAGTCAACGATCATTCCTTTATAGATGGACAAGAAAGCCCTCCCCCTCATGTCCTAGCAAGCACGAGAGTCTTGATGCATCCATCCCCAATTCAGATATTTATCAAAAATCCAAGGAAGAACAAAATTGGAAGAATTCTAATGCATAAGTGTGTGCATTCGTATATTTTTTAAAGGCAATCCCAACATCTTTCCAAACAGCAAAATAGGGACAACGTTTCAGCAGAGGCATATTATCAGAAAATAGGAACTGTCTCTGATAAGCAGGCGTAGTTGAAACACTTGAAATATTAGTTAGCAGTTCAAAATACGTTGAGACTTTGTAGGTTGTAGAAGATGAAAGCTCTTGCTACAACAAACGTATTAGCCTTTAGGGTGCCACTGAATATTTTTCTGTGGTTTGGGTTTGTTTGTTTGGCTGCTACTCTACATAACTTGCTATCTGAATACCCCCATTTTGCAGGTCTTTACTGTCATGCTCAGAGATAGGGGGCTGGCCTGCGGTTCTGGGGAGTCAGCCAGTTTTTTTCTACTGACTTTGCCTCTGAACAAGAAACCAAAGCAGTCACTCACTCTCCCTCTCCCTCACACTTTGGCTTAGTTTTGGGATGAAGTTCAAGCTTTGTTGATCTGACATACATCAACAGGTAGTGAAGGCATGCCAAATCCAAGGACATAAATCTTTGGGGAAGGGGGAAACTTGCCTGAGGGGAGAGTATTTAAATATCATCTTTCTTGCTGATGGACCAAAAGGCTTTTCCACAGTTCAGGCTAGAGTGTGTTTATTGTTTCCCCACCAGGACACAGTGCAGCTTCTTTGAAAAGAAAGGCAGAGCTAGTTGAAATTG
This sequence comes from Tiliqua scincoides, assembly GCF_035046505.1. Taxonomy (NCBI): domain Eukaryota; kingdom Metazoa; phylum Chordata; class Lepidosauria; order Squamata; family Scincidae; genus Tiliqua; species Tiliqua scincoides. The sequence continues at coordinate 64,334,505 of NC_089827.1, forward strand.
AAAATTTTCCTTTTGCACATGGGTATTTTGTCTCTGTCTTCAGAGAACTGTGATCAGGAAACACTGATTGCATTTATATATGCCTGTCCTTGTATTCCCAAGAAAAGAGATTCAAAATACAGGTGGCAAGTTGGTATCCATGAGGGATCCTTTCTTGGATCTCCCCACAGGTACTGAAAACTGCAGATAACTAAATCTATGGTTTCAGTGCCTTTGAACCCTTCAGAGGTGACTTGAGCACACCAGGTTACCAGGACTGGCCTCATGTTTATTCCCTGGCATCTCCAGAAAGGGCAGAGAAAAATTTCTGTCTAAAATCTTGGTCAGTGTTGACAATATTGAGCTAGATTAGTGGTTCCCACCCTGTGGTCCATGGACTACAGGTGGTCTGTGAGACCCATAGAAGTGGTCTGCAAGATCTCAGGGGGGGAAAAGATCATCTTCCATCACTTCCAGTGCCTCTCAGAGCAAGTGCTCCCCCACAGACCACTAAAATGTTGGCTGTGGCTGTGGGTGGTCCACTAACCTCTCTGGTAGGGGAATGCTTGCTCAGGAGATGGTTACAGGTGGAGAATGGACCACCTGTAACCACAGCTGGCACTTGCAGTGTCTCACTGTGTTCTTCCCCCATGGAATGCCAAATTTAGGCTGCAATCCTAACCCACTTTCCAGCACCAACATAAGGATAATGCAGCTCCAAGGTAAGGGAACAAACATTCCCTTACTTTGAGGAGGCCTCCGTGGCTGCCACTCAACTGTAGGGTACAGCACACGTCTCATTGGCACAGCTATGCCAGTGCTGGAAAGTTGGTCAGGTTTTGGACCATAGAGCCCAATCCTATGCATGTCTACTCAGAAGTAAGTTCCATTATAGTCAGTGGGGCTTACTCCCAGGTAAGTGTGGATAGGATTGCAGCCTTGGTTGTATTTTTAATGTGCAGGGGGTGGTTCCACATGGTCCATGACATTTGCAATTTTTGGCTTAGTGGTCCATGGGCTCCTAAAGATTGGGAACCGCTGAGCTAGATGGACCACTGGTCTGACTTGATAAAAGTCTGCTTCCAATGTTTGCTGAGCGCTGGCTTCATGTATGAGCTGTTTTTGAATCCGTAAATAGCCTCACTGAACATGAAGCAATTGTGCCAACAGGCATGGAAAAGCAGGTGAACTCAGCAGAGGGAAGAGTCAGAGTTTGCGTGCGAACTCTGAACCACAATTATCACACACACACACACCCCGCATCCAGTTGGGTGGATGTCTCATAACTTCAAGCAGGTCCTTTTGCAGAGTGTCACTAATGGGCATAGGGCAGCATTCACTTTTGATGGGGCGTTCACTGCTTGGTTTCAGGTTAAGATTGCGTCATTCCCAACAGACTGGACTTGGCTGAAGTATGACCAATGGACCCCCCCCCCGCTACAGAAAAGCTACAGATTGTGAAACATTTAAAAACCTGTGCTGTGAACCATTTAAGCATTTCAGCATCCGAAGCCATTTCATTGCAAGCTTATGTGCCTGCCTGACAAACAGCAACATGTCATTCTAATGTGATTCCGATTTGCAAGCTACGCATCACGATGGACTGGCACTTGTTGCCTTGCAGGGGAAGGCAAGTGCATGTGCATGGGGATGCACAGCTGTGAGATCAGGGTGTGCAAAAAGAAGGAGCAGTTCATCTCCCATACATATGCTGAGCTTCTACGAAGAACAGTACTACCTAAAAATAATGAATTAGGGATTTTCAAATCAGGTGGCAGGAATAAAAGGCACGTCCTGAGCAAAGACAGGTCATCTGAAAAAGGTCCACTTCTCTTAATGTTTGCTTTATAAACATTACAAAAAGGCAGAGATGGCACTGGCAGAGCACAAGTCACTGATGTATGAATGGTCTCCTTTGCCCTGCTGTGCTGAGGAGAGATCTGTCATACAAAACATATAACCTAAAAGTCAGTTTTTCAACAAATTACACTTTCTGATTGGCATTACATTATTCATTGTTAGACTATGGTGTCCCTGACTTCTCTAAAAAATGTAATGTAAAATTTTATGTAAATTATAATTTATATAAAATTTTCATACAGATGTAAAAATATAATGTGGGTCTTGTGATTTTTATTCTGTACAGGTGGGGTCGGGGATCCATATCTGCAGATTCTGTGTCCTTGGATCTGACTTAGCCCAGCTTGAGCCCTCCAGGTCTCTGGCCGCCTCTGGAAGGTTTAAAGCAGGGGTGTCCAAAGTTTTTGGCAGGAGGGCCACATCGTCTCTCTGACACTGTGTCGGGGGGGGGGGGAAGAATTAATTTACATTTGAAATTTTACATAAGTTTACATAAATAAATATATTAAAGATGAACTTAGATGAATGCATGACGGTCTTGCAAAAGCTCTTGAGCCTATAAAGCCTATAAAAGGCCTTGCACAAAGCAAGGCCGGCCTTTCATTTGCTTCTGCTACGGCATCACAGACGTGAAACAGCAAGCAGTGGAGGAAGCCTTCATCCCACAGCTTACACAAGCGGTCAAACAGTCACCCTTACGCTGAGAGCAGTTGCATCGAGCCAGTGCAGGCTCCAACAAATCTCTGGAGGGTCAGAGGTTCATTGGAGACTGGGGGCTCCCTGAGGGCCGCATTGAGAGGCCTTGAGGGCCGCATGTGGCCCCAGGGCCGGGGTTTGGGTACCCCTGGTTTAAAGAAGCTGAAACCATGGATTTCATTATCTGCAGTTTTCAGTATCCACAGAGAACTCATCCCCCGTGGACAGCGAGGCCCCACCTGTCGTTTTAAAACTCATGCAAAATGAAAGCTGAACTGCACAATAAGGCTGTATAAACAAAGATGCCGGTGTCACTTTTTACTATAAAGGTTGACGCATGTGTCACCCAGAATCTACTTCATCTGATAGCCAGACAAATACTGTGTAGTGGAAGGGGTCTCTAAGCAATAGTGGTTCACTTAATGCTTAGTAAACTCTCTGTGTCTTGTTAATCATTTATAATTTCTGCCAAGTTTCTTTTTACAAATGGCATGCTATATATATGTTTATATTTTCACTTCATTTAAGATGTAAAGGGAAATGTGCCAAGTAACTCAGATAAATCTTTGATATTTGCAAAAAAAAAAAAAAAGTTAATTGCAGTGTGTGAAGGATTTACAGGTATTTCATTGCTAACTGTTTTACTTATGTTAGCAGAAATATTTAGAGTAGACTTTTGGTAAGTCACTGAAGTTGGAAAGGCCTCAATCAACATAAATTGCAGTTGCTGAAGTCCATGTAAACTTTAATTGTTTACATACACACGCACACAGTCTTTTGAGAGTGGCAGACTGGACACCCTTCTCTGTTCCCATGTTTGAAGAAAGGCACTTACTTTGTCCTTTAAGAATAGCGAGTGTTGTGACAGGTCCACATTTAGAGAGTTCCCTGCCAAAAAAGACCCACCTGGCCCATTTTGTGTATAAATTCAAGAAAGTACTTAAGGCTTGCTTTGTGTAGCATTTGGCAGCACCAGCAGAAATTGGCTTCTTGATGCCTAGAAAGGATGTAGTAGACTGCTGACTTTTTTTTTGTCTGTTTGACTTATATTTATGCTGTTGTAATGTTAATTTTAATGCTTTAAATCTTTTATTCGCTTCCTTGAACCCGTCTGAAAGGTTGGTATAAATCATACAAATGGTTTGGAGTACTTTGCATCCCAAAACAGTAATAAACTTAGGTCAAGGGTTCATCAGCTGTACTGTAAACATTTTTTTAATTGTGAAATTATATCCCACCCTTTCACAGGGCTCCCAGGGTGGCTCACAGACATCAAACAATATGCCACCCATAGAACAGTAAACATTCAACAAAGAGCCAAATTAAAGCACCAGAACCCAGATTTTGAAGACACAGATTAGTTCCAGCCAAAGGCCTAGGTGCTGGGGGTATGTTTCTCAAATTAAGAGAGATCAGGGCTCAAATATGTATGCAAGGTGAGATCTCAGATTTGAAAACTTTATCTCTAATCCCAGATGTGAAAGTGTTTCTCAGGGTTGAGGGCAATATAATTTGAATGTACTCAGAGGCACTCTTTATTGTTGTTTCTTATGCCCAGGGCTTAACACTGACATGGAAAGCACCTGGCCTTCTGTACATGGGGCAGGTTCACAGTCAGATGCCCGGACTTGCTTGCTTTTATGGTTACTGTGATTGTGTTTCTGTTCAACATACTCAACTTCTCTGTCTTGCAGAAAGTGTAAATATAACACTGAATCAGTAACCTGAGTGAATGGCAATATGTTTGTGTTACTATGGGATACTTGTGGTAAGCATAGACACTCTTGGTACTTAGAAATCATAGCATTGGGCAAGTGACTTTAAGGTGCATTCATAGGTTCCCTGATGAAGTGTAGAATTTATTATCTAATGAAGTCACCTTCTGTGAAACTGCATTCATTAACAAAACAAAACAAAAGGTAGTAGCTCTCTTGTGGTTTCTATTTACCCTATGATCATTTTTCCTAATGCACATATAACCACAAAGGAACTTATTTCCAACAAAGTGGAACTCACCAGAGAGGGTAGTCACCAGCCAACAGGTGTGGGCCTCTCCGCCGGCATTGGGTATTTCCCGCCAGCAGCAAAGTACCTTTCTGCACTTTTGTGACACCAGCACTGGGCACCATAGGATTGGGCCCTAATCAAAGTGCAAACTGGAATAAGTAACAAAAATAGCTGTAGTATCTAACAAGAAGCTAAACTAGAAGGTTAATATTTATTTATTTTACCGAAAAGGAGTTATGCCTTTCTTCAGATGACCCGGGGCAGCCTACGATAAAAATAACAGGTAACACAAAATAACAATAGTATCAACCCGAACCAATAAAAACACAATTGAACAGCAACCAAAATATAAGTAAGGAGGATAAAAACACAACAGAGAGTCTCAACATTAATGAATATGATCCAGTACCTGTACCAAAAACCTTCTGAAATAGCTACATCTTAGCCAAACACCTGAAGGTATATAGTGTTGCTGCCTGACTGACTTGTAATGAGAGGGCATTCTGCAAAAATGGTGCTGCTACTGAAAATGCCCTTCTTCTTGTGGGTGTCCACTGACAGCTTCTGACAGCCTGGGCACCCAAAGCAGGGTGTCAGATGGTTATCTGAGTATACAGGAAGGTATATAAGGGAGAAGGTGATCTTTCAAGTATCTTATCCTGAGCTGTTTGGGGCTTTAAAGGATAAAACTAGCACCTTGAATTGAGCTCAAAAGCACATAGGAAACCAGTGCAACCCATTCAGCACAGATGTTACATGATCCCACAAGCTGTCCCAGTCAACATACAGGCAGCCACATTTTGCATCAGTTGAAACTTCTGAGCGATATTCCAGGGCAGCCCCAAGTGTTACAGTAATCTAATCCAGAGGGGTCTAGAGCTGTGGTCAGATCAGTCTTTTCCAAAATTGGTTGCAGTAGGTGCAGCAGCTGAAGGCAGTGAAAGCACTTTTTGGCACTTCTGCCCCAGGTGTGAGTATGAACATATGACTGCAGGCCTCTTGTGTGTATGTACTGAGGTTTGGGGGAAGAATCTCCCTTTGATGTGGGACTGCTTGGCTTGGACAGGTCCCATGACATTTTCCTACTGCGGTGGCAAGATGTATATTTCACTTTCAAACATTTAACTAGGCTGGCTCTTATTTGTATAATATATTTTTTTATTGTTCCCAGTTCACTTTCTTGCATAAAAGTTGAAAGGCATAGCCACTGCTGGAGCTTTTACATTATGGAAATTCTCCCTTTGGGTGCTTTTACCTCCTCCCCAATTACAGTTCCACAAATCAATGCAGTTACCAGCTGCAGATTTCCATAACACTTACCCAGGGAGGGCTTGCTTTTAACTTTTACATCCCACTATAAATGGATCTTAGTTGGCCTAATAAAACTTCCTACTTTTGCTTTTCAAACAAGGATACTAAAGGTTAAAAACTCATCACCATTCTCAGTCTCGTCTGATCTCGGAAGCAAAGCAGGGTCAGGCCTGGTTAGTACTTGGATGGGAGACCGCCTGGGAATACTGGGCGCTGTAGGCTTATACCATAGTCTTTCGAGACTGAAGGTTGCCAACCACCATTCTCAGTACTCTCTGTAGGCAAATTGAGTCTTTGTGCAGGGTTTGGGTGCAGAGAACTGACATAATGTGTGTGTGTAGGGGGGGGGCATGGTCTTTTAGATGGAAGCAGCCCTGAAAACATTTTCTTGATTCTTCTGGATTACTCCGAGACAGCCAAGGTCGTAAGTAAAATGTGACGGTGGCAGGTTCAGGGTAGCTGTAAACTGGCTTGGGATCCCTTGCATCCCACCCCAGCCTGCCACCTTTCCCCGCCTGATTGCCCCATCCTCTTCTTGCATGCTTGGAGAACATGCAAGAGGAGAATGGGGAGGGCTCACACTGGGTAGGGCAACACAATCTGAGTGTGTGGCAGCAGAATTTGGGGGTGGACTTGGGTGGAAGATAGGCTTCAAAAATGTGGGGAAAAGGTGAGCCAACTAGATTACATCTTAGCCATTTTATAGTGTCCTAAGTAGCACTTTTGTCCTCCCACACACGTTTTTGCTAGACTGTGGTCAACTCTACTTTGTACTGAAATGAACAGGCATATATGCATGTGAGCTATAACCAGGAAAGATAGGTACTCTAGTGGGATCACAGAACAAACACATGGTGCTGTTAATATAATAGTTGGTTCCCAAACCTTGAACCAACAGGACGTTGTTGATGTTATGTCCCCTCCTTTTGTGCCCACTGCCTAACATGGACATTCCTTTTGCATTTATCAGTTGGCTATACTGTCATCAAGCCTACTGCGAGATCAACTGTGTAGGAACATAATCATACCCATTTTAGATTCCTCAGACGATGGAACTGTAAAATACAGGGTGTTATTGGTTTTATTTTGTGTTGCTTGCTTACTTCTTTCTGGGATATTTCGGTTTGAAAACTCCCTGCAAAACTATAGTTTTCACCAGTATCTGATTAGGAAAAGCAGTGCCATAACCAGTCATTTCTATACATGGGGCAGGCTCCTAATTCTTCTCAACTCCCCCCCCCCCCCAAGTTCCAGTTCCATAGATTTTAAAAAGGGTAAAGTATAAAAGACAGTCACGCCCAGGTTCATTTCCATGGGGTTTCCATTGCTGAAAACTGAATTGGGACCAGAATACTTCCGTTCTTTAAAAGAGGTTGCTCCTGAGATGTGATGTTCTCACTGCTCATACAGAGGGCTGTTGCTGCTTGCTGATCTACTGTATATAGGGTCAGTTTAGATTAGAAGATGCAGGATTTTAAAAAGACCCTATCAGCTGAAACTTCTTCGGTCACTCCGATACTATGATAAGACAATACATAATAGAGATTAATTCTGGCTTCTATGCTTTCTCGCAACTAAGAAAAGGAGGACAATGAATTTTACAAACTGACTTCAACTAAATGGTCAAATTGACTGCGAAGCAGAAATTACTATGGTTGTTCAGTACAAGATTTCTCTGCAGGGCATGAGAAAGTGGCATGAAGTGGCATGGCAGCTTGTGTCAGAGGCACCTCACTTTGCTTTTCTGTGGCAGGGCAACTCTACATGCAGAGGAAAAAAGGTGTCACCCTGCTGAGAGAGACTGATAAAGTAAACTCTAGTAGAACTCAGACCTGGCCTCTTTTCCCTTCCCTCTTTCTGGGCCACGCTCCTGAGATGCGTCAGGCAATGACCTCTAGTTATAAATAAATGTTCTGATAATTTACACTTGTCTAATTTATCCTATCTTATCCTGTATCAAACACACTCTGGTGAATGGGAAGGTTTTAAAAACAACTATAAATAGGATTCACTGTTATTGTTTTAATTACTAATCCCCACACACTGAAAATCTCAGTCACCAAACAAATATCTCAGAGTATTTAAATCTGTTGAAAACTAAGCAACAAAAACACTGAACAGCAAGTGCTGGTTTGCTTACAAGTATAAATATGGTGTTTGTGTTAAACCCTAACCATAAGTTTGATTTAAAATCTGCAGGCAGGCCAGAATGATAAAAAGGTATTGACATCTCCAATATGACTTATTTCATTTCATTTCTTTCCCCTGAAGATCTGATCAAAACCAGAAAGAACAAAAAAATCTAAGGTGCTATTTTAGTTTATCTTTAATCAAAGGAAACCAGAGTGCTAGGTTTTATTGAAAAATTCTCAGTCTGCCTTTTCTGTCATCCCTACCAAAAGGAAATGAATGTCAAGAACTTGGATGCTATCCAAGCAATTTTCTTTCATATCTGAAAGACATCTCATGTTTACAAAGCCACTAAAAAGTCATTGTGCCCAGGACTGTACCACATTTGAATTTGGATAAACAGAAAAGCCTAGGGATGTACACAAGTCCTGGTGCTGAAATTTCTTTGGGTTTGCGTTCATCCCTGCCTGACACAGCCTTTTTCCTGGATAAGTATAAAAGGTTTTGTGTGTTCTAGAAAGGGAAACAAAAGCCTTTTGATATGTGTTACTAATTATTTAGACCCCCTCATCAAATGATCAACACTTTTAACTCATGGCAAACACAACTCACAAGCTTTGTCCTCTCACTGCCTTTTCTAACCAAACTTCCCCCTGCTCCTTTTTTAAGCATCCTTTGCATATATATATATATATATATATATATATATATATATATATATATATATATATATATATATATATATATATATATATATATATATATATATATATATATATATATATATATATATATATATATGTACCTAGGATATGTACCTAGCTGGTACAACTAGGAAAGATTACTGGATGAAAAAAGTGCTACCGTCTTGCGCTCCCAGAGAGTGGCTCTTTTGTTTTGTTTTGTTTAAATTTGTGCTTGTAAAAGTCATAGACTCCAATGTCCTCCTTACAGGCACTGAGACATCCAATTGTGGTTGTCTCCAGCATGTTGGCTGCTGCCACACTTGGCATGCTGACAAGGTGCACAAAGCACACTGCTTCCATTCAGCTCAGAAAATGTAAATGCTCCAAATCCTTTTCTGTTCCCTTACAATTCCTCCCCACCCTGACTGCCCCCCTGTTTCTAAGTGAAGTCTGGCAGTTCTGGAAAGGAGCCAGGTCTTGGCCAAGAGGGGAAGCTTGGCTATGAGATTTTAGAGGATGGAAAAGTGCAGAGCTCCAGACTTGATGACCCTGGAATAAACACCACAAATCTGTAGCAGCCAGAAGACACACAAGTTTTAGTCCAGCCAGGTGGTAGAATGAGACATCAAGTGATTATTTCAAAGTAACACATTCATTGCCTTTAAAAAGAGGAAGTGCTTTTGATAAATAAGCCTTGCACAGATTTCATGTCTCTTACTTTAAAAAGAGGGTATGAATAATATAACGAGGCTTTCTTTTTCTTTCTGAAATATGTTGTTCATGCATACTGAAAGTAAAACAAAATAAGGTCTTATATTAGGAACGCTGGACTACTTATTTTGCCAAAATAAAGATGCATTGCTCTCAAAGTGGAGTCATGCCATCTCACTCACGTGCCCTTTACCCTTATTATCATTGCATGACCCTTATCTATTTCACTCTCAAAAGTCCTTTGAGATGACATTTTTTTTAACATGAATAGTACTATGCTTCTCAGGCTTCACCGTATAGCCCAGGGGTGTCAAACATAAGGCCCAGGGGCCGGATGCGGCCCTTGCAAGCTTTTTATATGGACCTCAGGCTTTCAGCTGAGGGCAGCCCACATGAAAATTGGGCTCTCCCATATCTTGAAATATGATCAAGATTCATATATTTTCTCTTTTGTTATTTGTTCCTAATTATTGTTAGTGAGTTCCTAAGTGAGAAAAAAAAATGTTTATTTTTGGTTATGACCTGTTTAATGACATCACTTCTTGCCTAATGACATCACTTCCAGCCCTCAGCAGGCATCGTGAATGCTATGTAGCCCTCTGTATGAAATAAGTTTGACACCCCTGGTATAGCCCATCTTGGGGAGCTTCCTTCCACGACACCACTTCTTTAGCACCCACCCAGATGGGTATCGTCAGGAATCAGCCACGTGCACTTTTTGTACTACACAGCTGGCTTTCCAATGGACCGCCTATACCCTATTTGTGTATAATGTGGTGTTAGTGAGGCTGAGGACCCAATCCTGTACTGTGAGCCCTGTAAAGCACATCAGCGATGCTTACTGCCAGCCCAGTGCTGGCCAAACACCTGTCCATGCTGGGCCAGCGCCAGACAGAAGCTCCTTGTGCACTGCCCAGAGCTTGCCCCTTGCTCTGGATGATGGAAAGGTGAGCAGGGGCGAGGGGAGGCGTTTTGGGCAGGGAGGGCAGGGGAAGGTGGGGCAGGGCGAGGGAGTGGAACGGGAGGTGGTGGGACCAGCAGAACTCTTGTGTTGGGCCTCCTGGCCTGACACGGGACTGCTTTACTTTGCACCTGCTAAATGGCTGGCATAGAGTCAAGTTGCCCCATTGCAGCACCTCCTCCCTTACCCAGAAGAAGGGGACAAATGCCACCAAGGAACCACCAGCAGCTACCCAGCGGCCATAGGATGCAGCAGCAGCCATTTCGGCACCACTGCTCTTCTGGGCTCCGGGCAGCTCAGGTTTGGGTTGTCCATCATCTTGTGCATTTCTGCCATTCTGACCCCTGTAACCTGCATGTCACAGGAACACCTTCGCCTGAGTGAGAATCAGGGACATCAAAGTTTTGGGCTCTGGCCCACATAAAACCAGACAAAGAGCACCCTGGTGAGTTTTGCTAACCCCAGGCTTTTGGTCGAGTCTGGTCACCTGATCATGGCCAAGGGAAAGTCTAAGGAGCTGATCCCAGGTTTTCCACCTTTGGATCAGACAGAATTGCACGATCTGGAGCCATCAGAAGGCAATATAAGGTGCTGGCGAGTTTGAATCTGTGTGTGTTTTCATTCCAGCTCAGAGAAAAAGGAATTGCCTGTTGATGATAGCTAGAAGTGTTTGAAAACAGTGTTATTTATTTTATTCTGAAGTAAGTTCATTGTGTTCAGTCTTTGGCTGTAATTGTATTTTACTCGCCGAAAACAAACACATCTAGCCCCTGGAAGTGGAGGAGGAATTGTGGTTCTTTAGGTGGGGCTCATGTCCTAGGCAGACACATCAGGATTTGGTATTTTCATTTTACCTCTAAGACCTGTTTTGTCTAGTTGCAGGTGCCTGTTTTTGGTTCATTTTGTTCTTTTCCCAGCCTCCTTTTTATTTTTGCTTTATCTTAATGAATGAGATTTGCCCATTTCTTTCAGTCCAGAACAAAAAATTATTTCCTCTTGCCTCCAATGGCTGCTTAGGGCATTGGTGTACCTGGGGAGGTCAAGGGGGCAAATGCCCTGGTGCACCATGCTTACAGGGGTGGTACCACCTTCCTTGCCCTCCCAGCTGCCTTCAGATGCCTGTGGGGGGGGGGGGCTTTAAACCCCACTTCTGATTTTTGGACAGAAACCGGAAGTGATGTTTTAGGTTCTTAGAAGGCATTTTGAGAACCTAGGAAGCCTCCCCAGTCTGCAAAAGGCCTTCTAAGAGCCTAAAATGTCCCTTCTGGTTTTCATCCAAAAACTGAAAGTGGGGTTTAAAGGCTCCCCCAGAGGTCCTATGGGGGCATTCTGTGGTCCTGGCCCCAGGTGGCACAGGGGCCAGGATTGCCAGTGGCTCATGGCTATTGTTATCCAGAGCAAGTTGGGTATTCACTGGAGTGGGGAGGGGATAATCTAGTCCAGGGATGCCCAAACCCCGGCCCTGGGGCCACATGCGGCCCTCAGGGAGCCCCCAGTCCCCAGTGAGCCTCTGGCCCTCCAGAGATTTGTTGCAGCCCACACTGGCCCGACACAACTGCTCTTAGCATGAAGGCAACTGTTTGATCTCTTTGCGTGAGCTGTGGGATGAGGGCTTCCTTCACTGCTTGCTGTTTCACGTCTGTGATGCAGCAGTGGCAGCAAAGGAAAGGCCAGGCTTGCTTTGTGCAAGGCCTTTTATAGGCCTTGAGCTATTGCAAGACCTTCATTCATTCATATAAGTTCATCTTTAATATATTCATTTATGTAAACTTATGTAAATTTATTCAAATTTTAAATGTAAATTAATTCTTTCTTTCTCCAGCCCCCGACACAGTGTCAGAGAGATGATGTGGCCCTCCAGCCAAAAACTTTGGACACCCCTGGTCTAGTCAACTGTCTTCTCAGAAGTCACTGATCTCGGTGCTGAGGGAACTCAGGACTTACCCTAGGCAGGAGATGGGATGAGAAAGGGCACCCCAATTTACATTGGTTTTGAAGTAACTCCCTTTCCTGGTGGCGGAAAATCTTACTAGTTTTGTTTTTAAATAATCTCGAGGGTGTATGGGAAAATCAGGTTCCCAGGCTGTCCTTCTTGCTCCCCTCTCTGCCCTTCCTCTTATGGGGCTGGAGCACCTGCCCTGAATAGCCACAGAGGAATCATGCATTTTCAGAGGCAGGTCAGCCTTTTGTGCCTGTACATAACTCAGGAACCGATAAAAAGAAGTCAAACAAAAGCAACAGTTTAAACATTTGTTTAAAACTTGCTATCGCATTCTTCTTCAAAAATAAACCACCGCAGCAGCTTACAAATAGAACATAATTTAGGAAAACATAACATTTTCAAGTCTATAAAAAGGAAAATAAAGCAACCGTCTATCAAATCAATACTGTAACTCTTCTAATTCCATGTGGGTGGTATACTGGAATTGACATTTAATACCTAAAAAAGCTAAAGCTATACAGTAATTACCTATTCCTGTTGTATAAAACAAAACCCAGCTTTGCAGATGTCCCAGATTTTGCAGATCATTATAAGCAGGATGTCTGTTTTTATACTCAATTTGTAAGCTGTCTTTCCCGCACTCAAGATGGCACACAGTAATCTAACACATAATGGTATTAATAAAATGCAGCAGATTACCCCAGAGAGCTATCACTTTAGTCTTTGGTCTGAGAAAACTTGCTTACTATCCTGGGAGTACTACTTTTGAAAGTGAGGTAATATAATAACTAGTGGCATTACTAGGGTTTGATGCCTATGCAGGAGGCCAGCGCATCACCCCCATGTTGGACCTTTTCCCGTGCAATGGGTGGGGTAATGCCCTAAGCAGTGATGTACCAAGACCCTACCCTGCAGGATTTTTGGCTATAACTTTTGATAGGACATTTAATGCTGTTTGTTTCATTGCATTCTGCATGAAATTACACATTGATTGATATATAGCTGGGGTGCCCAAACCCCAGCCCTGGGGCCATTTGTGTCCCTCGGGGACTCCCAACCCAGCCTACGTAGAGCTCCTATTTTCCAATGAACCTCTGGCGCTCCAGAGACTTGCTGGAGCCTGTGCTGGCCAGACGCAACTGCTCTCAGCATGAGGAAGACTGTTCGACCTCTTGCGTGAGCTGCAGGCCAAGGGTTCGCTCCACTACTTGCTGTTTCACATACATGAAGCAGCAGTGGCAGCAAAGGAAAGGCCGGCCTTGCTTTGTGCAAGGCCTTTTATAAGCCTTGAGCTATTGCAAGACTTTCATTCATATAAGCTCCATCTCGAATATATTCATTTATGTAAATTTATTCAAATTTTAAATGTAAATTAATTCTTTTTTTCCTGGCCCCTGACACATTTATCAGAGAGATAATGTGGCTCTCCTGCCAAAAAGTTTGGACACCGCTTATATATAGCATGATGGTATTATTCAAAAATACCAAGATTTTAAAAAATTTGGTTAAGTAGTGATGTCGACCCCACCGTGCGCTTCACCCTGTGCAGCTCACACCCACCACACTCCCACACTGTACCACAAAGGGAAAAAAATTGTGGTAAGTAAACATCTTGCAAACATCGTCAGGGATGCTGCCATGATTATAGACTCGAGATGTTTCTGAAAGCCTTTTCAGAAGTCCTGTGAGGTCAAAGAGACGGGTGACAGACAAATCACAAACAGGAACAAGAGAAGCAGAATGGTCTGATGATTTAGGCCCAACTAGCAGACCTTTCCAAGTTTCACAGTGAGATTCATTGCAAAATTGAATACACAGGGCATGCATCTTCAGGTAAATGTGACATGTTCCGGAGCTTCATCAGCACGCACTCTTATCTGGGGTGATAACCGCTTGTTAGCAAGACAACTAATGTTGCTCAGCAGCCTTGTACACTAGTCGCACGTTCCACCTCCTTGAGCCTCATCTGCTCTGCACTGCACAACTCAGCAGAACAGTAAAGTGGGTGGTTATTGTCTCTCTTTCTTGATCTACAGCCTTGTGGTTTCGGGCTTTGCAGAGAAAGAAGGCTGCCTTTTTTCCCCTATCAGGATTGTGCAGTGGAGTCAACATTAATGAAATGTTTGCCTTCCCTTGAAATTATACTCCACAGTCTGAAAGACAGGATAGTAGACACTGGGAGTCTTATTACACAGAGCGCTACCTATTTCATTTGTACATGTTTCCACAATTGTGCTAGCAGCCCCAGGTGCTATCAGAATCTGATCCTTGCCATGTCATGCCAATTCCAGAGGTCACAGCTTCAGGAACCAGAACTTGATGCCGTTGTGTTTTTTGGTGATGTGATGTTAGCAAACTTCTGCCAGCGTTTTTTTTCATCCAGTTTGCATTCTTCTTTCTCATTCACTTACTCTGTTTTGTATCTTTTATTCCAGGTTATATACCGAGCCTTGTCACCACCTTATTCAGCTGATGACCCTTACAGCCCTGAAGCTCAGGAACAGCTGAAGATCACCAATCTCCGAGTACAGCTGCTGAAACCGCAGTCCTGCCCTTGCCTTAGTAATGACCTGAATGCAAAACCTCCACAGCTAACCTACTATGCCATCTATGATTTCATTGTAAAAGGGAGTTGCTTTTGCAATGGCCATGCAGATCACTGTGTGCCTGTCAAAGGATTTAGGCCTGTCAAAGCAGCAGGAATTTTCCACGTGGTAAGTTGCTGTTAGATAAGCAGTATTCTAAATTTCAGATCAACCTTTCAAAAACAAAAATACGGCATTGTCCGTATGTGATGTCTGTTCTATTGAGCATTCACATCCTGAAGCAAGTTGCACACAGCACCGTGCAAGCACACAGTTGTTGAGTGGATGGGTACCCCTTCTGACACCAGCAGCCTGTGCCCGGCCTGAACTACCCATCCCATCAGCAATGGTGCATTTACATAATGCTGTTTGTAGCCCCCTGTACCAGCTGAATGTAAAAGGAAGGATTCCCCCCCACCACCATGTATGTTCCACAATGGCAGACATTTTTGCTGCTGCAGGATTTATTTTCAGCACACTAGGTAGGGGCAGGAAGGCTGCTATGGCCCGAGTAGGAGGAGTCACAACTGTCCTTTCTCTCGATGATATTTTCATTCATAATTATTTGAAAATTGTGTTATTTATCTTACTCAGAAGTAAACCCCACTGTGCTCAGTAAGACTTGAGCTGTAATCCTATCTTACTCACCAGAAACAAACCCCGCTATTATAAAACAGGGTTGAATTGAAGGACTTTTCATACCATGATTAACAGAAATGCCCAGTAAACTCTCCCCATAAGTCCTTTGGTATAATCTACTGTTATATTAACAGTAGAACTCGTTAGGAATATTGATATATTGATATTATTCTGAGTATTTATATAAAATGTTTTGAATTAAAAAAGTTGGGAAATGAGCTAGTTTCAAGGCGAAATATATATTTTAAAAGTTCTGCTGGCTAGAAGATCTGGCACCAAGATGGAAAACATTTTGTCTGAGTTAAATTTTAGCTCCTACTTGAAAAAGATGGAGACTTTCTTCTCCAATAAACTTCGGTACATGTGTGAAAATAAGCAACTTTGAAAGTCTGCAATGATTTGATGGATGAGTAGCAAACCTGTAGTTTTCACAGATGTGAAATACATGATTTCAAAGTAGCTGTTCAGTTATTTCAACCAACAGTGTTCAATGAGTGTGTCCAGGACCACTGTGGATTGTAAAATAAGTCATCACCGTCTGTGTTTTTCATAAGAATTTGCTCTGCGAAAGTGACAGTACAACTATGGAAATAAGCATCAAACAGCATAACAAAGTCAAAAAGAGCCCAGAGGCTCAGGCCAAAACCAACTGTCAGTGTAATATAATTGGGGATTGCCAGTAGTATAACAAGAGTCCAGCCAGGGCACTTCAGGGGGAGAGAAAGCCTCATCATTTATATTGTGGCATTCATTGTCTCAGTTCTGTAAAAGTATATAGCAAGAGGTATCCTTTCGCCAAAGTGCTTTCACTCACAATATAACAATACAGTGTTTAGAGAACAGACCAACAGTGAGAAGACTGAAGCATAACAAACAATGGGATGCAATTGAAACACAAGAGGAACAGATGAAGATCTTTTACCTAGTAAAAAGATGAAATATTTCTTGAATGTTTGCTTTTAGGTACTCCCAGTAATCAGCTATATGATTTTGGTGATAAGCAATGGGCAGCACAATCCTAACTTGCATTGGAACAGGCAGGCTGGTGGGCTTGCACTGTATCCAGTGCAATTTTGGGGCTGGCTGAAGCTTGACCCTAGGTAAGGGGAAACTTTTCCGTTTACCCCAGGGAGAGCTGCAGCAGTTCCAGTGGGTCTTCTCGGATCTGCGCTGTGCCGAGGTGTCAGAAAGGCACTTCTGGTTTTCATAAAAACCAGAAGTGCCTTTCTGACATATGTGGGGAGCATTCTAAGGCCCTGAGAAAGCATTCTAAGGCCATGTGCAGCCTCCACAGGTCTGTAGAACAGACAGGTATAAGAGTTACAATTTAAAAACAATTCTTCTCCCATCCTTTGGATATCTTTGGATTGTGAAAACTTCATCCCATCACATGTGTTCCTATAACACAATAAAGCTACAATTGTAGTAGGGGATTCAAGACATTCCACAATATAAAATAGCAGTAATCAGAAGGGGGAAAATGGACAACTAGACCACAAGCTGCAAGTTATTTTTCTCTTAGAGGAACATAAGTCATGAAGTCTTCTGTAAGATACACAAAAAGCCCAAGACAATTTGAAAAGAAGTCACTGAATATATTAATTCAGTAACAAAAAGGCAATGGAAAGAAACATGCCCTAGCAACTGTCTTCATGTGTGAAAATCAGTCACTCATTTATCTTATACAAGTCAACTTTTGTAACACTGTTTGCCTTGTATAGCATAATGAGTGACATTACCAGAGAGCTGTCAAGCAAAGAAGGAAAGCAGTCTGGAGGCAAAGTAAAATGGAAACGCCTCATGACAGAATGAAAAATAGTGTGGAAAAAAATTCTGATTAAATGAACTCACTTGTGTCAATTCACTAAACGGGGAACATCCTGGGAAATGCGCCTCTTTAGTGTTGCCTCATAAAGATTCAAAATGGCAACACATCAGTAGTAGGACATGGAAGTTGCTAGAACACTCTCTCATTTTCCAGTTGCTCTATTTCACTCAGACTGAGGTCATGCAAATGAGCATTCATGTGCTAAACTGTGCCCTACTCTAACAGCAGCTACTCCATATTCATTCTAGAATTTCTTCTGTTCTTCCTTATTTTCAATGGCTGTTTTTTTTCAGTTTGTAGATAAGTGACATCAGTTGTGCACCCTGCCAGTCATACTGTATGCTCAACACTAGTATTTACAAAACATGACTGACCAAACAACCATTAAAAAGTTGGGTTTTTTTTTACAACTTTTAAAAAGTGGGTCCTGGTGCTAAAAAGTTTGAGAACCACTGGGTCAGAGAATGCTTCAGCAAACATTAAACCTGCAACCGATGCTTGACTGAACTGAGAACTGTGCCCAGGCTGGGAGCAGTCTGCCCAGAAACAGTTCCCCTCAAGAACCTTGGAGCACAAGCCTATTCATGTTTACTCACATGTAAGCCCCACTGAGTTCAGTGGGACTTCCTACCGTATCGGGTTATGTAAGATTGTATCCTTGGTCTCCTTAACATATGTTTCATTCATCATGCTACAATAACCAAATCTGTCTAGCTCAGCGGTTCCCGGACTATGGGTCCGGGACCCACCAGAGGGTCATGACCCAATTTTTGGTTAGTCATAAATCTGACAGTGCAGATTAAGGTATGTGCATCAAGGGTTAAAGAAGCTGCTGTTTGAGGGGGAGTGCTGCTGCCCAATCACCATTATAGCCATACCCTTTGGCATTTATAAATCAGGTAGCAGCCTCTAGGCCTCTAAAAAGTTTGGGAACCACTGATCTAGCTGTTCCCTGAACCACTGATCCCTGCTTGAAAAGTAATTTCCAGAAAGACCTAAGTCGCATTCTTGTCCCTGGGTAGGACGTTTTTCCACTCTTCCCTTGTCAAATCTGTATTATTTCCAGAAACTTTTGGTCTCTTGTCTACTATTCAACTGCATGACTATCAAGACCTGTTTCTAGAGCCCTAGCTAGGATAGCTAGCGTTCCAGTATTGGCCTGAAGTCAGCTTCAATTGCCAGGTGTCTACTGAAAGCAACCCTGGAGATTTTAACAAGGAATTTCCTTGGAATTTCCAACATTACATCATGTTGGGGAAAAAAGATATCCAGGAGTAACTTCAGTCAGAACTGACAACCCTAGCCTTAACTCCAGTATAATTTTATGTCCTTCTTACCTTTTTTTAATTGGAAACAATCTTCTGTGTTTCAGTCTCAGTGCGCTTGTTGAGGTTACTTCTTATAATTCCACACTCATTACTTGCTTCTCTACGGCACAGTTGTAAATAAGTTCCTGCCAGAGGCTTACTTTCCCCTCCCCTAAATATTTTATTTAAGAAGAGCCACAATAACCCCACTGTGATAGTACAATCAGAGAGCAAGGAGGGATCAAAAGCCAACTCCCCACAAGTTCACTTATGAAATATATCACAAGGAAAGAGAGGATGTGGACAGAACCAAAAGCTTCAAGTAACTGAGCCAAACCAGATGCAGCGTTCAGAGGGAATCAAAAAGCCCCTAGTGTCACTACTCAATCTGACCTGGAGAAAATTCTTTCTGGACATTAAATATGGTGGGCAGTCAGACCCCAAATTCTCTGCATCATTGTGTTTCACATGACATTTCACCAGTAATTTAGACTTGGTTCTTCTTTAAAAGCCATTGTAAATATACAGGGTGTCTCTCATTATCTGCTGGGGTTCCATTCCCAGAACCCCCTCAGATACCAAAATCCACAGATGTTGGAATCTGCAGATTTCAGGGGAGGAGGCCCCAAGCCCCCCCAAACCCAAAAAGTCTGGAGACCCTTCTGAGGCCTTCAAAGGGCCAAAAACTACGATTTCTGGTTTTCAGCTGCCAAGGAAAAGGTGGCTGTGCAGGTGTGACAAGCACCTATTGGATAGTGTCCATAGTGTGAATAATGACTGTCAACACAACTGCCACCTCCCCTGCCTGTTGGGACTAGATCCTATAACATGTTTTAATTCGTGGCTTAAAGACTCACGCAACGTGTTAATTTATGTTTTTAAAAAAATTTCTTTCCCAGGTTAGCAATTGCCTGTGTTACAGCTCAGACAGGACTTATTCACTGTATAAGCTGTAGTAGCCTTTGCATGTCCCAATTTAGTGCAGAGAGTGTAAATTTTATTTTTTTTCTGTGACCCAACACGTAGCCCTGTAAGCACAGCAAACAGCATCAAGGGGTTTGATATTTCATCAGGGGATATATCATCTCCCTAAAAGTGGTTATTAGGAAATGAAAGGGTAGGGGAATCATTATGCTAGTAAAATTCAATTTGTGTTTGGCATTTTTTCCAGATAGCTTAGATAAATCCATTTAGGGTGCAATCCTATCTTGCGCCTGGAACAAGCAAGCCAGGAGTCTTACGCAGTATCCAGTGCAAGATACGGCACCACAGTGGCTCAGCTGAAGGGGAACTCTTCTCCTTACCCCTAGGTAAGCCACTGCAGCCCCTATGGATCTTCTCAGACTTGCGCCACCTCCTGAGG
Organism: Tiliqua scincoides; assembly: GCF_035046505.1. NCBI lineage: Eukaryota > Metazoa > Chordata > Lepidosauria > Squamata > Scincidae > Tiliqua > Tiliqua scincoides. The sequence continues at coordinate 64,354,510 of NC_089827.1, forward strand.
TGGCAGAAATCAGAGGAGAACGGACTGACTTGAAGCCGCTTTGTGCTACTCGGGAACAGGGTTGGGATCCAGCATAACTGCTGGGATCCAGCCCCACCTCCCGCTCCCCACCTGCCTGTCCCTGGAACGCCTCCTCCCTGCCTCCTCCCCAGAGCCTTGGCGTTGGCCAAGCGCAGCTGACGCAAGGTTCAATCCCTCTGTTGGCGCAGAATTCAGCCTCTGCAGGCTGGTGTGCTGGCCTAACCGACTCACGAGGAGGCACTTGCGCCTGCCCAACGGCACCTCAGGATTACAGCCTTAGTTGGTTTCAGTTGCTACTGGCTCTAGCAGTGGATTCTGTGATCAGATTACTGCATACATTTTGGGAAATCATTTATGTGCATTTACACCTTGAAATTTCTGGAGATGCCACTGCAGCCATAGCGGTCATAGTTTGTTTCCCTTTGTTAGGTCCACGGAAGGTGTATGTGCAAGCATAACACTGCAGGAACTCATTGTCAACACTGTGCTCCCCTCTACAATGACCAGCCCTGGCAACCTGCAAATGGCAAAACAGGAGCTCCAAATGAATGCAGATGTAAGTAGCAAATGTCTGGAAGGGTGTTGAGGCTAATGGAAATCCTTGCTGCACACTTTCCTCTTCTAAAATGCAACTGGAAAATAACTGTGTGAAACAAAGCAGTAAGATAAAATAAATGCCACCATCCACCTCATGTTTCAAAAGTGGTAATGGCTGAGTCGCAAACATATATATTTTATCAGGAACGTGGCACTTGCTTGGTACCCTTATGGAATCCAAGACCATCTATGGAATCCAAGACCAAGATGGAATCCAAGACCATCTATTCAGGAAGTTTTGCACAGAGCACCTAAATAAATTGTGACAGACATTTCCGTTTTGCAGGTTTAATTTCAATACAGAAACAAAGAAAGTGAATCCTAACTAAGCATCATTGAAATCAATGTGTAGTAGTGATAAAGGGTGCAACTCTTAACTTGCTTACCTGGGAGTAAGTGCCACTGAACAAAGTGGGACTTGTTTCTGATGTATAAGATAGAGCTCTAACTCGAGTCTCATTGATTTCAATGCAGTGGCGTCACTAGGGTTCGTGTCACCCGGTGCGGAAGGCCAGCGCATCACCCCCATGCAGTGGGTGGGGCAACACTCCAGGTGGTGGGCGTGGTGATCTACCATTGCCCCGCCCCCACTGGTTTTATGGCTGTACCTTTTGATAGAATAGATATTTCAATGCAGTTTGTTTCATTGCATTCTGCGTGAAATTCCACATCGATTGATATATAACATGATGGTATTATTTTTACAAACTGTGATTTTAGTGATTTTGGTCACTAGTGGTGTCACCTCCCCCCAGGGTGTCAACTTACTAACACCTTATTGGAATAGTTCTCAAACTTTTAGCATTGGGACCAACTTTTTAGAATGACGATCAGTCCAGGACCCATCATAAAGCAAATTAAAATAAATAATTATAAATAATTAAAGTAAAATAAATAAATAAGGGAAAGCCAGCCCTGTTCCACCAAGTGAATTTTCTCTGTAGCCTGCCTGCAATAACACCCCCCCCCCCAAAAAAAAAGAATCAGTAAGATTTTCACCCCTACCTAGTACCCAGTTCAATTTAAGTTCTTATATTTCAAGCATATCACTATCAGGACCCACTTGGCTTTACAAATCTGAGAGCCCAATCCTATGCCTGTCTACTGAGAAGTAAGTCCCATTATAGTTAGTGGGGCTTACTCCCAGGAAAGTGTGGATAGGATTGCAGCCTAAAACAGAAAACATTTCACCTTACCCTGTCAAGCCTCTGTTTCATTCTTTTTATTGGGGGACAGCTGCCTTCTGGAGCATTTGTTGAGCTCCAGTTGCATCAAATCAGGACCATTCTGGTGGCCTCACATTTCCCTTTGGCTGACCTGCCCAGGAGCCAAGGCACGTTTGCTTACTCACGAGTAAACACAACCATGTGGCTTAGTTTTGCTTTCCATAGGGCTCAATACATTTGCCAGCTTGGAGGGAGGGACCGCCTTCTCGGGTCTTTTTTGGCGGCTACATTCATTGGATCAGGACCATTCTGGTGTTGTTGGATTCCTCTCAGCCTACCCTTTCAGATGGACTAAGGCAAGTTCGCCTACTCGCGAGTAAATGCGTGATACGGCTAGCTTTCACTTTCTATTGGGCTCCGTGCATTTTTTGTTTTCCGGGTATTTGTCAATAACTTTTGATAGAAAGGAGATATTTCACTCCCATTTTTTGCATTGCATTCTGCTGAAAATTCCGCATACAACGGTATATAACATGATGGTATTACTCCTAACCACTGCGATGTTAGCACATCACCCTCCCAGTGTGCGTCACCCCCCCTTGCGCGTGACCGGGTGTGGCCCACACCCCCGTAGCAAGGCCACTGTTTCAATGGTCAGGATTCATTTTCTTTGGATTCAACCCAATACAGATATGTGGCTCTTAATGAGGGGGATACGTTCTTCAATCCCCGTTGTTATGCGATTAGGTTGTTAAGCGAACATTCAGCCCAATCTAGTGCCTTTGTTGTGTAAACAGACACTCTGCTGCAGGCTATGAGAGTCCTGACTGCTTCATTAAGAGTCTCTGTTACATTTTGACCACCATCGTATATGCAGTCCGTCGTTAAGAGAATGGCTGTTAAGCGGCACACTCCTGTATATGCTGCTTTTCGATCCATTTTGTGGTAACATGATAGTTTCACCTTTGACATTAAATACATCAGAAGAACCAGATACCAATATAACAGTTTGCATGTTTTAGAAATGCTAAGTCTGGTATATGCATTTGATTTCATTATTTTCAGCTACCATCACACGCCTCTCTCTCCGTCTTTTTCCTACATTACTCTTTTAAAAACTAAAGCATCTTTAATTTGTCTATTTGTTTGTTTTGGCTATTTTAGCCTGTAAGTGCAATGGGCATTCTGACACTTGTCACTTTGATATGGACACCTGGCTGACATCAGGGAATCACAGCGGTGGAGTATGTGATAATTGCCGACACAATACTGAAGGACAGCATTGCCAACATTGCAAGCCAGGCTTCTTCCGAGACCTCAGAAAGCCTTTTTCTGCCCCAGATGCCTGCAAATGTAAGATGATGTCATTGTCTGAGTGGAGGGTACTTAAAAACCATATCTTTCTGTTGTTCATTCTCATGTTTTGGTGACGAACATTGAGTGCCCTATCCCATCCAACTTCCCAGCACCAATGCAGCCACAATACAACTCGTAGGTAAGGGAACAAATGTTCCCCCACCTTGAAGAGGCCTCCGTGACTGCTGCACCACCACAAAATGCAGTGCACACCCTGTTGGCACAGCTGCATCAGCGTTAGAAAGTTGGATAGGTTTGGGCTAAGGTTGTCAACTTCATACTTGTAAATGCTAAAGCAGTCTAATATTTTGTTTCCCACATCATTTTACCCATTTATCCACCAGTGTGAATTCACAGAAAGTGACTGCAGACTTCCGCTATAGACCATGGATACTGATGCCACCATCAGTGTGGTGGTGATGATTTCAAAGGACATTTCATAGGACATAGGACTGGGGCATTTGGTGGGCCGCTGTGAGATACAGGAAGCTGGACTAGATGGGCCTATGGCCTGATCCAGTGGGGCTGTTCTTATGTTCTTATGACATACATTCAAACTTCAAATATTTGGGGTTTTTTAAAGCCATTTTTTTTAAGCAGTTCATTAATACCATGCAAATTTGGGGTTTTTCAATCACTTTTCAGTCCTTCAGCAGCTCCCCCTAACAGACAAAAACTTGGAGAACTTTAAAAGCAGTTTGCAGGGAACATGCTAAAAAAGAAATACAGGTCCAGCCTATTTATACACAGATTTTTTATACACAGATTTGACTCAACACGAATAGCCCCTGCAAATGAGAAGGAATGAGCTGATCCCTGGAGAAGGGGAAAATGCATGCCTTTAAAATCAGTTTAAAAACAGTCCTGTGAGAACAGCCTCCTTAATGAGAGAGGGGGGGCAGCTGGCTGACAATCCATTAATCCTTCTCTCCCCAGTGGACCCCTCCCTTCCCCCTGAGCACCTGAAAGAAAGGTGATCCCTTTGCATTGGTGAAGGGAGGGGCTGAATGTAAGCTCTCAGCTCTTTGTAAGCTCTTGGAGGAGGACTGATTAATGGATTGTCTTGTTAATGACTCTTATCTTACATCACAAAGGTCAGCAAGGCTGTTTTTAAATCACCAGAACAAACTTTGTTTTTTTAAATGGATTTGCTATAGTGGGTTTTTGCCATCCACATGAGTGCTTAGAACCCACATGAATAATTAGCCTCAACCTGTATATAGAAAAAATGTGTGTGTGCTTTCACTTGCATGGATAATACAAAAGACCTGGCTCTATTTACAGGCATTTTCTGAGTTTTTATAATTTGCTTTGCTCTCTGATTTATTTTTTGTCTTTTACTTATGCCCTTGAGTTTGTTTTAATTGCTGCTGCTTTTTTTTTTTAATGATGTTTTCTATTTGTTTTTATCAAGTTGAAAGCTGTCTTGCATCCTGACAGCAGTGGTTCCCAAACTGGGTGCCATGGCAAACATACAGAGTATGTGGTACGGGGTGCCATGAGATGTCCCCAGTGGCCCTTCCAACCAGCTCTCCTGGGCACTGCCACCTTGTATCACATGAAATCTCACATGAGCCAAGATGGCGATACCCAAATATTGCAAGATCTGGGCATTGCCATCTTGAATCATGTGAGATTTGGATTGCACAAGATCTTGTGAGATTTGGGCACTGCCATCTTGGATCACACAAGATTTTGCACGATTCAAGATGGTGGCACTTGGCTAAACTGGAAAGAAGAGGCTGTGGGGGCACCAGGACTCTGGTAAGTTTGGGAACCACTGCCCTAAAGGGAGAAAGTCGAGATATAATTTTTTTAAATGAATTATTTATAGTAGTATTAGTCACCTCTTTGGATAGCAGCTCAAGAACTGGAAAAATGCTAACCTGTCCAAAAATATTTTTAAAGCAGCAGACCAGTGTTAATCTTTATTTCATGGAATTAACTGTGTGTAAATATCATCATAATCAAGAGTCTTTGGGGACTACTGAGAACCAGATTGAAAAGCTTAACAATCTTGGCAAGATGTGGACATGTGCAGATGGAATGATTAATGAATATTTTTTTATGGACATAATGATGGTTATAAACACTGGGGCAGCCATATAATTTTCCCACTTTGTTGTTTTAAAAGGGAAAGTCATAACCTCCCATTTTAATGTATTTCTTTTCAGAAATGGAACATGCTATGGGCTTCAACAAAAGCTAGAATTTCACATCCCAACAATATGTTCTTTATATTTAAGTAGCAAAATTTCCTGTTCTTAGGAAGACTTCTCTAACATACACATTTGAAAATAAATTTTTAAAAAAGTTTGTCAGAAAGATAGTTTTACAATAATTTAACTCATGAACTTACATTTAGTAGAATATTAATTTATTTTTTTATTGTAGCTCCTCAACATTTATACTTGTTCAGCTCCAACACTGTGTCTATGATCCTATACACAATTACCTGGGAGTAAACCCCATTTTTGCAATGGGACTTATTCTTGAGTAAACCCGCATAGGATCATGTTATAACATACTTTGTGAAGGGATCTGGAATTTGATATTACACAGCAAGTTCCAACAAAGTTTATCACACAAGAATAGTACTACTGGACAAGAACTGTGCTTTAACCAGCTCAAGGCCCTGTCTCTGACAATGATCAGCTCCAGATGTCTGAGGAGGCACATAATAGAGTGCTCTGTTCCCTGACATTTCTAGCTTGAGGTTTGGAGGTTCAGAGACAACCACCACATGAAGATGGATTTGACTCCCTTTCATTATTGTTTTTCTGCCAATGACCTTCTGAATACCTTCTGTGCAGTCTTTCTAACATCTCGTTCTGGATCTCCCAGCAACCAAAGTTTGATTCCCACTGAAACATGGAAAGATACAGCTCCACTCAGAGCAACCAACATTTCAGAAGTCTGGGACTGTGAAATACATTCTCTGGCCAAAGGAGAACCGGTCATCCTGCAGCAGCAAAGAGTCTTGTGGCACTTTACTGGGGCCCTGAGCTGCCACAACTAGTGGAAGGTCCTTTAGCAGCACAAAAGCTGGATTGGTCTTGTGCACTGCCAGGTCGCTGCTGCAAACAGAGAGAGGATCTGTGCGCACAGCAGCAGCAGCAGCAGCAGCAGCTCTGAGAGACTCCACAGGTGCCATTAAACAGGTGGCAGGGGCAGGCCATGCTCAGGGAGGGGGAGTAATGGGGTATTTCATGGGACAGTTGGATCTGGTGGCAGTTGTACGTGATGGCTCTCATTCCCTATTTTTCTGCCCACCAGCTCTCATCAGACTTGCCCAGCGATGAGACCCATAGGTGATTGTACTGCCTGTGGGGTAAATTAAAAAAAAACCTCCTACAGGCTGACCAATCCCCCCCCCCCACAGCATGCAGCACAGCCTCCATTGGCGTAGCTGCATGCTGTAACATAGCAAAGGATAGGATCAGGCAGTAACACGTTTACATATTACTTTAGCCAGCAGATTGGTGGGGGACACTCACCTCTGTCTGTCCACTCAACTTCACTGCCCTCCTCTCCTTGAATTGGAAAAGGAAGGAGGAGATGGAGTGGAAGTGTGGAGGAGAAGATAATGGCGGGCTAGAGTGTCCGTGAGTGACAGACTAAAACGTTAGAGGATGCTCTAGCCCAGTGGTTCCCAAACTGTAAGCCATGGCTCCTCGGGAAGCCACTGAAACCAACCAGGGGAGCCATGGAATCCTTGTGATAACCCCACTGCCCTACAAAATGTACAGAGTTGTAGCCCTTATGGGGAGCTGTGGCCAATGGTCCAGTAGGTCAAGGGAGCTGCCAGTTGAAAGTTTGGGAACCACTGCTCTAGCCCATCAGTCTCCCCCACACTATTTCTTCTGCTGTGTCCCCTTCTTCCTTTACAATCCAGGGAGTGGGAGGAGCAGGGACTGGCACATCACCAGGTATGGTGAGCAGCATTTGGCATGCCATTTCATCGAGAGGTCTCACCCCTGAAGCCAATCCACACTCCTCCTGCAAATCCCTTCTTCAAATCCACTTGTACTACAAAATCTTTTGGGGGAGGGGGACTACCTTTCTACCCATGGTGAAAAATACACAATGAACACAGAAATTAATGATAAATTCATTTCCCAAAATAAGGTTTCAATCCTAACCACAGTTTCCTGAGAGTAAGCCCCATTGAAAAAAAAAGACTTACTTCTAAGTAGACCTGGTTAGGAGTGTGCCCTAAGACTACTTATTTTCCTTTCTGTAGTTCATCTTCCTGATCAACTTACTTTTTCTGCAGGATCTATTGATACAAAGCAAATTCTTCTCAGCTGTGGCCTCTGAGCTGTAAAGAAATTCATTCCTGCGAAACTGGCCCAGTTTTATCTTCATCATCCTTGCTATCCTCTTTGACAAATCCATAAAAATAGAGTCAGGGTGACACATTATAGTGCCAACAGAGGAGACATATATTTCCTGTACACTAAATGCTTCAGTCACAGCTTTTCAGTTACCGTGTAAAGTGCGAAGAGCTTTTTGGACAACTCCAACTGAACAGAAAGTCTGTGCTTTGCGGAGATCAAGGGGAGATTACAGTCTCAGCAGAAAAATAGCCCTTGTGTCATGCTTTGTTTGTGTTGATAAGAACATGCCTGATAACCTCTTATTTATATATGGTGGACAACAGAATTCTGCAGCTATTACCAGCTCAAGTCAACATTATTGCTCAACCGCTGGGGAGCAATGAAAATCAAAAGCTCCAAGGTCAAAGCAAATGAAAGAGCTGTTAAGCTGCAACCCATGGGTTACATTAAGCGTTTTTCTTCAGTGAACAATGTGTAATATTTGCTCAGGAGTGGGTGTGTACTAGATAAAACAGGGCATTCTCCTATTTAACATAATAAACTGGCAATCTGCTTGAAGGTTACAGAGGCTGTTTCCCTTCTCGTATTTTTAACCACCTTAATGAATTTCAGTGACTGCTATAATGTAATTGGGGATCATAAAACAAACTTCATAACCTTTCAAAATGACTACATTTAAAACATTTGTACTTCCAGCAATATATTTTTGTAGGATATGGGTCCTGGTATCCAAATCTGTATTGACAGTTTTAGAATCTGGATCAACTGTATTTAAATTCAATTTATTCTCTAAATATTGAGCTACATGTACAGAAACAGTTATGTTTTATTGAGAGTTCACAGCTGTTTATTTTGAGATCCCAGTTCCACTGAATTTGAGAAGTTTGTTGGTTTCCTTGTCATCCTAGCGGTGTACTGACCTAAATAAGCAAATTTTTGGCTTCCCCCCTTATTATTTTGTTATTTATTGTGTCAACAACAACACAGGCATCCTACATGTAGAATTATTAGGGGGAAAGAGCCTTGCTTAATTATCTCCTTCCTGCTGTTCTAGTTTCTGATGTTCTGGGTGTGGGATAGGTGAGAAAACATTAAAAAATATTATTTTGGAGTCTGAAGTGTTACAGTCTAGGAAGGATTGTACAATCTGATTTTGGCGTGGTTATTTATTACCTTTTAATCTCCCACTTGTTGTCCTCATAAAACTGTGTGAGCTAGGTTAGGTTGCGAGATAGTGGCTGTCACTAAGTGTACGTCATGGCTGAGTGTGGTTCAAATCCACTAACCCGGATCCTGATCATACAAGCAAGACTTGTCAGATAACACAAACGTTTACTGCTTAATACTTAAGTATCAGTCTAACATGCCTGATATTTTATCTCTATGTGTGGGCTCAGATGCTTAAGAAGTGATGGGGGGAAGATAATGGTTTTGGAGGAATAAATGCATATATACTTCTTGAAACCTTGAATCCAAAAGCACAAGACAAGAATACTACATTTCAGTGATGACACAGCTGTGGTGGTTGGTTGGCAACCTTCAGTCTCAAAAGACTATGGTGTAAGCCTACAGCATTCGGTATTCCCAGGCGGTCTCCCATCCAAGTACTAACCAGACCTGACCCTACCTAGCTTCCAAGATCAGACATGTGCAGGGTAACAGTTGCTAACACAGCTATATAGTACTAATCAGTATACTGCAGCATATATTGCCATCAAATGCTGCAAATAAATAAATGAATTCTGTCTTGTTTATCTCACCAATAGTAATGCCATATGTATGCTCTCCTACTTCAGTGTGCTCCTGCCATCCAGTTGGGTCAGCTGTGCTTCCCTTCACCAACAGCAGCTTCTGCGATCCCAGCAACGGTGATTGTCCCTGCAAAGCTGGAGTGGCTGGTCCTCAGTGTGACAGGTGCATGGTAGGATACTGGGGCTTCGGAGACTATGGCTGCCGACCATGTGATTGTGCAGGAAGCTGCGACCCACTGACTGGTGACTGCATCAACAGGTGATCCGACAAACGTATTACTTAAACATGGGGACAGGAAACATATCTGTACTAGTCAATGTGTCAGAAATGAAAGATGTCAGATGAAAAGGACAGAGTTCTAGAGCAGTTATATATTTTGAAAAATCTTAGAACTTCTCAGCGGCTGTTTTATTTTACTAGTCACTTATGTAAATGTTCCTTATTAAGTGTTCCTTATGTACATACATCATTCCTTATTGCATGAACAGAAGTAGGAAGTGCTGAACCAGCTTGACTGAGAGGAATTAATCATCAAAGGTGGCTAACAGTCACTGTTCTACCTACCATTCACCTTGGAATAGTTAAGGCTTGGAAATCAGAAGAAAGGTGACAAGGATGGTGCCCGACTTCACCTGGAATCACTGAAAAATTTGGTGTGCGACTGGAACACCATTGGAAGCATAGAAAAAGAATGTACAAGTCACTAATATCCTCCTTCAGGGCAACCTTCAAAGCTTTCCTGAATACCTCTGACAAACTGAACATATCACTGATGTACTTAATGTGTATCCTGACCAACAGTTGGGAAATCACTGGTTTAGGAATTCACAAGCATTTATGTGAATTGACAGTGATAATTCAGATCTATTCAGCATTGACTTGAACAACTGATTTGCCAGAGATCTCAATAGTTTTGTTTGCATTTCTTAAAACCTGCTATTAGGTGGATAGAAGTATATTGCAGTAAAAACCCTGGAGGACATCTCTATTCAGAGATGATTGCTTGATTTCTATAGTCCAAATGTTTTCCTTCTGAACTACTCAGCCAGTCTATATTACAGGTGATGAAAAGCTGCTTGGTCTAATTACGAAGACAATGGTGAAGGAAGACCTTAACCCATTTCTGCCCACCTCACAGGTGTACAGGTTTGATCCCTGTTGCATATATGCAACATAGGGCAGAAATGGCTTAAGGGCTCAATGGCAAAGCTTCCATTTACATATCTGGGAGCAACATCAAGCTGCAACCTCTGAGATGCCAATGAAGAACAGGCCATATAAGGAAAGACCTAGAATGCTAAATTCTGTGCCTAGCTGGAATGATGCAAATAGATCTTTTTATAGATCTTCTGCATTCCACACCACATAGACAAATTATATATATCACAGAACGTTTCCACAAGGCATTTTATACCATTAACCATGAAATGCACACATTTATGTATGAAATGATAAATTTTGCACAATTATTCCTTTCTGGCATGTTTCTCAGTATAACATACTGGGGATAATAATAATAATTCATTCACTGTTGTTCACTTAAATCCAGAATGAAGTAGATGCACTGTAATTCTTCAAGGAATGGGTCAACGTGCACTCATACTTCTCACTTTGAAATTTTTTTAGTTTTCCAGAGGTAAGAAACGCTGAACATTGGGGGCATGGACATCTTGTCCCTCTCCTTCTTCGCCCAGAGGAGATGTTCTACATTGAACATTGTGGGGAATGACATCTCATAGGATGACAAGAGACATGGAGGCTTAGAACTGATGCCAATAAAGGGGTTTACCAGGATTTGCAGGAAGGAAACAGAGAAGGAATGTGTTTGTATTATAGGAAGGTCCAGCAGTAGCTGTTTAGTAGCTGTTTAGTCTCACTGTTGTTAGCCTTCACATAGTGAGACAAGGGAAGGATTTCTTTATTTTGGATTAAAGGGATGCCCATTGCATCTCCCTAGGGTGACCTCCTTCTGGCTTTCTTGTCTTTCCCACCTAGGGGATAAAGTCCAGGTGGGGGCTGGCCCAGGGTATTTGGCTAACCACCCTATAGGTGTGGCCTATGATAGCTCTGGGTACCCTGGTCCTTCCCCAGCTTGTTCAGACCTTCTTTCTTTCTGTAGCTCCAGCCCTTCACCATCTGTCTTTCCTTCCCCTCCGGCATCTTTCCCCTTGTTTACCTTGCCTCCTGTCTATCCACTGCAGGCTCTCCTTCTTGCCACTTCCCCAGGTGTACTTTTTTGTTTCTCTGCCTCCAGCCCTATGTCCTCCTCAGTCCTCTCTGTCTTTCTGGCACTTGTCTCCAAATCCTTCTATATTTGCATCCTTTTCCTCCTCTGTCTCTTAGACTCACTTGCCTGAGTCCTTCCCGACCCCTTTTAAACTTTCCCACTCTCTGTCTTTCCCCCAATCAGCAAGACCACTGCTGCCTGTGCTGCTGGTGTATCTTGTAAGGCATCATTACCAGGTAAAGAATGCAGAAGCCTCATCTGGCCATAGCTCCATGTGGCAGCTTCCTGTGTCATAGGGTCTTCATATAAGCCATATAGGACTATCCCTAGTGGAAGAACTTAGCTATGTGTGCCTGGGTATAGTATAATGTTCAAGACTCTGCTAAGCAGTGCTAGAAAGTTGTGCTACTGTGTGAAACTTGGGCTGCAATCTTATACACACTTACCTGGGAGTCAACTCCCTTGAACAGAGTGGAACATTCTTCTGAGGAAACATGGGGTAGAACTGTGCTGTTACTAAGGTAAGCACGTCCCTTTTCTAATAACAGTCACACAAATCTGAAATATGAGTAATAACAAAATATTTACTTATTTTCTGGACTGTTTCTGATTACAATTCCTAATTGCTGTAAAGGCAAAAGTGCTGTCAAAATAAAGTTGAGCAGAACTGTTTTCATATGAAACATTATACAACGTTCCTTTCATTTCAGCAGTGCAGACAGAGACTGGTTCCAAGAAATTCCTAGTTTTTCTGCATACAATGAAAGTGAAACAGCATGGGGCTGGGAAGATGAACAAGGGTACTCTGCCCTTCGACATTCAGGTAAGTAGTAAGTAACTCAGATTATCAAATGAGGAAATGATGCTTGAAGATACATCAGATATTTTTGTGTTTATGTTTCCACAGGAAAATGTGAATGTAAAGACCAAATTTTAGGAAATTCTAAGGTCTTCTGTGGCATGAAATACACTTATGGTGAGTCAAAAAATGGCGTAATAACCGTGTCATAATATGAATAACAGCCTCAGGAATGTACATTAGGTGAACACTGTCAACGGAACTGCTTCATAATATGATTCAGGGTCCATTGTGAAGCTCAGCTACCTCAGGGCTACATGGCCCAGAAGTATTACCCAATGGGTTGGTTGACCATGGTTAGATATGGTCACTTATCACCTCAATATATATTTAAAAACAAAAACAAAAAACACTGGAAGTAGCCCAGTGTACCTTTCAGGGTGTAGATTTATAGCCCAATCCATCCTAACTCCTTGTACAGAAATGCAGCAGTTCCAGTGCAGTACCTGCCATATTCCACAGGTGAGTTTTGGCAGGTTGAAGCCTCCTTGGAGTAAAGGAACTTTTGTTAATAACATTTGTTATTAAGAATATCTATATTCCTCTTTTCAACATTCCTAAATTTATAGGAAACTAATTTAGAATGGATAAATTATTTTACATCAATGACTCTGTCTTGCCAAAATATATGTACTTGAATTGTATGATGGGATGAGGTCGCCAGGTTCCAGGAAGGAAAGCACTGTTACATTTTGTAGTTTGTACAAGTAGTTAAAATGATGAGTAAGCCACAGTTTCCATAACTTCACTGGGAAGGAGGCAGCTGTGTGCTCAGCACTTCCCAAAAATCAGGTCACTGAGCATCTCCCTGCACCCTGTCTTTGGCAGAGTCTGAACAAGCTCATCAAGTAGAGAATCTGGAACGCATTCTGTTCGACTAAATCAATATCTGTTGTTTTTGCATACTATGCAAGCAGATATACAGACTTGCATTATACAAGTCTTATCTATAACGACAACTGCGCACACCCTGAAAATGCAAACAGGCTATTCTGTAATGCACACACTGGTATGCAACGTTAAAGTGCACAACTACATTAGAATGAAAACAAGCTAATACATACTGCAATTGTCTCTCCACAGTGCTGAAGGCCAAGATTTTATCAGCTCACGATAAAGGCTCCCATGCTGAGGTCAATGTGAAAATCCAGAAAGTATTGAAATCTACAAAACTTAAAATTTTACGAGGGAAACGACTTCTTTACCCAGAGTCATGGACCAACAGAGGCTGCACTTGCCCAATTCTTAACCCTGGTATGTATTTTTTTTTAATGAAAATCAGTATATTTCCATCAGAATTTTTTTATTCTTTGTTACTCTTCTCCAGCCCCAGCATCACTGATGCTAGAGTTCATATGTAGTTGATGAAATTAGGTTCATCCCATCATATAGATATACCAGCTGAAACTGTTGCCTTTTATGCACAAATTCTATTTTTGTTCCACATTCTGAAAGTACAATAGAAGAACATATGCCCTAGATGCTTCAAAAAACTAAAGTGCCAATCACTATTCTTACTGATTAAAGTAATTTAATGTGATGCTAGACATTCCTTTCAATTTTGCCCTCGCTTTGGATTTATTATACCATGCACTAATTATGTCTAGAGCCTGCCACAGAATTTTTCAATTTGAATCTCCTCTCCAAGTTGCACACTTGCAAAATTCCCTCTCTAACCCGAGTACTGAGTTTAATTGGGACATACCAAATAGCCTGGTTCTGGTCAACTCCAGAGCCCTTCTGCTCATAGAGGCTGTGTGCAGCCTCTTCAGGCCTCAGAATGCCCTCCGGAAGTGTTGGAAGGCCACTTCCAGTTTTCGTTATGTCTGGGAGGTCTCTGGTGGGCCCAGCCACAGGTTTGAAAGCCACAGTTAGTCAAAACCACAAGTCTCAGCAAATAAACAGGCTGGATTGGTATTTTCATAATCTAGAATGTGGATGGGGGTGCGCATCTGAAAATATATTGTATGTGCATCCACTGAAAATAATGAGGTGAGGATAGCCACCATCTGCTTTTGGATTTGCATTTGGCCACACACTGAATATATATTCACAGTTCCTGATCCAGCAAATTAAGTGAGCATGGAAGCCTGTTTCTGCTCCTCCTTTCCTTGATCTGGCAAAGGCATTTAAAACAGAGGTTGTAGGGTTAGGTACTTACACCCTTTTGAGGGGTCAAAATCATTTTACAGCTTTACCAAATTATCTTTGCATGGTGAGATATCTGAAATTGTCTTCTAATGGAGAAAAAAATGTTACTAGATAAGTGAAAACACAAGTTTGCAAGCATTTTCTTAGATGAGGTCACTTTTGCAAGTTGCACAATAGTGGCTATTTCACCTCACAAAAATTTTGTGTAAAGTTCCACCAGCATCTGCACTTGTAGGACATTAAACACAAAAGAGGGCCAGTCTTGTGTTACTGCATAAGCTGGTCTTGGACTGTGTTCAAGTCCCTGCTCAGTCACAAAACATGCTAGGTGATCAACGGCCAAACTTTGTTGTGAGGTTAAACCCCAAGAACACCACTCAGAGCTTCGGGATATATCTGCAGGGAGAAAGGGAGGGATACAAATGTCATTAATAAAATATGTCTGAATAGGACATTGACTGGCAGTGCAATGCCTTATGCATGCCTATTGAGTTTAATGGGACTTATGCCCATTGGGTAGGATTGCAGCCTGAGTTTCCTGACAGCCACTCTCTCAAACATTAAAGGAAAACAGAGAATTTTTCTCAACTCGTGAACATGAAAGATAGGTTTCCAGGAATTCTGGAAAATGTTTGCAACTTTGGAAAACAGGATAAAACATTTCAGTTAATTTTTATTTTTTAGACTCCCCAAAAGAGCAACCATGAATACTTAAAACAATAAAGATCTGCATGTTTTATTTATAGGTTTGAAATACCTTGTAGCTGGATATGAAGATGTCCAAGCAGGCCGACTGATAGTCAACATGAAAAGTTTTGTCCAGCAGTGGAAACCAACCCTTGGGAAAAAAGTCTTGGAGATTTTAAGAGACTGTCGATGAAAATGCCGAATGGGGCATTGGTTTATGTACAAAATGCAGACTTCATGGAGAGAAGACCTCTGAAATGAAAACTGGAATGTAAGGGAATAGTGCCAAATGTGTAGAGAGGTATTTCAGTTCATAGTTCAGTCTTTCATCCTGATCCTAAACACATTGGCCCTAACTGCAACACGTATGCAGAAAATGTGTGTGTGTGTGTGAGAGAGAGAGAGAGAGAGAGAGAGAGACAAATAAACTCTCATAGAAAAAGGGGAATCCCATACAACAGCCCCTGCTGAATATGTGTGCAGTGGAAACCCACATCCAACAGTCAGGGAGTGTTTCAGCGGGTTGAGCTGCATTCTCAGAACCCTTCATTCATTCCATCTCCCCACCAGTTGTTTCTTTGGTAGGAAAAAGGAGTCTCCATGAGCAAAACTACAGTCCAGATTGGGCCAAACCTTTTTGAAAGTAAGCCCCTTTGATTCAACTGGAAAAGGCTTATGATTACAACCTTCACAGTCAAAATTAACTTGGTGCCCAGGTTTACAAGTCCTTTGTTGGCACAAACCCCACTGATGTCAGTGGGACTGGCACTAACTGAGTGCTCTGAAAACTGAAACCTCATTTTCAGGTTTACCTTTAGAAGGCCATGTGCTAGTGATGAACAAAATGGCTACCACCAGCTGTATCAATGTAAATCTTAGAGTGCATCAGTGAAGACAACAGAATTCTTTTGATTTACCCTAGCGTATTAAAACTAAGAACTAAATTTTGATTAGATATCTACTGCAAGTTTTTAGAGTTTAAATGCATATGAAAGCTACACATAAATCAGTAACCAAATTCTACTGGAAAACATAGTCAATAAAGTCTGTACACAATACCTAATTAGGACATGCCTTTATTCAACAGAGCTCTGTGGGACATTCTTAAAAGGCAATTCAGAAGATTGTCATTTGGGGTTGTTGAAAAGTTGGGTCAAACTTGCCACTCAGTTAAAGAAGTGGGAATCTTCTGCATCCCTCAGAGTCTCTGTCCGAGACAACAAATGAAAACAGCTGCTATTCTTTCATTGGAAATTTGGTTTTAAGACAAAACTGGTTCCATAAGGTATGAATGGGAACTTTTTTGCTTATGAGGCATTATACATATGTAAGTATTTGATTATATAAAGCACTTTATTGTCCGCCCCCCCCTTCAGTGTGAAAATTCTAGTATTGCTGGGGAACAGAGATGGCAGAAGAGAAAGTGTGTTGGAAGAGACGTACTCTGAGACTAGATAAGTAGATTTATAAGTATTGTTTTCTTTTGTGCCTGGCAGCAACCACTCAGAAAAGCTTAAAGAAACATTTTGAAAAACTAATATATTTGCACTGGTCCCAACTTCAGACTAATGGTTTGATTCTATAGGTATCAGCTATGATGTGACTATACATGCTACAAAAAGAGTATGTATAATGCTCAAAGATCCACTAGCTGAAATGTGATGGACTTGTTCATTATTCATGTTGGTCTTTGTTTTATAGTATTTAAACTTGAACCATAAATTCACTTTTGATTTGTAAAGTTCATACTTTGACAACAGCATCAATTTAAGGGATATAACGATTGCCATTTTCATCACTAGATTCTGCACTTCTCTGTTAACATATCTATAAGTCAGCACAAAAAATATCCTGTTTATACATAAAAACAAAACAACAAAGGAAGAGCTACAATGCCATCTTTTTAAAAAAAGTCATACTGGTTCATGTTTCATATGTGTGTTTTCGCTTGTGGTCCTATGGATTCACAAAAATGATACATGTTTTGAAATTTTGTTTTTATATTGTATATGTATAATAAATATACTATGATTTCAATGGATTTGCATTTCAGATTTTATAGTATTCTGTTCAAGTGGAAAGATAAATAGGCAAAAATGTAGATTTCTTTTCTCAGCACTCAAAATTCCATTTTTTTTTCCACAGGGAAAGTTTATTGTTTACACATACAAAACCCTCCCTCCATGGGCACACATGCAGACACACAATGGTTAGCTCAGTACAGCAGTGCCTTGGCATCCACCGGGGTTCCGTTCCCGGAACCCCTGCAGATGCTGAAACACGCAGATAAACAAATCCATGAGTCAGGGCACCCAGACTTCCGAATGTGACCAGAACTGTACTCTGGTTGCATCTGGGGGGTGTTCTGAGGCCTGAGGAAGCTGCATGCAGCCTCTCCAGCCCTCAGAACGCCCTCTAAGGCCTCTGGAAGGCCTTAGAAAGGCACTTCATGTATTTTTTCAAAATACCGCATACAGCCTCCCCAGGCCTCAGAACACCATCTGAACATGACTGGAGCAGTCATGTTCAGAAGGGGCAGGGGAGATCTCAGTGTGGGTTGGGGCACCTGCGTTGCGTCAAATCCACAGGTGCAAAATCCACAGATGACAAGGTCCAAGCTGTAATTTCTACCATGGAACGTGGCTGCATGAGTGTGATGGCCACCTGCAGGATAAGTAAGTTGGCAACCTTCAGTCTCGAAAGACTATGGTACTTGCAGGATAGTACCTGTGACATCATGACTGACCAATGACAGAGCACCTCTCCCCTGTAAGTACTATTTTATAACAGTTAAACATCATGTTCATATAATTTGAAGGCCCTGTGCTCTTTTCTGTAAGCTTCTTCTGAAGAGCTCCCTTCTGTGTGCTCCTCTAGCCCTACTGCCAACAAGAAAAGCTGCAGCAATGATTCTCCATTCTCTGTGTTTCCATTTGGAGGCTGTACTTTCCCCTTCTCTTGCAGTAGTGTGAATGAGTTCTGCAATTGCCCTTCATTTGTGAAAAACCCTTACTGAGGCTGATTCACATGAGTGACCCACCTATGTAAGCAGTGTAACAAAGGAGAGAAAACTCACAGGAGACTACCAGCCCAATCCTGAGCTGCCTGGAGCATGGGGATGCCGTGGTGCCGAAAATTGCTGCCTTGGCATCCAGTGCACAACCAGGCAGTTGCTGCTGGCTCCTCAGGAGAAGGGGATGTTTGTTCCATTGTTTGCACAATGGGGCTACTCAATTCTCTGACAACCCTTGGGCTGGTGCAGAATCAGAGAGCTCTGTGTCAGGCCATGTGGCCCTACATGGAGCTCAGGTTCCAGAGAAGCTGAGCTCCAGCAGTCCTGTCCTCCACCTGCACGCTCCCTCCCTGCCACACCTCTTCCCCACCCTCTGCACACCCTCCATCTGCCTACCCCCACCCTGGAATGCCTCCTTCCCGCCTGCCCCCCACCCTCCTACCTATCTCTCCACCACCTGGTGGTTCAGGCAAATGCCAAGCAGTGGAGCACTGGCTATTCCCTGGCGCTAGTCCAGCACCTGCTGGCAATGGGCTAGCTCCAGTGCTCGGCCGGCACTAAGCCCCACAAATGTGCCTCACAGCACATTTGCAACAGTGCATGCCTGCCAGTGAGACAGCACGCACTGCATAGGATTGGGCCCTACATGGTTAATTCTGCAAAAAAGGAATGCCCACATTTTCAGTGTGACTTATCAATCAGCCCTTAAAGTTCACACTGATACACGCTTTCCACTGCAGAAATATCTAATTTGCAGTGCTATGAGGATCCCGTTGGGACAGCAAATAAAATAAATGCTCCCCTTTCCAGGACTGGAGCACACAAAAGTCTGGCAGACCCTCTTTTGGAAAATGGGGTGCCCTGCAACAGCTATCCCCTTGAAGCAATTCTGCCTGCAACAAGGCATTTCCATCTGTGCCTTTATATGAGGACTGGATACAGCTGTATTGTCAAAGGTGCTCCGGCAAGAGCAAAATGTGGCTGGGGCATATCAGCTTTCTATGAATAAACCCTAAGGGAACATGCTCAATCAAATTTGAACTAGACTTGGAGAAACAGGAGCAGAAACAGCCCGGCCTCAAACCTGCTATGTTAGCAGTTTAGGTGGGATATTGCAACTATACATTGTGGAATTCACAAACAGCTATTCAAGTTTTAACACCAGGTTTTCAGCTGTATCACAATTATCAACTCACACAAAAAGTATAGGCACCTGAAGGACAAGTGATTTAAGCTAGAATGGGAATCCTAGTCTCACAAATGACCTTGTCCATAAGTTCACTACATCAGTAGATAGATCCATCCCTTGCCTCAAGTAGTAAACCTCTTTGGAACTTTTTATACATTCGTTTATACCTGAGGTATTCAATCTGTGCATCTCGCCTCCCTAGTGAGGCATGGCTAGCCTCCAGGGGCATCACCAGGCATCTAGGTGCTGCACCGGCTGCCTCCTGACTTGCTGCTTTTCTGAGGCTGAGAACAAGGTGGGTGGGGCAGTGTGAAACATGGTGGGGGGAGGTGGGAGAGAAGGCTGGCTTGGCAGGCAGAGGTGCTGCATCTCATGGAGCTCTCTCCATGTGCAACCTCGCCCCAAGGACTACATTTCCCAGTGTGCCCCTCACCCTGGGCATCCTGGGATTGGTCAAAGCTGGAGGAGAGAAGAGTGCAGGTGCTGCCTCTTATCAGCACAGGGGCGCTCCTGGCAGGCTTCGAACTGGGAGGGAAGAGTAAGTATAGGCAGTGCGGTGCTTTCCTGGGGGGGGGGGGATGTCCCAGCCTGCATCCCTCTGTCTTGCCTGGGGGAACAGGGGTGACATCTGTGTGCTGGGTGTATGTGTGTGAGCAGCCCCCATCTACTTTGGGGTGAGTTGTAATCTTGCTGTATGTGGCTGCAATCCTTTCCACACTTTCCTGGGGGTAAGCCCCATTGACTCAAATGGGACTTACTTCTGAGTAGACCTACATAGGCTTGGGGTCTGTGTCAGCTTAACCCAGGATCCTCACCTTTCTCTTCCCCCCCCTTCAAAAAAGAAAAAAAACCCACTCTTGATGGCTTTGTCTCCAAAAATTGATTAAAAATAAAAATTCACATTCCTTTTTAGCCATTCCCCTTTTTCCTCCTGCCTCCTTTGGGGGGGGGGGGTTACTCTGTTGGCTGCTATTGTAAGACAAAAGGCACAATCCTAGCTAGGTCTACTCAGAAGTAAGTCCTATTGTGTTCAATGGGACATACTGCCAAGAAAGTGGGGTTAGGATTCCAGCCAAACAGTCTCCGGATCTCAGTTTGCATCAGTTTGCAATTAGCAGATACACACAAAACAAAGTCTTCCCCTCCCCCAGCAGATTCATCACTTCCCCCCTCCCTTTCCAAACCCCTCCAGGTGTGCTGCTAACAAACTCAGGGCACAATCCTAACCAGAAGAAAGTTCTATTGTGTTCATTGGGGCTTACTCTCAGGTAAGTGTGGTTAGGATTGCAGCCTCAGAGTGCTGGCAGCCTTGTTTCTAGTGTATAATTATAACACCTTCATTCCCATTTTGGGGGTAACTGAGGTGAGGTGTTGTAATGGGGAGCCGTGGCCAATGGCTACAAGGATCAGGGGAGGCGCGAGCATTATACAATGTTCCCCAATAGATAAAGTATGAGCTCACCGTCTCACCCTTGTGCAGACATGAATAGCAAGTTGGGAAAAACCAAGAAGAAAGATGTGCAGTGTCCGTTGTTGGTTTTGGGGTCACATAAAGTTCCACTCTCAAGGCCTGGCAATGTTGCAGAAGCATGAATAGCCATGGGAAACAAGACCCTTTTTGATATTCTATCATAGTTTGTCATCAAATTGGATTTGCAGATTTTGGGTGCAGTCCCATCCAACTTTCCAGCACTGATGCAGCCATGCAAATGGAGAGTGTGCTACATTCTGCAGTGGCGGGGTAGTCATAAAGGCCTCTTCAAGGTAAGGAACCATTTGTTCCCTTACCTTGAGGCTGTATTACAGTTACATTGGTGCTGGAAAGTTGGATAAGATTGGGCCCTTCCTCACTAATTTTCCCCCTAGTAATTAGCCCTAGAAGTGTAACCAGTACCAGTGGCATAGCTAGAGGGGGTGCAAAGCACTCGGTTTTCCAGGGACCACAGCATGTAAACGGCCCCTCTCCCTCCCCTTCATTTGCCTCCATTTTGCTCCCCCACCCAGAATTACTCCAAAGGGGAGAGGCTCTTTGCACAGTGCAGTGAGACTCCCTGCAAAACTTGGTGTTTTACACCCCCTCTAGCTACGCCACTGACCAGCACTGCTGAATAACGCATGTGCATATAAGTACAGTCATTGCAGTTACCTCTGAGACTGTACCCACTATAAACAACGAATACATTTATTATGTAAAATATTTATATTATGCTTTGACATGCTTGCTCAAGGCCATTCAAAGTATTATACCTCCCCTAACCACCACTACCACCATCCAAACCTGGACTGGCTCCTCCAAGGGCAAGCACCTTGATATCCATAATTTATGTGGGAAATTGCTTCCATTCTAATTCCACATAATTGTCTCTACACATTCCAGTAAATATATACCTGGATGGCTCAAAATAGAAACAATAGAATATTTATTTATGTGATTTATAACCGACCTTTCTCCCCAAAGAGCATGACTTACTATATTAGAATACATATATCAATTAAAAAATGCATAAAAATATAAAATGCATACACAAGCCAATATTAAGTCCCAATTTGCAAGTGAATCTTTCACATGGCAGCAGGTGAACTTGATTTACTCTGTAAACCACTTTGTGAACTTTTTTTATTGGAAAGCAGTATGTAAATTAATATTGTTGTTGTCCCCCCTGAAATAGAACTTGAGTGGAATGTATTATTTCCACTAGGAAATATTTCATCCATGCAGTATGTCATTGACAATGAAGAGAGCTGTTGACTACCATCGAAAATACACAAAGATTTATTTTAATATAATTACTTCCATAAGCTAAATCTTCAGGGATATGACTGTGTTGCTGAAAATGACAGAACATCTGGTACTATCTACATGTCTAAATAGAGATTCAGCCTTGGCAACTTTGGAACAAATATGCAGTATATATTTTTAGTTATGTTCAATTTCATATCAACAGTGAAGCGTCAAAAAAAAGTTAACCTTCCTAGCAGGCACTTCCTAACAGGCTGAATAGATAACCCACTGATAAGCTACTGAAGTTGCTGGTCCCCAAGGTTTCTGTATGTTCTTGTGGATTTTTCAATGACAGTGAGTTCCAAATCTAACCTTGCTCAAAGGTCAAAGTAGCTCACAGCTCCTTTCCCACAGTTCAGTACAAAAATATTTGTGAATGCCTCTCACTAATCTGCAGAGGGCAGGGCCACAGGGGAAAAAAACAAACAGGAAAAAAATATTTCTGGAAGTATTCTCTATATGGAAAAACTTCAAGGCATGCTGAAATATTAGCATAACCTAGTGCTCAGAACAAAAGATTAGGCATAAAAATATCTCTAAGAAGCCCTGATTCTGGAGTTCATTTTGGTGCCCTTGGAGAAATATTAACTCTCTCACTACACATACCAATTTCCTGGCAGCTCTGCATCCCAAGCTGACCCAAAGTTTGGAGCTAGTTTTCCAAAGGGCATCTGTTACCCTTATTACCTCAACTGCTACTATCTCCTGCTAGTATTTCTCATCTTCACCCTTTTACTCTCTATTAAGCCAGGGACCATGAAAGCCCAAGGCCATGATGGGCTTTCATGTCACCCATCTTCCTTATGTCCCTATGATGTAATGCCCAAGACGGACTCCCTTCTGTGAGTTGGGTACTGCAGGACATGTTTGCTAAGGTTAAGAATGTCAGGCTAGGGAGAGTTAGAATGGTAAGGGTAGAGAGTGCAGATCCCTACAGCAGCTACCAATTCACTGGCTTGGTTTGATTATGATGATGATGATGACTGAATTGACAAGCTGGTGCATGCCTTGTTTTTCCTTGTCCTTTTGCACCTGACTGAATCAAACACTTCTTGGTTTCTTAAACCACAGTTTTGTGTGACTAGAGAACTGTCACCCCTTCCCCACCTCTATTCTGCCCTACCACCCTCTGCACTGCTTGGTGCTGTAGTCATCACCTCCAGCAGCCATTTAGAGCTGACATGACAGAGCAGTTCTTCCCGCTGGCACTCCTTGCTCCATAAAGTTGGCGCAAATGTGCTTTATGGCACATTTGCAAGGGTTAGTGACAGTGCAAGCCCTCAATAGGATTGCACTGTGAGGCTTATAAAATGATGTATGAAGTAGAGAAAGTGGATACAGAGACTTTTTTCCCCTTTCTCCTAAGGACAGAACCAGAAAGACTGCCAATGAAACTGACTAGTGAGAGTATTACCAACTACAAAAGAAATTCTTCAAACTGCACTCACGTATAATCAACTGTATCACAGTGAACCTGACTTTCATCTGGTACAGGACTCTATTTTTCCATTTTCCCATGTTCTCTGTATTTGGTCAAGTCAACAAATATTTGAAATATCTGTTGATTGTACAGCTTGACACATTTCACAGAAAATGGATTCTGCTAGCTTTAGCTGTGATTTGATTTAACTCCAGTAATTACCTAACTACTAAGCAGTGACTTGAGGTTGAAGTTACTGAAGAATGTCTCTTGCATAAACACCATATAATAACTACCATTAAAGGTACACTGAGGATAATTCACTTTTGTTCTAGTCCAGGGAATGAACTGGATGACTACCATATCAGTGCTAAAGAGTCATGCCATGGAATTCACCTTAATACATCATTATTGTGAACTAAAAAACAAACATAAAATAAAAACCTACTACCCAGAAAAGGCAGGTTTGTGTTTGTATTCATTTTGTTTTGGAGAATAAACATTTCTATAATGATGCTGCTTTTTCATTATAATTAAAACAACATTTTATTAGTTCTGTACTATTCATAATTGTTTCTTTTGTTTAGGAAAAGTATACACCATGACACACCACTTATTATTTAATGATAGCTTTCTTTGGTGTTCTCATGGTAAAATAATCACTTTGTAAATACTGTACTAAGAAAAATGAGAGCTGGAATCCAGTGTCAGTGGTTCGACACTGGTCCAGCACTGGTTAAGGGTTCATGCCCACTAGGGGGCCCACCTGGCAGGGCCAACTCCTGAACCCCCAATAGTACTGGCAGATACAGTGACCAAGGTGCCATCAGGGAATAGAGAAAGGGCACCATGGAGATCCAGGGCAGGAGCTTGCCCCAGGCCCCTCCCCATCAAGCTGGCACTAATATGGGTTACAGAGCTCAGTCTTCAATAACAAAGTTAGAAGAAAGGATCCCATATATTTTAGGGAATTTGCTACAACTCTATGGCACAGTACATGTCTTGGTTCAGCCCATCATCTCTGGTTCAAATGCTAGAGGTGAGAAAGACCATTGCTTGAGATGTGCAACTAGTCATCTAGCTGCCCAGCAGACATGTTGGGCTGGATGGACTCAGCCCAAGGCACATCCTTAACGGAACAAACATATAAGGCAAGAGAAAAGTTGTCAATATTTGGAACAATTTTATTTTTTGTCTTGTTTTTGAGGAGGGGAATTGGCTCCCTGCACCTCTTTTACCCCCCAAAAATCATTCCCCACCCTTCCTTTATACATGACTGGGGCAGACCAGGATTTAAAGAAATGAATCTGTGGCTCTGGGCTAAAATGGGTCTTCTGTTCCTTTGCGGTTCTCCGAGGTGGTCCTCATCTTTGAAGGACTTTGGGGATAAATTTGCATCACGTAAAAGAAGAATTTGGCTTCTCAGAACCATATTTTCAGTCTGGAAGGCAAACTGTAATTTTCCACCAGCTGCTCTGCGGGAGGTATGGAACTTGTCCACAGTGCCCTCAGTATTTGCATTTAAAGAATTAATAAAAATTCCTGGCTGGTCAGAAAGCGTCCATGAACGTTATGACCTTGACATTTTTATCACCTCCTACCTTATTTATCTGTAGTTGACCAAACAGACGAAATACAAAACTGTTTTCCAAAGTATGCAAGAACCAGTCCTCTCTCATAACTATGCCGTCCCCTGGCCACAGAGCGTCATAATGGCGAAACGAACAATAATGAACAAAGGCAAGAATGCACAGCCCCCATTTTAACCCCCCCCCCAAGCTGGGACACTCATGCAAATTACTGCTATTTCAAGCAGAACGTTTATACCTTAAGCAGATAGTTGGCTGGTGATTATAAAGGTCAGCACTGAGCATTAGTGTGCACCATTTACTTTAGTTAGTTAGTCCACCACCCCTTCCCATGGGCTCGGGGCAGATAGCAACAGTTTCACAGCATGCGCTTGTTGTCGGAAGGTCCTCTCAGGCCTGAATTAGATGTGAACTGAATCATGTCATTGGCCCTTACTCTTTCTTGTGTAAATAGTACGTGTGGTGGGAAGGAGCATGATCGCGATCAGGATCATGGGAGGGGAAAGCCTTTTAGCACTTTATTCTCCATGCTCCATTTACTTTCTTGGATCACCTCAGTGGTTTCCCCCCAATGATTTCCTCCTCAATGGTTCCCCCACCCCTTTTTGGTGCCAGTGTCAC
Source organism: Tiliqua scincoides (assembly GCF_035046505.1). Lineage (NCBI taxonomy): Eukaryota > Metazoa > Chordata > Lepidosauria > Squamata > Scincidae > Tiliqua > Tiliqua scincoides. The sequence goes on from NC_089827.1 coordinate 64,380,280, forward strand.
CACAGCCACAATTGGGAGATCTGGTGATGCTGCTTTTCCTCCTCCTCCTCGTACCTACTTTCAACCTCCCTCTTTCAGCTCTGCCAGCAATGGAATGAGAGGAGCTTTTTGTTTTATTAAAAATGTGACTAGGGGTAGACAGAGATGATAGTGGCTTATAAAATTGCACATTATGTGGAGAAAGTGGATATAGACCTCTCTCTCTCTCTCTCTCTCTCTCTCTCATGCATACCTAAACTTGGGGTCAGTCAGGTAAACAGATTGGCAGGAGATTCTGAACAGACAAAAGAAAGCTCTTCTTCATTTAGCAGCAGGCTGACAAGATGTCCTCTTTTTCCAGGACACGTCCTCCTTTTAGCCTCTTTATCCTGGAAAAGAACTTCAGTGTCCTCCTTTTCCCTGTGAGTGGGTCCCTGCAGGCAGCACATAGCCCTCTTGTAATTAATAAATTATATGTGATAAATTATATGCAATATAGTTTTAAGTTCAATAATAAGTGATATAGTGTTTAAATTAGCCACATGAAATCAATGTATGAGTGTTTTTAGCTTTTATTTTTGTCATGTCCTACATTTTTCTTGGATGCCCTACATTTTGGGGTGCCTTGTCCTCTTTTGTAGTTATATCATCTGGTCACCCTGTATAGCACCAACTTCATGCATGGGATTTGCTTCCACCAGAAATGGCTATGGCTACCAGTTTAGATAGCTCTACCCAGAGGTGGGTCTGGGAGGCAGGGAGCCAGAAGCCCCAGGCACTGCACCTGCCACGCCCCCTACTCCTGCCACCTCCACCTGCCACTCTGCCTCCATTTAGTCGTTGGAGCCATTTTGCAGGCAGGCAAAGCCCCACACAGTGCTCCAAAGCACTCAAAAAGCCTTCTGAGGCTTCTGGTATGATCTTAAAGAGTACTTCTGGTTTCACCAGGAAACCAGAATAACTCTTTAAGATCAAGCCAGAAGCCTCAGAAGGATTTTCAAGCACTTTGAAGCATCATGTGAGGTTTGTGCACCTAGGTAACTATCCCCTTGGGGGGACGGTGTAATGTGGGGAAGGTGCTATGTTGCGGACCTGTGCTCAGAGACAGCATGGGGGCCAGATCCATTACTAATTCTACCAGGAAATTAGAAAATAAAACTCATATAGGAGAAGAGGTCTATCAATAGAGATAACTAAATGGAATCTCCAGTCTGATCCAGCAGACCTTTTGTATGCCAGATGAGACTATAGTATTAGAAGCGGTTTTGGGAGTCACAGAGCGCAGATACTATTTGGGGGACTAGCCCTGCATACCTGTATATTTATCCATGTATACCTACTCACCTTGAGTAATACCTACTCACCTTGTACATCTGAAAATAAACAGAAATGGTTACATAGACACTGCAGTGTGTTCTCTCTCCTGAAGCACATTTAAAAGTGCCTGTGCTAACTGCTTGGGAAACATTCCACTGTCACTGGAATGAAAAGAATGAGGTCAGGAGGGATTTAGTGCGATTTTAATTGGAAGCCTTTTAAACTGCATACTTACCCAGCAATTGCAAGATGGAATATGATAATGGTGCTATCTATGGTGCTTTATATGGGCAATGGTGCTTCTTTGGCTTGGCATAATGATCTGATATAAACGATTCATGCTCAAAATCAGGGTTGTCAAACATAAGACCTGTAGGTCTGATCAAGCCCTTGGAAGCTCCTTATCCAGCCTACATGATAATTGGGCTTGTGATAATTGAGCTGCAAACTGACTCCTTGGCAGCAGGCAGTTGTAACAGGAGCTGAAGGATGGAAAATGTTGCCACCAATGTATCTCTTGCACAGGCAAGGTGTATCTCTTGAACTGCACAGGCAAGGTGTGCAGTTCACTGGCAGAAGTGATGCTTCTAAGTAAGTCAGAAACTTGGGACCAGGGTGTGGGGACCAAGGGAGGCAGCATTGGAGGGTGAGTGCTGGTCAAGGGAGGATTGGAGGATGTGGGTCACATGTAGTTTGGTCCTCAATGCTGTTGCATTCAAGAAAGGAAGGAAACCGCCTCTTCTCCTGGTAGTCTCCTTTTAAATTCTCAGAGGAGGAGCTTGAAATAGCCCCAAATCTGTCAGATGTTTAAAGAGAGATTACATCAAAGTTTACAGGCACATTTGAGAGTTTCCCTTTTGTTTCTTTTATAACAAGGAGCACTTGAGAGGTGGGGAGAACTTTGGACAGTGGCCAGAATTCCAAATGATCATACCCACTTAATCAAAGTTAGAGCCACAGAAAAACTGGGTGGCGGAGCGGGAGGAATCCTATTAAATAACTATATAACAGAAAAGAGTGTGTCAGATTCCTACATGTCTTGACATTTTTCAGGTTGGAACTTCCAGTTGAAATTGGAACAGTAATAGGAACGTTTCTGAATCACCTTCCTGTCAAAATTAACAAACAGATGTCCCAACAGAACAGATACTACAATGTCTAAAACCATAAACATGTTCACATTAAAATCACTTACGCAGGTCATCTTCTACACCCTGGAAGCTCTATAAGAAACTGCAATGGTACTTTACCTCTTTATGTCAGCAGATAATTCATTGTCAATATCTTTTATTTGTATACATATTTGTATATATACTGTATACATATAATCCTACCCATCCTCTCAGGTCATCTGAAGGCGCCCTTCTGACTGTGCTTCCACCTGCAGAGGTGAGGGGGGTGGCAGCTAGGATAAGGGCCTTCTTGGTGGTGACACCCCATTTATGGAATTCCCTTCCCTTGGAATTAAGAACAGCTCCCTCTCAGGAGATCTTTCAGCAGAGCCTCAAGATCTTCTTATTCATGAAAGCTTTTAACCAATTCTGGGTGCTGGTGCTTTTTAATGATTTATAATTTAATTGTTCTGATCTAGGGTGTTTGTTTTAATGTTTAGATTGTTTTAATGTTAATTGTTTTTCTGTACTGTATTGATTTTATGTTTACATTGTTAGCCGCCTTGAGTTCCCTTTGGTGTGGGAGAAAGGAGGGAAAAAAATACATGAAATAAATAAATATTTGCACTGTTGTATTTCAGTATTCAGTATTGTCAAATTATGTTATTAAACTATACTGTAAAAAATAGCCTGAACTATTGATTAAACATGCAAACTACATATGGTTTGCAGTACATGACTCTTAAGTGATGAGATGCCAAGTGCATAATTTCATCCTACAGGCACAAGTTCACTGCAAGATCTTCACAGCGTAATGCACTGAAAACAAGTCTGTCTCTCATTCCTCTATAAATGTAATTGGACTATTGAGTTTTGGTCAACAAATCCTACTGTGATAGAATGGCAACATTCTTTATTGCCATTATATTGCGCATGCTGCTGCTTTAATGTGCTAGCTGTATTTTATGATGTTTTTGCCTCTGCTTTTAATTGTTGCTTTCTTGTGCGCTGGGGATCTTTTTCACTGTGTGGACCATGCTGAATTAGTTAGTTAGTTAGTTAGTTAGTTAGTTAGTTAGTTAGTTAGTTAGTTAGTTAGTTAGTTAGTTAGTTAGTTACACTGTTGTGAGGAAAAGACGGAAAATGCATTAAATAAATAAATAAATAAATACTGCACAGAAGAGTGGCTAGTTCTGAATAATTAGTACAATTTGCCTAAGCAGAATATTAAAATGATAGATTCTGAAAATCTTTTTACTCCTGTGGGAATGCTTCACAGTTGATCCTCTTTCTCTGGGATTTATGCCACTGAAGGGAAAAAGTCAGAGGATAAAAGCTCCATCCATCTCTAATTACACCAATCAGGAGGCTTCATTCCATCAGTGGCAAGACTTCATGTTGTATGTCTGGGAAAGACCCTTCTGTTGTTGGAACATAACAGAGAGTCTAGTTTTAACACACCCACAAAATAGTGCTCTTTCAGCAAATTATTTACAGAGTTTGCGCCAAGCAACTTGAGCAGCAGTAAGTGATAGGGTACAAGTGAAAAGGCTGAGTTTAGTTGGTTTAGCAAAGATCTTTAAATTAAGGGTCCACAAAAATAATAAGGCCTTTTCTTTATTTATCTATTCAACTGTGGGGCAGAAAGGGCAGAGAAGCTTAAAAGGCCTATTCATGAGAACTGAGCTGGTGCTTTGAGTCAACTAGTTACACATTGCAAATGTATTTCATTCACATTAACACAATACTCACCAAGTAAAATAGATGCAAATGAAGCATCCCCATCTCTCTGGCCCAGCAGTTCAAAAGTAAGACAACTAAAAATGGTTTTAACTTTTGCCTTCTTAGAAAGAAACATGAATTCCCACAAATGTTCTAAACAGCTTTTCCAAAATGTAATAAAATGGAGGACCGATTTTAATATAAGCCATGTTACGCAATCTTTTTCTAGAAGAGAAAGAAGTAAACATTATGCTATTAAAATATGCAAATATAACAATATCTTTTCTGGGTCAAATCAATTGTTAACCTAGATCGGCATTTTGACCCCAACAATGACCCCAAAGAAATTCACAAGCTGGAAAATATAGAAGAACATCTGAACTCGTAACATATATTTTTCAACACATCTGCATTTGACTTTTGGAAATTTTGCCATAGCATCTAGGAAGATAAACAGATTATTACACTCTCCAGAATGAGAAAGCTCACTCAGAGGTAGCTGTATGACTTCTTTGCCTCTTGTTGTCAGTCTTCAGGATCTGGGTCTGATCAGTTCAACAGTAATGTTCTGGTTCTCTATGAATAACATGCCTCTCCATTAATATCTCTATACAGAAAAGACTTCCATGATAAAATTAAAACAGTTTGGACTGACATGTTATTTATAACTACAAGGATTCTTCAGAAATCTGTTCATAAAAAGTATATTTTCTCAGGCTGTTAAAAGATTCAGTGTACTAATTGTTAGTAAAATTTGTTTCCAACAAGAAACAAATTATGAAAAAATTTCACATCCAACAATTACGAAAAAAATATTCATACTAACATAGTTTAATAATATAATATACATTTCAGCAAGATAGAAGTTGAATTCTTCCATTATGCTTTTTCCTGGTAATTTTATGAAACTAGATGGGTAGATGCTCTGCAGATATTGCATAAAATATTTTCACTATATGTTAGAAATGTTCATATATTATGCCAAGTGACTGGAATTTCTCCCTTCAAGTATGATGCCCTAAGGTTATTTACATTTCACGTACGAATGATAACACGCTCATCTCAAAAAGAGGGTTATTCAATGGAGCCATCTAGCCACTGGACACTTTCTATTTTTCACTGATGGTCATTTTCTTCATCTGAATCAGAATAACCTTTATGGGCATACATCATAATTTTATCATGTCATATCTAAAATATTAGTTTATTTAAACAACAATGCTACAGGTGACATCCTGCTAAATAATAAATTTCAAATGCTAAGAAATTCCATTTCATTGTTCAGAGACAAACAATATGATCCAACTAAGGGCCCAATCCTCAGCCTGGTCAGTGCCAGCACTGAGCCCTAGCACCAGTCATGAGTGCCATAAATGTGCTGTAAAGCACGTATACGGCACCTGGCAAGAAAGGAGTACCAGCACTGGACTGGCCTACGCCACTCAGAAACTGGGCCCAGCACCAGCACCGGCAGGAAGAGGATCCGCTGCCGCTGGGGTAGATTCAACTGCCAATCAGTGATGATGCCTCTGGGGGGCAGGGGAGGGTGGAGGAGGGTGGAAAAGAAACCAGGGCAGGAGGGGCAGGACTGGTAGAACTCTGCTTCACAGTATCCTGAACTTCATGTTGGGCTGGAAGGCCCAACATGGACTCTCTCAAATCTGCCCCAGCAAAATAGCCAGTGCAGCCTTGAAAAGCCCCATTGCGGGGCTTGGGTCTTTCCTTGTGGGAAAGGGACAAAAGCCCCCTTCCCCCAAGGAGACCTCTGCCTGCTTCCCAATGCCACTGGATACAGCAGTAGCCACTTTGGCATCTCTGCTCCAGCAGGCGCCAGGAAGCTCAGGACTGGGCCGCAAGAAGATTCATTCAGGTAAACCGGCTTCAACATGTGGATTACTTGCTGGATCAGGATCTACAGCTGTAAACTGGACACAGCACATCAGAATTCCTGCCCACATTCTGGCACAGCCAGTCACACTTAAATGGGCTACTTAAACTGCAGCTGGAACTGCATTGGATCAGTTATGCTGGAATTTTAAATCTGTCACAGTTAAGTACATGTTTATATTTAACAAGAGAAAAGTAAAATTGGGGAAGATTTCCGTGTGCCATCTCTCCTGGGTGGTAGTGGGGGGGGGGGGGAGAGAAACAGGCACTGGCTCTTTAAAAATCTTTTCAGTCCACACCAGTCATGGTCTGAGATTGAGACAACAGTAATTAACCCCCACCTCTGACAAGGTAGTTTAAAAAAAAAGGGAGCATGCCAACATTATTCTTATCTTTTAAAGAACATATTTAAAAGTTGCAAAGTCATCTAGAGTCCTATAATAAGAAGCTGATCTGAATTACAGGGTAGATGGAGGGCAAACAGTCATAGCTGGGTCCAAATGAAAACTCCCCACAGACTTTTGGCAGTCTTCTGAGCCAGACACAGCTGCTCAAGCCAATCCCTAAATTTTATACACCAAAAACACGCAGAGCTTAAACAAATGCCACTTCTTCAGCATCAGGCTTTGGAAACAAAGGCAGCATTGTCAAGGTCATATTTTTGCAAACATGCCCCACTGCGACTTCAGTGTCAGAAAAGACGGCAAAAGTGGCTCATATTCAAAGAGCAGACCCCACCTTTTCCACATCCTTTGGAGAGCAGCCCAGTTCAAGGGTCAAAACAGCAGCACACACAGTCTAATTTTATTGCTCCCCCACACCAAGAAACTAAGATTGACCAACTGGGCCTGATTTGCACCTACCAGAGGGAAGTAGTTCTCACACTGCTTAGAACATGAATAGGCTCTATTATATGCTAATATTACTGCATTACTTATTACAAGAAAAAGGTAACTCCCACTAAGCTCAATCTTTCTAAACAGTGTTTTCTTAAGGTTTGTCCTCCATCATACCACTTCATGTTATTATTATTTATTTGATTTGTACTCTGCCTTTTTCCCCAAAGGGCACCCAAGACGGTACCCAACACACATGGTCCATCTGTTCAAAGTACCACTGGAAGTAACTGGCAATGACATCATTGCCAGTTACTTCTGGGTTGGGAGACCAGATGCAACGTGCAATAGGACCCAATCCTATCCTATTTTCCAGTTACGGTGCAGCTGCGCCAATGGGGTGTGCACTGCATTCTGTGGTGGGGAGGCAGTTAAAAAGGCGTACTCAAGTGATGGGTTCATTTGTTCCCTTACCTCGGGGCTGCATTGTGGCTGCATTGGAACTGGAAAGTTGGATAAGATTGGACCCAAACACCAGTAAAAGGCTCAGGATGGGTTTTTTTCAAGCATGGAAAAGCATGCTTTGGAGCTCTGCCCGACAAACGTCCTACCATTGTTTGTTACTGGTCTTGCTGCTGAGTGGCAGGTGTCCAGGGATCCTGTGAGTACCACCAGACACCATCTCAAGTATCACTGGGGGTACCACTGTTTGAGAATCTGGTCAGAGAATCCCCAACCCCTTCTCAGCAGTCTTAAAAGTGCAGATACTGGCTTTCTCTCCAAGATATTTACATAGCGGGCAGCCCGATCATAACCTATGCTGATGCAGCTGGGCCAAGCAGCCTACACCATATCCAGTGCAGGTTAGGAGCAGATTAGAGGTCTCCTCAGGGTAAGGGGATATTTTTCCCTGTGTTGAATCCTAGCCTGCTCAATGGGGCTACATGGATCTGTGCCTGTTATTTAACTGGCTCAAGTCAGAGAAGCCCTGTGTAGGGCTTCCAGGTCCAAAAGAGAGGATATAATATGGTAGAGGCTTCCTCCGCTGATTCTGCCCCCTTTCTGGGCCTGACCCACCTCTGTTCTATCCTCCCCCTGCCCATAAATTCCCCTTCCCCACCTGTTCACCCTCTCCCCACCTGGTTCGACACAGCATTCACTGGCAGCTCTACTTAAACACATGTACAAATGTGCTTTACAGCTGCTGTGCCAAGTTAGCTAAGAATAGGATTGCACTGTCAGTACCCAATCCTATGCAAGTCTACTGAGAAGTAAGTTCCATTATAGTCAGTGGAGCTTACTCCCAGAAAAGTGAGGATTGCAGCCTCAGTAATACAGCCCTTACAATTTGGAAATTCTAAGTCAATGGTTCCCAAACTGGTGGGTTGCGACCCACCACGGGAACCGAAAGCAGGGCATTCCCCCTTAAAGGGACTGGCCCAGCTCCGATGGTAGCAACAGTGCTGCAGAAGTAGCCTTAAATCAGAGATAAGGGCTGTTTACAGCAGCCAGGGAGAAGATCAGAGGGGGGCTGCGAGCTCCCAGCACCTGGCAGGACCCTGCCAGAGCTGTCCTCCAGGTGAATAAAATAGCCACTTCGCAGTGGCAGCAATGCCATCTCTGCAGTACTGTTGCTGCCATCCTCCTGCCCCCACCCCCACCCACACAAACACTCCCCTGTAGGAGTTTGGAAAACACTTTTCTAGGTTTGCTTCTACAGTTTTCCAGCCTTTCCCTGGAGGTAAATATTATACAAGTATTGGAGATACAGAAGTTTCTCTATTTATGAACACATAAGGTTCTAGGGGTCAGTTTATAAATCACTTTGTTCATAAGAAAGAAAGAAAGAAAGAAAGAAAGAAAGAAAGAAAGAAAGAAAGAATCAATCAATCAATCAATCAATCAATCAATCAATCAATTAATTTGGCTGGGCCTTAAATTCCAGCCCAGCCAGGGAACTCCTTTTTTGGTAGTCTTGGGCAAGTCATCATTACCTCTAAACCAGGGGTGTCCAAAGTTTTTGGCAGGAGAGCCACATTGTCTCTCTGACAATGTGGGGGGGGGGGGATTAATTTACATTTAAAATTTGAATAAATTTACATAATTTTACATAAATGAATATATTAAAGATGAACTTATATGAATGAATGAAGAACTTGCAATAGCTCAAGCCCTATAAAAGGCCTTGCACAAAGCAAGGCTGGTCTTTCCTTTGCTGCCGCTACTGCATCACAGACGTGAAATAGAGAGCAGTGGAGGGAGCCCTCATCCCACAGCTCACGCGAGAGGTCAAAGGGTCGCCCTCACGCTGAGAGCAGTTGCGTCTGGCCAGTGTGGGCTCCAACAAATCTCTGGAGGACCAGAGGCTCATTGGAGACTGGGGATTCCCTGAGGGCCACATAGAGGGGCCACATAGAGAGGCCTCGGGGGCCGTAAGTAGTCCCAGGGCCAGGATTTGGGCATCCCTGCTCTAGACCTAACTCACATACTGCCATAATCACTCATTTATTAATGTACGTTCTGTGCAATAAGGCAGGATTAATAATTCTTGTTTCAATGAACAGAAGAACAGTATTTTCAGAAAAGCAATGTAGTAAAAACTGAGCATATATTATTATGCTGAATATGCCATTGAGCATATATTAGAACATACCCAGAAATTAGAATTGAGGTCTATATGTTTGGAAGGTCTTTGGAAAATAACCTTTTCCTGCAGTATATACAATCCAGAACCACCTTTCAGAGCGCGATACCATAGTCATTCGAGACTGAAGGTTGCCAACTAATACAAGTCAGATACCTACTGAAGCTACCATGCTAGACCTATCTAATGATTTTAAGAAGGTCCTAATGCAGTAAAAAGAGAAATTAAGGAAGGAACGAACAAGCTTAATCCTTCTATGGGAAGGAAAACTTTTGAGTAGTTAGCCTGGAGTGCCACCTCCTGGCCAACTGAAAATGAAGAATGTTTATTGCGCTTTGAATGTTGCACAGCAGGTGTGAACATAAGGTATGCCATGGTTCACTGGTGGACCACTGGCAAATTCCCCATGAATCACCCAGCACCTATTGGTTGCTGGTATTTGGGCAAATAATGTGAATGAAATGAATGTTGATTTGATCAAGTATAGCACTTTCATTTTTAAGCAAGAGTGCATGTACAGGATCACTTAACCCAGATTAGTTATGCCTTAACTGTGTTTTGCAGTGATTTTTTTAAAAATTTAAAATACATTGGTGGTTCATTGGAATTTCCACTTAAAATAAAAAGTGGATCATGTAAGGCTAAAGTCAGCCTATCCCTGTTGTATGGTGGGGATATCCAAATATGTCAGCTCAGTACATTAAGGCTGCCATCCTATACACACTTACTTGGGAGTAAGTCCCCCTGAACTCAGTATGGGACCCTTATAACTGTTTTCTAAACTTCAGTGTCTGTTTTATGTATCTGTATTCTATGTACTGTATTTTATGTATTCAACAGCCATGTAATAAAGGTAGTAATAAAGTGTAAAACTAAATTTATGTATGTTGATTAATTGCTCCATTTGACAATCAAGAAAATAATCTTAACTGGTTTTCTTAGCCCTTAAAATACTTTCTAGATTTGAAACCTTATTAACTCCCCTATGTGGTACATTGCATGATTGCAGATTGCACACAGACCTTTGGTTCACCATGCTCAGTATTGTCTGCACTGACCAATAGTGGTTCTCCTAGGTATTTCTCAACCCCACCTGGAGAGACAGGAATTGCTTCTTGAACTTTTGGCATGTAAAGCATGCGCTTTTCCACTGAGATACAGCTTCATTTGGTTTGCTGTTTGATATTTACTATTTGATATGGCAACAGCCCCCAAATGTTTGGGAGACCTCTGATCTGACACTTAGGCTGCAATCCTTTCCACATTTTTACTTGGGAATAAGCCTCTTTGACTATAGTGGAAGTTACTTCTGAGTAGACATGCATAGGTATGGGCCGTTAACTTCCTTACCACTGTGCTTCACAAAATGTGCAGGGTGCCTTTTGAAATTAATGGAGCTTACCTCTGAGTATGTGGTTCATAGCCATGACACCTGACACTTTATCTAATACATGTCTAGTACTGGTGGGGCTAAAGTTCTTAATTTCCTGGCTGCGTATAATAGCTTGGATGGCTCTTCATGATCAGTTGTACTCCAGAATTTCTTCTCCAGCTTGCTAAAATGTCCATGCATGCATGCTCAGCTGTCCTCAGGTCAAGTGCTGAAGCATGCATGGATCTTTTTTGCTGTTAATCCCTTGTTGATTGCTGTGAAAGGGGAGTTCTAGGTAGAGAAATGTGTTTCCAATTGCAGTCTTAAGAGCCTGAGCATTCTACAGATTTGGAAACACAATTGAAGTGCTTCAGATTGCTTACTGAAATCTCACTAAGAACAATCATTGACTCACTGGAGATATTTTCCTGCCTTTTCCCTGTAAGAATGGTGAATGTAACTACCCATTCTAATGCTGATTTGAATGAAGCTTGCCTAATGAGTGCCCCTGCTCACTCAACTTCTCAGCTCTTTTACTGCTGCTCCTTTTCCCCTTTGGATTTGATTTGCCAACAGCCCCTTGAGAATTAACTTTTATCATTGCTTTTAACATATATTGTTAACAACAAAAGCAGATTAACTAGATTTTGCCTTGTAATGTTTAGAAGCAGAAAAGAGATTTTGCTCATCAAGAAAGCAGGACTAGAAGTTTTATGCTTATAAAACACTACTTGCTTAAATTTGGATTCCTGTTTCAACTGGGAGCTCTTGAAAGCTAAGTCCTTTGTATGCTATTTTTTCTTCAATAGATTTTCAGTCTATTGTATTAATTATAACCCTAGGGAAGGAGCCAGAAAGATTGTCATGCAATAGGAATGTCTCCATCATATTTTTCTATTGTTCTTTGGTTATGTATAATGTGATTTGACATTTCAATTTAAAACAAAGGAATGATCGTATTTCGATTTAATCTCAAACATACAAATTGAATCCTGCTGTAGTCATAGTTACTCCAGCAGTGTAATGAACTCCATGGGCATCACAGTGATGCTAAATTCATTTCTGAATTTGTACATTGATACAGTGGTCTTCAATGAACCAGCACTGGTGCAGCCACAATGCAGCCAAGAGGTAAGGGAACAAATATTCCCATACCTTAAGAACATAAGAACAGCCCCACTGGATCAGGCCATAGGCCCATCTAGTCCAGCTTCCTGTATCTCACAGCGGCCCCACCAAATGCCCCAGGGAGCACACCAGATAACAAGAGACCTCATCCTGGTGCCCTCCCCTACATCTGGCATTCTGACTTAACCCATTTCTAAAATCAGGAGGTTGCGCATACACATCATGGCTTGTACCCCATAATGGATTTTTCCTCCAGAAACTCGTCCAATCCCCTTTTAAAGGCGTCTAGGCTAGACGCCAGCACCACATCCTGTGGCAAGGAGTTCCACAGACCGACCACACGCTGAGTAAAGAAATATTTTCTTTTGTCTGTCCTAACCCGCCCAACACTCAATTTTAGTGGATGTCCCCTGGTTCTGGTATTATGTGAGAGTGTAAAGAGCATCTCCCTATTCACTCTGTCCATTCCCTGCATAATTTTGTATGTCTCAATCATGTCCCCCCTCAAGCATCTCTTTTCTAGGCTGAAGAGGCCCAAACGCCGTAGCCTTTCCTCATAAGGAAGGTGCCCCAGCCCCGTAATCATCTTAGTCGCTCTCTTTTGCACCTTTTCCATTTCCACTATGTCTTTTTTGAGACGCGGCGACCAGAACTGGACACAATACTCCAGGTGTGGCCTTACCATCGATTTGTACAACGGCATTATAATACTAGCCGTTTTGTTCTCAATACCCTTCCTAATGATCCCAAGCATAGAATTGGCCTTCTTCACTGCCGCCGCACATTGGGTCGACACTTTCATCGACCTGTCCACCACCACCCCAAGATCTCTCTCCTGATCTGTCACAGACAGCTCAGAACCCATCAGCCTATATCTAAAGTTTTGATTTTTTGCCCCAATGTGCATGACTTTACACTTACTGACATTGAAGCGCATCTGCCATTTTGCTGCCCATTCTGCCAGTCTGGAGAGATCCTTCTGGAGCTCCTCACAATCACTTCTGGTCTTCACCACTCGGAAAAGTTTGGTGTCGTCTGCAAACTTGACCACCTCACTGCTCACCCCTGTCTCCAGGTCATTTATGAAGAGGTTGAAAAGCACCGGTCCCAGGACAGATCCTTGGGGCACACCGCTTTTCACCTCTCTCCATTGTGAAAATTGCCCATTGACACCCACTCTCTGCTTCCTGGCCTCCAACCAGTTCTCAATCCACGAGAGGACCTGTCCTCTAATTCCCTGATTGTGGAGTTTTTTCAGTAGCCTTTGGTGAGGGACCGTGTCAAACGGCTTCTGAAAGTCCAGATATATAATGTCCATGGGTTCTCCCGCATCCACATGCCTGTTGACCTTTTCAAAGAATTCTAAAAGGTTCGTGAGGCAAGACTTACCCTTACAGAAGCCATGCTGACTCTCCCTCAGCAAGGCCTGTTCGTCTATGTGTTTTGAGATCCTATCTTTGATGAGGCATTCCACCATCTTACCCGGTATAGATGTTAGGCTGACCGGCCTATAGTTTCCCGGGTCCCCCCTCTTTCCCTTTTTAAAAATAGGCGTGACATTTGCTATCCTCCAATCTTCTGGCACCGTGGCCGTTTTGAGGGACAAGTTGCATACCTTAGTCAAGAGATCTGCAACTTCATTCTTCAATTCCTTAATAACCCTTGGGTGGATGCCAAGACTTATTGATCTTTAATTTCTCAATGAGGTCTGAAACATCTTCTCTTTTAACTTCTATCTGACTTAACTCCTCCTTAAAACGCAAACCTTGAGGAGGCCTCTGTGAATGCCTCCCCACACAGGAAGCAGTGCATGCCCCAATGGCACAGGAACACCTGCACTGGAAAATTGGATAGGATTGGGGCCTCAGTTAACAGATCTACAAGAGTTTTATGAGATTCAGAAGGCAATCTCCATTTGGGCCTGTGCTCTTGCTAAATTTCAGTGTTGGAAGGCACCTCTTCCTCCATTACCATTGTGTTTAGTAGTTACCTATCTCTTTAGTTATTTCTAGAATATCAAGCTAAATGCAAATTTTTCAATGCTGTCAGTATTTTACTTTAACATGTTGATTGGGTTTTGATGCCTTGTTGCAAGCCACCTTGGGCATCCCAGCTGTGGGAGGAAAGGTGGGACAGAGATTTTTCTTTTAAACACATAAATAAGACAAGGCTTCCTGCCTAGATCTTATTTTGTCTGAAAAATGTCTGTAAGCTTTTAAAAGCCCAGTGTGCCTGCATGTAACAAAATGCTTGGTTTGGGCTAGGTCAGGGGTGTCCAAACATTTTGGCAGGAGGGCCACATGCCCTCCTCAGAGAGGGTCAGGCTCTCTGACACTGTGTTGGGGGCTGGGGGGGGGTTAATTTACATTTAAAATTTGAATAAATTTACATGAATGAATTTATTAGAGATGGAACTTATACAAATTAATGCAGGTCTTATAGTAGCTCAAGGCCTTTAAAAAGCCTTGCCAAAGAAAGGCCAGCCTTTCCTTTGCTGCTACTGCTGCATCACAGACATGAAACAGCAAGTAGTGGAGGGAGCCCTCATCCCACAGCTCAGGTGAAAGGTTGAACAGCTGTCCTCATGTTGATCATGCCAGCCACAGTTTGGAAACACCAATCTAGGCCTTCAGGTGTCACCACCACTTCCTGTGGCAAGGTATTCCACAGGCTAATCACGCTAGCCACTGTTTGGAAACACCTATCTAGGCCTTCAAGTGCTACCTCCACTTCCTGTGGCAAGGAGTTCCACAGGCTAATCACGCCAGCCACTGTTTGGAAGCATGGATCTAGGCCTTCAGGTGCCACCTCCACTTCCTGTGGCAAGGAGTTCCACAGGCTAATCACACCGGCCACTGTTTGGAAACACCGATCTAGCCCTTCAGGCACCACCTCCACTTTCTGGGCAAGGAGTTCCACAGGCCAATCACGCCGGCCACAGTTTGGAAACACCAATCTAGGCCTTCAGGTGCCACCTCCACTTCCTGTGGCAAGGAGTTCCACAGGCCAATTACGCCGGCCACAGTTTGGAAACACCGATCTAGCCCTTCAGGCACCACCTCCACTTTCTGTGGCAAGGAGTTCCACAGGCAATCACGCTGGCCACTGTTTGGAAACACCTTTCTAGGCTCTCAGGTGCCACCCCACCTCCTGAGGCAGGGAGTTCCGCAGAGTAACCACAGCGCTGGTTGAGAAAGGCTGCCGAGAGCATCTCTGCGTGAGTGGCAGGCCGAGGGCCACCCACAGCCACGCGCAGGCCCTGATCCCTCCCCCGCTTTCCCCCTGAGGCCTCCAGGGAGGCTGCTCTGCGCCTGACACCTGAGGAAGAACAGGTGAAAAAAATCCCCAGGGGCGGGGGAGCCCGCGAGCGGCGCGGGAACTGTCACTCTAGGGCTCCCGCTCTGCCTCTGCTGCCTCCCTCCCTCCCTCTCTCTGTCGGCGGCCGCAGAGCGGGGGCGCTGGCGGCGCGGGGCGCACAAGATGGCGGCGAGGAGCTCCGCGGCTGCGTCAGGTACGCGCTCTTGGCGGCACCGTTCAAGCCCGCCGGCCGGCCGGGAGGGACAGGCTCGGGTGGCTCCTCCAGCCAGCCTCCCCTCCATCACTCTGCGGGAGCCTCTCCCGGGCGGAGGAGCCCGGGCTGCCCCGCTTCTACCCGGGAGTAAGCCCTTTGTCTGCGCCGGGCTTACTCTCAGGGGCAGCCTCAGGTGCAGCCCTGCCCCGCTGACTCTCACGGGACTTGCTTCCGAGTAGCCCTGCCCGGGCGTGGGCTGTGAGGCTGCCACCCTGTCCGCGCTTACCTGGGAGGAAGCCCCACTGACTCTCGGGGGACTTGCTTCTGAGTAGACCTGCCTAGGAGAGGGCTCTCGGGCTGGAATGCTGTGCACCCTTACCTGGGAGGAAGCCCCATTGACTATAATGGGACTTACTTCTGAGTAGGCAGGCTTGGGCTCAGGCTGCAATCCTATCAGCACTTACCTGGGAGTAAGCCCCATTGATTATAGTAGGCATGCCTAGGATTGGGCCCTAAGTAGGCTTAGGCTGCAACCTTGTCCACAATTGCCTGGGAGCAAGCCCCATTGACTATAATGGGACTTGCTTCCGAATAGACATGCCTGGGATTAGACTGTAAGGATTGGGCTCTTAATTACTTTTCTGGTTTTCAGGTGAGGTGAGGTGGGAGGATCTCCTTCTCTCCCCCCCCCCCCACAACCAGAATGTGGAGGTCGTGTTGGGAGAGTTAGGACTGACCAAAGGAAGTATCTCTTTACCCAGCGTGTAATTAGACTGTGGAACCCCTTGCCACAGGATGGGGGTGATGACATGTAGCCTGGATGTGTTTGAAAGCCATGGTGGGTCAGTGCAACCTCCTGATTGTAGAGGTAGGCTACTTCAGAATGCCAGATGCAGAGAAGGGCACTAGGATACAGGTGTCTTGCTGTCTTGTGTACTCCCTGAGGCATCTGGTGGGCCACAGATACAGGAAGCTGAACTAGATGGGCCTTTGGCCTGATCCAGCGGGGCTATTCTTATGTTCTTAGTGCTTTGCCCCCCTAGCTGCGCTACTGGGGGAGAATCTCAAGGTGGAGGCCAGGGCTTCCTCTGATCTATGAACATGGAGCTGATATACGGAGTCACGTTTGTGGTTGATCTTAACCCGGTATGGTCTGCTCTGGGGACTAGCGTATCTGCGTCTCAAATCTTTAATTATTTTGCAAGTATTGTCATGGGGAAATCTTGGCAAGGGGTTGGGTTAACTCCATTCTTGCTCAGCCTATGGTCTCCATCCAGATGGGAGATCTCATCTGGTAATTAGTCTGTGAAACTACTTGCCACAGGATGTGATGATGGCACCTGACCTGGATGCCTGTAAAAGGGGATGGGACAGTTTTCTGGAGGAAAAGTCCATCACAGGTTACAAACCATGAGGTGTATGTGCAACCTCTTGATTTTAGAAGTAGGCTACCTCAGAATGCTAGATGCAAGGGAGGGCACCAGGATGCAGATCTCTTGTTGTCTTGTGTTCTCTGAGGCATCTGGTGGGCCACTATGAGATACAGGAAGCTGGACTAGGTGGGCCAGTGGGGCTCTTCTTAGGTTCTTACACCCCTCACGCCTCCCTCCCTCTGGGCATTGTTGAGTTAAAAGAGAACCAAAGTGTCCGTTCTTGGATGGTTAGGTAGGAAGGAAAGGAAACTTTAATATTTTGTAGGGAGGGATGGGATTCTGCAGCACTGGACAGTATGGGAAGGAGGAAAAGTGTAAAGGGAAGGAGGTTTGGGTTTTTGAACCTATTAAAGGCCACCTGTCAGAATTGCAACTTCCAAAAAGTAAAGTATGTGTTATAAAAACAGAGTTCTTGTGGTCAAGAGTTGTCATAAAGTAGAGTAGTGGTTCTCAAACGTTTTAGCACCGGAACCCACTTTTTAAAATGACACTCTATCAGGACACACCTAGGTTTACTAAACTTAAAAAAAAAAATCTAGAAAAGAAACTTTATATAAGCAACATTAACAAGAAAGATCCCCAAACATTGACCTCCCTATATTTATAGGTGCTTGCAAACTGTAAGAGCTGACCTCTTTGCAGAGCAACTAATTACCAGCTACTTTATATGATTTTTGAATAACCTCAGGACTTGAGGCAATTGGACATCTG
This sequence comes from Tiliqua scincoides, assembly GCF_035046505.1. Classification (NCBI taxonomy): domain Eukaryota; kingdom Metazoa; phylum Chordata; class Lepidosauria; order Squamata; family Scincidae; genus Tiliqua; species Tiliqua scincoides. The sequence continues at coordinate 64,397,932 of NC_089827.1, forward strand.
ATCTTTCCATCACTCTTTGGCAACCCACTAAAAATCAGGTAATGACCCACCAGTGGGTCCTGACCCACAGTTTGGGGACTACTGAAGTAGAAAGTCTTTACGGGATTTTGGACCACATTCAACACTGAGCTGTTCCTGTCATTTTGCCCTTAAATATGTGCTCCATTATTTTTGGTGTGATTAGTCCTTTGATAATGACCTAAGTATTGGAAGGCAAAATGTCAGGAAGAGCTTAGTCTGTTGAATGTTCTCCAAAATCCGGTAGGCATGCTCTACTTCAGTGTTTCTCAAACTGTGGGTCAGGACCCACTAGGTGGGTCGTGAGTCAATTTCAGGTGGGTCCCCATTCATTTCAATATTTTATTTTTAATATATTGGACTCGATGCTACCATGTTATGTCACTGCATCTGGGGAAATGTTACAGACCAGTACTTTTAACAAACTACTATGTATATTCTTTTAACAATGATAGTGAATGGGACTTACTCCTCCTGGGTAAGTGTGGGTGGGATTGCAGCCTAGGATTGTGAAAAATGGTTCTGTTTGCTGATGTCACTTCCGGTCATGACATCACTTCTGGTGGGTCCCAACAAATTATCATTCTAAAAAGTGGGTCCCAGTGCTAAATGTCTGAGAACCACTGCACTACTTTATTAAAGTCCCTGTTGCTAAAGTACCTGTTGAAAGAGATTTGTAGCTTCTGAAATCAGAGATTGCTGGGAATTGGGAACTACTGAACACATTGAACAGGGTGGCACTTCTCTGAAACTGTAAATAGTCACTCTCTCTCCACCCCTCCCTCCACTTGTTGACACCCCATAGAGGGAATGACCTCTGGTTACTCCTGATTGATTTATCTAGAATAAATACATCCTGCATTTGTGCACTGCTGACATAGATTAGATGAGTAGTAAACACTCAGTGGAAGTGAGTGGAAAAATGAGGGAAAGCTATCTCCCCCCCCCCCCCGCTCTTTAACTGTCCTGATTGTCTGTGCCAGGGACTGATAGATATGTGCTAAAGTGATGTTGACTATGCACCTGAAGACTGCTAGTAAGCACAATTTATTTGAGATAAAATTTGTTGAAACAAGTGAACCTTGCAGTGTGTTCAGGTTCAAGAGCCAATGGCCCAAGTGAGCACAGGAAATGTCCCTTAATGATGCTAAGGTATACTATTTTCTAATATCTGGGAGAATAAGCAGTCAAATGCAACACTTGAATTCTTTTGTTGTGTTTCAATCTCCTTTCCTTAGGATTATGTGCATAAATCTCTTTGAGAGAATTTGAAAAGGTGTATGGTGGAGAGAAATCTATGACAATGTAAACTACTAGATTTGCTGATAGGTCCCACAAGGAGCAGCAATTAAATGTAAATTGGGATGAAACAAAACAGTACATATAAAAAGCTAATCCATTATTTCTAGAATTCTGATGTGTTCTTTATGTTCAAACAAAACAATGGTTTGACAGACTACATAGAGAGGCCCCTGGAAGTGAGTCTTACTAAGAGGTGAGGGAGAAATGTCATTGACAGTAGACAACAGTCATGCTAAGTTTCAAGTAAATACTCAAAAAGTTTGTGGGATAAAATTATTGTGGTAGTGCAGGATTTATGTGACTTGAGGAGGTAATAAAGATCTGGTTAGGTGTGGTATAAAGAAATACTTTTGATTGTTAGGACTACTTAAATTTTAAAGTGGCCATCAGGCCACAATAAAACAAATAAATGAATATCTCCTGTCTGTATCTCCACTTACATGCAGACAGGCATGTAAGCCTGCAATGTTGCTGTCACTTCAATTTTCATAAAATAAGGGTCAGGTCTGATGATATACTTCCTTTCTCCTGCAGACCCTTCCACAGTTCTCTCCTTCTCGGAAGCTAAGCAGGGTCAGGCCTGGTTAGTACTTGGATGGGAGACCACTTGGGAATACCAGGTGCTGTAGGCTTATACCATAGTCTTTCGAGACTGAAGGTTGCCAACCTCTGATGATATGTTAGATTACATTCTCATCTATCCTGTGCTTGTTTTTGATTCAGAAATAGACTCTGGTTTAAAGGGGGGGGGGGGAATTGAAAATTCCTCTCCCAACTGTTGTTCCTGCTGATAATCCATCCACCACCACCCCACTCTCTAAACCACTCTTTTAATGGTTTAGAATTGAAACCTTTAGTCCAGCCATTTTCAACCACTGTTCTGTGGCACACTAGTGGTCCACAGGTGTGCCACAAGAATTTGGGGGAAGCTCATTTATTAGTAGGGCCAATGAGGATGTGAGCCCCCCACTGGCAGCATGGTGTGTCTCGTCAATTGTCAAAAACCTGATGGTGTGCCTTGACACTTTTGATGCCTGGTGCCAGGAGATGAAAAAGATTTAAAATCAAAAAGGTTGAAAATCGATGCTTTAGCCAGTGATTCTCAAGTTTGGGTTTGCAAGAGTCTTGTAGGTGTGGCTTTCAATTATGTAGATGAGAATAGTGAAAGAAGAATTGAGGAAAAGGATGAATTTAGGGCTGGATCTTGATATATCAGTCCTGAAGGAAGTCCTAGCTAGTGAATGATTTTCAGCATCCACAAATCTAATACCGATCGCAGTAAACCTAGCTCTCTTAAAGGTTCAATTCTGTGCAAGTTTCTTTGGAAGTCTCACTGTATTCAATAGTACTTTCACACTAACAACCGTGCTTAGGATTGTGATCTTAACGTACATATTTTCCAGAGATGTGCCTATGTCTTTCCCTGCTTCTGGGTTTGAGGCTAATAATAGAATGTTTGACATCTTTAGCTCATATTTACACTCTGGTCTTGTCAGACTCTTGTAGGGTATTGGAGAACAGCCTTTTGGTACATAGTAATCATATGCTCTAGTTATGCACATCAGACCTATGTATTTGAATGAGTAGTTTTCAAAAGAGACTGTGCATACAGAGAGACCATCGCAGGCAGGACCAAAAACATGAAACTAATCAAAAATCTATGCAGATAGGTTGATGGCAACCCACAGCTGTAGTCTTCTGTTGTTAGAAGTTCTTACATCTATTGAGTTAACAACTTGCAGAAACAAATGATAAAGAGTAAATCAGAAAAAAATCAAATCCTGCATCTTGTTTACATAGTTGTATATACTCAGATACCACAAAGGGATCATGTTGTAGTTTTTCTAAGGGAGTCACAGATGGAAAAGGGCCATGCAGCCTGCCTGGCTGCAATACTTTGGAAAAACTAGCACTGCTTTCCCATGTGCCTCTGCCTTGTTCCAGAGGAAGACCAATATAGAACACAACCAAGTGTCTATATAACTTCTTGCACACTGGGGTCCAACCTCTCTACCTTAGGATCTTTGAAGTCACATTAACTTTGGAGATGATATGATATTTGGAGGTGATATGGACCAATCCCATCTATTTTCCTAACTTCAGCATTGAACAGTGGAGCAAGAGATCATTCCTGCAGGGAGAAGAAAGAGTTTCTTGTCTTGGCAAGCAAATTGGTCTTGGAACATAATGTGGGCGTTCTCCCTTCCGGCCCCACTGTTGATGAACCTGGACTGGCTGCAGATACTCCCATAAAGAGGTGCGAACCAGTTACCTACAATGAGTTTTTCAGATTTCCCCAGTGGCTTTCTTTTATAAAGTCTTGCTATAAGTGTATTCCTGCTGATTAGAACCTTTTTGCAGCACTGTCATTCATGGTGTACTGTACTGGCACAGCACTGCTTTATTCTATCCCAGTAGGTTTCCAGGGACTAGCTTCAAGATTCTCAGGGCCCAATGCTAATCTTCATGCACCCGCTCACCATCAGCTTGTATTGTTGCTATAAGGCTAGTGCTGGTGGAGCACTGGACCTCCACAGGTGGGGGCATGGGGGAGGCGGAGGGAAGGCAGAGAGAAGGCAAAGAGGAGGTGTGCCGGGGGAGCGGGGTGGGACAGAGGAGGTGGGACCAGTGGAGCTTTGCTGCACTGGATCCAGAGCCTCTGTGCTGGGCATGGATGACCTTTGGGTCATCTTAGAATTACAGGGCAATTGCATCATAGCCCATTGCAGGGCTACTTGGTTTTCCTGGGGGAAGGGTACAAAAGTCTCCTTCTCTTGAGTAGGAGGTGGCAGCTACCTGGAGCGTGCAGGATGCTGCAGCAGCCATTTCTAGCACTGCTGCAGCTGTGTGCTGAGCAGGTCAGGATTGGGCTGTTAGTAAACAGGAGTAAGTCTTAAACTGATCACTTAATGTAAACTAGTGAAGACTTACAAATATGCATAAGGGCAAGTAGATAGAGGCTGCTAAAGTTTATTTTTACCTTCCTTGAGCTGTCCTTCAGATTTATAGTATTGGAAAATCCTATTATTGTTTTTCCCTTTTAGTCACCAGAAGAGAAGGATTGTTCTCTTGGAGCTATATAAAAATCTCTTTCTAAATTGGAAGTATTTGAATTGCAGATCACTGCTCTTGAAGCCTTTCTATATATTTCAGATCTTTTGCTGCTGAGTAAAGGAAAATATGTTTAGAAAAACAACCTGAAAGTGTGCTCACTTTCATGCACCTACTCCCCCTGTCATTGGATAGGGAGCACACACTGCCACTAGACTTGCAACTGAACTGTTCTTTTGTGAGGAGGTGCCATTTGTATGAACATAAGAAGAGCCCCGCTGGATCAGGCCAAAGGCCCACCTAGTCCAGCTTCCTGTATCTCACAGTGGCCCACCAGATGCTTCAGGGAGCACACAAGACAACAGAATTAGTGCCTTTGTGTGAATGGCTTATAATTGAATGCACTGTTCCTGTGATGATAGCTGTTCACATTGCACAGCTACAGTGGCATTCTATGGGAGGCAAGCTGGTTAGAGTTGTCTGGGTGTGTTCCATTTGCTGTTCAAATGTTTATCCCCCCTATGTCTTTTTATCTGTGCAGGTTTTCACTTGCACTCGGTGTTTGGAGTTCCCATTCTGCATGAGAGTCATGGGGCTACCTTATCTTCCTTTTTACCACTGGCTTAAAAAAGCCTTTGACATGATGCTTCTGTGCAATACAGGATCTTTTCCTAAGTGCCTTAGGCACTGAAAGCTTTCCACATGATCCTGTACTATGTTGCCACTTAGATTGGTTGACTCAATATCTAGTTTGTTATTTACATAGTATCTAGTTTGTTTTTAAGATTTGTGTCTATTTAAATAACAATGTATATTCACTTGGAAAGCAAGTTCTCAAGAAATCTTGAGGAAGTCCTTGAGATTATTATTAATTATTATTATTAACAGTATTTATATACCGCTTTTCAACAAAAAGTTCACAAAGCGGTTTACAGAGAAAAATCAAATAGCTAATGGCTCCCTAATCAAATAACTAATAGGGCTCACAATCTAAAAAGATGCAAAAGAACACCAGCAAGCAGCCACTAGAAAAGACACTGCTGGGGGAAAAGACACTGCTGAGATAAGTTTAATTGTTCTAATTTACATTTTGGGCAAACCCAAAATGGTGAAGTATTAAAATAAAATTCTAAGAGGCAGTACCAGGACAGCTTTCTTTCTTTGTGCTATTCACTTAGTTGAGTCTTTATGGGAAGCAATAGCAGCTAGAGTCTGTACTCATTCAAGCTGCTAGCTAAAGCTGTTGAAAGCAGGACTTGATTTTAACTTCAGTTAATTAGGATTGAACTTAATTCTAAAATGAGTAGTATGAAAGAGCAGGTATGTATAGGATCTAAAACTGAATGTTGAGTTAAGCCAATTTTCTTTTCTTCTTGCAGGTCAGAATGCAAAGGCTGGTGAACTGTTTGAATTATGTATTTCTGTAGTATCTCATCAGCACTGCAGTATCTAGAATGGATAAGTGTAAACATGTAGGGCGGCTGCGGCTTGCCCAGGACCATTCCATCGTGAATCCTCACAAATGGCATTGTATGGTATGCAATACTACCGAATCTGTATGGGCCTGCCTTAGCTGCTCACATGTTGCTTGTGGAAGATATATTGAAGAACATGCACTAAAGCACTTTCAGGAAAGCAATCATCCAGTGGCATTGGAAGTGAATGAGCTATATGTCTTCTGCTACCTTTGCGATGACTATGTTCTTAATGATAATGCAACAGGTGACTTAAGACTCTTGCGAAGTACGCTAAGTGCAATCAAGAGTCAAAACTATGACTGTACCACTCGAAGCGGCAGGACTTTGCGATCTATGGGCATAAGCGATTACCTTTCACATAATAGTGCCCAGGCTTTCCTTCGTAATCAAGACCGTATGTTCACAGCTCTGTGGCACAGAAGGCATGCGTTGTTGGGCAAAGTGTTTAGATCTTGGTTTGGACTGACACCAAGTGGGAAAAGGCTTTTTGAGGAGGAGAAGCGAAGGGAAGAGGCAGAAGAAAGACGGATCAACGCTAGGAAGAGAAGAGAAGAGCGAAAGCGTCAGCTGAAGGAAGAAATGGAGAAAATACCTCCAAGGAAGAGTTTTCGCTTACAAAATCAAAATTCAGGATTCTCAAACGTTTCACTCTATGCACTAAAAATGCCACAATATTTGGACTCTGCTATAGAACTGAAAGTACCAGCTACCTCAGATGAAGTTATGTTTAAAAAAAATGGTGACTCTCCAGTTAAACGAAGGCCTACTGTGACTCCTGGCGTGACAGGATTGCGGAATTTGGGAAATACATGCTACATGAACTCTATTCTTCAGGTATTGAGTCATTTGCTCATATTTCGGGAATGTTTTTTAAAGCTTGATTTAAACCAAACCCAAGAGTTGCTTGCAGCTGCAGCCAATGGCAAAACACGGTCATCTTCTAAGCACCCTCCATCTCCTGGCTCTATTTTTCATGTGAACAAAAGCCAAGTAAAGGGAAACACATCTTCCGCAAGGCGATGTAGCGTATCATCAGGTTTAAGTGGTGGAGCATCAAATAGTAGAAATATGGAGCTTATTCAGCCGAAGGAGCCCAGCTCAAAATACATTTCTCTTTGTCATGAATTACATACGTTGTTTCAAGTCATGTGGTCCGGCAAGTGGGCTTTGGTGTCTCCTTTTGCCATGCTCCATTCTGTATGGAGACTTATCCCAGCCTTTCGTGGTTATGCCCAGCAAGATGCTCAGGAATTTCTTTGTGAACTTTTGGATAAAGTACAACAAGAATTGGAGATGGCACGGACAAAATGCCCAGCTTTCATTCCCGCTTCTCAAAGGAAACTCATTAAACAGGTTTTGAATGTGGTTAATACAATTTTTCATGGACAGCTTTTAAGTCAGGTATGTTGTGTGCTTACAAGGCTTTGTAACAAAAGGGATTGTGAGTTATGAGAGGAGTATTATGCTAAAGAAATGATTGCAGAACATTCACAGCAGTGTAAGAACACCTTCTGAGAGGTGAATGCATGAAGCTGCTGGATACTGAGACAAGCCATTGGTCCACCAAGCCCAGTATCATATGTCTGATTGCCAGTGGGTTTTGAAAGTGTTGGCAGACATCTTTCCCAAGTCTGCCACCTGAGATCCTTTCTAAATTGAAGACTGAACCATGCAGAGGATGCTTTTGCCTCTGGAGCTCTTGGTAAATGCCTAGCATTTCCATCTCCTCAGGGAAATGGTCTTTACCTACCCATACAGAGGGAATTCTGAAACTACTATAGTTGCAATTCAAAACTTATTTCAGAGCACTGAGGATTACAACTCTCAAACATTTTAACATTTATTAAAATAAGGGTAGGGATATTCTACCCTTATGCTTTCCAAGTTAAGAAAGAAGTACTAAAACACATCTGCATATGTATGTGCTAATATTAAAGTGTTAAAACTGGAGAGATTATCTAGAATATAATCAGTTTTTCCTATACTGTTACCAGATTGGTTTGTTGCTATGTGTTGCATACATCACCAGTAGTTTTCTGAAACATGCCTGCACTTTGATGCTTGGGGGAACTATTTTGTTGCCTTTCAATGACAATGTGTGGAAAACTTGGCCCTTGTGAATGTATGAGTCCTTAAGTATAGCATGCGGTTAGGTTCAAAGAGCATATTAAAAAAACATGCAGCAGATATATTGCATGAGAGAACAGTTTGCATTTCTAAGAATGGAGATTTTCTTAGCTGATGTCATTGCACCCTGAGAATTTCAGCTTTCATATTGGAATGCCTAAATATGTACTGCTCTCAAAATATGGCTGTCCCTGCTCTATTGTTTTTAAATATTGTTTATCTCCTCTTGACTCTTGAGAGGAGGAGAGGAGGGGCAGGTTAAACAACTTTGTAAAAAAAAAAATGCAATAGTTGCAACAATCTCACATGCTGGTGTGGACTCACTTGGCTTTTGGTGCCCTTCCTGGTTTTTCTGGTGATATTTACTGCAGTTTTTGATGGCAGTGGGATAGCATGATTAGCGCTTTCAAGATTGGGAACTTGATCAGGAGTGACTGTTTTTTGGTAGGATTCTAGATTCTACTCGGGGTGAGGTCAACTTCAGTCTGCTGTTGGTAAACCGAAGATTCTTAATGTTAATAGAATAGGATTTCATTCAGTTTAATCAATACTTTTAAAAAACTATATTGGCCTAATGGCTTCTGCAGATTAACTAGTTTCTCAGACTGGGACAGGATCCACTAGGTGGGTCGTGAGCCAATTTCAGGGGGTTTCCATTCATTTCAAATTGTATTTTATTTTTCATATTTTAGACTTAATACTACCATGGTATGTGACTGCATTTGGGGAAATGTTACAGAACTGTACTTTTAACAGGCTATCAGGTATATACTTTTAACAATGATAGTCAATGGGACTTACTCCTGGGTAAGTGTAGATAGGATTGCAATCCTATCTTTGGGATGTTTGGGGAATCTGCTTGGGAGGATTAGGAGGGTTCTTCTTCATTTTAAGTAAATGTTTAAACTTATACTTTCTGCAAACTTTTAATTTGACTTTGTTGTATGGGGTGCTAACAATTTTCCTGCTTGATGATGTCACTTCTGGTCATGACATCACTTTCTGTGGGTCCCACCAGAGTGTTATTCTAAAATGTGGGTCCTAGTGGTAAAACATTTTTGAAAACCGCTGAACTTTCAGATTCAGAAAATGCCAGATTTATGATGTAGCTGTAGTCATTTCTTGAGAACTTGAAAGAAACCTAAGTTGGAGGGTAGAGGAAGAACTGTAAGCCGCAAAACACCATTATTGCTCAAGAGAGGAAGCATACTGATTAGGACACAACCATCAGAGTGCCCTGCATGACTCCTGAGCTGATTTGGCAAAGAAGTTTTCCTGAATGGACAGTTCAGAGCCAGAATGTGGTTCAGGAGTTGGACTTAGACTCAAACAGATTCAGATCCTCAGTCAGTCGTGAAGATTGCTGGGTGACCTTGGGCCTGTCACTATTTCTCAGCCTCAGGGATGTTGTGAGGACAAAAGGAGGGGAGGAACCACCCTGAGCTCCATGTGGCAGAAACATGTGAAAAAATGTTAGTACATCAGATCCTTATTTCAGGTTGAAATTCTTCTGTGGAATAAGAATTTGTGAAGCTAAATACGTTTCATAATATATTTGCTCTGAAGTATAGATTTATGTTCTTTGTTATGCAGCTTGTCTCATTTTTTCTTACCTAGCTTATAGTATCCTAGAAGGGTGGATGAGGGTTGGGGAGTGGCATGTATTCTCTGATTCTAATCTTCACCCTCCCCACCAAGAAAACTATAAATTTTCAGGGCTCAAGACACCCTTGGGGAGATTTATTAAGGTTAGAGGGAGTTGCTTCATTTTATTCTAATTAATCACCCCTGGACTCGTAGGTGTGAAGGGAGGCCTAGACCCTAACAGCTTAAGTGTTGGTGATGTGAGCCCTCTCTTCTTGATCTTAGGGATGAAGGGCCATTTCTTTGGTATTCACTTGTTATTGATCTACTTTATTGGGAAGATTAGATTATTTTAGTAATAGATAGTTTTGTCTATATAGGTTACATGTCTTGCCTGTGACAATAAGTCAAATACTATAGAACCTTTCTGGGACCTGTCACTGGAATTTCCTGAAAGATACCACTGCAACGGGAAGGAGACAACCTGTCAATATCCATGCTTACTGACAGAAATGCTGGCCAAGTTTACAGAAACTGAAGCCTTGGAAGGAAGGATATATGCCTGTGATCAATGCAACAGTGAGTAAAGGCAGTATGTACTCATGAATCTGTTCTCCATGTGAAATGTGAGTTGCTTTAGTTAAGAGCACAGATCAAGCAGTACGTTTTATTTAAATACAGGTGGCTCCTTGGTATCCAAGAAGGATCCATTCTCGGAACCCCGCAGATACAGAAAACTGCAGATAACCAAATCCATGGTTTTGGCACCTTTAAACCTCCAAAGGTGACTAGAGCTGTGCTCCGTTCACCACTGGAGGGCTTTCTGAAGTCTGCAGAGGCCGTGCATGTCCCCCCATGGCCTCTGCAGGTTTTGGAATGAGACCCAGAGGCAAAAAAGCGACTTCTGGTTTCTCTCAGGCAACTGGAACTGATGTTTGAATACCTTTTAAGGCATTCTGAGGCCTGGGGAAGCCCTCCCTGGGCCTCAGAATGCCTTAAAAGGCATTAAAATGTCACTCCTAGTTTCCAAAGAAAAGCCGGAAGTTGCTTTTTTTTTTAAACCTCTGGGCTTCATTTCAAAGCCTGCAGAGTCCATGGGAGGACGCGTGTGGGTTTCAGAAAGCTCTCCAAAGACGACAGGAGCACCGCACAGCTCTGGTAGTCTTTGGAGCTTTGAAGGCGCCAAAAACCATGGATTTGGTTATCTGCAGTTTTCTGTATCTGTGGGGGTCCGAGAATGGATCCCTCTTGGATACCAAGGCGCCACCTTGGTATTTATTTAGTATAGTGTATTGTATTTAAATAAAATGTACTGCTTGATCTATACCTGTGTTAAGCCAGATCCACAGATAAACAGGCTCAACCTGTATAATCAGAAAAAGTAGGCTTTTGTTTTAAATGTTATAACGGTAACCTTGTAACAATACAAGGTGAAAAGTAAGGCAGAACCTTGGATTTTCAGTATAAATGTGACTATTAAATGAGTATGTTGGCTATATTTTACTAAAGCTCTTAATGTAAATCACTGTATAGTCAGTCTAGTTGTGTTTCAAATACTGCTATTTGTCAAAATAGTGTTTGCAGGATACATTCAAAATGAATAGTTGCTAAAGTGACTCCATGTACTTGGGAATTCTGAAATGAAACATGCAATGGGGCAGCTACATTTTGAGGTTTATCCAAAGTGTATAATGGAGAAATTTGATCTACTGTGAATAAGTATGGAATTCTGTCTCTTGCTACAGCAAAACGAAGGAAGTTTTCTTCCAAACCAGTTATACTTACAGAAGCACAGAAACAGCTTATGGTCTGTCGACTACCTCAGATTTTGCGGTTACACCTTAAACGGTTCAGGTAATATAGTGAACTATGATTTTGGCAAACATATCATGAAAATGATAGCCTTCTATCAAGGATAGACAGAAGGGTAGCCTTATGTCAAGGAATATTTGGGTCTTTGTTAAAATAAGATCAGTATACACAATGGAGCTTTGAAAAGCATTTGAGATTCTGCTTGTGGGGGATATGCTAACTGGGTATGAGGCACTTTTTCAAGTGGGTGCTCCTCTTTTATTTAGCAGGGGGAGAGTAACTAGCCCTCCTCACTCCATTGGTGTCTTTTCTAGTGGCTGTCTGCTGGTGTTCCTTTGCATTTTTTAAGATAGTGAGCCCTTTTGGGACAGAGAGCCATTAGATATTTGATTTTGTCTGTAAACCACTTTGTGAACTTTTCGTTGAAAAGCAGTATATAAATACTGTTAATAATTATCTGTACTGTGTACTAACTGGTTTTATGGTGAAGTACCTGGCAGTGATTGCCTGAGATGTTAAGGATATGATGGAATGTTCCTGAACATTTCAGCTGCCTGAGGAACAAAGTAGTATCAGAATGTTACTGTGAGAGAAGGCAAATTTGTCAGCTTGAAATGAAAATCTCAGACAGGCCTTGGGGACAGTTTAATTAGGGCCCAATCCTATCCAATTTTCCGGCACTGGTGCAGCCACAATGCAGCCCCATGGTAAGGCTACAAATGTTCCCATACCTTAAGGAGGCCTCTGTGATTGCCTCCCCACCACAGAATGCAGTGCATGCCCCATTGACACGGCTGCACCGGCACTGGAAAATCGGATGGAACTGAGCTCTTAGTTAATTTAATTTTGTTGTATGGGGGGTGTTAAAAATTTTCCTCTTGATGATGCCACTTCCGGTCATGCCATCATTTCCGGTGGGTCCTGACAGATTGTCATTCTAAAAAGGTCCCAGTGCTAAAAATCTGAGAACCACTGAGTTACGTACTTCTGCCACAACTGTAGTAGATAAATTGCTTTAGAAACGACAGGGTAGAGAGAAAAGGGGTACTCAGTTGCCTTGTGCAAACATGAGAGGCCCCTGTACATGGGGGGGAAAATTCCACAAGGTTTTGATTTTCCTACTACTATAGGGCTGTGGGAGGAAAGCCATAACTTGTTAAAACTCTTTCTTCCATACAGCTTTTAAAGGTATCAGGCCTAAAAATCTGGCCCAGAAATGTACACATTGGGGCAGAGGTAAACTTGACAAAGTGGCTTTGAATTAACCAAGAAAAATCTGTGGTGGGCACATGGGAGGCTAAATTCATGCATTTCAGACAGGTTCCCATAGCAAAACATAGGAAATCAACATGGTAGACAATGATGGTAGTAAGCTTTTGCCCTCCACTGTGATGGCAGTTCCTTCTTCTTGAAGGAAAGCATTGCTGTTACTATGGAAGGAGATGCATTTGCCTGGCCAACTCCAGGCCTTCTGTACCCCCACATTTTAGCCTGCATAGGAGCCAATAGGCTTTTAACTTCTAGTTATAGTGAAAATATTAGATAACAATTGTTTATTAAATTTAATGTCTTGCTTTCCCAAGATGGTCAGGACGCAACCACCGTGAGAAGATTGGTGTACATGTTAGTTTTGATCAGATTCTGAACATGGAGCCCTATTGCTGCAGAGAATCTCTCAAGTCCTTTGTGCCAGATTGCTTTATCTATGACTTGTCTGCTGTTGTGATGCATCATGGAAAAGGATTTGGCTCAGGACACTACACTGCCTACTGCTACAATTCAGAAGGGGGTATGTATAAACAAGACGTTTGACATTCATAACAAGCTTGTCTTTTTTGGAGGCAGTAACTTAAATCTATATTGCTGTGGGCAGACTGTACACTCTTAAGACACTTTATTGCAGCTAATGAAGATGCTGAAAGAAATCTGAATATAGTCTTTCAGTTAGTAGGGAGCATTCTTCCAGTAGTACTGCAATTCAGCTACTTCTCTGCAGAATGTCATGTGTGTTCCTTAAATATAACTTAAGTCCTATGGTGTTTAATAAGACACATATGAAGTACTGTGATCACTTTACACTGATCTTCTCTTCTAGGATTCTGGGTACACTGCAATGATTCCAGGCTCAGCATGTGCACTATTGAAGAAGTATGCAAAGCCCAGGCCTATATCTTATTCTACACTCAACGAGTTACTCAGGCAAATGGACACTGTAAAGTATCAGATTTTGGGTCACCATCAGGAAAACAGCCAGCTATTGCCATTAATTGTTTAGACGGAGCCAGTGACAGCTAATCCAAAGCCAATTTGAGTTTAAACAGTACAAGCTGAATGATAACTTGTTTGTGAGAAGGCAAGTACAATATTGTACTAAACTTTGTCTTGTGAAACAACAATGTATGTGTTCATACTTTTGTATTAGCTTAAAAGAAGCACTCAATTTGGAGAAATCTAGTATAAATATTGCTGGTAGGTAACTTGCAAAGTTACTATGGTTCTATATAGCTATTTTTTTAAACAGAACTACCATTTGAAATCTTACCTCAAGCTGTTTTTCAGCATTTTTATATTTTTGATATTTTGGTGTAAAATGAGGAATTTCATTGAGAATGTTTTGTAATTATGCGTTTTTATTAAAAAATGTGCATTTTATACTAAGTTTCTTCCAGTACCCTGTTGGCTGTAGGGGTCCATCTTGCTGCCCCATAATAAAAAAACCAAACTGAGAGTAACAAGTATTTAATCTTGCTTAATTTTCATTCCCACCAACCCCTATGGGAAGATAAGTACAATTCTTTATACTGTACTTTTACTGGTGAATAGGTGGAGACAAAAAAAAACCAAGTCATGACTACGAGTGTCTACCAGTACTGACACATGTACACTTTAGACATTGCTTCTTCGATTTACCCAAGAGCTTCTAGGTAGATCAATGGTTCCCAATCTTTAAGCTGTAGACCACATGCAACCAGGGCCTCCAAGCAGAATGTTATCAGGGGGTACAATGTTTCTTTTGAGCCCATTCCCAAAGGGGGAAGGTTGCAACAGCAGCTCCCACTGTGGAGCCTACGTGTACCTGTCCAGTGTCAGCGGCTAGATACAGTAATAAAGAAAACCAAACACTCTTGAGTCTAAACTTTTTAAATATAAAAAAAAAATCATTGCAGAAAATTAGATCAACATATTTAGGCTCACACTAGAATGGAAAGTGTTCTATGTGTAACAAAATATACTTCTGCAGCAACTGTAGTTCCACAGCTGTGTTCTTGATACACTTCAAGGTAAGTGAATCCACAAGCCAAAGAGCTTCAGTAGCAGCAGGCCAGTTTCCTCCCAGATGTGAGTGTTCAGGACTGTCATTTATGTATTCCTTGGCCCAGATGTATGGCTTGCAACAGTCATAGCCACCATGTACCCAGCATCTCACATGGGGAACAGTCTGGGTGAGATTGGAAAATATAAGATCCCAGGAAGTTTCTGGGGGCCAGCCTTTGGCTCCTGGGCCTTGGTACAAAGTACCACCTACTTTGGTACTCTTGAGGGCCCTACATTCAACCATCACCCCTTCACACAAACCACAATTAAATTTGAAATAGAGATTTATTAAGATTTGTGGGTTGCCACTGGCTATGGGCTGTTCATTTTCCAACCTCTATGGTGGTTTATGGAGCATGTTGGAAGTGATCAAAGGCAGTCTCCTCCCCCCCCCCCCAGACTTCATACCACTTCTCAGGATCTCACAGTACACCTGTGGTCTCCCAGACCACAGGTTGGGAACCAGTGATGTAGATCAACAGCAAATCATAAGCTGCTAGAAAGGCCACAGAAAGGGCATGATAGTGCCACTGTTTATCATCCTGTTACTACCACTGAAGTAACCAACTGACTCCTATGTTCATGCTGGTGCAACTGTTGAAGACGGAACTTCCATTTAGCTTATCATGCTACCTGTAGTAATTTCAGCACATGTGAAATATCATGCCATTACTGAATCAATGCCACAACACATTGTGACATTGAAAGGTGACAAGTATCTTCATGTACCCCAAATGTACAAACCTCTATTTCAGTTTTCTCACAGAAGAGAGATGTGGGAGCTGTTACATACAAAGGCTAGGAGTGGATATAGGATTAATGCCAGCTCTTGCCAGGGCTCAAAACAGGAATTCTGGCATTGCCTGCAGACTACTTAATTGCTCCATCTTTTCACATAATCCTTGGAATTTTTAACAATTAAACATGTTGCCATACTGCAGTTCTCACAATCCTTTTAAAGGCCCCTTTTGAAAACTAAAGCCATAATGTTCAGTAGCAAAGATTAAGGTTGGTAACTATCCAGCAACTGGCTGCTAGTCACCAGCAGCAGATGAATTTCATTGATGAGAACCATGGAGTTTCAGTGGTTAGCATCAAACTATTGAGGCCCAGGTTCAAATCACTTAACCATGATTGATCACTGGGTCAATCACTGAATTATATGGGCAAGAGGGGTCTGGCTGTTGCTGTCACCTTGCCTGAAGAAGCTAACCAGGATCAGCCTTGAATGGGTGACCAGAAGCTGCTGAAGTTTCTGATCTACATAGAAGCATGAGGGACCAACTGCCTTGCTGCATGATTCCTGTGTTCAGCATGGATCTCAGAAGAATGTGGAAGAGTTAGCTAGCAAGAGAGGGATAACATCTTGAGAACTAGCCCAGGTGTGATTTACAACTGCCTGTGAAAACCTGGAAAGTGCAAGAGTGTAGTCAGGACAATGACTGTACTTTGAAAGGAAAATAGCTGGAAAAATTGAGGGTTCTATGAATTTTTCTCAGAATTGTAAAAACCCCATTTGAAAAAAGAGGGTTTATGATTAGCCTGCCTATAAACTGTCTTGTCTGAGTAACATGGTATATAAATAATAAATAAATGCTATCCTGAGCTCTCTGAAGGAAAGGTGGGATAGAAATGTAGTTTGTGAGCCCCATGGGGGAAATCTCATTAACAGGTAGTATTACAGTACACTATATAGAGAAAAAATTGGCAATGTGATAAGAATTGTATCCACAGATGAGAGTGAACTAAAGGAATCTTATTTAACTCAAGACTGAGTAAGCATCAATATAAGAGAGAGAACAGTCTGTGAGGGATAACTACAATGTCCTGAGAGAAACTCAGACAAGGATCACATGTACCATGAAAATAGAAAAGGAATTCAAAACAGAATCACAATCAGCTTTCAGTAGCTCAGTACTGAGCACTCAATGTGCCTACACGACACAGATCTCGACAGAACATAATACTCAAAGCAAGAAAAGACTCTCTGAAAATACTTGGGTTTCTGCTAAGCAAAGAAGGGGGGTGAGGAAGGACAGAAAGGACACAATTAACAAGAAAAGAACTCAGCTAAATGGTAGACGAGGGAGAATATGGGAAAAACCTAGATGCCTTTAGCATCTGCTTCAGGAAATAAAGGAAAGAAAGGAAATATAGAAAGGAAAGAAGAACAATATAGGGGCACAGAACTAAGGCAAGTCAGTTCTAAGCTTCGATAAGATTTGCAGAAATTTCATATGACTACTTTTACTTACACTTTTAGCAACATTTGACTACAGCGTGTTTTAAAGATGTTCCAGTATATTGGTCTGAACTTCAATTGAGTTCAGGTGCTTTTCTGGCAGAACTTGTCACAAGATGGTGATTCGGTTTCAAGTTATGGGAAAGACTCTGCAAATTCCATGCCAAGGAAAGTTTTCAAGTCACAATTTGACAAACCATATCCATATATTTAATTTATATAATGCCCTGAGAATCTTCTCTCCATGTCTTAACACCTGGGTGCAAATATTCTGACATTTTCAAAAGAATTTACAGAGCAAGTATTGACAGAGTTGGTCTCTTGGCAGTCAAATGCTTCCATAAAAATGATATAGCATTCTTCCTATTACAGTTGTTAAAAGCTGAATAGACACTTGTACTGGGACAGGCAAAAGATTGGATAACACTTCTCATAACTAGGGTGGATGCTACCTAAAAAAGAATCCCTTATCTAGCTTGTAGAATTAAAGAAACTGGTATAATCAAAAGTTGTTGCATTAATGCAATGGTATATATAGCAAGTGCTAGAAGTTAAAGAAAACTAAGGTATACTGTTTTACAAACAAAAGACAGTCTTTTGATGGGACTACAAGCCCCCATCAAATTGCACTGCATTTATAAGTAGCATTACAAAGTAGAGAAAACCTGAGAGCCAATTCAAATTATTCAGATACATAAATAGTCAAGCTCTGCACTTCACTTCATTCCATAACTCCAACAAAGCATAACTTACAGTTTACAATACTGATCAGTGCCTCTTTGTTACTTGGCAAGTACTAAAATTTACTTTATGAACAGTCAACCAGTGCCATATAACAAAATTTAACTTTTCTACTTGGAGATTTGCACTTGCTTGAACAGAAGTAATCCACTGCCTAGCATAATTGTTTCAATGCAATAATTTAATCCTGCAAAGTCCAGGGTTTGGGACCTTCTTGAATTCTTCAGTCAGGGCTTGGACTTCAGCTTTTGATAAGGGGTTGAGCACTGCCACCCTCAAACATCAGGTTTCTGCAATCAGAGGTAGGGCTCTGTCATCACATCCCCACATTAGCAAGTTCTGGTTTTGCAGGATTAATGTGTCTAAGAGCACACCACGTAGAGAAAACCCTCCAAGTGTAATTATACAGACCTGCCACACTGACTTTGACTGGAATCACTGAGAAGGAGAATTCACAGGTAAGCTTAAACCTTCCCATTTCATTTTTAACTTCACCCGCCCAACCATTAGCTGGTACAAGAGAACAGCACCTAATTAAGCTTTTTTTTAAAAAAGATTTCCAGTGAAAGAACTCTCATAAGTGTTAACACAAGCAAATATAATGTAGTTTCTGGACACTGAAGAACATTCACACAAACGTTTTGATACTCACAATATTGTAGAACAGAATTGCTAATGTAAGTAACCTCTCATAATCAGGTTAAACTGGTTAAGTTTTATGATAGCGGTTAGTAGATTTATCAAGGAATGGCAGAAAGATAAATGTGTTAAGACTACTACTCAAAGAACTTATCAATTTAGTTATACAGTGTAGGCTAATGTGCTGCAGGCAAAATCAGGTACATTTCAGAAAAGGCAGTGAGTGTCATAACTCAAAGACAAACCTCAAACTCACAGGAGTGGATCGCTCCTTTACTGCCATGACCAGGCCAACACAGGGAGTGAGATTTATGTACTTTGAGACAGGACATGCCCTATGAAGCTCAAATGAAAATAGAGATGAATTCTTAATATTCTCAGAAGCAAGTGTCACCATGTTCAATGGGACTAAGCCCCCAACTCATAAGAGTTACTAATTTGTATATTAGAAAAGCTGACCTATCGTAATCTGGGCTTCATAGGACACCCTTAGTATACAGTTTTACACTTTTACTATGCAGTGCACAATTTTGCTAAGCTGCTCTACTACTTGCAGTGTTCCATTAGTAAATAGATACTAAAAATGCACATTCCTAAAACATTTAATAGGGTTTTTTTCCAGTATACTCCTGCCAAGGACTGTAACAGATTTCTAAAAAGCATATTTGGTTTTAGATCTGAAAATCTGTCTTTATTTTCTTTTTTATACAAAATGGATTCCAGGAAGTTTAAAAGGCAATACCAGAGAGAACTTAGGTGCAGAAGTCAGGTGTAGTCATTCAAAGCATTCAAGTAGGAATATGGTAATATAAATATTTGAAAAGCCTTCTCAGAAATATTCCAAACAAAATGTATAACTCATTCCAAACTAAAAATTGCGATTTATAGCATATTTCCCCAAAAAGAAAAAAATAGAAGTAACTTCTGAAATATTCTAGAGGCCCCAAAAGCCGTTTTCCTTGGTTAGTTACATTAGAGAACTTGCCTTTGATTTAAATTCCTTTCTTTCCAAACACGGAAAGTCATCACATAGGGTCCACTGTTAAAAGACTGCAAATTTATTGTGGCATAATGTGTTCCAACAGAGCCTGAAGTACATAGGTGAGGTAATGGCCTTGACATTTTAATAGTCATCTCCTCTGCTGACAACTTCTTTACATGTTGGGCGCAACAATATGGTATGCTCAAACTGTGCAGTGTATGAGCCTTTAATATCGCATAGTGGAGGGTATGGATCCACTATGCCCAAATCACACAGGTTCTTCAAAGCCATTAGGTATTTACTTTCTCCCAGACGATCTAGCCATCTGCGGCAGAAGGCAAGAGTGCCAAAGTTTTCATTAATAACGTTCAGCAAGTGTTTTGCTCTTGGAAGCCTAGAAGAAAGAGCGCACTGAATTAGCAGAAACCAAAGCAATGCCTGAGAAGTATTTGCTTGTAAAAGCTATCAGGCATCAATAATTCATTGCTTGAGACCAAGATTCAGGGCATATTTTTGTTTCAGGAAGAAAAAGACATTCTTCTTTCCATTACATTACTGTTTCGACTGGAAATATTGCCAGAGCTTCAGAACTCAGGCAGAACTTGCTTCTATACAGTTAAACTCAGAGCCCAATCCAATTTTCCAGCGCCAATGCAGCCCTGAGGCAAGGGAATTTTTGTGAGGAAGTATCTGTGACTGCCCACCACTACCACAGGATGTACTCGTACCACCACTGTTAGCACAGCTACATCAGTGGTGGAAAACTGATAAGATTGGGCCCTCAATTTTAAAAACCGTTATGATAAACCTTTTTGTGAATATGTTCAGTATTCTTTAACAGATGACTGCAATACTAGCAAGTAGAGGAAAATTTTCAAGGAAAGTACACTTGTGTTTCATAAGGTACCCATTAGAAATCTCCATAGCACTGTCAGTACTTTGCTGTAATGCTTCCTAAGCTTTGCTCTCATACTTTAAACTATCAGGATATAAAAGAATGTGATTCACAAGGCTATTTAAGATGACATACAGTGAAGCCTCAATTTGAACAGACTAAATGGGAGGAAGGGGTCTCCATTAACACCAAAGGTCAGTTACTGTAACTGGTCTCCACTTTAGGATGGGCTCAAATCACTTTACGATAAAGCTCTGAGACAAAACAAAGCTCACTAGATTATTCTCTGTACAATGGGCTTACTGATTGCCTCCAACAGAACCTTGTGGGTGACGGATAAGCCAATCAGGGACCACAAGCATTTGGTAGCATCTCAGTCAATAACAGTGTGTTTAAAATTGTGGTAAAGTGTGTTTGAAGGAAGGAGCAGATTCAAATGCAAATGCAAGGCTTTGAAGGAGCCTTTTAGTTCTTGTTAACATTGTGTCAGTGTGTGTGTGCGCTGAGGAAAAGATTAAGGGGTAGGGAAAAGGAAACCTTTTAAGCAGCTCCTACCAGCCTAGCTCTGTGTTTGAAGGAAGGAGAGACAGAAGATAAAGTCTTGGAAGTAGCATCTCAGCCTGGATAGGAGCATTTAAAAAACAGAACAATGGTCCTAAGGAGCACAGCAGGCTCCGTAGTGTCTCAGGCCAGTACCAGCAGCATCATCATGTATAGAGGGAAAGATATAGCTGAAGTAAAAGCCTGCAAGTGCTCAGCAGATAGCATTTTTAACAGAATGGCCCATAACAAACATAGCAGGTGCCTTTTAAATAATTTTTTTAGAGGGAAATGGCTTAGTTCAGCGGCAAAAGTTGCAGTCCTGGAACAAATTACCCAAAAATAATGCTTATTGGATTCACATTACAATATTTTCACAATACAATGGGGTCTCTGGAATAGATTACTGTCGTAATGTGAAGGTTCATTGTAAATCCAAATGAGTTAAAGTCAATGGAGAAGTACATGTGCAAAACATGACTAGTTTTTTAATGAAGTAGAAAACCTGTTTCTGAAATCTGTTAAATCAAGGGTTCACTTTATTTGCATTTGACACTTCAGTACAATCCTAAACATGTTTACTCAAAAGTAAGTCTCACTGTGCTCAATGGGGCTCACTACCTACTTAGTAAGTGTGTTTAGGATTGCAGCCTTAGCCTACTTGGAAATCGCTGGGGTTAAAGCACAGTAATTTAAAGCTATTTCTCGTGATTTTTTTAAGCATTAAAAGGTTTATGGATTGTCTCACAAATGTACTAAGATTCATTTCACATAAATACTATATCTAATTAGCATTCTTTTGAATTAGCCAAGATATATCTGCTAAGTTTTGAATTAGCCAAGATATATTTTTCCACAATACTGACAGACCCAAAGTGATATTTTTATTATAAAAAATAAAAGCAGGACTAACCTTATTGGCACATGCCCAACATCAAAGTTCTTCATATAATGAGAACATTCCATATCATCATGAACCACACCTTTTCCTGTGCTACCAAAGGTTTCTATTGCATACACTTCTCCTTCCTAAAATGAAACAGATACACAGATATTCAACAAGCATACTAGAGTGTACTTAAAACAGAGTAAGTCTCAGAAGTATATCCACTTGCATCTGACAATGTCAGCACTGGCCCACGTAATAAATATATTGTGACATAAGTTTAAGTCTTCAAGGTGCCACAAGACCATTTTGCTACAACAGACTTCCCTTCTTGAATTTCTCACAGCTATAATCTTACAAAGCACAGGAACAGAAAGCAAGCACACAAAATATAAAATAAACCCATTCACTTCCACTAAATCAGCGATTTTCAGTGTGCCAGAGGAGTCTGTAGCACAATGCTTGAAAATAGCTGATTTTTGCTCTGGCAGAGAAAGAGGGACAGACAATTCATTACTACAGACAGCTGCTACAGAAACAGTCACAGAACCCAGCAGAGTCTCCCATAAGTGACATTACAAGAGGTGAAGACCACAGAGGTCAGGGTGCTGTGGGAAGAGAAACACTAAAAATTGTTGCTCTAAATCAGTGGTTCCCAAACTTTGGTTGGGACACTACCTCCTTAAGGAGGGCAGCGACTCAATTGGGGGCACATAGGTGCCGTAGTACAGCACTTCTGAGTTTTGCTGCTGCCACTACCACCAAATACACGCAAATAAAAAACCCCTTTTACACCCATGTACTTTTGGTGGCATCGAAAACCAGAAGTGCCATGCTAATGGCGCCTACAGGTCCCCAGTTGGGTCACTACCCTCCTTAAGGAGGTAATCATCCCAACCAAAAACATGCATGCTTGTCCTGGGGGTCATGACCCCCAGGTTTGGGAACACTGCTCTAAATCAAAGATCCTCAAACTCTGTCACCCTGATTGTATCAGTTCCTTGCTTACATGGAACTGACATCCAATAAAGTTTAACAGAGCAGTTTGATCCAATGTACTCTTAGATATAAACAGTATTTTGTTTAAGTGGCAGCCAAAAATTTGTGGCTATCATGTACTTACTAAAGAGGGACATATTTTGCCAAGGAACAAAAAATATGCAAAAGGCATGAAAAGCTTGATATTCCAACAGTAGATACCTGAAATTAAGTTCTCCCACCCCAGCCCCCACTTTAGATATGAGTCCTATACATACAAATAAAGTCTGATTTCAATGGAATTTACAGTCAAAATTATTTAGATATTTATTTATGGCATTTATAACCCATCTTTCTGCCCAAAGGAACTCAATATGGCTTACAAAAGGGCAGGTACCAAAAAGTAAAATCATAGTTAAAACAATTGTACTTTGCCCTAAAAAGAAATAAAACTTTTAAAGTTTGTTTTAATGTTTTAAACAACCATAAAACAATTTACCACTGAAGAGCAATAATAGTATCTAAAAGCCTGTAAAAGCTGGATGTTAAGAAGGCCAAGCTTGTCAGAAGGCTTGTCTGACTAAGAAGGTATGAATTGTCCATTTTTTTTTAAAGAGGGGAAGTAAGCACTTGATCCAATTTGAAGTATTTTATTCTTAAAATAGTTCTAGCATTTTATGGTTTTATCCATACAACATATTGTTCTAATGTAAGTTGCCTTGTGGGACTGGTTCCAACAAAAACATGGTATATCAAGAAAATAAAAAAGTATTCAGGAAACTGGAAAAAAATGAATTGCAATCCTTTACAAGCACTCATGAAGTTCAAGGCTGCAGAATATACTCCACTGAATTTGGTGGGACTCCTAAGCATCAGGATATAAGGCTCATCTACTTACTTCCATTCTTGTTGCTTCTCCTCCTTTCACAATGGGGACTGTTTTTCCTGCATGTATCCTGTATGGCCCAATAGAGTGCCCATTCAGATTGCGGATTGATTTCACTGTTATATAAAATACAAGGCACGATAAAATAATGCAACTACTAGACAACTCGCACTTTTGTTTTAATAATAGTTTTTTTAATGGTTTCAACTTCTAGAAGACAATATATCACTCCTAAATACTTTGAAGTATACAAAAAGTATACCAAAAAGGTGTGTCTCAAATCATCATTCTTGTAGGCATAATTGTAAATCAATAGTCAAGTCATAGAGATGGAACATACTCACACACTTTAGTTGGAATTATGATTAGTTCAAATGTCCTTGGGACAAAAATCCGTATCTAAAAATGTTACTTGAGTCTTCAAGTTATGGATAAAAAAACACTGTAGGATCAAGTCCCCACTTTCAACTGTGGAAAGTATCTTCAGAGGGTTACAAAGAACTTTGTATCCTTCTTTGTAACACACTGAAGATGTTTCCACAGCTATTACAAATGTCTACAGATGTCACTTGCCACAGCTGAAAGAGAAATGCTGGGTGCTACAATGAAAGAGAAATGTAGATGCTACAATGTGTTTTTATCTGTGGCTTGAAGACTTGGAACATTTTAAATTATGTTTTAGACTCATCCAGCCACAAAAGCCTTCGTGTGTTTGTAAAAATATGTATGAGAGGTGGGAACACTTACCTTGATACGTTTTGCCATCAATTTCGACTTCATAAGATTCCATAACTTCTTGGATAGCCTCACCAACATCACAAAGACGAACATCTATTCCAGCACGCTGTTATCACACACAAGACACATTGTGAAAAGTGATTATCTTCCATTCAGACTGTGTAAACAATAATGAAAGCCAACAGTTTTCTTGAAGAGTATACCTTTATTCCAGTATTAGTTGCATCTTTTACAGCTTGTAACAGCCTGTCATATTTTGGATTGAATGTGACAGTAAAAGCACAGTCAATGATACGACCTGAAATCAGATACAAATTCGATAAAATAATTCACCTTCAATTAAATAATCAGGCTGCGTAATGAACGAGAGAAAACTCACCACTAATGTGTGTTCCAAAATCTATCTTGCAAATATCGTCATACTGCAATACAGTTGGATCTCCAGCATTGGGAGTGTAGTGGGCCGCACAGTTATTCAGAGAACAACCCGTGGGAAATGCAAGCCCAGCATTTAAGCCATTCTCTTTTATCAACTTCCGTGAACAGTCTTCTAGTTTTTCACTAGAAAAGCAAAGTTTTCTGTTACATGAGAGGATTTGTTTCACAAAGATTTATTTAGGTGCCCATAAGCTACATCTTGCAAGCTTCAAAACAACGCAACTGTTTCTTTTGCTAAGCATGGTGCAGACAACATTCTTACAGTTTTTCTGCCAACAAAGTACCATATCTCCGGCTATACCACAAATATTTAAACACTTAGGTCCTGCCTCACTCCTGAAGGACACAACATGGCTCATCTATCATGCTGTTAATTGCTCCCAGCCTCATGGATGATACAGACACTTATGCAAAAGAACAATATATGCAGAATCTTTTGGGCTTGCTGTTGTTGTTTTTAACACACAGCTCTAATTAAGCATTACATTCTATGTAATGAGTGAGATAATTACTGAGATCGGTATCACCTGGCATGAGCTCTAGAGAAGGACCAGGCTGACATACTGAAACAGCACATCTACTCTCCTAAACAAGGAAGCACATTTAAGTAACCCATCAAAGATTTCAACTCTTGAAGGGTACCTTACTAAAAATATTTTATGTAAGTTTTTTTTTCCGTGAAAGTCTTATTCTCACCAGATATCTATCATTGTCATTCCAGGCTTGATCCAGCTCATTACGTATTTCCTCACTTGTCTGTGTGCTTCAGCAGCTTCTCTGAAGTCATTCCAGATCTCCTCACTTGCTTGATCTAGTGCTTTCTTTTCTTCGCTTGTGATTCTCCAAGCAGCAGTTCGCCTTTAATGTTACAATACAAGGGACGTTATGCAGGTCACAGGTCATCATTAAATTACACACTAACTCTGACAACTGGGAAAAGCTTGTAGTCGGCTGCAATCATATGCACACTTTCCTGGGAATGAGCCCCACTGAACATAATGGGAATTCTGATTAGACATGCCAAGGATTGTGCTGTTTGTTGTCTAACAGCACAATCCTATGCATGTCTACTCAGAAATAAGCCCCACTGTGTTCAATTGGGTTTACTCCAAGTAAAGAGTGCACAGGATTGCAGCCTAAGCCTTCAAGTACCAGAGGTAGAAAAAATGTTTTAATGCACAACTTAGACTGTAGGTGGCTTACTAGAAAAATCCTTGCAATCACTCAAGCTATTGTGTCAGTTCAGTAAAGCCAAGATCCAAAGGGGCACAGAGTCAATGCATGGTTACCCATTTACTTTCAAGTGCCACCACTCAAAACAATGCTTTAAACCAGATTCAGTCAGGCACTGCCTGATTGAAGGGGGGCAGGAACACAAAGAGGAGGAGGTGGGCAGGCTGCCCCAGCCACTGTCAGGAAGAAAGGACCTGTAAACCTATCTGCTTGTTTTTGGGACTTCACTGTAGAGACCACTGGGAATCAGAAAGCTTGTAAAGCAGACCAAAGTGAAAGCACTAAGGACTCTTTCAGGCACTAAGTGGAAGTGTTAACATTGAACAATACTTTGTATTTATACAGAGCTTTTGAGCATTCAAAGTACATCACAAAAATTATCTTGTAATACTTTCAAGTTTTATTATTCCTATATTGCCAAAAGGGGCAATTCAAACCACACGCATCACGATTCACTGCTCAGTTCGTTAACTACTATACTACATCAGCTCTTAAATCCCTTACGCACACACCATTATTTATCCACAGGACCCATCTGTCAAATACCTACATGATCACAGTCACGTCCAAATTATATACATACAAAAAAGCCAGGCTACGCATTTGAAAGCAAAGTATGGACAAGCACAGCCTTAATAAGGACTGGCCCTACACTGAAGTTTGTGTTGCTGGCAAGACCATAGTTACATGTGTGCTCCACTCATAACTCAAACCTGAACTTTACCATGTATTCTTTGCTCAAGAAAATTCCCAAGTACATGGTGCGTGCAAATTTAAAGTTGTTTTATTATGCAAAGCTGCATACCAACAGAAGCAAAAAACTCAAACCACACAGAGTTCTAAAGAAGGGAGTTCTCTAAAGCCCTATTCAGGCATCACAAACTGTATGGACAACAAACTGCATGAGGAGTTTAGTGGAATTGCACATGGTAACAATGCCCGTCCAACCCCCTGCCCATTTTTAGTACTAGTCTGTAGAGCAGTGGTTCTCAAACTGTGGGTCAGAACCCACTTGGTGGGTCACGAGATGCTGGCGGAAGCCATCTTGGAAGATGGCAAAAGACCTAGGCAGCGCCATTTTGGAAGTGGGCAAAGCCTGGGCATCGCTGTTTTAAGCTTCCCGGCATTGAGACGTAACTAAGAGCGGCTTGCACGTGTGCAAAGAAAGCAGTGTGCCGCTTTTCCCCAGAAAGCATGCTGCTGCCTTCCAGCTGGACCTCCCTCTGCACTTGCAGATTTCCCTCAGGGGGGGCCAAACGCAGAGTGCAGGCTTGGACTGCAGGCAAAGAAGGACTGGGAGAGACATGGATGAGCCAGCCAGGTTTCTTCACACCAAACTTGGCTGTCTTGATGGGATGGGCTGCCTCGGGGTTGCAAGACAGAGCAGCTCCCCGCCCCCCCCCGCCCCCCGCAGCTGGACTGGGCTGGAGAGTGTAGGCGGAGACCTGAACACAGGGCTTGGGTGAGTAGAGACAGATGCGCGTGATCTCCCCTCTTATGAGCCTGCCTTGAAAGCAGCATCGCCGCCACCGCCCCACTGCGGTTCTCGTCCTCTGCATCACAACCTCTCTCCCTCTCTGAAATCACCTGGAAGCCACGATCCTTTCCTGCCCTGGCTAGCACATTCTCTCTTTATATCTTTACAGGGGTGAGGGGGGATCCCTAGTTGCCTAGCTGCCAAGAGAGCAGCTGGGGGGGGAGGGAGGGCAAACCTGGCATGTGAGGGTGAGCACCCAGGGAGAGTGCTGCTCCCCCAGCCGCTTCTCTGATGTGCACCCTTCCCCTCTTCTCACTTCTCTCTTAGGCTGCAATTCTGTCTACTCTTACCTGGGAATAAGCCCCATTGCCAATAATGGGAATCAATTCTGAGTAGACGTGCTTATGCTTGGGGGAGATGAGGGGAAGCAACCCTGCTTACCTTCCTTCTGAGGGGGATACTACTGTTTTTATTTCCTTTATTTACAAAAGCTCAAGCTACTTCTTGCATTGAGGTGCATGAGTAGAGTGTGCTTGTTTCTGGCTAGTGCTGAGCACAGTATCAATAGCCGCATCAATGTTTGTTAGTTTCAAGTGCAATACAAGAAATAGCTTGAGATTTTGTAAATAAAGACAGAAATAAAAACAGTAGTAAATAAATACAAGTATTTTGTTCCAGATGTAGTTTTATTTTTTGCTTGATAGCAATGGTAGTGGGGCAGGGAGAATTGGAAGAAGCTTCTGAGCTGGAATACTGTCTCTTGTCATTTACAGTTTGAGTTCTAGGCAAGAACTTCCTGCTTGATGACATCACTTCCGGCTCTGACATCACAGTGATGTCACTTTGATGATGTCACTTCTGGCATTTCAGTTGCTGACATCACTTCCGGTGGGCCCCAGACAGTCATTCTCAGAAGTGGGTCCCGGGCTAAAAAGGGTCAGAACCACTGCTGTAGAGTATCTCCCTGAGACTGAGAAACCCAGAATGTTAAAGGAGACAAAGAATGTGGGGAAAGTGGCACTAGCTAGCACACCATCATCAGAGAAGATGGGTAAAGGGTGCAATCCTGCTGCACACCTGTCACATGTTTGGCCTGCCCAGAAAACATAACACCTGCGTAGGGCTTAAGATCCACACACATACCATGAGAACAATACATCAGTGTGATAAAATTGTAGGATGCATGTTGTAATAACATGATTCTTTAAAACAAAAGGGATGATCTTTGAAGTATTTCTGAACTTTTTCAAATGCAATATAAGCAGTTAATTGATTCTACACAAATTAATCTTATCAATACACATTGCAGTTTATTGATCTGTGTATTTTAAAACTCCCAACAGGATACATACCCATCTTGTGTTGTTGGATACTCGC
Source organism: Tiliqua scincoides (assembly GCF_035046505.1). Lineage (NCBI taxonomy): Eukaryota > Metazoa > Chordata > Lepidosauria > Squamata > Scincidae > Tiliqua > Tiliqua scincoides. The sequence continues at coordinate 64,426,671 of NC_089827.1, forward strand.
ATTCTTCACCTTTTGGAAATACCCCACCGGGAAACAAATCACATATTGGAATCGATGGAGGATCTGTCTGGACTTTAGCTGTTGGGTGAAAAGTAGAATTAGAACCTCTCATAATCCATGTTCTAGCTGTGACATTTTCAGTACATAAGCTTGTATTTTAAAAAAGCACACCACACTAACTTGTCTCCTGCCTGGATTTGAACTCAGAACAGAACACATGCCACAATAACCTCAAATGACCCTCTAGTCAATTCTGAGTACCTTTGGCAACTGTAAAAGAACAGCAATGATCCAGTCTTAGCCAAAAGGCCTGGCTTATGCAGACCAATCACTTTCCTTAAACACTTGAACTACAAGTGTATCTACAATATTATCAACAATAATTTCTACAAAAACTCTGCCCCCCCCCACTCCCCACAAAAGTTACCAGGATGGACCATATCTTCAAGTATCAATCTTGGCTAGTACCTAATTCCACTTTGTGTTTTGGGGAAGGGCCTTTTAAATGTGGTTATTGTGTACACACAAGCTCATGAGAGTTCTTCAGATTTTAGTCCTGCTCCCCCACAAGTCTCTGTAAGTAACATCTATGAGGTATGCAGAGGTGGATGACATTCTATTCAGCTCTTTAACACTGTTAAGTTAAACACAAAGCAGTTGCGGTCAACATATCAACAACTTTGTTTCAAAGGTCTGCGCAAAATAGTTTAAAGGGGGGGTTTATAAGCTGAAGACAAATAAGACAAATAGCAGGAGGAGAAAAATTTCCAGCAATACTCAAATGTTGGAAGGGAAGAACAACTTCGGCAGTGAGCCTCTGTGTTATAGGGATGTAACAAGTACACGAGATGTTCCTATTTTCTGTCCCTGTGAAATATGCAGAGTACTGCCTGTGTAAGTTTAAGAGAACAAGGAAATTCCACCACAACTGTGAGTTACCTTGACCCTGCATAATGAGCAGAGCAAACTCCTAACTACAAGGAGCAAGTGCCTCCTCCCACCTAGAAGTCCATCTGCAACAGAAGGGCAAACAGCACAAAACCATCCAATGGCCAGAAGGCCAACAGTTGCTAAGAAGTCACAACCCTTCCCCTCCAATGCAACTCCATTAAAACTACTACTTGTTTTTTGAAAAAGGAAGACAGAATTATAAAGGGAAAGTTTAATCACATTTGTATATTGCTTTACAAATGCAAAGCACTTTATTTGTATTAACTTGATGCAACTACCCAGTAGGGTAAGTATTACTGAACCCATATTGCAGTTGGGTACCTGAGGCACAAAGGAAAATGCTTGCCTAAGGTCATACCATAGGAGTTTAAGTAAGAGGCGAGATTTCAACCAGGGAAATTCTGATTCTACAGCTCATTCTCTTAGTCGCTATACCACACTAGCTCATAATTGTTTTTTGTTACCTTTTTAAAAAAATGAAGTTGAAAACTTACAGGGAAAGGGTCAAAGCTCAGTAGTGGAGTACAAGTTTTGTATACAGATTTAAGCCCTGGCATTTCCAGTTAAAAAGCTCACAGAAGGTAAGGAAGGGATAGATTTCTATCCAAGAGTAGGTTACTGCCAGATAATAGCAGGTGAGGCAGGCCAATGGCTGTTCCATTTAAGCAGCAGCACATATAAAATTCAGCGATACAGCATGAACAGAAGTCAAGTCCGCACAGTGCAAGTACGACACCTACGTCCTTTCTTCTTTTTCTTTTTCTTCTTCTTCTTCCCTGTTGCACCATCACCTTCGCCTTCACCATCTACAGAAGACAAACGTATAAATTTTTGTAATGCACACACACGATAACTGTGGAATGTAGCTCAACCACTTATGAATAGGTAGGCATCATTCCACTGCTGCAAGGGAAAAAAAAACCGGTCACAACTACAGATGTACTTCATTGCAGTGCCCAGGATGTAGAACTCCTTGCCATGAGAGATCCATTTGTTTCCCTCTTTGCTAGTCTTCCACCATAGGTTAAAGACATTTTGTATCTGGCAAGCCTTTGACCCAACTTGCCCTTTTTTCTCCCCTGAGTATGGCTTGATTTGAATGCAGCTGTCATATTTTTATTATGTCCTGTTTGTCCACAGGATGCAACTTGCCTTGAGCATCTCTGTTCAGAGTGGAAAGGCAGGATAAAAATACTAGACACAGTTTCAAGCTACAATCAAAATCACATAATGGCAGCCTGACAAGCCTCAACTGCATGCTGCCATTATAGCATGCTGTAGCCTGCATGGAACTTTCTTTCAGAAGTGGGATAACTTACCGATGCAGACACAGCAAACTTTTAGCACAAGCCCTGCTGATATCAGGTAACTGGATCACACCACACTGTACTGAGAAGACTGCTGTAATTTGCGATGCAGTCCTGCCCGCTTCCTGCAAAAAAGTCTCTGCAATGCAGTGTGATGCACCTGCAGCACAAAATGCAACAAATAGTGTTGTTGGGCTGACACTGTGCGGACTTGTAGGTGGGTGTTGTCAGCCTGCCCACACAATAAAGCTCCTTCTAACCATGTCTTGTGCATACATACACACAAAGAAAAAAAGAGGACATAGGGCACAATCCTAACCAAGTCTACTCAGAAGTAAGTCCTATTTTGTTCAATGGGTCTTACTCTCAGGAAAATGTGGTTAGGATTGCAGCCTTAGTGAGTGGGTGACCTAGTACCTTCACATGTATATTCTTAAGCAAATTTTGTGTCTTACAGAACACCACCAGATCATACGCACCATTTGAGACAAAGATTATCTATAGCTGCAACCCTAAGTGCCTTTACTCTATACCGATTTCATGGAGGCCATAGCGGCTTTTCACATGATCTTATGACACCAGAAGTCTGTGGAGACTTGAGCATGTGTGCTGGTCACTGCATGTAGCATGTTCATTTTGGGTAGCACACTTAGGAATACATTATGTACTACAGAAAACAAAAGGGATATGCCTGTATATACTGCACATTACTCATACTGCAAATTTGGCCATCCTAGCAAACTATATTTTGTAAAATCTTCCAAAAACTAGATTTCCAGAACAATCACAAGACACATGAATGAACAAATGATATTACGCCAAATCACGGCGTTTACAAACCATAGCTTTATGTCTGCCATAATATCCGATACTAACTTGTTTGTTGGTTTTAAATTACATGTATGCTGCATGTACATAGTGCAGGACATGAAGCCAACTGCTTTCATGTATTATAGGGGATGTACACACAGCACAGTTATGTCTCCATACTTCCTATAAATGCAGCATGTCTCTTGAATACTATCACTTCAGGAGCCATGGTGACCACCTAAGGAACCATGGTATGACTATATATTTAAGTATACATTAAAATGATATATGGCCTCTCCATATCCACAGGGTCCCATATCCACAGTTCTCAAATTCCCCCCACTGCACTCATGACTTGCCCCTTTTCGTTTACAAAAAGAAGAGTGAGAACCTAGACTTTTAGCTGCTAGAAGAATGCTGGAGGAGGCAACAGTGAGAACGGTAACAGGAAGCGGACAGCAGAGGAAACAAACAGCAAGAACACTAAATTCCACTTCCTGTTCTTACTGTCACTTCCTCTAGCTAGCAGCTACAAGTCTCAGTTCTTGCTTTCTGCTTCTGGTTCCAAAAACTTCCTTTTGCAAAGTGTTTGCAAACAAAGAGAGGTGAGTCATGAGTGCAACTGGGGAATTTGAGTAGGGTTCGCTACTATCCATAGTAGCAACAGGAATGTATCTCCTCAGATGTATTGGGACGCCCATATACAAGTATATATCATTTTAACCCACTTCTTCCCAGCCCACAGGTATACACATTTGATCCCTGTTGTGTATATGCAACGTTGGGAAGAAATGACTTAACGTATACTTAAATATATAAATATAAAAACATCTCTATCCTACCTTTCCATTTATAAAAAGTCTTAAAGGCAGCTTACAACACCACACTAAAAACAATAAAACAGTCTAAACTAATAAACACAGCATTAATTATACAAGCATAAACTCAGTAGCACAAGATGAAAGTCAGCAGAACCATATGTACATGTATTAAAACCACTGATGCTAGTCAAGAGCTTGGGAAGTTGTTACTAAGTGTACTTCACACAAGCTGTTCTAGGCATTGTAGGAAGTATCAAAATTTTTCATACTCTGTGCACATGTAAAGTCATTTTATGACTAAAGACACAATCCTAACCAGGTTTACTCAGAAGAAAGTCCTATTTTGTCCACTGGGTTATGACTGCACATTAAGAACCTCTGGGATATTCTCTGGGATATGCTAAATAGTAAAAATTGTCTGGGTAAGTTCACATGCTTCCTCATTCTAAACCTCCACGGCCTAAGGGCAAATACCTGTGTGTGTTCAAGTGGCCAAAAGTAAAAACAAAACATTCTACAGGCATCCTTGTGAGGAACCATGAACCAGAATGTTCTACCATTAGCGGGGCATGAATGTCATCTGCTTCAAGAAATAACTACTAACAGATCAACAACATACTGGAAATCAATTAAAAAACAGGGCAACACAATGGCAAATCATATACTATTCAACACTGATAATTCTTTCTGTTCACATGCATGCTTTTCTTTATAATAGCTACTGCCTATATGTTTAATTATCATTTCTATAACAGAAATAAAATCAGCAAGTGTCCCTCATTTCTACAGTTTCATAGAGAGATGAAGACAACATAAAGAGAGGAGGTTGGTTGGTAATGGTGACAGTGGCCTTCAGAGAGCTCATGCTAGTCAAGGAACCACCAATTACTGAAACATGCAGTTTATTGAAAATTCAGAATTACAGCACTTTGACAGTAATCTCAGTGCATGTTTTCTTTAGTCAGGGTGAAGATATTAATGTTAATTAAGCCTAAAACCTTTTTGCTAAATTGATACATTTTAAAGTATTAATCTTATTTTGCAGACTTTAAACATGTGCTCTATTTTTAATGTTAAGGATATTCCAGGCTTTTCTACTGCATTCTGAAAGAGATACATTTGTTCTTCAAATAGTCAATGCTTCTTAACACCTGTACTCGTTTTAGTGAATTAAAATTGCATCAGATTTCTCTTGCCCTTGAACTGTACTTAATTTATTTACACTACATCAGAACAAAGTTCTGGCATATAGTTTGCTCATCCACTGACCTAACCACTGAAGATCCTGGCAATAGTCAGTTCTATATCTGCTGCTATTCACTTATTACAGACTTTTTGCAGTACTGCTGGGGAATTTGTCAATCAGCAAGCCAAAGCATTTGGGCTGCCATGCCCTTGAGGATTGCTGCAAGCTTCCCATGCCTCTGCCAGAGCTATAGCCACAATTTCTAACTGAGGCTGCAATCTTAGACACACCTATTAAGAATTAAGTCCCACTGAGTTGAACAGAACTTAGTTACAAAAAATACGTTTAATATGGGCTATAAAATGACTGTTCTATTACAAAACAAAGACAGTAAGACTCATCTCTGAAAAGTTCTTGATTCAATCCAAGAAACGCAAGAGCCTTCATTTGCTATTTTATTTAAAACAGAATCATTTGTTTATTGGAAGTACAAAATATATATATTATCAAAAATAATGAAATGGCATGACATGAAGTAACTATTCTATCCAGCCATCATCTAGCCTTCCTCCAATTGCACACAATAGTATCTGTTGATACTTGTTCTGGTTTCTGCCCTGCTCACTCAGAACCACCTTCATTGTAATTGATCGATTAACATTCAATCACACCTGAATTATCTGAAATTAGAATTCGAGTTCTACCAGAACACCTGCTATTTAACAGGGTGGAGGGAAGTCAGCTATGCATCTCTATTCCTAGGACTTTCCTGAGTTTGAAGGAATAACCCATGAAGCTCTTACACTCACTCTGATTAGTTATGGACAACTTTTATGCAAGAAGACCTTGGACTGTATCCCAAGTTGATTTCAGATGAAATGTTTTGTCTATTTTTAGATACATAACCTCTTAGAACAAAGCCTCTAACAGATCATCATCAAAGAGAAACATTCTCAAGATATTCAGTGCCAACTCAAACACCAAGTTCCATACACACAAGCCCATATCTTTGATCCAGACAGCCACTTTACATATGCTTTTGATTGGCATTCAAAAACTTCTCTTCCTTCACAAGCTATTTGAAAGCTCTAGGTAGTTTATCAACCAGAGTTATAAAAGAGGTTTGCTTTGTGTGGCTCTTCCCACACATTTCTCGATCAGGACTATCCACTACCATATTGAAGATATGCCCATAATCTACAGATGCAAATAGATTCCCATTGGTACTGCATTGTACAGGATGGAATCCATTGTTTGGCATTTACAAAATAATCTTGTAAATGGCAGTTTTAGAAGGCTTAAAATGCATTCTTTTTAATTCCTGCATCAGAAGGTTTACACCTTGCTTTGCACCTTGCATAACTAACTTTTCAGAAAGCTTAACAAACTCAATTTTATAGTGTGACTGTTAGTCATATGTTTCAGTTGATAAATGATGCAGAGTTATGATTACTATAAAATTTTCAAAGTGACTGTAGATTGTCTCAGCCCAAATTATCTCACAGAATTGCTGTGAGGATAAATGGGAGAGTTGATATTCACTAATGACCTCCCTGCAAGAAAGACATGGTGCAAATCAAATAAATTAAATATTGCTTTGCTCCTTCCAAGGCTGCAATCCAAATGGCGTGAGTGTGATATATCTTTTTGGAGTTAATAAGACTATTCTGTAAACTGTTTTAGCTGAAGACAAAGCTTTCCAAGCAACCATATAAAGGTGCCTCAGAATAAAACCTCTTTTCCCATTTCAGCAATTCCATAAAGTATGACAGGAATTTTTTATGTTCACATTCGATATATCAGTGAAATATACAAGTGATACTTGCCTTCATCATCATCATCTTTCTCCTTTTCTTCCAATGATTGTTTATCCAACTGCCTTGTTACCTCATCAACTGTTGTCTCCAGGTCTCTCTCAGTTTCCTGTTGCCCTGTTTGCAAAATAAGCAGGTCATTTAAGACATGGCATGTACTAATGCAAAGATCTAATAAAGATGCTTTCACTATTTCAGTGTTTCTCAAACTGTGGGTCGGGACCCACTAGGTGGATCGCGAGCCAATTTCAGGTGGGTCCCCATTCATTTCAATATTTTATTTTTAATATATTAGACTTGATGCTACCATAGCATGTGACTGCATTTGGGGAAAAGTTACAGACCTGTACTTTTAACAGGCTACTATGTATATGCTTTTAACAATGATAGTAAATAGGACTTACTCCTGGGTAAGTGTAGGTAGGATTGCAGCCTAGGATTGTTAAAAATTTCCCTGCTCAATGATATCACTTCCGGTGGGTCCTGACAATATTCTTTTTCTAAAAAGTGGGTCCTGATGCTAAATGTGTGAGAACCACTGAACTATTTAATGTATCTACTTTCTCAGTTGTCCAATTCTATTGTCCAATTCAACGCGAACCAGCACTGTAAATATTTGAGACAACTGAAATAAACTATTGTCAGAAATCCAAATATCTCCCTCTCTGGTACTAGGTACTCCTTGTACTGAAAAGGAAACCATTTGACTACATTATACACCAACTCAAACCCTTCTGCTTCACATTTCTACTTTGCCATGCTGCAGGAAAACAAGGAAACTACAGGTTGAGCATCCCTTATCCAGACTGTTTGGGATGGGAAGGAGTCTAGATTTCAGAATAATTTGAAAAATAATCAGAAATAGTTACCCATTTTTGCCCAGCCCACAAATGTACACATCTGGTCCCTGTTGCATATATGCAACGTTGGGCAGAAATGGCTTTAATCTGAAAATATGAGAAACGCTTCTTTCACTGTGACCCATATGGGTGTCTGCCAGCCTCTTTTTTCAACCATGCACAGACCACAAAGCAGAGAACGGAACTTGCAACCTCTACCTGGAAGTGGGAATGAGCAGAAGACCTTCTAGAGTCTACACTACAACATTTCTGCCTAACACTGCATACACAACAGGAATCAAATGCGTACATCTATGGGCTGACCAAAATCTTACACAAAACATGTATGGATTTCCGATGTCTGGATAATGGGTAATCTACCTGTAATTACCTTGCAACTTTTCTCCCTTTCATACTAAGATCAAAGACCCACTAATGAGAAATCTTGCCCTGGTACAAGGAGCGAGGAGATGAAGGTGAGCCCAATAAGAACAAGCTTCAAGGCCCCCTCGCATACGAATGTTGCCCCTTCCACCTCTCTCTGCCTTCACCAACAAAGTCACCCTAATGGGGAGCAGCCTGCGATACTCATGGCTTCTTTGCTTCTCACGTGCTCACTTCTGAACATGACAGCTGAACATGCCAGCCTGCTCTGCAGCCCCCCTCCCCACACCAGACCCCCATCAGGACTCTTCTCCAGCCCCCCTCCCTACACCAACACCCCACTCCAGACTCCCAGCCAGCCTTCTCTCCAGGCCCCTCCCCACACCAACACCCCAGTCAGCGTCTTCTCCAGCCCCCACCTCCCCACCAGCCCCCTCCTCTCCCCACACCAACCCCCAGCCAGCCCCCCTCCCCACCTCCAGCCCCCAGCCAGCCACGCCTCCCCCAGAGAAGCTGCCCCCGACAGGACGACCCCTAGCCCAGCCCAGCCCGGGCTCGCTCGTACCAGGGGCGGCTCCGCGGCCCTTCCGCTTCTTCTTGCGCTTCTTCCGCGCGCCCTCGTCGGCGCCGGGCCCCGCCGCGCCCTCGCGCTCGTCGGTCTCCGGCGGCAGCAGCTCCCCGTTCAGGTGCTTCTCCTCCGCGGGGCCGCCCGCCTGCTCCGCGCCCGCCATGTCGCTGCAGCGCCGCCGCTCCCACGACCACAGAGCGCGCGCGCAAGACCGGCGGCCGCTCCGCCCAGCTCTCGATGGCGCCGAGCACGCCGGGAAGGCTGGAGGACTCCGCGCCTCAGTCACGTGCGGCGACGCCGCTCATTGGCTGTGGCGCGGCCAGGCGGCCCACGTGGACCGCGGCTCTGGCTTCTGATTGGTCGGGAGTCTTCCCTGCTCTGAAGGAGACCACCACGTGGCTTTAGTGTTTGTGTGTGCCTATGCGTGTATGTGTATATACATACATACACATACACACAGTATACACACACACATACATACAGTATATACATGTGTGTGTCTAACATGACGTTTATTAAACTCATTTTATTTTATTACATTTTATTGTTATTAAATGTAAATTTTTATTTACATATTTTTTTATTAAACTTCATTTTATTTTTATTTTTATTATATTTTTATTTCTGTTATTAAACTTTTTATTTTTATTCTTTTTTATTCAACTGTAATTTATTTTTATTGTATTTTTGTTATTTTTATTGTATTTTTGTTATTTTTATCAAACTTCATTTTATTGTTTTTGTTCAACTTTATTAAACAACTTTTTTTCTTTTTCCAAAAACAAGAAAAAAATCATTAAGGAGGAAACTTTTTTTTAAAAACCCAAACAGAAAAATGGCAACAAAGCAATGTTTGTTTTGACAAAAGGATAATTACTGTATAATAAGAATAATTTCCACAGTTATCCAAGGAAAGGTTATAGGACAGACATTCAAATGCTTCACCACTGCCATGGATCGGCTGGAGCTTGAGTCACCAAAGCAGCGGGCGGGGGGGAGGGGAGCTGTGGGTTGGTTTTCCTCTGACAATGCATGCATCCCCAGAGGTCAGCGCTTATTGGCATGGATTAGCTCTAGAATTACCACTAATAAAAGCAATTTTTTTTTTGCATTAAAATATTATCTGATGGCTGCAGGTTGGAGAACAAAGAAAGGCATATTTCAGTAACTAGCAAATCAAACATTATTGCACAATTCTGAGCAGGAATTAAGGGCCAAATCATGAACAATGCATATCAGCCCACTGCCGGCACATACTGTTGCAAACATGCCATAAGGCACACTTGCAACAGCACCAATCCAGCACCTGAGCAGGCTTGGCCCATGCTGGGCCAGCACCTGTTGGAGGCCAGGTGCTGGCTTAGTGCTCCGTGTGAGTGCTGGGTGGTGGAGAGGTAAGTCAGGGTGAGGAGGGAGCTGTTCTGGGGCGGGGGGAGGGTGGGGGAAGGCATGGCGGGGGAGGGAGGGGAGCAGAACTGGCAGAGCTCAGCTCCACCGGATCCAAAGCCCGGCATTGGGCCTCTCTGCCTGACACAGGACTACCTACTCTGCGCCAGCTCAACAGCTGGCGCAGAGTCGAGTAGCCCCATAGTGGGGCTTCTTACTTTACCCAGGTGTTCCTGCATGCGCCAACACCAGTGCTTTTACAGCACTTTTGCGACAGCGCAAATGCCTGGTACGCCAGAGGAACACATGTTCTACCAGCATGCTACTTGGATAGGATTGGAGCCTGAAATACTGTCCATTATAATTAACCCACCCAGCCAGGGGTCTTTACAAATGCATGACAATATCACACCGTTCATATGGGTCACCTTTAGCTAAATGGATTATTGCAGTGGTTCCCAAACCTTTTAGCTTTAAAAAGATATCTTATCAGGACCCACCTAGTTTTACAAAGCTTAAAATAAATTTCACCTTACCAGCTGTCCATGCCCCTGTTTTTATCCTTTTTATTATCCTTTTCACCATCCTGTCCCCTGTCCTGTCCCCTATACAGAATCATTACAATAGAGGTCGCCATGTTTTCTAGTCTCAAGCTCGAAGGAAATATTGCTGGTGCGGAGAACGTACTAGAACCTGAAAAATGAATGTGACCCAAACATGCTAGAAGGAGATTTAAGTGCTACTAGTGCTGGAAGCTGAAAAATGAACACAGCCCAGGGAGCCTGTGTGAAGGGACCGGACTTGCTAATGCACCAGGGGAGGCAGCGATCAAGCTGCCTCAAGGGGAGCGTCACTGAGCTCTCCCTAGCTCTGAGTGGGGGAAGAAGAGGTGAGTTTTTTTTAAAAAAGATTATTTCCAGAAGGGGGAGGGAGAGAGGGGGGGAAAGAGAGAGAGAGAGTGTGTGTTTCAAGGAAAGTAAGATCCACTGAGAGATGAACTTAAGGGAGGGAGAGAGAGAGGCAGTACCTACGTAGCTGTGCCTCTCCTGGCCTGGACCTCACCGCACATCACTGGAGTGAAAATGCACATTCCTAGTAGGGCATGCATAACATCATTACAGCTGAATCAGGAGAGGGATTTGAGTTATGAAATCATTTTAATAAAATAAATGTTAATTTTAATAAAATTAAACCTCGAGTGCCAAGTGCCGACCAAGCTGTTCTCAAGCCAGAAGAATGGTGTATGCTCACCATTGTATTCTCAAGCCAAAGAAATTAATGCCCACAATCACCAGCCAGGGAAATAAATGGAGCCAGGAAAATAATGCAGCCATGGCCAACTGGAGCAAAACAACTGCTACAACTGACAAAGAAAGGAGAAACAGAAGCCCTTCCTCCGTCACTGATCAATACATGCAGTAAAGGAAAATGAAGCAAAATATTAGCACTTTTTTTCTTTTTAACCATCTCATTCATTGTAAAGGGTGGTTGGAGCACATCATTTTTATTGTTAGTGCAGGCAGTAAAGGGTTTCTAACCATCCCTGTGATGCCTTTCTCTTCTGGCCCACTAAGAGCCCAATTCTGAGCTCAGTGTGCCAGCCCTATGCTGGCACTGAGTGTTGCAAATGTGCCATAAGGAATGCCCATGACACTCAGCACTGGGTCAGCACCAGTTCAACGCTGAGCCTAGCACCAGCCAGAAGCTGGCCACATGCCTCCTGGAGCAAGGGAAGAGCTCCAGGTGACTAAGAGGTTTGCCAGGGACGACGATGACGACAGCCTGATCCAGAACCCTGTGTCAGGCCTTCCGGCCCAACATGGGACCTCTCAACTCTGTACCGGCAAAAGAGCTGGAGCAGGCATGAGTGGCCTCATTGTAGTGCCTGCCAGGCATACATAGGCTGCAGCAACAGCCATTTTGGTGCCACTACTGGGCAGCTAGGCAAGTTAGGATTGGGCTGCCCAATAGCTGGAATTTTTATTCCAATGGAATGTTGCAACTTGGGGAAAGAGGTAAGTTTTCAACTGAAAAGGCAAAAACAAAGAAACAAATGCTGGAGTCAGAACAAAAAGTACTATAAGAGAAAAGTCCTGACCTCCCCCAGACTATCACTTGTACCCCCATTCCATATATTTGCAGCATGATTTTTTTTATGTTTATTCTAAACTAAGCCTTACTGTGTTTAATAGGGAAAACTCCTATAAAAGTGTATGTGGGGCTGTCGCCTTGGGATCAAGGTTCCCGTTTGTTCCATTTCATTAAAGTTACGCTATGCTTCTCTGAGTCCAAGTGACTGTGATGAAATACCGTCCAGAGGCAAAGCTAAAACTTGCTTTCTGTGCAATATATCTCTAACTCATTGGCCGCTCTCCAATGCACGCTCTGCTAATATCCATTGATTTCACTGGGTTTAATGCAAGACTATGTTGAATGGTATCCAGGATGTTTGTGAGATAGCTGCTGAAAGACTAGAAGTGGGGGGAGAAAGGATGTGTGGTTGAGTTTGATCCACACCGTGTTGTAACCAAGCAACAGGGCTCTAAAACAGTGTGCAGGCGGATAGACAGTCAACACAGAAAGACCACATTTTTTTCTCTGTCCAAAAGCACAGCTTTTATTTTATATTACTCACCAAGCAAGTTCTGCTCTCTTGTGGAAAGGCTTCTTCCAGGGTATGTTATAATTTTTTATTTTGCTGTAGGCTGCTAAGTCATCGTCAACAAGGGAAACTTGGGAGAGAGGGGGACAAATTATCTTCTCCATGCATCAAATAGTAAAGGAGTAGGAAAAAGGATTATTCAGCCAGGCAAAGAGTTGAATAGGAAGAGAATGCATTTGCTCAGTTTAGCAAAACAATATCTTTCCATTAATTTGTAAATGTACGGCATGATTGTTAAATTCCCACTACCAGACAGCTAGATATCTTAAGACAGGCGTAGTACTAAACTGATTTGGCAAATATAGCTGATATTATCAGACAAAACATTTCATAAAAGAAGTACTTTTAGACCAGGGGTGACAAACTTAAGACCCGGGGGCCGGATGCAGCCCAAGGAAGCTTTTTATCCGGCCCCCAGGCTGTCAGCAAATGGCAGATGCGCTTCAATGTCAGTAAGTGTAAAGTCATGCACATTGGGGCAAAAAATCAAAACTTCACATATAGGCTGATGGGTTCTGAGCTGTCTGTGACTGATCAGGAGACAGATCTTGGGGTGGGGGTGGACAGGTCGATGAACGTGTCGACCCAGTGTGCGGCGGCAGTGAAGAAGGCCAATTCTATGCTTGGGATCATTAGAAAAGGTATTGAGAACAAAACGGCTAATATTATAATGCCGTTGTACAAATCGATGGTAAGGCCACACCTGGAGTATTGCGTCCAGTTCTGGTCGCCACATCTCAAAAAGGACATAGTGGAAATGGGAAAGGTGCAAAAGAGAGCGACTAAGATGATTACTGGGCTGGGGCACCTTCCTTATGCGGGAAGCCTATGGTGTTTGGGCCTCTTCAGCCTAGAAAAGAGACACCTGAGGGGGGACATCATTGAGACATACAAAATTATGCAGGGGATGGACAGAGTGGATAGGAAGATGCTCTTTACACTCTCACATAACACCAGAACCAGGGGACATCCACTAAAATTGAGTGTTGGGAGAGTTAGAACAGAGAAAAGAAAATATTTCTTTACTCAGCATGTGGTTGGTCTGTGGAACTCCTTGCCACAGGATGTGGTGATGGCATCTGGCCTGGACGCCTTTAAAAGGGGATTGGACAAGTTTCTGGAGGAAAAATCCATTACGGGGTACCAGCCATGATGTGTATGTGCATCCTCCTGATTTTAGAAATGGGCTATGTCAGAATGCCAGTGCAAGGGAGGGCACCAGGATGAGGTCTCTTGTTATCTGGTGTGCTGCTTGGGGCATTTGGTGGGCCGCTGTGAGATACAGGAAGCTGGACTAGATGGGCCTATGGCCTGATCCAGTGGGGCTGTTCTTATGTTCTTATGTTCTTATGAGGTGTCACTGCTGAAAGGGCAGCCCACATAAAAATTGGGCTGTCCCGTATCTTTAAGTATGATAAAGATTTGTGTATTTTCTCTTCTGTCATTTGCAGCTAATGAGTTCCTAAGTGAGAAAAAGTGCTTATTTTTGGTTATGACCTATTTAATGACATCACTTCTGGCCCTCAGCCAGCATTTGGCCCTTTGTATGAAATGAGTTTGACACCCCTGTTTTAGACTGTCTTTTAACACCTTATCTCAGTTATTTTCAACCTTTTTCATCTCATGGCTCACTGGCAAGGCAATAAAATGATCAAGGCACACCATCAGTCTTTTGACACTTGACAAGGTACACTGTGCTGTCACTGGGGGGCTCACATTCCTCAATGGCCCTACTAATAAATGACCCTCTCCCAAATTCTCACGGCACACCTGGGGACCATTTGAGGCACACCAGTGTGTCACATCACAGTGGTTGAAAATGGCTGCCCTATCTGAAGGCAGAAAGTTTAAGGCAGGAACCAAAATTTGGGTCCAACCTTATCCAACTTTCCAGCACTGTTGCAGTCATGCCAACGGAGTGTGCACAGCATCCTGTGGTCATGGGGGCAGTCACAGAGACTTCTTCAAGGTAAGGAAACATTTGTTCCCCTACCTTGGGGTTGCATTGCAGCTGCATCGGTGCTGGAAAGTTGGATAGGATTGGACCCATAGTTACTAGCATTTGCAAACTACAATTATCAACAAATTCTTATTAGAGAATATGCTGTCAAGTGTTTGCTTGTTAAACATTTGCTTTTCAGAACTGTTGGTTATTGAAGAGGCAAAAGTCCTCAACCAAAAGTAATCAACTTTATTGAAATTGCAGTGTAAATTAACTTGAGACCCATTCTTCATGTTCTTGGTTTGGCTCCAGAGCAGTCCAATTTCAGGCAAATAGACATTATTATTATTATTATTATTATTATTATTATTATTATTATTATTATTATTATTAATTTATACCCCGCCTTTTTGCCCAAAGGGCACACAAGGCGGCTTATGAACAATTTAAAATACAACATTAAAAACAATCATTAAAACAATTTACAATAATTAAAAATCTCAAAAAACAAACAAACCCCGTGGATTCTCATATAAAAAAAGCAAGAACACCAGCCAGCCTGTCAACAATTAAAAGCTTTTTGAAATAAAAAGGTCTTCAGTCCACGCCGAAATGTTAACAACGAGGGAGCAGTTCTCAATTCTAAGGGGAAGGTATTCCACAGTTCGGGGGCCACCACCGAGAAGGCCCTCTTCCTGGACGCCGCCCCTCTTCCTGGACGCCACCCCTCTCACATCACTTAGTGGCGGCACAGTCAAAAGGGCCCCGTGCTGACTGCTAATCAATGAAAAAAAGAGACAAAGAGGCAATGGCTTGTTAAAGTTGCAAAAAGAAGTTATTTACTTACAGTTCCATTAAATGTATATTTACAGCATCTGATTAGGATCAGAGGTTCAGCTAACACCTAGAGATAGCAAGGCCCTGGAGCTGCCTCGCCCTGCATGCCTTGTGCCCAAGATGGCCTGGGCATCAGAGCCCTGGTGTGCACCATCATAACAGGTCCGTGGTCAGAGGACAAGAGAGGAAGTGCTCAGAGGAGAAGGGAAGGATAAAGGGTTAGGGCCACACCCCACAAGGATCACAGAGAGAACAGGTAGAAAGGTCAGAGTCACTGGGCCATAGCCTGACCCCTTCTGGACAGCATCCTGCCCCCTCCGGACAGCAGACGGAGTTGCACCAACTCCAACAACTTTGTTGGCCTTCCCTTCCTGGCTTTCTGAGCTTGCCAGCCGAGAAAGCCAGTGAAGGATGAAGTAGGATTGAAGACAGACCAAGAGCATGATCTTCTCCTAGCTCTCTGATGCGTAGAGAGGAATATAAGGAATAAAGGGAAGTGTGTGTGTGGAGGGAGTCTGGTCTCTCCTTGCTCACTCAGCAAACCACGGATATAGGAAAACCCAATACTGCATAAATCGTGCCCCCTGTGCACCATTACTTTGTTTTCCCTTAGAACAGTGGTTCTCACACTTTTAGCACCAGAACCCACTTTTTAAAATGAGAATCTGTCGGGACCCACCAGAAGTGATGTCATGAGCGGAAGTGACATCATCAAGCAGGAAAATTTTTAACAATCCTAGGCTGCAATCCTACCCACACGTACCCAGGAGTAAGTCCCATTTACTATCATTGTTAAAAGAATATACATAGTAGCTTGTTAAATTTACAGATCTGTAACATTTCCCTAAATGCAGTCATATATGATAGTAGCATGAAGTCTAATATATTAAAAAAATATTGAAATGAATGTGGACCCACCTGAAATTGGCTCGTGGCCCACTTAGTGGGTCCTGACCCACAGTTTGAGAAACACTGCTTCTAAGGCTTAGAAGCTACAGGGAGGAGAGTAACCCAACATTAACAGGAAGCAGGAACTGTCCTGCTTCATGGTAATGTTCTGTTAGTCTCCCATTAGTGTGCAGGCTGATTGCTTGCACTTCACGCTCTTCCGTGAAGCAAGAATGTTCCTTTGTTAACAAGAAACACTGCTGCTCCAGTAGCTTCTAAGGGAAAACAAAGATATTGTAATGGGTTTGGGGGTGTGGATCAGTGGATAAGTGAACCAGTGGATACCAGATCTGTGGTTACAGGGGGACAACTGTATGGTATTTGCTGCTCTTTTTGCTTTTCTGTAGATGCTATTATTTTTTTTTTATTATATTATTTGTTATTTGTTATTATTTGTTATTATTCCCCTGAGGGCTGGGGATAAGAATAGGCCCTCAGTTTGGCTGTACTTGTCATAAGAGGCGACTGAACAGACACCGGGTAGATGGGACTCGTCAGCCTGGGAAGGCAGCTCATCTGAGAGAAGGAAAACTCTGATCCCAAACCTCCGCTGCCTTGTGGCTACATCCAGTTATGGAAAAGGCTACAGGAGTCAACCTCGAGACAAAATCCGGAACCGGAGTCCCTGAGGCAGTTCATGGCTGAACACAGTCACGTTCTGGCAACTCCTGCGACGTCGCTGGAACCAACCGTATTGGCTTCTGCCTTTCCATTGGACCATTTCAGTGATGTGGAGAGGGGGGATTTGCTGCATGGGAAACAGTCTATCCTCCATATCTACTTTACCCAGGCTTCGCGCACTGGAGAGGACACTCTGTTCCAGAACACTATTCAGAGTGCGATACCATAGTCTTCGAAGATTGATGGATGCCAACAAGAATTATTTATTAAATTGAATCTGCAGACCACTTTTTTTTTTTTAACTTGTTGCATGTTTTAATTGTTTTATGGTTTTATGAAAGTGTTGTAATCCACCTTAGGCATTTGCTTTGGCAAGGGAACATAAGAGCATAAGAACAGCCCCACTGGATCAGGCCATAGGCCCATCTAGTCCAGCTTCCTGTATCTCACAGCGGCCCACCAAATGCCCCAAGGAGCACACCAGATAACAAGACATCTGCATCCTGGTGCCCAACCTTGCATTGGCATTCTGACATAGCCCATTTCTAAAATCAGGAGGTTGCACATACACATCATGGCTTGTAACCCATAATGGATTTTTCCTCCAGAAACTTGTCCAATCCCCTTTTAAAGTCATCTAGGCCAGATGCCGTCACCACATCCTGTGGCAAGGAGTTCCACAGACCAACCACACGCTGAGTAAAGAAATATTTTCTTTTCTCTGTCCTAACTCTCCCAATGCTCAATTTTAGTGGATGTCCCCTGGTTCTGGTGTTATGTGAGAGTGTAAAGAGCATCTCTCTATCCACTTTATCCTTCCCATGCATAATTTTGTATGTCTCAATCATGCCCCCCCCTCAGGCCTCTTTTCTAGGCTGAAGAGGCCCAAACACCATAGCCTTTCCTCATAAGGAAGGTACCCCAGCCCAGTAATCATATTAGTCACTCTCTTTTGCACCTTTTCCATTTCCACTATATCCTTTTTGAGATGTGGCAACCAGAACTGAACACAATAGTCCAGGTGTGGCCTTACCATCGATTTGTACAACGGCATTATAATATTAGCCGTTTTGTTCTCAATACCTTTTCTAATGATCCCAAGCATAGAATTGGCCTTCACTGCTGCTGCACATTGGGTCGACACGTTCATCGACCTGTCCACCCCCCTCAGATCTGTCTCCTGATCTGTCACAGACAGCTCAGAACCCATTAGCCTATATGTGAAGTTTTGATTTTTTGCCCCAATGTGCATGACTTTACACTTTCTTACATTGAAATGCATCTGCCATTTTGCTGCCCATTCTGCCAGTTTGGAGAGATCCTTCTGGAGCTCCTCACAATCACTTCTGGTCATCACCACTCAGAAAAGTTTGGTGTCGTCTGCAAACTTTGCCACCTCACTGCTTACCCCTCTCTCCAGGTCATTTATGAAGAGGCTGAAAAGCACTGGTCCCAGGACAGATCCTTGGGGCACACCGCTTTTCACTCCATTGTGAAAATTGCCCACTGACACCCACTCTCTGTTTCGTGGTCTTCAACCAGGTCTCAATCCAGGAGAGGACCTGCCCTCTAATTCCCTGACTGTGGAGTTTTCTCAGTAGTCTTTGGTGAGGGACCGTGTCGAACGCCTTCTGAAAGTCCAGATATATAATGTCTGCAGGTTCTCCCACATCCACATGCCTGTTGACCTTTTCAAAGAATTCTAAAAGGTTTGTGAGGCAAGACTTACCCTTACAGAAGCCATGCTGATTCTTCCTCAGCAAGGCTTGTTCGTCTATGTGTTTTGAGATTCTATCTTTGATGAGGCATTCCACCATCTTACCCGGTATAGATGTTAGGATGACCAGCCTATAGTTTCCTGGGTCCCCCCTCTTTCCCTTTTTAAAGATTGGTATGACATTTGCTATCCTCCAATCCTCTGGCACCGTGGCCGTTTTGAGGGACAAGTTGCATATTTTAGTCAAGAGATCAGCAACTTCATTCTTCAATTCCTTAATAACTCTTGGGTGGATGCCATCAGGGCCCGGTGACTTATTGATCTTTAATTTATCAATGAGGTCTGAAACATCTTCTCTTTTAACCTCTATCTGACTTAATTCCTTGGTCAGGAGGGGCTGTTCAGGCAGCGGTATCTGTCCAAGGTCTTGTGCCGTGAAGACAGATGCAAAGAACTCATGTAATTTCTCTGCCATCTCTAAGCCTCCTTTTATCTCCCCCCTCCCTCCCTCACCATCCAGAGGGCCAATCGCTTCTCTGGCGGGTTTCTTGCTTCTAACATATTTGAAGAAGCTTTTATTATTCCCCTAAATGTTGCTGGCCATGCATTCCTCATAGTCTCTCTTGGCCTCCCATATCACCGTACGAAGGGAAATTGGAACAGATTTTTTTAAATAAATAAACTGGACTTGGCACCTTCTGCATGAAGGCATGTGCTCTACCACTGAGCTATAGCTCCAGCACTTTTATAATACTGTAGTGCCTGGGGTGCAATCATGGACCTGCCTGGTGGGAGATCCCCTCCCCAGGACTGATATTGGGAGCACCTTTGGGTCCAGGGTCTTGGAGGGCAACCTTCAGGTGGCATCCTGTGGAGCCTCTTAATCAGTGCTGGAATGGGTCTAGGGATCCACCTGAGTCCCTCTCCATCAATTTCCATCAGGATGGCTGGTCTCACTAAATGCCTCAGTCATGGTCCATCTTGAGGCAGCCAGTCAAGGAGCTCTCTCCTCTTGCAAACCTTACCAGCTGCCTTATACCTGGCCGGTGGCTGAGCACTTGAGCCTTGCTGCACTCTGTGCAAGCTCATTTATCCCTCTTCCATTCCTACTCACCACTGCAACGTTGGCATGCAACAGGCCAACCTCCCCAATGGAGGTGTCTTCTGGTAAATTTTGAAGTTGCATCGGCAGACCCAAAATGGCCTCAAAAGTTCTGACTGGCTGGGCTGGGCCTTCAGGAGGCCGTAGTCACAGGACCAGGAAAGTCCACCCCCAGACAATACTTCATTTTTTATTATTATAGGTGCAAAATTTTACAGAGAAGAAATGACTGAATCTCTGCAACAAGGACCCTTATACTTCTTTGACCAGGTATATCTCCATTAATTTTTATAAGTGATAACTTTCTCTAAAATTTTTAAAGGTTCAATTAAAACCTACATTTTTATTTTAGCCAAAAATTAAAAAAGAGCGGGACAAGATAACGAGATTAGGAGAACGACTTGCTGATTTAAATTCAAGCAGTTCAAATTCTCTCAAAACTGGATGCCTTCACAGGTAATGCTGCTGGTATCGCTTTCTCCTCGGGTTACAGTAATCAATTAAGCAATTAGATAATTAACTAGTGATTAATATGTGAATTTTTCTTTCTTTAAAATATTGGTTAAAGCCTCATTTTCTTGACATCATTTTCGTGACATCTGTAATAGGTTTGTTTTGTTTTAATCTGACTAAATCCTTTGTGTTTTTCTAAAGTACCATAAGTCATGACTAAGGGCCCAATCCTATCCAACTTTCCAGCATTGGTGCAGCCGCAATGCAGCTCTGAGGTAAGGGAACAAATGTTCCCTTACCTTTGTGACTGCCTCCTCAACACAGGAAGTAGTGCATAGCCCATTGGCAAGGTGGCATTGGAAAATTGGATAGCATTGGACCCTTAGGCTGCAAACCTATACTGTAACACTTTCCTTTCCTGTAACATTGTGCCATTTAATACAATGGTACTTACTTTTGAGTAGGCATGCATGGACTTGTACTTTGACTTAAGTCAAGTCCTATTGCCAGAATGACATATTTTTAATGTCCTATTTTCATTTATTTGAAGAGTTCTCTGTGGGCTTAAACCTCTACCATTGAAATCACTGTGGCTCTCAGCTGAATTTGGGATTGTGCTCTAAGAACAGATTATGAAAATTTTCCCTAACAGGGAGGTAGGGAAAAAATCTTATAAGTTCCTTTTGCACACTTGCACTGGTGTAATGCAGAAGGATTGGAGCCTTACACTCCTTATTTACGTATTTGAATACTACAGATTCTTAGTAATAGAAAAAATTAGGTCACATGCACGCACACAGAATTTTTTTAATGAATGTTTTGCTCTTTTTACCTTCTTAATAGCCCAATCATAGGATTGGACTGCGGAGCCCTATTATGACAGCGGAAGCGACTTCTGCTGTCATAAAATGGCTGTTGACAAACCGTAGAGCGCTTTCTAGTGTATGTGTGCTGCTGTAATGTGCAACAGTGCCACAAGTCTGCCACCAGACTCCACTGAACCTGTGTTAAGGTAGCAATGGGGTGGGGAGTGGACTGACAGGGGGCAAAACTGGGTGGGGAAGGGGGAACAGGGGACAGGGAGCTGGCAGAAGGGGGTGGATCCTTTGCAATGGCATGCACTAGATCCTGTCCCTTCCATTTGGAGGCTTCCCACCCGTTTCTTCTCCTTGGACTTGTGCCAGCTACAGAACTCAGTCAGATCCAAAGAAGCACATTGGCTAGTGAGAGGTTTTGGAGGGTTAAGGATAATTTTTTTTCTCTTCCCTTCCAAAGCTTCCTCCACTGGATATAGCGTGTTCCTGTTTGGCATGGCTATATCGGCCAGGGGAAAAAATAAGATTGGGCTTAAAAATGACGGTTCAACAATCTGTGTGCTCTGCAGAAGAAGCAGCAGAAGCACATTGGAGTAAAGTTATGACATGCAACTTATTTCAAAGTTAAGTTCAAAAAAATGAACAGACTACGGTACCTTTCAAGTTAATATATTTCCTTAAAAACTCTCCTCATGCCCACTTCTTTAGCAAAACTGTCCAGAACAATCTTGGTTTCATCTCTTTCTACTGTTTCTGCTGTCAGTGCCATTCTTAACCACTCCTGAAATCTAACCCCGTCTATTTCCCTCAACTTTTCCTTGCTTGTTTAATTTAGATTGGAAGCTTTCAAAATCAATTTTTTATGTGAGTTTTGTATGCAGCCCATCATATAGTTGTCTCTTTAAAATAAAAAAATCCAACCAATTTAGTAAGAATGAACGATTTTGTTATTAGATTAGATTTTAAAATTAAAATCACCTGTTTTCCTCTTGCTCACCTACCAAAGATGACTGCTGGTCTGTGAAATCTGCTTTATTGCACAACAATAACAAAGTTATTTACTGAAAAATTTGGCATGTAAATAAAATTAGCCAATTTTTATTGAGATGGGACATGCAAATCCTTTTCAGGCCCTCAGTTGGTTTAATTAGCTCCTTTGAAATTGTTGTTGGCATCCTTCAGTCTCGGAAGACCATGGTGTCACGCTCTGAATGGTGGCCCTGGAACAGAATGTCCTCTCCAGTGTGCGAAGCCTGGGTAAAGTAGGTATGGAGGATAGGCTGTTACCTATGCAGCAAATCCCCCCTCTCCATGTCGCTGAAATGGTTCCAATGGAAAGGCAGAGGCCAATACGGTTGGTTCCAGCGGCGTCGCAGGAGTTGCCAGAACGTGACTGTGTTCAGCCATGAACTGCCTCAGGGACTCCGGCTCCGGATTTTGCCTCGAGGTTGGCTCCTGAAGCCTTTTCCATAACTGGATGTAGCCACAAGGCAGTGGAGGTTTGGGATCAGAGTTTTCCTTCTCTCAGATGAGCTGCCTTCCCAGGCTGACGAGTCCCATCTACCCAGTGGCTGTTTAGTCGCCTCTTATGACAAGTACAGCCAAACTGAGGGCCTATTCTTATCCCCAGCCCCCAGGGGAAATGATGTGTCATGAATCACCAAGAAATTGCTATAGATACTAGAAGTGGTTATTAACCTTTCGACATTTCATGTAAAATGGTTGACACAACAGATCATATGGCAAGATTGCTAAAGGCATACAGAAAATTAAAAATCTTTTAATGTAAGTAGGCTATAAAAGTACATATAGTGCTGATTCCAGTAAGATGTACTTCTTCTTTACTTCCTATCCACCTGAGTCCTGCTATTCATACCAGGAGATAAGAAAAAGTCTGAGTATATGTGTATGCACTGTCTAGTATAGCCAAGCCCCCTTCATCCCAGTGGTGTCACTAGAGGGGGTGCGGGCCACACCAGATGACATGCATGGGGGGGTGACACCATTACTGGCCAAATCTTGGTATTTTTGATTATTATCATCATGTTATATATCATTTGATGTGTAATTTCATGCAGAATGCAATGAAACAAATCTCATTGAAATATCTCCATTCTATCAAAAGTTAAAGGCAAAAAATCAGCAGGGTGGGGCAATGGTGCATCACCACACCCACCACATGGGGTGTTGCCCCGCCCACTGCATGGGAGGAGGTCCATCATGGGGTGATGCGTTGGCCTCCCACACTGGAGATGCAAACCCTAGTGTGCCACTTCACCATCCCCAAAGAGCCCTTGGTTTGTATAGATAGACAATAGTTTCAATATTTTTGAACTGAAGTCATAGCAATTATAATGCATGCTATAACTAAAAGACATAGCATACATTTTCTTTTTACATGCAGAAACTCTGGATGCCCTGAAGAACACATGGAAAGAAATGATAGTCTAATGAAAAACAATACAGCAAAGAAAGATCTCGGTTTCCCTCAAATGTATGATCCGTCTGTCTTCAGAACAATCCGTGAGGACCCGCTTGCTCAGCTCGCCCTGAAATCTTCAGGTCCACTTACAGAAGAAGTCGTACTGTTAACCTTGCTAGAGGAATATAAAGTCGTGGCTCTTACCATGTTATGCGAGCTGGAAGAAACACTGAACCATTTTTCCAAGTACAAGTTTGTTTTACCTGAAGGAATTTTGAATATCTTGCCCTGCAGTTGGGAAGAGCTAACTGAAGATGCCTGCTGTGTAGGAAAGACTGGGCCGGAGCCAGCAACCAAAAGTATAAAATCAGGGAGGTGGCAAACGTCAGAGGAGTGCAACAGATTGTCACCCGCTTCTGAATACATAGACTGTGAGATGGCTGAAGGCGTTAAAAGACAACGCAGAAGAAAGGCTGAGTTTCCCACTGGTGTTTCAAAGGGAACAAAGAACCCAGAAACTCTATTAAACAGACTCAGTGGAAGCAAGAGTAAAGAGAAGTTATTATTTTCTTTTCATAGTAATACTTTAGTATCCTAGATCAGGAGCTCAAATATCTAGGCTGCTGGACTCATCACATACATGTGCACTAGACAGCTTTTACATACAAAAACAGGAACAAGCTGACTAGTTTTTATGTTAACAGTTAAGTTTAGGGTTTGCTTCAACAGTTTTACTACATACTTAACTCCAAGTAGATAAAGATACCTGATTAAGGGTCCAATCCTATCCAATTTTCTAGTGTCAGTGCAGCTGTGCCAATAGGGCATGCACTGCATCCTGTGGTGGAGGGACAGTCACAGAGGCGAGGAGGAGGCGTGCTGGGGGGAAGGAGTGGGGTGGGAGGGAGGCGGGACTAGTGGAGCTTTGCTTCACCGGATCCTGAGCCTCCATGTCGGGCCAGTGGCACTTCATTCTACAGCAACACTTGGGATGCCATAGAATCGAGTATCCCCATTGCGGGGCTACTTGCCTTACCCGGCAGAAGGGGACAAAAGTTCCCTTCTCCCAAAGAGCTGCTGGTGCTGCCCAGGTTGTGCTCAGGATGCAGTGGCAGCCATTTTCAGCACCGCTGCAGCCCTGGGTGCCAGGTAGCTCAGGATTGGGCTGCCCGTCAGCTAAAAAGTCAGAGGCTGAAGAAGGAGGTACCATTCAAAGGCTATTATATAATAGCAGGGCTCTATCCATCTTTGAAGAGTAGGGTGCAGAGGAGCTTCATGCAACAGCATTATTTTCCTTTACATGACACCCACACCCACAAAGTAAACCAGTGCTCTGCTGGGGAAACTCCAGTGAACCACCAGGCCATCCATGGCAAGCCAAGTCCCTTCTGTATCTCATTTTTTAGTACCAGTGAACTGCTTTTTCAAAGGTCCCTGTGTCTAATATCACTTATGCCCCTGCTTGCGGTATATGGACTGGAGGCCCTGAGGGAAAAAAACAACAATTGGATGCTTCAAAGTGATATGCTGGGAGGGTGCGGCTTCCCATGAATGGTCTGTCATAAACACCGAGAGGTGGCCTGACAGGTAGGTTTATGTTGCAATCCTATGAAAAACCTGTCATGCATAGAGGAAGCAGGTTACTTTCTTTGTTGTTAGTTCCAAGGCTTCTGTTTATCATGTGCCACTTTCCCACACTGGACTATGCCCAAAGTGGCTCACAATGATAATCAAAAATAATAAATCTCAAAGCACAGCATTACATTTAGGAATCTGCTGAATTTCATCCTCTGTTGTTTTGTTCTGCATTGAGGCCACCAGGTCTATGCGAGAGAATGGGTGCACACTGAATCTTTTCCATGTTTATTTAAGAGTCAGTTCCAAGTGAGCATGCATGACTGCTGTCTTATGGAATACACATTTAGAGTGCAATCCTAACCCCTTGTGTCAGTGCTTTCCAGCACTGGCATAGTGGTGCCAATGGGACATGTGTTGTATCCTGCAGTTGGGTGTCACTCCTGGAAGCCTCCTCAAAGTAAGGGAATGTTTGTTCCCTTGCCTCAGAGCTGCATTGCCCTTATGTCAGTGCTGGAAAGCCCTTAGAATTGAGCCCTTAGTCTCAAGTAAGTCCCAATGACCTAAGTGGGACTTACTTCTAAGTAAATATTCATAGAATTAGACTATATTCATAGAATCAGATCTTAATATTAATAGAATCAGATCTTAGTCTCTTCATGAAATATGCAGGCAATATAGAGACTTCACATTCCAAGTGCACGTTCCTATTTTTGTGGCTTCTTCTCTCCTATAACTTTGACCCTTCCGGTCTAGTTAAAATGCCAGCCCTACAACTTGTTACGTTCATCCCAGACCACAATCATTAGCGCAACTGAAAGATCTCCTGTAATTAATTGAGGAACGATGCTGAAGAACATTAGAAAATAGACTTGGGGTTGAAATGAGAGAGATACAGGTGTTTAGAAGCAGTGCAAAGAAATTGGCAATATTTCAAGCCATTTATTAAAGCTGCTTCTCCTTCGCATTTCAAGGTGAGTGAAAAATTAAATCACAAATTCAGCCAGGAGTTAATCCTTGTCCAGAACACTTTAATGAATGAAGAAAAAGGAATAGCAGGGAAGCACTTGCTCTGGCCATTAGCAGATTTTTTGCAAGTAAATGAGAATGAGATCTTTGTAATTAAAAACAGTTCACAGGTTCTTTAAAAATGTGTATGTGTGTGCTTTCCTGACTGCCTGCTCATGAACAATTTCACTTTCTTTTCTCTCCTGTTTAGCTGTAGTCCCAGAAGAGTATGGCAGAGATTTACTTCTTGCAATCAGTTTCTCACTGTCATCAAAACTGCCTGAGGAAAGAGGTATGCAATGCCCCTCCCCTTTAAATCGGTTTAATGTGAAAAGTAATCAATCAAACTGGGGGTGGGATTTACTAGATGCAGCTGAGCATGAAGGGGATACCTGCTTGGTTTGGAGGCTGTTGATTCTGGTAGGTGACTATGGGTGCAATCCTAACCAACTTTTCAGCACTGACAAAGCTGTGCCAATGTGGTGTGCACTGCATCCTGCAGGGGGGAGGAAGTCAAGGGGTCCTCCTCAAGCTAAGGGCATGTTTGTGACCTTACCTTGGGGCTGCATTGTGGCTAGGTCAGTGCTGGAAAGTTGGTTAGGATTGCAACCTATGATACATAACCCAAAAAATTAAAGAGAATATTTAATTCTTTCTAACAAGAACTGGTACATTTTCTTTCTTAAATTATAAATTACATAAATTGCAAGTTCTTCAGACTACCTTCTGTATTCATAAAGGGGTGCTTTGGTCATATGACAATATACTGATGCTTAATCAATCAATCTTGAGATCTTGTTGTGCAGAATTTTATCATTTCCCAAACCAGATACAACAGCATACAACAAAAATGTATTCAGCCTAAGATAATAATTGAATGCGTGTGTTCCCATCTGCTTTGCCATTTGAATTGCCCCCTTTTTTTTTTTTTTGGTGATTGGAGGTGGGAAATTACAGAGGAAATAAGCATCATAGTATAAATAAAAAATATATGGTTGACAGGACCCATCCCTAAAGAGTTGCATTTCTAAGTTCCAAGTTTGGAGAGGAGAGAGGATTAGGGGCTTCTTCCTGCAGTTGCTTTGCACTTTCTGAGGTGCTCATGGCATCGCTCTTGGCATGGAACCCTGAGCAAAAAAACCCTCTCCACCTCCCCCAGCTTGGACCTGGGATCATCACCACAGCCCAGTATTACCGGATGATCCTTGCCACTTCCTCTTCCAGTTGGAGCTGGGGTTTGTTTCTATGCCCTGCTGCCAAGGTCTTTTGAGCACATCAATAAAACAACAAATCCTGAGCCTTCCTCTCCAGGCTGGAAGGAAGAGCAGGGAGTGTGTGTGTGTGGTGTGTGTGTGTGTTTGTGTATGTAACCCCTCCCATCTCCAAGTGTGGGAGGAAGATGGGGGTTCCTCATGTTCACCCGAAGGCAGTGGAATATTTGCTTGTACAATTGGAATTGTAAAGCTGCCTTGAGTCCCTTCGGGAAGAAAGGTGGGGTAAAAATAAAGTATAATAATAATAATAATAATAATAATAATAATAATAAAGTATAATTGAAAACCCTTGATTATAATCTTTCGATATTTATTTTGTTTGTGCTGATTGCCTCAGCTCCATAAAGTAAGTCACTATTATTACCATTTTAGAAATGTAGAACCGAAGCTAAGAGAAAATGATTGTTCAAGGCTGCCCAGTGAATCTGTGGATGAGGGGGAATTGATACCTACCACTTCTGAAGCCCAGTTTAATTATCTTTTCTGTCAAACTGTTTCAATACTTAAGTTCTTCCAGTAGATCAAAAAGTACCTGTTAAAGACAAGTGTCAGTAAACTTGTGTAAGATTTTTCCACTACGTTTTGGACAACTAATTCTTTCTCATTTCTTCATAAAGGTGGGATTTTTCAACATTCGGATTCTAACTGTAAAGGTCTGGAAGGGAAAGGACTGTGTCTACGACCTGCTAATATCCAAATGTATGAAAGTGGCATTTTCTATGGCTTTTTGTGGCATTGTAGTTAATTAAACTGCAATTTTTCTTTGGATTAAAAACTAAAATAATCAGTTGAAGGTGTGCTAAATAGCTAGTACAGGCACTCAACCACTCAGCGCCATGCCCTCCATGCACGGTCATTGATGGATTTCCAAATAGGTAGGGATTGGATTGAGAGATCAACTGTATGAATATGGGGTCTCTACCTATGTTGCCTCTAGGGGTCTGCACCAGTGTGCATAACCCTTTTTATGCGCAGCATCACAACACCAACCCTGGATGCTCAGCAGTGCCATCATGCTTCATGACCAAGTTTCATACTTCATGGAGCTTGGCTCGGAGCTTTGCAGGCATGCGGCTTACAGAGAACACTTGTCTCTATATGCAGCCCGCACAGTTTTTGCAATCATGGCATCCCTTTTTTTTTTTTTTTTTTTTTGAGCCTCTATGATTTCACAAATCACAGCCACTACATGTACAGATTCCATATTGAAGGCATCAGGTCATACAGTTGGTGCCTTCGAACAATCCCTGCTGGTAATAAAGGTTCATAAACCTGCTAGTAATCATTTTTTTTTTTTTACAATGCTTTATTTATTTATTACAGATACAGGTAAGGAAAATTGGATAGACTTAGGGCTAGGACTACATAGGTTACACACAAGGGTGGTGACCATCAATTACAACAAACATTAATCCAAACGGAATTATTCTTCAATACAAAAATTATCATATTCATTAACCAACTGGTTAATAATTTAACTAAACAATCCATATTTTTCCTCTAACCTTATCTATCCCATCATAAAAAAGCTTCAGATTTTTACTTATATACGCTTCTTACCACTAAACTAGTCTCTAAAATAAAATCTTTCTTATCTAATTCTTAATTTCTAATATCACATCTAAAAAGAATGTCTCCAATTACAATGGTATAACCCCCTTCAATATCTCTTATAACATATTATATATCATTTTCATATCTATCCAGTCAGAAAAGGCTTCAAATTTTTACTTATAGACTCTTCTTACCACTAAACTAACCTCTAAAATAAAATCTCTTATCTGATTCTTAATTTCAAATATCACATCTAAAAACAAATATCTCCAATTACAATGGTATTATACTTCGCCTATCCACCACCTATTTATTAACCCAAAATACAGGTTTAATATTTTCTCCAAAATAAATTGACATCTATAATTTATTTTATAAACCTGCTAGTAATCCTCAGTGCAGGTGAATGCATGCAGCAGGTCAAATTTGTGAACAAAATCATCGAAATGAGTGCTGGCACCAAATTCCTGCACTGTCCTCCATGGTACCCTCATCTACTCTTTGATGGTTTACTGGTTGCTTTGTCAGAGATACTGAGGATTTAGGGATACAGAGGGACCACCTGGACCCTCTGATGGGTGTGGGTTTTCAGCTAATGGCTGACCCCAACATGATTCCTACCAGAAATGTAATTTTTCTTTTAAGCTCAATGATTGAACTAGTATTAATCGACCAAGAAGTCATTTGAGAACAACAATATTTTGGGCATAAACTTTTGTCCCTGTATAGTTGAAGTTTTTTTCCTAAGTTGACATTGATCATAAAACAATATTCTTGCAGATCAGTTATTACAGCTTATTACACTCTCTCATCCCCTGTATTTCTCTCTATATGATTCAATTTTTCATTATTCTTTATTCAATAACCTGCTTAATTTTGATGATGTATAACAGCTACATCAAAATTAAGCAGGTTACATTGTAACTGCATTCCGCCAACTTGAGCTCTCAAGTTTTTAACGCACGTGTGTTTTGTTATTATTTTACAAAATATATTTTCTCTCTAAAATATAATGTTATAAGCAAACCAGTCTTTCCCAGAGGGGAGAGCATGTTTCATTTTCAGTGTATATCACCCCTGTTGGCTCACAGACCTGGTCCTGAAATCCTGATCCTCGTTTTGGATTTAGTGTGCTGACTGTTTCCAGGTTTCTGTGCCAACTCTGTAGCACTTGACTTAGTGTTATTGAATACTTATTCCTTGCCTGGTCAGCAGAAAGGTGTCCTGAGTGCTATTTTGTTACAGAAGTTAAGATATAAGAAATGTTGGCTTGCCTTCAAGGATTCTCCTTAGATTTCCTCTAGTTAATATTTAGAATTACAAGTTTCTGGAATGCCGTCTTGCATAATTACTGCATTTAGTTAAGGGTTTGGATATCCTACTCTGAACTTAAGCCTCTCTTAAAGTCAGCAAAGTATAATATGTGAGAAAATTAAGAGAGACATTGACATAAGGTTGCTCAAGAGCTCTAAAGATTTTCTCTACCAATGGGAATGACAACCCAGGCTGGTACACCTGCTTTAAACTGAAGCAGTACAAGTAATGACTTGTGCTGCTGCAAGCCCACATCTGAACTGGAAAAGCTGATTAGTGTAACACCCACTCCAGCACTAACACTAAGGCAAGTTAGGCATTGTGGTGTATTTCATTCCTCTTTTGGCCTAGTAGCTGAACTTCCATTAGGAACTCAATTTGTAACTGTGGATGGCCATTTTTCTTTCTCCTCTGTCATTGCTAGGGTGGGGGAGAAGCTGTAACAAAGGTGAAAGACAACCAATGACACAGTAGCACCGATACTGTAATAGCATGGCAATGGCTATTGCTCATTGTGAAACTGTAATAGCATGGCCATGCTATTGGCCATTTGTCTGTATTTACTTGTGATTATTCAGAAGAAGAGCAAAGAGTTGGGCAAGATATAGTGAAAATTCAAAATGAAAGAAAAAGGGAAATCAAGCCATAGTCTGGACTTAGATGCTTGCGCTTAGGACTGATAGGTTTGCACACCATTGAAATCACCTGAGCAACCAGTACAAGGGTTTAGATAACTCTTTTTTCTGGTCTGTATATAAAACAGATTTTAAATGCTTCTTGGGGGGCTTGAATGAAACTACTTTTGACTCAGGTAAACAGAACGTTGTTGCCTTTTGGTTGTGGGCAGCTGGTTTTTATTCAAGATATTTGTTTACAGTTTTTCACCGGGGGGGGGGGGAGGGAACCCAACAGTAAATCATGTTAGTGTGTTCGTGGGGGCTTGTGTGACTGATGGGGGTTGGGGGAGGAAGGAAGATGCAGTGGAGGGCACGAGGATGTAGGTTGTATCTTGTTGCCTTGTGTGCTCCCTAAAGTATTTGGTCAGCTTTGTTTGTAGATCCTCAGATTTGTTTGTAGGAATCCTTTGTAGATTTGTTTGTAGATCCTCAGTTACCTAAGAGGCCACATGGTCCTGGTGGGGCAGGATGTGCACCCACCACCCCTCTCACTCAGAGACAAGGAACCAAGACCCTGTCCTCCTGAAGTGGGGCTGGAAGCTCCCCCTCTCAGCTCTTCCCTCCCCCTTGGAGATCTGCAGCTGCATTCCATCCTTGATGGGCGTCTTTCTGGCTGCCTAGGTGCTACATAATCACCTTCCATTGAATTGTAAATCCTAGCAGCTAGGAAATGCAGCCACTTCTGTGTTACTGTTTTAGCTTGGTTCAGGCCTTGCAATGCTACTAGGCCTGAACTGTACATATTCATGACACCAACACCTAGTGAATAACTGATTTCTTCTTTTTTTCCCCATCTTCCAAACAGAACTGAACAGCCGTCTAAAGAAGCAAGAGTTGAAAAACCTGTTATTTTTCATCAATATGCTGATGTAAGGAAAGGAAGCTTTCTGAAAAATATCCAAGGGCAGAGCTGTAAGAGACCTTCCACTGAGGTGCCGAATGAAAAACCGAAGTTGCCAGTGATCAAACAAACTGGGCCAGCCCTTAAAAAACTGCATTATGAATTGGCTGATGGATCGTCTTTTATTTAATATCCTTTGAATTAATACAACAAAAGGGAATTCCAGCCAGCAGTATTTGGAGAAAAGGTTTCTACAATTTGGGAAAAAACCCCCACAAAAATTCAACATTTGTTTCAATATGAAGTTAAATCCTAGATCAAGTTAGAAGAGGAAGATAAACCAGCTGGTTTATCTATGCTTTTGGTCTGTTTCCAGATTACAAAGTAGAATTACAAGCCTGGTATGGGAAGAGATTATTTTTCTGGTAGCCTGCTTTGGAACAACTTATGCAGGTTAAAAAAGAAAAAAGTAATGAGTCATTTGTGAGACCAGGCAATATTATTCCTCCCTGCTTGAATATCAGAGTTCCAAATACCTGCTGCTGAAATGGGAAGCTGAGATGTTCTCTTATAGTTGCTTTTGTCCAGGGTTTGCTTAAATAATATAGATAATTCTTAATAGAAAAATTCTCAAGAGGTTGGCAGCATTAAAAAGTGTAGATGGAATCAGTGCTGCAAGTTTGAGCTGCAATCAGTACTATTTCATCATACCAACCATTAGTTTTTTGTCCACCACCATACTGGCTCATCAGCCCAGTTTTTACTTTAGTTCTTCATGTTTTAATATGGGAAACAGGAAATAGACCTTGCTAATCCAGTCGTGCTGTTTCTACCACAGTTGCATGTAGTTGTAACAGATACCTATTGGCTAGTACTCCTAATATATCTGCTGATATGTGATACACATTCCCCCCATCCCAATCCAGTGGAGCTATTTTGTGAACTGTTTAGAAAGCTGTTTTGTCTGAATTATTTTGTCAGTGCATTAGAAGCCAAGAGGTGCTCACTATGCTACACAAAGGAGCTGGTGAAACACTGAACAAAACCCTGACTAGACATCTCCACAATAGCCGCCTGCCACTTTTTCCCCTTTTTATTTCCTTATAGTCCAGGGGTCTCCAAACTTTTTGGCATGAGGGCCACATCGCATATGGGACACAGTGTTGAGGGCTGGAAAATAAATAAATAATAGAAACGTGGAGAATGATTGAATGAAATTAAGTAAGTGGGGATGAAAGGAGGAGAGGATCAGAGGGCAAAATTGACTTGCACAGGAAGAGGGGGAATGGATTTTGAAAAAGCATCAAGCAACATATAACACAAATCACAGACTTCTTTTTTCTCAATTTCTGCTCTATATCAGATTAACTTATATATTAATTTATACTTTTATTCCAAGTCTCTCAGCATCGGTATATATATCATTCAGCCACTAGAGTTGCTAAATGTAATGCAATGTAATCATTTCTATCCGTTACATTCAGCACCTCTGGTGGCTGAATGCGGTATACACCCATGTTGGGAAACCTGAAAGTGCTTCTTTTGAGCTATTTTTAGCTCCAAGATGCTGGGGAACCTCTCAGGGGAGATGAAATCCTCCAGAGGGCCGAATGTGGCCTCAGGACTGGGGTTTGGAGACCACTGCCTTAAACCTTGCCCAGCACTACAGTGTGAAGGCGTAGGCTGTTTTGCTGGGGTGGCAGCACAGGAACGACATTAAAAAAAGAAATTTCTTGGCATGCTTATCTGAAATTGTATTTTTCTCTCTTTTTGCTAGCGCTACAGTAGTTCTCAGCTTGTGCTACTTCAGTGCTAAGATAAAATGCATTATTATTATTATTATTATACCATTTTTCAACAGAAAGTAGTTCAGAAAGCGGTTTATGTAGCAAAACACATCAATAAATGTCACCTTGTGTCCAAAGAACTCACAGTCTAAAAAGAGATGGAGAAGAGATACCAGCAGCAGCCACTGGAAAAGATGCCATGCTGCGGTGAAGAGGGACGGTTGCTCTCCCCCTGCTGAATAAAAGAGGACACCACCTTAAAGGTGCTTCTTTGCCCAGTTAGCAGGGCAACATTTGGAAAAGCCCTTAACCATTTCAGGCAAATGCTAGAAACTCCTTGACTAGTTCTTTACTTATCCATCTGGGCATTCTGCAGTCTGCCAAAGTTACTCCAATCTTCCTGGTGGTGGCATGTACACCAACATCTTTAATGATGCTCCTGACCAGACTTTACTTGGAACATTTACACCTTTTGGACTCGGCAGTGTTTGCTTTCCTAACAGGTAGGAAGAACTATCTCTAATTGCATATGTTGTCCAAGGAAAGCTCCATTATTGGGCATGAACAGGCAGGCTTGAGGTACCCACAGTTCAAGGGGCACCTGCCTTGTGGGATGCAGAACAAGAGTTAAAGGTTCTCACAGTGTTGCCTGTATGAATGACTCCCTCTGTGAACTGAGAGTGTGCTCAAAATCTGTTCACTTGTTCAGAAAAGTGATAATGCTTATTGGACTACTAAGCTATGGCAGAATATGCAAGCATTTCAGATACACTGCACTTTCTATCAAACAGAACAGGAAGATAATTAATCAAAGATAACAGGAAGATAACTTCCTGGTCAGTGCCCGGGGTGGGGAACATGATGATGCCATCACATCACCCCCCACGATATCACTTCGCCCCGCCACATCCAAAATGGCTCTGATTTGGAGCCAGACAGATGCAGAGGAGGCGGAAGGACCTGTCTGCACTCCACTCGCTGCTCCAAGTGTTATTAATTATTTTTTATTATTAACAGTATTTATATACTGCTTTTCAACTAAAAGTTCACAAAGCGGTTTACAGAGAAAAATCAAATAACTAATGGCTCTCTGTCCCAAAAGGGCTCACAATCTAAAAAGATGCAAAAAAAAGTACTCAGATGGCAAGAGCTGTGCAAGCCTCCCCAGTGGAGACTGCAGTGAAACCGTGGAGTGCTGCAGGGGGCAACCCCCCCCCCTGCACTGGGCTCACAACACTACTGAATTAATGGCCCAATTCTAACAGGGACTTAGTAGGCCCTTTACAGCTGTTGCAAAACTATTCCACGTGACCTGGCCACCACTACAAGCAGTGAGTGGCCAGGTCTGCATGTCAGCAGGTGATCCAAATCCTCAGCAAGGTGCCAGTAAGTCAGCACATGAGGGGGGGGGGAATGAGGAATGACCTTCCTGATTAAGGTCAAGAAGTGGGTATTGGCAGCAGTGGTCAAGCCGATATTCCATGTCTTGGCCTCAGTCTTCCTTTCTGGGTCTACTTTGACTTGCACCAGATATATAGCTGGCACAAGTCTGAGTGGACCCATTCAGTTGGTGAGGACTTGCCCCTAGGCAATTGAATAAATGTTCCCTTACCCAAAGGAGACCTTTGGGGCTTGAAACCTCCCTGTGGGATATAGAACTTGCCCCATTGGCACAATTGCATCAGTGCGTGAGGAGTTTTGTTGGATTGGGGCTGTAATTTTGTGTTGCACAAACAGCAAAATTATATACAAACAATAAGCATTTGGACTTGTGCACCTGTCACAACACACTGTAAGTCCAGGCAAGGTGGTATTAAATAGGCGTTCTTCTGGTGCTCACTGTGCCTGAACCAAGGGCAGTGTGATTAGAATGGGAGTTATTAATTTGCGTAAATACTTTGTCTAAACGGATTTGTGAGTCACTGCCATCGAGACTGAAAGTGTGGGATTTTGCCATGGGTAAATACATAATGGGGCTCTATAGCTGATCTCTGTGAAGTGTGCTTGAAATAAAGACTAGGAAGATCCATACCTACATGGAATTTTTCATGCACCTTCATGTTTCATAATTATGCAGTAATTGTTATCTTATGCAACACTTTTATTACTTTGGTTTTGCTGCTTATCTCTAAGGCTGAATGGTTCACTTGTATTCATCGTGCACACCTGCCTTACATGCTCTGCAAAGAAGTTATGATGTAGTGATAGATATGCAAAATAGTGTGTTAAGTAAAAGCCCTAAGATCAAAGCCGAGTGCTTGGGTTACTCATGATGCTTTACTAAATCGCCCCATGAAAAACTGGCTTTTGGTTTCTGCAGCAACAACATAGCCATGATTTTTAATCAGGAAGGAGGCACGGTGACTAATAAAGGTGGAGAAATTCTACGTGTGTGGAAATGGCCTGGAGTGGGAAAACTTGATAACCCAGTTATTGTACAGGTAACTTAAAAACAGGTAACCT
Organism: Tiliqua scincoides; assembly: GCF_035046505.1. Taxonomy (NCBI): domain Eukaryota; kingdom Metazoa; phylum Chordata; class Lepidosauria; order Squamata; family Scincidae; genus Tiliqua; species Tiliqua scincoides. The sequence goes on from NC_089827.1 coordinate 64,462,749, forward strand.
GGTGCTTGTTCTTAAACTGCAAGGCGAGGGGGACAGCATGCTTCCATCTGATCTTCCTACCATGCCAGTTCTAAAACGATGATAAAAATGATCATCTCCATGATCTGGCTACCCAATCCAATTCAGCTTTGACAGCTGTAGTAGGGCTTGTAGTGGCCTGCACTGCCACAACGACCACAATATCCCATTCTTGGCAAGAGATACAGAGGTATTGTGATTTCATCATATATACTCCATTAGACCTTGCAGACAGGGACTTGCAGAATATTTTTATGTCTTCTGTGGTGCTGCATGGATGTGGCAAGCTGGGACCCTGTTCTCTTTGTGCTCTTGCCCCACCTTCTATCTTTTTGGTGCATCCACTGAGCTGATGTTGAGGCAACAGTTCCAGTGGCCATTTGTGCAACATCCACACAGTTCTGGGGATCTTGGGTCAACACTAATGCCAGGCGTGGGCCAGCATGCACAAATGAATGAAGACCCATTTCCACTGATGTCAAGTTCCTTTCTGGGGACTGAGGTTCCTTCTTCAGTGACCTCTTGTAACTAAGCTTCAAAGAGGACACCCTAGTAGCAGTAACAGTGTAAAGATTAAAATATGTTGTTTTTAGACCATTGCTCAGACCTGTTATCTTTGCAGACAAAAGATGGAAACTCCTTAACTGTTTCCCTGTCGCTCTGGGCACTTTGCAGTCTGCCATGATTCTGATCTGTCTGGTGGTTTTGCCAGTATATTTAATGATTTTCATTATTCGGTTTTGCTTGGAAGATATTCCCAATGACTTCCTGATTGGAGGAAGGAAATAGAATTAAAAGCAGCAGCAGAGAAACTGAATCCACAGAGATGGCTGTGATCCCCATTAGGGCTACAATCCTATACATTGTATAGGGCTGTGGGTTTTTTGCAAAGATTCTGCAGCTCCCCAGCTGGTTTCCACAGCCCCCTTTGGAGCCACGGCTCACAGTTTCTGTTTTCATTTTGAAGTTTTTGCATATTAGCAGGTTTCCTTTTCATGCAATAATATGGAATATATGATGTCTTTTGCCTTTCTCCAGGTTAACAAATGCATCACAGTGAAGATTGCAGGACTCTTTGCAATTTCTTTGGTTTACAGGTGGCAACATGAAAGTGTGCAGTTGTCTTTGTCCCCAGTGCGAAGTGTGGCGGTTTCACAGGTAGAAAAACGGGTACCCTGCCAGGGCTTAAACGTGGGGTGCTGTGTGTGTGTGTCAGTGTCAGTGTCAGTCATGCACGAAGCTATTTGGTAGCGATTTAAAAATCAAACCACATGGAGTGTGGCATTAGTGGCAGAGGTGCTGGACTTGGAGTAGGAAGAGCTTGGTTCAAATTGGTCAATTCAGTCAATGCAGGTCATGGGGTGAACTTGAGATAGCCACTCCCTGCCACACTAAGCTATTCAAAGAGTTGTTCTGAGAATAAACTAGATTAACTCCTCTATAAATTGCCCTGAACTTCTAGAGGAAGAGTGGGATATAAATACAAGCCATCTATGCCAGTCAATGGATGCTCTAGATTACATGGCAAAACATTCAAGGAGAGAGGAAACCTCTAAGAAACACATTAGAAACTCAATATTAAAATAAGTAAATGTAAATTTATTTCCACACTGTTACAGTTTCTTTGTTCTATCAGTTTTCTCCCCACTCCCACCAATCCCTCCTGGCCCCAAATACATTTTGTTCCAATTTATTTTCTCTAAGTCAATCATGATGTTATAAAAACAGTACAGGTTGAGCCCCATTATTCCGTCCCAAGCACTCACTCACTCAAGTGGGTTCCGTCCCAAGCACTCACGTGGATGGCAAAAAAACACACTATAGCAAATCAATTTAAAAAACAAAGTTTCTTTGCTCCTTGATTTAAAAACAGCCTTGCTGACCTTTGTGATGTAAGATAAGAGTCATTAAGAAGACAATCCATCAATCAGTCGTCCTCCAAGCTAGCCCCTCCCTTCACCAATGCAAAGTGATCACCTTTCTTTCACATGCTCAGGGGGAAGGGAGGGGTCCACTGGAGAAAGAAGGATTGATAGTCAGCCAGCTGCCCTCTCTCTCTCTCTCTCTCTCTCTCTCATTAATGAGGCTATTGTTTAAAGGACTGTTCAGTTTTTAAAGTTTTTAAACTGTTCAGTTTTCACTGATTTTAAAGGGAAGCATTTTTCCCCTTCTCCAAGGATCAGCACATTCCTTCTCATTTGCAGGGGCCATTCGTGTTGAGTCAAATCCGTGTATATAAAATCCGTGCATAAATAGGCTGGACCTGAAATAGCAAAACAGTCCCTCAGCTAATGCAAGTTTGTTTTCTTCTTGCATAATCACTGGGAACATGTCCTGGCAAATGCAGTAGTAATGAAGTGAAATAAAAGTTGCAAGTGTCTGTGCTGCACTTTTCTAAGAACTTGGGTGCCACCGTAGTACTGTTGCACATGACTGTAAATTTAATATTTGTCCATTTGTTTTCTTCTCCAAATCAATTGCACTAGAACGGTGTTTCTCAACCAGTGGCATGGGTACCACCAGTGGTACTTGAGATGGTGTCTGGTGGTACTTATAGGACCCCTGGACACCTACCACCTCGCAGCAAGACCAGGAACACAACACAACAAGCAGTGGTAGGAGGCTTGGCTCGGCAGGCAGAGCTCCAAAGTGTGCTTTTCCATGCTCAAAAAAACCCTCCTGCCCACCTTGAGCCTCTTACTGGTGTTTGTTGCTTTGTGTCTTACCTCCCAACCCAGAAGTAACTGGTGATGATGTAATCACCAGCAGTGGCGTTCCTCACCACTGTGCCACCCGGGGGCACACCTACAGGGGTGTTGCCCCTGCTGCCTCCCCTCCCAGGCAACAGATGCCTAGAGGCCTTCTGAGGGCCAGGGAGGTCACACATGGCTTCCCCGGCCCTCAGAATACCTCCAGGGGGAGGCAGCAGATGTGGCGGGGCAGCAAATGCTGCCCCTTGGCATCTGCTGCCCTGGATCATGTGGCCCCCTGGACCCCCTTCCAGGTATGCCACTAATCACCAGTTACTTCTGGTGGTACTTCGAATTTGAAGTGGTACAACGGAGGACAAATATTGAGAAACACTACTAGACTACAGAGAGGAGAAGGCAAGAGTCTGGTTTGCTTTCTGTACTATCTGCCTCACATATCACCCCCCACTACCAGCACACCCCAACCTGATGGTCCTCAGGAAAAGTAGCAGGAAGACCAGTTAGACTTTATAGGCTTTTTTTTTTTTTTCCTTTTATGCCATCATAATTTCCATTCCTCTTCTTAACAACCCTTAGCATGATTCCATCCCTCACCAGTAGCTGATAAGCATTCCAATGCCATGGGATCAAATGTTGCCTAGCGACCAGCAGGCACACTGGCATGTGCTGAGGGAATGGGCACTTGAGAGGAACAATCTCAGAGGTGGAAAGCTGTGGAGAAAGAATGCTAGGCTTACCCTCTCTCTGAATGTGTGGCAGCTCGTCCATATGCCTGGCATTTGAATGCTTTGGGGAACAATAGGATTATCTCGCAGTAAGTAGTCAGATGAAATGAAATGAGGAAGCAAACAATCATACCTGGCAATGATTGGCATGCGTACCAGACATTGGAAACCAGGGTCAGGAATTATTGCGGACAGGGAGGCAGGTGACACTTGAGTGACTGGTTAGGCTCCCAGCTGGTGACAATTGAGAAGTTGGAGAAGGGGGGCATTCTCCAGGGATTCCAGCAAACTGAACAAAAGCTGCTCGTAATGCCACAACACCCCCCACATCCTGTGGGACATTTTCCACACATATTTCAATGGGAAAGGGAATATGCGTTGAAATATAATCCTTGGCCTGGTTAGTACTTGGATGGGAGACCACCAAGGAATACCAGGTGCTATAGGCTTATACCATAGTCTTTCGAGACTGAAGGTTGCCAACCATAATCCATTGGGATGGGCTAAAAGGCATAGAAAAGGGCACAGGAAACACAGTCAGGGTGCTGAAGTAGAAGCAGGTGTGAGTCAGTGACGGGGCTGAGGTAAGTTGGGATGGAGCCTTATCCAGCAATGTTGCTGGATAAGGGCAACATCAGTGGTAGGAGCTGAAGGGAGTGAAACAACATTCAGTGGGCAGGAGTGTTCACTGAGGCAGCAGATACCAACTTGTCAATCATCAGTGCCAGTTTAACTGTCTTTACCCGAACTTCTAGAGCAGCCATTTTCAACCACTGTGCTGTGGCACATTGGTGTGCCGTGAGTGGTCCACAGGTGTGCCACAGGAATTTGGGAGAAGGTCATTTATTAGTAGGACCAATGGGGGATGTGAGCCCCCCACTGGTAGCATGGTGTGCCTTGTCAATTGTGAAAACCTGATGGTGTGCCTTGACAATTCTAGTGCCTTGTCAGTGTGCTGTGAGATGAAAAAGGTTGAAAATCAACCTTTTCTAGAGAGATGGATATGCTTTGTTGAACTCTTTCAGCAAGTAGTACTCTAAAACCAGGAGAGAGAAACAAACTAGGTTATACAAAGATACTAAGGCTTTCATGGCTGGATGAGTTTTAAACATAATTTAAAATGTTATTTGAGTCTTTAAGCCACAGATTAAAACACACTGTAGGATCTAGTCCCAATGTTTCACTTTTAACTGGTGAAATCCGTGGCTTAAAGACTTGAGAAACAATTTAAAGTAGGTTATGTTTATGTGTTCAAAGAACCTCTGGTCCTAAACAAGTAAAATATTTCTTTGAACTTTTACCTCAGCCACAGTTTTTATTCCATATGCACATCATTCTGACTTCATAGCAAGCAGCCTGATGTTAGTAAGTCATTTTGATTACAAGAAGAGCTTTCTTCTCTCTGGGTCACTGTGCTCACCAAACTACTCCAACGGGAGCAAGCACTTGGCTTGGGAAAAGAAGCATGGAGAAAGAAGCAAGCTGAAGAAAAGAGGGTCTGCTTCCGGGGGGGGGGGGTTAAGCCCCTTATGTGGTTGCATCTGGGTTGCCAAATGTTACACACAAAAGCTGTGCCTGGGGCTGAGGAATTCAAAAAAGGATGCTAGGAGAAATAAAGAACCCAGACCAAGGCTTTGGAAAATTTAAAATTCTTTTGTCTTTGAAAATAATAAGATATTTTCTTTTTTGTTTTTTAAAATGAAAAGAAGCCCATTCATTCAGTTATAACCCACCATTATAGCAATGTTCCTGTACCTATTCCCACCACTGGGTGTTTTGAAAATAATAATAATAATAATAATTATTATTATTAACAGTATTTAAATACTGCTTTTCAACTAAAAATTCACAAAGCGGTTTACAGAGAAAAAAATCGAACAACTAATGGAAAATACAAAACATGGAAAGAAATGTGTCCTATTGACCCAAGAGTTCTCCTTTCCTATAACACCTGCTATTTTCCCTTATTGCCAGCAGTCTGAATAACTAAATACGTACAGGCTCACAGTAAAACTTATAACGTGGTTCATTGCTGCACAACAACCCATGGATCATGTCAGATTAAAAAAAAAAATCTTCTAGTTATTCTTTTCAAACCGGTTAGATGAAGCTCTCTCCTTATAGGGCCTTTAAATGCTGTGGACTTTCTAAAAAGAATATTTTTAAGTAGGGCGAATAAGTATACATTTAAAGAGAGACAGTAATTAATATGTTTGGGCTGTGCTGACTATCCAGCATTATTGTACGTACTTTGGAAACATAAATAAATTAATCACAGTGAATTCTTTACAGTTTGGGGTTATATTTAGCAAGTTAGCTGATGACAGAGTGAGGTATATTAAACAGATGACACTTTTAATGAGTGCTTACTTCCATCAGTTTCCAGAATGCATCATTAGGTAACATCTAAGAAACGACACATTAAACCCCCTTTCTGCAATACTTGCTGGATATTAATTTTTGTGTGTGGGGGTGGGGGGTATAAGGATTTAAAAAATAAAAATTGACAATGCTTGACCACTGACTCCCAAACACTCAAATTCTCTCTGTTGTTTTTTTTTCTTTATTTAAAATACTGACATCTATAGTAGTAGATACAGACTACAATCCTATCCAAACTTTCCTGGGAGTAAGCCCCATTGACCACAACGGAACTTACTTCTGAGTAGATAGGCATAGGATTGGGCTCACAGTGAGTCAGCACCATCTGACTTAAAATATATTTTATACTTTTAGTCTGGGAATAAAATTCATGTTAGAAATTGACATTAGCAGCTTGATTTTACGTTGATAAAAGTATGTCATTTTCAGTATGATTGTGCTTTCATTATTTATAATGGTTGTTTAACTATAGTGGACAGTTCACTGAGCAGCTCAGTCTCTATATATGATTTGTTTCGTATACACTGTGAAATTTTGATCATTTAATGCTTCAGCTCTACAATAGCTCAGTGTCCCTTTCTGTAGATTTTAAGATAATATTTGGAACTCCCAGGAGACAAAGGAAAAGAACCTCACAGTTCCCAAGAATTTCTATACTCTTTGGGTATCCATGTCATTTTTCTACATCTTTCTCCAAATTCTTAACTTCCTTCTGTGCAAGTTGTGGTTAATTCTGAGATTCCATCTGCTAGCTTCAGTGGGGAAAACTTTATATTTTAGTCCAATACCTTGAAAAGTGACTACAGGAGAAGGGGCAGAAACTCCATTAGGAGAGACCAGCCGTAGAGTTTTTCCACAGCCATCCTACATTTTACAGATATTGGCTCCAAAGGGTCACTTAGTTTTGGAAATCCATTTAGCAGCCCTATGTTGAATCCATATCTAAGTGCAAAAGGCCCATATCTGTAAGACCAAAGGCCCAGATGCCTTTTGGGTTTAGAGATATCAGTTAGTTGCTCAGCAGCAGAAATTATCCTGTTCCTTTCCCAGTTGACTTTTTGTTTTAAGCAAAGAGACTTGTATGATGTTCGGACAGGAATAACACTGCCACTTTTGCTTTGAGGTGGGGAATGAATTACCCTTAATAAATATGAATTGCCACTAAGGGGTTGAGCCAGTACTGGTGTGTTATAGTGAGACAGGGACTGGAAGAACATTATTGCTGCTGAAGAGAATGTTGAATAATAGTCTTCCTGTGAGAGTTGACGAGAAGAGGTACTGTGGGTTGGCACAAAGTCCTAGAAATGAACCATGTCCCTCTGTTTCCATGAGATCTCAAGTAGAATTGCTTGAGAAACTAGAAAGTAGAAATAATGAGCTCTGACAGATGACCCAACTACCCTGGGGTGAATTCAAGGGGTGGTGCAACCTGGAATGCCTCCCAGTGCTGCTTGAGTCCACTTCTGCCACACTACAAAATTCCCTTTCCATATTCCTCATGTGGTTTCCTCAAATGCAGAAGTATGGGACTTCTGGTTTTATGAAAAGGGACCGTGTGAATGAAGGAGCTTCTTTGTTTACAAAATCCTTTTAAATCAAACCAGAAGTCCTCCATTTCGGTGTCTTAAGAAACTGCACAAGCTGCTTTCCTTTTGCTTTTAGCAGACAGAAAGAGGATAAGCGCAGCTCACCTCTACAGCAGGCTGGAGTGAGGCAGCAGCGGTGGTAGATTCAGAGTGAAGAGCAACCCAAATCCACCACCCACTTATGTTGCCCTCAGTCAGCCACTGATGCAACTCACATCATCTCACCTCAGGGATGGGCCACCCCTGGTGAATTTTAACACCCAGGATAGTTACCTTTCTTCTTCCACCAAGCAGTACTTTCTAAGAAACAGTGACAAGATGGACATGTAGAACTCTTAGATTATGTGTGTATTGTGCACTACGGTTTGGGGTTTGTTTTTTCTGTAAATTTTAAAATGTAGTCAAATTTTATCAAAGGTAACAAAGACACCCAAGGTTCCAAAAGAGGATCTAAGCCATATCAAAGACTTCAGTGCTACCCGAGAATTAAGAAAGCTGAGACAAAAAATCAGGAATACCCTGGAAAACTGGCTGGAATATTATCGGATCGCTTTTGGTCAGTCCTTAATTTAGTAGTGTTAATATTAGAAGATGATTTTTAAAAAGAAAAATAAATTTAAAACTGTGATCAATGATAGGAAATAAATTACACTGGATTATATATTGCAAGCTGTATTTGTGCATATGAAAGGAACCTTCACATAAAGGTGGATTTGGGCTGAACTCTTCTCTCTGGGCACATCCCATCCTGCTCCAAGATCTCTTTACCCACAAGAGCAGATTTGCAGGGGCTGCTGGGAGGGGGGTGAGGTAAAGTTTGGAAGACAGGGCAGGAACTTCCTTCCTTGTGAGACAGTGTTAGGACACCATCCACTGTATTCTGGTATTCAGATTTACAGCCCAATCCTGAGCTGCCCAGAGCCCATGGCTGCAGCGGCACAAAAAATGGCTGCAGCAGCATCCTGCACGCTCAGCAGGCTACGCTGGAGACTCCTTGGGAGAAGGGGGACTTTTGTCTGGTAAGGCGAGTAGCCCCGATTCTACCAGACTTTTGTCTGGTAAGGCGAGGCTACTCAATTCTACGGTGACCCAAGGGTCGGCGTAGAATTAAGAGACTCCATGTCAGGCAGGTGGAGGCTCAGGATCCACCTAACTCCCTCTCACCTCGCTCCCTTCCCTAGTATGATGTACATACAGTGCAAATTAAGCCTGCATTTTGCTATTGCTTTAGTTCTTCTATTTTATGATTGGGCAGAAGTGGGAGAAAGATTTCCAGGTCCCATGTCTCCAGGGGGTGAATAATCTATAGCAGGAACACACTTCCTATTTTTTCCCCAGGCTTGAGCTGAAAAGTAAGGACTGCTGCCATTTTCCAAAACCAGAGCAGGGACCAAAGGTTAGTGATGACGGAAGCCTGGCCCTGGGGAAGGATAAGTGCTGGAGAAACAGACTATAGCTGGCAGGGAGCTGTGAATATTGTCCTCTCTGAATATCTTATCTGAAGGAGCCTTCCTGTGCCATGGTAAAATAAACTTTGGCCAAATCTTTGGTCAGAATGTTACGTTAATTATACTGGTCTTTTTTATCAGTTCCTCCCCCCCCCACCTGCATTATCATCAGTGAAGAAACAGATTTAAAGTTAACCATGCCTGTTTCCTATTATTTATTTTCCATATCACTTCAAATATATTCTATACTCTTTTGATTTAAAAACAAACCATTTAAATGAACAAGGATGGCACTAACTGAAGGGGAAAATTTCCCTTAAACTTCAAGCCGTGCTGTGGAATTAGGCCCAAAATTCTTAGATCAATCAAAATCAGTTGTCTCTGTTGCAAGACTAAAGTTTCTGTCCTAGGCATGTTTACCATAGATTTCATTGAATTTATGACTTAAGGAGGTCCAGGGGGTGGTTGCAAGAAATAGGGCCTTCTCGGTAGTGGCACCAACATTATGGAACTCCCTTCCCCTTGACTTGAGAATGGCTCCCTCTCTTGAGAGCTTTCGGCGAGGCCTGAAAACACTGTTGTTTAAACAAGCCTTCTGATTTCTGGCCTTCTTAACTTTTTTATACATCTTTTAGTTTTACAGGCTTGATTCCTCGGTGATCTGCTCTTTTACTCTTTTAATCCGACTACTGTTTTTATGGCCCTGTAGTGTGTTTTTAAATGTTTTTATCTGTTTGTATTAATGTTTTTAAATTCTATTGTTTTTTAATATGTTGTTAGCCGCCCTGGGTCCCGTTAGGGAGAAGGGCGGGATAAAAATAAAGTTTTATTATTTATTATTTATTATTAACCTTCAAAGTTAACATGCACAGTGCTGTTAATATATGTTGTTACAGTGATTTACTTTTATGGTGTGTTGTTGCATTTTAGGACTGAGTTCACCACACATACACAAAACCTTTCCTCTGCCAGGTGGGAGATTGTGCAAAGCACAGCCTCCGGCAGTTTCTCCTGATCTCCAAACAAGACGGAGGAAAAAGTGCAATGACAATGAGGTCCCTGCCTTAGTCTACCCATCACGTCTCCAGTCTGCTCCAGCTCGCAGCCTAAGACAGGATGTGTCCCTTGGTTCTACCAGGTAAAAGCTAAAGGGGTTAAATGTATCTTTGTCCACCAGATGATTCTGTAGTGGGCAATAAAAGCTGTAATATTCTGCTCAATTTATATTAAGGTGTTAAAAAAAATTCTATATTTTCTGAGAGAATTGATAGCTTAATGAAACCATTCCTTTCCAAAATTGCAAAATTCGTTTTTTAAATTTTTGTGTAGGATAGGGTTGCAATATTCCAATTTCCTAAGTCCAGACAGTCTAATGGACCAATCCTAAACTTACAGACAGTCATCTTCGTACCTCTTCCACTAGTGCTGACTGCCTCAAATCAAATCAAAGCTGAGCCCGGGATGGGGGAGTTGAGCCAGGATCTGGCACTTAGGCTGGATCCTAACCCCACTTCCAGGCTACCTGCTGCAGCGCCAGGCTGCTCAGATCTGTGCCACCTCTTTAGGTGTAGTCCCAAGTAGCCCCATTGGGGCTGCTGCTGAATTACCTGGGATAAGGGGAATCAATCCCCTTGCCCTGAGCTGAGCCACAGCCACCCCCCACCCCATGCTGGAAACTTGGCCAGCTGTCCTGCCTGATCCAGTGTGCGTTCGGATTGGGCTACCCAAGTATTTGCAGTTTGTAGTTTTAAACACTCAAACTCTAAAATGAAAAAATATCATATTAAATAAAATAGAATAAGATCTGAATTGGAAAGACGATGTTGTGTCTGCTGCTGGGGTGAGAAGAACAAACTCTGGTGCCTAGTCACAGTTTTGCTAAAAACTTGGATTTCTCCATTGTATTCTCTGAACAGCTCTTCTTTCTTCCCAAGAGGAGGAAAACCATAATAACTTCATAAAGGAACTAGTAAGTTCAGACCACCAAACTGTGGCTGAGCTTACTTCTGTGGGTTGTGTGTGCGAGAGGAAATGAAAGCATATCACTGCTTCCCTTCTGTGTTCTGCTTTTTCTCACTGAGTGGCAGAAGGGAGGGCAAGAACAGGCTTTCTCAGAGGATGAGACTGAATACTGCCTGTACATTTGGGCTCTTAACCTGGCTTCTAGAAGAGCACCCAATTGCTTTCCTTCTCCTCTCGCTCTCTTTCTCTTTTTGTAAATGAAAGCAATTCAAGCTAGGTAGTGGGCAGGAGGTAGGATGGCTAAAATCTAGGTAAACTTAATGTCCATGTAAAGATGGCAACCATCGAATAGGGTAAAAGTAAAATAAATTTAGAAATGTCTCCAGAACTATAGTGTGTCATGTTGGTGTATTAGTTGTGTCTCTCTTAAAAAAATAAATACAACTTTAGTGGCTAAATCCTCTTAAAACAGAATCTGTGCACTCTAGCCTTTTGGTTCCTGATCCACTATGTATAGGATGAACTGATATGTTGACCAGAGTGGATTGGAAACTGCTTCTGTATGGCTGGATCTCATATTCTGTTAATAAGTGTTCAGAATTCTGATGTGCTGATTGTGCAGTGTGTAACCAGTAAAATAAATTTACGAAACAGCCCTTAGAAATGGACTTTATACATCAGTGAATATAAACGTATGGGCAAACTGCAAGTGACATTAACCATTTCTGCCCAGCCCACAAGTGTTCACATTTGATCCCTGTTGTGTACAGTATTTGTAACATTTGACAGAAATGGCTTAAACTTGTCATTTAGCTTTGAATTTTTGTTTTTCTAACAGAAGCAGCAGGTGTGTGTGTAGAGGAGGTCCAGATGTGCGGGGAGGGAGCTTTAAACCCTTGGCAGCCATGGGGGGGGGGCCTGGATCAGGACCATGGTGGTAGCAATTTCCCCCTGGGGCAGCGTCTGTTGCTATGATAGGGCAGAGGGTGGTGGTAATCCAGAAACAAATTGTGGGGAAGAAAGCCCCCCTTCCACAGTCCCAATTCATATCAGCACCCACCTCACAGCTGCTATTTCCATTAGAAATACAAACATGCAAGGACCAAACTATATATATTTAGTATAAGGTGTATATTACCCTTAGAATTACAGAGGGGTTTGTTTCCTTGATATTTGAAATTCTGTCTTCTTTATGGTTATTTTTCGTGCAGGGCTCCTCATTTTCTAAACAGCATATTCAAAGCAAATCACCCATTTGTGAGACACATAAATAAAGACAAACCCATGGCCCAGATCTCTTCCAAAGCAAGGTAAGGAAAGCTGAATATAAATTGGGTGTCATTAGTGATCTGCAATACTTTTTATGCTTATCATGATTCTTAAAATGCTGTTTTCATTGCTTTCATATCAGAGAGCTGAGATCTAATATAACCTCAAATACCCCTTCAGGTAATTATACAGAGTTTTAATCTTGGATGAGTAAAGGAAATGTGGATTCATTTCATGTACAAGGACACTACTGATACAGCACATTTTATTTCTAAGAGCTATTTCAACCTCAGTCTGAGCCCTACAATCCTCTTTCTGCAAGAGCCTCATTTGTTGTCTTTAACTTTCATAGAATCATAGAGTTGGAAAGGGCCTAATAGGTCATCTAGTCCAATTCCGTTCCTTTGCAGGAAATCCTCTTAGAACATCTCCAACAGGTGCTTGTTGAGCCTCTGCTTGATTATTTCTAGTGAGAGAGAGTCCACCACCTCTCTTGGCAATCTGTTCCACTAGTGAACTGCCCTGACTGTCAGGAATTTTTTCCTGATGTCTAATCGAAATCTCCTTTCTTGCAGTTTGTACCCATTGGTCTAGTTCTACTTTCAGAGACAGTTGAGAATAAATTATTCCCTTCTTCCATATGACAGCCCTTTAGGTATTTAAAGAGAGCTATCATATCCCCTCTCAGCTTTCTCTTCTCCAGGCTGAACATGCCAAGTTCCTCAACCTTTCCTCATAGGGAATTGGACACAATACTCCAGGTGAGGTCTAATCAGTGCAGAGTAAAGCGGAAAGTAAAACTTTCATGTCCATGTGCAGCTGAAGCATGTTTTTTGGGGGGGGAAGTACATAAATAAATTGTACAGTCCCACTGAATTTCATTTAACCAAACAACATAAATATAACCAAGAAGTCCTAACCTATGACTTGGTGTGGTACGGAAATTGCTCTGCAAGGGACAAAAAGGCTCTGCAGAGAATTATTAAGATCGAACAGCACATCATCAACCTTCATCTACCAGCTTTGGAGGACATCTATACATCTCGCTATCTGCAGAAGTCACATAGTATTCTGAGGGACCCCTTCCATCCGGCTCATAAGTTCTTTGAACTGTTGCCTTCGGGTAGACAATATAGAACTATTAGAGCAGTGCCACACAATTCCTGAACAGTTTTCATCCCACAGCCATAATTACATTGAATAAGGCGATACAGTTGTTACCATGCAGGAGGTCTGGTCTAGAGGGTTGAGCCTCCATTTGCCTGAAGATAACATCCAAAGGTCGCCAGTTCGAGGCCACCGGCACCATGTGACCTTGAAGCAGCTGACAAGCTGAGCCGAGCTATTCCATCTGCTCTGAGCATGGGAGGATGGAGGCCAGAATGTGCGGCCAGATCAAGACAGTAACACCTGAATGTTGTGGTTTCTTGAAAGATAGAACCTTTCAAATTGTAAAAATCCCAACGGGGATTTAAATTGCCTGCCCATGTAAACCGCCTTGAATAAAGTCCAAGGAGAAATCTGAGGACCTAGAAAGGCGGTATAGAAATACCTATATTATATATTATATTATTATTATGCTCCTGGGCATTATGGTCTGTTATACTGTTTGTATATTATGATGCATGTTGTATAGAATGTGTGGGTGAGTGTGTAGAGTGTGATTGTTAGAATTGTATATATTTATGGTTGTATCTCAAAGGTGCATAAATTTCGTTGTGCTGTAGCACAATGACAATAAAGTTACTACTACTACAAGAAGCAGGCCTAATTCAAATTCGCGTGCTTACCATCAAAAAGCATCTTTAGCTTCGTTTGCTTTAGTTGCCTGATTAAGAAGCAACAGCAGTTCTTGCCACTCTGTAAATGAATAAGCAGTCAGGGTTTGTTTTTAAAAACAAACACAGTGCAAAGTTTTAGAGTAAAGTCAACTAGAATTGAGCAGCTTGTGATCCAATCTGTTGCGTTTCAGTAATGTTAACTTTGCATGAGACTGCAGGTGTAGAAATTAAGAAGAACAAAGCAAACAGGCCATTTTTCCTGCAGCAAGCGTTCCCTCGTTTCTGATATCTGTAAAGTTATAAACCTCCCAATATAAATCAGCAGGGTATTGTGTTCATACATGGACCATGGTAAAAACTCTCAAAGCCATAGCTCCCCTCCATCCCAGCTGCCTCTCCCTCCATCCTGCCTCTTTGTCTTTTGAAAAGGCAAAGGCTGGTTCCAGGATAAACAAAACCAGGGAGAGCAGTAAAGAGACTAGAGTAGTTGAGTGCTCTAGCCCAGCACTCTACTGTTCTTTCCAATTTCCTTCTTTCCCATGGCTTTTCAAAAGGCAAGGGATGTAGGAGCAGTGGTTGCAGCCATTGCCCTAAATAGGAGCCAGCCCTTTTGGAGAGGGAAGAACATAAAGAGTTATCTGTCTGTTATCCAAAGTAAGCTGTGTAAGGGAGGAAGTACATGACAGGCTAGGGAGGGGAGAAAAAAGGCAGCAAAAGAGAGAAGAAAGGGGAAAGCAGTAAGGAGAACCAGGGATGGGAGGAAGGGGCTAAAAGCAAGAGAAAGGAAAAGAGGGAAAAGCTAGAGAGAGAGAGAGCATATACCAATCCAAGGGGGGAAAATGTATGTCCGGTGCTCTTAACACCTGAAAATGTTGTTTACATTCCAGTGAGCACATGAAGCTGCCATTGGGTCAGCCCATTGGTCCATATGGCTAGTATTGTCTACAATGAGTGGTAACAGCAGTTCTCCAGGGGTTCAGATAGATATGGTCAGTTCTCAAACCAGAACTCTTTGTTGCAGGGAAAATAGGATTCCCAGAGTCACCCTCAGTTGTGTACACCTATGTACCTGTTAGCAAATGGCTGCTATCTGTGACTCATTGGTGATGAGTGATGGCTATCCCTGGGGACCTGCCTAGTGCCAGAAATTGCTCTTGTTGATCCACTGAAACGGTTGTTTGTGATAAGTCAAACTGGATATGCAAGCAAATGCATGCCTTTGACCCTTTATTTTTTTTGCTCTTTTTATACAAGTAGCATAGGCAGGGCATGAGAAACTTGTAATAAAAGTGGGTTGTAGTTGTTCTTAGTTTACAGTGTGTGAGTGGGGTTATGCAATCAGGCTTAGAATCTTGGCAGATGCTCAGTGCTAAAGCTCTCCCTAACCGCCCTGCTGCAGTTTTGGGTTGTATCTCTCATCCCTTTCACACTCTTTGTTAAAAAAGAATTGTAATTCAAGGGGTCAGAAGCATGCATTTGCATGGGCATCTATTCCAACCACTAGAATTAGTTTGTCACAATGCTTCAGGGCATTACCCCAGTTATCTCTAATGTCAAAGAAAGACTGCCCTAAGTTTTGAGCTATCTTCAAAACATGCAAAGAACATGTAGTGGAATTTTTTTGTACTAGTCTGGTTAGTTTCTGTGCTTTGCAGGACCAGACAGTGCATCAAAACTCTCTGGACACGGTAAACCTATAGATAACCACAAATTTAAATTAACAATGAAACTTAGGCTGCAATCCTATGCACACTCTCAGAAGGCCTGTGCTGGGTTTTCAGGAATCCCCCCCATGCCTCATCCCACCCCGTTTCTGAAAGTTTTCAGGGACTGCTGTGGGAGGAGGAAGCACAGTAGATCCCTGGTGCAAGCTTTGTTCTTGTCATGCATGTTTAGAGTTAACTGGTTATGTTTGTAGCATAGATGAAAGGCTATTCCACACACACACACACACACACACACCCCAGCATGGAAGAAAGCACAACACTGAAAGTGGTAGAAGAGAGCTGCTGGCGGGTGACAAAGAAGCTTGTTTGGGCGAGTGACAGGGAAATAGCCAAACTATACTTAGCAGAAATGTGTTGGAGAGCCTTTAAGAAAACAGATACAGAGAGATACATAGGGATCTTGTAAAGAGAAAAAACACATAAGTTGCATAATTTTGCAGGTCCTTTGACTTACCTGGAAAGCAGGGAGAGCTTTTTAGGAAGATTAAGTAGCACACACCAAAGCAACATTTCATACTTTGGTAAAATTTAGTGATTTCAGCTCTACTCTAATTTATGCTTCATTCCACTGCTTTTTCAGTGAGAAGCCATGGTATTCACCATGCCCTTCTTGTCCTGCAGCCCTTCGAAGAGCAATGTTGGGAGGTGAAGGAAAATTGTGCAGTTGCAGCAACCATCAGATTCCGTATGTTACAGACCTGGAGTATGATCGTATTATTAACAACCCGGTGTCTTCCCCAGAGCAAATCTCTGTGATCTGTATTACTTCTTCACTGAGATCAACAGATTATGACCCTGGACCAGATGAGCACTTGGAGTCTCTCTATGAGAGGAAGAACAAAAATAGGACCATGCCTTGTATTCAGGTGGGTCTCACTGGTACTAGTGTCTCTGTCCACCAATAGCTGATGCAGAAAGCAAGGATCTTCTACTACTCTTAGTGGACTCCTTCGTTAAGTTATTTGGTTGCGTATTTTATCTTTTAACAAGTACAAACAAACTGCATCGCTGACATCTGAGATTTTTTCTTTGACTTCTGCCCAATATGTTTAGGATTCAAATATAACTGATTAACAGCACAATCCTATGCATGTCTACAAAGAAGTAAGTCCCACTGAATTCAGTGGGGCTTACTCCCAGGTAGGAGTGTGAAGGATTGCAGCTGTAGATGAAAGTGTTTGTCCTGAGCATAAATGTTGATGTTTTCCTGCATGCACTACATCTAAATTAGCCACTTTAAGAAATAACAATAAAGTCAGGCTGCACCAGATTGGAAAGTCCCTCTGGTGCACTGGAACTTGAAAGGTCCCTCACTAAGTTGAATTTACTTGGGACAGCTGCCAGGCAGCAAAGGACAGAATAATGCAATTCCTTTAATGCTGACTCCTTCAATAGGAACATTGTGCTCCAACAACTGATAGAGTAAGATCTGTTTTTGTCTTGTTGGCTTATTCCTGTGCTGCTTTGTTTCTGTAGAGTCACCTGGACTCTTTTCGCTTGCTCAGATATGACATCAACTCTGCAGACGAGTTCACAGATCACTGTGGATCTTTATTGATGAAAAGGCATAATGTTACTCCTGGCATGTTTTTGGTAGGTCACAACCTATCCAGCCCCAGTTTCCAACTTGTACATACTCAATGAAGTTCAATTCACAGACAGTTGGGGCTGGGAACCAGTATGTTGGCAACCTTCAGTCTCGAAAGACTATGGTATCGTGCTCTGAAAGGTAGTTCTGGAACAGCGTCTAGTGTGGCTGAAAAGGCCAATTCGGGAGTGACAATCCCTTCCACACTGGGAGCAAGTGCAGTCTGTCCCTGGTCTGTCTCCCTGGCTATGGGCCTTCCTTCTTTTCCTCTTAGCCTCAGACTGTTGGCCAAGTGTCTCTTCAAACTGGGAAAGGCCATGCTGCACAGCCTGCCTCCAAGCGGGCCACTCAGAGGCCAGGGTTTCCCACTTGTTGAGGTCCACTCCTAAGGCCTTCAGATCCCTCTTGCAGATGTCCTTGTATCACAGCTGTGGTCTACCTGTAGGGCGCTTTCCTTGCATGAGTTTTCCATAGAGGAGATCTTTTGGGATCCGGCCATCATCCATTCTCACGACATGACCGAGCCAACGCAGGCATCTCTGTTTCAGCAGTGCATACATGCTAGGGATTCCAGCACGTTCCAGGACTGTGTTGTTTGGAACTTTGTCCTGCCAGGTGATGCCAGGTGTTCCTCTGCTGGGAATCAGAGGTATGCTTTAGCATATGTACATAAATATGTACACATTTATAAAGAGACTCATGCGCAAGCAGGGTGGGTTACCAATTTCTTTTTTAGCAGCAAACCCTTGTGCCTTATAAATGCCACTTGGGGGGGGGGTGTCCCCTGGCTTTCAGGCCTGGTTTTGGAGAATGTGATGGACTACCTACCACTGAAAAGGGGAGACTGAAAAGTCCTCATGCAACATGTAGATTGGGATCCTATTTCCCTTTTACCAGTTCTCCATACCAAACCACCTGCTTTTTAATCAACCACAGATTGTAAAAAGGCTTGGCTTTAGCACTGCTGAAAGCAAGACTGAAAAAAAGAAAGAAATCAAGGGTATGTGGTATTGGATTATGGTCTCTACTGGCATCATATTTGCAAGAGTTACCAAAATACACTCTGCTGGAGGAAGAGCAAAAAGCACAAAGCAAAACAAAAAGGACCAAGATCCTGTGTACAGTGTCTGCCCCTTTTGTTGTCTCATGAACACTGGCATCGCTAGGGGGGTGTGAGCCACACCGGGTGACGCACAAGAGGGGGGTGACTTGCACTGGGAGGGTGATGCGCTAAAATCGTGGTGGTTAGGAGTAATACTATCATGTTATATACCGTTGGATGCAGAATTTTGAGCCGAATGCAATGCAAAAAACGGAAATGAAATATCACCTTTCTATCAAAAGTTATTGGCAAAAAACCAGAAAACAAAAAATGCATGGAGCCTAATGGAAAGTGAAACCAAGCCATATCGTGTGTTTACTTGTGAGTAGGTGAACATGCCTTCATCCATCTGAAAGGGCAGGCTGAGAGGAATCCAACAACACTAGAATGGTCCTGATCCAATGAATGTAGCCCCCAAAAAGCACCCGAGAAGGAGGTCCCTCCCTCCAAGCTGGCAAATGTATTGAGCCCTATGGAAAGC
The DNA here is from genome assembly GCF_035046505.1 of Tiliqua scincoides. NCBI lineage: Eukaryota > Metazoa > Chordata > Lepidosauria > Squamata > Scincidae > Tiliqua > Tiliqua scincoides. The sequence continues at coordinate 64,481,529 of NC_089827.1, forward strand.
GAAACTAAGCCACATGGTCGCGTTTACTCTTGAGTAAGCAAATGTGCCTTGGCTCCTGGGCAGGTCAGGCAAAGGGAAATGTGAGGCCACCAGAATGGTCCTGATTTGATGCAACTGGAGCTCAACAAATGCTCCAGAAGCAGCTCCCCCCCCCTAAAAAGAATGAAACAGAGGCTTGACAGGGTAAGGTGAATTTTTTTTCTGTTTTAGGCTGCAATCCTATCTACACTTTCCTGGGAGTAAGCCCCACTGACTATAATGCCACTTACTTCTGAGTTGACAGGCATAGGATTGGGCTCTCAGACTTGTAAAGCCAGATGGGTTGTGATAGTGATATGCTTGAAATACAAGAACTTAAATTGAACTGGGTACTGGGTAGGGGTGAAAAACTTACTGATGCTTTTGGGGAGGGAGTGTTATTGAAGGCAGGCTACAGAGAAAATTCACTTGGTGGAACAGGGCTGGCTTTCACTTATTTATTTATTTTACTTTAATTTAGTTATAATTATTTATTTTAATTTGCTTTATGATGGGTCCTGGACAGATTGTCATTCTAAAAAGTGGGTTCCAGTGCTAAAAGTTTGAGAACTGCTCCAATAGGGTGTTAGTAAGTTGACACCCGGGGGGGGGGGAGGTGACACCACTAGTGACCAAAATAACTAAAATCACAGTTTGCAAAAATAATGCCATCATGTTATATATCAATCAATGTATAATTTCATGCAGAATGCGATGAAACAAACTGCATTGACATATCTTTATTAAGAACATAAGAACATAAGAACAGCCCCACTGGATCAGGCCATAGGCCCATCTAGTCCAGCTTCCTGTATCTCACAGCGGCCCACCAAATGCCCCAGGGAGCACACCAGATAACAAGAGACCTCGTCCTGGTGCTCTCCCCTACATCTGGCATTCTGACTTAACCCATTCCTAAAATCAGGAGGTTGCGCATACACATCATGGCTTGTACCCCATAATGGATTTTTCCTCCAGAAACTCGTCCAATCCCCTTTTAAAGGCGTCTAGGCTAGACGCCAGCACCACATCCTGTGGCAAGGAGTTCCACAGACCTATTCTATCAAAAGGTACAGCCAAAAAACCAGTGGGGGCAGGGTGATGGTAGGTCACCACGCCCACCACCTGGAGTATTGCCCCGCCCACTGAAGGGGGGTGACACGCTGGCCTCCCGTACCAGGTGACGCGAACCCTAGTGACGCCACTGCGCATGAATGCCTATTCCAGATTCTGTCCCAAATGGATAAGTAGCACAAGGACAGTTTGGGTAACTTTCTCATCTCTGTTAAGATTTGCACCCCATTATTCAATAAACTCATCACGATCATTTAAACTTAAGCACTATAGTTCCATTGTATGTGGTTTCAATCCACAAAATGCCAAAAGAAGGCAGAGAACTCTGACTCCTCCCTCAACCTAGTGGGAGAACAGGAAGACTCTTCACAATAAGTCCAAGGATCCTCTTTTGTTCCAAAATCAAAACATTCTCCTTTAGCTATTGCCCCAATTCAATTTCTTCTGTCACGAGGACATTGCAAATTCTAGCCATGCCCAGCAGAGGGCGCCTATTCACTTATATCCAGACATCTCATAATTAAGTTATAAAACAAATTTCCCTTCCGTTTTGATCTCTTGCAGCCACTTCTCACCTTTGGTATTCCTCTCTCTCAGGTAATGAAGAGTTCCTCTTAGTTCCAACACACTCAGGAAACATATTCATTCTTACACAGCAGAGCAAATCATTCCCATAAGAGAGAAGGGTAATTCATTTCCATATCTAGCACATCCAATTGTGCAAACCTCTAAACAGATGTTTAGACAAAGGCCACAAAGTGAAGAAATTAGAGAAGGTTAGCTTAAAATAATGCTTCTACAAGTGAAGACCACATTTAAAATATTACACAAGCTGCAGTGCCAATACTAAATTTATATATACAGTCCAATCCTATGCACGTTCACAGAGTCATGCTGAATTCAGTAGGGCTTATTCCAAAGAAGTGTGCATTCATTTCATGTAGTAAACATGGCTTGCACATCCTTTTCACAAACTTGTGAATATTAAGGGTTGTGGATGTTGTGTTTTACACTCTTCTTAAAGTGTGAGGAACGATATTCACCTTGTAAAATATAACCTTTTTAAAAGTTTGGTTTGTCTGAGCCAGTTACCTTCATTGACAAAAAGCCAATTTGTATGTAGTTACCTTTTACTCCTGCCAGTTCCTCCTAATGACAAATTGTTAAAGGGGAAGCCAATTAGCGTTAGTCCAAGTTAGTCCCTGTTAGTCCAAGTTGTATGTGCTTATTTAAAAACTGTCCATTCATACTCTGAGGAGCAATCAACACCCTCAGACTTCTGTAGATTAGAACATCATGGATTTCCTTGGAGCTGGGCTCTGGCAGTGGCCTTGCTGAGGAAAAACATTAAGAGCTTGGTTTTAATTTACATCCAGTTTTGCATTTTGTTTAAGCACTTAGGGGGCAATGGTCAAGAGGATCCATTCTCCCCCCCCCCCGATACTCTACACAATTAATTGAATAGCAGTTAAATGTGTTGAAATCAGTAATGAACATTTTTGCTTTCATTTCTTTGTGTCTAAGAATCACATTTTCATTCTACATCTGAATCTTGTTGAACTTTTTCTATACTGCTGTCACATAAGTTTTAAAAGTGCTTTACAATTTAAAAAACAAAGCAAAACAGTGTCAGAAAAAATTAAAATAAGGAACAAAAAGGAAAGAACAGCAGTAAAGTAGAAGGAAACCAGTTTAGAGAAGCATGTTCAGTTACGTTGGAGGCTCCAACAGTTATGTTGGAGCTTAGGACACTTTAATATATTCACCCTTTCAAGCACTGAAAACTATTTACCGGAATAATTGCTTCTTCCAAAAGTGAAAAAAGTTCCAGCTGAAAGCAGCTATCAGTAACAAGCTTGATAAGACTGTAAATTATCAGAACTGAATTATTTTATCTAGTATTGCAGAAAATTTCTGTAAAAATTAAATGGTGTTTGTTCTATTTTCTTCATGTACCCAGTATTGGTCATACAGAAGGATAGGATTAACAATCACTTAACAGGAAGAACAAAAAGCAAGAGGCATTTCTTGTTAAAAAGTAGTATAGAAGAATGTATAGTGGCCAATGCTGGTCTAGAAGTACTAAAACAAAAAGTGAACCCAGAGGGCTCCCTGTGGAATATTGTGCTCTCTAAGCAAGTGGTTCTCAAACTGAGCTATATGTTCGGGAGCTGCATGTCGTTCCCAAACTACATCTCCATGCAAATACAAAATCAGCAACATGAAATACTCCTCTAGTAGTGATAACTGGCTAGTATATTTATATAACCCTCTTGTAATCTGTATCTGAAAATAGTGGGTAGCTAGCCAATTGAGCTCTGCTATGAAATGATCAATTTTAGTTTTTTACTGGCAGCTCCCGGGGGAGTCATAGAAAACAGCCAGGAGAGCTATGGAATCCTTGTGAAAAACCTACAGCCCTATACAATGTATAGAATTGTAGCCCTAATGGGGAGTCACAGCTAATGGCTCAGTAGGTCAAGGGAGCTGCCAGTCAAAAACATGTGGGAACCACTGAAATAGATCATTTCAATGTAGGTGATGAATGCGAAAAATTTAAGACAATATTGCAGCTTTATAGTTGACAGTGCATAGCCTGCCATGCACTATTTAGCCCAGAGGGTGAGAACAGCAGGAAGGAACAAGTAGTGGCCAGACAGGAGGCACTCATTCCACTAGGTAGGGACACATCTGGGAAAACATAATGGGTAAGAGAAAGATGTGGTTGATGAAGAACCACTGCCTTATCTTAGGTGTATCAAGGCCTTGAATCTATAACCAACTTTCACCCCCTAAACTGATACATAGCAGTACAGAATTCAGCAGAACTAATGGTTTGGCATTCAGAAGTGCCATTTATAACCATACAACATCTATATATTCCATGTAGGCTGATTAGACTAGAATAGTGATTTCCACCCACTTGGCTGCAGCACATTGGTGTGCTGCGGGAGTTTAGAGGGTAATTTGTTAGTAGGGCCATTGGGGGATGTGAGCCCCCTGCCAGCTGTGTGGTATGCCTTCCCAATTGTCCAAAAATGGAGGGTGTGTCCTTACAAATTTAGCACCTTGTCAATATGCCATGAGATTAAAAAGGTTGAAAATTGCTGGACTAGAATATCAGAAGACAAATCTTCTAGGAATACCTTGTGTCATAATTATAAGCATAAGTGGTTGAAGCACTCATCCGGCAACTAAGGAGCTCAGGACCTTCTTGCAAATAATGAACATGAGTTTAATTTAATGTAAAGTACCATTTTTGTACTGGATGCTCAGAACTGATGTGAACAAGCTAGAATGGGCATGTCTTGGTGCATGATGGCCCTCAAACAAAACTAAAGCTACCATCATATTCATACTTACCCAGGAGTAAGCCTCATTTACTATAAAGAGTCTTACTTCTAAGTAGACATGCAAAAGTCTAATTCTTATTCTATGAACAAAGCTGCTCGGTGGTATTTCAGCTCTCAACCCACTCCCCCCCCCATAAAGAGCCCACCTAATTCTCAGTAACAGTTGGTGTTTTTCTTCTATTTACAGCCTGTTTTTTTCCGTTTTTGACAGATGTACATTCAAGGAAAGTTGCTCTTTGCAAACTACATTTTCAATGGATACAGCAAATCAGCAAAAGACCTTCAGAAACAAATTACCCTAACCAGGTGTGACTACAACAAAGGCTACTATTTGCCCACCGATTATAGATTTAGGTAGTATGGTCTCTATAGTTATATCTGTAGTATAGAGTTTCTGAATCTAAAACTTTATAGTGTTGCAGCACATCAGAATAGAATGTTTGACTGACAATATTTTGGTTGTGGCAGACTGCAATTATGGCGCATTCACTGAATGGTGGTGAATTGAATTTATTTATGGAGTACCATCTGCATTCATAGAACTTGCCCTATCCTAACAGGTTAAAAGAGGCCCAAGAGTGGCAGGAAAGGCAGCGGAAGAACAAATCAGTTTGTGTACATGTACTTAGGCTGACACTATCATATGGGCAATCAGTGATTGGGCCAAAAGCGTCAGGGAAAAGATGAGTTTTAAGAAGGCTTTTGAAGGCAATATGAGGATAAAAGTGGGGAAGGCAATAGTGAAATGACATTTGTGTAGAGAGGATGGGTGCCATAATGCTGGAAATAGAGGTCTCTGGTGGTTACTGGGGTTCTCAGCACAGTGGCTGCTACTAGAGCAAAAACGTCAGACTCTAAATAGTTATCCTCCAACTGGGCAAAGTGGACTATTCAGAGGTACCTAACCACTACCAAAGTTCTGTCCCTTCTTACTTACAAACAAGGCAGCAAAAATCAGTAGGAGATGTGCCTGCTGTCTATGCCCACTCAAGGGCCAACCCCCGAGGCAGTGGGGATCTACTGCTGCCACTGCTATACTACTTGCTGGTGGAATATTAATATTAGGTGAAGTATCCTCTTGGAGAGCAGGACATGGCTGGACAATGTGATAAAAATAGCAAAAAAATCCCTCCCAAATGAATTCAAGAACAATGGAGAAGAAAGTCAGTGTCATGGCAGACTCACCAAAACAGCTTTTAAAAAAGTCATCTACTGTTTTCTTATTTAAACTCAAACTAGGATTTCTGCTACATAGAGTATGAACATAATTTCAGCAGTAATGATACTGCTTCAGAAATGGAAGCTTTGTTTTACATCACTGTGCTCCGTGGGTCCAGAGATGCTGCTTTATAAGGCAGGTAAATATAAAAGCCTGTAAGCGTTATCTGCCTGAATGTACCAAACCAGCATGTTACAGGATCCTGCATTGGTAGAAAAAACATAGTCTAGGTAATCTTCAAAGCCCTTTTGATCAAATAGTTCTACTGAAATGTGCATAAATGGTGTGTGTCTGACTGTAGGAAAATATACCATTTTTAGGTGTAAAAGAAATTTAACTGACAGTTACTAAGAGTACCAAATCAGAGAACTGCAATTATTGCAGGTTAAAAATTGTATGAAATACGGTGTGATTTTATGCACCAATCAATAAGAAGCCTGTTCCAAATAATTAGTGTGATAAAATAACACAACAGAAGGAGGAGGAAATAAAGCTTTTAATGGCAGAAAGAAGAAACTGAGAAAGTCATTATAAAAGTACAGTTTATAGAAGTCAAGCATCTGAAGAAACAGAATTAACAGAGCAGTTCAGAAACAGGAAATTTTATTACAGTTACACATTCAAAAGTTACAATCTCAAATCTTCATATGTATACATATACATTCTCATTAGTACAGGAAACAAGTACAGTATGATTCCATAACACACGAAAGAAGGACAGTCCAGACCCTTCCCCAAAGAATATTTCTATTTGCCTGCGTAGTGTATCACACAAGCAGGACATAAAATGAGGTTGTCCTTAGAACCTTTGCTTGCTTCCCAGCAGCAAATCAAACTAACAGATGTATTTAAAAGAACTCAAAAAAGCCACAGATGAATATAAACCTTTAGTTCTATGAAACACAAATAAAGTAGACAAGCTCAACACAAAATAGATTTCCTTGCTTCACATGGTTTGTCCTGGGTACAACAAATCTCCTTTCTAGTTGCTGGCTAAAAATAAAAATTTCAAACAACTTTATCCTTGTCACCATCATGTTGTTGTAATTAAATGCTAAATTTTAGTCCTGAGTACCAGCAGCGAGGTAGAGAAGGGATACTGGCAGGAGGTCTGGCTCAGTTGGTAGAGCTGCCGCCTTGTATGCCTGAAGATCTGAGGCTGCCAGTTCGAAACAACCGGAAGTACCCGAGAACTGACGACACGCTGATATACTGATGAGCTGGTCCTCGGTGGCAGAGAGGCGTTGCCGTCAAGTGGAGCGTGGGAGGCGAAGGGCCAGAGAGAGGCCAGACTGGGAAGGAATCCAGTTGGAACGAGGAGTTCTATGAAAGACTAGAAATATTCCATTGTAAAAATCCCTACGGGGGTTTAGAACAGCCTGCCTATGTAAACCGCCTTGGATTAAAGTCTGAGGAGAAATCTGACAACCAAAGAAAGGCGGTATATAAATACCTGTATAAATAAATAAATACTGTCCAAGGGTCACACACAGGTGAGAGATTTCTCAGTCAGGTGTACAGGCTTACCCTTAAAGTCAGCTTGCTAAGAGAGACATCTTTTTTTGTTGAATCATATAGACCACCACAGTAGTGAGGCTACAGTACAGACAACTTTCAGAATCTTATTGATATGCACTCATTCTCTGCAGAAGTGCTTTGTCTGTACACTGCCTGCGATACTGAATTTGAAAGAACAGGTGCCAACCCAGTCCTCCATTTCTATCTTTGAAGGTGCACAAAGGATTCTTGGGATGCCTCCACTTGTCAGGCCAGTGCAGGGGCAAGCACTTCCTTTGTATGCCTCTAGGTATTACCAAAATTCTCCTTCGGCTTCCTCAGAAGCTGGCTACTTCCCTTTTTTCATGTGACAAGAAACTCTCTTTTCTGTTGGACTGCTGCAGGGGTGATAAGAACTTATCTGAATCATTAAAGGTGTCCCATTGAGCTATTGCTTGAGGAAAAATAATATGTACTCCATCTTACTGTAGTCAGCAGGTATACGGACAGGAGTAACCAACATTCATTAGTAAAGTGCCTGTAACAGTGAGCCAGCACTGTATGCTGCGGAAACTAGCTACTGCCAAGATAATTTTAACAAGAAATCTATCTTCAGAGGAAAGTCAAGTTACAAAACAAGTGTCTTTATAAATAGACAAAAACTGCAGTGCTGATAAAGCAAATATCCCCCATCCCTCATTTTACTGCAAACTGGGAAAGTAATTTCATGATCGAGAAAGGCAGGTCTTAAACGTGAGCACTGAGTTTGAGGCACTAGAGAAGGAGAAAGAACAAATGAAAGGGTGAACCAGAATATGTCAAGTGGTAAATGGAGAAACCTAAGTATGCAGGTCTGCTGTGTTTATCTGTGGGTTAGGAAAATGTGAATTTAACTCATTGCAGGGTTGGGGATGCTGATAAGGCACTTCTGGCTTTTGCAAAAACCAAAAATGCCTTTCCGGCACTCCACAGGACTTTCTGAGGTCTGCAGAGGCTATGCATGGTCTTGGCGGGCCTCAGAACACCTCCAGACATGACCAGCAAAGTTGTGTTCAGAGATCATACTGGATCAGATTCACTTATCAACAGGTTTCAGTATCCATGGGGCATCTGGGAATGGATTCCCCATGGATACCAAGCTCCAACTAACTGAATACAAGCTGTATTCCAGAAAACAACCACAGAAAAACTTTGGAATCAGTGCCTCAAGGTGATTATCACCTTGACACAAGCCACGCAGCTCTGCATCCACCTGTAATTTGGATATACTGCTTACTTTACAGGGCTCTTATAAAGGTTACTGAGATAAAGTGAAGCATTTTGAGCATTCAGAATAGAGCTCAAAATACTATTTCCATTAACAGAGGTACATTTGTGGATGGACAAGCCAATGCAGTCAGTCAGTGAAGCAAAAGACTGTCAAAGGCCCAAAGGAAACTCAAAACTCCCATTGAACTCTTACAGGACAGGGAAGAAACCTTGCCGGTACATAGGAAAAAAACAGCAAGTGCTTTGTGAACTGACTGTGACAAATATAACTAAGATATTTTTTAAAATGTAAATGTAAATTTTGAAAGAATTTGTGGAATTCCTGAACCACAAACGTCAGGCTCCTGGAACAAAATGGTACTGTTTGGGTGTTTGGGTTAGATTTTTGTTTGGAATCTAGATAAGTAGATCAGATCTGTCATTCTCGTACATACAAACTTATCCATGAATTCAACTTCTATGTCTCAAGTGAAGAACCTAGTGAAGGTAATGAATATGAAGTGGAAACAGCATACTAAAGTCATTGTTACATCTAGTTAAATGAAAATTACACTATTTTACAATAATTATAAAACAGATGGTAGCCTACAGGTTGTACTTAAGTGCTGTTTGCAGAAGCAGCTCCACTGGCACAAAAGGGAAGGGATGATTTCACCCAATCTGCCTTTCCCTCTGCAGTTCTCTGGCTCCTTCCATGGCCATCCAATGGCACTAGATACTGCCTGCTGATTACTGCATTACTTCTTGAGATTCTTACAAAAGAATGCTCTTAAATAAGAATCACTCTGGATCACTTAAACACAAATTATTTACACCTCAGCTATGAAGGGATCCTGAATAAATGCTCTCTGTAAATTTACCACACACAGACTGTACAGAATGTGATAAAAATAAGAGCAAGCCATGCAAGACTTAAGTCAGTTCAACTCAGCCCTGCATAATATTGCCTCTGAGTTTCAAAAAAAGCTTATTCATAACATAGAAGCTGGCCATGTGAAAGACTGTGCACAAGCACTTCTAATGCAAGAACTGGCTTACTTAAAAGTACACAGTGAGTACTAAGCACAATTTATCATGACCCCATTTGACATTACTTTATAATATTAGTAGAAAGCCAGGCAGTTACTGACCTTGTCCATTACTGATACAAAACAGCTATCATCTGGTCTACTTTTAAAATTGGGCATTGTTTGTAACATACATAGTCTTATGTTATAGCTTTTCATTCTGTCACTGTTTTATAAATAAGGAAAGCATCATTCAGCAAAAATGTCTGATAGGCTTCTGACAGTATTCAACAATGTTAGAATATACAATAACTGTTAGCTGTGTCTCCACTGCAAGATATTCCAGTTTTGTGACTACAGGTCTCTCTAGGATAAGCCCCTCTGAATGGAATGCAGCCCATCAGATAAAGCCCATCTTTTATGTTCTCCGAGAGAGCCAAAAACTGGCTTTTTGGAGTGGGCAGAGAGAGTGATATTATCAAGTACCTAGTGTGCCACAGGAAATTTTGGTCAACAGACTACCCATTTCCCAAGTCCTGTGACTTTAGTCTTCCAGTCACTCTGGTCATTTGCTCCCTATCTCAGGACCTGCTATCTAAAAGCACTTACTCTTCTGTGTACAGTTGTACTGGATTAATGAGGCAACTACCTTGGGATGCATATGCAGAATGTGTTTCATCTAAATACACTTGTGTTCAGTTCTTCAACAGTAGTGCTGTTGGATATTCACATACTGAGCTACCACATCACACACACATTTTGACAGTGTTAAGTTGAACAGAAAAGGACTCTCTTCAAAGCACGAAATTGGTAGACATGGTATGCTGGGAAACAATGTTTCCCACATGCTTTTAGGTAACAGGCATTTACAGGTGCCTTAAATGATCCTTGGGAAACGGTCATGTCCTAAAAATCTAAGCAAATACATGACATTTTGTCATGAGGGATCCTTTATCTATCCCCTTATTGAGGGAAAACGTATCTCATGATGACAAACGTTGTGTGTGTTTTTGTTAGTAGTACAACACCCTCAACTTAACGGACCTTAGCGTATTATAGCTGATCTTGCTTCAGTTCCAAGTGAATTTCCTGCTAAAATGTTTAATACAGAACCACGATTTAACATGGTAAAATGTTGCAGGTTGTAAGGCTGCACTCCTCATGTGATACCTCATGAGCTGCCTAGTGCCACCACCTTCAGAACCCTTAGCTTTAGAGCAGGGCATATAAGAGGAATTTTATCAGGGGGTACAAAGTTTCTTCTGGGCCCCTTCCCAAAGGGATAGGGGGCAATGGAAGCAGGCAAACCGGGGGTGGGCAAAATAGGGTAGGGAGAGGTTGCTGACATCCACAATAGTCTTTGGAGCCCAGGACTACTAGGCGTCTTGATGCAGAGCCCAGGTCTACCTGACTATGCAGCATTGGCAGCTAGATAAAGTAATATTGAAAACACTCCTAAGTCTCTCTAAAATCTTTGAAATGTAGAAAATCCATTGCAGAAAAATAGCATCATCATATTTAGGCTCACACTACAATGGACCAAAATGAACTTCTGCAGCAGTTGTAGCCCCACAGCTAGGTCCCTGAGCTTCTATACACTCCTTCTTGGTTATGGGATCCACAAGCTAAAGAGCTACTGTGGCAAGCCAGTTTCCTCCCAGATTTGACACTGTGTTAAGGAAGGTCATGGATGTATTCCTGGGCCTGGTGTGCACGACTTCTAGCAGCAAATACTGTATGTACCTGGTTGTGCCCCAGCATCATGCACAGGCAGAGGGTTCAGGTGAGATAGGAAATGGTCAGATCCCAGAAACTTTCTGGGCCCCCTCCTTTGGCTCCTGGGTCCCCTTTCCGACCCTGGGCCAGGGTACAAATTACCCCCTTTACCCCCCCTCTCCTAGGCCCTGCTTTAGGCCTAAAGCAGGCCTTTAGGAAGCTAAAGCAATTCACTTTTTAATTTAATTAGGCAGAAAGTACAAAAGCAAGGTATATGAAAATGTACTTGTAGATCAGACTGAAAATGAAACAGGAATCTGAGTTACCTTTGACAGCGTAACTCCCAGAGCGTGCGGCCGAATGCAAAAAGGAACACAAGAACTGAAACAGAACATTGCCAAATCTCAATTATTTTCCACTGAAGAAAGAGAATGAATGTAAGAAATACCAGAGGGTGGACAGTCCAGGTATCTTCCCCTGCTTACAAAAGGGGGACAGAGTATCATAAGAGGCAATTTGGGAGTACTGAGAGTGCAGAGAAATCACTATAAACACATTAAAGATTCAACAGGTCCAGAAGTTAAGAACATACGGCAAAATAGATTTTTGCTTTGTTACCACTTGCTAGTAGCTTTGTATTAGGCTGGATAAGAACCCCAGGACACATCAGCAATGGCTTTCATTTTTAAAAATTAAACATGTCTTAGGCTGGGAGTGGGATGAAACAATGGATCAGCAAAAGCCCAGGTTATTAAATGATATAAAGCAAAATGAGGGAATGAGCTGGTAGATGCAGACACATGGTATTGTTTATGTTGTAAGAGAACCATTTCAAGTCAAATTATAGTTAATGATTAATATTGCTATTAATCAACACTTAAATGAAAAATTAGACAATTTTCTCTCCCTTTTAGGAAAGAGACTTATAAATAAATAAACATATTAAAAGAAACACAGTACCTGTAGGAACCATACTATATACCTGGAGTCTGATTTATACTTGCATGTGCATATATTATCAAAAAGACGAGTCAAGCATGATTTTAATGATAGCATGATTTTAAAAGGACAAGTGTCTTCACCATCTTTTCAGTGTCTTTGCAACTGTTTCTCTAGGTTTCCTGCTAGCTTCCTAGGATGTTCAAATAGGCAAGGAAAAACTTAAGTATAACCCATTACTTTTCACAGTCATTGACATCACCTCTGTGTTTTTCAAAAAAGAGTTCATTTTCCTGTACTTTTCCCTCTTCCTCCTCCTCCTCCTCATCTCCAAATGTTTGCTCTTGCATGGTTGTAAATGTGAGTGACCTGGCAGCAACCTGTGCTGCTAGACCAGATGTGAATCCGAAATCTGTTCCTATGTGCAGTTCAGCCAGTCTTTGCTCAAAGGAGGATTTTAATGCATCTTGCTCAGGTGGCTGCTTCACATTCATTCCATCCATGCCAGATGGCTCAGACTCTTCTCCTTCTCCGTTGCACTGGTAACATGTTCTTTTTTCAATTTCTGGTGAGACACCACTAGCAGCAATGTCATTTTGACTCACACCTGGCCCATCAGATAAGTATTCCGTCCTACCTCTGTCATCATCAGTGGACTGCACTTTTTCAACAGAGACTCTCTCTTCCAAATGATCATCATTTCCGCTATGGTCTTTTCTGTCCAAGTCTGAACTGTTAGGCAATCCCGAAACATTTATGGGTTCCTTGGATTCTACAGTAGACAATGGTTTCACTGCAGCTTAACAAGGAAAAAAGATGAATTAACAGATAAAAATAACTTGCAATATAATGGCTTTTCTATAAAATTTAAAGGCTAACAGTCCTAGGCATGTCTACTCAGAAGTAAGTCCCACTGTATTCAGTACGTACAACATTTTAAATAGCACTGTTTGTTTCTGGTGAGTAAGATACGATTACACCCCAAGTCTTACTGAACACAATAGGTTTACCTCTGAGTAAAAGTAACACCATTTTCAAACACCTCAAAGCAATGAAAATCATGAATTCTATGTGTCTGGAATTTCTATGGAATTAAAAATGTGTTTATATGCATACAACATTGTCCTTACGCTGACCCATCAGACAGTTCCTTTTCACCTTTATTTCATATTCCCTCTCAGTTTAGCTCAGTTATATTGATTATACAATAAATCAAAATGGTTGTGCTTTAACCTGAAGGAAAAAGAAAGGAGAGACACTGAAGGCCCAATCCTATCCACCAATTTTCCAGTGCTGGTGCTGATGTGTCAGTGGGGTGTGTGCTGCATCCTGTGGTGGAGGGGCAGTGACCGGGACCCTTTCAAGGTATGGAAACATGTATTCCCATACTATGAAGCTACATTGTAGCTACACCATAGCTGGAAAGTCTGATAGGATTGGGCCCTGAGTCACCTAAATACTTGATTTTGAGAAGAACTAACTCAAAATAGATATTTGCATGTTGGAATTCAAGATATGAAGGGTTGATGCAACATGCTACAAACAGGTTAAAAGTGAATTATTCTTCCAGTCTCAATTACCATTTTCCTGGTCAGGAAAGACAGTGCACTGTGCTACTTGCACGTCCCTGAGGCAGGCTCCCTACAGTTATGGGGAGGGGACGAAGCTGGCCCAGTTGCAGAAGGGATGCTGTCCTTGAGAATTAGTCTCAGAGCAGGTCAGTGCTAACAGGATGGAGAGAAGGGAGTCAACACACACCTGGATCCTTGTCCTGGAATCAGTCTTGCAGCTGGATTGGTAGAAGTGAAAGCAGCTGGGATTCTTTGGCTCCTGCTCGTCATAGACTAGGATTTTTGCATTTCTTATTGCAGACTGGGCAGGCACTGTCTTCCTCCCTCTGAGCATAGCAAGAGGGAGACAAACTCTCTCAGTTAACATGGTGTTGGGGTGTTCCTGCTCAACCAACACTGTCATTTGCTTGGAAGCAGCAGAGAAATGTGTCAAGTTCCCTTGCCTGGAGTATTCAAAGAGAAATGCTCTGAGCCTGCAGGCAGCTCCAGAGAAGCACATTATGCTTGGGATTTTAGAGCAATGGCAGAGACTCATATTAAACTTTATTTGGCCCTGAAGAATTGTAGAAGCCCTGAAGAATTGTAAAAACAGCCTTCTTTAGGCACAGATTAAATGGCGGGATCAAATTATCTAGTATTAGAGCATATTTTGAGACTGGCAGCAATCAATTATTCAATTTTAGATAGAACAATGGCAGAACAGGAAAAGCTCAAGCTCCTGCTTCTTAACTTATGATGGTCTGACAAAAAAAAAAGATTAAACTGGAAGGCTACAATCTAATATCAATGATTGTTCTTTCATCAACATGGCATAAAATGGACAACTCAGGTCAGTCCACATCTATTACCACTACCATATGTTGTTTATTCTCTTCTCCAGAACTGTTAGGCGATATTGGTATCAATTTCAGAGCTGTTGAAAGATACTGGGTTACATCCAGAATTACTCTTCCTCCAAAGCAAGCTATTCTGGATGTTAACCAACAATATTTTGGCATTTTGCAAAGTGGTGTATCAAATGGAAGTAGACGAATGTGATTTCAATAGTTCTAGATCAGGGGTGTCCAAACATTTTGGCAGGAGGGCCACATCATCTTTCTGACACTCTCCCACTCTCTGTTGGGGGCCGGAAAAAATTAATTTACATTTAAAATTTGAATAAATTTACATAAATTAGTAGAGATGGAACTTATATGAATGAAGGTCTTGTGATAGCTCAAGGCCTACAAAAGGCCTTGCGCAAAGCAAGGCAGGCCTTTCCCTTGCTGCCACTGCTACTTCACAGATGTAAAACAGCAATGCGGGCCGCATTGGGGGACCTCAAGGGCCGCAAATGGCCCCTGGGCCGGGAGTTTGGGTACCCCTGTTCTAGATTAAAAGTGCTGTGGGAAACTTGATCAAAAAATGTAGAGGTTAATTTTCAGCTGAAGAATTAACATTTCTTGGGTTAAAGGATCTGATAAAGTATATGTTATTTGGTATATGGATACAGACAAGAAAAACAATGGAAATGGAAATGGTGCAAAAGAGAGCGACTAAGATGATTACGGGGCTGGGGCAAATTCCTTACGAGGAAAGGCTACGGCGTTTGGGCCTCTTCAGCCTAGAAAAGAGATGCCTGAGGGGGGACATGATTGAGACATACAAAATTATGCAGGGAATGGACAGAGTGGATAGGGAGATGCTCTTTACACTCTCACATAACACCAGAACCAGGGGACATCCACTAAAATTGAGTGTTGGGAGAGTTAGGACAGACAAAAGAAAATATTTCTTTACTCAGTGTGTGGTTGGTCTGTGGAACTCCTTGCCACAGGATGTGGTGACGGCATCTGGCCTGGACGCCTTTAAAAGGGGATTGGACAAGTTTCTGGAGGAAAAATCCATTACGGGGTACAAGCCATGATGTGTATGTGCAACCTCCTGATTTTAGAAATGGGCTATGTCAGAAGGCCAGATGCAAGGGAAGGCACCAGGATGAGGTCTCTTGTTATCTGGTGTGCTTCCTGGGGCATTTGGTGGGCCGCTGTGAGATACAGGAAGCTGGACTAGATGGGCCTATGGCCTGATCCAGTGGGGCTGTTCTTATGTCAACAAATTTTGAACACAAACGAGAAATGAACCTTGAAGAAATTATTGTAATTAAGATTTTGCTGTGGAATAATCTTGCAAAAAACCCACCAAACACACACAGAAACCAGCTTAATATAAAAAAGAACCCCATAAAATTATTTAATATAATACCTGCATGATTGAAACACATATATGATATACACAATAATTGAAGGTAAGTAGACATGCGTTCCTCTTCTCTCTCACAGGGGTACATTGCAGAGCATTCAATCACACTCCCTACAAAGGACTCAAGGCTAGAACTTTAGTATATATAAAGACTTTATTGATACTTCCCCACACAACACCTGCTGGCTCTTCTCCTTTTCCAGGGGTTCCCTTGCTTGCCCTCTCCCTGTTTCTGCCTCCAACATCAGAGTCAAAGGTTCTATCCTAGTTTTAGCTTTTAGAAGCCCATCCCAGTAAATGGCTAGACTGCTCCACCCCTGGATATGTTATCACCCAGGAAACCTCCCTCTGGAGTTTTAATACCACTTCCTATTTGATTTGGAGACATGATAGAGTCTCCCTGGATTGACTAACCTTCTGGCAGACTGATAGCAGAGTTGCCCTCTTCCCCTCCTTCATGCTGTCTCCTTGTCCTCAGCTCTTCCTTCACCCAGTCAATTTACTCTGTCCTTCTTCCATTCTCTCCAATGTTTCCTCCTTCTGCTCTACCTTTTCCCCATTTCTGTCCTTCCTACTTTCAGCACAAACCCCTCCACTTTTACAGGCCAAGCCACCCTTTCAGTCTCAGCATTCCTTTCCATTTCACTTGACCATTGTGACATTCTGTTAGACAGTTGGGCACCGCAAGCCTTTTTGGGGGGATGTAGCAGAAGCCAGATCACAAGGCCTCCAAATTGAGGTAAATCTTAGCCATAATTGGCTATGATGTTTCTAATACCTTAACACAGGGCTTTTCAAACTGCTGCGTCATGATGCCTCAGCCTGAGGACCCTGGCCACTTAAGGAGTGGGGGCAGAGCGGAGGCAGCGACGCTATCTCCAGGACCGCATTGCTAAGGGGGCTGCAGGGACTGGCATGTACTCACCAGCAGCCTCCCGGGGGTGCGGGGAGCCCTGTGCAACCTTCTGCAGGGCTCCCCGAAGCTTAAAAAGTGAAAGCAGAGTGATCGAGCTCCACTTCCGGTTTTGTGGAGGCGGAGCGCAATTGCTCCGCTTTCGCTTTCTAAGCCTTGGGGAATCCTGCAGACGGTCGCGCAGGGCTCTCCGTACCCCCGGGAGGCTGCTGGTGAGTACATGCCAGTCCCTGCAGCCCCCTTAGCAACACAATCCTGGGGATCGCATCACTGCCTCCCCCTGCCCCCGCAAGGACTTACTGCGGCTCAAACGCTCCTAGAGAGTTTAAGAACCACTGCCTTAACAGGCTGCTTCTTGGATGTTTGAAAGAACGTCTTCTGAAATATGACAGCTTTCCTTGTCTTCTGCTAGAATTTGTACCACGACAATATGAAAATCACTGCAACCATTTCATTGGCTTATTTCCTTTCATTTTAAACATTACTCGTGGAAATGGGGCCTTACATAATTAGAAGCGCCTTCTACTCATGCAAGTGCAGGTTCTGATCCAAATCACCATGTAGTTACTACTCAATGGAAGAACATACCCTATCCCTGCTATACCTCCCAACCACCACTGTCCCACCTAATGTTCCTGGCTATAAAGTCCTAAACAGCCTCTCTCCTTCTAACAGCATGGGTCAAAGTCTCATCACCTTCTGTTGACAAAAAAAAAACACTAAAATCGTATGGCAAATAAGGACCACAGAGTTCAAAGGCATGAGTCCTGATAATTGAAAATAAGCACTATCTACCATAAAATGATAGCTATATACAGATTGCCCAAAATTAAGAGGAAACAATAATGCTTACCATGATCACTAAATAGGAGTTGCTTCCATTTCTGCCTTTCTGCCTCTGAAGCTTTAAATCCCAATACAGATTTTAGTTCCTGAAGTACTCTCTTAGATTCCTCTCTTTCACGTTTCTGTCTCTCTTTATCTTCCAGGGAAAAGTAGAAGTAGTCATCTCTATTAAATTCGTGGCCTATATCTGTATCATCAACATATGCTTCAAGTTCCTGAGGAAAAAAGGCAAAAGTACTTTGTTGAACTGGCATATTACCCAAATCCTACAAAACATTGATATTCCTGATTGCCACTTATTGACTGAACCGTCCTGTGCATGTTTAGTCAGAAGTAAATACCATGTGTTCAATAGGGCTTACTTCCAGGATTGCAGTCTTAGGGCCCAATCCTATCCAACTTTCTAGCACCAGTGCAGCCGCAATGCAGTCTTGAGGTAAAAGAGCAAATGTTTCCATACCTTGAGAAGGTCTCTGTTATTGCCCCACCACCACAGAATGCAGCACATGCCCCATTGGCGCGGCTGCACTGGCACTTGAAAACTGGATAGGATTGGACCCTTAGATGGCAAAATTGGGATCCAGAATGCAGTCAGAAGGCAACATTCCAAACATTGGAAAAGTCCTCTGACATTTAAAGACAAGGCAATTGATTCTGTTTTAGATTTATACTATGCAAAAAAAAAAAATGTGGTCAAAAAAACTAACCAGAATGATTAGAATTATCATATAGATACTGGAAAATAATCACTCACTTTCTTTAATTATTTATAGACTGAAAATTATATTCAACCACTAGTATTAAAGGGCAAAGTGAACTGAAAGCTCATTTTCCTTTATCTGGCACTGGGATTAAACACTGTTCTCGGCAATGTCTGTTGCCACAAGATCAGGATACTGTATACCCAATAAGCTCACTTAAAGACTCCCACATGCTGAATTGTTCATGGGTGCTTTTAATATGCTACTACAGCAGTAATTATTTCCTTTGTCATTACGAGTGGGGAAAGAAAACCTTTACTGTACCATTTTCTGGCAAAAAAAGACAGCAAGTCACAAGAAGTATCAGTTTATGATGGTTTATTTATTAGATCTTCCCTCCTTAAAGGGAGGATCTGACCACTATATCACTTGCATTCTACAATTATCAGCCCTTCCCACATCAAACATGTCAGGCAGAAGGTTATGCTAGAATCCTAGGTTATTTTCTCAAAGCAACCCATTCCTCAAAAAATTAACTAGTTTGAGGATGCATTTTAAAAACAGTTCTCTCAAATAAACATAAAATACACTAACAAAGAAAGCCTGCTATCTCCCTTACTTGCAGAAGTTTTAAATGATGTCAAATCTAAGTTCAAAGCTCTGCCATGTGGTACAATGCAAGCACTATAGAGTCTGTCAATAAATTACTGATTCCCTTTCCTCAAATGGGAAAGCTTCGCAGATAAAGCTTTCATTTACTATTATTTATTTAAAAGATTTTTTTAAACTTTACTGCTGTGCAAGAAAATGTGTGAGAAAAATATTCACAATGTAATAACCAGGGATTATTCTTCCAATATTCTATCTATATTTACCTGCTCTTCAGGGATTGGGTCTTTGTCCTCTATGTGCATGGCAGGCTGTAGAAAAGGTAGCACAGTACAATGCTTGTTCTCACATGATGGTTCAGGCTTGCCTGGAGGCAGGAGAATAAAAAGCGGAGAAAGTAGGCGTCAATGTTAAAAACAATCACCTTCAAATAGTTTCATAAGGTGACATGCTGATCATACTTTATTCATCACCTAAATTTTGTCTGTCCCTCCCCTTGATAAGATGCCTTTTCCAGGTTTTTCCATAATTGGCTCAGGATTAGGATGCACCAATGAGACTTCCCAATCCACTTTTGGAAAAGAATCATGTCCTAATGCTAATAAGCTGAAGGTGGGTGCTTTTCACTGCAATAGAAATCAATATACAATGGCAGGCTATCCTTGCTCAGCTATGAGATTCATGGGGTCAACTTGAGTCAACTTCTGTCTAATACTACTTAGCTGGATATTTCTGCGGCTAAACGCTACACTGAGCTCTTGGAAGAAGAGTACAATAAAGAGCACCTCTTTTCATTTGCAGTCATGATGGAAAGCAACTTTCCTGAGGTATATTAAAAAAAAATACAGTTGCATTGTCATGATTAAAACTATAACACATACATTCAGATGTACCATGCAGTTGTTCTGTGGAGCTGAAATTCAGTTGCCTTCATTACAAGGCCAGCACTGGGTACACCACTGGCTACAGAACAAACTCCTAAATAACTAGCCACATGTTTGATCTTTCATCAGCCAATCTTCTCAAGTCTCAAATAATTTATTTTATTGGATGAGTAAAAAGCAAGTGTTTATAATGTAATGCCGCTGGAGGGAGCAAAGCTTGTGCAAGATTCCAATTCCTCAGGGAGAGAAATATTACTCTATAGCCTCCCGGGTAATGAAATATTACTTTAATTCATCATGACTAATGGACTATATACCGGGAAATAAGCTGACTGCTATAAAATGAAGATGAACATATGAAATTTAATATCTGTAGAAAATAGGTTGGGCACCATGGTCCAAGGTGAACCATTCAAAACAGGCGCAAGACATAATATTTCATTAATCAGAAGCGTGTAACACCAACACCACTGTGCCTCCTGGCTAAGTTAAATCTCAATCATCATCTAACAAATGCCTAGTAAGATTGGGTAATTGACTGTATATTATTTGACGGTAAGTGGTAGCCTTGAAATACTTCATGAAGCCAAGAATACCTTTACATCACAGTGCAATCCAATAGCAATGTCAAAACTGAGGGTGCTTTGCACACAGACTGCAGGAGTCTGAGTATGCACAGAAGATTGCTTTGCAAATCTCTCCCTTCGCAAGCATGGAATTTCTGAAATGCTCATCACACATGTTATGAATTGTAAAGACAACATACCTTTTTTAACTGGATTTCTCCGAACCATTTTTTCCACCTGAGAAATGGCTTCTTCCCAGCAGCTATTGCTAGCTTGCATATGAGGCTGAATCAGATTCAGTTTTTTCTCTACAATTTGGTAGGCCTCCAAAATTTGTCCTTGGCTTTCCTTGGAACCAACAAACTTCTCAAGTTCATCCTCAAGAATTATCACCCTGGACAAGAGAAAAATGATCTTATCAGTACCTGAATAAAACATTTTATTAACTTCTTTGATCATTTATGTTTCCCCCCAGTTTTTAGTCTGTATGTATACTCATTGCTTCATGTTCTGTTCTTAATGAGCATTTGGCCATGAAGAGTTAGTGATTTGAAATTGTAAGCTCACAATCTGTCCACTAATTATTAGTCTACTGAGAAAGTAGAAGAGCCAGCCAGGGCCATGCTCATTTTTCTAATAGAAATTAGGAGAGAGTGAAGTTGCTAGCATGCCTCTAGTATGCTAGAAATGCGGTTCATTAAAGAACGGAAGGAAATTGTGTTGAAGGTACTTCAGGGTGTTGCCTCAATGTTTCATCATTGCCTTATAATTATTAAAGTTACCTTAAAGTTATAAACTTCTGTATAATACTTTTAAAAGTTTGAGAATGGATGACTCCTTTTGCCCAAGTTCAAAAACCCCTTCTCTACCCCCTCCCTTATTTGCCGTACAAGATGGCTGCACCCAGTTGTTCCCTTACAAAAAACCTAATAGGATAATGTTATTCATGGAGGAGGCTGTTTTTTCCAGCACTGAGCTTGCAGGAAAGATAGCCAGCATGGCAAATGTGCTAGAACAGGGGTCTCCAAACTTTTTGGCCAGAGGGCTGCATCAAATATCTGGTGTGGTGTGGAGGGCCGGAAAAAAAATTTAAATAATATATAAATTAGAGATGGAACTTAGATGAGTGTATAAATGAATGAATGGGGTCATTCATTCAACCTCTCTGGCCCTCGGAACACCCTCCAGACACAATCAGAGCACAGTTGAGGGTCATTTTCAGTTGAGTGGGCCAGAGACTTTTAGGGGACAAGAGGTCGGCCGCGGGCCAGAAAGAGGCTTGCTGCGGGCTACATCTGGCCCCTGGGCTGGGGTTTGGAGCCCCTGTGCTAGAAGATGAAAAACAAACATGACCCTATCGTGCTGGAAGGAGGGGAAAAACAGCTTTCTAGCATGTCTAGTGCTAGAAGCTGAAAAACAAACGCAGCACAGATGCAGACAGTCTTAGAACCTTAGAAATAACAGCAAGACATGCAACAGAATCTCAAGAGCAGTGGCTGAATGGAGTCAAATTATCTGAGACCACAAGGTCCATTGGATTCTGCCCTAATTGCAGTTTCCCAGACAGTATTCAAGGATCCTCACATAGAGCACACAACACTCAAGTTTTGATGTCACCAAGGTATAACCACTACAGTTGAGTTAGACCAACTTAAGTACAGCTGTAGCTGGTGTGCCTACCAAAGCCAAACAAAGGCCTTTCTTGTCACCACCACCACCTAGCAATCCAGAAGAACCCCCAAATTGCAAACCTGTTCTTGCAAAGAGTTCTTGCAATCCCTTTCAGTTGATGTTCTTGTAATCCCTTTCAGAACAAGTTGATGGTCCAACACCTTCAATGTGGATCTCTGAACCATGAGGATCTTGATTTGTTCCAATTATTTTCAGCTTCTTAACCCACAGTTCATAAGTGCTTCCAGATAACGCTCTAAGACCTCAACCACCTCCCCAAGTATTTGATGGAAAGGGAGTTAGAGCTAGGTGAACTCTGCATTTTGATGACACCCAACTCTAAACTCATGCATGACCTCTCCCAGCAGTTTCATTTTTGGAGTCTTTTCAGTTTGCCCAACGTGGCTTATTAAAGCTCTGTGGAGAGGCTAGCAGAGGAAGCACTGCCTCAGTGAGCAATATTACCAAGCCTTGGGAAGTTGGCAGAGCCTGTCTCTTAGTACGTGTGATGTCAATATGCTGAAAGCAGCTGGGCATGTTCCAAAAGGCAGTGTCATGTAGTGAGGTCCAATGCAGGGGAGGCACAGTGCATGGAGCTACCAGGTGACATCACTCTGTTAGCTGCAGCACCTGTGCAATCACAGCAGAGGCTGACCTGCTACAGGCTCTAGTCTCTTGGAGAGACTTGGCCTGTCTTAGAGAGTCAGAGACTAGAGCTTGCAGCAGTAGCAGCTCACCCTTTTCTGTGATTGCACAAGCACTCAGAATCTGGGTGCAGCATGTGGGCAATCACAGGGAGGCTGTGCTGACAAGACGGGGAGACAGAAGGTGCAATCCTAACCCCTTATGTCAGTGCTTTCCAGTACTGGCATAGTGGTACCAATAGGACATATGTTGCATCCTGCAGTTGGGTGTCACTCACGGAGGCCTCCTCAAAGTAAGGGAATGTCTGTTCCCTTACCTCAGAGCTGCATTGCCCATATGTCAGTGCTGGAAAACACTGACATAAGGGTTAGGATTGCGCCCAGAGTCTCCCTCCCCCCCCTCACCACATGTACCTGCTAATGTCTGTACTTCCACACAGAATTTTCAAACCTCTGCAGTTGAAACAGCCTTCAACAAGTTATAGTCCAGCACTAACTCAATGAGGGACTTGGCTCCAAAATCTGATCCCAAAACATAAGTTATTAGAAAATCAATTCCTACAACTCATATTATTCATACTACTATTCATACTATTGAACTGTAAACTGAACTGTACTGAACAGAGTTAAGCCTAGCAGGAAATTCACACCCAGAAAACAACTTACTCATTCAGCAAGGCCTTTAGATGGAGTTGCAAACTCCGCACAGCGGCATGGAGATGGTTTAGTTCTCTTGATTTCTGTTCGGTTTTGACTGAACGTTCCAAACCAGACTGATGATGAGTTTCAAAGTACCGATAAAACTCATAGCTTCGTTTAAGCTCTTCTAAGCAAGCAGCATGAGCATGAGGCAGACCTTGAGTCACATCAGAAAAAATACAAAGAGGCAAACGTTCTGGAGTAATCAGGGTCTTGGGAGATGCATTAGAGGGTGACAGCAGAAGAACTAACCGCCTGAAGAATTCAGAACTTTGCCCTACCCAAAGCTGAAATAAAACCTGAAAACACAAAAAGAATCATGTCATTGCTTTAAAAGATAACCTAATATTATTTCATTTTCCCCACTTCCCCATACAATGTATTTAAACAGATAAATCTAATTTAGTTTGGTAATGTAATCAGATCACCGTGAACACTGGAAAGACAAAGAAATATTTTAAATAACTTAGGCCCAAATTCTAACCAATTTTCCAGGACTGGCATAGCAGGGCCAATGGGGCATGTGCTGCATCCTGCAGTTGGGTGGCACTCACGGAGGCCTTCTCAAAGTCAGGGAATGTCTGTTCCCTTACCTCAGAGCTGCATTGCCCATATGTCAGTGCTGGAAAGTGGGTTAGGATTGCTCTAAAATATTTAAATGCATTCAGTTACTCTAGATTAAACAGGGTATATAGGTCATCTTATTTCACATTAAGGATTATTCATAACACCTTTACTTGGTTGGTTTTTCTAGAGATTGTCTTCTAGGTTGGTCTTTTGGAGCCAGAGAGCCATCTCATTTGTATACAATTCCTTTAACCCATTTCTGTCCAGCTCACAGGTGTACACAGGATCCCTGTTGCGTAGATACAATGTTGGGCAGAAATGACTTAACCTTAAACCTCAGTCCCTTCAGTAAATTGGGCTATGATGTATAAAAACATAATGATGACAATTCTCTGATTCTACACCAATTTCTTTTAAAAATAAAACTTCCCTTTAACAGCCTGCAGTACATAAGATCAATTCTTGAAAGGGAAGATTTTGATCTAACACAGAGATCACTATTCCAGAGAATTCAATGAGCTCTAGACTGGCTTTTTTCGTGCTCATTCAGTTTTATTCACTTTCATCACACTGTATGTTGCAAGATACCAAGAACGAACCTGAAGTCTAGGTTACCTTAAGTGCAGGCAGGCTGAAGCCATCAGTGAAATTGTGGGCTTCTTCTTCTGATACTTGCTCTTCACTCAGTCCTAGGCCTAGTTCCTTAAAAGGCACCACACAGATGTAGTTTGTCACATTGTCGCTCTCAGAATTCAGTGGGTAGGTTTAGTTAGAGTGAAGGCAGTTAACAAAGAAGCTTTTGTATGGGTAAACATGAGACAAAGAAGTCACCTCTCTAGCAAGTCAGAGGCATCGAAAGTGTTCTATATACAGGAAACAGCGATTTCTTTAGTATTAAAACAAGTTGAAACACAAAATAATAAAGTGAAAACATATACCATTTGCTTAATTAAAATCCTCGTGCAATATGGTGGCTACTTCTGTTCTGTTCCAAAAAAAAAAAAAATCCCCAGCTTATCCTTGTCAGGAAGGTGCTGCTGCCCTCTAATCCTTTCACAGCCCAATCATAACAGGCTGCTGCAGTGTCAGGTATAGTAAAATGCGACACTTTCATGTGCAACCAGGCTGCAGCCCAAAACAGTGAGTGGTGGCTGCCATGCAGCAGCAGTCTCCAAAGATGCCCTGACATTGTTAGGTTGATGCAGGGGCTGGGAAGAACAGGGCTATCAATCAGAACAGGGCAGTTGAATCAGTTTTCAATCCATGAAATGACTTGTCCCCTTATTCCTTGACTTCTAAGTTTGACATTGGTTAAAAGCTAAGTTTGACATTGGTAAAAAGCTATCATTTAATCACCTATATCCACATGCCTACTTTCTCTGTTTCAAAGAGATTCTACAAAGTTAGTGAGGCACAAATTACCTTTGCAGAAGACAAGCTGATTCTCCTCCAGCAGATCTCATTCTTCTTGATGCTTAATTTGATTTTTAATTTTGATTTAAATTTTGACTTTCTGTTAATCCAGAATAGAAAATGAAGCTGTCTGGCCTGCAGTTTCCTGGATTCCTTGTTAAATATTTATTTAGTTACAAATTTGTACCCCACTTTATATCTTCCTAACAGGCATTCAAAATATCAGTATTATATATTTTTGCTACATGTTTTTGTGACAAGAACAGCAATTTCGTATTTAAGTTCCTAAGATCACTTGAACATTTTATTAGCCAAGCAGAATTGTCTTTAAAGAATGTTTCTGAAGCCTAGTAAGAAAAAGCAGTGTGCTTGGACAGGCACACAAAGGAGCAAAATGGCCTTATACTAACCCTAACTCAGACAGGCAACCTGGAAGAATTACAGAGTTAAAAACGAAATGAACTTAAGAAGCAAAGCCGCAATCGCTTTCATTCTTCATTATGATTACCATTTGATTTTTTCCTCCTACATGACCTATTAAAAAGGATATTGTTTCAGCATGTACAAGGTAGCTAGCCTTGAAGCTCTGAAGTTGGCTCTTACTGATCGGTACACAGCTTTCCGAAGACCAATGAGATGCTGACAAGGATGCTGTCCAGTTTTATTAAATGGGCAAGCAGCACTGACCCTGTCAAGCAAACTTGAAAAGTAAAATGTGATACAACTGTACAGATGTCCAAAAACTGAAAAACACAGTATAATCAATGCTATTACCCTCAATAAAAATAAAAATAAACATTTATTACATATTGAAAAACATAAAGATAGGCCCTTCTCTTCTAGATGTAACAATGATAACTTAAAAATTAAAAGGAGTGATGCTAAGTAAGGGTTCTACTCATAATACAGACAATTGTCATATTGCTAGCAATAAAGAATACCATCCTATGCATAATTTTAGTGAAATCCACTATAAAAACTAGAAGAAATACACCTGTTATAAATACACACACAAATGAGCCCCAGGAGTGCTTTTGTATTTATATATACATAGTACAAAATTTATATTCTTTTCTCCTTCATTAGATGTGTGCTTCTTCACAGTGGCGTCACTAGGGTTTGTGACACCTGATATGGGAGGCCAGCACATCACCCCATTATGGACCTCCTCCCATGCAGTGGGCGGGGCAATGCCCCAGGCAGTGGACATGGTGATGCACCACTGCCCAGCCTCACTGGTTTTTGGGTTACAACTTTTATATCCTAGAGATATTTCAATGTGGTATGTTTCCATGCATACTGCATGAAATTACACATCACACGATGGTATTATTAGAAAGTACCAAGATAATAACAATTTGGGCCACTAGTGGTGTCAACCTGCCTTGTTCGTGTCACCTGGTGTGGCCCACACCACACTAGCAATGCTACTGCTTCTTCATAATCCTTTGTAAGCCTGCAGTTCTCTCTTTAAATGGAATTTAAAGAAAAATGGCTTTTTCTACCCTAAAGAAGCTGGCAAAAGCATGAAGTTAGTACATATGGATTGTGGTCTTCTGTTTACTTGTGTGATGCACAAGTTACTGTTGCCCATCATTGCTACAGCTGATTTTGGCACATGTAGTTCAAAACCAGGTCCAAAGCAAACCAAATGTCATATTTGTTCATAGCAGATGCACTCCAAAGTGTGTGCCCACTCAGAAATGTAATCCATGCATGCCATAATTCCACCAGTGACAGGCACACAAGCCCCATGATAAGCAATGGACAGTTCATTCTTCTCTCCAAGCTTTGCCAGCAACCAGCTTTTAGCAGTTTTACTGTCTACCTTTTTAGAGAAATGGACAGGGAAGTACTAGATAAATGGGACACCCAAGAAATGATCACAGCTAAGTTATTTTTGAAACAGTAAGCTTTGCTGCTTCTGGACCACACTATGTCTGCCCAAAAAGATTAAGGATAGTAATCAAAGAGACACTACATCATTCACAGAATGCAGCACCAGCACTAATCTTGCCCAGACCTATAAACACTTATATCTACCTATGATGCCAAATGTATGAACTGCCTAAACACCACATGGGTCATCACATGGTAATGTAAACTGTAGGCAAGAATTAGGAAATAAGACAAAAGCAAAAGGTAGAAAATGGGCCTATGCTACTATTGTCTACTCAATAGGCACACAGGTCCAAATGTTCGGAATACATATGAAGAAGTACTCCAAGTGGGCATTAAAGAAACTTTGTAATTGATAGGCCACCTTTTGAAATAGGTTATATCCTATATTATTGGGAGGAAGCTTAATTGCTGTCTTAAATGCAGAAGACAGGATGTTATACTGAGGAATACTTTTTAGTTTTTCTATATGAAAAGCATCATATTCATTTCAGAAGAGTAAGACATTCTAAAAGTTTGCAACCAAACTGAAAAGCACAGTGTGCACTGATACAGTTCAGGTTATTTCACTAGCAAAAGAAAAGGGGCAGAAGAGCTCATTAAACTAGCAGATTTCTATGAATCTAAGCCAGCAAATTAAAAATCAATTGATTTGAATTTATAAACTCTGTGCAGAGTTCTGTTCACAGACTGGAGTTCTCCCGTTCCCTTTCCCACCTCCCCAAAGGATTCTGAGGGTGAAAAGGCAATCCAGAATGCTTGAGATATGACATAGGGGGCTGCAATAATAATAATAATAGTAAGGGAGAACTCTGCATAATTTGGGGAACCCCTTTAGTTGAAGGAGGCTTCTGCTTGTTGTTCATTATCCTAGACCCAAGCCATTAACTTTTATTTTCACAGTTGGAATTAGACAATTCTATTCACAAAGCTTACTGGCTTAAATTATGGGAAAATCGTTTGGCTCAGGGCTTGTTCAGATTGAAGTGATCACTATGCTGTTTTTGAAGAAGAGTTTAACTACAAGTTTAAATATACAATTGGATGCTTATCGTGCCAAGAATAGACTTGAATTATCTTACAGCATGCCTAAACACTCCAAAAGAGATTCTTGCCAGTTAAGCTGAATTTGGGAGAATTACTTGGTTAGGAAATTTACTTTCTGTAGAATAGATACAAATTTTGGTTTTGCATGTAGCTGCATGCATTGCACTCATAATCTGCAAAGAAAGATCAAAGGTTTTTGTTTCTATGGAAATATATAACAAAAAAGAAACAGCTGATTTTACTGGTTCTTTGCTTTTTCTGTTCTACAAGTAGACACATACATGAAACACTGCAAGAAAAGACAATGTTGGAAGACAACAGAAAAGTACACCAACTTTCACTGTTAACAATTACAGTCCGCCCACATCTTACACACAACAGACTCACATGAATTCAAGTATATGGGACCCTCCCCTCCAAAAAGACAGAGAAAAACACCTAAACAGAGCAGGCAACTCCACCTGCCATTCATTTACTCAGTTTATGCCCTGGAGCAAGCCTAAAATGAGCCTAAAATGCTGCCTTTTGCTCAGACCCTATGAGTCTCTCATATTGTGCATTTAGTTCTTAAAGAGACAGTATGTATTTGACGACTTTAAGGGAGTTTTGGCTATATGTGATTTTTGCTTTATGCACTGACCTTGGAATGTAACTCTCATGTATGATGCTGGCCAACTGTATCCATAATCTATGGTCAGTAAATTTGAAATTAAGTATAAATAACTTTCTAAGCACATGAAGATAGTATATTTTCAATTATGATTTTTAGAAGGGTGAACTATTTGGGGTGGGCAAAAGCCTCCCTTTCTCTGCACTTCATAATATCCAAAGGGTAAGACAGTTTGGTTGCTTTTTTAACTTTCATATGCAATTATGTGTAGTGCAAATTTAAGGGGCATAAAATTTAATTTTGAATACAAAGACAAATAATCTGAAATATCACATTTGATCATAAAATAGCCCCATATGGCTTGGGACCTGGATACATGAAGGAACACCTGTTCTCTTATCAATGTACCCGTGTGCTAAGATTCCTCTTCAGAGAGCCTCACCTGGTATCTGTGCAGTTATCTTTTGAATCCCAGGTGAAGACTTAAGGGGCTTTAGTTTTTAACTGCTGGTTTAATGGCTGCGATATTTTTCTCATTGTTAAATTACACATATTTTTAATTGCAAACTACTTTGGAAAATTGTTATTTGAAACTGTTTTAAATAAATTAAAAACTAAACTATCAAGCTGCTTCATCAGAATTTTTATGAGACATGACTCTAAGTGTGTGTATCCACACACAGTTGCACCCTTTGTAACCAAGTACAAAAAGTGCATAATTGGACCTTAGAGTTACTTCCTAAGTGGGCTAATGAACCCATTTTTCTCCCTTTGGCCTACTGAAACAACTAGGAAGAATGGGAACAAACAACTAGGAAATTATCCAATCTAACCATCATTAGTAATCCCTGTTTATTGAAATTTTATACAGAAGTCTTTGGAGAAGTGAATGTTTTCATTATGGTGGTGACAGACACAATTCTCATTCATGCCCTTAAACAAACAAGCTTGACTTGAGAGCCAATGGTTCAACTGTCATGATAAGCTGGGTGAAAAATATCTTCACTGTATTAATTAATCTAACATTCAGCAGGTGTGCCTGAACCAATTCATAAGACAACCTAAAATTCAGACTCACAGAGTAAATCCTCTAGAAATGACTTCAGTTTCTTGAATGAGCCGCAATGCTTTCCTCACAAGGTTAGTGAAGGCTCGGCAATTAGCCACAGTATCTTCTAACTGGAGCTGGCATTTTCTCAAGGACATCTGCAGCTTGGCTGTCCTCAGTGTGTCCAAAGCTCGCATGCACATGTAAACAAATAGGGCTACTCCCCACAACAGTCCAATGGATCCATTCCACCAAGAAGGAAACACAATCAGTGAGCTGATAAAGGCAAGCACTAACGATACATCCCTGAAAAACAAATAAACCAACATGAGCCATTTTTGCAGTTAGCCAATAGTGTAAATTGCAATTAAAATATGACTGATATGCTATGAAATGTATGTGAGGGGATGCATGTGTTTCACAGTGATTCCAATTTTTGCCTCAGTGGTCCATGGGATCCTAAAGGTTGGGAACCACTGTTGTAGACCCACCGATTTAGGGCCCAATCCTATCCAACTTTCTAACACAGGTGCAGCCGCAATGCAGCCCCTTGGTAAAGGAACAAATATTCCCATACCTCGAGGAGGCCTCTATGACTGCGTCCCCAATACAGGAAGCAGTGCATACTTTATAGACACAGCAGAACTGGCACTGGAAAATTGGATAGGATTGAGCCCGTAGTTGCTCCAAACAAACTAAAAGTTTTATCCTAAGGTTTCCTTCCTTTTGTGAAAGGAGTCCTACAACCCTAAATCTTTATCTATCTACCAATTAAAGCCTACAGCTCAACTGATAAGCATTAACTTTGCAGATCCACAGAGCTATGCGTTCACTTCCTTGGATTTTGTATTAGTGGAAAAAAAAACATACATTTGAAAAGGTTCTCTCTTTCAAATGTATGACCTAAAAAGTGATTGTTCAGCAAAGAAGGACAGTAACAATATTTTTTCAGGCTCAAAAAACAGCAGAAAGGGGCATATTTCTTTATGGAACCAAACCCTGAAGTAATGACTGTTTTGTTTTCCCAGATTCTGACTCATTTAACCTGAATACCACACCCCAAGATACTCTTTAAAAAGCTAACTGTAAAGACCTTTTGGTGGGCGGTCCAAGTCTTTCAAACTGCTTGCTCATTGCTTTTCTTAAAACCATATTATGAATATATCCAACAGGTAAGTTTTTCTCACTTAAGGTTTCTCTTATGTTTGCAAAGCTTTTCTTTTTCTGAAAAATTACTAAAAAAATGGCTTACAGAAAACAGAACTTAGATTGCAGAATTTGATATATCTGATTGGAATGGGTCAACACAGTTCAGTTTATCCGAGTATTTGCTCACTCATTGGGAACTGTGAGGCATTTAAATTTCCCATTACTTTTACCAACCACTAGGTCTTGAAATACTGCATTTTACAGTAGCCACTAGACACCACAAAAGTACCACCAGTTGTACGAGTACCACTGGTTGAGAAACGCTGATCTATAGCCCTAATAATTAAAGACTGGAATGGAAGAACTAGAATCTTATAATCTGCCCAGGCAATCCACTTCCGGACTCTTTGCTTGAACAGGCTTGTTGGATGGAGTCTAGGAGGAAATGGAAGCCTTCCTCTTCTGTTCTCTCCTTAAGTTTCATTCACCCAAATTGTTTGAAAACGCAGGGCTGAGAGGAGGCTCAAGTGTGCTCCAGACAATGAGGTTCCAGTGAGGTGGGACAGGTGCAGGTGTGGAGTACCAAAAAAAGAGGGTGTAACATCAGTTGGGCTTAGGCTTGTCCTACCCTCAAGCAACTGCTATTCAAGGCATGCCATCTCTGAACAAAGAGGTAGCATACAGCCACTGGTAGACTTCTTTCTTGTGAATTTGTCTAATCCAATTTTTAAAGCCATTTAAACAAGTAGCAATCATCGCATCATGTGGAAGTGAGTTCCATAAATTAAATAATGTGCACATGGTACAGATTAATACAAAATGCAGTCACTGTATGCATAGAGCATGATGCTTCCTCCAACAGCATATGTAGCATACACATGGTTTAAGGCAATACCAAATATTAGGAGTTGCTAGGGAGCGTAGTGTTGGAAGATGCCCATGTTCCTGTTGCTTGGGCTGCCCTGCCGACAGGATACTGGGGTCAAGTAGCTCAATCAGTTCAACATCCTCCTGCAGCAAAACTTCCTGTTGCAGGATGGTGCAGAGAGCCTCTGATCGAAAACCAACATCCTTAATGTGAAGAGAAAAACTGTCAGTTAAACATCTGTGCGCAGAAGCAGTTCTTCCAAATGATTTTCTAAATCACTATTTATACATTTCTATGTTTTGTAGACTATCAGTAATGCCCACTTAGCTGTTGCTTAATTCTAAACCTCAACAGCTGTATGAATAATTTTGCAACACTGAGATAAATAACTGCAACTTCAGAGCCTGTAACACACAAGGCAATATACATTTATGGCTATCACCTTCAGTCAAAAATAGCCCCTGAAGTTAGACAGAATTGTTAATGAAACTTGGCTGCACACTGGCCAGCAGTACCAATCAGAAGCCCACTGATCA
The DNA here is from genome assembly GCF_035046505.1 of Tiliqua scincoides. Taxonomy (NCBI): domain Eukaryota; kingdom Metazoa; phylum Chordata; class Lepidosauria; order Squamata; family Scincidae; genus Tiliqua; species Tiliqua scincoides. Next base: position 64,514,103 of record NC_089827.1, read on the forward strand.
AGACAGGCTCTCTGGAAAGCAACTCCAGAATTCAGAGAGGCTGTTAAGAGGCAGACAACAGTATATTTTATCACAATGAGAACATCACCACAATACAAGCAATCGAGGAAGAAGTTTGAACCATGCATTTTAAAAAGGAGGGAATTTGTCAGTAAGCCTCTAATGGCCTTTGTGTGCTAGTAACATAATGCAGAAATAATAAAGAATCCATAAAATATCAGAATGCATCCAAAAGATGTCATTTACACCGAATGACAGTCCCTCCCTATAGAATTCCTGCAATACAGATTCAAACCTCTTCAGTTCACTATTCAACTTGAAGCTCAAGTGACTACCTTTCTAAAGAAAGAAAAAACTCACAAAATCAAGAAAGAAAATAAGGAATCTTAATAAATAATTACTGGAGAAAGAAATAGTATTTGGCAAGCAGATAGGTTAAGAACATAAGGTTGGAAATAAGGGATGCTTACCAACTGGTGAAGTAGGTCATCTTTTTTCTTATATGGTAAAAAAGGAAGCCAGTTTTTAATTCTCTCAGCTAGGTTGGACAGGATATCTTGCTATAAGGAATAAAGCAAGTGATTGCATCTATAAATATGACAATTATTCTAAACACATTGGAACAAGTTTCATTTCATCTGACCTACATGTACGTTAAGCTGTTTGAGAAACAGGATTTTCACAAAAGATAAGAGATATTATTACGTAATAGGTTGCACACAATCTGCAAACCAAGTGAACTTTAAGACAACAGTGCCATTTCTCCCTTCAAGAGTCTGTCACCAAGAGAGGAGCAGAGAAGCATTTGAATGGCTAACCAAAACCCAAGGGAAAACAAGCACAAATGGAAATGTTACAGACCTCAACATATTTTCAAAATGGCTTGTGCTCAATTGCACTCACATGTAGTCATCCTTTTTAACAAACAGAGCTATCAGAACAAACATGGAACATACAGTCAAGATTAGCACTGGTTAGTTAATTGGACTGTAACAGACTTTAAAGGATGATTGTATGAACTAGTCCTAGAATCTAAGCCATAAAAACTAGAAGAGATGCATTATAATGGCAAACCCAGAGGGAAACAGAATTGAAAAAAACTACAGCTGTGTGTTCTCGTTGGGACTCTAGAACATGTCTTGTGCTCCAGGGTTAAGGACCTCAGAGGGTGAAGTCCAGGCATAACTAAAAAAGCCATTTTTCCTGTTTCTCTTTCTTCCTCCTCCCCACAAAAAGCCACATGGAGAAAGGAATTTTCCAAAGATGAAAGCACCAAACAGGAATGGCAAGAATATTGGAGCATCTTACTGTATAAATGGTTCCAACTGGACAGACAGAGGACACTGGCTTCACTTCATTCAAATCAAGACTGCTATTGACACATATTGTCTTTGTTCTAGTGGTGGCAGTGATTAACACTATGCTCTGGACACTCATTATTCCCTTAGTCTACATCTCTTTTGTTCTCTAAGAGCTGGCAAACAAGTACATCCAACAAGGACTGGGGAAAGTTCTTCAAGGAAGTAGAGCCTAAAATTCTACATGTTGGATAAGGTATGCAACAATTCCCTGAACCATCCAAATTTCTATACTATGAAGATCCCCTGAACCAATCAGGCATCATACTCAGATATATCCTTGGATCACAGCAATAATACAGAGAAGTGGTTTTGGTCAGATTTTATCATACCCTGCTCTATGTAAAACTCCTGATTTATGTACCACAATATTTGAGATTTTTCAAAATCTGGTACGCAATTCAAACAAAGCTCTTCTAACAAGTTGCACTGCAAAATTGCAAATTATTCCAAGGTCTAAACAGGAATAATATCTGACAAGTCAATGCCTGAAAATGTAGACTACAGCGATCCAATAGTTTAAACTACACACCAAATAACAAACTTTTACCTAGATACCAGATAGTAGAATTATTTTAAAATGTCATCTCCAGATTTATAACTGGGAATGTTACTGACAAAAAAAAAAGAATCATGCACATGCATGCCAGGTCATGTCATCTTTGATAACTTCCAACCTGCTTTGCAGTTTGGGAAGATCTGAAGCCCATGTAAGAATAAGTGTTGCTGCTTTAACTTATTGGAGCAAGTATGCTCAGACTAGAACAGCCATTTGTTTATTTAATTCAAAGTAAAGAAAATAATCAGTAAAGTTTTCCATTTTCAGAGAGGGGCTTTAACTAGCAGGCATTTGTAAGTATTTCTTTCATGCACCTCTCATCTCAAACTGTTTCCAGTAAAGCTACAAAGCAATACTTTTAGCTATATCAAAATGGACCCTTCCCTAAAATATGATCTGGCAGATATTTAAAGCAAAAATAATACTTTTTGAAGACTAAAATAATGAAAGTAAAGGTCAACCAAATTAAAGGCAAAATGGAATGAAGTCATCAACCAGGATCTTCATCTTCCATAGTAGTCCCATGATCACAGAAGTGATTCAGATTCCTGGTCAGCTGGAGATAAACTTCAACAAAACACTAGCAAACTATACTAATAATTACCTTAGTAGTGACTCAGGGGGAAGATTATCTTCCTAAAGCATGAATAAACTGAAGGTCTGTCATCCAATTAGCTTCATAAACCAAAAGTTGTCAACATGCTTGAAGCATCTCATTATTATTTGGCCTCTAAGCAACACTTTACTTGACCAGTGGGGTATTCGCAGAACAACAAGGTAACAGGTTATTTATGTAATCATTTAAAATAATCTAATAACACTTTTTGAGACAAAATTATACCCCAGTGAAGATACATGAAGTGGAGTTAAAGAGGAGCCACGGGTGTGACTGCTCTTCTCTCTTTTGGGCACAGCTGCCTCATAACATCACTGTCTGCAGGAAGAGAAAAGTGAGGGGAGATTTATTCTGGAGCATAGGATCCGACTCATTCTCCAGCCTCTTTGCTTCAGCCGGAGAGTGGTTTGGTCAGATGGAGACCAGTTCAGAGGAGCCAAGTGGGTAATTTCAGACACTTTCAAGCCTTTGATCTGCTGTTTGTCAGGAGGCCCACTGTAGCACAGCAACAGTTAAAGGCAAGACAAGTGGGAAGCCAGATGAAAGCTGCAGATGGGGGCTGGGTCAGGGGTCACTGTTTAAATAATCTGTCCTCAGAAAGGTGGTCACTATGCAACTAGCTTGGGAACACAGGCAGATGTCACTAGACACTCAGCTAAACCACACTTGTGTCAACCAGTGCCTCCTTATGAGAGGAACATTTGTGCAAACCAGTACAAGCTGAGATCATGCTGAAGAATCTCCAGATGTCCTAGAAATGCCATCTTATGTGATATTAATTACTAAACTGAGTCATTCCAGTCAGCGTTTAAGTGGGGAAAAAAAATTACAAAATGCAAATTCATTGAAAATAAGCAATTATGAGCATTTTTACTGTCGTCATCAGCAGTAATTCAGGATGAAAAGGAAGCTGCCTACTGTGTTCCTTTGTAAATACAGGAACTACAGTCCAATTCTAATTTTAGTTTTGCCAGCTTCTACCTCACTCTGGGGAGTATGCTAAATATAGTTTTCCTTTCTGTCCACTAACATTAGAAGGTCCAGCACTGTGGGGTCCTGTACGGAACTACAAAAGCATGGCAACAATTTATAAAGAGGTCCGAACTGCAGTTTCTCTATGGTGCCAACAGAAATGTTTATATCTAACACAAATGTCTGAAACCTTGCTCAAGAGAACTGAAGAAAAGATCCCAGATTCTTTAGTTCTAACAGACTTCCCTAACTGCAAGGTTATCCTTTGAGCAGAACTATGCATTATATGTTATAACAGGAACATTACCTAAACATTAGTTTGCAAGTTAATATGCATGCAGCATTGGATCTTTGCAAGTAACAATCAGTAAAGACAGGAATGTTTAATCCCTGGAGGCTGCCAGTGCTTCCTGCTTTCCCCACAGGCAAGCTTCTTCTGCTCTTGGAGTCCAATGGAAATGGTGGGGGGAGCAGACAAAAAAGTCTGACATGCATCTACACAGGAGAACCCACTGGCTCTCCTTTGGATCCTGCATTAGCATTACAAGGGAAGCATGGACTGGAAAGGTAATTGGTAGTTCTCCTTTAGCACAATGCTGATGAGTCATTGTCCTTCAACAATTTTACAGTACAGAATACTCTCAAAAGCAGAAGTAAAAGAACTAAAAATACACATTTAGAACCATTAGAAGTGACAAATTTTTTTCTGCAATATCAGAGCATTTTCAACCTATCTTCAATCATCCATATGAAATATGATTCACTGGGCAGAACCAGCACTGAACTTTATCATCTAGTATCTTCTTTTGCTGTCCCTCATACAAAATTGAAAGGCTTAGGCTGCAATCCTATCCACACTTTCTTGGGAATAAATCCCATTGAATACAATAGGACTTACTTCTGAGAAGACATGCATAGGATTGTGCCCTCTGTCAATCTAAATTTTATTCTTATTTTATATACCTGAGATGTATATATCGTATTTTTATGTTGCAATTTAGATTATATGCTGTAATCTTGATCTTATATGTACCAGCTATATTCCACTGAAATAATTTATTCCATTAAAAAGTGAAGTGAATAAAAATAAATAAATTTTGCATGGTCTGAAGTTAGGTGACAGAGCAACCTTGAAGAAATTAAGCAGGTTTGACCTTGGTCAGTGCGCAGATGGGAGATCCTCATGGAGCTTTCAGTATCTACCCTTCAGCTCTATGAAGGAAATATGGGGCATAAATTAAAAAAGAACTGTCGCTGACTCACAGCCCAGTCATAACCAGCCTGCCCGTGGCATGATACAGTGGCACCAAAACATCTGCTACTGCATCTTGTATGGGCAGAGAGGCAGTAGGAATTTTTCTTGAGGTAAGGAAACATTTGTTCCCTTACCCCATGTTAAGCCCCAGCAGCCTCTACGGGTCTATTCAGATCTGTGACAGCTCGGTTTCTGGTGGAGAATTGGGAGGTCCTTGAGGTCCTTCACATGCGAGGTCAGCACAAGCATTGTGTCAAAGCTGTGAGTGCTGAATTCACAGGTGAGAAGGGCCCACTGTATAACAATAAGGATAAATCATTTTTAAACACGTTTTCACACGAGAGCTAAGGTAGTAGTGAAAGGCTTACCCTCTGACCGGCACTTGGGTCCATGTCTTTTTGGCCCTCTTCGGATGTACATCCTTCTGGCTTTTGCGACAACGGTGAGCATATTTCAAAATCCGTATGTCCCAAGTCTTGTAAGTACTGAAAAAGTGGTGAATTCTACAATACAAAATGAAAAGGCATACATTAATTGGGTTGTTTTAGTATATCTGGATTCACACTGATTACTGTTTATTCAAATGTAGCCTATGGACGCTTTTGTAATGCATGAAATGAATGCTTCTTGAATGGATCTGGAAGTCATCTCAAGTAACTACACATAATGCTATGTAGAGGCCACCTGTATGGCCTTCTGTGCAACAGCAGTATGGCATAAAAGTGAAGAAGCAAATCCACCTCTATCCACAATAAAACACCTAATCCAATGGTGTCACTAGGGTTTGTGTCACCCAGTGTGGGAGGCTAGTGCATCACTCCATGATGAACCTTCTCCCATACAGTGTGCAGGGCAACACTCAGGCAATGGGCATGGTGATGCACCATTGTCCCAACCCGTCTGGTTTTTTTACTATAACTTTTGACAGAATAGAGATATTTCAATAGAGTTTGTTTCATTGCATTCTGTATGAAATTAGGCATTGAATGATGTATAACATGATGGTATTATTCAAAAATACAAAGATTTTAAACCTTAGCGCAGCATCTATGGTTGTGGGAGAGATTCTATCTACCTAGCTTCAGGCTAATCACAAAGAAGTAAATGCTCTACAAAAGAGTACCTAATTGAACAGGACTGCCAATTAAGCCACAAGTTCCAAATACAAATATCTTAATTTTACTTTGGAAAATTATACTACAGTACAGGTGATGTCTTTGTATCTGCAGGAGATCTGTTCCCAGATCCCCTGCAGACCCTGAAAACCACAGATAATCAAATTCATGGATGTCTGCCCACCCTGAACCCCTGCTAACTAGGTAAGAGGCATTTTTTCAAGTGGGTGCTCCTCTTTTTAGCAGGGGGAGAGTAACCAGCCCACCTCACCCCAGCAGTGTCTTTTCAAGTGGCTGTCTGCTAGTGTTCCTTTGCATCTTTTTAGATTGTGAGCCCTTTTGGGAAAGGGAGCCATTAGTTATTTGATTTTTCTCTGTAAACTGCTTTGTGAACTTTTAGTTGAAAAGCAGTATATAAATACTGTTTAATAATAATAATAATAATAATAATAATGCGACCAGAGCCCTTCTGAGCCAAAGCCCTTCTGAGTGGTGTGCAGCCTCTCTGAGGCTCCGAAAACCTCCCAGACACAATCAGAACAAGGTTCTGGTCGAGTGGGAGATATGTGGGGGGGGGGGGAAGGGAGGTGATTTGGAGATTCAGCATCCACAGTAAGGTGAACTCGCGGATAAAGAGGCCCCACCTATACCTACGTTATCAGCAGCATATATGAGAAAGTACCTTCAGTTTTAATTGTCAGATTTGCTGGAAACTCATCACAGAATGCTTCGGACACATTTGCATGCGAAGCAAAACAAAAGTAAATTTTGTTTACTTAGCCCTTTTGGGACAGGGAGCCATTAGATATTTGATTTTCTCTGTAAACCACTTTGTGAACTTTTAGTTGAAAAGCCGTATATAAATACTGCTAATAATAATAATAATTAATAAATTATATCCTTCTCCAGCTGCTGATTTCATTTTAAATTAAAATGGCAGACAGAAGACGTTGAATGCAAGAAATGACATTCTCCCTAGAGTCCACCACCCAGAGAAACTGCTTCATAGTAAGACTGGTTTGGTGCTATGTACTTGCTTTCACATATTCCTGCATCAACAATGTTGAGAGGTCACACTCCAGTTATATTAATGATCAAAGGCAACAACTAATGCAGGCTTTACACAATGGATGGAACAACCCACATCCATCCATTTCAAATGGTTACTAGCAAACTGTACAAAACCCAGTGTGTGCAACTGCCAATGGCCAGTACTGTGTTATGTTATAAGTAGAGTTTGCTGGATTCCTTTGCCAATTCTTGTTTTGTTGAAAACCAAAGGAAACACCTTTTGTACTTTCCCTATGGAATTTCCCAAAAAAATGGTTACGAAAAGCTTCATCACCTGAGCAGACATGCCTGCTAATGAACGCATAAGAAGCAAAACAGTCAGTTTCATGTTTTGAACACTTACCTGCACCCATGACGCTTTAACATGACTCAGCTACATGGCAAACTCCCTGAAGAAGCACTGCAATGATACTTGAAGCATTTTTTCTTATTTTAAATAAGGAGAGCTTTTCCCTCCATGTTGCAATGCAACTGCAAAATACTTCATTAAACATCTTTGATATTCTAAATTAACTGCAACCAGTTTATTAACAGTTTATTAACAGAGCAAATAAACTAACCATACCAGACTGACATATGACTCGTACTTCAAGAAAAATGTTAATAGGTATGATTTTGCTATGTGTTAATTACTTTACAAAAATTACAGTAGTTTAGTGTAATCAGGTACAATAAGGCAGAATTTTTAAAAGCCAAACATTAAGCAAACAAGTTCTACTAAAGTTGCCTCTAACTGTACCTGTAGACTTCCTCAACACAAGGGGGAAAAAAGTTATCTTCTTGAATCTTAAATGCAAACACGTCCACACTATGCCTTATATCAGTTTTATACTACTTTGACTCTCATGGTTGCCACCAAGAATTCTGGAAATGATATTAAGGCAAGTTCATAAATATTTCCAATGCCCAAGGAACAATTTTATTTACTACTATAACTTATATCCTCCTCTTTACAATAGTACACAGTTAATATAAATAGAAATGACCAATGTATAAATAATAATTGCCATAAAAAGATAAAAACAGCAGTTTAAAGCCCAGGGAGACAACTCTATGTAAAACTACACTGCTATAGAGCAATGTACACTGCCAGCAGTAGTTCCTTGGGGAGGCTGTTCTACAGTCTATGCACCACTACAGAGAAAGGCCTTCTCTCTCATGCCCACCTACCATGCTAATAAGAGCAAGAGAAAATGCAGAGGAGCTTCTGACAGAAATTCTTGAGCAGGTTCATTAGGAGATGGTTCTGGAGAGCCATTTCCGACTTTAAAGGTCAAAACCAACATCTTGAATTGCACATGGGAATAAATGGGGCAACTAGTGAGAGCCTGGAAAATACTGACGTTATGGGTCAAGAAGCCAGAAAATGGAATGAAAATAGGGCAGTAAGCCATGGACTAAAAACTGTAGTTGGTGAAAATAGATTCCAAAAGGAATAAACAAAAAAGAAGATTAAGTATAGATGGAAGGGGGAATAACTGTAAAACACACACACACACACACACACACACACACGGCAGTACAGAAACGAAAGAAAAGAGAATCTGAATGCAGTTGGTAGGCAAGAGAAATAAGGAGCAAGTAGAGAACCTTGCCAAGAGTTATAGTTATAGCAGGAGACAATGGACTGAGACGCAGCGTTCTGAAGACACAGTGGGTGGTGCACATACAGAACAGAAAAATGGAAGGACAAAAAAATCAGAGTTTGGACAACTTCATATATAACTTTAAAAAAAAAGAGGGTTTATAGACTTTGGGTTATTGGCCAGAAGAAAACAATCAAGTAAATGAACTTTACAAGACCTTCCATTGTGAGACATAGGACCGATGTGTGTGTTGGCAACCTTCAGTCTCAAGAGACTATGGTATCGTGCTCTGAATGGTGGTTCTGGAACAGTGTCTAGTGAGGCTGAAAAGGCCAATTCGGGAGTGACAATCCCTTCCACACTGGGAGCAAGTGCAGTCTGTCCCTGGACTGATGATGGCACAGAAATTGCCAGGTCTAGACTCACAGAAATGAGAATTATGTGGCTCATCCCACCATCATAGCATTTTAGCAATCCTAAGGCGAAAGCAAAAATCAAGAGGCAAAATCAATCAAGCAATTCCCAACCTTAGTAAGCTCCTTCACTTTCCTGGAAACTTTCATTCAGATCCCAAGTGAAGAGCCATTCACGTAGCTTCTAGAACTATAGCCCTAGGAAAAAAACTTGGCCTAGTGAGTCTCTGTCTTCTTGGAAGTTGGAGAGCTTGAGGCAGAGCTCCACTCCATTTCTGTGGGGCTCAGAAACATCCAGCCACCATTCCTCCAGTACACAGTGGGCTCTGCAGTGCTTTGTGAATCTCTTAGGCCCAAATTCTAACCCACTTTCCAGTACTGGCATAGCTGTGCCAATAGGACATGTGCTGCATCCTGCAGTTGGGGGGCACTCACAGAGGCCTCCACAACGTAAGGGAATGTTTGTTTCCTTACCTAGGAGCTGCATTGTCCTTATGTCGGTGCTGGAATGTAGGTTAGGATTGTGCCCTTAGTTGAAAAGCAACTTATAAATCACTGTGGTCCAGCACGCGGCCTGCAAGGCCAATTCTGGTGGCCCTCAGGTGGCATCCAGCCCCCCCATTCCCCTGTCAATCCGGTGCTGCATGGCTCCCCACTTGGAAGCCAGAGTGCAAAGAGTGCATAGAGTGCCTTTGTGCTTGTAAGCTGGAGTGGGGCAGGGCATGCTGGTGGCTTTTTGATCTCCTGCCATGCTGTTCCAGCTTCTCCTTTGGAGAATGAGAAACTGAATGGTGTAACAGGAAGACTGAAAAGCCCTGCTGTATCTGCCTCCGCTTTGAGCCTGCCTAATGTCCTCAGCAGACTAAAAAGCGGAAAAAATTGGTGGCAGCGTCATAATGTCACCACCAATTACTTCAGGGATGGACCACATCAGCCCAGCCAGGGGGATCATGCAAGAGTCACGCAGTCCCCTGCCTGTCTGAAGTTCAATAATGTATTCAATAATATTTGAATTACAATTGTGTCGAATGAAGGATAGCCCATGATTCCCAAAAATATGTTGTTTTCCAGTTTGTGTGCTGGCATGTGTAGCTTCCAAAGGGTGAGGACCCTCACAAGCAACTGCTCTTTCCCCCACTGCTCAAGCAACGCAGTAGGGGAAAGAGCAACTTGAAGTTTGTGCCTCCAAAACTCCAACTACATGGCACACTTTGAAAAGCCCTGGAATGGGTCACTATCTTCCTCTTTAACCTGCCATATCAGACTGTTGTAAGTGCTATAAAGATAATTAAAAATGCTATGCCTCCATCTCTAGGCTTATTTTCATGTTTGTTGCCATGCAGTACTACACTGGTTCAAAAGTCCATCAGGGCTAGTGAGCTAATCTACTGAAGAGATCAAATGGCCCTGACCCAAATCAAGTTCTGAATAATCAAAACTGTAAGAAAGTTAATCATTTAACATAAGTAGGAAACACATAAAATTTGGTGTGGCAACGAGGGTGAGAGAAAACCATGATCAAGGTTTAGGGACACTGGGCACCCTGTTGACTGATTTTCATTGTCATGTAAATCTACTATTATTTAAGACATTGGCCACAATTCAGAATAAAATCAATTTACCTGTTATGACAAATGAAATTGAAACAAAGATAAAACCATGATTAGTTTCCAAGCTAATGATTGCAGCTGCTAAAATCAAAGTCACACCCAAGTAATTTCTGCTGATGCATTAGAAAGGAAATGACTAAGGCTTTCTCCATTAGGTCTACCAGGTTTCCTCCCTCTCCCATCCTATTACAACTCCTGTGAATCTAACCTTCTATTAACTCTTAACTAAAGGAATCAGTGCAACTTAAAACCCACACAGATTAACAGACCGTAATAGCCTTGCTTAAAACCACAGCAAAGCTAAAGATAGATCAGAAGGGAGAACATAAACCAAAGGTGACACGCCCACCTACAGCCTTAGACTACTCTCTACCTTAAGTATTTCATCCTTGGTTAACAACTTAAAGCCACTATAAACTTACTTAGAGGCTGAAATAAAGGTAGCCCAGGTTATTTTGAAGTGTTATATTTAAAAAAAAATTAAAGGAAAGACTTACAGGCAGTATAATTCTTGTCTCGCGAAAAATATGATTCCACCTCTCTCTCAGATACTCTCTCAGTGTATCTGAGAGAATTTCTCCCACCGCCCCGTTTCTTTCCACTTGCCTCTCCAGGGTGACTGGAGCAGAAAATTAAAAGTATCAGTCAGAGAAACGGCACCTGCGCTCTTGCACAGCAGCATTTTCCCGGCATCATCAGCGGAAGCAGCCAGCGGCGCACTAGCACTCTGCAGTTTCTCCTATTAGCATATGACAGGAGAAGCGGAGAACCAACTGATGGATTCTTAAAGGCTTTTAGGAAGCAACTGCTTACAAGAAATAATGCATATTGATATTATACAAAATCCCTCGCAAAGACTTTCCAAGCAACTGCATTTAAAGGTCTTAGTCATATTCCTTTGGCTCACAGTCATCTTGGCCTGCTGATCATCCAGCAAACTCCTCACACATCTCACATTTAATGAGTAAGAGGCAGCAAAATCTACACTATCTTTACGTTCCTTAATATCATATTTGTTAGTGCCGCTCTGACCAGCTTTGTGCTTCCCCCGAATAGGCTTGCCTAGACTTTTTATAACAAAAGCTTTCTTTCAACACAGCAGCCAGGCCCTCAAAGCAAATACTGTACAAGTTTTTTCTTTTCTTTTCTTTTTAGATACAAGCCTTTAGACCACTCAATTTAATGGACATGAATGTACTCCCTGATTTTACTCCAATCTAAATGATGCTGGATATGTGACTCCCGTCACATACACAGACTATATATTACTTTTACTCTAACTCCTACTTCTGCGTTTTTGCATTTACTATAACAACACGCACCATTCACTTGAAGCTATAATGAGTCACCTTGACAATCTGTAGGGGACTTTCTAACTGAGGATAATAATGGTGAAAAGAATGCTCACAGTCTCAGTCTATGACTAACAAACAATCATGCAGCCACAAAAAAAGGCAAATACAGTCTTAAGATTATTTGTTTGCAATATTTCTAGACGGGATAGGTATGTAAAAGGCACAGGATGAGGCCTCATGAGGAATACCAGTTTCTGTGTTAATTACTCATGTTCAGGAAGCTAAAATCAAACTGGAACAAACACGAAGAGGAACTAGAATGGACAAGAATTACACATCTACTTTTTGCCAGGCTTGTTTAGCGATTAAAAAGAAGCTACAATTGTAGTTCACATATTAGTGGCATAAGCTGATTCACTTTTCCCATACTGTTTAAGCTGCAAGTGGTTTAATAAGCAATAGCATGATTGCTATATACTACCTCTGGTTTCTGTTCAAATGGCTACTTTAGGTTTGTACCTATTTTGTTTATCATATACATGATGTCTCAGGGTCCAAATCTATCCAGAACAGGAGCATTGGTGCCAAATGCTGCCTGCTGGATTTGAGTATGCTAGTATCTCCTCGGAGTAAGGGGACATTTGCCTTCTTACCCTGAATAAAGACCCAGCCTGATCAATGCACATAGGATTACAGCTTCAACTGATGTTAATACTGCCAGTTAATATTAAATTTCAAGATCTAATTTACATAATGTCATTATTGAGCAACAGCACACACAAAAAATGACCACGTGTCAGAAAAGTACACACATGCAAAGAAGAAAATAAAGGTAAATCAATTGTTCTGATAACATCTCAAGCATCCCAAGAACTTGCTGAACATGTCCGTTATCTTCACTATATATTCAATGAATAACATCAAGGAAAACCAACGCTGAGTGCATTTGGATAGTGATTCTAGTAAGAGTGCATGCTTCATGAATAAATTACAAAAGAAAAAATGTTACGATTGCAGTAAGGAAACCTTTAAGCTAATGAGAACCTTTCACAAAAGACCTGCATCATACTGAGAGCTTGCCACACTTTATTTTTTTATTCCACTTACCAATTCACTATTATACTGAAGACCAAGACATGTATATGAATGACTTTGGAAAGGTAGATTTGAGAAGCAAAAAGTAACTACTTGAGGCTACAATCTTATGATGCAAGGGTATTAGTCTATATACCAGAATAGTCAGAAGATTGGTGCATTCCCCTTCACAACATTGGGGAAATGAATTGTGCAAAGTATTGCACAAATCCCTAACAGAAAAAAATGGGAGTCATGTAGAATAACACACATATCCTCCCAATCAGCTACAGCTACAAAAGTCAGTATACAGAGCAGCTATTTTCAACCAGTGTGCTTTGGCGTATTTGTGTGCCGTGGAAATTTGGGGGAGGGTCATTTATTAGTAGGGCCATTGGGGCACATTAGCCCCCCACCAGCAAAATGGTGTGCCTTGTCAATTATCAAAAAATTGATGGTGTGCCGTGACAATTTTAGCACCTGGTCAGTGCGCCCTGAGATGAAAAAGGCTGAAAGTTGCTGATATAGAGTATGAATTAAAAACTGTGCCATTATGTTGTAAACGTAATATCGGTGGAAAGGACCAGGCACAGAGTAAAGCACAGCATATCAAACAGGCAGATCAGAAGATCCCAACTTGCAGATGCAGTGGGGGCTGACTTAGCTGGAGCACAGGATTTCACTATTAGTTTAACTATGAACCTCTCTTAACAAACTCAGAGTAACTGAACAGTCAATATGATAAAGCACATAAAGCCACAGTATGTTTTCCAACTATGGAACTACTCCAGCAATTTATTCCTATTCCATGACCCCTATGCAAAGTCAGGGGAGAAGGCAGGCTGATTGAGAGGAGCAGTGCCTTAGTGATCAGTGCTTAAAGTTCCCTTCCCTCTGGGGAAGGAATTTGTTGTTCTGACCCAACAAATACTTTTTGTTGGGTCAGAAGTTGATGTGCTCCATTTCAGCAGCATGGGCTAAGTGGATTTTCTCCCATTCAATTTCAGTATGCTTTTGCTCAGCTGCCAGTTACTCTCTCTACTACTCCCTTTCAGCTGCCAGCTTTTTCTCTTCTAGTTCCAGCTGGACCTGGAACTGAGCAGAAGTCAAGGTACCTTGTGTGCTTCTGCTGGACCCTGGTGACCCCAGTGAGTCAGGCTGAGGTTGTACCAAACTCTAGGCCAGGGATCAGCAACCTTTTCAGCAAAGAGGTCAGACATTCTGTGATGATATCATCACGTTATTGCCAAACTTCTGGATATTGTCAAGCTCTCAGAAGCGGTAGCAATACAGAATCCAGCTTGGGAGGCTTTGCAAAGCTTCACAAGCTGAGCATTGTGCAAGCCAGATGACCTAGGACAGCAGGCCCGAGGAGGTGCTGGACCCTCTAAAATGGTTTTACCACCACACAAAAGCATGAACAGAGTGCTGTCCTTGTCTATCTAATCTCACTATCCAGTTGATCCCTAAAAATAAGAAACAAAAAGACTGTTTGCCTTTAACTCTAGCTGTTTACTGCCAAACTACACCCTTTGTACCTTTCGGAAGAGTCTTTCCCAGAGCTATAACATACAAAAAATAAAATAAAATTTGCCAAAGTTCGTGCAATGGCTGTTGGGGTATCATCCCCTACTACTAAGCTAACCACATCAGGGAAGGCTAGAAGGTAGGGTAGACCTAAGAGAGCAGTGTCAATTGGTTAGTGCACACACACCCCTTCCTGGTCTCTGTTTTCCTTTTTACTGGGTCAGCAGATGAATGGTAGGGAAACTGGTGGTTTTAATTCACTTCCACTATTCTAGATAGAGGGAGGCATATGAGAAAAAACTCCATCCCAGGGGAGCACTGAATGCCTGGGGTTCTTATTAACAATCAAAACCACAGGATCCTATGCAAGAGCACTCAGATGCAACAATTCGTACCTGTGAATATGGACTAGGCAGGCAACATTCAAAAGATAACTAGTTTATTAAAAACCCAGAAGATATTAAACCAAATGAAGGGGGGGGGAACCAAGAGCAGGGAAGGAAAAGTACATGCAGGCTGATGGAAAATATCTGAACTTAGCTGAATGAACACCAAGTAAAAGCTTGGTCAAATTAGGTACAGTAACTATAGGTACAGCTGGGATGCTACTCAAGAGCAAAATTCACAACCTCCCCTCCCCCCATGCATCATTGTGGTTAAACCAGTAAGTTTACAGGTAGGCTTTGGGGTAGAGAAGGGTAGACGCAGTCTAACTAAAGACAGAGTCACAATCACTAGCTAGTTACGTTGTCCAAGGAATCTCTGTTCCCTGCACTTACTGGAGAGTCTGTGGGTGCACTTCCATAATCCACCATTAGGCTTCATGGCAGACTGGGGAAAAGACATGCAAGCTTCCTCATGCTTCGATTTAACCAATTTCTGCCCAGCCCACAGGCGTACACATTTGATCCCTGTTATCCATATGCAACGTTGGGCAGAAATGGCTTAAGTAACTTTGGTCTGATGCTGTCATTAAATTATCTGATTGGAGCAGTGGACCCTATCTGGTCTTTCCATTCCACCCCTTTACCTAGACAGACTGGTTTGGCTGCCCAATCAGCAGGGCCAGGCTAATCACTAGGAGGACTAGCAACTCCAGACAGAAAAGAATGTTTCAAAACCACAAATGCATGTGGCTGGCTAGTAATAGAGTTTCAAACAAAGGACAAGCTGTTGTAGAAGTATGTCACAGCAACTTTTTAGATTGCTGAACTTGCACAGGAGTTTCTAGGGAGTTAGAAGGCCCTAAAAATAAGGAAAAATAGGCCAAAAAAATGAGAAAAAGCAAGGCATTCATCACAAAGACTACACATTAAGTGCCCGCCCTCCAACCTGTGTAACATACACTTCCATTGATGACTGCAAAGTTCACTAACTGGAAGATAATTAATTAGCCTGTAGCATTATAATGGATACAGCTGGAGCACCAGCTTAGAGGAAGTCATGCAGCAAAACCCTGCAGCTTACGGACAGAAGAAGGTGGGTTCTCCTATCCTCTCAATCAGTAAAGGGGGGGGGACACCTAGGACAGGTGATCAGTATAGGGGGAGGCCAACTCAAATACACAAGCCATGTGATGGGTGTGGACCCTCAGCTGGTGTCCAATGTGGCTGCCCCTGAGTTGATGTATGCATTATTGCAAGCAACCCCCCCCCCCCTTGACATGCAGCATGACCTTCTCTCAAGGATTTTGCTCAGTTTTTCTGTGGGAAATGCTTACTTAATGGCTAGTGGCAACTTTGAAAACAGCAAGCAAATGAGAAAGGGTTTTGGAGGAGGTGGCACCTTTTGTAGCAAGGGGGAGGGTTCAAGAAGATGTTGCTGTTCTTGCAGAACTGTCTGAGGCTTTCAATATTAGTACCGTTTATCTAGGAGTGTCTGCTCCCTCATGTTTAACTTGTCTGTCTTCTTGCAATTCGTATTGCAAAAACAGCATTAAGTCCTTGCTACTCTTGCCTTACAAAGGAGCTGCCATGAAACCATACTAAGTACAAACCACTCTTTACCTCACTGCCACAAGGACCTTGTGGTCTAAAAACACACATTATCTGCTTAAGGTTGCCCAGAAAACCTTAATGTAAGAAAAATATTTTCATACATTTTTAGTGGCAATACCCAGATTTCATTGAAAGTTGCAACTACTTTACTGATCTAAAGTTCATGGAAATACAAATCAGTATTTGCATAATGTCACCTCCACCACCCACAGGGTACGCACAAGAGCGTAATATCAAAAGAGGATTTGCCTTACTGTACATACAAGCATAATTGGAGGGGGGGGATCAACCTTTCACAGGATCCTCCACAGATCTCTGCCTTGAGCATCTGGACAAATTTCTGAAGACTTTCAATATGAGCATTATAGTCAGTTCTTTTTATCTGCAAATTCGCTTATTGAAAGGGGCAAAGTTGCCACCTCTGTCTTGTTACCCATGACTCTGTTCTCATTATCCACAAATACTGTGGCATGCCAAAGGAAGGAGCCAAGAGACAAGTGAAGGAGGCATCTCCCTCCCTGCTGAACTCTGAGGTCTCGTTGTTGGGTCAGCAACCTTGAGTGAGTCAAGGAAGAGCCAGCAGAGAAGGAAACATCAGATGTTGATGAATTCTTTCGATCACCCAATCCCACAGACTTCAGAGTAAGATCCAGTTCCATAAAGTTCATAGAGAGTATGGCAAAGAGGGTCCCCTGGAAACCAAACCCATTTTCCCCATAGGTTCAGTGATTGAGGGTCCAATCCTATCCAACTTTCCAGCACTGGTGCAGCCACAGTGCAGCTCTCAGGTAAGGGAACAATTGTTCCCATACCTTGAGGAGGCCTCTGTGCCTGCCCCTCCACCACAGGATGTAGTACACACCCCATTGGCATGGCTGCACTGACACTGAAAAATTGGATTGGGCCCTCAGTATCCACAAGGTTTTCCAGGAACCTAACCTTGGTGGATAACGAGAACTGACTGTACCTCAAACCAAAAAAGAAGCGTCTCTCAACAAAGGAGTGTTTTATTCTGCAGTGTTTCTCAACCAGTGTGATACTTGTGGTGGTGTCTGGTGGTACTCACAGAACCCCAGACCCCTGCTTCCTGGCAGCGAGACCAGCAATGCAACACAAGTAGAAACAGGAAACTCAGTTCAATGGGCAGAGCCCCAGTGTGTGCTTTTTCATGTTTGAAAAAGCCCTCCCATCCACTCTGAGCCTCTTACTGGTGTTTGTTGTATTGCATTTGGTCTCCCAATCTGGAAAAACTGGTTATGATCTGAGGCTGCCAGTTTGAAACAACTGGAAGTACCCAAGAACTGACAACATGCTGATATACTGATGAGCTGACCCTAGGTGGCAGAGAGGAGTTGCCGTCAAGTGGAGCGTGGGAGGCGAAGGGCCAGAGAGAGGCCAGAGCAGGAAGGAATCCAGCTGGAACAAGGAGTTCTATGAAAGACTAGAACTATTCAATTGTAAAAATCCCTACGGGGGTTTAGAACAGCCTGCCTATGTAAACCGCCTTGGATTAAAGTCTGAGGAGAAATCCGACGACCAAGAAAGTCGCTATATAAATACCTGTATAAATAAATAAATTGCCAGTTACTTCTGGTGTGATACTTCCAATAGGCGGACCATGCAGAGTGGGGACAAATGTTGAGAAATGCTGGACTACTGCAAGGAAATTCTGGGATGTAGATGCCTAGACCAGGGGTGTCAAACTCATTTCATACAGAGGGCTGAAGTTAGCATTCAAGCTGCCTGCTGAGGGCTGGAAGTGACATCATTAAGCAGAAGCAGAGGATGGCCAGAGAGAAGCACTTTGTTCTCACATAGAAACTCACTAGCTGCAAATGACAGAAGAGAAGATGTGCAAATATTATTCATGTTTTCAAGATATGAGAGAGTCCAATTAAGATGCTGGGAGAGTCCAATTGTAATGGCGGTCAGTGAAATTGCTTCTGGGGGCCACATTCAGCCCGCAGGCCTTATGTTTGACACCCCTGGCCTAGACAGTACAAGAGTGGTACGTCTGCATAATTCACATTGCAACTCCCCCCCCCCCAACAAATCTGTTTGTTTTTAAAGGGGCCCCAGCACTTTTGAAGGCAACCACCTTCATATCTGTGCTCTTTGCCAGGCCAACCCACTAACTATAATGGGGTTTACTTGCGAGCAGAAGGCAGCCTCTGAAGGCCACCACCCTCCTGATATACCTGTGCTCTTTGCCAGGCCCACAAAGAGTGAGGCCACAATCCTGTGCACACTTACCAGGGAGTAAGCCCCATTGACTATAATCGGGCTTACTTCTGAGTAGACCTGCACAAGATGGGGCTCTCATTCAGCTTGAAGGGGAGAGCTGCCAGCAGGGAATGGGGGGGCGAGACCCCCTTTGTGCCCCCTCAGGAAGCCCCCGCGGCCCTGCCAGCGCCTTTGCCCGCCCCGCCTGCCCACCCCACCCAGAGGGCGGCTCCACCCGCCAGCTGAGGCAGGGCGGCGCCAGGCCTCTCTGGCAGCCGCCCCCCGCGCGCCCCCACCTCAAACACCACGTCGTCGTCAAACTCCGGTGTCATCCTTCTCCGCCATCCGCGCCGCTCCCGCCTCCAGGCACGCCGGGAAAGCGAGTCCGCCGAGCCCCCGCCGCATAATCTCCCCCTGCACGAACAAGCTCCGGTCTCGCAAAACTACAAGTCCCGGCAGCCCCCGCGCGGCAGGCAGGTAGCCCTCTTCGCCTGCCCGGTGCCGATTGGAGGATTACCGAGGTGGGCGGGGAAAGGGGGAGAAGCCACACTCCGCCTGCAGTGGCGGCTCTCGGCCTGCAGGGGCCGCTGCCGTGCATGTCGCTCGCGGCAGGCTCAGCGGGCGCGCGGCTCATTCAGAAGCTGGGATGCTGCGCCGGAGACGCCGCTCAGCCGCCGGGACGGGGACGGGGACGGGGACGGGGACTGGGACGGGGCGGCGGGCTCTCCCTCCGGGGGGCGCAGCCGTGCCTTAGGGAAGACCGGCCGGGGAGCGGGGGCGCCATGAGCTCCGCCGGTGAGTGCCGTGGGAAAGTCGGGGGACTTCGGGGAAGTTGGTGGGAGCTTCTTCTGAGTTTTTCCCTGCCCCAGATGCCCATCCAGGGGTGAGCGTGAGTTCACCCAAAGGGTTTGTGTGTGTGTTCACCCTAGGGGTATGTGTATGGGGGGGGGGTGTTCACCCATGTGTGTATGTATGTGTGTTCTCCCAATGGTTGTGTGTATGTGGGGGGGGTGTTCCCCCAAGGGGGATGTGTGTGTGTAAGAAAGAGAGAGTTTGAATACACAATACAGTACAAGGAAACGTTGCTCTTTTCCACCTCATGCCCCCCAACTCTCTCCCTTAAATCTACCAGAAAGAGGTGGGGGGGGCGTTGTGGGGACGATCAAGGCAACTTCCTCTGAGTTGGACTTTCAAGTTCTCCTTGTCCAGAGCTCCCAGTTTCGTGCTGCCTTCTTCCTCTTGGGCTGATGGCTTTTCTTTTCTTTTTGTTTTCTGGGGGGGGGGGGGGGGAAAGTGATTTTCAACCTTTTTAGTCTCATGGCACACTGACGTGATACTAAAATTGTCAAGGCACGCCATCAGTTTTTTGACAATTGACAAGGCACACCATGCTGTTGGTGGGGGGCTCACATTCCCCATGGCCCTGCTAACAAATGACCCTCCCCCAAACTCCCATGGCACACCTGCAGACCATTTGTAGCACACCAGTGTGCCATGGCACAGTGGTTGAAAATGGCTGAGCTACTAGAAGGAGACAAAGCAGCCCAATCCCATGCCTGTCTACCCATTATATTCAATGGGGCTTACTCCCAGGAATGTGTGTTTAGGATTGCAGCCAAACTCTTATAGATCTTGACCTTCCCTTCCCCCCTTTATTCTTTCCCCCACTAAGGGTACTTTTAGGGAACTTTTCTGCTGCTGATTGGATTTGATCTGGGATTTGATCTGGGATGTGACCTGGGATTTGAAATGAAGAACTTGGTTGGGTTTTACTTTTGAGTAGTTTTTCTCAGTAGGGAAATTGCCTCCATCTTCTCAGGGTTGTTGTAGCATCTGGGAGTAAACAAAGCCCCCAGTTTCCTGGCTGATGTAGATGGAGTCCAAACTCATTCCTCTTTTGGCTGCGCTGGAATGGAAGGAAGCGTCTCTTTCATTTTGATCCCTCCTTTCCTTTTGTCTTGTAAAATCAGGAGGCAGTACAAAAATAAGGGAAGAATTTTTCACTTGTTTTCCCAGTCCACAAAGCTTATAGATACAGACATCGTTTAAAGTGTGTACATATTTGCTGCACATCTGGCAATTCGGATGGGGTTAGACTGCAATTATTACGTGTGGGGCACACAAAAGTAGAGGCAGGCAGGCAGGTAAGGTGATTTTATTGGCTTCCTTTGCTCTTTATGAAGTCAGCTTTTGCATTGCACAAACAATAACTGGGCACTGTGCCTTGACAGTCAAATGCATTTAGAATACTACTGGGTAGATTTCTTGTGGCTTTCAGTAATTCTGTTGTGAACCTTCACAATAAAGGTGATCAATAAAGGGGGAAATGTTTTCCCCCATAAAGACAGTACTGTATGTTTGTACTCACACCTAACTCTTTGGTGTGCATTTTAAATAAAACCTCACCCTAACCATTACTGTATTATTTTATCCCCAAATCAGAGAGAACAATGTCAGCTTTGTTTCTAACCATAATATGGTGTGGGCAGCTCATGTTTAATGCTTGCAGACTTTGGTATTGTACTGTGTTTACAAAAACTTGAATACCTTGTTTTTGCACATCTGCTCTATCTGTGGGAAGATGCAATTGATCTTTTTTGATTGTTGCCTGAAAGCTGCTTGTTAACACATTAACAGCACAAGCCTATACATGTTTACTTGGAAGTAAGTCCCACTGTATTCAATGGAGCTTATTCCCAGGTAAATTGGTATAGTATTGCAGCCTGATACCTTAATTCTGAACTATTTCTTTTGGTCAGGGTTTTGCATCATGCTGTACAGACTTTGCAGAGCTCAGTTTGCAGAGCTCTCCAGACTAGCTGGAACCAGCACCTTGCCTAAGCCCTTCCCCATGTGAACAGCTTACCCTTCCACAGGGAAGCCTCCACCAAGCCTCTCTGTGCATCCCCAGTCTTCGCACTGGCCCGCTGCTTTCAGGTTCTGATGCCCCAGCAGACTTTGCACCCGGATTTCGAGTTGGTTGTGGCAGGCCAGAGGTTTTGTGGAGGCTTGCCGGCAGAATGATAAGTGTTGTCCATGCTGGGGAAGCCTTTGCCAGTGCGCAGTACAGAATTGCAAATTATTAAGTTACACCATAATTATACATCACTCATTTATTTGGAAGTAAGCTCTCTGAATTTCAGTATAACTTACTCAGGGCTGGCATGCCCTGTGCTGCCTCAACTCCCCCCCCCCATGCCGCTTCTGTGCGTGCGCACACCCCATGGTGAGCGCCTGTCCTTTATTTACCAGGAACATCATCCACAACTTGCCTGGTTCCTGTTACTTCTGGTTGAAATGGAAGCAGTGCAGCCAAGGTTCCGGGGGGGTAGACCTGGGCTCCTGCATGGACTTGGAGCCCAGATCTACCAGCTGGGAAGACCTGGGCTCCCACTTGAACTTTGAGCTGTTGACTGGAATGGGAGCCCAAGTCTACCCAGCCAGTAGATCTGGGCTCCAAATCCAGGTGAGAGCCAAGGTCTACCAGCTGGGTAAACCTGGGCTCCCATTCCAACCAATCTTGCTGGCACCCCACCCAGTGGGCTCTCTCCTGGTGCCCAATTTTGCCCCAGCCCAGTGGCGCCCTTTCCTGCTGGGCTGGCAAACTGTTTTGGGGGGGCTTGTACCCATGGCCCCCTCCTTGGATCTTCCCCTGGGTTGGGCCAGCCTATGACTGACATCCATGTAAGGGTCAACTTGAGATCTACTGGGGCCTGAGATGATGTGCCAAATGCTGTTTGTCCTCTTACCTGATGATGTGTCGCCTTTTGCTTGTCCCTGGATTGGAAAGGGAAGAGGGAAATGGAGAAGAATAGGAAGTGAAGAGGAGAATGATAGGCTAGAGCAGCGGTGCTCACACTTTTTTGGCTCGAGAGCTACTTTGAAACCCAGCAAGGCCCGGAGATCTACCAGAGTTTTTTTACAATGTTCGCGCCATCATAACATAACATTTATGTGTACATTGTATGTTGGTGTACCTTGAGCCCCACTGAGTATAACAGGACGTACTCCTGAGTAGACATGCCTAGGATTAGGCTGTGAGGCTGCAATCCTAGCCACACTGACCTGGGAGTAAGCCCCATTGAGTACAATGGGCCTTACTCCTGGCGTTTCCTCCCAGAGGCACCTGAAAGGGGGGGTCGGCACTCCGCGATCTACTCATTTTGCCTCGCGATCTACCGGTAGATCGCGATCTACCTATTGAGCACCCCTGTTCTATACACTAACCACAGCTCAGACAGAACTGTACTAGAATCCTGACAAGCACTGTAGGATCTCATATTACATTCTCAACCAGAGCAGAATTTCTGGGGGGAAATGGTGATCAGTTGTGTATCTAAGCATTACAAGCTAGACAAATCCATATTCTGACCCAGGTAATTACAGACTTTGTTGACATGACTTTGTAGTTTCTTATTCTGAGTCCCTTTTCCTAGCATTTTTCCTGCAATTGGCTTACCTTTGGAACCCTGGAATGCACTTCAGACAAACAGCTGTTTTTGTATTATTACAAGATCTAGGTGAAAAGGGTGTGCAGTTTACAAAGTCTGATTAAAAAATCATGATGCCCAAAACTGTCCAATGGTAGGACATTATCCAACATTTTATATAGCATCTCTACTGTACTCGCACTAAATAGCAACACTACAGTGAAGAACACACTATACTATCGAGAACTTAAAAATTCTGCTCTTATCAAACATAAACGTTTGCTCGAAAGAGAAAAATGTTGTGCAAAAACTCTGCTGTTTTAAATTAGAGCTGTAGGACTCCAAAATGTTTTTGCAACATATGTGGAGCAACTTAGGTCAAACTGAGTGTACAACCTTTTTGTGTGTCTGTTTTTGAACAAAGACCACAACCACTAATTGAATTCTGCTTTTACAGGAAAAGTCTTCCTGTTTAAAAGATCCATTCTGTCTTACATCTGTTCTCCAAAACTGCCATAAAGAACAGCTGATCAGCATGATTTATCCACCATTCTTAATTCAGTTAAGAAAGATAAGAACAATGTCTCTGATGTGGACACAAGGAGGCTTCTAATCTAACAGATGGGCAAACAAAAGTAGGAAAAATGCATCTCTGACCAAAAAGAGAGGGAGCCCTGATTAACACCCATAAACACAGAAACCTCTCATTTTAAACCAAAGATCTTCCTTAGCTTTCTAAATTGACAATGGCTAGGGAAGATGAAGCTCTGACGTTTAACAGTTCAAAAGAAGAGCAAGAAATGCCTTCCAGTATTTACATATATAACTAAACTTGTGTGATCATGATTAAGACAGGGTAAACTCTAAGAGAAAGAAGTTAAGATTATAGTGGAAACAGCAGCAAGACTATATAAAGAAGCAAAAGAATGCACTGGCAAATATTTACTTTGCATTAAAGCAGACCTAATTGGGACTGCTTTCCACAGGAGAGGGCAAGTCTCAACACATGATCCTAAACTTCTGGCTCTGCTTGCCTACCTACTACCCACCCCACCCCCAAAACAAATCCAAGTCTTTTGCTGTGCAGCTAAAAGAGCCAGGTGACATTTTACAAAGTCCAGAGCTCAGTCAGATAATAACACTATATGCCACCTAAAGGTCAACAGATAAGGACAAGTCACTGGGGCTTCACTTCTACATCAACCTGGCTCCAAGGACATTAGGCAGCATGGCTTAATGGAAATTCTGTTTTGGATTTGGACACAGATTCAAGTTCTGCATGCCTATGGGAGTGGGGAGGAAAAGGAGGAAAGTGAACATAGTAGAGGACACCACTGTTTGCAGGGCCTTTTAAAGCTGGCCTTGCCCCTCCCTCCTCCTCCATCCCTTATGGGGGGGGGGAGAAGCAGAGAAGAGGAAGGAAGTGTGCATTGATTTGTAAATTAAATGAGTCCCCTTGTGGGTTTTTTAGGCCATGAAAAGCTGGGATACAAATGACAGGATCAATATATGTCACTCACAGCATCATGTCTGCTGTTAGCTCTGTCCTGTTCACCAGCTACCGCTGCTGCTGCTCCTTGGGGACACTCTAGCCCAGGGGTGCTCACACTTTTTTGGCTCGAGAGCTACTTTGAAACCCAGCAAGGCCCGGAGATCTACCAGAGGTTTTTTTACAATGTTTGCGCCATCATAACATATAACATTTATGTGTACAATGTATGTTGGTGTACCTTGAGCCCCACTGAGTATAACAGGACGTACTCCTGAGTAGACATGCCTAGGATTAGGCTGTGAGGCTGCAATCCTAGCCACACTTACATGGGAGTAAGCCCCATTGAGTACAATGGGCCTTACTCCCAGCGTTTCCTCCCAGAGGCACCTGAATGGGGGGGGGGGTCGGCACTCCGCGATCTACTCATTTTGCCTCATCTACCGGTAGATCGCGATCCACCTATTGAGCACCCCTGCTCTAGCCCAGGGGTGCTCAATAGGTAGAGCGCAATCTACCGGTAGATCGCGAGGCAAAATGAGTAGATCGCGGAGTGCCGACCCCCCCTTCAGGTGCCTCTGGGAGGAAACGCCAGGAGTAAGGCCCATTGTACTCAATGGGGCTTACTCCCAGGTCAGTGTGGCTAGGATTGCAGCCTCACAGCCTAATCCTAGGCATGTCTACTCAGGAGTAAGTCCTGTTATACTCAGTGGGGCTCAAGGTACACCAACATACATTGTACACATAAATGTTATATGTTATGATGGCGCAAACATTGTAAAAAAAACTCTAGTAGATCTCCGGGCCTTGCTGGGTTTCAAAGTAGCCCTCGAGCCAAAAAAGTGTGAGCACCCCTGGTATAGAACATCAGTAAAAAACAGAGGAGTTTGGCCTCCAGTGCACCAGCACCTGGTAAGTTCGTGCCAGCCTGCTTCAGCTGTGCTGAAGGTCTGGGAAGAACAGTCTGGGGGCATTCCATGGCAGGCAGAGGGCAGGCCTGTGGGTGAACCGAGCCCGAACGGGGTGGAGCCAGGTTCCAGCACATAGACCATATCCCAAACCCCCTCCTGAGAGGCTGGCCTAGTACCAGGCTACTCAGATCCGCGCCACCTTTTTAGGTCGCTGCCACGTTACCCTGGGTAAGGGAAACTGATTCCCCTTGCCCCGGGTTGCACCGCAGCCAGTCCCAACCCTGTGCTGGTTACAGTGCAGGCCAGCCAGCCTGCCTATTCCAGCACAGGATAGGACTGAGCTGCCCGTTAAGGTTAATTCTTGTTAGCATCAGTGTAGAGTAACTGCATGGCAGTTAACTGTGGTGTGGGAGGAGAGGGAGCCTGCAAACTTGGGTTTCATCAACAATACTTTGTCTTCTCTGATCCTTGTTTCCAGAGGGTTTCAAGACTTTTCCAGTCTATCAAATCAGTGACGGAAAAGTGTCATTTGATAGTATGGAAAAAGTGAAAAGTGTTCCATACACAAAATGTAAAATTCAGCTCCTCTCTGGATGGACATACTAACTTTGCTGTCAGTAGCAAAATGCACAGTTAACAAAAATTTTGATGCGTGCCGAGTTGCTGATTTCTTTCCATAGAATTGTCAAGATCAGTGTTTCTCAACATTTGTCATCTATTGTACCACTTCAGATGGCCCACCTATTCAAAGTACCACCAGAAGTAACTGGTGATGACATAATTGCCAGTTACCTCTGGGTTGGGAGGCCAGATGGGACACAAGAAATACCAGTAAGAGGCTCTGGATGGATGGGAGGGCTTTTCTGAGCATGGAAAAACATGCTTTGCAGCTCTGCCTGCCAAACTGAACTTCCTACTGCTGTTTGTCCCATCACATTCCTGAACTTATTGCCGGGTGGCAGGTGTTCAGGGGCCCTGCAAGTACTACCAGACACCACCTCAAGTAGCACTAGTGATACCCATACCACTGGTTGAGAAAACACTGGTCAAGATAGTTTGGACTGCTGTTAAATGTTGGACTTACAGCCCAATCCTACCCACACTTTTCTGGAAGTAAGCCCCATTGACTCTAATGGGACTTACTTCTGAGTAGATATGCATAGGATTGGGCTGTTAGTTTAACAATGTGTTTTCTTGGAATTTTAGTGGTTAGTTTGAGGAGCTGCCCTAACAAGATTTTTTTTCTCTGAAAATTCAAAGAATTTTGGTTGGTCTGCTTGGGGAAAAAAATCCAGAGTCACATTCTGGGAATACCTTTACAACACAATCCTATGCATGTCTGCTTGGAAGTAGGTCTCATTGAATTCAATGGGACTTACTTCCAGGAAAGTGCGTATAGTATTGCAGCATTATTCAAACAACCAGAAAGGAACACAAGTTGTTTGTTTCATAAAAAGTCTTGAGATGGCTTTGAGATTATTGTCCTGAGGCTGGAATTTTTTTTCTAAACATTGGTGGTAGGCATTTTTCTAAACACTGGTGGTAGGCAGCAGGATTTTCAGGGTGTGCCAGTTTCCTCCTAGGCTGTTCAGTGCATGTCCTGATTGAGAGAATTTCAACCTCAGAGAAGGTTATAAAAGGAATCCGATAATTAAGGATAACATGTGCCCTGTTGGAAAACAGTCAATGTGCTTTCAACCTGCTTTTTTCCACCTGATGCAACAAAAAGCCCTGAAGTGTATGGAAGTGGTGTTGCATGTTAACAAAATCTGCTATACAACGTTTCTGAATATAGTCTTCAGTAAATATTAATTTATTTAGTATAATCTATAAATCTAGAAATACAGATCGATGTAATCCTGTTCATTCTTCACTTGCTTTAAGTTTTTACTGTGCAGGAGAAAGTCCATGCTGACCTAGTTTCTCCTCTCCCTACCCCCAACAAATGCCAGTTCTGCTGCAGAACCAGTATAACGTCGTAATTCATTTTGTAATATTGTGGCAGTGTAGCTACTGCCTTTCTTATTGCTGACAAGACAAGTTTAGGGATTGAATTTAGTTTAATTAATGTGCCAGCCTCAATGACTTATGGACCACAAAGCTTCTTCAGGTGTGCTTCATGATGAAGAAATATTGGCTGACCAGTTTTTTTATGTGTGCATAAATGCCGTATTGGAAAGACCACTCACTTGGCTGTTTGCTCAGCTAAAGATGAATTTGCTATTAACATGTTTGTTCAGCTAAAGATGAATATTCAGCAAACGTGCATTTTTTTGCTGTGAAAGAAATACATAAGAAACCTGCATGATGTGTACATAGATCTTAAGATGCAGGTATACAACAAATTGCATTGTCTTTGTCTACAGCTACGTAATTCTGTGTGTGTGTTCTCAAAGGTAAGTCCAACTAAGTCCAATGGCACTCATAAGTAGGTGTGCATATTATTGCAGCTTCACAGTCCAATCCTATGTTAAGTTTCGCTTGTATTTCCCAAATTCAACAGAGTTACTTCAGGAGTGCAGCTTTTAGCACACTTACTGGAGCGTGAGTTTCTGAACATTCTGGGAACTTACTTCTGAATAAACATGCATATAATCAGGATGTGTGTCTCAAAGTGCAATCCTGTGCATGCTTGCTATGAAATGTTCGTTGGATATGTGGTGCTTAGGGCTTGAATGTGGTCTTGAACTTACAGCTGTGTTCTTATGCTTCGGATCAGGCTGGAGGATGAAGACTGTGCCTTGAAAATGTGTGCATACACAGAGGCAGGCAGACACATGGTTGTGAATGAAGATGTAACTGCACTTCTAATTCCTGTTTGTTTCCCTGCTGAATATATTAATGTATACATTACAGCAGAAAAAGAGACACTTCTGTTTCAGCAACCGATGATGGTAATGTTGTCTTGTGTAGCAGTTGCAACAAAAGAGAAGCCAGTTGAATGAAAGTAACTTTCTTTCTCTTCCAATTTATCCGAAAGGCTGAAAAAGTCAGGTCCAGAAGGTTAGGTGTCCTTTTGATCCTTTAAAACATCCATTATTTACTCAGCTACAGCTGCACCATCCGGGTTAAGGAAGTTGCAGTTCATCTCTTCTGCTTCCATTCAAAAGTTATTTGCAACTTTCCTGTTTTTCCTTCAGCATAATGTAAAGCGGGTTAAACTTTAAAATTAATGTTTTCCTTTAGGATTTGGGATGTGTTTAGTTATTTTCTAAAATGATGCTTGAAAACTATTCTGTCCTTCCCCTCCCCCCCGCCCCGGTTAAAATGACGACTGTCATATCTTCCGGGATGTTGTGAGTCACTTCCTTTTTTGTTTGTATGGAATCCTTTCGCACCTGAAAAAATCACAGCCGCTGCATAAACAACACACGGGATGGCAGAAAAAGAGTTGGCAGAAATATCAGTGTAAGATTGTGAGCAGTCCATTGTTGGCGTCCTCTGGATACAAAATGATTACCATGGAACTATTATTGTGAGGGAGTTAAATTTTAAATATGCATCTGAAGAGAAAAGCTGATGATGAGAGCTAAAGGAGTCAGAGTGGTCTTCCATCACAAAGGATTAAGACATGTATTGGTCTGAAAAGTGAAGAGGTTGAAGGCATGGCAGAAGGCCATTGAGGAAGGTGTTCTTAGATGCTCTCTTTGTGCAGGAAGAGTTGCTCGTACTCAGCAGATGAACACTTTTACATCTGAGAGGAACAACTGGAAGAGACTTTATAATCTAGTTTGAACGTGAGATACTGTCTGAAATGCTTCCGTGGGAAGATGGGTTGGGCCTATTCACTTTTGATGAAAGTGATTCATCTTTAATAAAGTTGTGTGTGGGAAGTGCGGGTAAATAAAACAAAAGACAATCTTAAACCTGGGTAAAATTGAATTATTTGAGGTTTTTGGATTACCTGGAAGGATCTGAGGCAGCTGGAAAATTTTGAAGGGTTTATCTATAAAAGGTGATATATTGTGAGGTCATTGATTATTTTGTTTAATTTCTAGAGTGTATTCTTTAAATCCTTTCTTTAATTTCGATGTTTCCACATCTATTGTGATCAGTGTTTAATTTCTATGATGTTTAGTTTCTGATGTTTAGTTTTTTGATGATGGCTATACGTATAGTGAAGCTATGGTTTGATGTACAATTAATGGAACGAATATCTGTCAAGAGGTCCAACATGAGACAACAGAACAACTAACAGCCTGATCCTCTAAATGCTGCCAGCTGGGCACAATTGTGCCAGCATTGGCTCTGCTGCATCCTGCAGGTAGCTAGAGACCATGGGGGGTAGAGAGAGAAGAAAAAGAACGTTGTAATTACCCTCCTCTGCTCCTTCATGGTCCCAAATGGGTTTGTTTGAAGCTGCACAAGCTATTTTGCCAGTTTCATTTGAGCAAAAGCGGCACGTTGGACAAAACAGGGGTTGGGATATTAGTAGAGCACTTCCTGTAGATATCTGCCCCCTCCCTGCCCCATTCCACCACCCACACAGGTAGCTTACTTGTGCTGGCAGGTGTGGTGGGGTCTGGCAGTCTTCTTGCAGGAGCAATTGGGAAATGGTCGCAGGTGGCACATTGCATGCGCTGCCATCAGCCATTTTATGGCAGCAGAAAACCTTTCCACTGCCATAAATAGCTCCACACTATGGCCTGATTCTAGTTAGGATCAGGCCATAAGGCTATAGTCTTAATGCTTGCTTCTGTTAAAACTTACTAGGAATTGGGAAGAAAGGCTAATTTTACAGTGCAATAAGGCGGCTTCCTTTTAGGGAAGAAGGATTTGTTGTTTAGCTATGGCTATTTACAGAAAAGGCAGCAGGTGTTCTATGTTGATTGTGGAAGGAATGACAGGATTTGGAGTTTAAAGACCATAGGAAAGTTGCATACTGGTAAATGAAGAACACTAATGTATGGTGGCCCCTGAAGGTTTACAAGATACAGTACTATATAATGATACATAGGTATAACTAGATTTTTGTACGGTATGTGAGAGGATGCCACCCATATGAGCACAATTTACAATGAGTACAGAGAAAGTGCAACTTGCACTTCTGTAATGGACAGGCATAAGGGCAAAGACACTCAGGATTTGAGCGCACTGTGCCTGTGTTGTACAACTCAGTTCTGGCCAAAGAAAGAACTGCAGGGAGATGTACCCCAAAAGTCCTTGGGTATGAACACTTTTGAATCAGGCTTGTTCACTGCTCTGAGGTTTGCTTAGGTTGCTGCTGTGCCAATGCACTGGGCCCATCCTGAATTGCAGAGGAGCTGGGTCTGGTCGATCCCCATGGAATAGCTGTTTAATGGGACTGCTGGGCCTAGGGTCCAACTAAACAACAGATCAGCAGCCAATCACAAAAAAACCGCGTGGACCAGAACAGTTCATTTCACCTATGAGGCCAAACTCCAGAGCTGCAAAGAGACATCAGAGTCTCATACCCAAGGAGGCCTTGCAGATACATGGAAAGATAATGTAATACCTAGCAGAGCCAGTTGCCCAAGATTTTTTGTTTCCAGTGGTGGATTCTGCCACCCATGGGGTGGGAAAATCTACACAGGTGGCTAGACACTTGGACCAGAACTCTGAAGACCCTGGTATTAGTGCTGAATTAGTCTGAATGTGAAGACAAGGATGCATACATTTTTTAATGTGGGGAGGGCAGTGTAATGGGGTGGTGTAGGGATTACATTTCCCAGTGGCCCCTCTGTGTCAGAATCGCAGCAAAGGGAGTGGGAAGCCATGCTGGAGGGAGGAGAGGCTGTGCAAAGAAGAGAATCAGAAGTACAGAGACTGAGAGTACTGCAGCCTGGGAAGGGGCTGGTAAAAGGCGGAGTGGTAACGAATTGGGAGTGAAGGATTCTGAACAGCAGAGAAGAAGTCTTGGTAGCTCTGGGTCTGTTGTTGCACAGGCTGTGCTAGGAAAATGCTGAAAAATAAGGGCCTGATATGCTGCGGAACCTGTGAAGCCAATTATTGTTTGGGGAACCACAGAAGACCAGTTAAAGATTTGATTTACCACATTTTTGAACGTCATTTTCATATCCTTCCACCCCCGTGGTTGCATACTTCCCTATTTTCCCTTCTTATAAATCGGTCTGTTGTTGTTACCGTATATCAGTGTGATTGCTGGCTCCTCCAGTTTTCATGCAGAGAGGCTGCTTAATACTAGATTGTCTTCAGCACTTGTCTCCTTGTTGCACAGGCACACTGCTCTGATTTTGTCCTTCCTTTATGGCTGGAAGATGTCGTCTAGAGAAAGTTGTTATTTGGGTTGTTTGGGAAATAGGTTACAGTGTATTCAATTTGGATTGTTTCCCAGGCTGCTGTAGTTCTTTGTGATTTCCACACTTCTTTATGACTGGAAAGGAGTAGGCTGAAAGGCTACTTTTCATAGATGGATGAGGGATCACCGTGTCTGAACTTGTTTATCCTGTATATTAAGGAAGCTACTAAGCTTGATGGTGGAAAGTTTGAGCTGATGAAATTGTATGGCTTCTTCAGGGTTGCTTGGCATGATGCCTGCATAGAAGAGAGTCTTCAGAAGGTACAGAGAATATGAGGAGAGAGTGACCTCAGACATCAAACTTAGCTGTCCTCTGGCAATCCTCTGTGCATCTAGAAACCAAGGGGTTGTGAGGTTTGATTGTAACAGTGGAAGTTGTAGCAAAATGTTAAAGGTTCTCCCTTACCTGAGATTCACCTCACTGCATCTTCTCACGTGGCCACTTCCATCTTCACCTGAGGTCTTACACTGGAAGTGTTCTTGGGTATGAGAGTCATAAGAACATAAGAAAAGCCCTGCTGGATCAGGCCGTAGGCCCATCTAGTCCAGTTTCCTGTGTCTCATAGCGGCCTACCAAATACCCCAGTCTGTTGCCCACAAGAATTTATCTGTGTAAACTCACAGAGGGGTAGATGTTGACGAGGTGAACAAATATTTTTGGAGAGTGGAATACTATGAGCAGGAAAGCTGTATATAAATCACAATGCTAGTTGCATCTAACACAGTACAGGCCGTATTGAATGTCTCCCAGAGTAAGAATGGGAAACTGGCAATACCTGCAGTTGAGATTGGGAAACCAAGTAGCAGATGCGGCAGGACTTAAAGGACTCAAACTTCTTTGCAACAATCCAAAATTTAATTTCTCAAGTTGTTTTGTGTTTACCTGTTGGAACATGAGCTGCGGTGCTTTGAGCAGAAGTAGAACTTCACTCCAATAAGGGTACACAAAGTTTCTCTTGTACTGGGTAAATCTGCACTGGATGTGTGAAAACAACTGGCTGGAAAAGGTGTATTTTGGAATAGGTACAAATATATGCACCAAAATAGCATGAGGAGTTGCTTTTAATTTCTGAGCTACCTGCATATACGCTGATCACACTAGGTGTGCAGACAGCAAAGAAATTAATTGAAGATGGAATCTGTGGGTGGTGTGTGCAATTCAGCATGAAAGCCATGTCAATCACTGAGGGTGTTGCATTAGCAAGGTGGGCCACATCTAGCAAGGAAACTTGTAATGCCTTTTATAGCTGTCTGAGGATGTTTTTACAAGTTGCACTATAAACAGTGTATCATCAGGATAATGAATACAGTACTATAAAATTATAATAATATCTTTTTGTTTATGTACAATGGGGTGCCTAAACCCTGGCCCTGGGGCCGCTTGCAGCCCTCGAGGACTCCCAGAGTGGCCCTCAGGGAGACCCCAGTCTCCAATGAGCTTCTGGTCCTTCGGAAACTTGCTGGAGCCTGCACTGGCCCGACACAACTGCTCTCAGCGTGAGGGTGACTGTTTGACCTCTCCCGTGAGCTGTGAGATGAGGGCTCCCTCCACTGCTTGCTGTGTCACATATGTGATGCAGTAGTAGCAGCAGCAAAGAAGAGACCAGCCTTGTTTTGTTCAAGGCCTTTTATAGGCCTTCAGCTATTGCAAGACCTTCATTCATACATACAAGTTCCACTTCTAGTATATTTATTTATGTAAATTTGTTCAAATTTTAAATGTAAATTAATTCTTTTTTCCTCCTGCCCCCTACACAGTGTCAGAGAGATGATGTGGCCCTCCTGCCAAAAACTTTGGACACCCCTAGTATACCAGGTAGTGATGAGATCTTTCAGCATTATGTTCTATGCTGATCTTTCAGAGAGAAAGAGAGATTGATTGATTGATTGATTCTTGGAAGAGTTCACCAGAAATCAGACAATACTGAGTTTAGTAAATGTTCTTTATCGTTCAATATAGAGAAATACAGTATCTTGTCCAGTGGTGTTTAGCACTGGTGTTTAGCAGATGCTGCTGAGAAAATCAAAAGCAAGTCTGTGTAATCTGTTTCTTGTTGTGGAGACAATCTAAGATAATAGATGGTGATGACTGATTTTTCCCTTTGACCTCAGAATTTTATGTAATTGTAGTGATTATAAGAACTATGCTGACTACCATATTTAAAGTCATTTTCTGAGTGCTGTAGTTATTCTTCATTGTCAAAAGGGTTATCCTGTGATGGCCTATGATTTTAAGAAAATAAAGAGAACTGTTAAAAAAAGTACCTGGGGAGAGGGGCTGCAGGCAGGAGGACGATCTAGCTTCCCACATCCGTATGCTTCATTTGCTGTTAGAATCGGACCTGTCATCCCTTTCTACTTGCAATTGTGGTTGTTCTGCATATTTAAACACAACACAACTTGGCCTAAAATGAACAGACATCAGGTTTGGAAATCTGAACTGATTAGTCAAAACTGGGTGCTTTATATCTACTCTGCATTGTTTTTCAAGTCTTGTACAATATTTTATAATAGACTTGTGAAGACTTTCCTGTTCACCTTGCTGAAGTCAAAAATTGCCACTCAGGCAGGGAAGCTTTATGAAGACTGCAACTCTGTGCATGCTGACTTGGGAGAAAGCATTGAATTCAATGGAACTTCCAGGTTTTTTTTATCTCTTCAGGACCAAAGTAACTGACACAAGTGTATGTAGGCAGGCTGGCTGGCAGAAAACTTAGTGGACCTATAACTTTAGTCTTATGGACTTATTTGCAAAGCTGTCAAGTATGTAGGGAGAAAATGAGTAGAAAGAGGCACAGTAAACTGAGAAATTGTCATTATATGTAGAGCTAATAGTTATCTTAAAAATCTGCTTTCTGCAATTTTACTTAATACTCAATTTATGTAACAAAATCTTAATAGTTGCTTTGATGTTCTTTCCCTTGTGACTGGTAAGGGAGGCGTTGAAAGAAGACAGTTTAGATTCAGCTCACACACCTAAGCCTTTTCTTCCATTGCTATGTAATTGCAGAAGCTTATTTACAGAAGATGGT
The DNA here is from genome assembly GCF_035046505.1 of Tiliqua scincoides. Lineage (NCBI taxonomy): Eukaryota > Metazoa > Chordata > Lepidosauria > Squamata > Scincidae > Tiliqua > Tiliqua scincoides. The sequence goes on from NC_089827.1 coordinate 64,548,916, forward strand.
TTTTTCCTTAAAGCTGTCTTGCCTTTTTTTAAAAACACAACTCTGACAACAACTTAGCAAGTTACCTCATATGGAGTCAGACCCTTATGTAGCTTATTATTGTCTATCTCGGGGGTTCTCACACATTTAGCACCAGGACCCACTTTTTAGAATGAGAATCTGTCAGGACCCACAAGAAGTGATGTCATGACTGGAAGTGATGTCATCGAGCAGGAACATTTTTTGCAATTCTAGGCTGTGATCCTACTCACACTATCTAGGAGTAAGTCCCATTAACTATCATTGTTAAAAGAACATACATAGAAGCTTGTTAAAATGCAGGTCTGTAACATTTCCCCAAATGCAGTCACGTACCATGGTAGCATCAGGTCTAATATATAAAAAATAAAATATTGAAATGAATGGGGGCCCACCTGAAATTGGCTTGCAACCCACCTAGTGGGTCCCGACCCACAGTTTGAGAAAGACTGGTCTATCTCTATTGATTAGCGGTAGCTCTCTGGCATTCTAGACAAGACCTTTCCCTGCCCTACCTGGAGATGCTGCCAGGGTTTGAACCTGAGAGCTTCTGCAAGCAAAGCAAGTGCTCTGTCATTGAACAGCAGCCTTTTCTTTACGACCAAAGAGTGGTGAACTCTTTTAGAAATAATTAGGAGCAGACAAGTTAATGATCAGTATTTAAAAATTAACATTAGAATGTTGTTGAAGCCTTATTTTACTATGTGCTGCATTTGGCCTTTTATGATCTTCCTCCTTCCCTTTGCTATTGGATGGTTTTGAGCTGTGGATGTTTAGTAGCTTGTTATTTATGTTGGTATTGTTTTTGACTTCGTTCACTTGCTGTTTTAACTGTCCTGTTAAGCTGCTTTGAGGAACCATTTTAGGACTGAATGTCAAAATACAAATCCTAAGAGAAAAATATATAGTCTGTGATACCCAATAAGTTTAGAATCATTCTGTTTGTATAGCACCATTTATGTACATCATGTTTTATAATAGATGAAAGGATTGGTTTGTGCCCCAAGGCGATCACAGTTGCAGTAGGCCTAAGGGAGATAATATAAGATGAGAAAGGGTGAAAGCAGATTATTTTGTTTATATGTACATTGGTTTATTTGCATTTATATGTGGAGGCCAAAGGCTTAGTGATCAAACTTAATATTTCTCTTCTATTTTCTTTCTCTCTGCCTTCTAGAAATTAAGAAGCCACCAGTGGCTCCAAAACCAAAGTTTGTGGTAGACCACAAAATAATTCCACCTCCTGTTGCACCGAAACCAGATGTTGTTCTGGCAAACATTTTACATCCTGCAAAGAGAACAAAGCCAGCAATAGCACCAAAACCAAATGTTCTCAAGAGCTCATCTGCTTCAGAGACTAAAACTGCACTACCAACTTTAAGGAAAAATTCTAAGAGCTTAGAAGAACACAAAGGAGACTCTTCTGAATACTTGGTTCATTTGAATTACAAAAATGGTGCCCCAAGAGACAACACTGCTTATATTATATCGGTGTGTTCGTGCGACTTTGAATGCATTCATAAATTTGGGAATGTGGAGAAGAATACATGCAAAAGCACAACTATCTTTGAACAGTTGGAAAACCTAGAGAATATTGGCATAAGTGAGCAACCAGCGTCATCTCTGAGACCCAGGACAATACTTGATAGTCATAACGAAAACTTAAATAAGAGTCGGGTCATCTTAAAGGCTAATTTTCTAGAGGAAAAACTCAAAGATGTTCTAACACAAAATGCTTATCCTAATAACAGCCATGTGAGGCAGAAACCTTTGGGTAAACTTGAAAAAATTAGTTCTAACAGTGCAATTAAAATAGAATTAGCTGACCTTCTCCAGTCTTCATCCAGTAGTGGGGAAGTTGTGGACAATCGAAAGATGACTGATGTTGAGACTGAAATGTTGGAGACTCCACCTCTTTTGACGGAAAAAGTCAGCAGTTGCTTTTGCTCATTTGACCAAACAGCTCTGGAAAGTGTGGATACTGGTGACTTGTGTCCTGATATCCATAGAAAAGGGAGTAGTGAATCTGTCTCTTCATTTGGAACAGGCTCATCACCAGCATCTAAAGCTCCTCCGATTCCGAAACCAAGAAAACACCATACTCCATGTCTAGTCCGGCAGGACGGTATTGATATTCCAGGAGAAGGAACTAAAGAGCAAGTTGCTTCTGGGTGTAATTCTGATGAGTTTTCTGAATGCGCTTTTAGAAACACAGCAAAAATTAATGTTCTTGTTGAGAGTGTTTCCTACAACGAAGAACCGACGCGTGCAGGTGAGAAATCTGCAGTGCCTTCATGTGTTGGTGAAAAAATGCAGCAGGCAGTAGAATCTGCTGGTTGTCCAGAACCTGTCTCACAAAATCTCTTGCCTCAGGTTCTGCATGAAACCCCTTGTCTGGTAGACAGTGTTGAAGATTCTTTAGACCTTAACTCAGTGCATTCTGTTGAAGATACAATGGAAAATATGGTGGCTGCTGACAGCCAAAAGACTGACTTTATTAGGGGTAATAATCTTTTTATGAGTTTGCCTAAGAAGGTAAAGTTATCCTGTAGTCAACATTTGCCTTCTCTTAATCTCCTCAATGTTTCTGCTCAAAAGAAAGAAGCGAGAGATGCTTGCTTAAAATGTGAAAATTCACCAAGGATCATTCCTAAAAAACCTCAAAGGCATAGCCTCCCTGGAAGTGGACTTCTGAAAAAAGCTGCATCAGAGGAGCTTTTAGAGAAAAGTACTTACCTTTCTAAAGAAGAAACACATTCAGAGTTTCCTTCAGAGGGACTTCGCGTAAGGCATTTGTCAGCCAAAGAACAAAGTGCATCCCTATCCTGTGATACTCCAAAGTCCTCCATGGAGAAACCTGTTTGGAAATTACCTCATCCCATTCTTCCATTTTTAGGCAGTCCAGAAGCCTTAAAAAACACCAAGCGTTCCAAAAACTCTGAACTTCCACATGTTATGACAAAACCTCGAGCCAAATCCTTGTCTTCTGTAGATATGGAGAGAATACACAAGCCTCCAAAAGAGCCTCAAAAGAAAAATTCGTTAAAGAAGTTCTTAAACATGAAGTTGTCTGTCTGCATCATGAAAAGTGACTTTCAGAGACTTTTGGCCAGAGGTAACCAATCTACAGACAGTGCCACTGTTGCCTTCTCCAGTGGGGAAGGGCCTAACAAAAATAGGCATGCAGCTTGCACAGCAAGTGGACGGAAGAATAAGCCTTCCAAAGCCCGTTCTGCAGAAATAAGCAGCAGCCTATCCTCACAGAAGGGAAAGCAAAATTCCCAGGATCATGAAACTACGGTCAATCAGAGATCACAGTCCTTAGATGAACAGGCCTTCTCAACACAAGGAGACTCAAATTCTCTGACTCATGACTTTGTACCGGAATATGAGAATGTGAGCCATTATGAGGAAATCCCAGAGTATGAGAACTTGCCTTTTCCATCCACTGAGAAAAACCCATGTTTTGAGTGGCACAAGTCTAGCAGCGCTGAAGACTGTGACACTAATGTGTACGAGGTGGAAGAGCTCTATGAAACCACAAGGAGCTGCTCAGAGTTTGTCAGGTAAGATACGGTTACATGTATTTCGATATACAGTCAAATCTTTTATCCAGACTTTTGTTTTCTAAAACGACCTTGTTCTGGAAATACTGAAGTGTTGGATACCCTTATTTAATGCAATCGTTTTCATTTAGTACCAGAAAATTTTGGCATGCCTTATTTCTGATTAGTCCTATCCAGCACTTTCTTTAGCAGACTATGTCAATTTTTGCTATTGTTCAGTGTCTATATTGGGGTGGCCAACCTTTCAACTTTAGGGCTCCTGGACCTTTAACAAGTGGGTAGAGGAAGGAATTTCATCTCACAGATGACAAGCTGCACCAGCTGAAATTCCTTCTTCGAAGCAATTGTTAAAGGTCCAGGAGCCCTAAAGTTGAAAGGTTGGCCATTCCTGGTCTATATCCTTTTAAAAAAAGAAAATAAAAAAACTAAAAGGACAGATTTTTGACCTAGTAAGGTACATTAGCAATTTTGTCTAGCAGGTTTCGGTTTTTGACTTGTAATTATTGTGTATCATGATGATGTAAAAAGAGGATAAACTTGTTTGACTGCGATGAGCTGAAGTGTTCAAAACGGAATGTAATAAAGAATTAATTTCAAAATGATGGGCACTCAGGCTTGAAAATTTCATTACTTCTCCCTTGTTGCGCCTCTCCAGTAGAATTACAGCATGTCTACAGTCAAGAAATACAAATAATACCATTTAATGCAAGGCTGTGTGATATTGCAAGATATAAGAATTTTAATGTTACCATGTCCTTTTTTGCATTTGTTACAGTGCAAATGTAAATAAGGGATTTGAATGTTAGACTCAGTTATTCATTGGCTATGTATTACATTCCCAATCCTCTAAACTTTGGTTTGAACAACTTATAAATTAGTAACAGGCTGAGCACTCACTCCCCCCCCCCCCCAAGCAGCTTAATAGAATACATTCTGGTTTCCTTAAAACAGTTGCCATGGCATCTGAACCAGCCAACTTTGGTTTAAGCAATCCTTCCATGCCAGGATTGCAAGCCAGGATCAAACTGTGGTTTGCAAACTTGGTTTGTCGCCTCTAGGAGTGATCACTTGAGCCCAACCCTCATTTCCGGTTCTCCAAACCACATCTTGGAGGATAAGAAAAGTGATGTCAGATTATAGTCTTTGTTTCCAGCCTTTAAGAATTAAAGTACAGGTGGAGCCTATTTATCCGCATTAGTTCCGTTCCATGACTCGACGCGATTAACAAAAAACGCATTGTGCTAAATTCCATAGAGTTACACAAATACACTGCAGCCTGACACTTCCAGATGGAAGGAAACTAAGGCAGCTGTTATCAATCCCTTCTGCTCTGTACTCAGCCCTCCCTGTTGCTGGCTGTCCTGCTGAGCTTTTAAGAGTGCAACCCTATGCGTTTCTACCTGGAAGAAAGTACTCCCAGGAAAGTGTGGAGAGGATTGTAGGCTATATCTCTTGCTTTGCTTGGTGGCTTGCTTGTGTTGGTGATAGCCTGCACCATGGGGAGGGGGGGGGGAGGTTTGCTTCTGTCAGTGATTGCCTGCACCATCTCAATGGGGGGGATTTGGCAAACACTCCCTGGGTTTTTCAAAGCAATCCCCTCTGTTGCTACCACACCTGCCCCTGTGTGAGTGTGAGTGAGTGAGTGAGAGAGAGCTCCACCTTGCTGCACGTGTTCTGGCTACAGAGATTTTCGGGGCCCCCTTCCCCTCTTCAACCTCTTTGCTGGCTCAGGGGCTACAGGAGTGTTATTGTTCCTTAGCAAGGGGAACCTCTTCTAGGGCTCCAGGGCTATTTCCCTGCCTGGGCGAGGCAGAGCCTTTTGGTAGTGTTTTGGGCTGTCTGGAAATGGAGTGAGATGACAGCACAGGGCAAAGGTGTGTGTGACTTTCGTAACCACCCCATTTTCGTTGAGACAAATCCGCAGATTAAAAAATCTGTGGATAAATAGGCTGCACCTATTATGAATTATAAATTATTCAATGAATTATGTTGACAGTGATTCCCCATGTTCTTCCCTTTGTGATTTGCAAGAACGTTAGAATGCTTTGTTAATATGATCTCTTGAAACCTTTAAGTACTTCCTTTGGCCTAATTAGAATTAAGGGTTGTAGAACGGAGTTATATCACATAATTGTCTTTTCCATTAAGAATAGCTGGATGAGGCTGGATGAATGGGTCCTTCAGAAGCTTTGGGGGCTCTTGGCTACAAACGCACCTTCAACAATTCATGTTTCTAACTTAAAGCATAATCTAGCAGTTTATGGGGGACCAATCTGAGTTCAGGAATTAGCAAAGGACAGTGCCTTCTGTGTGCTATGGCTCTTCTCTGCACCTCCCCTTTGAGAGGCAGGGGAGAGAATTCTCACCACTCTATGTAATGTCTAGCTTGACCCTAAGTAACTGAATGCTGCCACATAACGATCAATTGCTATAAAAATATGTTGCTTACACACCCAACCCCCACAGACCAATACAGCCAAAAATATAATGTAGGAATGCTCCAGAGAATCCAGAATTTTCTTCATTATAATATACAAGGATGCATCAAAAGAGTAACGGAAGGAAGTGTTACTTTTTTAAGTTCTTTTTTCCAACATGAATCTTCCTGTAACAGCAGTGCACTACCTCATGATTACAAAAGAGTATCATAACTTAAAAGAGGAGTGTAAAGTCACACCAAATCAGAATACATGAAAGGCCTGTTTGTACAACTGGACAACAGCCTCTTCCTGTGCATTATTTTCAGAATCAGGAAGTGCAGGAAATACAAATTAGTTTTAAAGCCTCTTTTTTTTCTTATAGCCTCTTTTTTTCTTCTTCTTAAAGCCTCTTATAGTTAAATTTGAAGCACACTTGGGCTGCAATCCTATGCACATGCTCCTGGGAGTAATACCCATTGAACACAATAGGGCTTACTTCTGAGTAGACATTCAAGAATTTTGCTGTTAAGACTATTTGGAAAGATCCAGCTTTCTATCTCGGGTTCCCAAACTGAGGGTCAGGACCTGCTGGTGCCTTTTGACCTGATTTTTGGTGGGTCACAAAAGGGTGTTGGAAAGATCAGATAACTAATTGCCTCAAGCCCTGAGGCTATTCAAAAATCAGATACTGTAGTTGCTAATTATCCTGCAAAGAGCTGAGCTCCTGCAGTTTGCAAGCATGTATAACTATATGTTTGCAAGCAAGTTTGCAAGCATGTATAACTATATGTTTGCAAGCATGTATAACTATATGGAGATAAATGTTTGAGGGTCTTTTTTCTGGTTATTATTTATAAATGAATAAATAAAATTTCTTTCTAGATCTTTTTTAAAACGTCTGATAAACCTAGGTTGGTCCCAATAGAGCAGGGGTGCCCAAACCCTCGAGGACTCCCAATGCGGCCCTCAGGGAGCCCCCAGTCTCCAGTGAGCATCTGGCCCTCCAGAGATTTGCTGGAGCTCACACTGGCCCGACGCAACTGCTCTCAGCGTGAGGGCGACTTTTTGACCTCTTGCATGAGCTGTGGGATGAGGGCTCCCTCCACTGCTTGCTGTTTCTCATCTGTGATGCAGTAGCAGCAGCAAAGGAAAGGCCAGCCTTGCTTTGTGCAAGGCCTTTTATAGGCCTTCAGCTATTGCAAGACCTTCATTCATTCATATAAGTTCATCTTTAATATATATATTTATGTAAAAGTATGTAAATTTATTCAAATTTTAAATGTAAATTAATTCTTTTTTTTCCCCTGCCCCCGACACAGTGTCAGAGAGATGATGTGGCCCTCCTGCCAAAATGTTTGGACACCCCTAAAATAGAGTGTCATTTTGAAAAGTGGGTCCCAGTGCTGGAAAGTTTGGGAACCATTGGCTGGTCTATTAAATTAGATTCCCCATCTATATGTGGATCCCTCTTTCAACTGAAAGACATGAGAGAGTGGGAATTAAAGAGTAAGAATAAATGTGCTTGAACTTATTTATTTTTAGTGCTGTGCTAAATTAGTAGAGGCTATTTCATATATAATACACGTTAGGAATTAGTACACCAGCTGCTGAAGTCAGAACTTTTCTAGGCAAGCAGCTCACCATGTGGCAGAACTGTTCGTGGACTGGACCTTTGCAGGTTGCAGGTGGGGAACTGCATAAATGACTAATGCATAAATAAAGGTATTATTAATTGTAACAACACAGTACTTAGCATTTACATAGTGTCCTTGAGTGTTCTAAGCTTTCTACTTGAGTAGCATCAGGGATTGCTGATAGAGAGCCCAACCCGAACTCTCAGTACTGGTGGCAGCCATAGTATCAGAGGTGAGAGGCACCATAGGAAGTCTGGTTTAGGGCTTTGTCCAGGGCCCCCAGCAACCTGATGCCAGCAATGCATGTGTGTTATCTTGTAAGTACATCAAATTAGCACCCCCATTTTGCAGGTAGAAATCTCAAATTAAAAAGAAGCAGCTTTTCTGAGACCACCAAGGCAAGATTTGAACAGGGGAAATTCTGACTCATGACGGCCAGCCCAAACCTTTTCAGCACTGGCGCAGTGGGGTTGTATGGCCCACACCATGTCCAGTGCTGCAACTGAGCAGGCCTGGAACACTTGTTCCCTTACCCCTTGTCAAGACCCAGCCTGCCGAATTGGGCTACTCAGATCTGAGAAGCCCAGTGAGGGCTTTCAGAATTGAGGCAAGGGTTAGGATATTCCCTGCCTCCTCCTCTGCCTGAACCACATGCCGAAACACCCCCTTTCTGCCTCCATTCCACACAACCTCCTGCACTGCTTGGCACTGTACTTACCAGCGCCAGTGGCCACGCTTCCGGATTCAGCACCAACACTTCCTGCTCATGAGTTGTTGCAAACGTGATTTACTGCACATTTGCAACAGCTAGCGGTGGCTAGCACCGCCGGCACTGCACTAGGATAGGATTGGGCCATGAGTCTCTTAGCCACTACAGCACACCCCTTCTCTATTATTTAAATGAGGGAGGGAACCCTCCCTAAACACAGAAAGCAAAGTTGTTCAGGAGAATGGTTCTGGCCTAATTTTCCCTGTGTATAAGATTTCTATCTTGCTGGGTGGGTGGAAGAATTTAGCCAGACAAATTATTTCCTGCAATCTAAAGAGGTATGGTCTAAAGAACAGTTTTGTGATATGATGAGCTCGTATTTGTAGAGCATCTGTCAGTGGAATCCATGTCTGTCAAAATGCACCTGAGTTGAGGTTCAGGTGTTTCACTCGAGAGTGAATCTCTTACTTTATTGGGTTGTGTCTCAGTGGCTTAGGGATTAGATTCCCCAGGAGGAGATCAGAACTGCATTCTTAATTAAAAGGTGGAGGTATACATCTAGGCAAGGATAGTGTAGCATCAATAGCATAAAAAGGCCCTGAGCAATATCAAGCTTACAAAAGCCGTATAGCTTTCCCTTGTCAGAAGGTTGGTGCTTTCCAACCAAAGCATAAGAGCTTAACAGCATTGTGGCATGAATTGTAGCATCTTGCTAGTAGTGTGGGAATCCTAGAAATTATTGACCTGAAATAAGTTTTATAATTCCCATTGGGGAAAAATGCTATCCTGTAAGAATTGTAAAGTCAAATATTATTAAAATAAAAACTTTCCATCTCTCTACAAATCGAATTTAAAATAGAATGTGCCACACTTTAGTTTTTATGCTGTTTAAGTGAAACAAAGAAAAAATATAATGTAGTAGTCAACAGATTTAAACTACAGTTGGGCTACATCCCTGAGCATATTTAATTCCAAGTACTTCCAATGAATTCATTGGGGCTTATATTGCATACACAGCAACTGTTACCCTGCACATGCCCGATCTTGTCTGATCTCGGAAGATAAGCAAAGTCAGGCCTGGTTAGTACTTGGATGGGAGACTGCCTGGAAATACCGGATGCTGTAGGCTTATACGTACCATAGTCTTTTGAGACTGAAGGTTGCCAACCATATTGCATAAACATGCTCAGAACTGCTTTCCAGAACACTGTGATGATACTTCCTCTCTTATTTCATTCAAATCCCTTCATAAAACCCACTTTTTCTGTGAAGCTTTTGGCACAACTCCTTAATCCTCATATCCTGTGATAACTAATCACACTTTCTTCCCCTTACAATGAGCAAGCATCCTTTGCCTGAGAAAATATGTTTCCATTTAAATCGCAGTTCTCTGTTAAATCTAGGCAACATCCTGTCATGTTCTTACCAGAGCTGCAGGTAGCCTTCCTGTCACACATAGCCTTCCTTTTTCAAATGTAAATTGGAGTCCATGACTCTCCTATCAGAAGCAACTACAAAGAAAATAAAAACAAAAACTAACAGCATCTCAAATCCACAAATTTATGCATTGTTTATAGTTCAGCTCCCATCTCTGTATGTGATGGGATTTGGGACCTGCAGTTTTAACTAACTGCAGCGCAGACTTGACCTGAGTTCCCAGATGCGACCAGGGATTTTTATTTATTTATACAGATATTTATATACCACCTTTCTCTGGTCATCAGATTTTTCCTCAGACTTTAATCCAAGGCGGTTTTCATAGGCAGGCTGTTCTAAACCTTACAATTGAATAGTTCTAGTCTTTCATAGAACTCCTCATTCCAGCTGGATTCCTTCCTGGTCTAGCCTCTCTCTGGCCCTTCGCCTCCCATGCTCCGCTTGACAGCAACTCTTCTCTGCCACCTAGGGTCAGCTCATCAGTGTATCAATGTGTCCTCAGTTCTTGGGTACTTCCGGTTGTTTCAAACTGGCAGCCTCTGATCTTCAGGCATACAAGGCGGCAGCTCTCCAGGAGCCTTTCTGGGGCCCACAGAAGCCTCTCTGAGCTTCAGAACTCCTCCAGACAGCAACCTAAGAACACCTCCAGTCACACCTGGAGGTCTTATCTACAGGATCATGGATTTGTTTATCTGTGGGTTTCCGTATCCATGGGGAAGGAGGGGATATGGGAACAGATCCCCTGTGAATGCTGACATCTGACTATATAGCCAACTGGAGTCTTCACCATACACTTAAGTGACCATGCACTTAAGTGGTTGAGCCATTTGGGCATCCCAGAAGAGGAAATTCCATCATTTGGGTGCCACTGCCAAGAAGGCTGTATTTCTTGTTTCTGTCAATTGTACCTCACTGACAGGCCTCAGATGACAACCAGTATTCACAGATGAAGATACATGTGACAGGAGGCAGTCTTTCAAGTACCCAGGTCCCAAACCATTTAGGGTTTTAAAGGTAATCGCCACCACATGAATAATGCACTGAAAGCCAGTGCACTTTGTGCAGCACAGGATTTCCCAGAAAGACCCAGACTGCTGTGTTCTGACCCGGTGGAAGTTTCCAAACTGTTTTTATGGGCAGTCCCATGTGGAACATGCTCCAGTAATCTAGATGTCAGGTGACCAGAGCATGGAGCACTGTGGCCTGATATGCTTTCTTCAGGAATGGGTACAACTGGCATACCAGCCAAAGCTAGGCAAAAGCACTCCTGGCCACTGCCAACACCTGTTTCTCATGAATCAAGCCTAGATCCAAGGGCACTTCCAAGCTGAGAACCTGAACCTTCAAAGGAAATGCAACCTGGTCCGGTTGTATAGTGGGCCCTCAGTATTCACGGGGATTAGTTCGATGACCCTCTGTGGATACTGAAATCAGCAGATAATGAAATCGGGGGGGGGGCAGGGTCACAGTACTGCAAGAACTTGCCGGGGGGGCACTACAGGCCCTCTGGAAATCATGCTAGCCATTGTCTTCAGAATGCCTCCCAAACACAACCAGAAGTCAGTTCTAGTTTGTGTCCAAGACTTTTGGTCACAGTTGGGAGGTATTCTGAGGCCGGGGAAGGCCCACGAGACTCTCTCCAGCCCCAGGCCTCAGAACACCTCCCAGCCACAAAAGGAAGCTACTTCTAGTCATGTCTGGGAGCCAGATAAGAAGGGCCCACTGTGCTTCCAGTTCTGAAAAGTGCTTCTACTGACCAAGAGCATCTCTGTCTTCCCTGAATTAAGTTTGTTTATTAACCCACATCTAGTCCTTCACCACAGCCAGGCAGTGGTTCAGAACCTCAAAACCTCCCTAATCGCTGTTGAAAAATAGAGCTGGGTGTTATCTGCATATTGGGACATTACGCTCCTAAACTACAGATAGCCTCCCATGATCTCATTAAGCTGTTAAATACCATGGTATTCTCTCTCTCTCTCTCTCAATAAAGGATCTTAAAATTAAGAATTACCTTACTAGACCTGGTAAGGCCCTTGATTTGTTGCTGCTTCGGAACCCTATGTGTGCTACCTTGAGTTTAATGACAGAAGAAAAGGGGGTTATAGATAAATCAGTGTTGAAAAATGCATATTCAGGGAGGAAAGGATGTTGACCCTTTGGGAAATTAGACCTGATGCACCCCTAGCAACAAGAATAAATTAAGTCCATTTGTCAGGAAAAAAGGCAAAATGTTCCAAATATTGTGATGTTTGGAAGTTTAGACCAGAATCTATTGTCATTCGCCAGGATTTGAGGATGGGACCTTGGAGCCCAAATGAGGGGAATACTTTGCTGCCCCCCCCCACAGGTGCACCATAGTCCCCAATGCTATTTGTGAATATTACAAAGTAAGGGAAGAGTTTTTCCTCTTTAGGTTGCTCGGCTCAGATGGTGTAAGAACAATAAATCATAAATAAAATAAAAAGCTGCTGGAGAGGATCAACACCTCTTGGTGCATGAGGAATTGGCAGCTGGCCCCGAACTTTTAGGGTCCCCCTCCCCCTCTTTCTCTGCTTTTATCAAGGTGCTTAAAATCTTACGTACTCTTGGAATGGTAAAACTGAAAAAAGCCAAGCCCACTGTTTTCATGTGAGAGAGGATTCTCGTTATCCTTTCAAGAAATCACGCACACACAGACACACATACACCTGCCCCCCACCTCTGATCTTATTGATTCGTGTGGCTGTAATTTATTATAGTAGGAGAAAATTCTTCTCAGATGAACCCCTGTTGAGCCCGATCTGCTTGCAGACAGAAAATCATTCAAATGAAAGAGAGTGTTTAATATCACCTCAGGAAAGGTTTGGCTGAGGTAATCACTTTAAGCCATTTCTGCCCAACATTGCATATATGCAACAGGTGTCAAATGTGTACACCTGTGGGCTGGGCAGAAATGGGTTAATACCTGGTTTTAACACTGGAGGTGACTGATAATGGGACGAAGGAAGCGTTATGAGGAAGCAAATGAATTGGGGGTAACAAGGGTCAAATCCCTGCTCAACCATGAAGCTTCCTGAGTCGTCATCTCTCACCCTCGCCTACCTCAGAGGGTTGTTGTGAAGATAAATGGAGGGGAGGAACTATGTGCACCACACTGAGCTCTGTGGAGGAAGAGTGGTAGAAAAAATTGAGAAATAAATATCCTGAGCCCCTGCCCCAGGCTTGACCTGCCCCCTGCATCCTTTCAGATCTATGCTAGCAGAAGAGCAGGCATAGATCTGAGGAGTCTCACAGGGAACCAGGCAGTAGCTAGAGAGGTACATAGTTTCTTTTTTTACATACCTCTCCCAGCCAGTCTGGTCCCTGCCTGTGTGCAGGATACAGAAGCCACAGCATCAGCTGCCCTGCACACCCACATGTGATAAGATTGGACCATTTGATCAATCCTTTTCTGTAGGGCAATGGCCCCTTCCTCATGAGTTTCCAGAAATTGAATTCCACATTGTGTTTTTTGTGATCTCTTTTTTCTTTGCCCTGAACCTACTGCCAAGCAGTCCAATTGAGCCCCCCCCCCCCCCCCGAGAGAAATGTTTCTTTCTACACCGTTCATGTTGCCTTATGGACCATTCTTTTGCTCTCTAGCCCTGGTCTGGCTGGCCAACTGTAGCTCAGCAAGTGTCATCCAGCATGGAAAAAATGCAAGGCCTGGAGAAAGGGCAGAATTGAGAAAGAGTTCAGCCTCATAAGAGTTTGATAAATGTACCATTGGAAATGAGATCAAATACAAAAATGGAAAATCAATTGAGATTTCTGAAAGCCACTGTAGAAATAGTACTGAGAGAAGAGGCAGAGGTGGTGGCTCTGACATGTGTTCAGAGCATTATTTTGGTGATGGGTGGGCCATACTCCACTTCTTTCAGATTTGCTCAGAAATTAATTGACTTCTTCTCGGGGGGGGGGGGGGGGCGAAAGCAGGACTAAATGGGATCATTTCCCAAGACAATTTAGGTTGAGGAAATAGCAACCCCCTCCCTGTTAGCTCTTCACCCTCCCTTAGCAAACTCCCCTAGACTTTACTTACTTGCCAACAGATGGGAGCAGCAACAGAGGTGGCAAGGAAGGATTTTTCTCCCATACTCATCTGTTCCACTGTGCACCAGAAATGCAGTTGTGTCTGCCCAAGATTTTACACTCTCTGTAGCCCTAATACATTAATGGTCCAATCCTATCCTTGGTTGGCTTGTGGCAGTGCCAACACAGCTTCTGCTGCATCCCATGGATAGCAGCATTGTATAGAAATTTTTTACTTGCCTTCTCTGCCACTCCCTGGTCCCCAGTGGGTCTGCTTGGATCTACAGCAGCTCTTTTGCGTGTATAAATCTGGTAGGTCCATGCAGACATGTTGAGCCATTGAAAGAAAGTATATAAATAAATAAATATTTCTATAATTAAATGATTGCCTTCAGAATCAATAGAAATTCACTCTTTAGCGAATGTACATTCTGTGGTAACTGTGCTTTTGTTGATGTGCAGTGTACAAAATGGGCCTTAGAGCAGCTTGGGGGGGGGGGTCTGCATTTGTATTAGTTGCATTTTTCAACTTGCTTTTTACAAGAAGTTACAAGTTGCATTTGAATTAGTTGGAGAGCCTATGGCCCATGAGAGAAGGGTGCTGGAGGTATGTTGTACCCGGACCCAGAATAAAAACGGGGCCCAAGAACCAAAGGGCTAAAACATTTCCTGGGGTCATACATTTTCCAGTCTCACCAGGGCCCATGAGAGAGGGTTATAGGGGATATATCGTATCTGGGCCCAGGGTCAAAAAAGAGCCAGTGGAGAGGATCTGGAAATTTCCTGGGCTCTCAGAAAATATATATTGTGTGAAGACTAGCATTCACATTTTTGGTAAGCCCGCATAGTTTTATACGAGTATATTGTGATTCGCAAAAGTTATGATCCAATGAAAAAGGGAAGGGCCCAAAAGAATCTTTGTACCCCCAGAAGGAGCCCCTAAAACCTTTGTATCCCCTGATAAAATTCCTCTCAGAGGCCCTGGTTACACTGATCCCTATTCTACCTTCCTTGACCACAGTCATCTGAGTTTTTGCCATGTTGAGGAGAGGAAGAGGTGATTGAGTGTATAACAGAGATATCTTTAACTCATGTACTGTATTACATTGATAAGAAAATTTGTAAAATGAGATGGTTGAAATTTTCTCAACTATTGGCTTGTCTTCCATGAATCTTCCAAAAGGAAATTTGGCTGAAAATACTTCTGCAGAAAGGATTAGAGAGGAATTCATTCAAACTGTGTAGAAAGTTCATCTTAATATTGTTGTTTCAACACTGACAAAGAGCTACTGATTTGCTAAGGAGCTTACCCAAAATGTTTACTCAAAGACTACACTGTCTGAACACCTCTTTGATAATAAGCATGGAGCAATCAGAAATTGTATGTCAACTCTGTTTGCTGGGCCTGACCAGAATAAATCTGTTAATACTTTATCATGCAGCTTAAGAAACGTAAGGGCAAGGGGCTTGCATGGAGGTCACCTGTGTTCAAATTGAGTTGTTTGCTGTCTCTCAGGGATGTAAACTACTACTGGCTGAGTTACAGACATCTGAGTTACGAATGGCTGCATGAGTGCTTTCTTGCAGGTGTAGTACATCCTATAGTGGTGATTTTATGCAGACATGAAAATGTCGGGCCAGCAGGAACCAGATGTTTTCAACTTTTCTACAGGCCTTCAGAACCAAACAGGTGCATGTGTAGGGGGGCTTACAGTCCAGTCCTAACTACCTTTCTAGCACTGACACAGCCATGCTGACAGGGTGCATGTTGCATCCTGCAGTGGGAGGGGGGCAGTCATGGAATCCTCAAGGTATGGGAATGTTTGTTTCCTTACCTTGGGGCTACATTGTGGCTGCACACGGAAAGTGCAAAATTCGGCTGTAAGTGTACTGACTTGACTGCATTCTATATACAGGTCCAGCCTTGTTATACACAGATTTTTTATTCACGGATTTGACTCAACAAGAATGGCCATAGCAAATGAGGAGGAATGTGCTGATCCCTGGAGAAGGGGAAGAATGCATCCCTTTAAAATCAGTTTAAAAAACTGAACAGTCCTTTAATAATAGCCTCGTTAATGAGGGGGGGCAGTTGGCTGACAATCCATCAATCCTTCTCTCTCCAGGCGACCCCTCCCTTCCCCCTGAGCACATGAAAGAAAGGTGATCACTTTGCATTGGTGAAGGGAGGGGCTGAGTGAAGCTTTCTAAGTGCTTGGAGGAGGACTGATTGATGAATTGTCTTCTTAAGGACTCTTATCTTACATCACAAAGGTCAGCAAGGCTGTTTTTAAATCACAGGAGCAAATAAACTTTGTTTTTTAAATGGATTTGCTATAGT
The DNA here is from genome assembly GCF_035046505.1 of Tiliqua scincoides. Taxonomy (NCBI): domain Eukaryota; kingdom Metazoa; phylum Chordata; class Lepidosauria; order Squamata; family Scincidae; genus Tiliqua; species Tiliqua scincoides. The sequence continues at coordinate 64,565,091 of NC_089827.1, forward strand.
GCATTTTTTCCCATCCACATGAGTGCTTGGAACGGAACCCACGTGAATAGTGAGGCTCAACCTGTATCCTTAGAGAGACTGTTGTGTCAATGGAGATTCCGTGCTTCTTGGGTCGGTGTTATTTTGATGTGAACCTGCTATCTAACAGGGACGTCCAGTTGTATTTACTGGAATTTACTACCAAGTAAACATGCTTAAGACCTGGATGTTAACCTAATTTTTTAAACCATTTTTGCCCAACCCACAGGTGTACACATTTGGTCCCTGTTGTGTGTATGCAGCATCGGGCAGAAATGGTTAAACTAACCATGACCTGTTGTGTCCTTTTTAAAAAAAAATTAGGAATTTCCTATAAATATGAACCTATATACAAACATTGGTCCTTATCTTTGATTTTCTGATTTTATGATCAACCCTCCAAAATGCCAGCTGAGGGCCCAATCCTATTCAAATTTCCAGCACCGGTGCAGCTGCAATGCAGCCTTGAGGTAAGGGAACAAATGTTCCCATACTTTGAGGAGGTTTCTGTGACTGCTCTACCACCACAGGATGCAGTGCATGCCCCATTGGCAAGGCTGCACCAGCATTGGAAAATTGGATACCATTGGGCCCTGAGACAAGTAACATTATATCCTTAGCTATTGAAGTAAGATTTTGAACTTATCAAGAAAAATGTTATTTTGAGCAGCCAAGGCAATATGAGTTCTAGTATCAGTCCAGTCTTCTAAAGACCTTCTATGGGCAATGCCAGTGGGGTGGATGTACTCATTGATATGTACATTTTTAATGCTTTCATTTTTGTTACCTGCTCTGAGATGCATAATTTATAGCAATGAAGAGTCTAGTACAATATTCTGATCTTGTATCATAATTGATGAGCCAATTACAAAGATACAAGATATTCTGATTCTGAAGATGCTGGTGGAGCCTGTTTATTTGCGGATTTTATATCCGCTGATCTGGCTCAATGCTAGTCCCCCGGTGTTGAGCCAAACTTGGCTCAACCTGAACCCTCTGGAGCCAAGCTGTGCTCCAGTTGTCTCTGGAGGGCTTTCTGAAGTCTGCAGAGGCCGTACACATCTGCCCGTGGTCTCTGTGGGCTTTAGAATGACCCTTATGGGCAAAAAATACGCTACTTCCAGTTTCCTTATGGAAACCATGTTATGTTTTTATACCGTTTATGCTGGGCCTCAGAATGTCTTAAAAGACATAAAAACATCACTTCTGGTTTCCCGAGGGAAAACAAAAGTCGGCTTTTTTCTTCATAAGGAACATTCTGAATCCCACAAAGGCCGCGGTCGGACATGTGCGGCCTCTGTGGGCTTCCGAAAGCCCTCCAGAGCCAGCTGGATCACAGCTCTGGTTGCCTTCGGAGGGTTTACGGGGCCAAAACTGTGGATTCCGTTTGTCCACTGTTTTTGGTATCCGTGGAGGGGGGTTCCAAGAATGGCTCCCTTGCAGATACCAAGGCCCCATCTGTATTCAGATTCTTAAGTTTAAAAAACCAGAAATATTGCTGTGTACATATTTCTGTGACTGACAGACAGTGGGCTCACATGACATGACAGGATATTCTTGCTCAAAGATCATTTTTGTGGTGACTGAATGATGACTTGCTTCACATGACTGCTACTGCAGAAATTTGTTTTCCTAAAAAAAGCTTAATGTGAGCTAACACTTAACACAGAAGATAAGGAAGATTATAATGTTCAAATGAGAACCATGTTGTTAAGAATATTCATATACCGCTTTCCACCCAAAAAAAGTTCACAAAGTGTTCTACAGAGAAAATAAAACAACAAAATGGTTATATCAGCCTATGGTTTTCTTATTGTATGTAAAGTTGAGAGATCTTTTGTAAAATTGGAATATTCCGATGTAGGATTGAAAGGGCTTGTAACAAAAAGTGTAAGTGCAGGCTAAGGTTTAAACAGAAAACCTAGATGGGAAACATTAAATTGTTATAGATGGGTTCAGTTGCTTCTCAACAAGCTGCAGCTCTGCCCCCAGTGCAGCAGTGCTATAGTGGAGAAAAGTGGTCATTACTTGTGTTTTTTGCTTGTCTGTAGGTCTTTGCTCAGGGCTAAGCCTCTTTATTTATAATTTCTTCATGCATCAGATGAATTGAACTGCAATCCACAAAAGCTTATGCTGAAATAAATTGGTTAGTCTTTAGGTGCTGCAAGACTCTCTTTGCTGTGTGTTCGTTGCATTTATAACCCACCTTTCCTCCAAAAGCTCAGCTACATGTTCCCCCCACAACAACCCTGTGAAGTAGGTCAGGTTGAGAGAGAGAGAGAGAGAGAGAGAGAGAGTGTGTGATTGGTCCAAGGTCATCCAGTAACCTTCATGGCCAGGATTTAAACCCAGGGTTTCCTGCTCAAAAGCTAGCACTACACAAAGCAACTTATCTGGGCCAGATCTGGACTACCACCCAAAAGCATTCATCCTGTAGTCCCAAAAAGTCCTACCACGGCCCGTGGTGGTCCTAAAAACGAATTCAAGTTTGTAATTCTGTCTCTGTAAGACAGACCAAGGGCAGAAGCTTCCTTTGAAATCATTCTGTCTGGGCATGCATCTCTCTGCACCGTACCCATCTGTTTTTTTAACTTTATGGCGTAATCGAGAGGTTCACCCATGCGTAATGAACATGTATGCATTCTTGCTGTTGATGGACACGATATCTTGTCTCTGCAGTAGAAGATTGCCGACCCCTGCACTACACCATACTGGCTCTCCTACCACCTGGAGTGGTTGGGTCCTGTCCTTGGGACAGCCCCACCTTTTATTTGATAGAGATCTTTGCTTTTTCCCTTTCTTGTTTGTGTGGGTCCCCAGGTAGTTGAGAAACTCAGAATTTCAGAACCTGGGTGGTCCTAGAGTTGTGAATTCTAGAGATCAGTTCTTGCAGTTCCTCAACCAATGCCTTCCTGCAGCTCCTATTGTTTGATCTTTCTCAGTTTCCATTCACTGCACTCCAGTTTTGCAAGGGGATAGGACTGTGTGTCTTGCAGCAACAGAAGCTCCTTTCTGACCTTTGAACTGAATAGGGGCTGCTGAGGCTGAATCCCCTCCGAGTCAGGTTTGTGGCTGCAGTACCAAAGGAAGCTTTATCCTATATGTATATGGGTCCTAACATGACCGGAGTTTTGCAACCACTTGCCAGACCCATTCTGTAACTAGATATTGTGGAAGGCCAGGGATACGTAATAGTTTATTAGGTTCTAAAAGGCCTTAAGGGAACCTTTTTTTAGTTTTATCATGGCTCATTTCCAACAGTTTAACTGCCAATGACACAAGCTTAGCAAAGCAGTTGCTCCTGAAGCAACTGGTGTAGTCAAACTAGTTTTCACTGCTTCATCTGGTATCATAAATGTGTTTATTAATTAGTTCCAGACGATTCGTTCTGAAATCTGCATTAAATTGTCCTGCCCTCTTCCATTGTATTTGATGGCATTAAAGCGGCATTAAAAAAGAAATTGATTTCTGTGATGGTGGGTTATGGAAGTAAGGGTGCAATCCTAACCGCTTATGTCAGTACTTTCTAGCACTAGCATAGCGGTGCCAATGCAATGTCTGCTGCATCCTGCAGTTGGGTGTCACTCATGGAGGCCTCCTCAAAGTAAGAGAATGTTTGTTCCCTTACCTCAGAGCTGCATTGCCCTTATGTCAGTGCTGGAAAGCACTGACATAAGGAGTTAGGATTGCGCCCTTTGTCTATTTATGCCTTCCATCCATTTATGCGAGTGTGTCTATATACGAGGTCAGAATACCTTGTCTTTCTCAATCACTATGGTAAGATGGGTGAATTTAATTAAAAGTGGCTATCTTGGATCCCAGCAGCAAGCCCCCCCATGTTAGCTTTTTATTTATTCTTACAGCTTAAAGAGGAAGGTCACCAAAGTTTCTGTGTTTGTTGATTTGAAGTGACTTCTGTATAATGTAATATTAACAGCTGCATAATGACTGTTTCAGAAGGTTTGTACCTTGGAAAATGGGTTTAGGTTTATAGCATCAAAGTCCTTTTTGATGTATAAAATGCATCCCATAAAACACTAAACTGAAAGAGGAACCGCCATCTTTGTTATGTTAGGGGTCCGATTCAAATGGCCCCATACTGCTTAGCTTACATGCTCTCTCTTCCTCATTCTTTTACCTTATCAGTTCCCACATGGAGCTGTGACATTGCAGTCCTGGTCTATTTAAACCACAGGGGGGGTGCATCAGCTGAAAATTAAATGATAACCTTATATACCGGTATATATTATACAACCTTTTGTTTTGTAGGCCCTCAGGAGAGGAGTTTGATGGTTCTGATCTGGTGTTGGAAGATGTTCACTCAGATGATGAAATGTTATCAAGAGATGTGAACAGCTCTGATGACGACGATGATACCAATTCAGACTCTAGCAAAGGGGAGCTTGATATACAAGACAATAAGCAGGTAGAGCTATATTGTGATGGCAAAGTACAAGATCACCAGATGAGCATAATGGTTGATGCTGGTGTAACACAGGATGACATTTCCTTGATCTTAATGCATGTTGCTTGTCCTTGGTCTGGTAGAAATAATAAATACTGAGCATGAATTTTGCTTTGTTACTTACAATGCTTAATCTCAGTAGACAGGTGCCTTTCCCCATTCTTCTTTCTACAAAAGAGAGCAACTTTTTACTCAGTGTTTGGTAACTATAATTCGTTCACCAAGAACTCAGTGTTTGGTAACCATTTAAGAGATCATATGTGCAAGCATAAACATTTATTTGGATTAAACTCAAATTCTGTTTTTAAAAAGAGAGTTAATAAATTGAATTTTTCTGGTTGGTTTTAAAAAATCTATCCAGTTGTGCTGGCTTGACTTGTCCTCTTTGGCTCTTCCTTCTATTCTGCTTTTCATCTTCACCCAAGCCTGCACTCAGTCCTGCAGGTCTCCCCTTGCAAAGGCGTAATTGCTCGTTTCTACAAAACACCCACCACCTGCATTGTGACTTTAAGATTTGGCTGTCAGTACTCATAATTATATGTTTCTATCATCAGAACTTTTCTGATGTACATTAATTTAAAAAATTAGTAATATGGATGGAAAGTTAAGTTATGGGATGTACCTATAACTAGATACAGGAGGGGCAGGAGGTCTGGTCTAGAGGGTAGAGCCTCCATTTGCCTGAAGATAACATCCGAAGGTCGCCAGTTGGAGGCCACTGGCACCGTGCGACCTTGAAGCAGCTGACAAGCTGAGCCGAGTTATTCCATCTGCTCTGAGCGTGGGAGGATGGAGGCCAGAATGTGAAACCAGATCAAGAAAGTAACACCTGAATATGTGGTTCTTGTAAGATAGAACATTCTTTCAAATTGTAAAAATCCCTATGGGGATTTAATAAGCCTGCCTATGTAAACTGCCTTGAATAAAGTCTTGAATAAAGACCAAGAAAGGCGGTATATAAATACCTGTATTAATATTATTATTATTATCTAGAAAGTTAAATGGAACAATTTAGGAGCCCAGCAGGGCTCTTCTTATGCTCTTAATTCAGTCATCACTGCAGAGTTCCTTGAGTTTCACAGGACATGTATTGGCATTCATGGAACTTGGGACTAATGGAATTCTTATGATAGTTAGTCTGCTGTACATGGAATCTGAGAGGGGAGAGTGAAGTTTCCGAGCCATCTACTTCTTGAAATTTGCAAAGAAGTGTCTACAGTTATGATGGAAATTGAAGCAATGTATAGAGTTAGCTTTCCGATTTTATTGTAGGTTTCTTTTTCTTGAACTAGTGAACATGTTAATGATTTTTTGATCCTATACTGAATAGCATTTATAGTGATTTAAATAACACAGTTTTCTCTGTACAATTCTCTTTTCTGATGTTAGATTAGAAATAAAAAGAACACGTAAGAAATAATTCAAAAGTTATGCCTGAGAATGTTCTGTCCTACAAAACTCTCTGGCTGAGTAAGCACTCTTTTATTTTTTTAATTCCAAACAGCTTTTAGAAACCAAAGAAGTCGTGTTCTCGTTACTGAGCCATAATTGGAGAACCAAGCTATATCATTATCATGACGCCACTTCTTTCAACAGAGGGCAGGTGTCATTTTTAGGGCAGGCTCGCTGTTTTCTTGAGTATGTCCAAATGGAGGCAACTGGAATTCCTGCGGAACTTTGCCTAATCGTGATCTAAGCATGAACGTCCTTGCATTTTGAACTCTTGGTTATAAATAAACTAGAGAGAGAGCATAGATTAATAGTGCAGCAGAAAGTTTATATATAAATTTTATTTATAAATATATAAACGATTCGTTTAAAAAAATTACCTTAATCTGCAGATTAAATCAAATGGGAAGAAAACCAAGGTCTACCATATCGCTAAAGAAATCATGAGCTCAGAGAAAGTGTAAGTATCAATAATGGATTAAATTCTGTAATCTATAGATGGATGGAAAGGGGTTGCAGCAGGGGTAGCTCTCCTGCTTAATGCACAGAAGGTCTTGGCTTCAATCCCTGGTACTTCCCGATAGGACTATTCCTGTCTGAAGCTCTGGAGGGCTGCTGCCACACGGTATTAATATGGAGCTTGTTGGAAGGATGGTTTGCTTGATTGAGTATAAAACAACTTTCTGTGTTTTTCCTTGGCAGATGAGATGTTTGTGTTTTCTTTTTGTAATAGGTTTGTAGATGTCCTAAAGCTCTTGCACATTGTAAGTATTTACATCTATTCATATGCTTGTTTGATTACAATGTTGTTTGTGGTCTTCTTACAAAAATGTTATTAAATCTCAGTTATTAATGCTTCCTATCAAATAACTTAATGGGAAACCAAATCCTACCTAAATCCCCACACGGCAATGCAGTGGGGCCTGCACAGGCTGTGCTGCATCCTGCAGGAGATTTTCACTGCTGGAGCTCTTCTTGGGGCACATTTGTCCCAGGGAAAACCTCAACAGCCACACTGGGTCAACTTAGATCTGCACCAATCAGTATTGATCCATGCAGATGGATCAGATCTGAGAAAGAGGTCTGGATTCAGTGTGCACCGCTACCACCGAACCCGTCTCCTGCCCCATCGCCTCCCTGTTTTCCCTCCCCCGCCTCTTTCCACCCCCTGCACTGGGCTTACTTGCTCCAGTGGTCTTCCATTCTTCCTGTGGTGCACATGAGAAGGCTCCAGCCTTCCCACCAGCACACTGGCTCCTTGCGCTACTGCTAAGTGCTTTATGGTGCTTTTGCAGCAGCCAGCACCAGCAGAAAATGCATCCCACTGCTTCCTTTGAGTAGGGTTGGGCTGTAAGAGTGTTATATGGTAAGATCAGTTAGACTTGGAGCGCAATCCTAACTTGTGCTGGAACAGGCAAGCCAAGAGGCTTGCGCTGTATCCAGCGCAGGATTGTGGCCAGCAGCTGCTTAACCAGAGGCAAGGGGAAACATTTCCCCTTATCCCTGGGTAAGGGCTGCTGGTGCCTATGGATCTCCTTGGACTTGCGCCCCCTCCTGAGGTGGCACAAGTCCTAGAAGAGTGGAGCGGCTTGAAGATGCTCCGTTCTTCCTGGGAACAGGGGTTGGGATCCGGCATAACTGCCAGATCCCAACCCCACCTCCCGCTCCCTGGTCGCTCGCCCCCGGGGCCGCCCATCGCCGTTCCTCCCCCAGCCCAGGAACGCCTCCCGCCCCCCTCCTCCCCCCATGCCTACCTTTTTCGCTTACATCGGCCCTGCGGGGCCAACACAAGCACCGGAGGGAAAGCCAGCGCAGAGGCTTCTGTCAGCCTCCACAGACCGGCGCTTCTTGGAGCGCCAGCCTGGCTTCCCCTCAAAGAAGCGCAAACGTGCTTTACGGCACATTTGCGGCCCTCCCAGGCTTCCAGACCTGACCCTATCAACAGGTTTGGATTGCGCCCTTAGTTATGACTAGGTCCCATTGAAATCTACACAGAAGCAATAAAATAAACTAGCAGTAAAATTAAACTCTTGGAACTCTTCCTAGTTAATGGAGCAAGTCCTGTTTGAGGTGCATTTGGTTTTAACTTGAAATGCAAGCAAAACCCTCTTTAGGTCACTGGAAATTTAGTTTGAATGATACAGGTCTGAACTAAGCTTAGAACTCAGTTTGGGCCAGGATTTCTCTAACCTGGAGTTTAGAGCCATGTCTTCAAGTCTTTCAAAAAAATTTCAAGCTTGACTTGCTGAACAGCCAGGCTTGAACCTGACAATTCCAGTTTTGCTGTGTCTTTGGTGGGTCAGAGATCAGAGACTGGTGACAGATCAAGGCTTTGGGGTTTCACAGCAGATCATCTTAAAGAAAAAACCTGTTTGAAATTATCCAGGAATCAAGCAAACAAACAAAAAATTGAGAATTGATATTGCCCTATTAAATGTAGGGCCAGCTCTAGAAATTGCAGATACTCCTGCAGATTTTTGGAAGGAGGGACAGGACATTGGCTTAGCTAAGCCATCACTAAAAACTGAAGTGAGATGCAAGCATAGACCAAACCTATGGACACCGCAGTACCTAGCTTTATTTCTAGACTTTTCCTTCTTTTCCCCACTCATAGCCTCTATATCCTACAATTTGCTTGTTCTCCGTCTTCCTTGATGCATTCCTGCCTCCTGGTTTACAAAAGTAACTTGTAATGCTGCTAAGTTGTTAGCCTGGCAAAGTCTGGCATTAATGCTAGATCTCAAGCAGGGTCAGTAGAAACAACAGGAGAAGGAATAGATCAGAATGCATGATCCTGGTTTGTTAACCAGTACTTGGTATACAAGCCATAATTTCTTTACTTTCAATAAATCTTGTCACTAGGAGGTCTCTGGGGTAAATGGCCTGTGTGATCTTGCTATCTAAGTTAACAAATCATTCCTTTTTGAATTGTTTTGTGCTTCAACAATGCTTATTCTGCTTTAAAAGTATGACAAAGTTGCTGAAAAGTATGACAAAACACCCGAAAGTGACTTTGTTTAGTTTTTAATTTTCAAGAGACAAGGCGGTTCCTGGCTTGAGAGCAGTTCTCTTGCTACAAGAGGTTACAGAAGTATTTGTTTAAATAGGCAGCACATGAAATTGTGCCTTATGAGTCTGTAACTGAAGAATGAGGCACCTGTAACCCATTAAAATTTATGAGGGTAATTGAGCCTGCCCTGGGACTCACCTGGAAACCATATGTGCATATCAGAATCTGATGCCAATAAAGATAGCCTTTTAATGCTATCTTGTGTAAGAATGTATAATTTTTGTTACATATGATAATTGCAAGTGCTTTTAAATGCTGGCCCAGGCTGCAGGCAGAATTCCACTCCAACTCTGTTTAGAATGGCTTGCTTGAACACCGTAACAACATCAGAAGCTCCTTTTGCGACTCAGAAGAGTTTCAAAAGCAGCTTGTCATGTTTTAATTATTATTTACGCACTCCTTTTCCACAATGATTTCTGGCCAAAGCGGCTTAAAAATTTAAAAAGAAGAAGTGCTGAATATGTATGGACTCTGTGTGTGGAGTGCATAAGAGAGCAGAAGTGAAGAACTCAACTGGATGTGTATGTTAAACACAGGAAAGAAATTCACTTTAAAGAACAGTGTAAAGAAATTCATTGGAATACAGCCAGTCCATCCTTTGTAAAAAAAATAACTGACAGTGAGAAGGGAAGCCTTATTCAACACAGCCTTCAAAACAGATTGAACACAAAAGGCTATCATAAATTAGAAGCATTCAGTGACATGGACTGTTAAGCTGCAATCCTGCCCACACTTTCCTGGGAATAAGCCCTGCTGAGCACAGTAAAATCTACTTCTGAGTACATACCTATAGGACTGTACTATTATTCTGTGCATGTACCTTTTAACAGCGGCATTTTAAAGCTGACAGAAATGTGTGGCTTTTCCCAGCATAGCAATGCAGTGGTGGGGGAAACTGCATCTACTGAATCGCTGTCTCTCCTGCAGCTTTTGAAAGCACTGAACATCTGTCAAGAGAGAAAGGAAGTTCAGTGTTGTCCTCTCTTGATTTCAAGTAACAGCACAACCAATGAATTCCCTGTTTTACCTACTCATGTTACAAACTGATTTTACCCTATCATCTTGTATGGGAGAAAGGCCCATGTTGTGTGTCCCATTTGGCTCAAGAGTGTTAGGTCAGTAGACCTGCTGTTGCTTGGGAGTTGTTTTTTTTGCTCTATATGAAGCATACATCTGTTCTTGTTTTCTTTGGGGAGGTTAGTAGGTGGGCGGCATATCTAGTGCAGAAGGAAGAATTCTTCTAAAGCTTTAGCCAAAAGGAGCTGGACTTCACTATTATTAGTCTTTGACTGTTCTGTGTTCATGAATAAAAGCATTCAGGACTGGGGCGTAAAACCAGACTGGCTTTAAGAGCACACACACTGCCAGCACTTGTTTTCTCCTGAGATTTCTAACTGTTCCTGTTAATGTTAAGCATGTTATGTTTTGCCTGAAATTCCGTTAAGCTGCTGTGTTCCTCCTGGGTTCTATTAATTCTGGCAATTCCTTGACTTAGTTCTGTGTGTGAAGGCTGTGTTTTCAGGTCGTGCAACCCCAGGGGTGTAAAAATGCTAGTTAAGTTTTGTCCCCACTTGGTGCACAAGATATAAAACACACCATTTCCATTTGAAATGGGCCATCTGTTTTCATTGAAATCTAGTGCAGTTAGAACTCCGGTACTACAAGAAACCTCCCATTCATGCTTCAAGTCATCTAATCGTAAAAAGCTTTAAAAAAAAAAAAAAAAGCCCTGTCCCCAAAGGGAAAATTGCTGTCCACTTTCTTTCCCCAAGTTGTGGAGGTTGGCAGCACATGTGTCCTCATCTCAAATAGCTGTACAAGTATTTGCATAATTGTTTAGCCTCCTTTACACTTGCACATTTAATACTGATTTAAATTACATTTAAATCGCTATTGCATGGCTGACAAAAGAGAATTTTACCACCCAAAGAAAATACATGTCGAGTCAGATGAGTGTTCCAAGAAGAGCCTTTCCCCAAGCAGGAAATGCTCAGAAAGAAGCAGACAGAAACCTGTTTGAGTACCTTCTCCTTCTCCCTGATGTTGTTTTGAGGAAGGAGGTGCACAGAGTTGCACTACTCTTTTTAGTCAATACATATCCTCAAGTTTCCAACCCACATGTGTGGGAACTGATAGGGAGTGAGTGTGGAAACTGCTTTTCTCAACATCTTCCCTGCATGTGGTATTGCATCTACTAGGCCTGGGTGGTAAGAAGCTGCAATACAGCCAGGCAGCCAGCATGGTGTGGGTGGCCCTCCTTGCCCTAGTGCTATAAAACATCTGCAGTGATTATAGATGACAATTGGTCAGCTCTGCATTTTAGTAGGGTATTCAAAGCACATCCCATTGCCATCAGAAGTTCAAGCTGATGGTGATGCGTGACAGTGCCTTCTTTATGGTGGCCTCTGGAATGTGGTACTCCCTGTCCCCAAAGACTTTCCAATCTGCCTACCTTTGTTCACCATATTACAGTTGCTGTGATTGCTTTGTTATTCTTGTTGCTTTTAATTTTTTTTTCTTGAATTAAGGTTTAATTTGGATTGTTATGATTTCATTTAAGCCAGCCTGACCTTTCTTTAAATAGAAAGGCAAGGTAAAAATGTCTTCAGTAAGCAAATAAATAGACAGAAGAAAGAAAAACATCTTTCCCAACCATGGTCTTTTCTAGACAGACTTCTTCAGAAGCTGAACTTCTCCAGTTAGTTAAGCATCCCTGCCTGTGAATTTGTTTTTTCAGAGCTCAGCAGTGAGCCTGCTTTAATCTTGGGCTGCGTGTCCAGGAAGAAGCACTTTTCCGAATGAGTGTGCTTCATGTGCATAGGGGAAATATTGTGTAACCTGTACTGATACTTGGAAGCTAGTTTCTCGGTGCTGCATGTGTGTGTGTAATTTCCATTTGTACTGTAACAGGACTTCCGGGATTCAGTGGCACATGCTTCCAGGCAGCTTGGAAAGCCAGTAATTGAAGATAGGATTCTGAATCAGATCCTGTACTACCTACCTCAGCTGTATGAGCTTAACCGGGACCTCTTGAGAGAACTAGAAGAACGACTGTCTCACTGGTAACTGTGCATGGAGAATGTCTTGCCGCCTTCCTAATTGTTTGTTACAGATGGATGCTTATCTGGCAATTAATTGGACTTCTAGGAATGTGTGCTTTTTAGGCTACAAAGTCGAATTCAAAAGTAGAGCCTAATATTGTAACCTGTTGTTTTTTTTACCGGTATCAAAAACAATGTGCATGTGTTCATTTAGTTTGCATGCAGTTTCTTAGCAGAGTAGGAGTGGGAGAGGCCTTTTGTCTTTCCCCATTAGGACCAAATTAGATCTGTCCGCAAATGCATGTACAAGAGGCATGCTTTCAACAGAGGCATCACTAGGGTTTGCATCACCTGCACCCCCTCCTCCCACACCAGACTGTACAGAATAAATTACAGTATCATATGCACAGCCTCAATGTAGTAGTATCACTAGGACAGGTGTAACCCCATTCATTCATTCATTTAGGGCACAATCCTAACCAACTTTCCAGCACTGACTTAGCCGCAACGCAGCCCCCAAGGTAAGGTAACAAACTTGCCCTTAGCTTGAGGAGGCCCCCTTGACAACCTCCCCACCGCAGGATGCAGTGCACACCACATTGGCACAGCTAGGTCAGTGCTGGAAAGTTGGTTAGGATTGCGCCCTTATTTGTTTAAAACCAGCGGCCAACTTGATGACACTCACACAGCTAAATAAGAATTCTAGTATTAGCTCTGATACTCATTTGTTGTTGTTGGCGTCCTTCAGTCTTGGAAGACTATGGTATCGTGCTCTGAATGGTGGTTCTGGAACAGAGTGTCATCTCCAGTGCACAAAGCCTGGGTAGAGTAGATATGGAGGATAGACTGTTACCCATGCAGCAGATCCCCCCCTCTCCACGTCACTGAAATGGTCCAATGGAAAGGCAGAAGCCAATACGGTTGGTTCCAGCGGCGTCGCAGGAGTTGCCAGAACATGACTGTGTTCAGCCATGAACTGCCTCAGGGACTCCAGCCCCTGATTTTTGCCTCGAGGTTGACTCCTGAAGCCTTTTCCATAACTGGATGTAGCCACAAGGCAGTGGAGGTTTGGGATCAGAGTTTTCCTTCTGTCTGATGAGCTGCCTTCCCAGGCTGATGAGTCCCATCTACCTGGTGGTTGTTTAGTTACCTCTTATGACAAGTACAGCCAAACTGAGGGCCTATTCTTATCCCCTGGCCCCCAGGGGATCTGATACTGGGGGATAATACTGATACTCACACTAGCACCTTATTGGTTCCCTGCTGTGTCATAATAATACCTCATTGGCATCACCCATGTGGTTCACACTCTCTAGCGACGCCACTGGCTTTCACTTAGAGGCACCTCTTTTCATTCAAAACGTCATGTGATGAGTGTGGTTGGGGCACAATTGAGGCACATGGGAAGGCTTTTCCTCATGCCATTTTCCTTCAGAAAATTGCCCCTTCAAAGCTGCAATTTGCTCCAGAAATAGTGATCTCTTCAAATATTGGATCACAGTATTCTATAATATGTTGTAAAATTAGAAGTCTAAGAAGTAAAATATCACTGCCTTCCTTGCAATTACTTAAGGTAATGACTGTTAAAGAAATTGTGATGAAAGTACTTTGCTGTTGTGCGTGGGTGTTCCATTTAAATTATCTGTAGCCCTTCTAGTGAAATGTGTGGGTGCAGAAGGCAGATGGGGGTTGGTTAAGGATGAAGATAATTACGTACTACCAATGGTCTATGTTCCTGACATTTACCAAAAATAGTGAGTATTAAAATGACTTCCACATTTTCCCCAAACTATAAAGACTGCTGCAGTAAAAGGGTTATGCATGCCCACTCTTATTTGCAACCAGGGAATGGCATAAGCTGTCCTTTTTTTCCAAGGGAAAACCTGTAAAATAGGTCCAGGGCAAATGAGGAGGGTCTGCAAACTGGCCCCCAAACCCACTCTGGTTGCTAGACAAAGAGACTCTGAGTAAGTGCATCCCCAGAACACTGACAATGTGGACGCAGGGTTCCAACTCTGTGAGTGCAGAATTCGCTTAGGAAGGAAGCAAAAATGTGCAACCTCCACCTTGTATTCTGGAGATGCAGATTCTAAATGTTCACTATTTTAAAATTCTAGGGTTGACCATCAAAGAATTGCTGATATATTTGTGAAAAAAGGACCTTACTTAAAGATGTATTCAACTTACATCAAAGAATTTGATAAGAATGTAACCCTCCTAGATGAGCAATGCAAGAAGAACCCAGGGTTTGCTGCTGTCGTTCGAGATTTTGAGGTAATAAAGGCTGTGACCCTGGGCATACATACTTGGAAATAATTCCCATTGAGCGTTGTGGGGCTTGCTGCGGAATAACCCGTATACAGTTGGTCTGCATATAAACCATGTCAAACCACCTAGATCAGTGGTTCCCAAACTAATGGTGGTCGCGACCCACCAGGGGAACTGGAAATGGGCCATTCTCCCTTCAGAGGAGTGGCCCAGGAATGGATGCCCTGATGGCGCCGCAGCAATTGCAGTGCCATGGGCACTCAGGAACATCTTAACTTATCAATCATTGCCAATCGGAGCTCTGGGCAATCACATGGAGGCCTGCAGAAGGGGGTGTGAGTCTCCAGGACCCTCATGGAGGCTTCAGCAGCCCTCCCAGGTACATTAAAATGTTTCTGGGTGCCCACAGTGCTATTGGTGCCACCCCCCCTTGTTACCGCCCACCCCCCCACTACTTGCAAGGTTCCCAACTCCCTTGGAGGAATTTGGGAACCTCTGACCTAGATTATGTTTTGGCTTCATCTCTGTTTGAGAGGGGCTTTGTAAGATCTTACCACTAATTTTAGGCACCAGATTTTTTACAAGAACCACTTTGCTTTATTGGCAGGCTGAAAATAATACACCAAATGAAAATAATTTGAATGTAGTTTTTAATTCTGTTTTGTAATTTTGGGCGTGAATTTCAAATATATATTCTGCATATACCTCAAATTAAAGCAGCTGCAATTAAGGATATGTGAACCTTGTACACAAAGTTAATTACATTGTTTTAGAATCCTCGGAGTTATTAGGAGGTGTGAGGTGAGTTTTATTTTCCAGTACAACAGGCATTGTATAGAAGCTGTTGGTGATGGACTTCTGTTTCCTTGTCAGGATATGCTTTTATGAATTGGTGAAGCTAATGTGGAAAGCAAAAATTGAGACTAAAAATAATTTAATTTCAAGAACTAGCCACAGTGGACCTGTTTCTTTTTTAAGTAGGATTGCATCACATGCTATTGAGAAACTCCTCTGTGTGTTTATACGTGCATCCAGTGAGCTATACAACAGAGGTAAAGAAAGTAGAAGTAAGTAGGAGAGGAAGTCATGTTTTCTTCCCTTGGGGATTGTTTCTTGTCCACCTCATATAAGTCCCTTGTCCACAAGAAATGATTTTTCAAGTGAATGGAATGTTAGAAGCAGGTCAAGCCTCTTGGCTAAAGCGCTTTTCCTTTCTGATAAAAGCTTCTGCCAAAATGCAAATCCAGGGCATCAGGCCTCCATGTCTTTTCAATTTTAACTTGCCTCGTTCACCTCATGCAAACCTGCAGGGAGACATGTGCCTTGGATTTATTCAACAGAAAATCGTTGTTTTTCCATAATGCCGTGCAGCTGTCTCTCCACTTACATGTGGCACAAGAGTACAAGCAATTATCCTTGGCTCTTAGGAAGGGGGGAAAATCCAACAGTGAAACGGCATCAAAGGGTCTTTTCGGTCCAAATCAGTTGTGGGTCTTCTGGTGGTGCAAAAACAAATCACAGTCTACGGCACCGAGAATAAACTGTTTAAATTCATGGCTGCACCTGAGTCTAGTTTGGATGAGTTTATTTAGAAAAATGTGCATGGGGTTTTCAGAATTCTGGGTGGTTTGTTTTTCAGATGAGCCCCCGCTGTGCTAGCCTGGCACTCAAACACTATTTGCTCAAGCCTGTTCAGAGGATACCCCAGTATAGGCTGCTTTTGACAGGTAAGAGTAAACATGACAAGATTATTTTAAAAAAATCCATTTCATATATGTAACAATTTCAGCAAGCTAAGAATAATTATGTTTGGATTTGGATGTGTGGTAAAATTACTCTACACTCAGAAATTCTTCAGGCCTACAGTTAGGGCTGATAAATCTGTCGAGAAAACCAGCTTTTTGATTCTGTTTTATCTTCTGTTCCATAAATTTTGACATTGATAAGCATCTGGCCTGTGATGATATATTGTGTTTCCACAGCTGTTCAGCCTGGTCCTGCTGTTCAGGGTAGAACAGTATTGATTTCAAAAGGAAACAGAGGCGCTGCAAACGGATATAATACAAATATTTTTCTTATAACAACCATTGATCCATGCATATTCTATAGTTTTGGCCCCGATGTTGAGGTTAGCTACAGCCTTTTAAGCTCTGTATGCGATTGTAATAATTGTTAGAAGCAGTAGTGCTTTTCCCTCCCAGGTTCTGATGTCTGGTTTTAAAAGATTGTAGGCGTATCCTATAAGTGCATTGTACAGATTATTGCCTGGTAATCTGACTATTCTGGTTGATCAAACTTCTCTCTCTTCATTCTCTGTATGCATAATGAAAATTTTGTTTCACTATTTAAAAAGGAAGGCCCATAGCCAGGGAGACAGACCAGGGACAGACTGCACTTGCTCCCGGTGTGGAAGGGATTGTCACTCCCGGATTGGCCTTTTCAGCCACACTAGACGCTGTGCCAGAACCACCTTTCAGAGCGCGATACCATAGTCTTTCGAGACTGAAGGTTGCCAATACATGTATTTAAAAAAAAAATCTCTGGATGTGTAGCAATAATTGATTTTGGTACTTGGTGAAAAGTAATGATTGTTTTTGTCTATAGCTGTGGTTCCAAAAGTCCTACTTGCACTAAGTTGTTGTAGGGCGGGAGTGGAGAAGGGGTGGCCCCAATAACACCACAACGATTGCAGTACAGCAGGGATCCAGGGGCATGTAAACCTATCTGGGGGGTCGTGAAGCCACCTGGAGGCTTGCAGCCCCCTCTGTGACTCATTCACTCATTGGAGCTCACCCAGTCATCATTCACTCACCCAGTCACTCATTGGAGCTCACTTCCGGTTTGCGATCAAAGCTCTAAACGCAAACCAGAAGTGAGCTCTGATGAGCAATCGGAGCTCAGTGCTACAGGGGTAGCTTGTAGAGGGGGCTGCAAACCTCCAGGAGGCTTCACAACCCCCCCCCCAGGTATGTTTACATGCCCCTGGATCCCTGCCTTGCTGCGATTGCTGCGGCACTGTCAGGGACCCATTCCTGGGCCACTCCCCTTAAGGGGGGAATGGCCCATTTCTGGTTCCTCTGGTGGCTCGCGACCCACCAGTTTGGGAACCGGTGGTCTAAAGAATATTGACGCACTCATTCTGTAGAAGACACAGGCTTTTTCTGCTCCTTTCCATCTCTGGAAGCAAATCTAGAACAGTTTCTGATGATAACTTTGTGGTGTTGAAGCAGCATGTTCACCTTCCAAGGCTGCTCTAATCTGAAGATTTAGACCACACAGCACTTCCTTTGAAATTCCATGAAATTAGTGATGGCCACTAGCTCAGAAGGATTAAACAAGTTCTTGGGAGATGTATCTGACAACTCAATGGGACATCCATCCTGCTTGGTAGTGGTGCTTTATAGTATTTCAACAGTAGAGGCTATACTATTTTAACCAGAGAAAATGGAGGTGGAAACTGATTACCCTTTAAAAAAAAAATGCCTTCGTTTTATGGTACCTATCCATTTTAAAAAAGGATACTGTGCACTAGGGTTGCTACTGTGCGCTATGTTACTTTTCTCTTTCAATTGCTGCTCAGCTGCTCTCTTCAAGCTTTAATGTGATTTGTTGATTATACTAACATACAATGGGGTGGAGAGGGCAGTGGGCTGTTCTGCTAGCTTCTACTCTGTTGTCCATCATAGAGCTAAATGTTACCATCTTCCCTGAATCTGAACATTTTTAGTAGGTTTTTAAAAAAAATTTCTGTTAAGTTTGCTGCAGAAATGTTCATCTGTTGCCAAAAATGCACAGAACATATGCTGAGTTAGTGAATTCTATCCCAGTCTGGCTTCCTTACTCCGGTTTATTTTTCTTGTATTCTATTAGTGTGTTGGCAGGTCAAGAACTGTAAATGTTGGTTTTGACATTATTGCTCTTAGCCTTCGGGAAAGTTTAAGAGGATATGGAGGAAAACAGAGAAGGAAATAGTTTCACAATTTGTCTTCCCCTATGCAGACTGCTCTTCAGCGGGTTGAGCGTTCTGTTCCAAACATTAGTTTTGTTAAATGGCTCCTCAGATTGATCCTAAAACTATGAGACTGCATCACACTTCCTTTGATTAGGAAAGGACTCTGCTCACTGACTTTGTATATCCCAGCTGCATGCCTGGGATTTTGGAATGATGTTTGTGTGCAAAGTCCCCATTACTCTTCCTCTAATTCCACCAAAATAAGTGAGATTTAAGTAGGCATAAATTGGATGCATGATTGCAGTCCATGACTGTTGGCCCAATGACACTGAAAGCATGAGCTTGGGATGCATAGAAAACGAAGCACATGCTTAATTTCTCTTCTTTGGTCATAAGTTTTATTCTACTTCAGAGATGGCCGACAAAGAGCCCAGTCCTATGTATGTCTATTCAGAGGTGGGTCCCATTATGGCCAGTGGGGCTTGCTCTCAGGTGAGCAGGAATAGGACTGTAGTCAAAATCTTATGCCACCTTGAAGTAGTCCACAGTTTTTCATTGCCGATCAGTTGTACCAAACACAGCAACCCCTTTGGCATGTATAGTTTACATAAGAACAGCCCCACTGGATCAGGCCATAGGCCCATCTAGTCCAGCTTCCTGTATCTCACAGCGGCCCACCAAATGCCCCAGGGAGCACAGCAGATAACAAGAGACCTCATCCTGGTGCCCTCCCCTGCATCTGGCATTCTGACATAACCCATTTCTAAAATCAGGAGGTTGCGCATACACATCATGGCTTGTAACCCATAATGGATTTTTCCTCCAGAAACTTGTCCAATCCCCTTTTAAAGGCGTCTAGGCTAGACGCCAGCACCACATCCTGTGGCAAGGAGTTCCACAGACCGACCACACGCTGAGTAAAGGAATATTTTCTTTTGTCTGTCCTAACCCGCCCAACACTCAATTTTAGTGGATGTCCCCTGGTTCTGGTATTATGTGAGAGTGTAAAGAGCATCTCCCTATCCACTCTGTCCATTCCCTGCATAATTTTGTATGTCTCAATCATGTCCCCCCTCAAGCGTCTCTTTTCTAGGCTGAAGAGGCCCAAACGTCGTAGCCTTTCCTCATAAGGAAGGTGCCCCAGCCCCGTAATCATCTTAGTCGCTCTCTTTTGCACCTTTTCCATTTCCACTATGTCTTTTTTGAGATGCGGCGACCAGAACTGGACACAATACTCCAGGTGTGGCCTTACCATCGATTTGTACAACGGCATTATAATACTAGCCGTTTTGTTCTCAATACCCTTCCTAATGATCCCAAGCATAGAATTGGCCTTCTTCACTGCCGCCGCACATTGGGTCGACACTTTCATCGACCTGTCCACCACCACCCCAAGATCTCTCTCCTGATCTGTCACAGACAGCTCAGAACCCATCAGCCTATATCTAAAGTTTTGATTTTTTGCCCCAATGTGCATGACTTTACACTTACTGACATTGAAGCGCATCTGCCATTTTGCTGCCCATTCTGCCAGTCTGGAGAGATCCTTCTGGAGCTCCTCACAATCACTTCTGGTCTTTACCACTCGGAAAAGTTTGGTGTCGTCTGCAAACTTAGCCACTTCACTGCTCAACCCTGTCTCCAGGTCATTTATGAAGAGGTTGAAAAGCACCGGTCCCAGGACAGCCTCCATGCACTCTGGAGAGATTGGACTCTTTTTACCCTCCCTTTCAACCTCCTTCTAACCAGCCTCCTCATTTGAGGGAAGTCCGCCCGTCGGAAGTCAAGGGTTTTTGTTAGAGATTTGCCTGGTATTCTTCCCCCAACGTGCACGTCAAAACGGATCGCAGCATGATCACTGTTCCCCAATGGCTCAGTAACGTTTACATCTCTAACCAGGTCCTGCGTACCGCACAATATTAAATCCAGAGTTTGTATGAGGTTATGGTTGTATAGTGGGCTGAGGTGGTTGCCTCAGGCAGCAGATTGAGGAGGGGGGTTGCCCTCCTCTGCCAACTCATCTCCACTGCTGCTTCTCCTTCCATTCTCTAGACCAGTGATTTTCAACCTTTTTTCATCTCAGGTCACCCTGGCAAGGCACTAAAATGGTCAAGGCACACCATCAGTTTTTTGACAATTGGCAAGGCACACTGTGCTGTCAATGGGAGGCTCACATCCCCCAATAGCCCTACTGATAAATGACCCTCTCCTAAATTCCCGCAGCACACCTGAGGACCATTCGCGGCACACCAGTGCGCCACCGCACAGTGGTTGAAAATGGCTGCTCTATACTGAAAAAGGAAGAGGGAGACAAAGCAGAGATAGCATGTGAGACAGGAGAGTGGTGGGAGACTCTTTAGCCCACCATTCTTGTCTCTTCCACACTTCTTTTTCTCCATACCTTTCTTTTCTCATTTCAGGAAGTGGCAGACACTGATACACCCACTGGGTGCAGCATTTGTTATGATACCTCAGGCAGTGGGATCTCTTGGGCTAGGTTTAGATTATAGACTTAATTGAATGTGAGAATCAACACATGGTTGGAAAAATAAACCTTAGATGGTGCTTATAGGTGTAGATGGTAAATGTATACTTGTATACATTTTATACTTTAATACTTTAATACTTGTAAAGTCAGGAAACCAGTGAAAAAAAAATAGGTGGTGCTGTGTAAGGGATCTGTATGGACGTGCAGACAGAAAGATCAGACTCTGCAGCTTTTTCAGTAAAATCGAAAACCAATGTTATTGAAGGAGGAGTTTGGAGCAAAACAAAATTTCTATGTGGTGTATCTTTATGCAACGACTGTTTAGTCAAAAGGCTGTGTATCCTAACCGTGCTTTCTCCTTCCCCTGAAATCTGTACTGGTCATGCTTCTATATAGCTTGCAGCTAGATTCTTAGCAACTGTAAGGTAGCCAGGCAGGTCACAGTGCCTTTTCTTTCAGTCTGACCACCCCCTCCCCCACTGTCATTCCTTGCTGTGGTTCCTGCTGCCTCCTCATTTGGAGAAGAGAACAAATGCCCCGTTTCAGGAAAGTGTGCTGCTTTCGATCTGATCTGATCTCCCCACAAATTCTTTTGATGGAGTATCAAGTGCACATTTAATAAAAGTTTTTTGCAGGTATCCAAATGTGTGCAAGGAAGATGAGCAGGATCTGTAGTACCAAACCTCTACATGTTTGCTATAGAATCTAAAGAACCCCCATGTCTCCAGTTGTACATGAGAGTGGTCTTTTTTAGCGCATGACTGGGGACCCTGCCTTTTCAGGATTCCTCCTGATCTTGTGAAGGGAGCCCCATATAGTTTTACAGTCTCAGGCTTTATTCATACCGAATGTATAGAGGTCTGGTACACATGCTCTCACTCCCTTCTGTACATATAGTCTGCAAAAGACTAATGTTAGTGTACAATCTAGACAAAGTGAAGCATTTATAAGCCTAATTGCAATAAACGAGATATATCATATGATGTGATAGAGAGAGAGAGAGAGAACACGCGTGCAAGAGAGGTCAAATTAAGGTTAATTTTCTTTTGACAGTTTTAAGATTTTAAACCTTTACAGGCAGAATAATGTTGCAGTCCAGTTGGGCCATCTAGTGGCTGAAACCAACCAATTTTTAAATCTTGTTTTTAATTGTTAAAATATCTTGTGGGATTATATTGTTGAAAGGCTTTGATAAGAGGCAGGCAGCACAATCCTAACTTGCAGTGGAACAGGGAGGCTGGCAGGCCTGTCCCGTGTCCAGCACGCATTTGGGGCTGAAAGCGGCTCAGCCTAGGGCAAGGGGAGTTGCTTCCCCTTACCCCTGTTAGAGCCACAGGAGCCCTATGAATCTACTTGGATCTGTGCCACCTAAAGGGGTGGCGCAGATCTGAGCAGCCCGGAGTCGCACCGCACTGCCTGGGAACGGGGTCAGAATCCAGATCCTGGCGCCACCCCTTGCTCTCCCGCCACCTTCCTACTGCCTGCTGTCCCCCCACCCTCCCCATGCCCACCCAGACCCAAGCGCTGGCCAAGCTTGGCCAGCGCAGATTTAACTCTACAGCCTCTGTGGGCCGGCACGCTTCTCTGCGCTGACCCAGCTAACACTCAAGGAGGCACAAGCGTGCTTTAAGGCACATTTGCAATGCTCCTGGGCCAGTCCTAAGTACGTCAATTCAGAAGTCAGTCTCTCTGAGTTCAGTGGAACCAACTCCCAGGTAAGCTTGTATAGGATTACGGTCACTGCAGTCCTTTACGGTACGCACATACCTAGGAGTAGGTACTACTGAACTCCATGGAATTGACTTCTTTATAACATACATGAATTGGGTATCATGTGTGAATCTCAGATTCTGTGATGAATTTGGGCAGCATAACTAGATCTCAGTCACATGCTATGAGGCATGGTCCATTCAGACAGAGTCAAGCGCATTTAAAGTTCCACTTTACAGTGGAAAGCGAACATAATACTTCTCTCATTGTAACCAAGAGGTTACACAATATACTTCTGTTTGGTTGGACTGTGCTCTGAATCAATTTGACATCATAATCATTCCTCAGTTATTTGTCTTTTAGTAAAGCCCCAGGACAGAATCAGTTAGCCTCTAAAAAGCTGACTGGGATTGTGTGGACATGTTCTTCATGATGAGATGCACTAATACCGCTTGTTACATAGGTGGTCTATTCTGGAAAGTCAAGCTTTGTATGAAAGCGTAGTATGAAATAGTGCTAGAGGAGACATTGTGAAAGTTGAGACAGGAAACTGGCACTGATTGGCCCCACACTGTCCAGAATGCACAACTGCCATGGCAGCAATAACTGTCTATCACCCTGGGACAAACAGCATGTAACAAATCAGTGCTAAAGGAAGCAGTGTTATGAGATACATTACTTCATTGTAATTTACTTCACGGCTCAGCTTTTCAACATGTATGATCCAAGAACGCAAAAGTTGACGTCTTTTATTGTATTTTCAAACATTAGTATGTAAGTAAGCAGTTTGTAGAATACTGTCGATATTCATCATAATGTGCTGCTCTTTGTAATATTTCATTATTCTCTTTCTCCTTTTAATATTTCTCTTTCCACAGATTATTTAAAGAACCTTTTAGAGGATTCAGCAGACTTCAGAGATACTCAGGGTAACTGTTTTACATTAGTCACCAAGTTTTGCATTATTCATTCACTGGGCTGCAGATCTATTCCAGGGCTGCAGACTTTCCAGGAAGTAAGCCTTGTTGCATAGAATGAGAGTTACTACTTTGGAAAAACATGTATAGGGCTGCAGTGTTACTCATATTTAACATTTCATTTGCAATATAGATATAAAGTAGCATGTGTAATCATGCTTCCTTTTGTCAAATAAGCTTCTAATAGAATGGTGTGTGTTGGGGCCCTAGAACAGACTTGCTGGCCATCTCAACGCCAAACTGGTTTGACCAATAGATATTTCTAAATGTTTTTGGAACTGTGTCCAGGGCTAGGTCCTGGAATAACAGCACAGAGTAGCTCAGGGGTGGTATAAGTGCTAGAATAAAGCACAGCAGTTTTCAGGGTGTCCAGAGCCCTATGTAAAACTGGGGAGGGGGACAGCTCAGGAAGGAAAATGGCCCAGTTCTTCGCTTTTCAGGCAACTAACCCGAAAGCAACCCTAATGCTGCTCCAAGTTTACAAATCAGGATGGCTTGATGCATTTGAGTCGTTGAACAGATGGCATGTCAATATCTGCTTGACCCCAAGATGTGCAGATACAGTATATATTTAGAGGAAGGCTGCCTTCCTCCAAGGCTGGTAGTTCTCCTTTCACAGGAGAAACTACTGCAACAAATGTCCCAGTGAAGTCCATCCTACAAGCAACCCTTTGCTGAGAGAGTTGCAGTTACTACTAAATTGTAAAGAAGGGCAAGGCAAACATTTGGGGAAGTAATGAAGTGAATGGGTACATAAGAATTGCACAGGCATTGCCTATTGCTCCCAGGTTTTGCTTGAAAGTAGTGAGGGATACGTGACTTGTGCGTGAAGCTGGCTCTAAAATGACAATGAGGATAACTTCACACACAGGCTTGCAGGGAACCTGGAACAGGCAAGAAGTTTCTGTTTAGTTGGTATGGCTGGAGGTTTTCCTGGGGCTCCATGTGCCCTAAGACTTGCTAGTTGTCTTGTACTGATAAAGTCAGTTTTGCTTTTCACCCTCGCAATTGGAAAAGTTAAAATTTAATGTACTCTGTCTCTTTATAATATGCCACATTTATGGTACTATATAAATAGACCAGTTTTTCCCCAGTGGTGTAGCTAGAGGGGTGCAAAGCACTAAGTTTTGCAGGAAGCCTCACCATAGTGTGTAAGTGGTTCCTCCCTCTCTCCTTCAGAGCCATTCCAGGCGGGGGGGGGGGGGGAGGAAGCAACTCTGTTTTGCTCCCCCCACCCAGAATGGCTCCAAGGGGAGGGGCCACTTGCACACCGCTTGCTAGAGGAGGCTTTGCACCTCCTCTAGCTACATCACTGGTATTTCCCTTCATATCTCATTGATATTTCTTTCCCAATGTGTGTTCCATAGATTTGATGTGTGTGCAATACTGTCTCACATAGACAATATACAAATTTTGTTTTTTTTCCTTTTAAAGATGCTCTTGCTGTTGTCATAGAAGTGGCCAACCACGCCAACGATATTATGAAACAGGGAGTAAGTATCTCAATTGTGGCAGAGTATATGGTTTTAAAACTATAAATTCAGCAGTACTGTGTTTGAAGTAATTATAGCAGTGTTACTCTGGGGTGTATTCAGTTTACAATCTTTCCTAAGCCTCTCCTTTGTGCACTTGTGTGAAACTTTTTAGATTCCTGTCTGTTTCCAATAATGCCACATATGCTTTCTCCCTCCAGGATAACTTTCAGAAGCTTATGCAAATACAGTACAGTTTAAATGGTCACCATGAGATTGTTCAGCCAGGGAGGGTAAGTTTCCCTAATGACAGTGCAATCTACCAGTATGAGGATATGATTATGACCAGCCAATGGGCCGTAGCCCTGAAAGAAGGTGTGGATTGTTCTTTTTTTTTTCCACCCACCACCTCCAGCTGTGATAGTTGCTGTACATCTTAAAAGGCAAATATGCTGTTGTCATGGTGGGAGGAGTATAAAACAAAGCTTTTTGCTGGTACCATAGCCCACAATTCAAGTTTCTAGTGCTCCATGGAGGTCTGCTTGGACTAACCTAGTTCAGAGTTGGCCTCTCCTGCCTCTTTTGTTGCTAGCTTAAGTAGAAATCTATGAGTGAAATTCAGTTCCTGCTCCCCTTGTGTCACCGTGCCACTCAGAGGCATGACAAAGTGAGTCTGGTCCCCTGCTCCTTTGGCTCCTCTACAGCAGGCCAGTCCAAGACCTCCTTGCACCTGAGTCAGTGTGTCAAATGTTGCCTCCCCCATATCTGGTGAAGTGCCAGCCTCTGCTGCTCCAACACTCTAGCCCACTGCTTCCCTCTTCTCCCCTCTTCCGTTTTGTCCCCGTCTTCCTTTTCCAATCCAAGGAATGGGAGATCAGTTGTTGCAAGTGGGTGAATGGAAGTGGGTGCCCCCTGCCATCTGTCGCCCAAGGTGACTGCTTCAGTTGACCTCATGGATGGATCAGCCCTGACCTACAGAAGCACCACCCTGGCCCTACAAAGTGCCAGATGCTAAGGGTAGCAGCTCCTCTACTGGGACTATCGTATCCCTTTACTGTCCCATTGTCTTATATGGCTGTCATCTAATTTATAACTAATGCCTTTAAAGGCAAGAAGCTCCCTCTCTCTTTTGACAGCATTTGTGTTCTCAGTAGCTGATTTTTACGTATTATTTACTTGCTTGAATGTCTAGGTCTTTCTGAAAGAAGGAACATTAATGAAACTGTCCAGAAAGGTCATGCAGCCACGAATGTTTTTTCTGGTAAGATGCCAGGGATGTTTTTCATACCTAATGCTAGAGTAATGTCATAATGGCACACCAAGTCCCACTACAAGCATAAATAACTAGCAATTTCTGCTAATGGTTTTGAATAATTTATATTACAGCTTGGGCTGTGTGTGGTTTGCAGCATCCTTCCTCTCTCAGTCAATGGCCTTTTCTTTTTGGAGAATGTAACGCTTAAAGTTCAATGGTAGAAGTTCAGGTCTTGTAAAACTAGAATGCCTTATCAAATGAATAGAGGTCTTTGACCAAGTACTATCCCACATATGTTGTATATCTAGTTATACGAGCAAACATTTTTCTCTTTTTTTAGACAGAATCTTTCCTGAAAAGCCTTTGCACAATTGTCTCACTTTCAAGGAACTGGGAATATGCCAAAATCCTGTGATTTCTAAAATTAAATAGCCCAACTTGGTCCAGCTTCATACATCCAACGTAACTGAACTTTGCAAGAAAAAGAAACTGAATTTAAAAAAAAACCAACACTGTTGCCTCTAGAATATTACCCAACATTATTACATTATCATCAGTTGGAGTTTTAAGCCATTATTACATTATCATCAGTTGAAGCCATCAGTTGGCTATCCCTTTGCATGCAACTTACTGAAATCTTTGTGTTCTGTGACCCACATGTGGAGACTTGTAGAAGAGCAGGTTCCAAAATGCACCCAAGAGAGGAACAGACACAGGCATCCTAAGGGTTGCCATCAATTTTCTCATCCATCATTATGTGCTCAGCACATCCACAGCATGGTGGGCGACTGAGTTAACCAGAGGTCCCCAATCTGTGAGGTGTGGCTCCCAGCAGTGGCGAGGGCCTCTTGCCACCTGGCAGTGGAACCATAGTGCTACACTACCAACAGCAGTAGGAGGCTTGGCCATATGGGCAGAGCTCCTGCATGCAGTTTTTGTGTTTTTGATAAAGCCCATCCATCCTGAGTGTCTTACTGCTGTTTGTAGCATCACATCTGGCCTCCCAGCCTGGAAGTAGCTGGTGATGATGTTATTGCCAGTCACTTCTAGGTGCTGCAAAATGTGTCTGCTGTGTCTGCAGTACAGGAATATGTTGCAATTGAATCTGGTGAATCTGGGAAGGACTGCCTTTTGCCGTAACTTATGCAGGTGGAAGATGGTCTTTCTATTTGTTCTGCGAAGTGTGCACATTACCTTGTGGTAAATATAAATATAAATACGGTCTAATTTCTGTTGCATTTCAAAACTATTTATGTTGCAGTTTAATGATGCTTTGCTGTATACAACTCCTGTACAGTCTGGAATGTATAAACTGAACAACATGCTGTCACTGGCTGGAATGAAAGTGAGTAATGGAATTTTTGCTGTGTCATGTCTTGTAACACAGAGACCCAACTCCTGCACCAACCTGTGGATTACTTTTCCAGTTAGAAATAATAATGTGGCCGCATCTGCTGACACAATATCACCTATATCACCTACATTTTTGAAGCAATTATAATTAATAATTATAATTTATTAAAATAGGCCCTTGGACTAAAAACACACAACACCACAATTTTCTATTTTAATCAAGAAATTTTGGGGGGGAAATCACAAAAAAACACACCCCTAGTAATGGGATGAATATGCACAAATGAAATTGCATGCACCTGGATTTTATTTTGATTGAGGACTAAGCTCAGAGGTGATGTCAGAGTTTAGCCATGTCAAGGACCCATATTCATCTAACCCAATTGGTCAGGCTGACCCCTTGAGTTCCCTCAGTACTGGTGTAGTGATAACGCTCAAGATGCCGTCAGAGAGTAGAACGGGATGTAATTGTGGGCCCAATTCAGGGCTTTGCCCCAGGCCCCCCAGCGACTTAGCACCCACAATGATTGTGAGCCCAATCCTATCCAACTTTACAGCACTGTTGCAGCTGCAATTGATATGCAATTGTTCCCATATCTTGAGGAGGCCTCTGTGACTGCCTCCCCACCACAGGACACAGTGCATGCCCCATTGGCACAGCTTCACTGGCACTGGAAAACTGGATAGGATTTGGCCCTAAGACTTCACATAGTGGGCTCAGAAAGAGAGAGAAGTTGTACTGTGTACATGTTCTGGGAGGGCATTTTAAGCATAAGTGGGTGAAACCTGCTTTTACTGTACTCCTAATATTAGTTGCTAGGGTTACCCAGATATAAAGTTATTCCTTCTCCTTGGAAGTTTAACCCTCTTTTTTTCTTTTGCCATTGTTTTCTGCCTGGTATTTTGTATCTTCTTAAAGCATTGTATTGATCTGTCATGCCTTTCCATTGCTAACCCTTTTGAGATGGTAAGTTGACACTGTTCTGAGTACCCCAAATACAACTGAGGCTGCAATCCTAACTACACTTCCTGAGAATAAGCCCCATTGAACAAAATAGGACTTACTTCTGAGTAGACCTGGTTAGGATTGTACCCTGAGTGGTTCTGCTGTCTTTTCAGGTCAGAAAGCCAACCCATGAAGCTTACCAGAATGAACTGAATATAGAAAGTGTAGAGCGATCCTTCATTCTATCAGCAAGGTAAACTCAAGGCACAAAATTATGTGTGCTTAGGAAAAGGATGGGTTGTTGCTCCAAATTAATGTTGATTAATACTTGTGATAAAAAGAGAGTGATGATGGTGTACTGCTTCTGGAAATGAACATAAACCTGAAAGATCCAGGTTCAAATCCCCACTCAGCCATGAAGCTTCCTTGGTGACCGTGGGCTCTCACTATCTCTCAGACTAACCTACCTCAAAGGGTTGTTGTGAGGACAAAAAGCGAGAAGGAACCTGTACACTGAACTGAGCTCCTTGGAGGAAGGGCAGAATAAAAATGTGAAAAAGAAAAGCAGCTTAATGATGTAGTAGGATGGAATGCTACTTCACTGTCTTATTTTTGACATCAACAGTTCTGCAACAGAAAGGGATGAATGGTTGGAAGCCATTTCCAGGTCA
This sequence comes from Tiliqua scincoides, assembly GCF_035046505.1. Taxonomy (NCBI): domain Eukaryota; kingdom Metazoa; phylum Chordata; class Lepidosauria; order Squamata; family Scincidae; genus Tiliqua; species Tiliqua scincoides. The sequence goes on from NC_089827.1 coordinate 64,594,226, forward strand.
ATTGAAGATTATACAAAGAAGCGAATCACTTTCAATCACAGTAAAAGTCTGGAAGAGGTAGGTGTTCTCTTTTTCTTCAGAGTGCCAGTTCAGCTTGTGCTGGAACCATCCATGGCCTTTTGACAAAGTCCCTAATATTGTAATACCCCTGTACAAATCTACATTGCAGCCATATTTGGAATACTGTGTCCTGTAAGAAGGATATTGTAGAGCTGAAACAGGTACAAGGGAGGGCAACCAAAAAGACCAGAGGGCTGCAGCAGTTTCCTTACATTTGGGGCTTTTCAGGTTGGGAAAAAAAGAAAGCATACATGCAGTGAGATTTCACTGCTTCATTAATCCTTCCTTCTCATCCTTAGGCAGATCCAGAGAAAGAGGAAGAAGATAGTCTTATAGGGTCAAAGGCTCCCATCTGGATTCCTGATACTAGAGCTACTATGTGTATGATCTGTACCAGTGAGTTCACACTGACATGGAGAAGGCACCACTGCAGAGCATGTGGGAAGGTTGGAGAAGTCATACAGCTTCTTTTGCCTCTTTGTCAATCATAATATTTTCAAGTTTAGCTTGGCTGTTCTGCAACCTTTTGAGAAAACCGAAAAATGAATAGCCCCTTTCGGGCCACTGCCATGTTACCCAGGGAAGAGAAGATTCCCCTTGTCCCGGGTTGCGCCGCTGCTAGCCCCAACCCTGCGATGGATACAGCGCAGGCCAACCAGCCGACTGGCCTCTTTTAGCACAAAATAGGATAGGGCTGTAAGAATGTTTTTCAGAGTCCCAGTTTATACTTCCTAACATATTGAGATAATGAGAGAGGTTCATGGCTCTCTTCCCTGTCTCTGCTCTCTCAAATGTTCAAGTTCCTTGAGAGTATATGAGCTATAGCCTCATGCCGGAAGCAAAGAAGAAGACTTTTTCTCAAAACAGGGAGGGAGAAAGCATGAAGGTGTTTTTTTATACTTTTTACAACTGGATATAGGAATGGTCTGCTCCCACATGTTTCTACTCTTTCGAGTAATCTTCGAGGCATGCCTCTGGGTGCTTCTGCCTTCAGTGCTGATACTAGTGATGACCACGGAGGTTATCTTGGTTATGGTCATCCACTTGTGGAATTTTCCTCCAAAGAGGTTTTCCTCATGCTTGTGTTAGACCTTTAAGAAACTATTTTTTTTAAGAGCAGTGTTTCTCAAACTGTGAGTTGGGACCCACTAGGTGAGTCACGAGCCAATTTCAGAAGGGTCCCCATTCATTTCAATATTTTATTTTTTATATATTAGACTTGAATTTTCCTCCTTGATTATGTCATTTCACGTCATGACATCACTTCTGGTTGGTCCTGATAGATTCTCATTCTAAAAAGTGGGTCCTGACGCTAAATGTGTGAGAACCACTGTTTTAGTGCTATTTCAACCTGCTATTGCAAATTTTTGTTTCTGTTGCTTCAACTATTGTTGTTTTTCTCATGGCTTAGAGTATTTTTTAGTAGTAAGTAACCTAAAAACATCTTAACTATAAGCATCTGTTACTTTATTGCTCTTGCAGTTTTCTTCAGATTACTTGCCAATTTTTTAATGAGGCCAACTTTGGGGTATCTTATTTACATAAATTGATCCAGAATAAATCAGTTCTGGATAGGCCTTATAGGACAGCGCTTACTATTTTGGGACATATGGCTAAATAACTTTAAAAATGCAAATGAGAGAGAGAGAGAGAGAGAGAGAGAGAGAGAGAGGGGGGATGATGATGATGTATGCTTTACCTGTTTCTTTTTTCCCTTCAGATAATATGCCAAGCTTGTTCATCAAATAAGCATGGGTTAGACTATATGAAAAATCAGCCTGCAAGAGTATGTGATCACTGCTTTAAGGAGCTGCAAAAACAAGGTACAATTATAAATTGTACCTAATCCTGTTTAGAATGTTGGCTATTCATATTTGTTTGCTTCAAATGTCTTTTCAGAAGTGCATTCTTCAGTACAGGGCAGTCCTTCATTACAGAGTTGCTTGTCCAGTTCTTAGAGGATCAGCTAGAGCAGAATCAAATCTCTGAAGGAAAATATAAATGTAACATGCAATGTAGCATGCAGTTGTAACATGCAGTTTAGTTTTTAACACTACCTTTCTTAAGAGGAGAAAAAATACCTCTCATATCCCCTAATCCTTTCTTGTTTAAAAATGTTATACGCAAGCACGAGTTGTTGAATTATGTTTTGTAATAGTTTCGTAATCGCTTGTGTTGAGTTTAATATGGATGACAATGATTTTAAAAGGCCTTCCAGGGCAGTTTTACAAGAAAATTGTTTGAATCATTATCGTTCACTGATCTTGTCACTGATCGTTCACTCCAGCTTGTCAACTATCAAGGGTGTCATGCTTTTCTCCAGTTAGCATGAACAAGGACACTCTGGAATCTGAGAATAGCCACTCTAGAAAGGATACAATTCTACAATAGTAGTGATAGCTAGACGACAAATACACTTACCTGGATACCTGGTCACAGGTACCATAACATTTATGTGAAGGTTAAACTACACCTTAATATACAGTACTCATTCCACTTAAAAATGGGATCCCAGTATATTCAAAGCTGCAATATTCTCACTTATATGTGTGTACCAAGAGTGCAGGACAAACCAAAAAGTGCTTTTGAGTTGCTTGTGAAAGCAATCTAAGTTGGATAATATAGGCCACTGGTTCCCAAACTTACCTGGGTCATAGCATCCCCGCAGCATCTTCTGTCTGGCTCAGCCAGGTGCCACTATCTTGGGTCTTATGAAATCTTGTGAGATCCAAGATGGTGGCACCATGAGATTTTGTAAGATCCAGGATGGCGGCACCCAAATCTCACAAGATTTGGGCACTGCCATCTTGTATCTTGTGAAAGCTCACAAGATCCAAGACGGCAGCATCTGTGAGAACTGGTAAGATTGCCATTGGTGACATTCTGCAGTGCCCCGTGAGTGTGCCATGATACATCACGACACATAGTTTGGGAACCCCTGGTATAGGCTAAAACTTGCAGTTATCAAACAAAATATAAAAAGCTCAGCTTTCCACTTGTCTGAAACACACAAGCCATATAACTGTGGTCTGAATTTCAGATAATGTATGCACTTCTCCTAAAAATGGATCTCCAGTAAACCACAGATCTCCATCCAGTGCCTTGTCCACTGTATTGCATAGTATCCCATCTGGAAGAAAGCAGAAAAAGATCCCAGCTGCTCTCAAGGAAGTATGTACGACACATTCTTTAGCATTAAATTATTTGTGTTTACTAAGCAAAATATCTATTACTAAGCTTTTCATACAGTTCTTTCAGGAAAAACTCTGTTTGTGATGAGCTGCAGCAAATTATATTTTGCAATTTTATTTTATCTAAGAGATTTTTTTTGAAAGAGTATCGAAGGGGATTATAGAGTTATAATGAGACCTTAATAAAGTTGTACATTACTCTGTGAAAATGTGTCGAGACAGTATCTACATTTAAAAGTGGTTGAACATTGCTGTTTTAGGGAAACTGGGTTCCAGTAGATTTTGATCCTTACCAAGGTTGTGTTTTTCTTTTTCTTTTTTTTGCATAAGCTTATGTAAAACATTCCTAGAATTCTAGCTAGTTCTAGTGATCTCCTTTTGGGGGGGGGTGTGGCGGCTTGCTTGCTTGCTTTAACAAAAAGTTTATAAACAAGAGGAATTTCTTGACCCAAATGGTAAATGTAACTTAAATGTGTGTGTATTCCTGTTGTTGCAGTATAAAACCTTTAGCACCCTCTGCTGTTCAGTGATGCATTTTTTAAATCTGTCCTGGAGAGAATATTACGTGCAGTACTTTCAATATGCTATCTAGACAGAACATTGACACAAAGAAATTCCATTGTACAGTTTGGCACATCTCTCTGTGGGAGGCATACTTTGTGCCAATTAATTTTTTCATGTTCAAATCATTCCTTTTTAGAAAAAGGAGAGCATATTCTGCACTTGGTTTAGCATAAATATTTTTACACCTCTTTGCTTTGATAACTTAGTAACCCTGACTAGTTGAAAATAGTATCTACTGCCTGTAATGAGACGTCATTTATGTGGGAATGTACTTGCAGTTTTGTTTAAAGCTGCAGTTAGGTGTTTTATAATTATTTTGAATGTGCCTCATAATTTTTTTTTTTTAATGTTAAGAACTAACAAGAAAAATAAAGAAAAATGTTTTCCTTTATAGCAAATGTTGACTCTACAGCTGCTGATATTATATAACCTTGGAAACTGGTGACAAAGTATAGGTAGCAATGTTGGTCCATTAAAAAAAAAATCCAAAAAGTACTCAAGAGTATGACTTTTATTAGGGCCGCCTAAAATATTCTATAGTAGTGAGCAGGCTTTTGAATTAGTTTTATTTAGCACTCTTCTGTCCCACATCAAGGACCACCAAAGCAACTTACAGTCTTGCATGTTCAAAAGATAACTTCTCAGGTCATCAGAGAAGGCCTTTTTACAAGTGCCACCGCCCAAGGAGGTTCGTGGGGCTGCGGCAAGAAATAGGGCCTTCTCAGCAGTGGCACCAACGTTGTTCAACTCCCTTCCCCTTGACTTGAGAATGGCTCCCTCTCTTCAGTTTTTTTGGCGAGGCCTGAAGACCCTACCCTTTAAACAAGCCTTCTGATTCCATGGCCTTTTTAACACTTTTATACATCATTTAGTTTCTTTTGACAGGCTGGATTCCTCTATGATTTGCTGTTTTATGCTCTTTTTATTCTGACTACTGTTTTTATGGCCTCTGTTAATGTGTTTTTAATATGTTTTTATCTGTGTTATATCATGCTTTTTAAAATTGTTTTTATATGTTGTAAGCCGCCCTGGGTCCCTTTTAGGGAGAAGGGCGGGATACAAATGAAGTTTACTATCATCATCATCATCATCATCATCATCATCATCATCCTAACAAAATCACTATCACCCAATCCTGAATGCCTCAATGCCCAGGGCTGCAAAATGCCAAAATGGTGACAGCTACATCCTTTGGGTACTGAGACCAGGGCCAGGGTCAGGCAGCATTTCCTCCCTTACCCCGCGTAACGCCGCTGCTGAAGGTCTCCTCGCCTCTGCACCCACATTTGAACAGGTGCAGAGCTGAGGAGACCCGCGTCAGGTTGCCGAGCTTGGGAGGGGTTTTCAGGATTCAGTGGCAGACTCTGCCACCATCTCACCCCCTTACAGGCCCCATCCTTCCCTCCTCCCTCTGCCCCGTTCCACCCACTACCCGCCTCCTTCCTACCCTGAAAAATACTGCTGGCCGGTGCTGGAGGAGTGTCAGCCATCCATTCATGCAGTACTGAGGTTCAGTGCCTACTGGCACTGACCAGGCACTGGTTCTCCCTCCTCCCCAGGTGCGACATTTATGACAATTAGGGCTGGCAATATGCGCATACTGCCAGCGCTATGGGCGTTGAAATTGAGCCCTAAAGAAGACAGAGAGCAACACAGTAAATGAAATTAAATGCTGCAGGGAGAAATGCAAACTGAGAGAAGCCTGCCTAATAGAAAAGTTTAACTTTTCTTTAAGGCAGGGGTGTCCAAAGTTTTTGGCAGGAGGGCCACATCAGCTCTCTGACACTGTGTTGGGGGCCGGGGGGGGGGAAGAATTAATTTACATTTAGAATTTGAATAAATTTACATAAGTTTACATAAATGAATATATTAAAGATGAACTTATATGAATGAATGAAGGTCTTGCAATAGCTCAAGGCCTATAAAAGGCCTTGCACAAAGCAAGGCTGCCTTTCCTTTGCTGCCGCTGCTGCATCACAGATGTGAAAGAGCAAGCAGTGGAGGGAGCTCTCATCCCACAGCTCACACGAGAGGTCAAACAGTCACCCTCACGCTGAGAGAAGTTGCATTGGGCCAGTGCAGGCGCTAACAAATCTCCGGAGGGCCAGAGGCTCATTGGAGACTGGGGGCTCCCTGAGGGCCGCATTGAGAGGCCTCGAGGGCCGCAAGTGGCCCCCGGGCCAGGTTTTGGGCAGCCCTGCTTTAAGGCTTACAGCATAGGTGCCATCCAGGCCTCACAAGGAAGGGAGTGTGGATGATGCCACCGAAAACATGTTTTGTGTCCCCAAGAACCAAACCTAAGCGGGGTGTGAGACATGGAGCAGAGCCTCTGATGAAGGATGTAATGTGGGAGGAGGTGATCCTTGAAGAACCCAGATCCAAAACCATGTACGGCTCTATAGGTAATAACCAGCACCTTGAATTAGAAAAATACTGGAAGCCAATGTAGGTCATAGTGTGCCAGCATGATGTGATCTGACCACCAGTCACCTGAGAGAATCCTAACCGCTGCATTCTGTACCAGTTGAAGTTTCTGGGCATTCTTCAAGGGCAGCCCCAAGCAAAGTGCACTACACAAGATGGGTCTATACAACATGTGTCTAAGGTGTGGATCACTGCTTCCTTCAGAAAGGGGTGCAGTTGGTGCACCAGCTGAAGCTGAGCAAAGGCTACAGCTCCTTCGTGCTAATCCAGGATTGTACAATACTTCCATTGGCACCAATAAAACATGTTTGCTATGAGAACAACATGAAATCCCACCATTAATGACTGTCCCACCTTGTAGGAAAGGATAGATTAGATGGTGCAACAGGAGATGAATGTTTTCTTGATGTGGCACAACCAGGTCCAGATTTTACTTTTCCTTCTCTCTTGTGCTCATATCCCCATCACTTCCCTCCTTCTGACCTGTTCTAAGAAGCTTCTAAGGAAGGATGATGAGGGAGGCAGAATTAGCCTTCCAGCTGTTGCTGTCCCCTAGCTTACTCAGAGATTCTAGGTTGCCTGTATTTAAAATGAAAGTACTGTATTTCCAAAACCTGGAGAGCTCTAATACTTCTGCTTTGCACTGGATGTTAACAGGATTGTAGCCAGTTCCAGAAGACACAGCGCTGTTGACCCAACGTCTTGCAACTTACAGCGATATTTAATTTTTTTCAGCTGATAAATGTTGCACTTATTTTCTCCTTATGTATAACTTCAGCAGGAAGTTGAACACGGGGTAAAAAACCAATCACCGTCAGTGAGATTTGTGTCTGAGTAAACACACATAGGATTGCAGTACACATACGTCCTTAGTAGGAATATGCTAAAGACCTTTGAGTGCTAATATTGGGAAGGAGTTAATAAAGCACACTGGATGGCCTGGTAGTTGTACTACCGTCTCATGCACTTTATTTGTTTAAATTTTAGGTATCGGCAAATACAGAAGATTCCTCCATGAGTGGCTATTTATACAGATCAAAAGGCAGCAAAAAACCATGGAAACATCTATGGTTTGTAATAAAAAACAAGGTGCTCTACACGTATGCTGCTAGTGAGGTAAGAAATAAAACTTAAAAACCAAATTGATTTTATGGCATGCTATGATTCAGTGGAAGGAGGGCAGGAGTGCTATGTAGAAGTAACAGCTGTGTAGTACAGCATAGTGACCTTAAGCAAGATGAGAAATTGAAATATAGGGCAGCCCTCGTTATCCATGGGGGTTCCATTCTTGGAACCTCCACGGATACCAACATTTGTGAATTTCAGGGCGCCCAAGCCCTCCGACTCTGACTGGAGCTGCAAAAACTGGAAGTTGTACTTTTTGGCCCTCAGAAGGCCCTCCAGTTCCGACCAGAGGTTTGGAGGGCTACAGATGGCCCACCCCATGGGTTCGGAACCTATGGATATTCAAACCTGCTGGTACAGAACCTGCGGATACAGAGGGCCACCTGTACTAGAAGCATCCCTCATAGTTTTCTTTGGTTGCAACAGAAGGACTGATGAAACAAAAAGCAAAATGAATGAAAAGCAGGATTTGATGACCTCATACAGCAACAAAGATTTTGTATGCCGCTGAGATCAAACACTATTTTAAAAACGTGTGTTGGAATCAAGCTAGAAGGGCGAGTGGGTGGGTACGTGCAAATCTATGTCTGATTTGAGATTTCTTTGTAACATTAGGATGTAGCTGCTTTGGAGAGCCAGCCGCTGTTGGGTTTTATAGTGGCTGAAGTCAAAGATGAAAACTTGGATTCTAAAGTGTTCCATTTGTTGCACAAAAATACTTTATTTTATATATTCAAAGCAGAGGATGCCCATTCAGCACAGAAGTAAGTGACAATGTTATTGATTTAATGTATAAGCTAATAAGACACTTGCAATCCTAGGCGCTGTTACTAGGGAGTAATCCCCACTGAACCCAGTGGGACTTACTTATAAGTAAACATGCAGAGGATTGTGCTGTAAGGAGATTTTAAGGTATTAACTGTACTCCTATAGGTGTGATTTGGGTGTTATTTTAAAAGCAAAGCACAGAGTTCCACAAATCCACTTGCCAGGTTATCTGTGGCAAGCACCCATTTCTGACCCACACAAAAATCCCTTTCCTGCATAAACTGTGAAGAAGGGAAGGGAAGGAATTTTCTCTGTGTTTGCATTGGATATATGCAGAACACACAAGCACAGCCTTCTGCTTCTGTCAGAGTTATCCAGAAAAGGCAGACACAGTGCCCTTCCTCTCCTCTGTTCACAGAAAACTGAAAGAAGGGAGGCAGTTCTTTTTTGTCATTATTGAAGAGCATGTAGGAGAGGGATCAGTGGCAATTGTGAATAGGGTCTGGCTATTCACATAATGCAACATTTGTGAATTCTTGGCATTCAGTTTGCAGAACATAAGAACAGCCCCACTGGATCAGGCCATAGGCCCATCTAGTCCAGCTTCCTGTATCTCACAGCTGCCCACCGAATACCCCAGGGAGCACACCAGATAACAAGAGACCTCATTCTGGTGCCCGCTGCTGCATCTAGCATTCTGACATAGAACATTTCTAAAATCAGGAAGTTGCACATATACACATCATGGCTTGTAACCCATAATGGATTTTTCCTCCAGAAAAATGCATGAAAAAACCTGGCTATGCTAAAGAAAATGAGAATAGTTAGAAAATGGTCTGAAGACATAGAATACACACATGGTTAAAGCTAAGCAAGTCTCTCGTGTTGATTGGAGATTGCCAGACTGTCTTGTGTAAGATGCTTTTAGAAGAGAAGAATATTTGTAATAGATAAAGAGAATTGGAGTCATCAGGTTCATGGTGTTAGCATTTTGCTTTTTTAAAAAAAAAAACTTTAAAGCAAAACTCTCCCCAAAGGAAAGGACTTATGCAATGACTTTACTAAATTATCCTACAAAGGTATAGTGCCATGGTTCCCAAACCTTGAGCCATGGCTCCCTGGGAGCTGTGAAACCAGCCAAGGGAGCCACAAAATCCTTGCAAAAGCCTCACTGCCCTATACAATGCATAGGATTGCAGCCCTCATGGGGAGCCACAGCCAATGACCCAGATGGTCAAGGGAGCCACCAGTATAAAAGGTTTGAGAACCACTAGTGTAGTGGATTAATTCAGTAGAGTAATTGAATTAGTAGCACTGTTTGTTTTTTTCTTTTTGTAGCGAAGTGTGATACACAGTCAACTCATCCCAATCTAGAGCAGCGGTTCCCAAACTCTCTTGTACAGTACAGTTTTGGGCCATTGTTAAGTGTGTGGGAGAGGGGTGATAGATCTCACTATCACGGGTGATAAGGGTTATTTTTGAACTTACTGGGGAGGCAGGACTGGTCCTTCAGAGGGTGCGGGGAGTCCACAGTCCCCTCTGCAGGGCTCCCCACACCTCAGAAATGCTCAAAACAATTATCGCAACCCACTTCTGATTTGCATTGTGAAATAAGTTGTGAAAATGTGCATTTCCCGGGAGGGTCTTGGGGGACAATGACAGAGAAGGCCCTCTATTGCTGCTCTAGCTTCCTTTAAAGAAGGAACAAAAGAAGTCTTCCTAAGAAGATTATATAGTGTCCCATAGGTACATGTGTTCCAATCCTGTGGCCCTTTGCATTTTTTCAATTCAGGATTCCAAAATTCATGTTATAACACCACTTTCATATCGGACTGAGTTGAACAATGAAATATTTAAAGTATGTAACAGAGTATCTTTTTTCTCTCTTCACAGCAAACTAATGTTGTCTTTTCCAACAGATGGATAGAAGCTTTTCAAGAAGCCACAATACTGTAGCATGGTTGATGGTGTCCTTTGTTCTTAAAGAAAAAAAATTCAGATGAACACTACAGTTCTGTTTGTTGAAGAGTCAGAATTTTGCAAGCACCAGCCTAAACAAATTTGGTTTGTACATCAGATTGAAGAGACATTGCCTCATCTTTGTTTGGGCGTGATAATTTTTAAAGAAATGCATATACTTGTCTTTTTTTGTCATACAAAAAATGTTATTTATTAAACTCTGCCACTATTTTAATGGTCAGAATCATTTCTGAAATTCACATTGAATTCCGAAGTGTGTTTGACCTCAGAAGTGATGTTTATTTGTTACAAAGTGATCCCAAGCCATTTTTCTTTCATTAGCTTCCTCTTCAGAGCTGCTGATTTTGGAATAAAGGATCAAGGCTTTTCAGCAGGATTTTAGATCTCCTTTTCTAAACTTTCTTTCCTAATTTGACTGAAATTCTGTGTAATGTCTCTCAGTGCAAGGTAGATTTTTAATTTGTTACACATACAGTAAATACAGAAAGATTTATGAACTTTGACAGTTTGGTCAGATACACCTAAGCTAACTTAGTCTTAGGGCACAATCCTGTGCATATCTACTAAGAAGTAAGTCCTATTGTATCCAGTAGGACTTACTCTCTGGGAAGTGCGGCTAGGATTGCAGCCTTATTTACTTAAAATAGATATGCATTTTAAGTATGTTCTCAAGTGGTTTCTGAATAGCACAATGAGGGGATGATTATGCCCATATTTATGGAGACGTTTTGAAGTGAAAGGAGTACAGCAGCATCTGTGAACACTTCCCTTGACACACTCTGCTTCACTAGAGTTCTGAAATGAGAAGTACAATATAGATTCTAGAAACAGAAATTAAAATATAGCTGTTAGCGAAAGAAAGCATTCTGTTCTCTTTGTAATCTAGTAGCACAGAGGCCATCAAATCATGAACACCAAAGAGATTTAAAATGATTATTTTAAATTGTGAATGAGGTGCACAAGCTGGCAAAAATGTATTTTGAGCATGAAAGGGTCTTTTTTTGTCATTCATGTCTATTGCCTTTGACACTATCAAGCATACATTTGTTCACATACACAACTCAGAATTATGGTGCTTAAGAGTAAATCATGTTTTTATGTACTATTTACTAGGTTGAAAAGTTGAAACTGGAACTCCATATCAAGAATGCACAATACTTTAGGCCAGGGATGTCAAACCACTTGTTTTAGTGACTGTGAAATGGTTTTGTAAAAATATTAATTTTATTTTTTTATTTTTTTTCTTTTGTGGGACCTCCTTAGGTGCAGGACCCAATTGGGAGCAATTGGTTCAATTGGCTCAAAGCCAGTCCTATCTCCCAGCACTGCCCTTTAGCAGCACCACTTTTTCCAAGGCTCTAGGAGGATGAGACCTCTGGAAGGAAGCCTCAAAAGACAAGGAATACTATGGGGGAAGGTGCTGATCATGAGGGATGAGAGAGGGAGATGGTGCCTAGGCACTAAGAGAGCCCAATTATCATATGGGTTGCCCTTTCAGCAGCACGTGGTCTGCTGAGCACCTTTCTGCTGCTGAACTGTGAAGAGACACTTTGGCAGAAGCAGCGCTGCTGAAAGGGTAGCCAACATGATGACTGGGCTGTCTTAGCATGATAATTAGGTTCTCTCATATCTTGAAAATATTATCAAGATTTGCATATTTCCCCTTCTGTCATTTGCACTTAATAAGTTCCTACATAAGAAAAAAGTGCTTATTTCTGGCCATTGTCTGGCCAATGACATCATTTCTTTCTTAATGAAGTCACTGCTGGTCTTCAGCAGGCACAGTGAATGCTAATTGACCTACTGTATGAAATGGGTTTGACACCCCTGCTTTAGGCAAATGACGCTGATAAGATGGTCATTTATTCTGATTTTTCATGCACACTTTGAACTGCTGGACAATTTGGTACATTTTTTCAGTTATTTCTTTTGTCAGCAAATTGTCACTTAAAATCATGAAAGCACTTTGGTATGTGGTAGCTTTGGTGCACTTATTTAATATTTCAAAATTCTTGTATATAATAAATTGAACCTCTTTTGGGAACTGTTATTATTATTATATAGGAAGAAGTCAGAGCAATATTTTGAGCATTGGGAAGATGTGTAACTTCTATTTGAATACAGTCCGTTTTTCACATCTGCAGATTTGCCACCTGTGGATTTGATACAATGCTTGTGCTGACCCAGCATCAGAAGGGTCTTTGAGGGCTTTCCACAGCCATGGACACTGGTATCCGTGGGGGATCCAGGAATGGCTTCCCCATGGATACCAAGGGCCCACTGTATTGACATATCACAGATATTGACAATAGGCTTCCTCAGTGTTCAGCTCCAAATTGTTTAAATCTTTGTTACAAATGATTTCAACCCAATCCTAACCAGGCTGCCCATGCCATGATACAGTGGTGCTGAAATGGCTGTGCTGTATCCTGCACAGGCAAGGAGGCAGCTGGAGATCTCCTCAAAGTTGGAGAGGGCACCAAGATGCAGGTCTCTTGCTGTCTTGTGTACTCCCTGGGGCGTTTGGTGGGCCACTTTGAGATATAGGAAGCTGGACTAGATGGGCCTATGGCCTGATCCAGCGGGGCTGTTCTTATGTTCTTAAAGTAAGTGAGCATCCCTTATCCCATGTCAAGACCAAGCAGCCTCTGTGGGTCTACTTGGATCTGCACCAGCTAAATCACTGAAGCTTAGAAGAAGCAGACTTCCTAATCAGTAGCCAGAAACTATTTTTTACCTGGAGGAAAAATAATTTTACCTTTTAGCTGTGTGTTCATGACATGCCTCATTGTGAAATACTGTATAAACCAAACTATCAGTGCCCATGGTCAAATCAGGAACTACAGCTGTACAGCGTAGGACAAGCACATCCTTCTCCTTGGAATCCCCAATGTAACTAGTGGAGCTGTGCAAGAGTACTCCATAGTGAATGGAGTAGTGAAACCAGATTTCTTACATCCATTTTCAAGACATGATACAGACTTAGGCACTGTAAGATCTTGGCTGAAAGAGGCAGAGGCCACCAGGAGTACACTGTAATACTGGAGAAGCTGTAAGCAATTGATTTTTGTATACGATTTTAAATGTTAAGCATGGACTGCATCAATTTCCATCCTTCCCACTTATTTCCATAAAGAAAATATTCAGTGTTTAATGCAAAATTTACAGTCTCAGTTTGTTATCTTTCAGAAAAAAGTCACCTCCCTTAATAAATCTATTCAGAATGGAAAAAGCATTAGAGTTTTGCTTGTGCAAATACTTTAAAATAGTGAATAGAGCATTACATGAATAAATGTCACCTTTTAATTTAAACTTCCAGAGTACTGAAAACAAGTTGTGACTGTAATCTAGGGAACCGCTGAAGGCCCCGCTGAAGGCCTGTTGTGCAAGCATTTGGGGCTCTTTACTCTCTTTCCCTTAACAAAAACTTTTTTGTGCTGAATCTGGAACTACTGTTTCAAAGCTGGCTTGTAGGTACAGCTGCCATTTTATAGAGGGAGAGAAGAATCTAAAGCTGTGATGAACACAAGCATGTTACTATGAGACTATTGATTAGCCTTTCAGAGCTTAGTTTATTTTTGGGCGGGGGGGGGGGTGATGAGAAATAAAGATAATTTCAATTATGTTGTTTATTGTTGCTTGTCAGAGACTTTAGAAGGGGACAAATAATCTTGTTTCCAGATTTATATGCTGTCTACAATAAATTGTGGTCGACCATTACTGCACAGTTTCAAATTAACCAAAGACTCTGAAAATGTTAGCTATATCCTTAAAAGGATGCAATAACCTTTCCCAAATGCTTTTTATGTTGAGTGCTCCAAGACTATATTGTGTTATTTAACTCTAAATGGAAGAATAGAACCTTCTTGTGTTGCAAATTAAAACAATTGCAAGTGATTCATAAATAAGTCAAAGTCAAAAACCTTTATTGGCATAAACAATAAAACTGGGGCGTTAAACAAAAAAGCGTCCATATACATTAATTAGACTCAACTTCATGAGACAATTCTTGTGATTTGTAAATAGTTGTTGAAGTATCCTGTCAAAATTTATTTGCATGGTTTTTTTTCTTGCAAGTGACTGAGTTAAAATTATGAGTGCAGTCTCTTGTCTATAAGAAACGCTGCATAGCTGTCAATAAAATCAGCATGTGCCCAAAATATCCTTGCTCTGGCAAGGTTTCACTCTTGCAAAATATGGATTTCTGTGGTTTTTTGCCAAGTGGTTAATCAGGTTTCTCCTTCCCCTATCCCTCACTTTCTTCCAAAGGAAACCAAAGGGCTGTTACCCAGTAACATTATGACTGAACTAAATCTTTCATCAGCTGGAGTTCATGGGTTTGTGTTGTCAACATAATGAAGCACAAAAACTGTTAGCAGTTATGAGAGAAGTTACTATAGAAACCATTTCTGCAATCTAACCAAGTTAAGACCTTAAGATGCCCTGGAATCTGTGCAAGAAAGTTGGGAAACCTGCTTAACTTGCAGCACAGTTTTAATTTTGCTGAGAAAGAAGACTTCCAACAAGTATATTCGCCCTACTTCATACCTAAAGGAGCCCTTTTAAAGTCTGTTTTTCCTAAGAGTTCACATTGTTCTAATTTTTATCCCCGCATTCCATAAATGATGTCATGTAACAACAGAGGCAAAGCTTTTAAACTGTTTATGTGTAAAGTATTTGAAATAAAAAGTGATGGTAAGTCAGCATGCAAAAAGGCTAAGAAGTAAAAAGGAGTTAGGGCAGTGGTTCCTAAACCTTTTCAACTGGCAGCTCCCTTGACCTACTGGGTCATTGTCTGCGGCTCCCCATTAGGGCTACAATCCTATACATTGTATAGGGCAGTGGTTTTTTTTTGCAAAGAACCAACAGTTACCCTGGCTGGTTTCTGCAGCTCCCCAGGGAGCCATGGTTCGCAGTTTGGGAACTACTGAGTTAGGAGGACAATTAAAAGCAAAACAGCATAACTGATACCTCCTCCCTAGTTTTCTACAGACTTAGGGTCCAATATAAGCTCACACAGCCTCTTCTAGCTATCTTGCCCCTCAGCTCCTAAGGCTGGCCCTGCTCAGGCTGTTTTCTTGCAGGGTTGTTGTGAAGACTCAAGAAATAGGGGGAAACAGGGTGGCAGGGACCGGCAGTTTTGGATCAAATTCTGGGAGAGTTGGATTGGCAGTGGGTCCCCAGCCTGATACTTTCACTCATTCATTCATTTAGAGGAGGTTGTGGCACAAAAAGTGTTGAGGACCACTGCCCTAAACTAAACATGTAAATCTTTAGAATGTGCTCATCCCCCACTGAGAATTCAGTGGGGGCTAATGTGTGTGTGTTCAGATCTAAATCCCACTGTGTCCAATGCTGCTAAGAGCCTATAGCATTGCATCCTTGCTTATTCAATGTCAGTGCAACTGAACTGGATGCATTTTTTTCATGTTTATGCTCCTTCTATCACTCTTTTTGCTTTCTTTGCGATGCATTTTAGACTATAAACTGCTCCCAGCAGGGATGGGTCTTTTTGTTGTTGTTATGTAAAGCACTGTGCTGTTGCAACTCAATAATGTAACACATCCAAAAATAAGGGCGCAATCCTAACCCCTTATGTCAGTACTTTCTAGCACTGGCATAGCGGTGCCAATGGGATGTGTGCTGCATCCTGCAGTTGGGTTTCACTCATGGAGGCCTCCTCAAAGTAAGGGAATGTTTGTTTCCTTACCTCAGAGCTGCATTGTTCTTATGTCAGTGCTGGAAAGCACTGACATAAGGGGTTAGGATTGCACCCTAAGAGAGCTAGTATCAAATTAAGAAGTAACCCAGATTAGTGTGCTTTTTTTTTTTTTTTCTGGCCCGTACACTGTAAACTTGCTTTTCAACCTGTGGAACTACTACAAACTGTGGTGGATGGTACATGGCTCCACTGCCAAGACACTGTTGTACCTGACTTGGATGTGGTGATGACGGGTGGTAATGTATTGCTGGCAAGGTGTGTCTGTATGGTGGCCCAATGCTGTAAAATCAGCATGGATGAGACAAGGAGGGTGCAGAGCACAGGGTGTAAGAAGGAGAGTAGCAACTGGAGAAGTGGGTCCCTCCCTGCAGGGAAAACTATGTGGCAAACATAGTTGGCCACAGAATGCTGGATGCAAGGGATGGCATTGGGATGCAGGTCTCTTGTTGTCTTGTGTGCTCCCTGAGGCATTTGGTGAGCCGCTGTGAGATACAGGAAGCCAGACTAGATGGTCCTTTGGCGTGATCCAGCTGGGCTGTTCTTATGTTAAACTGCCTATCTTTTAATACCCTTTACTATGGTAGGAGGGGGACAACCTTCTGGAGCACTTGTTTGAGCTCCACTGTCATCAATCAGAACTATTCTGTTGGCCCTTCGCCTGGCCTCTGATAAGACCTGAAGTACATTTGCCTACTTGCATTTGGACATGCACATGCGCTCTGACTTGGTTTCCATAGGGCTCCATACATTTTTCCTGTCAGCTATCAGATTGCCAGTTTTGCGACCCACTAAAAATCAGGTCAGGACCCATTGGTGTAATGTAATGTTGTGTCTAACTGTTTAGCCACTGTAATGTAGTGTTTAAACGAACCACATGAAATCCATGCGTGAATATTTTCAGCTTCTATTTTGTCACGTCCTGCCTTTTTCTTGGATGTCTCACACATTGGGGGCCTCGTCCTCTTTTTGCAGTTATGACATTTGCCCACACAGCAGTGGTGGCGCTTGCAGCAGTGGACCTGAAGGGTGCGCGCAAAAGCAGAAGGGTTGGAAGGCACTGTCTTACAGCCCAATCCTATGCATGTCTTACTCTGAAGTAAGTCCTGTTATACTCAATGGGCCTTACTCCCAGGTAACTGTGAACAGGATGGCAGCCTCACAGCCCAAGACTGTCTACTCAGAAGTAAGTCCCATTAGATTCAATGAGGCTTACTTCCAGGTAAGTGTAGATAGGCCTGCAACCTTAGAGCCCCATCCCATGCATATCTACTCAGAAGTAAGTCCTATAGTGTTCAATGGGGCTTACTCCCAGGTAAGTGCATAGGATGGATGAAGGCTCAGCCCTCAACCCCCTGCATGGATAGAAGCGCACTTGGAAGACGTCCCACAGCGCATGCGCAGAGCAGTCCTTCCCACCTGCGCGGAGAGCCCCGGAGGAGGCTGTTCCCACAACTCCCCCCCGCCGCTCCCAGGCTTTTCTCCTTTCCCCCTCCCCCAGGCACGGTGACACTCGCCCCGCCCCCTCGGTGGGCTCGCTCTGCGCAGGCGCAGCCGCGCGGGGCGAGTGGCGGCTGCGGAGGGGGGAGGAGGGAGGGAGGACGCTGCGCCACGCGAGAGACGGGAGTGGGCGGAGCGTGAGGGGCGGGGTCACGAACTTTGACCTCCTCGCCGCTCCGTAGCCGCCGCCGCTGCCAGATAAGCCCTCCAAAGCTGCGTCGGCCCCTCCTCGCGCGCGCCTGTCAGGTAAGCCGTTGCTAGGGCGGGGGCGGTTGCCAAGGCCGGGCCAGGCGAGGCCTACCCGGTGCGCTCGGGCCGAGTGCCAGTCGCGGCCTCGGGCGGGCGGCACTCCGATGAGGCTGCAGCGGCTCCTCCTGCGCCGCCGCCCCCTGACCTTTCACCCACAGGAAAGGCTTCATCTCCCCTCCCCGGATCCCGGCCCGGCCCCGCATGCCGGCTGGGCGGAGGCTCCCGGTGGGCCGCAGCCCCAGCCCCAGCCCGCCGCCCCGCAGGTGGGAGGCCCGGCCGTCCCGCAGCAGCAGCCATCTTGTACTGACAGCGGCCCGCCGCCGCCGCCGCCGCCGCCTGCACTCCCTTGGCCCGCCTGGGCGGGTGGCGGGGCTGTCCCGCGTCTCTGCGCTGCCTGGGCGGCCGGCCGCTTCTCCAGGCCCCCCAGAAGCGTCAGACGTCATTGCGAAGGAATCCCAGGCTGTGCGCTCTACTCTGGGAGGAAGCCCATTGACTGGAATGGGACTTACTTCTGAGTAGACGTGCCTAGGAGAGGGCTCTCAGGCTGGAATACTGTGCACACTTACCTGGGAGTAAGGCCCATTGACTACAATGAGATTTACTTCTGACTAAACCTTTCTTGGAGAGGGCTCTCAGGCTACAATCCTATCCACGTCTCTTGGGAGTAAACCCCATTTAAGAAACATGACTTATTTCTGCATAGGCATGCTCAGGATCTTGCTGTTCATCTGCAGTGCCTATACTCACTTACCTGGAAGAAGGACCCATTGCAGAGTAGGGCAGTACAGGAAGCTGGACTAGATGGGCCTATGGCCTGATCCAGTGGGCTGTTCTTATGACCTGTATACAGATAAAGCCCCTCCCCCCACACACATAAGAACCAAATGTCAGGGCAAAGGACACTTAGCCCAGGGGTGTCAAGCTCATTTCGTTCAGAGGGCCGAATAGGATTCATGATGTGCTGAGGGCCAGAAGTGATGTCATTGGGCAGGAGGTGATGTCATGAAAAAGGTTATAACAAAAAAGTTCCTTTTCTTACTTAGAATTCATTAGCTTCAAATGACAGAAGAGGAAATATCAAATCTTGATTGTATTTCAAGATATTGGAGAGTGCAATTTTCATGTGGGCTGCCCTTACCGAAGTAACACCTCAGCAGTGCTAAGCAGTTGACAGCCTGAGGGCCAGACAAAAAGCTTTTGCGGGCTGCATCTGGCCTCTGGGGCTTATGTTTGACACCCATGACTTAGCCTATACATCTTAGTCAAGATGACTTAGTCAAGAAGTCTTCTGAGTAAACATGCATAAGATTGCACTATTAATCCGTTCTCCAAGATGGGCAATTTTTTATTTGTAATTTTTTTTGGGGGGGGGGGGGGTTATTCAGTTCCATGAGCAACCACCTGCAACTAAGTACCCATACAGTATGGTGTACCATTTAATTTACTGTTTGCGACCTCTAGGTCTGAATAGCAGCCTTGGCACAATCTTGTGCCTAATAAAAAGAGAGACTGTTTCCACCTCTTCTTTTATGTGCTTATTTTGTCCACAGAGAATCATCTAAGTTTGCATTAGTGGCTATTCAAAATTGCTTTTAGCAGCAATGTTGTGGAACAGAAAATTTCCACAAGAATGTGATCCCTATCCTTCCTCTTTGACATGTCACAAAAAAAAGTTTCTGGGCCTGCCTTGACTTTGGGGTGTGGTATTTTGGCCAACGAAAGGAAAAAGAGTGACAATAAAAGCGTTCTCTGGTTTTTTGCTTTCCATTTCTTGTTGCATCTCCCACATAGTGCTAATGATAGATAGTAAAAGAATTGTCCTTCTTGGGAATTAACAATTCCCAAGAATTGTATACGTATCTATGTATACTTGAAAGTCACGACCAGGAAAGTTTACTTTTGTGACAAATTGTGACCGGAGCCTGCATGAAAATGCTTGTGGTAGATACCCATATATTGCTGGTGAATGCATTGCTTTTTCTCGGATCTATGAATGTTTCATTCTGTCTTTTGATGTGTGAGCTCTTGCGTTAGTGGAGTTTGTCAAGTAGTTCAAGTAAACAAGAATTTGACTATTGGATGCTAACATTATGAATGCTAACAATGTTTACTTGAAGGATGAAATTGTAAAGAAATTTCACAGCAGAAAAAAACCTAGTCCCCATTTCTGATGCTTTCTAGCAGTTATTCTGTGTACTCATATGATCTTGAAATGCACAGAATTCTGTCCAAAAAATAACTAGCAACACATTTTTGGTATGTTTCATAATCCTGCACTGCATTGGTGCTATATAACCTCACCAGCTATGGTTTCCAGGATTTCAGACCTATTTCCCAACCTGCCTGACTGAAAAAAGTCTATGACAGTGGCTCCCAAATTTTGGATTGGGAGACTAACAAGCTGATACCTCACAAGGAAAATATATTTTGATATATTTTGATATGTATATATTTCCTCACAAGGAAAATAAATTTTGGATTGGGAAACTAACAAGCTGATACCTCACAAGGAAAATATATTGAGTCGTATGGAATTCTAAACTGAGCCACATGCGTGTGTTTACTTTGAATAGGCAATTGTGCCTCTACTTGTGTTGAAGGCCAGGTGAAGGGGAATGCAAGGCTACCAAAATGATCCCAGTCTAGTGAACATGCTCAAAAAAACATTCTAGAAGTGCCCCCCCACTTCTAGGTAAAAAGTATAAAAACAGAGGCTTGAGCAGCTGCTAAGGTGAAACTCTGGTGTTTTTTTTAGTCTCATAAAGCTAGTTGGGCCCAGATATAAGTATCATTTTTAAAAGTGGTTAGCAGTACTAAAAAGTTTGGGAACCACTGTTTCATACTGTTCCTTGGGACATTTGAAGTATAAAACAAAGCATCATTGCCAGCTTTATGTTTTGATGAGGTATGATAACATACACCTCTATGTTTGAACGTTTTCTTGTACAAATTGTAGTTAGAAATCAAACTGATCCTGAACATTTGGAATGGATAGTGGGTAACACTAGACCTATCTCTAAATTACATCGGAGTTTGTATTGTTTTCTTATAGTCCTGTCCTTAAGTTGTTCTTTTTTTGCATATACGAGGCTTCAGTGCTGATGATAGCCATTAAACGTTACAGATTCCTTTATAATATCTATGTGAAAATTGGGACAGCCATACTGTTGTGGCAATAAAATGTGGAACCAGATCTTATGGTTATGAGCTTTTAATTTTATACATATAGTTGCCTTATGTTTAACAAATTGACGTGTTATGAGTTTAAAGTTGACACTTTTTTCTATAAAGCAATGTTTGAAAAAATTTTCACATCAAATCACTAAATTTTTTATAAATCAGTGTTGCAGCGAATGAAATTGGGAAATCCATACTCATTTTGTAAACAATAAAATCTTCAAAAGTAAAACAATGTCTTTTTATTTCATCATAGGGGTCTCCAGAAAGCAATTATGCATACAGAAAGTGGAATATAACATTGGTACCTGCGGTAAGCAAAATGCTAACCTACAGATATCCAGGCTTTTTAAAGTGCAAACAGTCGCTTCTTTAACTTGCTGCATACTGGCTGCTTACTTGTCTTGTAATAGCAGGTGGCTGTACCTTCTCTTAAAATTGTATTGTGATATTGTCATACCATGCTTCAATCACGTACAGAATTTGACTGCACAGTTTAGTCAGGCTGGTTGTCAGGAAATGGCAGCTGCCCCTTTTCTGCAGATTCAGCAAAGTTCCCCTCAAGTTCTTTGCATTGCTGAGAACTTGGATTGGGAGAGGTCTTCCGCCATGCTCTGCTAAGGGCCAAGATGTTAGTGAAGGGTATCTTGAATCTTCTGTGAAGGCAAATGAGCAAATGTGATCTCTTTGTACTCCAACCACAGTTTTGCCAGTACTGCTGCTTTTTATAGCACTCTCCTCATTGCCTGTGGAAAGAGCAGAGAATAGGAAAGCAATTGAGGAGGAGAGTGACGTACAAAGTAATCAAGAATTCTCACTAGTTGGACAAGACTGGAACATCGGAACAGCTGAATTTATCTTCAAAGGGACAGTCATTTTCATTACCATTGTATTTATAGATCAAAAATTCACTCCTGAAACATTTTTTAAAAGGGAAGATAAACATCTGGTGGATATTAAGTTGGTGAACTGATACCTTATCTGCATGCTGGATATATACTTTAATGTGTATTAAATAAATCAGTCAAACTCAGTGAAACATTGGTTTAAAACCAAAGTAAATATGACTTTCCTTTAAAGGTCACTTGTGAAATCCTACATATGATTCACAAGTCATATTTGTGAAAGCACATAGTAACTGGCATAAATCCCAGAACTATAAATTTTCAAACTGGCATAAATCCTAACTATAAATTTTCAAAATGATTGCATTTTATTAACATGTTATGGAATGACATAACCTCAAACACAGGAGTTTCCATATCTTACAGAATGTATATCTATTAAATCCCAAATTAAACAAATCACAGAGAACTAGTAACCCATCAAAAATAGCAGATAAAATCTTGTGTGAACATATTTTAAATAAGAAGGCTTTGAATCTGAATTTAAATAAGATTTTGCTCTATTAAAAAGGTTTTGTAACACTGAAACAATTTTGTGCATTATAGATGCGAAAGATTTTGAACAAAATTAGTAGTTGTCGCTACTAAGCAAAATTTAAAAGATTAATTTTGAGTAGGTACGTCTGCGTGAAAATGTCAGCAGAATTAATATTTCTGTTAGAGTTATGTCAGTGCTCCAACATTTAAAGCATAAATCGATTACACTTTCGAAACACAATAGAAAAGTATAGAAGCTGAAGCATGATACTGTGAGTGGTAGTTTGAGACTTTGCAATGGAAATCAATGCACTTATAACTTTTGTTGCAGAAGAACATACTGGTTGTATGGGGGAAGTCTGTAGAAAGTGCGGTGATTAAAAGGGTTATCAAATATCTCTTAAATCTGTGAAAATGTTTTACTTATAACTGATACCAATTGTTCATTATAAACATTCCTTAGGTGAAGTTTAGAAAATGTTGTCCTCCTTTGTGAATGGCGCTCAGTTACAGCTGACCTGTTCAGTAGAAGCGGTAGGTCTGTTTCATTGCAGCCATAATTCAAATGAAAGGGTAATAACATTTTTTTAAAAAAAGGACTTCTGCTTGCTCTTATATAGTCATTCACATGCAGTGATGGGCAGGCATAGGCTTAAGAAGAGGAACCGGAGAATTTCTGAACCATGATTTTGTGTGGATCCATTAGACCAGTGGTTCCCAAATTGTGAGCCATGGCTCACAGAAAACCTGCCACCCTATGCAATGTATAGGATTGTAGCCCTAATGAGAGCCACAGCCAATGGCCCAGAAGGTCAAGGCAGATGGTAGTGTGTTTGCCCCACACCATATTTCTTCCAAGGGTTCTGGTTGTTGATTCTTACATTAAACTCTATTGAAAGAGGCTATGGGCATCTCTGAAGCTGAAAAGGAGGATGTTTGCTATATGATATTTGGATTATAGAATTGCTTTTGTTTGTATCTCATCTGTGAAACTAAAATGGTAGAATGGGAATTATTTAGGCTGACTAGTAGGCCTGCCAAAAAGAAGAAAGCAACAAGCCTTTAATATCTGGCAAGTAAAACAATGAGACTTAAGAGTCCAGGCACTACATTTATTTCCATGTGACGTAATTGGTCTTGGTCAGACTGCTGGCTTTGATACAGTGGAAGCATTTGCTAGAACCAAAATGTTTTTGTCTACTCTAAAAGTCTGAGGTATACCATTCACAAGTGCCCATGGCTACATCATTCTGCTTGACCATAATGTGGTGTAATCTGTGAATAGGGTTACTGTACAGCAGTGGTTTTCAGACTGGGACGTTGCGATGCCCCAGTGAGAGAGCCCTGGCCTCTGCTCTCTTAAAGAGTGGGGAGGGGGGGTAGGCAACGACGCGATCACCAGAATCACGTTGCTGTCAAGCGGTGCAGGGACTTGCCTGGACTCACCACAGGCTGCAGCAGGCTCCCGGGGGTGTGGGCAGCCCTGCACCAGCCTCTGCAGGGTTCCCCAACATGCAGAGTTGGTGCAGATAACAATCGCGACCCACTTCCGGTTTGCAATCACAAAACCGGAAGTGGGGAGCAATTGTTATTTTGACTGTCTCTGCATGTTGGGGAGCCCTGCGGAGACTGGCACAGAGCTCCCCACATCACTGGGAGGCTGCTGCAGGCTCTGGTGAGTCTAGGCAAGCCCCTTGACAGCGACGTGATTCTGGTGATCACGTCGCTGCCTCGCCTCTCCCCAGCAAGAACTTACAGTGGGGCTCAAACTCTTTGCGAGTTTTAGAACTGCTGTACGGTATTGAGGTTTGATAAGCTCTACCATTTTTCAGAGTGGTAGTACTATATCATTAGGAAAATCATGATTGCTATTTGTTGGTTTTTGCTCTTTTGTCTCTCTTACATTATCAGATATAAGAATATATCTTTCTTTTTAACAGAAAATACTGGTGACTGACGATAATGGCAACTATTGAGGAATTGGCCCATCAGATTATTGAACAGCAAATGGGAGAGGTACTACTTTTTCAGACGTGTTGTACAGTAACTTATACGAACACAATGTAGTCTCACTTGTAGTTCATTGTTCAGATATTCTAAGTACTGTATTGGGGGTAGTGATGTTGTTTAGGGTACTTTCTTCCAAATTCTACATTTAAAAAGTAGCTGTTTTCTGAGCAGAAAATGCTAGCTCATTGTGATTTTGGTTAGGTTAACCCTCTAAAATCTTTATCAGTTGATGACTCAATTAAGGCTTGTGTAGATAAATAGCAGCTTGACCCTCTTTGGCCACGGTCATACTTACAGTTTTGTATCAAAGACTGCTCTCACAAGTGATATTTTGTGTGTGGGTATCCATGTGTAGTTTCCATTTAGCTTGATTTTGTAAAGTTTTAGTATAGCATGCAAGTAAGGGATCTGCCAACAGAGCAGGAGGTGGGTGACATGGCACCCAGAGGCATCACATTGGATACTGCAGTCCTAAACAGTTGTATTCTACATCTGCTTGTAGTTCATGGATATTCAGGCATCTTGTTGTAGGGAGAGGTGAGTGACCAGAAATGACACACATCAGTCAATCGGTTTGAACCAGTTGTTTAGCAAATCTTAAGATATGATACATTGTGATGATGCAACAGTCAATTATGTACTAGAGTTGCGGGCAATTGTGCCAGTGGAGATATCTAGAATGAAGTTGTAAGGCAACCTGCTGCTAATTCTATTTATAAGGACAAACAGGTTATCTGGTGTGTTACATCAGGAGTGTCCAAAGTTTTTGGCAGGTGGGTCACACTGTATCTCTGACACTGTGTCGGGGGCCGGGGAAAAAAAAGAATTAATTTACATCTAAAATTTGAATAAATTTACATAAGTTTACATAAATGAATATATTAAAGATGAATATGAATGAATGAAGGTCTTGCAATAGTTCATGGCCTATAAAAGGTCTGCACAAAGCAAGGCCAGCCTTTCCTTTGCTGCCACTACTGCATCACAGACGTGAAACAAAAAACAGTGGAGGGAACCCTCATCCCACAGCTCACGCAAGAGGTCAAACGGTCGCACTCATGCTGAGAGCAGTTGCATCAGGCCAGTGTGGGCTCCAACAAATCTCCGGAGGGCCAGAGGTTCATTGGAGACTGGGGCTCCCTGAGGGCCACATTGAGAGGCCTTGAGGGCAACAGGTGGCCCCAGGGCCAGGGTTTGGGCACCCCTGTCTTACATTCCCAGCTCTTAAATTTGTTTTGTGAGTTAGCTTGTCATGCTCCTTAGAGTAGAGGTATTTTGAAAGGCATTGCTGAAACTGATCAAGTGGTGTTAATTTAGCAGGTTAGTGTACATACGTTTTTGTTTTTTTTGCTGTAGATAGCACATTCCCAAGGCTCTGTCACTCAAACTCTCATGGATGGAACAGCACAAAGAATTCAGATTGTTCCTGCAGATACAAGTCTCTCCTTACCACAGCGCATACAGGTATGTTGCATCTCAAGTACTTTAGCTGTTGAAATGTGTTTCCTAAATACCATGGTTACCACAAGCTGTTGAAACTGCTGAACAAGGAATAAAGAGGTTGTTTGAAAACTGTTATTTATTTTACTCAGAAGTAAGCCCATTGTGTTCAATAAGACTTAGACTGTAATCCTATTTTACTCACTGGAAACAAACATCTCCAACCATTGCATAACTCTCCCACAGCTCAAGAACAGTGGTACACCAACCTGGATTCTGTCTAAGTTAGAGCTTTCCTTAAGAGGACTAATAAGAAACAGTTCAAAGTGCAAGCAACACTGTGAACAATTGAAAGCTGTATACTAAATATTATTATTAAAATGTGTACAGTGCATAATAATTCTAACCATTCCTATAACTTTTTGCTCAGAGCAGGT
Organism: Tiliqua scincoides; assembly: GCF_035046505.1. Classification (NCBI taxonomy): domain Eukaryota; kingdom Metazoa; phylum Chordata; class Lepidosauria; order Squamata; family Scincidae; genus Tiliqua; species Tiliqua scincoides. Next base: position 64,620,252 of record NC_089827.1, read on the forward strand.
TATGTAATACTGATTGAATCTGAATACTCTTCTTGTGATATGATCTTCTTACTAAGAAAAGCAAGCTCAACAGCCTAAAACCAGTGCATTTGCTTCTTTGCCTTCATTTACTCAGATGTACCCTTATCAAGCAGCAGCAATGGTAGCTGTCACTTTGCACAATGCTTTAACTTCATCACTGCTCTCAGGGCAGTGATTGCTTTTTCCACTTGCTTTCTTCCCTCTCCTGTCCCTTGCTTAGGAGAAAGGCTGCTTGCCACTGGTACTCATGCTTTGGATTGAGTTGCCAGGTTTCTTTATGGTAAGGTGCCTTGTTAATAATAATAAATAATAATAACTAATAATAACTTGGAGGAGGAGCTTCTTGTCACAGGGCAGAGCTTCATTTCATGGAATTTTTTCTTTTATAGATCTCCTAACTGTTCTGTAGTTTGGGATTGTTGCTGCTCTGGCAGCCTGTGCGTTCCCTTCCACATAGAGAAAGAAAAGAACAGGTTGGAAGAGCATTTTAGAACTTTAAATAATGTGGCTCTTGGCTGGTATTCCTTTCAGTGAGACTTTAACTTCCTTAGGAGAAAGGAAGGTCAGGTCCTGAAACTTCAGGACAAACTGTGAGACTTGGCTATCCTAAGCCTAAGTTATACTGTGAATGCACACAATTTCTTCAAAACAACCACAGCTTCATTATGTTGTTGTTAATTTGTAAAAGAAAGAACATTGTAGATTTTCTTACCACAACTGAAATTCTCCCTTTTCCCCTCAATCCCATTCTTGTAAATAAAATGGTCATGTAAGTTAAATTGTTTTAGAAGAGAGTATTGTAATGTGATCTATTGCTGATTGCATTTCAGATAAAATGTACATTACTTTTTGAAGATATAAAAGCACCAGCCGTTATTTTTGCTGTAACTGTTAGTTCTAATCACTAAGGCTGAAATTCTTATTGTAAAATTACATAAGAGTAAGCCCTGTTGAACACAGTGCACCTTACTTGCAAGTAAACATGCATAGAATCAGATTATGGGAAACTAGTCTCTCATCATAAAGTAGCTGGGCCACAGATGTTGCATGCAGTTTTCAGATTCTTCAGTGTTTCAGACTAGAGAGTTGTGGAGCTTTCTGTAAAAATGTGAAGTTATCTTGAATATCAGGTACTTACAGATTTTGAGTGTACATAATGCTAAAGCTTTGGCTTGGTTGTTGATTTGTGAAGTACGTGTTCCATTCTCTTCAACCATACTTGACCACACAATAATTACATCAGGCCACATTTGGTATTGAGCATAACTAGTATGTCAACTTGAGACATGTATGTTCCCAGATTGTCACTGATCAGCAAACTGGACAGAAGATTCAGATTGTTACAGCACTTGATCAGACCTCAACAGGCAAGCAGTTCATATTAACGAATCATGATGGTTCTACCCCAAGCAAAGTGATCCTTGCCAGACAAGATGCCACTCCAGGAAAAGTGTTCCTTGCAACGCCAGATGCTGCAGGGGTCAACCAGCTATTTTTTGCATCCCCAGATATATCTGCGCAACACATTCAGGTATAGTGACCCATGCTGTTAGAACTTAGATATTTTATTTATTATATATGTATCTGTCACAAAAAACCAGAGGGTAAGATGGGATTATGTACTGGGTACAACCCATTATGGAATTACAAGGGCTCTGAATGTGATAAGTGGTGCAAGAGTTGCATTTTTCTCATGATAACAAATTGTAATTTGAGCTCTGGGAAGCTACAAGGTGCGGCAGAAACACTGCCTCTCTTCTGTGATCATTGCTGGTGGTGTATCTTCGCTAACATCGTTTCAAGGATCCCATCATGGCAATTAGTCATGTGAGCAATGTAACTCTGTTTTATATTTTTATAAAGGTGATTCAGAAAAACACAGCAGGATAGTAATGTTTGTAAAGCCAAATGTGCAATTTGATCATCTGAAATGGTAGATTTCCTAAGTGGTAAATAATAATTGGGGCATTCAGTTTAATTCTCTGCATGATTCAGTGAACAAAGATAAAAATTAGCATGTAAAGTCAAAAGCAGTACTAGTGGTGTCACTTGGTAACTGAAACTCAAATTATAAAGTAGCATTTTGAAATAACATTTTTTTTCCTGTTTGCTGCATCCACCCTATTAGCATACCAGTAGTTTAATGTCTTCTGACAAATGTGTTATAAATATCTAAGTTGTACCTTTGTGAAGAATTGCACTTCATACTCTTTAATTTCACTGGGTCAGGTGCTTGGCTTGTAGATATGAATTGAAGCAGAGGAGTTAAAAGTGAGAATAATATTTTTAATAAATTCATTCTTTTTCAGATTTTAACAGACAATTCTTCCACAGAACAAACTCTAAATAAAGTATTTGATCTTTGTGTTGTTTGTGGAGACAAGGCTTCAGGTAAATCACTTTGTGCTTCTAGTATGCAAAGCTAAGTCTGCAATCTTATGCATACTTTGCTAGGAGCATGCCCCACTGAACAAAGTGGGACTTACTTCTGAGTAGACATGCATAAGTTTGCACTGGAAGTGGTGTTTTCTTTCAACTGTAGTTAAAAGTATCCTTGTTGTTTAAGACACCAAGCATAGATCTATCATCTACAAATTCCTTTTTGTGTTCTAATATACTACCATTTGTTAAATCATCAAATTAAGTTTACCACAATGTGGCAATTCTTACTTCTATACATACGAGAATACCCACAACCTTTTTTTTTCTTTTTGATGGCTGCCAATTTTGCCCTGGCCAGGAAATGGAATTCACAAGCTCCCTATCTTCTTTTATGGTATAGGAAGGTATGTGATTTTTGACTGGGAAAATCACTGCTCCACTGTTTCCTGGGAAAATCACTCCTCCGTTTCGATTAAATTAGATGCTTGCACAAATGTATGTGTGCTTCAAACTGAAAGTGCTACTCTTTAGCCAAAAGCAGCTGTGCAGGGAAGCTGGAACTGCAGCATATAATAATAATAATAATAATAATAATAATAATAATAACTTTATTTTTACCCCGCCTTTCTCCCCGAAGGGACTCAAGGCGGCTTACAACATATTAAAAACATAATTTAAAAAACAAATAAAAACATATTAACACATCATAAAAAAAACAGCAGAGTAAAAATAGGTAAAAAGAGCATAGAGCAGCAGCAAGTCATAAAAGAATCAGGCCTGTAAAAAATATTAAAAGACGTTAAAAAGATGTTAAAAGGCCGAGAACTCAGAAGGCTTGTTTAAACAGAAGGGTCTTCAGGCCTCGCCGAAAGGTCTCAAGAGAGGGAGCCATTCTTAAGTCAGGGGGAAGGGAGTTCCATAGCATTGGTGCCACTACTGAGAAGGCCCTATTTCTTGCAGCCGCCCCACGTATCTCCCTAGGCGGCGGCACTTGTAAAAAGGCCTTCTCTGATGACCTAAGAGGACGAGCCGGATTGTACGGGAGTAGGCGATCTCTAAGATACCCTGGCCCAGAGCAGTATAGGGCTTTAAAGGTCAATACCAGCACCTTGAATTGGGCCTGGAAACGAATGGGCAGCCAATGCAGCCGCTGGAGAAGCGGACTGACAGAGTCGAACCACCTACCTCCAGTAACCACACGGGCCGCCGCATTCTGCACTAGTTGCAGTTTCCGAACCGTCTTCAAGGGCAGCCCCACATAGAGCGCGTTACAATAATCTAATCTCGATGTCACCGAGGCATGGATCACCGTGGCCAGGTCAGCACGATCCAAGTACGGCCGCAGCTGGCGCACCAGCCGAAGCTGAGCGAAGGCCCCCCTAGCCACAGCCGCCACCTGGGAATCCAGGAGCAGCTGCGAGTCCAGGTGGACCCCCAAGCTGCGGACCTGCTCCTTCAGAGGGAGTGCAACCCCATTCAGCGCAAGCCGATAGTCCAGCACCTGCATCGAGGATTTCCGAACCAGGAGAACCTCTGTCTTATCCGGATTTAATTTCAGCTTGTTAGCCCCCATCCAGATCCTCACTGCCTCCAGACAGCGCTCCAGGCCCTCAACCGCCACCCTGGAGTCTGGAGAAAAGGAGAGATAGAGCTGGGTGTCATCGGCATATTGATGGCACCCCACTCCAAAGCCCCGGATGACCTCTCCCAGTGGTTTCATGTAGATGTTAAATAGCATGGGGGACAGAATTGAGCCCTGTGGCACCCCGCACCTCAAGGGCCAGGGTGTCGAACAGGCATCCCCCAGCACCACCATCTGGGACCGACCCTCCAAGTAGGAGCGGAACCACTGCAAAACAGTACCTCCAGCTCCCAACTGTGATGTGATGGGGACATCTTACTTTTTTCCTCTGTGCTATTTTCCTGCCAAAAATTACTCCCCTGAAGCTATTTGCTCTCAGATTGGTAATCCTTGTATATTAGGGGACAAATTTTTTCCTTGACTCCCTTTGTTTAGTTTGCTTAAAATTTCTCTAGTCAGCTTCTCAGCTTTGAAAATATAAAAGCAATATTCATTTGCTACCATCGTTATTGCTCTGTACTTGCGTATACATGTTAAGTGCTTCTTTGGCCATGTCCTTTTTTGTCCTTAACCTTCTTCTTCAGATAGGTGCCATGAGACTTTTCTTACAACATACTTATATCTGTATACTGTGTGAATGTGTTGATACTGGATATGTCTTTTAAATGGAAAACCTTGATAAACATTTTTCAAATGTAAACAGTTATACCATATGGATAGCGGAGGCAATATCAAAGTGAAAAATCAACTGCTATGAGGGAATACAATAAGTTTATTGTTACAGAGAATGTTTTACAAGTTACTTATCCATATATAAGATAAAGGTATGCTTGCAAAAAGTATAGAGCGTGAGAGTATTTGTATGCGGTGTCCCTGGAACATTATTATTTGTGGTGAACAGAAATGGAATAGATCTGTGCACATGTAATTGCTGGGCCATAAGTCTTGAGATTTAATCATGAATCTGATGAAAACTGTGGAGCCTTTCCCCAGAAAAAAGAACATACACACCCAAGAATTTTCATGCCCAGTTCACAAACCCTTCAAAACCCATCCACAGACCCCTTAGAAATAATGCGGAAGTAACTAAATAATACAATGCTGAAGTAATCAGATGGACAGTTTAGCAGCAACATGGCAGAATGGTAAGCGCCACTCAGAACAGGAACAACTTTTTTGTTGTGCAGCGGTTGCAAGTTTGGCGATAAAAATGTTTTGATCTGTAATGTTTCAATGTGCTCTGATTTTAGTAATACTCTTCTGACCTATGCCTTTTCTTTTGTAGTAATTTGGTTGATGTAAAATTAATATAACAGTAACGTATTTTGCATAATGTATTTTGTGTGTTATGCAATCAGGACGTCATTATGGAGCAGTGACATGTGAAGGATGCAAAGGATTTTTTAAAAGAAGCATACGGAAGAACTTGGTGTATTCATGCCGAGGGGCAAAAGACTGTGTGATTAATAAACACCATCGAAACAGATGTCAGTACTGTAGGCTACAAAGATGTATTGCATTTGGAATGAAACAAGATTGTAAGTATGAGCACTATCTAATGTTGATTGGGGAGGGGCGATTCTTGGAAGACTTGGAATAGTTGTGCTGTATCAGTCTTGTACAGGCCACTCCCAAGTCATCCAACTTCATAATTGGAGATAAATTAAAGTGTTGGCAAGATACTACCACAAAGACCTAAGCTACTTCCAGAGTGGCCACTTTGCACTAGCTTCTGTGCAGGTGCAAAATGCAGTCAGACTTTAACAACCCAATCCTAAGCTCCCTGGCGCCACTGGGTGCAGTGGCACCAGAATGGCTACTGAGTACGCTGAGGTCCAGTGGGGCCAGGAAGACTGCCAGAGGTCTCCTCAAGGGAAGGAAACTTTGTCCCCTTCTCCCAAGGAAAGCCCCAGGCCCCACAATGGGGCTACTCAAGTCTGTGGCAGATGTTTTGCCAGCGCAGACTTGCGAAACCCTGTGTCGGGCTTTGCAGCCCAATGTGGGGCATAGGATCCGGCTGAGGAGGCCTTCGCTAGTTCCACCTCTCTCCCAGGCCAGCTGGTCCTCCTCAGCCCAGAAAACCACACTACCACCCAGTGGTGCTACTTACCGCCAGCCGCTCATCATGGGTTTCCTCTTGGCACTGAGTCCAATACTTACTGTTCATGGCTCAGTGTTGGTGCTCCTTCCTCCCCGGGTGCCACAAACAAGCTTTATGGCATGTTTGCGATGTCCAGAGCTGGCTTTACACGCATACTGCCAGCGCTGAGAATGATAGGATTGGGCCCTAAGTCTGCAAGTAACCCAAGCTTGTGGAGAGTGTCTTAACAAATCCCTAACTGTTTAGAACCTACTGGCAGCAGTCCAACAATAATAACAAAAACTTCTTGCACTATTTCCAGAAGATGTTCAAGCTCTTGCAATATTTTCTCATCTCATCCCCACCAAAAGGACATAAAAAATGTTTCACCATGTGTTCTGTTTGCTCACATGCTGCATGGTAGAGAGGGAGCTCTTGCTGATTTTAGGTACTTAAATAAGCAGACAAATTAAGAAGTAAAAGTTTCTCATAGAGCAGTGGCTATAAATCTGTGTTCCATGGAATCCTCCATTTTCTCAGAAGCTTACCAGGGGGTGTCTATTAGTAATAGTTACCAAGCTTTCCTGAAAAATATTTTGTTCTTTGGCAGCATGTAGTCAGAGAGGTACATAGATGTGTTTTAGGGCACATACTTGGTTTATGTGGAGCCATAGTGAGGTCCAAAAGACATAGGCAATGTTCCATATGAGTTAGAGGTTGTACCCTCTCAGAACGCTGCAATATGCAAGTGTTCTTTGACAGATCCTTCAATTCTTCAGCAGACAAATGGATGTGAAAAGTATTCCCTGAAGGGAGAAAATTTGAAAACTCATGTCTTAGAGATTCCAAGTAAAAGATTTTCTATGGAATTTTTCAGTTGTCATTTTCAGTGATTGACAAGTGTATAAACTGACTTGGCACTGTTGTCTAACGTTTTGATTAAATGCTAAACCAAACTAACATTAACCATGGTTAATGCTAACCAGGTTTTGCCAACTAACTTCAAATCCTGGTTAGAAAGGAATCCTTGTTAGTGTTAACCACAGCTAAAGGCCAGTTGTGGCATTTGAAGTTTATGCACAAGAGGGGAAGAGGTGGGGAAGGGTTTGTAAAATGTTATCAGTACCTCCATGCTTAAGAGTTCACAAGCATTATGTCTGCACTGACTAGAAATTAGGTTTGATATTATGTTTTTTTTTAAGAGATAGGGGTATCCTTTACAGTTATTGAAACTACGAAGTTGGCAGTAGTAAATGAAAATCAAAACAGTTTTCCAGAAAATAGTTTGCAACTTTACAGCTAATTGTGTGTGAATTTTGGATTATTACTGATAGCTCCACACCCTTTTGTAGCTGTCCAGTGTGAGAGGAAGCCTGTTGAAGTATCACGAGAAAAGTCTTCAAACTGTGCAGCATCTACAGAAAAGATTTACATACGGAAAGATTTACGGAGTCCACTCACTGCAACTCCAACCTTTGTAACAGACAGTGAAACTGCAAGGTATGAAATGCTTCTGTGAATTAGGGAGCTTTTGTGGCATTTTTCAGGATTTCATGCAAATATTGTGCATTTTTTATTTCAGGTCCACAGGAATGTTGGAATCTGGCATGTTCGTGAATATTCATCAGTCTGGTATAAAGAATGAGCCTACAGTTTTGATGACTCCAGATAAGGTATATAATGAAGTACCTTGCTCACTAAGTAAACCTAGAAATATTGAATGGATTTTTCCATTTTTATAAAGCTGCAGGTCTTCTGTCTTGCATCTTGAGAAATCTAGGAAAAATGTTTACATGTCTTCATGGTGTGAACAAGGCAGGAGAGGAAAGGGAACGCTTTTGCTAGACAGTCGCATATGGGAATCCTTCTGGGAAGTGGGCTGGAGCATTGCATACCACAACCTCAGCCTTGCATATCAAGTTGGGCCTACTTGGCTTCAAGTTGTTTTCTTAGTCTTTTGTGAAAGACTGAAAGACTGGTCACTGCCCAAACTCTGTGTCTTACCCTGCCCTTGGCTACTTGATCTTTTCTACCTTGTCTGTTCTGGCAGCTTCACCATCAACCTCCAGCTTCCTTGAACTAACTTTTAAAAACAGACCTGACTGATTATATCCCCCAATTTAATATATCTCAAAATGCAGAACAACCTGTTCCAATAGCTTAAGCCTTTCTCCCTTATATTAGAAATGTGACATACTGTATTGGGAGACTGTTGGAGAAGGCTAATATCAGGCCAGTATATAAATCCACCATCAGAATACAACAGGCTCTGTGATTGCCTAAGGATGCAAGAGATTCCCTCTCTATGGCAAGAGTCTATTGGGTCCTGTGCAGTTGTGGACAGGTATACATTGGGAAAACCTGACTGTGACTTGTAATGGCAGCTGATTAAGGAATGCTTCTTGTCATTCATTTTTTTCCCCGCCGCACATTGCATTGACACTTTCATCAACTTGTCCACCACCACCCCAAGATCTCTCTCCTGATCTGTCACAGACAGCTCCGAACCCAGTAGCCTATATGTGAAGTTTTGATTTTTTGCCCTAATGTGCATGACTTTACACTTACTTACATTGAAACGCACCTGCCATTTTGCTGCCCATTCTGCCAGTTTGGAGAGATCCTTCTGGAGCTCCTCACAATCACTTCTGGTCTTCACCACTCGGAAAAGTTTGGTATCGCCTGCAGACTTTGCCACCTCACTGCTCAACCCTGTCTCCAGGTCATTTATGAACAGGTTGAAGAGCACCGGTCCCAGGACAGATCCTTGGAGCACACTGCTTTTCACCTCTCTCCATTGTGAAAATTGCCCATTGACGCCCACTCTCTGTTTCCTGGTCTTCAACCAGTTCTCAATCCAGGAGAGGATCTGCCCTCTAATTCCCTGACTATGGAGCTTTTTCAGTAGCCTTTGGTGAGGGACCATGTCGAACGCCTTCTGAAAGTCCAGATATATAATGTCCACAGGTTCTCCCGCATCCAAATGCCTGTTGACCTTTCCAACGAATTCTATAAGGTATGTGAGGCAAGACTTACCCTTACAGAAGCCATGCTGATTCTCCCTCAGCAAGGCTTGTTGTCTATGTGTTTTGAGATTCTATCCTTGATGAGGTATTCCACCATCTTACTTGGTATAGATGTTAGGCTGACTGGCCTATAGTTCCCCGGGTCCCCCCTCTTTCCCTTTTTAAAGATCGGTGTGACATTTGCTATCCTCCAATCCTCTGGCACTGTGGCCGTTTTGAGGGACAAGTTGCATATCTTAGTCAAGAGATCAGCAACTTCATTCTTCAATTCCTTAATAACTCTTGGGTGGATGCCATCTGGACCCGGTGACTTATTGATCTTTAATTTATCAATGAAACATCTTCTCTTTTAACCTCTATCTGACTTAATTCTTTGGTCAGGAAGGGCCGTTTGGGCAGTGGTATCTGCCCGAGGTCTTCTGCCGTGAAGACAGATGCAAAGAACTCATTCAATTTCTCTGCCATCTCTAAATCTCCTTTTATCTCCCTTTTCCCTCCCTCACCATCCAGAGGGCCAACCGCTTCTCTGGCTGGTTTCCTGCTTCTAACATATTTGAAGCAGTTGTTATTATTCCCCTTAATGCTGCTGGCCATGTGTTCCTCATAGTCTCTCTTGGCATCCCGTATCACCTTCTTAGATTTCTTTTACCACAGTTTATGTTCCTTTTTATTCTCCTCATTAGGGTAAGACTTCCATTTACTTCCATTTAAATAAGAGTTTATTTGCAAGGGAGGGCACCAGGATGCAGGTCTCTTGTTGTCTTGTGTGCTCCTTGAGGCATTTGGTGGACCACTATGAGATACAGGAAGCTAAACTAGATGGGCCTGTGGCCTGATCCAGCAGGGCTGTTCTTAAGTTAGGTTTCCTGTAGAAAGTAGGAAACCTGCGTCTGACTTTTAATAGCAAATGGTGTTTGCTGTTAAACACCACACCTTTCTGCCAAAATGTTTTCCTTTCATTTTCTGAGCTTGACTGAGGAGAAAAGCTTGGGGTGTGGGAGGAGTCCGCACACCTCACATGCATGCCCCTTTGCTATTGAAACAGGCTCACTCCACAATTAGGAGATCCATGCTTAAATGCATATGCTTAAATGCATATGCTTATGATGTTTGGCCTTTACATTGATATGTAAAAGAGTTTACTAACTCAGAGGTTACTATTATTCCTACTTTTTCAAGGAGAAAGACTACTAATGGAAAGCTGGTGTTCAAATCATCTAGCAGTATTTAAAATATGTCTTTAGCTTTCCCCTAGCCTGCATCTCATTGTAAAACATACCTACTTGCTACCTACTTGCCTACTTGCTACCAATCTAAGTTTTTAGAAATTCCTCTAAAACCTTTGAAATAATTCATTCAGATAACTCATGGCAATTTGTTGAGCAAGTTGAGTTAGAAGAAAGATGTGGGGGGGGGCGCTGAAGACATTTTTAAAAATTATTAGTAGTGCTTTGGTTGTTTTTTGTGCGTTTATTCAGGCTTCTAAAAAAAGCACCAATTAATAATTATCCTGATTTATAGATTGTATAGTAGTTTTAAGGACATGTAATTAAGAGTAACGATAAAAACCTTTAAGCTTTTAGATGCTTTTGATAAGTGATCTTATTATTTGGAGCAATATGCTTATAAAAATGTGAACCAAGTAGTCATGTGAATGGTTTGTGAATAAGCTTGTTTCAGAGTGAGTAGGGTTTCTGTCCCATGATATGCATGAATTTTGGACAAGAAGGCTTTCCATGTACAGTCGTCTAAATTCCACTAAAATTAACTGATGCAAGAGTAAAACTTCATTTCTTTTTTTCCCTTAGGTTGAAACTTGTCAAGGAGATTTAAGTACTTTAGCAAATGTTGTAACATCATTAGCAAGCCTAAGCAAGTCCAAAGACATGTCCCAAAGTAGTCCCGAGCTATCTATGATAGAAAGTTTAAGCAATGGAGACACATCGTTGTCTGAACTCCAGCAAGATGAGCCAGCAAGTACAGATGTTACAAGGTAAGGAGCAGTAATTTCTGAGAATAGTAAATGTTCTGAGGACAGTGTGGGGAAAACAATGGATACTTTAACCTCCAATATTAAGTGTGGTGACTTACTGACAGCCCAGTCTTAAGCCTCTCAGCACCAACGGCTCCAGCAATGCTAAAATGGCAATCTCTGGATCCTGTGGGCGCCAGAATACTGCCAGAGGTCTCCTTGGGGGAAGAGAGCATTTACTCCCTTACCCTGGTAAGGCAGCAGCTGGCAGCAATGGGTCTCCTCATCTCTGTGCCCATGTTTGAGTAGGCGCAGAGCTGTGTTGGGTTGTCCGGCTCAAGATGAGGTTTAAGATGCAGTGGTAGAGTCCTCCTGGGTCCAATCCTCCTTTCCATCTGCCCCATTCTGCCCACTCCCTACCTCCCTCTCCCCTGAAAATACTGCAAGCCGGTACTGGTAGAGCGCCAGCTGGCCGTTCACGTGGCACTAAAGCCCAGCGCCAACAGCTCTTGCTTTCTGGGTGCTGCGGACATGCCTTATAGCACATTTGTGATACCCAACGCTGGAACCAGTTAGGATTGGGTCCTAAATATGTTTAATTCTTAACCATGCACAGTCTCTAAACTTTTTAGATTGGCCATGTAAGTGGGTGAAGTTGAAGAAGTGATTCCTTGCTTAAAAGTGCTTGTTTGGAGTTCAGGAATTCAAATAATTATTATAAATGCAGCCTCTGTGCATGATTGGAACAATAGGGAATGAAATTCATGGAACTTAAGAAGTTCTTATTCTCTTAAGATTTAATGTGTATTGATATCAATTTCATTTTTCAAAGCTGGCTGAGAAGAAAAGATGTTTGGGCATAGATGACCCATATTTCTGCTCAGGATGCCTGAAAAAGGACTTGTGAAAATAGGAGGGAATGGTGAAAATCTTCTACAACTTTGTGGTACCTTTTGACCCATGGCATTAACACATGCTAAAAACAAATGGGAAGCCACTTCTAACACTTAAGTTGAGAATCATACTAGTGGACAGAGATTATTTATGATTCAGAATTGAAGATTTCTGGGAACCACAAACCTGTAATTCTCTTCTTTTTTTACTCCCTCAATTTTGATTTAATACTCAGTTACTCTGCTGTGAAATCTTTTGTAAAGTGGAAAAGAGCACCTCTCTGGTGTTCAAGAAGACTTGGATCTTTTTCTGATTGCCTTCTCTATTTGATTGATCTCACAGTTGTCAATATATTATTTATAGGGCATTTGATACTCTTGCAAAAGCACTTAACCCAGGAGAGAGTGCATCATGTCAGAGTTCTGCAGAAAGTATGGAAGCCAGTGCTCGCCTGGTTGGTGATGAAGGAAGTATGAATATTGTTGAAATAGAAGGCCCTCTTCTCAGTGATGCTCATGTAGCTTTCAGGGTACTTTAAAGTATATCTTTATAACCATTAAACTGTTAACCTTTGTATAGATGTTTTTAAAAACCTAAGCTGTGTGAATGTTTAAGGAATAATTTCTGTTCCTTGGTTAGCTGACATCTCTCTCTCTCTCTCTCTCTCTCTCTCTCTCTCTCTCTGTGTGTGTGTGTGTGTGTGTGTGAGAGAGAGAGAGAGAGAGAGGGGGGGGGCTGTGGATTGTGTCCTCGCTTTCTGGTGCAAATTTCTTATATTGTCTTAGACTAAAGTTTAACACTGGCATCAACTACAGTTAATGCTAATCAGTGTTCACTATTAACGGAGTTTTGAAATTAGCTTCAAATTCTTGTTATGAATACTGGTTAATAGCAAACCCTCTTATGTGTTAACCATAGGTTTAATAGTTTTCAATTTTTGCAATGCTCTTTCCATTTATACAAAAATACAGTTATGTTCCTCCTGCCAGTTGTCCCTTCCATGTAACCTGCAATCTGTCATCAACCAACATATGCATACTAGGAGAAAAACAAAGGAAAGGAAAATTTGATTACAGATTCAAGTTCCATTGAGCCAATACAAAATTTGGTGCTAGCACTTTATCTACAAAAACATCACATGCTTTTTAACTAACAAGCCTAAATGTTCCTCTGTGTAATTTCATTGTTTTCCATTGTTGAAGAATGACTAGTTCAGGGGTGTCAAACTCGTTTCATACTGAGGGCGGAACAGCATTCATGATGCCTGCTGAGGGCCGGAAGTGATGTCGTTAAGCAGGAAGTGATGTCATTGAACAGGTCATAACCAAAAATAAGCACTTTTTCTCACTTAGGAACTCATTAGCTGCAAATGACAGAAGAGAAAATATACAAATCTTGATCATATTTCAAGATATGGGTGAGCCCAATTTTCGTGTGGTCTGCCCTTACAGCAGTAACATCTGAGCACTGCTCAGCAGCTGAGATCATGAGGGCCGAATAAAAAGCTTCTGTGGGCCACATCTGCCCCCCGGCCTTATGTTTGACAGCCCTGGACTAGTTCATCTGCTATAGCTGGCCTAAACTCTTATTTTGCTATCACAAAACCCACATTGATTAATACAGTGTGATCTTTTATATATTAATCATGGTTAAGATAAATGCTGACATATTTAACTATGTTTAAGGCCCATAAGGGGAAGGAAAAGAATTAAACCAGAGAAAACAGTGCATGGGCCTGCAGCTCACTACTAATCCCTTAACCTTGATTACCATATGTTAGCTAGTTGCCTTGAGAATACTTGCAGGTATCTATATGCAAAAAAATGACAAAGGTACATGGCAACCTGCACTAGTTTAACACAGATTGCATAAAGAAGATCCAGCTGGACTAAGCCCAAATAGCAATAGTACAGAATTGTCACTAAGTACATATTTACAATTTTAGCTCCAGAGAAGCAAAAAACTTTAGAATGTATTCAGGATGGGAACTTGGTAAGAGAACAGATTAGGTTCCTATTTATGGCTTATTTTCTAAAACGTTTCAAAGGACTGGATGTTTTGCTGACTGTAATTTCCAAATCTTCGTTTATTGAACAGAATTTTCATATAAATTTGCCCCATTTTTTTATTTTTTAATCCAAAGAAATGAACAGTAAAGAATATTAAACAGTTCTATGGGTTTCCAATTGTGTATTTTTAATATTACAACACTAAAGCTTTTGTCATTTCTTTTCAAATACTATTATCTATTTGAAACCTAAGATAATTAATTTTGAAAAATACCTTTTTGCACAGCTCACCATGCCTTCTCCTATGCCTGAATACCTGAATGTTCATTACATTTGTGAATCAGCCTCAAGATTGCTCTTCTTATCTATGCACTGGGCACGCTCTATTCCTTCCTTTCAAGCTTTAGGGTAAGTGTCTAGGGGTGCTCACACTTTTTTGGCTCGAGAGCTACTTTGAAACCCAGCAAGGCCCGGAGATCTACCAGAGTTTTTTTACAATGTTCGTGCCATCATAACATATAACATTTATGTGTACAATGTATGTTGGTGTACCTTGCATAACCGCATGAGCCAATATTGCACAACACAACATAATTAACTATAAACATTTTTTGTAATTACTTGAGTTTACTTTGATGACTTGCACTGAAGTGAATCAGCCAAGGATGCATAGTCCGGACAGTAGCTGCTGACAGCCAGCCTCAAGCACACTTCCAAATGTTCATCAATCATGGTGGAACTGTACTTGGACTTAATGATCTTCATGTAGGAAAAGGCTGACTCACATAAATAAGTGGAGCCCTTCCTGCCTCAGGTGCTCTTATATCCCTGAGGGCCCTATTGCCTTCAAGTGGCTGCAGCTGTGGAGCACACTCTGCTGGATGCCCAGGCTTTACCCTTAAAGGGGCCACTGCTGACACCACATCTACCTCCTCACCAGATCTTCCTCGATTCCAATACAAGGGGGGGGGGAGCAGATCTCTATACAGACCAGTGCAAAAACAGGGGAAAGGTGTGGGGGAGGGAAGATCTCTATATAGAAATCACAGCAAGACCAGTGCAAAACCCCTTGCACACAGAACCAACAGATGGAAGTTGGAGGGGGGGCAGACCTCCATACATACCAGTGCATAAACAGGGGAAAGGTAAGTCAGCCCCAGTAGAGTCAACAGGGCTCACTCCCAGGGATGCGTGGACAGGAGAGAAGCCTGCCAGCGGCTCCTCTCCAGATCTACTCACGAGTCAGCCCCAGTAGAGTCAACGGGGCTCACTCCCAGGGATGCGTGGATGGGAGAGAAGCCTGCCAGTGGCTCCTCTCCAGGTCTACTCACCAGTCAGCCCCAGTAGAGTCAACAGGGCTCACTCCCAGGGATGCGTGGACGGGAGAGAAGCCTGCGATCAACTCATTGTGTCTCGTGATCAACCGGTCGATCACGATCGATGTATTGAGCACCCCTGGTCTAAGTTTTTGCTTCATGTAATCAAGGTTTCATAGTAGTATTTCAGTTTTCACTTTTGCTGTGGAGAACTTTGTGAAAGTGGTAGCACAAATATCAGAATAATATACAATTGAGTCTGTGACATCTGATATTGCTGTGACTTTTTTGCAAAATTAGTGTTAGCCAGGCAACAAGTTGACTAAGTTGGTACCAGTGTGGAAGTGCTCAAATTGTTAGTTGGAGAAAAAAATCCTGCATCTCCTGTACATTTTTTTTCATTATCACCTGGCTTAGTCTTTTTTTTTTTTAACCTAAGTGTTTTTTTTCTTACTAGAGCACTTCTACACAGAAGTGTTCACCAGTGTTTGTATAGGCTGGTACAATGCTGGACACCTGAAACTGTGCTGATCTTTTCATCCAGATGTAGCATATCACCTGATGTAGGAAGGGAGAAGGCAGGAATTGTTTCGCAGAATCAGCAACTTCAAACTTCATTATAACAGATACCTATGAGGTACAGGTGAGTGTCGCTTAACAGGGATGCGTTTCCCTATCCCTGTTGTTAAGTGATGCTGTCATTAAATGACCTCGCCTGCTTAAAGCTTCTGTAGCTGAGGGGAGCTGTGCTTCCCTGTGTCAGCCCGCTGCTACAGGGCTCAGAATGGCTAATTCTTGACATCGAAAAATGCTACTTGACATTTTTAGCCTTCCATGTTCTTTTCCAGACCTCGGAATGCCTTATAAGACATAAAACGTCACTACCTGATTCCCTCCAGAAACCAGAAGTAGCATTTTCCTGGCCGAATCAACGGTTCTGTACCCTGCAAAGGCTATGGGTGGATGTGCATGGCCTCTGGAGCTCAGAAAAGCTTCTGGAGGCAAGGGAAGCATAGCACCCCTCACTCTGAAGGCTTGGGTTGGGGAAACAGGGATCAGCAGAGGACCGTCATATATATGGTCTGTCACTGATCGAAACATAGCTAAGCGACATTTACCTGTACTTTTGAATTTGTAGCGAATGTCATATCCTTATTAGAATAATAAAAATAGGAAGGGGCCCCAAAAATCATGTGGTCCAACTCCTTGGGTTAAGACAGGACTACTTTGAAAGAACTATGGCTCAGTTCTAGAGAGCTCGCTTTGCATACAGAAAGTTCCAACTCGGACATCTCCATGTAGGATTGGGGAAAGATGGGTCTGGAACCCGCCAATGGTCTGATTCAGTAGAAGGCAACTTCCTATGCACCCATTCCTCAGTATCCCATGAAATCTAGGAGAAGGGGATAAGAAGTAGCAGTTGTCACACTCCAGAATAGAATTTTTGCCCATTAACAAAAGGCTGTATGGATGTACCTGAAGAGAATTCTCCACATTGGGGCTGCTCCTGATAGGTGCTAATGTAGATTCCTGGGTAAGTAGTGCAGGGCCTCATTAGAAGATAGTAAGTTCTGGGGTCTCCTTCAGGAAAAGCTGTTCCCTGAGTTGATAGTGAGCCAAGCTATGTGGGCTTCAAAGGTAAGAATCAACACTTTGAATTAAACCAGGAAAATTGTCAATCAGCACAAATGCTTCAGGTCATATGTGTCCAAACTTATATTTCATAGCAAAGAAGCTGACATGTTTGTATATTCAATCTGTTGAGTGTTTGTCACTATTTGCAGAGCACTAAACTTAACTTTGCTCAGTTTCAGTAATGTAATTCTGTTCCTTGTTAACAGGCAGGATAACAGCATATCACTAGTGAAAGCCTGCTGGAATGAACTTTTTACACTTGGTCTTGCACAGTGTTCTCAAGTAATGAATGTAGCAACTATATTAACTGCATTTGTTAATCACCTTCACAGTAGCTTACAACAAGGTAAGATATGCCCAGCATGGGTACAAGGGACTCAGTAACTTGCTCTGTGATTGGTTACTATTGATATCTTGATAAGCCACTGATAAGCCAAAGTACATATATCTGTGCTTGCATATGTTACCTGTGCCTTTCTATATCTATCAGTATTGAACTTGGATTGTAAACCCTTGGAACATGCATCTTTCCAGTTTAAGAGAATTTATATGTACAATTATCAATTGTCTTTCTGTTGCAAGGAGCCTAAGACAGTGTATCATTTCTGAGCAATTCATGCCCACACCTTTTTCTCCATTTCCTAATAGTTTGCTATCATTCTCTTGAGTATAATAGCATAGGTAATTGAACTGATTTCTCTTTACCTGGCCATCTAACAACATTTATTTAATTACCTTTAGTAACTACAAATTTTTTTTTAATATGGTCCTGTCTAGAAGTTAACCTAAAAAAGTGAATGGCAAGGAGAATAATAATAAACTCTAGTATACTACAAATGCATTGTAAGATGTTCCTTAAAACATTATGTGTATGTAAAACATAGTGTATATGCAAGCGCGAAGTAGTGCATAAATAAACTGGAAGTACTGAACTTGTTCATGAGTGTGTTATTTTAAGAAGGGCTTGTTGCCCCACATGGAATGTTGAACAGTTAAGTAAGGAGATTAAAATGAAGATCCATGCTTGCGGGTTTTAGGTGTCATCTTTTCTAATGTTTTATTGAATCATCACTGTTGACATATAGGACATTGCTTCTACTTTATTGATAAATTAGCATGTTACTTAACTGACAGGACTTATGTACAAATTAATTTTCTCTCTCATCTCTGCTGATGGGTTCCCATCAGTCAGCATCTAAGCATTGTCATTATGTATAAAGTTCAAAATCCAGTTAATTAGGTTTTTTAATGAACAATACAGAGATAGACATTTTAAAGTATTTATATATGTGACAAACTAGGCAAATAGTAAGGTTGCATTGTCTTGTATTAGATAAGCTGTCAGCAGAGAGAGGAAAATTGGTGATGGAGCATATCTTCAAACTGCAGGAGTTCTGTAATAGTATGGTTAAGCTTTGCCTGGATGGTTATGAATACGCTTATTTGAAAGCAATTGTTCTCTTCAGTCCCGGTACGTAAACACTTGAAACTAAACCCTTTTGGCCTTGTTCTGATAGTCAATATGTGGTCTGTTTCATAAGTAAATTCGTTCATGACTGATGTTCCCCATGAACCTCTTCTTTTTCATCAATATAGCAAGACTAGATGAACAGAATCATAATTAAAGAATTATATCTGTTGGATACTAGACAACTGGATTAGCAGGACTTGTTTATATCTGATGTTCGAAGGGAATATTTGTCTTGTGATGTGTTCTTTGTTGTCTGCATTTTTGTATATACCTTATTTGGAGCAGATCTAATAAAAGGCTTATTTTAGATCACCCAGGCTTAGAAAATGTGGTGCAGATTGAAAAATTTCAAGAAAAAGCATATATGGAGTTCCAGGACTATGTTACCAAAGTTTATCCCGATGATACATACAGGTGTGTATAATCTGTATCAGTATAAGATTGTTAGAAATTATTTTTATTCAAGATTACAGAATATTGATTTGGGAAATCTCTGGGAGGCACTGTCATTTTCAGAGTTGCTGTTTCTTTCCCCTTTGATGAAGCCCCTGCAGTGAACACAGCTTCTGGCCATTCTCCATCCCATGCTCCATGGCTTGGGGGGGGCGAGTTGGAGAGGCGAGTGCAATCCAAATCAGTCGCCCAGGAGGGGGGAAGAAAAAGATCTGGAGAAGGGCCAGAACAGGGTCTGTTGCAGGCAGCAGGTGCTGCATTGGGAAGGAGGAGGACAGGCTGCTTGGCTGAGGAGATGCGCCTGCTGCCCTGCCTGAGAGTTGCAGGATCCAGACTTGGATCATTTGCAAGAAGTCCTTCCTTGAAGCTGGCAGGCACTCTGTGGGTTAAAAAAAGCAACTCCAGTTTCTTAGGGAGCGAATGAGTGTGGGTGGGAGAGGAATGAGTGGAGAAGCCATTTCTTGCTCCACCTGTTCCTTTGTCTCTGCCACCCACTTATGTCGTGTCTCCAGCCTCTCTGTTGAGTTCCATTGGGAGGGTGAAGGTGCAATGGTAGAAAAGAATTCAGGGGTGTGGGAAAGGAGCTTCCAGGTGGTGAAGGAAGAGCTCCCAGGTGGTGAAGGAAGATCAGGTTCACAGCCCAGCCAGTGAAGGGGGCTGAGAAGGCAAACTGCAACTGCCCCCCTTGCATGCTAAACTGGTGTGGCTTCTGCTTGTCTCCTGGCAAGACTCTTAAAGGTCTGGTAGCCAAGGCAGTAGCCCCAAAAGGCAAGCAGAGCAACCACCTGCTTGCTCAACCAGAGAGGACTAAAGCTGGGCAGCCTGGTCAACCCCAGCAACAGCTGTGCTCTGCCCCATATCCCTCCTGGCAGCCAATGGGTGGTTTTGTTGCTGCTGCCACCACCACTTGTGCTCTTAAGAACATTAGAAATGCCCCACTGAATCAGGCTAAAGGCCCATCTGGTCAAGCTTCCTGTATCTCACAGTAGCCCACCAGATGCATTTGGAAGCACGCAAGACAACAAGAGACCTGCCACTCCTTTGCACCTGGCATTCTGAGGTAGCCTACTTCTAAAGTCAGAAGGTTGCACACACCCATCACCGCTTGTAACCTGAGATAGACTTTCCCTCCAGAAATGTGACCAATCCCCTTTTAAAGGCATCCTGTGGCAGACTAATAGCTGAGCGGAGAGCGGGTGGCTTGGAATCAGCTGGACACTAGTGATGACATGTGCATAGCTTTGAGCAGCAGTATAAACCCAAGAATTTCACAGCTAGGGAAGCAAATTCAAGCACAACCATCACATTAATTCTAAATAATCTTCTCCATGTATTATGAGTGTAATTGTATTTTTTGCGTGCGGGATTGGTGGGTTGCATGTGGTCCTCGGCGTCTCCAAATTTTGTCTTAGTGGTCCCTGAGCTCCTAAAGGTTGGGAACCACCAGAATAGAGTAATACAGCTGAGGAATTACAGTATATATTTTCTTTTTATTTCCTAATAAAATACAGTACTACTGGTGATTCAGAATTTAAAGGGTTTTCTTCTTTATTTGCATGTAAAATTATGTCACCCTCTTTGTTAAATATATCTTCCAGGCTATCGAGGCTGCTCCTTAGATTGCCTGCTCTGAGACTGATGAGTGCTGCTATTACCGAAGAACTGTTCTTTGCAGGGCTAATTGGAAATGTTCAAATTGACAGCATCATACCATATATTCTAAGAATGGAGACTGCCGACTACAACTCCCAAATAATTGGTCACACTGTATAAAAGTTAAACCACGGATTCTATACCATGGCAATCATGGTTATATAAATGTGCACAATCTCCAAGAGATAACAAGTAGCTTTCCTGTGTAGTTGTAAGAAGAGGAATAAAAGAAGGTGCAGCTTCTTCACCCATGCGTTTGGGAGCAGCGGTGGATTGTTGTGAGTGGTACAGGATGACTTGCCTTTTATCTGGTTTTCAAGAACTTTTGCATTACTTTAGAATCTTAATGAAAATCAAGAAAAGTAGTTCATCCTATTTTTGTAGCTTAGCTGTACCTGGAACATGACACTTAGAACTCCAAATAAATGTACGAAAAATAGTGTTTGGTGAAGAAGAAACTTCATCAAAGTGTTTCTACTTGGATGTTTTAGAAAAAAAATAAATTAACTTTCTTCTCATGTTATGTTTTCAGTATCTTGTTTCTACAAATTGTTTCTTGTCAGTTTGATGTAAGACTGAAATCTTGGACAAACCCATTTATATTTAGCATAACTGGATTACAACATTTTGGATATCTTTCAACTGCTTTGAACTTAAATGTTTGTTAAAAATTAAGATAAATTACAGGAAAGCTGTGATATTGGCTTGATGTCCTGTTCACCAAAGCAATTATTACATTTTACATTATTTGGGCTAATTTTGAGTAACAAATAGCTGTCATGCTTAGAGTTGCATCATCTGGTAACGTAACTTAGAACTAAAATATTCTAGGTGGTTTAATTACATCGGATTTTCATTGTGTTTTTATTACCTAACTTCCTGTTATATAAGTATGCCACACAAAACACTAGTGCCAGTTACACAAATTCTAAAAAGATCTGTTTTGGCCCATATACCAGCAAGGAATCAGATGGACTAAGCTTGGAGGTCTCCTTTCGGTACAAACTTGTGAACCAGCACACTTCATCATTGTAACGTGAATTAGACCATCTCTGAATCCTTCAAGATTTAAATAAGTCTTAAATTATTAAATTCAATAATTACATAACACCAGAGCTGGTTTCAGAAATTTCCAGGTAAATTATTGCAGAGGAATTAAGAAACCAATGACAGAATGTATGTGTTCGTGAAGAGCATTTTGTATCTTCTAAGTAGTAATCGCAGAATCTTCGTTATTGCAAATTTTACATTTTCATGGCTGCTTGAATATCTTCAGTCTTTTGAAACTTTTTTTAAAAGCACTCTGTGATTCACAAAAGGCTGTTTTTTTATTACCATAAACTTAGTCTAGAATCAACACACAATAATTTACTGTTTCAAGGATTGCCCATGTGTTGATTTTTTGGTCACTCTTGTTTTTACCCTTATTTTCAGATGTTTTTATACTAACTAATAATACGAATACAGCTGCCTCTAATGGAGAAAAGCTATTATCTTGATCAGCATATGGAGAGGATCTTTTGTAATCTGAAATACAAGATTATTTGCATCAGGTTTTTGTAAATTGATTGAATGGAAAAGGTAATTTTTGTTTCTTTAAATTCAGTCAAAAATGAAGTATGGAGTTATTTTTCTCAAAAAGATTCACGTGTGTGCGTGTGCAGGTGTGTATCATACCACATCATTATATATATATATTCCCAGGTACATCTTGTAGTCACAATTTGAACTGTTTTAACTTCTTAAAGGTCAAATGTGCATTGCACAGCTTCCTAAAAGTGTTGATATATTTGTTGAACTTGTTTAACTCCACTGTCACTGGAATTGCCTCTTCATTTCATTCCACTTTTGTATAAATTTTATTTGTGGTTCAGTTCTAGTGTAAGCATCAGAATGTCCCAATATCTGTCCTGTTGTATATATTGGGGGTGGGGAAACTACTGTAAATGTCTTGAAACCTGAAGAAGTGTAAATTCTATTTTGGCTGTATTTTTTAAAATAAATTGTACATTTTTATTATAGAATGTGTTTATATTAATCCATTTTAAAACTCTTTCACTTCAGTCTCTACATATAGAGTTGTGTTCTACTAAATTTAAGTTATATACTTGTTACTTAACATTTTGAGCAATATAACAGCAATGTAACAGAATAGCTTTATAAGGCTTTGGATCAGATGCTGTTTCAATTCAATTTTCCTACCATTGCATGTCATTAACTCTTGAATATTTGTGCTTTTATTAGCTTTTTTGGCCCAGAGGCATATTCAGAAATCTATTTTTAATACCTAATTTGATATTGTGATCTAAAAAGTACCAGACAAAAACACCGTATTTAGTGTAGCAGAATTTATCCCTGTGTTAATGTACCAACAAATTTGCACGTTATGAAACTTGAGTTCATTTTTGAAAATTTAAACAACTTCCCTGATCAATAAATGAATCACCTTTAGGGGAATTTTATTGTAGATGACTTGGAGGAGACTAAGCACAGGTTATAGAGGAAGGTTATATTGGGATCCTGTTAGTTGGTTTTTGAATATGTCTTCTAGGTATTTGTTTGAATACAACTGTGTAGATATATGCAGCATTGTTAAATCTGATGGCTGAGACAAGCTGGTTTGTATTCAGTCATTCCAGCATATATGCTTTGGTGTGTAGGTTTAAAGTAACTAAACTACTATTAAAAAAAAAAAAAGTTCCACTACTGTGCTGAACTAGTTCTTTTCAGAACTGATGAGATTAAAAAGTGCTGAAGCTAAAGTTGACGCACAAAACGGTACACTTTGTATTATTGTTTTAGTTAATGTTCTGTTTCCAACAGTGTCAGCCAGATGCCCTTAGTTTGCTCACAAGCAGCATTTGAAAGCAGTGACTCACCCTTATTCTTTGTTTTTTAGCATCTGGTAATCAGAAGTATACCACCTTTTAAATGTAATGGAGACAATATTTAACTATTGTGGCTAACAGTAGTGTTTGTGTGGTTTTAATTGTTGTTAAAAGCACATAAACAGCATGTTTTGTGTTTAAAATATTCGAATAAAAACACACAACACCACATTTTTCTGTTTAAGATATTTTCCAGCAATTAAAATAGATCACTTTTCCAGTTAGAAATAAAACTGTAGCTGCATGTGCTAACACTATATCTCCTACCTAGTACAGTGTACCTAGTATTAAAGTGTTTAATAAAATGAGAACTTGGAATAAAAACACAACACTGCTTTCTGCCTTTCAAATCACGAAACCTGTGAAAATTTCCAAACACCTCTATTCATAATTTGTCTATTTGTTTTAAAGGAATTCTATCTATCCAGCCTGCTGTAGCATAACCTACTTAGCTCAAATGCCCTCATGCTGTAATATACTGGGAGAATAAAAGCCTTGTGTACAGTTGCTGCCTAATATAGGGAGGAGATGCAGACACAAGGCAAGGCTGAAAACAGGTGGGAGGGGACTGAAGAATCGGTCAGTGGAGAGTACATCCAAAACCACAATAGTTAGTGTTCACCTAATTAGTTCAGTAACCACTGATTAGAAACAGTCCAAGAAGATGCATATGTGATTTCCTTTAAGAAAGCAGAAATCTTGCTAAAATTAGGGGGGCAAACTGTCAAAACAAATGTCAGTAGACTTTTTCCTTTATAAAGTTTGCAATGTGTATCTTGTACTCTTTGCACCTGACTTAAACAAGGAAAGAACAGGTTAGGAGGCATTTGGAATCATCTGATTTTCATCCAATAAAGAAATAGGACAGATAATGGAGATTAAGGATGTTGTGTTAGTCTTCATCTATTCTGGAATTGGAATGTAGTTCATATAATACCAGTTTTAAAAATGGAATCCAGAAGGAGCCAGGAAAACATCTTTTCTGTTCACGTTAGTAGTAAGCACCTAGAAGAGCAAGTTTGCTGAGGGTAGGACAATCAGTTCCGCAGAAGCCATGCAAAGTTTTGCCTTGCCAATCTTTTGAGGTTTCTTGAGCAGCTTAATGCATGCATTCATGGGATGGTCCAGTAGACATTAAAGATGTATTTGATAAAATCCTTCACCAAAGGCTCTTGAATAAATTTAGCAGTCCTGGGTTGAAAGGATGGGTCCTCAAATAGTCATGAGCTATTTGATTTTCCTCTGGAAACTGCTTTGTGGACTTTTTTTGTTGAAAAGTGGTTTATAAATACTGTTAATAATAATAATAATAATAATAATTAATGGGTTAAATAACAAGAAGCAGATGATAGGAGGAAATGGATAGGTCTTGTAATGAAGACAAGATGCGTGTAGTCGGGTACCTAAGGATTTAACTTGGGATCAGTGCTATTTAGCTCATTCATAAATTTTATTTATTTGAAAAAATTATATCCCACATTTCCCATGCTGAAGCAAATGCCCCATGACTTGCTTGCAGGGCGGTAGCTATGTTTGTAAGATGGTACCAAATTATTCAGGTTTTTGAAAGACAATGGGATGTGAAATGTTCACTTACCCACAAAGATGATGTTTTTCCACATCTTTCTCAGCTCTACAATATCCTTTTTGAGATGGAGAACTCAGGATAATATTCATTTCTACTTTAGAGCCAGGTTAGAGTGACTTGCGATTTAAATACCACAAAACTATAGTATACTAGATAGAGCACAGCCCATGCTGTAGTGGGACCTGATGGGACCATGGGTCCCCAGTGGCTCATTAAGAGCATGACCTCCTGGACATTATTGTAAACATTTATATACAGCTTTTTAGCAAGAGTAATTCACAAAGAGTGGTTCACATAGTAAAATAAATCAATAAATGTCTTCCTGTCCCCAAAGGGCTCACTATCTAAAATACAGAAGACTGCAACAGCAGTCACTGGGAACGACGCCATGCTGGGGTGAAGGACAGTTGCTTTCCCCCTGCTAAATGTGAGGACATTATTTTAAATCCAGACACTTTGGGTTTCATGGCATTGTGAGAGGAACATGGTAAAGGCTTGGGTTTGTTTATTTTGTAGAGCAGAAGCAACTGACCCAAAATGGTATCAGGTGGCATTTGGTCATGCTGTCCCTGACCCATCTCTTAGGAAGCCCTTCGGAAAGATGCTGGCCTAGACCAACTGTTTCCCAAACTGGATTGGGACCCACAAGAGGGTTGAGAGTCAGTTTTTGGTGGGTCACAAAAAGTTTTTGAAACATTTAAAAAGAAAAACTTTGCAAACACCCTTGCCCAGTTTACAGAAGAAAATTGTTAGCTGGAATGCTAATCTGTGGTAGGAGGTAATCTTACCACCAAATTAACATGTCTCATTTTCTGATTTTCTCTAGTAATTATTATTATTAACAGTATTTATATACCACTTTTCAACAAAAGTTCACAAAGCAGTTTACAGAAAAAAAATCAATGGCTAATTGGCATGCTAGACCATGTGTAAACCCAGTTTCAGCCTTTTGGCTGGCCTGGAAGTCCCTAACTGCACATCTTTCTCTCCAGTTCAGCCTTCTGGGTACCCTGGACTGACTGTAAAGGTTTGGGGGAACAGTCCTTGAACTCCTTTTCTAGGGGACAGTCTAGGAAACATCTAACATGCATACTATACACGAGGTCTCTAGCAGCCTCAGCAGCACAGAACACCAATTATTATTAATTTATTTATTAACTATTATTAATAGAGCCAGGATGGTGTAGTGTTTGGGAGTTGGACTAAGCCTGGAAGATTCAGATTCAAATCCCTGCTCAGCCATGAAGCTTCGTGGGTGACCTTGGGCCAGTCTATCTTTCAGCCTCACCTACCTCACAGGGATGTTGTGAGGACAAAAGGAGGGGAAGAACAATGCACACCATCCTGAGCTCTAGAGGAAAGACAGTATAAAAATGAAATAAATATGCATATTTCTTTCTTTCTTTGTGGATGGTGAGAGAGGGAAAGGGGAGATAAAAGGAGAGTTAGAGATGGCAGAAAAATTGAATGAGTTCTTTGCATCTGTCTTCACAGCAGAAGACCTCGGGCAAATACCGCTGCCCAAACAGCCCCTCCTAACCAAGGAATTAAGTCAGATAGAGGTTGAAAGAGGAGATATTTCAGACCTCATTGATAAATTAAAGATCAATAAGTCATCGGGCCCTGATGACATCCACCCAAGAGTTATGAAGAAATTGAAGAATGAAGTTGCTGATCTCTTGACTAAGATATGCAACATGTCCCTCAAAACGGCCACAGTGCCAGAGGATTGGAGGATAGCAAATGTCACGCCGATCTTTAAAAACTGTTTCCCTGCAGGTGCCCAATCTTGTCTGATCTTGGAAGCTAAGCAGGGTCAGGCCTGGTTAGTACTTGGATGGGAGACCGCCTGGGAATACCGGGTGCTGTAGGCTTATACCATAGTCTTTCGAGACTGAAGGTTGCCAACCAACCAGGTTGCCAACCAACTTTAAAAGGGAAAGGGGGGACCTGGGAAACTATAGGCCAGTCAGCCTAACATCTATACCACGTAAGATGGTGGAATGCCTCATTAAAGATAGAATCTCAAAACACAAGCCTTGCTGAGGGAGAATCAGCATGGCTTCTGTAAGGGTAAGTCTTGACTCATCAACCTTTTAGAATTATTTGAAAAGGTCAACAGGCATGTGGATGACGGAGAACCCATGGGCATGATATATCTGGACTTTCAGAAGGCGTTCAACACGGTCCCTCACCAAAGGCTACTGAGAAAACTCCACAGTCAGGGAATTAGAGGGCAGGTCCTCTCCTGGATTGAGACCTGGTTGAAGACCAGGAAACAGAGAGTGGGTGTCAATGGGCAATTTTCACAATGGAGAGAGGTGAAAAGCGGTGTGCCCCAAGGTTCTGTCCTGGGACTGGTGCTTTTCAACCTCTTCATAAATGACCTGGAGACAGGGTTGAGCAGTGAGGTGGCAAAGTCTGCAGGTGACACCAAACTTTTCCGAGTGGTGAAGACCAGAAGTGATTGTGAGGAGCTCCAGAAGGATCTCTCCAAACTGGCAGAATGGGCAGCAAAATGGCAGGTGCGTTTCAATGTAAGTGTAAAGTCATGCACATTAGGGCAAAAAATCAAAACTTCACATATAGGCTAATGGGTTCTGAGCTGTCTGTGACAGATCAGGAGAGAGATCTTGTGGTGGTGGTGGACAGGTGGATGAAAGTGTTGTCTCAATTTGCGGCAGCAGTGAATAAGGCCAGTTCTATGCTTGGGATCATTAGAAAAGTTATTGAGAACAAAACTGCTAATATTATTTTGCCATTGTACAAATTGATGGTAAGGCCACACCTGGAGTATTGTGTCCAGTTCTGGTCACCGCATCTCAAAAAGGACATAGTGGAAATGGAAAAGGTGCAAAAGAGAGCGACTAAGATGATTACTGGGCTGGGGCAGCTTCCTTATGAGGAAAGGCTACGGCGTTTGGGCCTCTTCAGCCTAGAAAAGAGAGGCCTGAGGGGGGGCATGATTGAGACATAAAAAATTATGCAGGGGAAGGATAAAGTGGATAGAGAGATGTTCTTTACACTCTCACATAACACCAGAACCAGGGGACATCCACTATAATTGAGTGTTGGGAGGGTTAGGACAGAAAAAAGAAAATATTCCTTTACTCAGTGTGTGGTTGGTCTGTGGAACTCCTTGCCGCAGGATGTGGTGGCGGCATCTGGCCTGGATGCCTTTAAAAGGGGATTGGACAAATTTCTGGAGGAAAAATCCATTATGGGTTACAAGCCATGATGTGTATGTGCATCCTCCTGATTTTAGAAATGGGCTATGTCAGAATGCCAGTGCAAGGGAGGGCACCAGGACGCAGGTCTCTTGTTATCAGGTGTGCTCCCTGGGGCATTTGGTGGGCCGCTGTGAGATACAGGAAGCTGGACTAGATGGGCCTATGGCCTGATCCAGTGGGGGTGTGTTTCTAGATCTTTTGGGGGGGGGGGTCAAGTGCAGTGTTTCTCAACATTTGTCGTCTGCTGTACCACTTCACATTTTTGAAGTAGCATGAGAAGTAACTGGCAATGACATCATTACCAATTACTTCTGCATTGGGAGGCCAGATGCAATGCAACAAACAACAGTAAGAGACTCAGAAGGAGACAGGATGGCTTTTTTGAGCATGGAAAAGCATGCTTTGGAGCCTCCTACCACTGTCATTTTTATGTGTGTGTCACGTTCCTGGTCTCACTGCCAAGTGGCAGGTGCCCAGAGGTCCCATGGGTACCACCAGACAC
Source organism: Tiliqua scincoides (assembly GCF_035046505.1). NCBI lineage: Eukaryota > Metazoa > Chordata > Lepidosauria > Squamata > Scincidae > Tiliqua > Tiliqua scincoides. The sequence continues at coordinate 64,648,954 of NC_089827.1, forward strand.
CATCTGGTGGTACCTGTACAACTGGTTGAGGAACACTGGTCTAGTGGGTGGCGATGGATTGTCGTTTTAAAAAGTGAGCCCAGGTGCTTGAAAAGTTTGGGGAGCGCTGGCCTAGACTTTAATGAGTGCCCTTAGGGAAAAGTTTCAGTTTTCCTCCTACTGAGCCGGACCCTCAGCTCAGCTCCTGTGCACAAGGTTTCCTGGAGCAGGAGAACCCCCAGGGTGGCATATATTACTCTGTGGTTAACTTTTGGAGCTACAAGAGAAACCTCCAAGTGAAGCCACAGTCTGAGCACCAGGGAATCCCCATGGGGGTTTCCCTCCTTGGCACTAGAACTGCTCTCAGCCTGAGCCAGTCCTGCTTGCAGCCGCGCCTGCGCAATCGCTCCCTTGAAGCAGAGCGGAGAGGGCACCTGGGAGGAGCCCTGCTTGCAGCCGCGCCAGCGCAGTCGCTCCCTTGAAGCAGAGCGGAGAGGGCAACTGCGCCTCCTCGCCCTTAGCAAAGATGGCGGAGTATGTGCAGGTGATGCGGAGGGCGCTGCAGCAGCTGGGAGGTCACGGTGGTCTGCGCGGGCTCCTGGTGCAGCTGTTCAGGTGAGCGGCCCTCTTCGTCCCCCTTTACGCTGGCTGTGCTGGGAGGGTGGCTGCCTGCCCGCCCACCCCCGTGCAGCCTGGTGGCCAAGGGGTCACCTTGGTGGTGGGGGGCGGCTGTGCTGTGTGGGGCGAGCCTGTGTGGGGCGAAGGGGGTCGACGGGAGGCTCTTGTCTCCCCTCAAGGGTGGAGGCGGCTGGAGAGCCCCACTGGGGGTCTGCTGCCTTCTCTGGGGTGAAGGAAAGGGAGTGTGGGGCTCCCCAGGTGGTGTCACTGGTGGGGGAGCTGTGGGGGGGGGGTAGAATTGTCCTCACCTGAACTTGGGGACTCAAATGGGGAGCCCCCACCCCCACCCCCACCCCAATCCTGTCACCATGGACTGGTGGTGTCCTTGACTGGAGCATGAATAGTTCTGGGGACATCCACTCAAATTGAGTGTTGGGAGAATTAGGACACACAAGAGAATATTTCTTTACCCAGCGTGTAATTAGTCTGTGGAACTCCTTGCCACAGGATGTGGGGATGGTGATGGATAGGAGGATGCTCTTTTCCCTCTCACACAACACCAGAACCAGGGAACAGTCACTCAAATTGAGTGTCAAGAGAGTTAAGACAGATCAAATGTTTCTTTACCCAGCATGTAATTGGTCTGTGGAACTCCTTACCACAGCATGTGGTGATGGTGATGGACAGAAGGATGCTCTTTTCCCTCTCACACAACACAAGAACCAGAGGACATCCACTCAAATTGAGTGTCAGGAGAGTTAGGACAAGCCAAATGTTTCTTTACCCAGCGTGTACTTAGTCTGTGGAACTCTTTGCCACAAGATGTCACGATGGTGTTTGGCCTAGATTCCTTTAAAAGGGGGATTAGACAGGTTTATGGAGGAAAAGTCTGTCACAGGTTACAAGTCGTGGTAGGTAGGTGCAACCTCTTGGTTTTAGAAGTAGGCTACCTCAGAATGCCAGATGCAAGGGAGGACACCCGGATGCAGGTCTCTTGTTGTCTGTGTGCTCCCTGAGGCACCTGGTGGGCCACTGTGAGATACAGGAAGCTGGATTAGATAGGGCTTTGGCCTGATCCAGTGGGGCTCTTCTTATGTGTTTGGACTGATGGGTATATGCCAGTGGTTCTGAAACTTTTAAGCACCAGGACCCACTTTTTAGAATTACAGTCTGTTCAGTACCCACTGGAAATGTCATTAACCTAGAAGTGATATCATGGCCAGAAGTGACTTCAAGCAGGAAAATTTTTAACACCTCCCCCATATGACCAGATCAAATTAACCAATTAAGTAAATTAAAAGTTTACAATAAGTAAAAGTTTAAAAATTCATTTAAAATAAAGAAGAACCCCCCAAAACTGTTGTTGATCTATTTAAAAAAATTCTTCAAACATCCCAAAGGCTGCAGTCCTATCCACACTTACTCAGGAGTGAGCCCCATTGACTATCATTGTTAAAAGCACGTGTATAGTAGCCTGTTAAAAGTACAGATGTGTAACATTATCCCAAATGCAGTCACATACCATGACAGCATCAAGTCTGATATATTAAAAGTAGACATTGAAATAAATGGGGACCCTATTGAAATTGGCTTGCAATCCACCTAGTGGGTCCCAACCCACAGTTTGAGAAACACTGGGTATAATTTTGTATTAACGGTATGCTGTATCTCGGTGGTCTTCAATCTTTTTTATGTCACAGCCCCATTACATAAATAAAGTATGAGACTGGAAACCCCACCACTGATCCCAACCGCCTCCCAGTACCCTATCTGCCCAGCCTCATCCTTGATGCCTCCCATTCCCTGCCCCAATAATGCCCTCCCAGCATTGTTCTCTATAACCAAATATTCTTATCAGAGAGAGCAGCAAAAGTTAAAGCCTGGCAACTAGTGAAAGCTAATTTTAGAACCATTGCTAAGAACCTGAGCAGGACTGGGACACAGTATCCTGGTACTTGAAAAGGTATATGCTGACCCTTTTACCCAGTAGTGATCTAGTCCACTGGTCTTCAGTCTTTCATTCCATAAGTTCCCACAACGGAGGCTTTGCAACCCCATTGGGGTCCTGACCCCAAGACTGAAGAACACTGCTGTACGTTATCACTGATCCAATGATATCAGTGATCAGTGATCAGGGGAGCAGTGACTTTCATAAATAAATGATGAATAATAAGCGACCTTTTTTCCCCTAGGTTTCTGTGGATGGTTGGGCTTTGGGGGAAGAACTTGGTTGTGTAATTTTTAGAGTACACGTAATTGAAAGCTAGTCACCTCTGTGGGACTTCCAGACTGACATATTTAAATTCAGATCTCAGTAGGGAAAATGCTCCCCATTTAAATGCTTAATTTGTTTAGCTGGAAGTAAGTTCTGGAGGCTTTAAGGGCCTATTTTCAAGTAAAAGTGGCTCCGTTTGGGATATTGGTACATCTAGTGTACCATTATTTCACACACCCCCCCCCAAGAGTCTATAAAGTAGACTGTCTTTCCATTTGTAATGATTGAGCACTGTCACTGAAGAGAGCCTCTTCTCTGAGGGTTCAGCCCACTAGGAAAGTTGTCAATTAAAATTATTTTCTTTTGTAAACTTGCAGGGTCAATGATGTGAAGACTGGTGCGCTGGTAGGTATTGATAAGTATGGAAACAAGTATTATGAGGACAAAAGATACTTTTTTGGTGAGTATGTATCTCTGAGGAATTAAACTGCTTATTCTTGTAAATACTGTAACTAGGTGTCTTCTGCCTGATCTGATAAGAGTTTAGCCACCTGTTAAAGTTTCTTGTTAATTCTCCAAATGAAGTTTCCTTTAAAATTGAAAGGTTGGAGATTATCTCCTATAATATCTTGTTGTTTGTCCTTCTGACACATGATTTACATTGAACCTTTTCCTTCTAAAAGACGATGTACTGTCACTTGTCAAGTGCGCTATATGTGCCCTCATTAGAGGGCAGCAGTTGCATCAACTCATGTCTCAGTCGGCTTCCTCATCCACAAGCTTGTAGCAAAATAAGCAGCTTCATACATGACTTCGTCTGCATTTCAACCTGTCTTTATATGAAAAATACATCTGAAGCAACCGTGCCACTGACCCTTATCTTGATACATTTTAGCTGTCTTTTTTTTACTCCTTCCTTGCCAAACAATTTCTTGTCAAAATCTGAGAATTCATTGAAAGCCAGGATCTTATAAACCAATTTAGTTGGAGCACATCATTTTGACCTTGCAAAATTTGATTTTCTTTTTAAGAAGGGAAAGATGCTTTATCATGACTAAACTGACATGCACTTCACTTGTTTGTAATGCAATGTCTTTAAATTGAAGGTCGTCACAGGTGGGTCATATATACAGAGGAAATGAATGGCAAGAATACATTCTGGGAAGTGGATGGAAGTATGGTGCCACCTGAATGGTAAATCCGCTAATTTACTGTATGCATTTCAGTGTTCATATATTATATTAATCTTGTAAAATAGTTAACCACAAAACATATCATCTTATCTAATATGCAAAGCAAGGAAATGATTATTTAAGCTTCTTAACAGTGCACCAATCTCTAATCTTCTTTTGGCAAATATAATTCACTGTTCTAGGATAGAGCATAAATCAGACACTACAGTTGTGCCTGAAAGTGGCAAGTCATCTTTGTATTGCTCTGTGATTTTAATCTGATCTTCAGGCTGCTTTTGTTCTATGAAAAATGTTGTATTTTGGGTAACTTTGGTAATATGTTTATGATTTTTTATAATAATGTGTTTTAATTAATTGGAAGCTGCTTTGAGAATCTTCTTCTAAGGTTGAGACTATAAATAGACATTGTAATCTTGATATAGCTGAAGCTCTGTTCAAAGGGCTTTGAACACAAACTTGAGAGTTCTTTTGCTAAATGAAAGCAAATGGGTTATAGATAACTGAAAAAATTTTCAATGTATTTAAACTTGAAATACTGCAACAACACTTTAAGTATAGTTGTAGTTTAAGTACAGAAAAAAATTACAGATGATCTGTGTTCTTGCCGTCCTGTCATAGTAGAGGTATTGCCCTGTAGTTTTGGTCATTAATAAACCGTGTTCATTTCTCTCCTTTTTCTTGCACAGTCTGCTTTGATTTGATAATTTTGATGTTTTGTGTTCAAAATTCCCCATATGCCTGAGTTACAGCAAAGCAAGAAACTTATTTCAGGAGGTATTTAGTGGTATTCTTAAGCTGCTTTCTGATTTTGCTACTGTTTTTTTGTTGAGTATGTTCTGTTCATAGTTTGGTGTTTCATTATGAACCACCTTTTCATAATGTGGCCTTTTCAGCCACACTAGACGCTGTGCCAGAACCACCTTTCAGAGTGCGATACCATAGTCTTTCGAGACTGAAGGTTGCCAATACTGTATACTGTATGAACCACCTCAAGAATGCTTGGCAAGAAGGTGGAATAAAGATGTTTCAGCAAATACTGTTATTGCTGGGAAGACACATGCAAAAGCTGTGGTGTACTGGAGTGCTACCAGAGCGAAAAAAATAAAGACAAATGACTATGAGTGGTTGAGTGATGAGGATTAGCAGCCTTCTGTCTGATGTTAATCAAATGAATGCATTTACATACAATTTTCCCCCAGAATTTTTAAAAAGAGGTTATGCTGTATGTAACCAGTGAAGAGGCATATGGCCAGAAGGCTAGCTCTACTAAGAGCTAATTGACCCAACACTGTTTATAAAATTTGAATATCAAAATACATAACTAGTGCTAGCATTTATGAATGGGGTACACTGGAATGGGATATACTGGAACCAATGGTGCTCTTCAGGGATTTCAAATCTAAAGCCCCTGTGAGGTATGGACAGCTAGTCATGCAGTTTTTTGGAAACTTAAAAACAGCCATAATTCAGTCTTCAAATAGTTTTTTGTCTGGAACAGTCTCGTTGAAGTCACCAGGATTGCTGTGTAGTGCCATGTTAGCTATGCTTTGGTTTTTTTTAAAGACCAATTTGTATGACTGCACATCATGTTAGTAGCACTGTAGTGAACTGACACACTGTAAAATCATATTCCCAAGCTGGAGAGCTGTAGTAAGGTGCTGGAATCAACTGTATACATAAATTACTGTACCTGCAACTTGCAAAGTGGGGCAGCATTAGTGTTTGTGGTCCATCTGTGGAACGTAGTAATATTGAAAGAGTCTTTGTCAAAATTGTTGCACAATGGAAAACAAATAGCTGACCTGGATTTAGTAACAGCCAAACTCCTCTGTTGGTTGTTCAATTCCAGTTAACGTTATATTTTAAATATTGTTATACCACCTTTCCTGTGCTCGAGGTGATGTACAATAAAAATCTTACCATAAATAAAAATCATACCATAAAGAAAACAATTAAAATAATACAAGATTAAGGGCACAATCCGAACCCACGCTGGAGCAGGCAAGCCAGGAGGCTTGCGCTGCATCCAACGCGGGTTTCCAGCAAGCAGCGGCTCAGCCAGGGGCAAGGGGAAGCTCTTCCCCTTACCCATGGGTAAGGGTTGTGCACCCCTATGGGTCTCCTCGGACCTGCGCCACCTCCAGAGGTGACGCAAGTCCAAGGAAAGTGGAGCGGCTTGAAGGGGGACGGGGGTTGGGATCCAGCATAACCACCAGGTCCCAGCCCCTCCCCCAGCTCCCCATGCGCCCGGGCCCGCCCTCGCACACCCAGTAACGCCCCCGACTGCCCTCTCCCCATGCCCCCCACGCCTACCTTTGCCGCTTGTGTCGGTGCACTCACACCGACACAAGCAGCGGTGCGGGAGCCGCAGCAGAGCCTTCTGCCTCCGTCCACGTGTCAGCACATCTGAATGCGCCAACGCGGCTCTTGCTCATGGAGGTGCAAACATGCTTTACAGCACTTTTGTGACCCTCCAGGGCCACCTATGCCAGCATAACTGCCGGTCAGGATTGTGCCCTAAATGATACAGATAAAAATATAAATGTAGCAATGACATAAAAGCTACCATAACCAGACCCGACTGACTCAGATACAGTCTCAGCTGATGTACCAGCCAAAGCTGGGGAAAAACCTCCCTGGCCACAGATCTCACCTGACCATCCAGAGACAGCTGTGGGTCCAGGAGAACTCCCAAGCAGCAAACCTGCTCTTTCGAAGAGAGTGCTACCCCACCTGGAGCAAGTTGTTCTGAACTAAAAGTTAGTTCTGATCTAGCCAGAGGAATCTCCCCTGTAGCCACAGGAACATCCGCATCTACCTTTGTTGGATTGGGGCATCATTCTTGCCCAGCAGAATACTGCAACCACATCTATATGTCATTTGTTTATCTTTAAAGAATACAGTTTTCTGATATGAGTATACAAAATATGTTCCCTATTTTGTTATATTGAACTGAAGATACTAAGCCTAGGACTTAACAGAAAATTCTGCAAGTTCAGCTTTTACATGAATATGGTTTGCTTTTGAACTTGTGTCTGTATTTTGGAATAGATTAAATACCCACTTAATGTTTAATTTTAAAAGAATATTGGGACGTTTTTATTATTGTTAATGTTTGTTTCTTTTTAAGGCATCGTTGGCTTCACTCCATAACAGAGGACCCTCCAACTACACATCCACCAGTGGCTCGTAAATTCATTTGGGAAAACCATAAATTCAATCTAAGTGGTACTCCTGGACAGTACGTACCATATTCTACCACACGGAAGAAGATACAGGAGTGGGTCCCTCCTTCTACACCTAGCAAGTGAAGCAAGAAGAATGTGGCAGCTTGCCAAGTATGAGGGATACAATGTGAACTGTATCTTTCTTTCTGTATATAATAAAAGCCTTTGATCAGGAAGCTTCTGGAAAGAGAAATATTGATGAAACGAACATGAGTGGCAGATGCCCAGAAATAGAATAGGCAATAACCTGTCAGACAGCCAATGTTCCTGAAATATCTTTTTGAAGAAGTTTTCTAAACCATCCACAGTTTTCTAGCATTTATTTCCTCTAACGGATATTATGCAGTAATGGGCTATTATTCATACTGTCAGTGGTGAGAACCTACAGGTTCTATTTCTGAATGACTGCCACCTTCTTGAGTACAGTATAGATTGTACTGTTTCTTCTTCTAATCATGCCTTTGAGTTATGATGACTTTTAGGAAGGTCTGAATGTTGTATGCTATGATAATTCTGCCCAAAGTGTTGATGATCACTGCCATTTAGCTGTGTCTTTTGAGATTCCTCTAGATGAGGAAAGATTAGGTATCTGTGGTTTGCCTTTTTTATTTACATTAGTTTCGAAGCTGTTAAGTCTAATTGCCACTAATGCAGAGATGATGAAAGCTCTCTGAAATAGTGCTATAGGAAATGTTTTGGCGATAAGGCAGGAAACTGGTGCTGATTACTTGGAATACACTGCTCTCATTAGATGCAGTGACTGTCATTCAACACAGGATGAAGACAATGTCAATAAAACAGCACTAAGAGTTGCAAAAGTTTCTATACTGCAGTAATGTGTCTTATGCATGTTATCCAGAAAATGAATAGCTTCAGTTTTAGTCCTGTTTTCCCTTAGTAGTGGTATTTAAATGCTTTGCACAGACCAGTTTTGATAATTTCCCTTCTGATGATAAGAACTTACACTTGAGGAGTGCAAAGTGAGCTGCCCCTATAGCTTCTTACTTGTAGGCTATTAACTGAGTCGGTGAATTTTTGAACTTTAACCTTACAGCTTGCTATCTTGTGATACTGATGGCTGGTAGTTAAGTTTCTGAAGATTTCTTATTCTCTCATACCTAAATAAGACATTTCTTCTCAATTTGGTCTCCTTGTGACCTAAACAGCAATGGAAAAATTTGGGAAGCTATTAATGGTAATAGTACCAGGTAGCAGCACCTTCAGATCAAGTGCTCATTCCCTAAGGGCTGGCAGTTGGAAGGGACAGCTGCAACTACTGCTGAGGACTGCTTAACAAGTAATAATTGCATTAATATTAATTTGCAAGGAAATGCTTTGTCATCTTAGGCACTTTGAAAGCAGATGCATGCCATGTCTCTATGCTATGAGGTGCACACTGTGCTAAAAAGTGTTGATATGGGGCTCAGATGTGCTTACAGGATCACACACTTCTAAAAAATCATCTTTTGGCTGGACTTGGGGATTTCAAATGCCCTTTTATAAAAGAAACAAAGGATACCCAAAACTGGTTTGACATGAGAAAATTCCTTCACTTCTTGTTGTAACAACAACGCAGAGAAATGAGAATTACAACTGGTATACAGTTTTAGAGATCTGAATAACAACATTAAGTCTTGCCTTCTGCACTTTTTGCCCCGCCCCTTAGTTTCTTATAAACTGCTGCTTGTTTCTAGAATATTTAATTCAGTTTTTCCCCCCAGAAATATTGAATTTCATCTTTATAGATTGACATGTACAGGCCTCTATGATTTCACCTTTACCATGGTAGGTGGGCTATTGTCCTCTTCTAAAAGTGGTGAGTGAACTTTGTCTGTTCTCAGCAGAGATGGTCTGAATGCTTCAGTTGAGCTGTGCTTTCCTCTCTTGAGTGGCCAACAATCCCAGTTACCTCCAATGTTTCCCTGACAAAGGTAGGCAACCTTATGGAAGTAACCACATTTATGACCTGGCAGGCAAAGCCAACCAACGCCAAAGCCAAGAAATGCTGGATGTGTATAAATTCTTTATGAAGAGTTCTTAAGCATGACTGTGGTTCCAATGTCATAGCTGGCTTTCTAATCATAAATGGAGATGTGGTCTAAGACAATTCACATTTTTGTTCTACAGCTTAGGGCCAAACTAGATAATCACTCTAATATCTACAACAGAGTTGCCACATTAAAATTTCAAGTCTAAAAGAAGAGATAAAGCTATAATATTCAGTTGTGCAGATGTGTTATGTTCTAAAATAAGAATGTCCTTTTAGTCCAAACCTCAGAGGATAACCAAAGTGAAGTAGTAGTGCATGTCTTTGCCTTGGGTAAGTTATTTTGGTATTGACTTGTATTCATCAGCCCAGATATGTATTTTGTCCTATTTTGAATGCATGTATTCTCCCTATGGCTACTTCATCAGTGCAAGTTTTGCGTGTCTGTCATGTGTGTTGATTGGTCATTTCCCTGAATTTAGTTTCGATGTCCTTTCTATTCATCTGAAAGGAATAGCACAGCCAGTCTGCTGGGTAACTAAGAATAGAATCAATGCTGGAAAGTATTGTTCCAATCTTGTATGAAATTGAAAACAGTTCACCAACATTTTTGCACCACGCTTATCAAATCAGTTTCAGTTGTCTGAGAGTGTTCCATTCCAGAAATATGTTGGTGCCCTATACAGTCTGTGTCTTTTAAACTTTTAAATGGGCAACAATCAAATAAAATGTCTTGTCCAATATATTTAAATGGCTTAATGCCATAATAAACTTCGGTCTAACCTGTGCTCAGAATTTGGGGAAGCTTGAAAATACAACACAGCCTCAGAAATGCTTTTCTGTTCTCTGCTTTCCATGCCATCTGCACAGTTTTTGCCCAACCCAAGATATGGTCCTTTTTGCCAAGATATGGTCCCTTACCACATGCATTTTTGGTTCTGATGCTTCAGATTGCTTCAACAGCCCATATGCCACCAAGTACAGGCTTATTAAGAACAATTGTATACAGTGGTTTAGAGGTACTTGTTGAAGTATCAAGTGCTAGTAATTAAAAATAGCAGGCAGATGGCTTGAAGACAAAATAACACATGAGTTTTTCAGTTAAGTAGTATCACCTGCTTCGTAAAAGGAGTTTAGCAAAAAATTAATGCAATCAGTACTGCTTTGATAAAATGAAAAAGCGGATCAGTTCATTTAGCAGCTGATGGGAATGACAAAGATATCTCTGGCTCTTAGTACTTAAACTGCCAATCTAATTGCAGCTGCTGAAATGTCCTGCATTGTAATAAAACTGTTTTAGGAAGGTGAACTATTACACAAAATATGCCTCCAAAAATTGGTTTAGTACTTCATTTTTCCATCTTGATTTCTCAATTACTTTAACAATCAGTGCCTGATTTGGCTGGACATAGTTCCTGGAAAAAGGATTGCAATAGCATAGTACCTTTTTTGAGGGATGTTGTTGGCATCCTTCAGTCTCTGAAGACCATGGTGTCACGCTCTGAATGGTGGCTCTGGAACAGAGTGTCCTCTCCAGTGCGCGAAGCCTGGGTAAAGTAGGTATGGAGGATAGGCTGTTACCCATGCAGCAAATCCCCCCTCTCCACGTCGCTGAAATGGTCCAATGGAAAGGCAGAAGCTAATACGGTTGGTTCCAGCGACGTCGCAGGAGTTGCCAGAACGTGACTGTGTTCAGCCATGAACTGCCTCAGGGACTCCGGCTCCGGATTTTGCCTCGAGGTTGACTCCTGAAGCCTTTTCCATAACTGGATGTAGCCACAAGGCAGTGGAGGTTTGGGATCAGAGTTTTCTTTCTCTCAGATGAGCTGCCTTCCCAGGCTGACGAGTCCCATCTACCTGGTGGCTGTTCAGTCGCCTCTTACGACAAGTACAGCCAAACTGAGGGCCTATTCTTATCCCCAGCCCCCAGGGTAATTGGAGGGATATTTGGTGAAATAAAGGTATGTTTGCTGTAGAAGAGACACTTTGCCAACAGTCTGAGGCTAAGAGGCAAAGAAGGAAGGCCCATAGCCAGGGAGACAGACCAGGGACAGACTGCATTTGCTCCCGGTGTGGAAGGGATTGTCACTCCCAGATTGGCCTTTTCAGCCACACTAGACGCTGTGCCAGAACCACCTTTCAGAGCACGATACCATAGTCTTTCGAGACTGAAGGTTGCCAATACTATACTGCTGTAGAAGATAGGAAGTGATGCAACTTTATTCCATAAGCTTGAGAATATCTCATTGTATGTTGATATAATGATGTTTCCCCAAACAGGAAGAGGAGACCTTATACCAGAATCAAAGGTTTAATAACAACCATTTATATATTTATTTCCAGTGTGTTCAGTGCTTCATGCATCATATATCATTCATAGTCACTGTGTACACCATTTATCTATAAATGTGAAACTACCTTACAGATAGAAAAGATCCTAAAAGTGATCAGTGCTTATGGTTTGCTTGTTTGTTTTTTCCCAAATGAAGCTGTTGAGGGCACCAGGATGCAGGTCTCTTGTTATCTGGTATGCTCCCTGGGGCATTTGGTAGGGCTGCTGTGAGATACAGGAAGCTGGACTAGATAGGTCTATGCCCTGATCCAGTGGGGCTGTTCTTATGTTCTTAGAGGGAAAGATGAGGAAAGTTGGAATGGTATGAACACTTTTTCTCCCTCTAAAGGTGGTTTGTAATCCCCAGATAGGGTTGGCAACCCTCCAGAATACACCTGGATTATCCAGGAATTGTTATCAATCTCCAGGTGACTACTGAAAGCAATCCTGGAGATTTTAACTTCACCTCCAGGAATTTTCAACGTCATGTTGGGGAAAAAAGATCTGAGAGAAGCTTCTGGCAAACCTATCTGTACATAATTCCTTGAATTATGTATTTCCTTCTCTTGGCCCCAGTTCAGACTGATTCCTACTGACAGCAGTGGGCGGAAACTCCACACCTTTTCAATCAGTTCCACATGCTGAAGCAATTTTGATGTTGGACCCATGCTGAAGAGGCTCTCTGCTGGCTTTAATAAATGCTCCCAGTTTGCTTGTCAGCAGACTGATTTTTTCATTCTCTTGGGGAATGAGGGCCATACCTTAAATAAGAGCTATTGTACTAAGAACTTGCCCTTCTTCTGTGTTGTATCTATGAATGCACTATATTACCAGGTAAGACTTGTGTATCATGCCCCTGGAAGAGGTCTACTCCATCTGCAGGGACCAAGCTCATGCCACACTTCAATGACTAGCATAAAAGGAGGATGAAAGCAAGTATGTGGGTGCAACATTATAAAACTGCTGTGGGGATATAGTGTCCTGGATTTAAAAATTCTTGCATCAAACACAACCAGGAAGGGATAGAAACATCAAGCATACTGTCAATTTGACTGCACATGAGACATCGAAGATGGGAGGTTGGGGTGCCAAAGGCCAAGATAAACATTCTGTACCAGCAGAAAAAGAGGCTTATGTGGTTGGAGGAAGTGTAGGACTAGCTTGCCATGTCACAGCAACCCAATGGTTCAAAAGTGGGCAAAAAAAGTAGAAAGGGATTTGATAGGTAAAGCCAGGAGGGCAACACAGCAGCCTCAGCTAGTTCAGAGAGGGAAGCAAAGCAAGATTGCTTTGGAGCTGAGATTGCTTTCCCAGGGGAAGGTTTCTTGGAGGGAACCATGGTTTGCAGTAGCACTCATGAAGGGGTGTGGGGAAGATAGGCTGGCATCTAACCTGGGCACTTTTTAGCACAGTAGTTCTTGGGTAGAAGAACCAATGGAGGTGCTTGATGTGGCACCGGTGGGTACCCGAGCAATTTACCTGAGCAGCAACAACACCATATGGGCAGATGGCAGTAGAAGGAACACAGATCAAAGAACACAAGGGGACCCTGTTTTTTATAGACCAAATCCTCATCAGACAGCATGTGGTCAATTGCAGCATGAGCTCATCAAGGACTGTTCGTGTCTTAATGGTCCGGGCATGCTTGTAGAGGAGTGCCTTCTATTGCCTGAGGACACAACAGGAGACCTCCTGATTGCTCTGAAGGTCTGTGCCTTGGTTAACATACAGTGATTCAATTTGCAATGAAGTTGGTGAGGGATGCCAAAAATGAAGGCGCTTCTTCTATGGTCACTAATGATTTTGTTTATCGCAAAGTCAGGAGGTCCCCAGGATGTGGTCTTGTTTACAAGCTTGAAGCTTCTGACAAAGGAGGACACAACTGGAATTTCCCAAAGGCAAAATGCCTCTTAAGCCAATCAGTGAGTGGGTGGGAGAGTTGCTCTGATGAACCAAGATCTTCCCCCCTAAAGACCTGTGGGACCTGATGCTACCTTGCCATCAACTGAAGCAAAGTACCACAAGACTTGTCCAGGTCATGCTTGCCTAGCCACACATCCAGCACTGAGCACACGTGTCTATAGATATGTCCAGTGGCAGGGGATCTGAGCTGACAGTGTGGTGCTCAAAAATGGCTGATTTTTTTTTTCTGTATCCAAATGTTCCTTTATTTATTGTACACAGCCTGCATTTAATTTCACTGTATAATTAAGCAGTGTAAACCAGGTGCGACCAACATGCATCAGTGTTTTGTACAGTGAGATTATTGAACAGATGGACTGAAAACTCAGTTGCAATAGAGCTGAAAAGAAAAATTATGATATTGTTAATGACCTTGTAAATTGTATTTATGAACACTTTTATTGAAGGCTACAGTACTTGTAGTTGGTAGACACAGCCAAAACTATTTCTAGGGTGAAATCCTTGCTTTATTTGTCAGAGATTTGTCTGTTTTGAACTCATCCAGCATCTGTGACACTTATACATGCTTATGTGGGCTTCTGTCCTGATAGGATCCTGAACTTAAAACGGTATGTTTCATTTCCGGCTACATTCTGAGATCTTGTTCTCCTTTCAGTCCTGCCTCACTTGTCCCCATTCACATATCTGGTGTCCAAGGTCTGTGCCTGTGCGATGGAACGGATGAGAAATTTGTCTTTGAAGCTGAGGGGCTCTGAATCACTTTTAATGGGAAAAGATGGTCTCCCGTTGCTAACGATTTTGGTAGAAAAAAGAGGGGCAATGTGAGTTCTGGAGTTCTGGTCAGAACTCACATGACCAGTGACCATAAGTCTGTGGTGACAGATAAAGCAGGATGGGTGCCACCCTAGTTTGTAAGTGTGGTATGGATTTGCTTCCATTAGGTTCCCTAAATTGTATAGCAGGCCGACCCCTTCGAGACATTCAGGCTACATGAAATTCTTCCTCTCAGCACAGAAAATGGAAGCACAGCTTGCCACCATTTGTGCAGATAACTCTGCCTACCCTACTAGACCAGTTTCCCTTCAGGTGTACCACTTCACATTGTCCACCTTGTCACCTATTGTCCACCTATTCACATTGTCCACCTATTCAAAGTACCACCAGAAGTAACTGGCAATGACAGTTCGATGTGGAAGCACAGCTCGCCACTATTTGTGCAGATAACTCTGCCCACCCTACTAGACCTCTTTAACATAACTCTTTGATGTGTCTGATAGAGGAAAAGACCACCTGACTACTAGTAGTAGTAGTAATAATAATACAGGTATTTCTATACCGCCTTCCTTGGTCCTCAGATTTCTCCTTGGACTTTATTCAAGGTGGTTTACATAGGCAGGCAAATAGGAACAAAATGAATTATTGGACCTGCATCTGTGACACGTGTGAGCAGAAGATGATTGGAAAACAAAAGGACTAATAATGCTTGTTTTAAAATAACTGCCACATGATATCACATAGGTTTCTTTCTAGCTCTTGTGCTAGATGTAACTTAAAAAAAAAAAGTCACATTGTACATGGTGATGCAGAATAGGGAGAAGATGTACTGAAAAAAATAACATTGAGAATTGTAATTTTGGGAGGCTTTTATAAAGGAGTAAGCATTAAGCTACTTAAAAATAGTCATCTCTAGGCAACTAGGACTTTCTACTAAACTGGTAGCATAGGGCCAAGCAATTCCCTTTTCAAATTACAAAAGTTTATTGGGAGTTATCCCAGTACAACCATGGCTAATCTAGGAATTTATCTTCCAGGTCTATAACCAATCAAAACAACACTAGGGAGTCCTATTGACAAAAGGGGGAAATTGACTATTGTATCATTAGCCTAGAAATTAATCCAAGTTCAAGGGTAGAGCTAAGGGCCCAATCCTATGCTCCAGTGCCCGTGCTGGGTTTTGCAAATGTGCCATAAAGCACGTCCACGACACCTGAAGAGAAGGGATTGCTGCCGAGCCTAGCGCCGGATGGACGCCATCCAGAGCAAGGTAAGAGGCGTTAAGGGCCTTGGGGTGGGGGAGGCATTCTGTGAGGGTGGGGCAGGGGGAGTGACTGGCCCAGGAGAAGGGTGGTAATGGTGGAGCCATGCTTCACTGAATTGTATTCTGCTGGCACAAAACTTGAGAAGTTCCATTGTGGGACCTGGGGCTTTCCTTGGGGGAAGGGGCCAAGAGTCCCCTTCTATTGAGGAGACCTCCGGTGGCCCTGGTAGTGCTGCTGGATACAGCGGTAGCCATTTTGGCACTGCTGCACCCAGCGGCACCACTGAGTATAGGATTGGGCTGTAAATAGTATCAAGTTAAGGCCCATTCCTTTCTAACTTTCCAGCACCAATACAGCAGCAATGCAGCCCCAAGGTAAGGGAACAAATGTTCCCCTACCTCAAAGAGGCTTCTGTGACTGCCCCCCCCGCCCACTGCAGGATGTTGGCGCACCCTGTTGGCATGGTTGCATCAATGCTGGAAAGTTGGATAGGATTAGATCTTTAAAGTTCTATTGCAGACTCTTAACACATTTTGAAAAAAAAGTAATATATATTCTATTAGCTGTAGTAGGGCACAAGGGAAACACTACCTATATTGAGTTGATGCTTAATTTTTTCTTGCCTCATTTAATTCTAAGGATGGTTACCTTTATGCGTATTAAGCCTGGGAAGGTTCTACGGCTTGGAATGTCTGCTGTTTATATATAAAGCTGGTTTCTAATGGATCGTTATTCCTCCTTTCAGATAAAAATCTCTTGGTGTTACAGAAGGATGATATGCAATGGGATGGGAGACAGTTTTGATTCTGTGAAATGAAAAGACTCTGAACCGAATCAGCTTTCACACTCCAGTTACTTGACTGGAAGCTTGTGAGTAGTACAAAAATCTAGTATCTTCTCCAGTCAGAATCGTGGCTGCTGCCTTTTGTACCAGCTGAAATGTCCAAATGCTTTTCAAATGCAGCCCTATGTAGCCTCCTGAATTTTCTCACCTGGCTCACTGATAATTAAAGATGTGGAAGGTCCCAGCTGAAAATGTTCTTGACCCATTGATTGCAAAATATGTCTCTCTTTGTCCAGCAGACAACTGCTTTCACAAATCATCCACTGCCCTGGTTTTCTCTCTCTTTACTTCCCCAGCTACCCCCACACAGTGCTGGTTTTGTGACATGCAATTTTGTACTCCCTTGTGACAGGATAAGCTGTTCACTGGTGAGTGTGTGAATCGCTTTCTTTTGTATGGGTGAGTGAAAAATGAAAGCTGTTTGTAGTCTTGTGTGTTTGTACTGCAATACCTGTCTTTGTAGCAGAATAATGTTGGCAGATGAACCTGGAGTGGGTATAATTAAGAATATGGATTCAGGTGTCTTCTGCTGCTGAGAACCAATTGAGAGTGACAGCTTGAAAGGCAAACAAAGAGAACCAGGCCAGACTTGAAGGCATTTTTGCTACAAAACAGCTTTTCATTACTGGATATTTGGTGAAACAAAAAAAAACCCCATGCTGTGGCAGAAGGAAAAAATACTTAGGCATGTTAGAGAGCGTGGAACTATGTATTTTGTCGATCTTGAATCTCCTCTTGTAAAGGAGAGTAAAGTTTTAAGTTGCTCCTTATCTAGAGAGGTTGCTGGATATAACTGGTTACTGTAAAAAGAGTCGTCATGCTGAAAAACTCTGGTTGGATCATAATAAATCTATATATTAAACATGATATATTTAAAACAAGACAAAATCTGAGTATCATAATTTTTGTGGCAGATGGTAGCTCAGCAGAGGAGAACATTGCATGCAGAAGGTACCAGGTTCAATCCCTGGCGGCACTTTCAGGTAGGACCGGGAAAGACCTTTGTCTAAAATCTGGAGGATGCTGTCATTCGTTATAGACAATGCTGGATAGACCAACGATGAGATGAAGGCTGTAATCCTGTGCATGTTTATGTGAGAGTAAACCCCACTGAGCATAGGACTAACTTTGGAGTAAATATGCATAGGATTGGACTGTGAACGTATTTGTCCTATTCTTCCTTCAATAATAATAATAATAATAATAATAATAATAATAAATAATAATACAGGTATTTATATACCGCCTTTCTTGGTCTTTATTCAAGACTTTATTCAAGGCAGTTTACATAGGCAGGCTTATTTAAATCCCTGTAGGGATTTTTACAATTGAAAGAAGGCTCTATCTTTCAAGAGCCACAGCAATTCAGATGTTTCGTTCTGATCTGGCCTCCATCCTGGCCTCCATCCTCCCACGCTCAGAGCAGATGGAAATAGCTCTGCTCAGCTTGTCAGCTGCTTCAAGGTCGCACGGTGCCAGTGGCCTTGAACTGGCGACCTTGTGGATGTTATCTTCAGGCAAATGGAGGCTCTACCCTCTAGACCAGACCTCCTGCCAAGCTGAAAGTAGCTGAAGCTGAAAGCTGAAAGTAGCATATATCCGGCTATTCCATTTTCTCCTCCTAAGAAATGTGAGGTAGAATAGGCTGACAGACTTGCCCTAAGCCACTTAATGAGCCCTGTGACTGTTTAGGGCCTTGAATCCAGGTCTCAGTCCAAACTGAACAGCAGGGCTGGCCTTAGGGTGATTTGGCCGATTGGAGTGAATCAGGTCCCGCAGTTGTGGGGTCCCATGCCACAGTACCACAGCTGCCATCTTGCTCTGTAGCCAGTGCTCCGGGATGGAATCATCCATGCTGAGTTACATGAGCACTGTGCAGTGAGTGGAATGATGCTGCATGCAGCCTTCCCACCTACCCCTGGGTACGAACAGCCCAAAATGGGCCTCCTTGAAGCTGTTGATGGTGACATCATGATGTCACTACCACCTACTTCTGGGTGCGGCACTTTGCATGGGGCACCAACAGACCCTGTGCTTGTTGTATTTCTCCCAGAGAGTAGGAGAGGTTGTGCGGGGCTGGCCCTGCTAAACAATCCACTTAGTACATCCTTTATCTAGCTAGGCAAGTACAATGAGACCTGTGAATAGATGAGTTGTGCAAGAGACTTTTTTATGTCTATGGCCTGGTTTGTTGCTTCTTAATGCACTGCCCAACATGAAAGAAGCTTCTTCTAGCACTATGTGCTTTTCTCAGTATATAAATAGTCCATAAAACCAAGAATGAGTGTTGCAAACTCTCTGAGGTATTTGTGTGGGATCCATCCAACAAGCACTTCAGTTCCTACTGAGATGAACTAGTCAGCAGGTTTTATTCTACCCCCTATCACTTCAGCAAGAGTGACAGTGTGGTCTGATTGAGTTCAACTGGTGTGACCTGATGATGCGCAACAGCTTTTGATAGCAATGTTACTGAGGAAAAACTTTCTAGCACTTGTTTTGGAGTCCAAACTTTATAACCAATACACTATCTGAGACTGGATTTATCCTTTAGTCACTGAAATTTTTAAATGTCATTGGAGTATACAATGTGACTGTGACAAGTTTGTATTGCTGTCATATTTTCTGCCCAATTATATCTTGTGCTCATTGGAAGTAAGTGGCTCTGTGCATGAAAATTAAATGGGGACAGTTAACTTGTTTTGTAAAGATTTCAGGCTCAAAGCAGATCTGGTTTCTGAAGAGATGAAGGGAAATCTGGTCCTCAGCTGCAGCAGTAGTACCCTGGAGATACAAAGAGCAGTGTCAGAGCTAATGATGCCACTCCACTACTTACTAACACTGCAGTTGCTATGCTACAGCAATTTCCTTGTCCCCTTCCATACAATCAGTTTAAAGGGGAAAAACATATATAGAGCAGCACATTGTCTTCACAGCTTCACATGATCACATTTCAGATCATGTTTTTTATGACAATTGCCAGGAATGTGCTGGAGTCAGGGCACCTGAGTCACAAGTCGAGTTGTGAGTTTGTGACTCCTGAACTTGGCTCATGAGTCATAATGGACAGCTGCTGCAACTTGACCTGAGACACTTATACAGTCATTTTATCTCAAGTCATGCGCCATTATGAGAAACGAGTTGAGGTGCGAGTCAGACACGACTCCACAGAAAAAAAACTGAGCAGCTGGTGGTGTGTGTGTGTGTGTGTGTGTGTCAGAGTTCCCATTTAATACTCCCCTAATGTTCCCATCCCATCTGCAGTTAGCGATGTGTTGAAGTCCTTCACTTCAACCACCATTTTCATTTCATTTATGTAAACAAAGGCTATGCTGTTATTTGAGTGTAGAAATGCAGAAAAATGATTGGCTCCATACGAACCCCGGTGACGACTCCTCCAATCACATCACGACTCCAAATTCTGCCTTCAGAAGGTGTACCGAGCGTCAGGCCACAGACCAACAGGGAAGCATCTGAGCTCAGCAAGGTGGAAGGAACCGACAGCATGAGGGGACACAAGTCTATACAAGTCTATACAAAAAATACCTGTATTATTATTAAGTGGCAGGCAGGAGGGTTACCCACAGCAGCCGGGAGGCTTGCAACCTAATCCTTTTGCAATCCTCCCTCCACCCCTGATCCAATCATGTGGGGTGCTATGTATTGCATAAAGAAATGTCAAATAATTACGAAAGTGAAATACAAGTAAAACAAACTCAGTTGTTGTCAGGTGTTGGAGAACGCTGGTGTGCCACCCAAAACATTGTGGCGTGTCACCTTTGACATGCATGTCATAGGTTTGCCATAACTGTCCTATAAGTACTTTTATTTTGCCGAAGTGCAGGGTAGGGATATATTCCCATGGAGTAGAATTGTATGCAGGGAAATGCAGCAGATTCACTCCAGGTAACAGAAGATTGGAACTGACTCCAAGATGCCAGTGAAGAAGGGCGGAGAGGGGGGTGGCGCCATAAACTATTCCCCCACTTGAGCATGGGGCTTCTTGGAATTGTGCCCGCGATTTTGCTGGCACAGATCCGAGTAGCCACATTGGGCAGGCTGGGGCTCAACATGGGGTCAGGGAACAAATGTTGCCTTACCCCGAGGAGATCTCCAGCCTGCTCAGTTCCAGTGCTGGATACAGCATGGGCAGTGTGGCTCCGCTGCACTAGTGCTGGGTAGGATTGGGGGACCCAATTCACAGAGCTAATTAAACTACACTAATTGTATTTGTGATGGAGATTTAATATCAAATGTAATTTTGTTTGTGGTGTACGCGGTCTTCTCTCCTTCCATCTTTGGAAAAGTGTGCAGCTTCTGAATTTAATCTGCAGTTGTATTTCTCAGCTTCTGATGCCAGGTAAATTTCCCTGTAATCAGCACAAAACGCAGCATCAGCATAGCTAATTCAGCCTCGAGTAAAAGGGTGGTATAGGGACACTGTGAGCAATGTTGAGTAGTTTCTTTTTCTCTATCTATCACATACTCTCTTTCTAGCTCTCTTGTATAGACTCTGTCATGGTCTTCCATATTTCCTGGTTTGGGATCACCCTGGTTCAACTTCTTGGGAAGATTGGAGGGAGGCATCTATTGCTGTATTTACTGAGAGTTAACAATGACCTAGTTCAGTGGATCCCAAACTTTTTCAGCTGGTGGCTCCCTTGACCTACTGGGCCACTGGCCACGGTTCCCCATCAGGGCCTCTGTACTGTATAGGGTGTTGGGCTTTTTGCAAGGATTCTGGGGCTCCCTTAGCTGGTTTCTGCAGCAACCTGGGGAGCCATGGCTGATAGTTTGGGAACCACTGACCTAGCTCGAAAGAAGGGACATACGAAGAGGCTGCAGTCCACAGTCTTATGAAATCAAGTCATCCTTTAATAGTGCGGAAAAAAGTGGGCAAAAAACAGGTACAATTGAGTCACTGCAAAAAACCACGATACCAAACTGCACCATAGTACGTATATGTACAGTATATCCAAGTCTGGTTTCCTTTAATGAAAGCTTGGTGGTTCAGGCTCCTTACTGAGTTTGCAAGGTCAACATACAGAGCCTAAAAGTCTAATTTAACTGTTATAAAAGCAGATGAGAGTTCAGGTTTGGTACAAAGGTCTGGGGTATGTGAAGAAGTGAGCTAACAAAAATTAAAAAGGGAGAGAAAAAAAGATCAGGCTATCATCTGTGCACACAGATGTTTTGTCAGCATAAATTCTCCGCTGCACTGCAAACAGCAGCTGTAGGGGAGATGCTGGGAAGCCATGCTGGGTGAGCTCAAGCCCTTTGATGTGCCTGGGTGGGGGAGTTTTTGGATCTTGGCCAGAGAATAGTATTAATACATTAATACACTTCTCATAATTTTCCAATCATAAAAGCTTACATTTTCCCTTGGTTTGGAAATTCTAAATATATAAAATATATTATTCATTGAATCATATGATTGTTGTGACTGCTGGTTTGACCCAGGTGACTTTGATTTATTTGCTTTATTTACTGAGAAAAGTAAAAAACAAAAAAAAGTATTGTGATCACAATCCAGTATGTTTAAAGGCACATGATGTGTGCTAGACCGTTTTATTTTTCTGGTGGAATTTCCACATCTCTCCACCCCCCCTCCCAGTTCCTTTGTAGCAATCCTTTTTTTAATTTCTCAATTTGAGCGCCCCCCCCAATAGTTTGGGTAGACCATATGATTGTGATATCATCACCACGTTTTATGTTCTGAATTGATCTGATTGGAGCAAAAGAGGATCTTGTTGACACCACAACATACTGAAGCTTTAGCATTGAAGCTTACAAGAAAGATACTGGTTTGAAGTGAGTAGAATGTCCATATTTTTCTATACTGAAATGGAGAGAAACTTGGTTGCAAATACCCTAATAACAGTATCTGTGTTATTGAAGTAAGAAAATGCAAGGCTTCTAGTTTGGAATCAGCATTCCAAAATATATGAACACTTATAGCCCAGTCCCGTGTGTGTTCTGCAGGAATAGTGGTATGAGTTATTTTCCGTCAATTCACAGTTCCTTTTTTACACAATTGACAAGATTCCTTCTTCTGTCCCTAAAAATGTGAATTCAGACTTTTCTGCATGATTCAATTAACATATGATAGAAAATGTCTGTGTTCAGAAGCAGACGGACTGAAATCCTATACGCTAGGGGTGGCCAAACTTGCTTATTATAAGAGCCACATACGATAAACTTCTGATGTATTTAGAGCCTCAAGAAAGATGTTTGAAAGCTGCAGTATTTAAGAAGCATTTAAATCCTTATATACCTGTATATTTACTCACCATGAACATTAAACTTACAATTCAATCTACTGGACTCTCGGTTTATACCCAGTAAATGTATAAAGCTTGAAATTTCTTACTTTTTATTACCTGTGATGCAAAAAAACCTCAATCAATATATTTCTGTGAGCTATGCATATATGTGGCTCACGAGCCATGGTTTGGCCACCCCTGCTATACACACTTTGATGGAACTAAGGGCGCAATCCTAACTAACTTTCTAGCACCGAAGTAAGGGTAATGCAACTCCGAGGTAAGGGAACAAACACTGCCTTACCATGAGTAGGCCTCCGTGACTGCCCCCCAACTGCAGGATGCAGTACATGCCCCACTGGGACA
This sequence comes from Tiliqua scincoides, assembly GCF_035046505.1. Lineage (NCBI taxonomy): Eukaryota > Metazoa > Chordata > Lepidosauria > Squamata > Scincidae > Tiliqua > Tiliqua scincoides. Next base: position 64,671,937 of record NC_089827.1, read on the forward strand.
GCTATGCCATTGCTGGAATGTTGGTTAGGATTGTGCCCTAAGCCTCATTGAACACATTGGAACTTACTTCTGAGTAGATATGCATTGTGCTGCTGAATCCCTCCATCAGATGACTTACACAGACAGATAAGGGACCTGACTGAGGTATCCTGCATGTGAATGACTCAATTCTCTGAATGTTTGATTGTGTTCTTAAGTACTCGTAGAAAGCAATCACAGAACAAAATATCTCAAATAAGTAAATTCCTACAAAATAACTAAATGTTTGTTCTGGCACTATATCTACATCCTCGATAAGCTGTTCCCCCAGACATTATGACATGGCTGCTTGATATTTTCACAACAGAAGTGAAGCTTGGGGGAAAAGATATCTGGATCCCTCACGAAAAAAAGATTGAGCATGTTTTGTGCAACCTACTAGCACCATATTTTGGAAAGGTCCTAAGTTAAATTTCAGAAGCATTATGCTAACATGAGTTGTAGCAGTATGCTGAACACCTGAAAAAAACCGAGTTGTTAGAAAGAGCTTCACTGGAGTGAAATGTCTAATTCAAACAAACTGAAGAGGCACTAAACAAATTCTAATTTTAGAGACTCTTCTTACAAGTAACACTGTGTAACACAAACAATATTTGTTGAATTTGTAACGTTTCTTATATAATTCAGAGGTGCTCATTCCAACAGTAATCAAAGTTTTTTAATTATGTTGTAACAGTAATCTCTGTTGGTTATCTCTACCAGCAGTCAAACTTTTTTAATTATCTTGAATTTTGTGTTTTTATCTATCGTATCCTATTGCCTAATATGCATTGTAACACATGTTGTCTAATACAACATGTTTAAGTCAAACTAGAAGTTCTGCACTTCTGCCACTCAAGAAGTATGGCCTCCTTTTTCTTAATTGTGCAGGTGCAGCACACCTGAGGTGGCACTGAGCAGCATTCCAGTTGCGCTGCTGGTGCCTACTGGTTAGGTATGGGATGGGTTATAATGACAGGAGGACCAAAGTGTGCTCTTTGGGCACCTCTCAAATTAAATTTGTCCTATATAGTTTGTCTTGCCCATAAAATATCTAAACATTTTTGATAAAATATAAATAAATAAAAATTCTAATCAGAGAGCTGTCAGGATTTCGGCTTGCCTGACGATCACATACTCAGACCTTGTGTGCTGGTTACTCAGTAGGGGAGTAAACACAATCTTATTTCTTGACTATTTTATTAGCTCCAGGGCTCAGTTCTGGCTCTAGAGTATGCATGCAAACACCCTCTTGAAACTCAGACCCAGATTATTATTCACTATCAGACTCTTGTCAATGAAAAATGCCGGCAAGGCTTAATCCACGGTTGTGAAAGAGTCTAGAGTTCAGCCATTGGCTGTGAAGTGTTGATAAACAGGTGCTCTTAAGAGTTTTTTTACCCCCAAGGGGAGTTTAAATTGCCCCTGAGCGTCTCTTAGCCTATTTCTATTAACACTCAAGTGTATTGTTCACCTGGGAAGATGGGGCAGATCCAGGGGGGGCCATGAATGCGTGCCCCCCAAACTGCCATGCCAGGATGGGGAGCAAGTTGGGTGCCAGGGCAATGTCCACTGAACGGGGCATTGGTAGCAAGCTCACGCTCAGCTGCTGGAGCCAAGTTGAAATGGGAGCCCAGGTCTACCCATCAGGTAGATCTGGGCTCCAAGTCTGGGAGGGTGCCCCGGCCTATCCACCCAGCAAACCTTAGCCATAGAGGCCATTAATTCAGCCAGGAGCTTAGTTCTATCGGCCTGATTGACCTGAGCTCTGGAGTTAAGGTAGTGCTCATCCCCCCCCCCCAAATACTGAATCTAACCCTGAGGGGAGAGAAAGCAATAGAGAGGCATAGCTGATGAGCATTCTGGCTCTTGTGTAGCCTTTTACATTTGCATCTTAAATGACAGAAATGAGAGCCTGGAATGTGAACAAGCTCAGGAAGCCTGCAGAGAATTTTCTGGACTGTAGCATTCTGCATGTGGGCAGGGGCTCTCCAGGTGAGCTTGGATACCCATGTGGGGAGAGGCCTTGGCAAAGTGCAAGACAGCAAATGCTTGGCATGCAGCAATTCCCATGTTCAATCCCTCTCCCATGGCTCTAGTCCAGTGGTTCTCAAACTTTTAGCACCAGGACCCACTTTTTAGAATGAGAATCTGTCAAGACCCACTGGAAGTGATGTCATGACTGGAAGTGACATCATCAAGCAGGAAAATTTTTAGCAATCCTAGGCTGCAAACCTACCCACACTTACCCAGGAGAAAGTCCCATTTACTATCATTGTTCAGAGCATATACAGAGTAGCCTATTCAAAGTACAGATCTGTAACATCTCCCCAAATGCAGTCACATGCCATAGTAGCATCAAGTCTAAGGGCCCAATGCTATTCAACTTTCCAGCACCAGTGCAGCTGCAATGCAGCCCAGAGGTAAGTGAACTACCGTTCCCATACCTTGAGGAGGCTTCGGTGATTGTCCCTCCACCACAGGATGGAATGCACACACCTCATTGGCATGGCTGCACTGGCACTAGAAAGTTGGATAGGACTGCAACCTTGGATATTAAAAATAAAATATTGAAATAAATGGGGACCTAACTAATATCTGTTTGTGACTCACCTAGTGGGTCCCAACCTACATTCTGAGAAACACTGAAATATTGAAATGAATGGGGTTCCACCTGAAATAGGCTCCTGACCCACCTAATGGGTCCTGACCTACATTCTGAGAAACACTGAAATGAATGGGGACCCACCTGAAATTGGCCCGTGACCCACCTAGTGGGTCCCAACCCACAGTTTGAGAAACACTGACCTAGTCTAGTTCAAAATTAGATAGGGGAGTGTTTGGAGAAATGGAGGGGGGCACTTGGGGTGGCTAACCAAGGGGTGCGTTTTGACTACCTGAAATTGGCTCATGATCCACTTAGTGGGTCCCAACCCACTGTTTGAGAAACAGTAGAAAATTTCTAGTTCAAGAGGTTGAGATGGAGAGACTTTGGTCCGGTGGCGGGCACTGGGGGTGGCTAACCAAGGGGTCATCCTGACTACCTGATATTGGCTTGGGACCCACCTAGTTTGAGAAACACTGCCCTAGTCTGGTTCAAGATGAGATAGGGGAGTTTTTGGCGGGGGGGGGGAAGGGGACATTGGGGGTGGCTAACCAAGGGATCGTCTTGACTACCTGAAATCTGCTTGTGACCCACCTAGTGGGTCCTGATCCACAGTTTGAGAAACAGCAGAAAATTTATAGTTCAAGAGGATGAGATGGGATGGGGAGACTTTGGTGGGGGCACTGCGGGGGGATAACCAAGGGGTGCGTCCTGACCACCTGAAATTGGCACATGACCCACTTAGTGGGTCCCGACCCACCGTTTGTGAAACACTAGACTAAGAGCCCAAACCTATGCCTATACTCAGAAGTAAGTCCCATTAGAGTCAAGGGGCTTACTCCCAGGAAAGTGTGGATAGGATTGGGCTGAGTCTAGTTCAAGAGGATGAGATTGGGGAGGCTTTGATGGGGAGGGGGGCACTGGGGGTGGCTAAGCAAGGGGTGAATTCTGACCACCTGAAATGGGCTCGCGACCCACCTAGTGGGTCCCGACCAAGGGTATGAGACACACTGCTCTAGTCTAGAGATAGGGGAGTGATTGGCGGGGGGGGGGGAGTCAATTATTTCACTGGCTAACCAAGGGGTACGTCCTCAGACTTCCCGGGTGGCTCCGGGGAGGCGCAGCCATCTCCAGGCTGCCCGGCCACGCGCCGGCGAGGGGCTCCGCAGGGCCAGCCCCCCCCCCCCGCTGCCTGGGAGCGCGCCCGCCTTCCGCGGGCATCCCCCGAGTGCGCCTCTGCGGGCGCGCGTAAAAGCGCACGCCGACAGGCGGTGGAGGCTGCTGCTGGCTGGGCAGGAGAGCGGAGGAGGCGGGCGAGGCGAGGGCAGCTCCGGCAGCGTCCTGTCGCTCCCGCGCCCAGCCGGGGGCTGCCTCCCAGCAGGCTGGCGGGGCGCGGGGCGAGCGCCGCGGCCGTGGAGGGGACCCCGGTCCTGTGCCTGGCGCCCCCCGCCTGCGCCCCCGGCCAGGGCTCGCCCGCGTCCTCCGGGCTGGGCGCCGCCGCCTCGGCGGGCATGAAATGTGCGCTCCTGGGGCTGGCCAAGTCCCCCAGCAGGAGGTGCGCCGGCGACTGGCCCCGCGACGAGCAGGAGCAGGAGCCCCCCGCGGGCGCCCGCAGCCCCAGCCGCTGCCTGCCCGGCGTGCTGAGGAAGGTAAGGCTGCTGCAGGCGGAGGCGGAGGGGGAGCCCGAGCAGCCTGCTGGCTGGGAGTCCCCGCGGCGGCCCTGGAAGTGGCTCCCCCAGAGGCGGTGGGGGGAGCGCTCTCTGCCCCCCGAGGTGGGCACGCTAGGCCGGCTCGGGCGCTAGGAAAGGGCGCCCCCTCCTCTTGGGTGGCATCCACTGCCCCCCCCCCCGTGGGAAGTGCTCAGAGGGAAGCTCGGTGGACAGGGTCTCTGTGGTTGGAAGAGGCGCTTCTGCCCGCACCCCCAGCCCTTCTCCGGCATCTGATGCCATGAAGGGGACGAGCTGCTCTCCAAATGGTCCTGCTGGCCTGTGGCCATCAGAGCGCGCTCTTCGCCTGGATTCTGGCTCAGCTGCTCCAGGCTCAGAGAGTCCAGGCGTGGATCAGGTTGGGGACTCCGAGCCCAAGCCTCTGCATGCCTACTCAGAAGTAAGTCCCATTTTAGTCAATAGGGCTTGCTCCCAGGTAAGTGTGGAGAGGATTGCAGCCCCAGTCATCTCGCCCCCCTTTCTCTAGGCAGCAGTTCAGTTTCCCCTCATGTGTAAGTAAGATGACTTTTCTGGTTGGGTCAGGGTTTGAGGGTGTGATAATTATAGCCTCCCATCCGTGTCTCTTTGGAGAAAGGCAGGTGATCAAATTGTGGCAGCACCATCTGCTCTGACCACTTCCTTTGGGGTTGGATGATGGTTGTACTTTTAGCTCTGGCTGAAAGGAGAATCTCACTGAGATCAATGGCAAGATTCCCATTGACGTGGAGGGAGCTGATTTTACATCCAATCTGCTGTGGTCTAGCACATGCTGCTTCTGTTGGGGACACTCCTCCAGTGAATCCACTCTGCAGAGCCCGTACTCTGCGGGTCCAGGTTCCATCCTCTGTTCTGCACTTGCTAACTGCAATTCCTGTTAAGAGATGTGAATAAGCAACAAACAGAAAGATTTTTGAATTCCTCCAGGGTCCTGTCAATAGTCAGATAGGGGGCACTGATTTTCCAGCAGGGCTTAATTTTCAGAATATCCATACTCCTAGGGGCTTTTCCGTCCTATTGGTTCATGTGGCTAAGATGATGGTGGAGACCAACTTGAGCTGTGCATTGTGTGCTGGGAAGAACACTTCCCCTATTCCTTGTGTCAAACAGTTGCTATGTGGCCATTCTTGACCCACAACAGGAATCTTTTGAAAAGCTCATTCATATGCTACATAGAAGAGTGGGGGAACAGCACTCCCCCCCCCCCCCCCGCGCACTCCTGGTGTAATTTGTGAAGTGGGGCTTACAGATCTTGCCTCTGGTTTCCTCACTTGTAATTTATTTTGAAAATAAATGTTCCCAGTTATTTAGTCTTTTTTTTTGCTATAAAACATTAAACTCTTGATAAAATGATCTTGAGATTGGTCAAAAGAACATTTTCTGTTTGCATGTAAAAGAAACAAAACTACTGCTCTGTGAGTTCTGAAATTGGGGATTGTATGCTTTGTAGATGGAGCCCTCTGGAAAGTCCAAAAATAAAGGTGGCCACTTCTGCTCTGTAATGCTCCAGAGTCTTTATCTCTGTATGCAGCTGGGTCTAAATGTCTCAGAATAATGGCTAACTGGCAGTCCTAGTAGTTGTGGAAGTTTCTGCCCCCCCCTTTTAAAAAATGTGTGACTTCCAGTAGGGAACTTGCATTCTCAGATATTAATGTGTGTGCCTCAAGAACGGTTCTTAGTACATTAATTGTGCAGGTGGGATTTCAGAAAAGCTGGAAATTCCCTGTTATTCCTGGCCTGCCTCTCAACATACCCCCTTTCTTTCAGCTTTATAAGATCATTCTTAACTGTCTAGTTAGAAAAAACTCTAATGTACTCACATGTGTCAAGTGCAGAGTTTCACAGAATTTTAGAATATAGTGACGCCCTAGGTCGACTAGCCTAGTCGACTAGACTAGTACAAGCCTGTATCCTGAGTCAAAAGATCTTTAATCAGCTGTGAATTGAGGCATGTCCAGAATTTTCCTGATATGCTCTCAGGAAGAAAATTTAGAATAGTACATACTTAGCGTGTCCCATCATACCAAGAGTCTTGTGGATGTGACAGTAGGATGACAGTAATTGGTTTTGGAACACTTTCTAAGTGCATTTGCTTTCTGTGCTGCATGAGAGTTAGGTCTCATTAGGAAAAGGTGTGGGGGAAAAACCTGGCTATGACAGGGGTATGGTTGCGTTACACAGAATATTACAAATTGAGTTGCAGTGTCACTTGACAGCATTTCTAATTTTCCCATTGTAGGCTTTAAAGAATGTGGTAAAGCATTAATAGTTTTGCCAGAGTGCTTGCAAGTCAGGGAATTTGATCTTCTGTAAAACTGTGTGTGTATGTACTATATAAGGTACTTTCTGTGTGGGACTCCTGGTTTACAGTGCCTGCTGGAGAATAGTAATCAGTCTTGCCTGCGTGGTTTGAAGCAAGAAAATGACAAATGCCAGCTAAACACTTCATATTTATGGCAGCCGTGTCATTTCACCTTGCCTCAATGTGCTCTCCACCTTGCCGGTTTTCCTCTGAAAAAGCCCATTGTTCTACATTAAATGGCAATATATGATTAAACATGTGTTAACTTTGTGTCTCTGATAGCACACTGGTGCTAGTCAGAGGAAAACAGTAAAGATGTGAATTAGAACCATTCAGAATAGGACCTCTGAAATCAGCAAAAAGGGGCTCGGTTCCAGGAACCCCTGTGGATAAGGAAACCTGTGAATAATGAAATCCGCAGGTTTTGGAAGCCCTGTAATCCTCTGGAGGCAATGGGAGTTGTGCCTTCTAAGGCCTCTGGAGGTTCCATGTGGATTGGACCTGTGGGTTTGGGGACCTGCAGATAATGAAATCTGCGAGTCCTGAATCTGTGGATACAGTGGGCTCAATGTATACAGTTTTGTAGAGCTACTACACTGATTGAAATTTTACTGATTAAAGTTGTCTGACGGTGCAATCCTGTCCATGATGAACACTGTTGCAGCCACGGCTGCACCAGCCTAGGGTGTGTCGTAAAGCATGTTGCAATGCACAGTGTGTAAGCAGTGCTGGTAGGAAGCCTTGTGCCATCCCACCAGCTCTGCATCCACAAGGAGCACCCAGCAGAACAGGTAAGCTCCTGCTGTGTGGTGCCGGGGCAGGGTGAGGGCAGAGATGGGGGCAGATCGGACCCAGGAAGGAGGTGGGATCAGCAATGCTAGTGCATGCTCTGGGACTTGGAAGCCTGACACAGGGCTGCTTGGATTTGCACCAGTAATTTTGCTGGCACAGATCCAAGTAGCCCCTTTGAACAGGCTGGAGCTTTACAAATGCTCCTTACCCCAAGTAGACCTCCAACCTGCTCCTAACCAGCGCTGGATACAGCGTGGGCCAAAGGGCCCTGCTGCGCCAGCACTGGTTAGTATTGGGTCGTGAGGTTCCTTGTTTGGGGGGCTCAGCAAAGCCTTTTCTCTGGCAAGTCTGCATTTCTTTGAAAGTAAATCTTCTTGATACTGAATGAATTTGCTTCCTAATAAATGTGCATTTAGGACCGGGGACTTAAGGTAGTGAAACTCTCTCTCTTTTCAGCTGAAGCCTTTTCTCATTATTTGCCTTTAGAATTTAGTTGCCATGGATTCATGCACTTAAAAAGTAATGCTAGTTGCTGTCTCTTAGTCAACCTGGTAGCACATGTAATTGTTGATGGCTGTTGCAAAGCTGAAATCAAAGGAAGGGTCATACTTTTGGGACTAGCAAAAATCCTCTTGTAAAACAGTGAAGAGGGACAGACAGTGGATACCTGATGCATGTTGCCTTCATCAAAGCAGCCTCTGTATTCACATTTGCTGGACCAAAGAATGAGGTCTGAGAAGCAGCCTTGAGCTATCTTTGGTGTGTGGCAGTTCTCCCTGCATCTGCTGTTTGTAGCATAGCCATGAATTATTTCACTGCTGCAATACCTCGGGCAGGAAGAGATTTTTTGTCAGATAGCACAGCTTGTCATTGCTCATTCTGGGTAAAACAGATGCTTCCCTCAATAATGGCTTTAAGGAGAGGGGCACAAGTATCTGATTTTTAATTAAGGTGGTTGGCAACCTTCAGTCTCGAAAGACTATGGTATAAGCCTACAGCACCCGGTATTCCCAGGCAGTCTCCCATCCAAGTACTAACCAGGCCTGACCCTGCTTAGCTTCCAAGCTCAGACAAGATCGGGCATGTGCAGGGTAACAGTTGCTGCTTTAATTAAGGATGGTTAGAGGAAAGGTGATGAGAGGTCTGTTGAGATGGGTAACAGATGAATAGAGGGGCAGAAGAGAACATCCTCTTCTGTACATGGAAGTATTCTTGGGGGGGGGGGGCAAGGTGAAATTTAGTGATATTCCCACATTTGAGTTGGTTGAACTATTTCAGCTGTCCACACATGTGGGTAATAGTATAGATAGACTGACACATGTTTAAATGTGGGTTGTTCAGTTCTCTGGTTTAGGGCTTCTTCTTCTTCACTTCTTAGCTGGTGCTTGGGGAACAGGTTGTTCTGTAAACCGAAGCACTGCAGGACATGCTGCTAGGATCCATGTACATAAGAACATAAGAACAGCCCCACTGGATCAGGCCAGAGGCCCGTCTAGTCCAACTTCCTGTATCTCACAGCGGCCCACCAAATGCCCCAGGGAGCACACCAGATCACAAGAGACCTGCAAGGCTTTCTGGGAATTGTAGTTTAAGAACATAAGAACAGCCCCGCTGGAGCAGGCCATAGGCCCATCTAGTCCAGCTTCCTGTATCTCACAGCGGCCCACCAAATGCCCCAGGGAGCACACCAGATAACAAGAGACCTGCATCCTGGTGCCCTCCCTTACATCTGACATAGCCCATTTCTAAAATAAGGAGGTGGCACATACACATCATGGCTTGTAACCTGTAATGGATTTTTCCTCCAGAAACTTGTCCAGTCCTCTTTTAAAGGCATCCAGGCCAGATGCTGTCACCACATGCTGCGGCAAGGAGTTCCACAGACCAACCACATGCTGAGTAAAGCAATATTTTCTTTTGTCTGCCCTAACCCTCCCAACACTCACTTTTAGTGGATGGCCCCTGGTTCTGGTGTTACGTATGCTTCCACGCTTGGCGATTCCTGGTGATATTTCTTACTTTGTTGATGATCAATTGCTGGTTCCTTAGATCTTCCTCAATATGTCTGAGACATGTTTTCTTTGGTTCTGCCTGTTGAATTCTCCGGTTGGGAGGTTACTCTCACCAGAGGAGCTTGTGTGGCAGCCAGCTGGTGTTAATTCTGCAAATGTGGCCAAACCATCACAGTGTTTTTGGATTTGTCATGAATTTTATTTCTTGGCCAGTAGTCCATTTCTCACCAGCACCCTGGATCCCCAGGGCTGGCACATCAGCTGCCCCAGATGTGGAAGCATTTTGGATTTCCATGGGGTTTCTTGCCTGGTTTCCCAGTTCTAGTCACCATGTTAGGGTGACCACCCTCCTCCTTTTGCAGCTGGGCTTGGGACAGACCTTGATGGAGTTGGTTTAGGGCTTACCTTGTCTAGTGTAATGACTTTTAAGCACTAGATTACCTATTTATGGAACTTTAATCATTGTAGCTTACGTATGTTAAATTCTGGAGAATGCCTCCTTGTCTCTGGAGCTCTGATAATGCAACTTTTGCTTGAGGCCTCCAGTGGTGGTGTTGGTAAGCCTTCCCGAGGGACAGACTCTGCGTGATAGCATTCTCATGTGACTGCTGAGAGGAAAGCCTGACTCTGCAAATCCATCACTGAGTAGCACTGAAACATTTAGCATTCTGGTAGAAAGAAAATTTTCTGGGTTCACTTATTATTGCATTATTTTTCATTCTGGTGTTCACTGACTACAAGATTCCTTCAGGGACCTTTTACATTATTACTACTTCAGTACATTTCCCTCTCAGTTCAAAATGACTTTTGGTCTCATATTCTTGATCTCCCCCAGTTTAAATTACTCTTTCTTTGTAGTTAGCCAGCCAGCCTTACACCCAAAATGCTTGCTAAGATGCAACCTCCAGTTGATAGTAGGCTTTAAAACTGCTCTCATGCATGAGAGTGTCTGAACAATAGTATATAGAGCTTGGGTGATTATGTTTATGGGTAGATTAAGAAAGTGTATATAGGTGGGAGCTCTGAATCCATGAATTGTGCACCCATGGATCTGGCTCAGCATGGGTTCACCTGAGTGTTCTGGTCACCTCCAGAAGGCTTTCGGAAATCCACAGAGGCAGTGTGTGTCCACCCGAGGGAAACCAAAAGTAGCGTTTTTTGGCTGAAACAGCCATTCTGAGGCCTGTAGAGGCAGTGGGTGGATGCCTCTGTCTCAGAAAGCCCTCTGGAAGGGACCAGACCACTGCTTCGATCCCCTTTGGAGGGTTTAAGGAGCCAAAGACAGCAGATGTGATTATCCATGATTTTTGGTATCCGTGGCGGGGGGGGGGGCAGGACTAAGGACGGATCCCCCATGGGTACAGAAGCCCCACCTGTGCTTAAGTGAATGTGGACATTTTGACAGGAGTGATCACTGTGTAAAGGTGGCAATAAAAAGGCAACTGATAGTCTCCATGGCCTTTCCTTCTTTTTTTAAAGTCCTGTGTCCTAAAGTTATAACTATAGCCCTAGGGAGAATTCCCCAGCCATGTGTTTACTGAATGTGTGGAGGGTGGCTTGAGATTTCTGGACTAGATGGGTTTGGTTTGATCCTGCAAGTTCTTTCATGTTCTTAGATATCAAGTGATTCATGTCTTGGCCTAGTCTCAGAAGTAAGGACTTGGCTGTAGAATTTGATAAGAAAATGCTATTTTTGGCAAGAGTTAAGTTGCTATAATATATAGAAAACCAGACAAATAAATCACTTTTTGACATCTGATAAATTTATCTAATGGCGTAATGTGTATTATTACCTTAAGCTATTATAAAAACCCTGCCGAATGTAGTGGGAACCAATCTTGTCTGAGAATAACAAAATGGATTCCATGAACGTTTCTTCACTGACAATGTAATTAGCTCCCTAAATTTGACACTAGTGTTGTATTTAAAAACACTTCAAAGTCATTCTAATGTACAAGAAAAAGTTATCATAAATTTGAATGAACATGCTTACTAGAGACAAAAACTGAGGCCATATAACCCAATTATACGTTACTGAGAAATTACACTGGTAATCCATTTACAGAGCAATCCTATGCATGTTTACTCGGAAGTAGATCCCAGTGCATTCACCAGGGAGACAGACCAGGGACAGACTGCACTTGCTCCCAGTGTGGAAGGGATTGTCACTCCCGAATTGGCCTTTTCAGCCACACTAGACACTGTTCCAGAACCACCTTTCAGAGCGCGATACCGTAGTCTTTCGAGACTGAAGGCTGCCAACAACAACTCCCAGTGAGTGTGTATAACAGTGGTTGCTGAACTCACCTGTCCTGCAACGCCCTCCTCGAGCTCCAGATCCGAAAATGAGTGCCAATGAAGTGTGACGCACTGACATGATGACATCCATGACACTTTTGTGCCAACAAAACTAGCCTCAAAATTAGTGTGAACCAGAGCCGGAAAGGAGGGTGGGCCCTTCTTGAGCTCCTCAAAGAGCCCAGCGCATTGCTCCGCATCTCCACGCAACACTCAAGTGCTTTGCGCCTGTACCGCTGAGTGGTTTGATCAGTGCAGTTTTTGCAACACCCTTAGAAACATATTGCAACACCCACTTTGGGAACCTCCGCTTTATAGGATTGCAATCTTATATCCTAGTCCTATCCATTGGCGTTTGTGAGATGGCTCCAGCCTTCCTGCTGACACACTGGCTCCCTGTGGTGCTGCAAATGGCCTGTGCTGGCAGATGTGTGTTCTGTCAGCACAGGCCTTGAATAGTATTGGGCTGTCAGAGGCTTGCTGTTTTCTTTAGTCTGAAGTCCAAAACCAACAAACGTTGCTTCCACATCTCACAGGGCTAGGAACCTTTTCTGTGCTTTATCCCAATGTAAAAAAGTGGGGTTAGCTGTAGTTCTTTGTACTGCAGAAACAGGACGCAGGGTTTGAAATTGGATTAGAAATGCAATAGCCTTTGGTACCTATACAGAGCAATGAAGCAAGTTAAAAAGTAGTTAACAGATTTTTTTTGTTTGCTTGTATTTTTGAAATATTTTGCAAGTAGAAATCGGTTGATTGCAGCAGTGGGCATATTTTAAAATAATACAGGTTTTAAATTGGCAATTTTGATAGGGACAGTGCTCTCACTGTTGGGTTGTTTGTTTTTTTCTTTATATATATGTATTGCATTCAAACTACGTTTTGACATGTTGCACAAAAAGTGCAATATAAGCAGCTCCCAGTATTACTGGTCTGATTGTTCTTTGATGAATAGAATCCCATAAATATTATTTTGTTTCAATTTTCATTATTCTGATACATGCAACGCACAATATCCAAGGAAGTTACGTGTCAGAATAACTTTCCATGGTCCTTCTCTAGAATACTTTGTGTGTGAAGGACATAAGGAGAAAGCTGCAACCAGAATTTTACCCAACACTCCAGACTTTACCATTGATTTGAACAACAGCATTATAATATTGCCCATTTTATTTTCAGTTCCTTTTTTAATGATCCCAAGCAGGCAGTTTGGGCAGTGGCATCCGTGGAATCGGACAGATGCAAGGAACTCATTTAATTTCTCTGCTATCCCTCTTTTTATCACCGCTTTCCCTCCAGCACCATCCAACTACTTCTCTGCCATTTCCTGCTTGTAACATATTTGAAGAAACTTTATTCCTTTTTAATGCTGTTGGCCAAACGTTGCTCAAAGTTTTTCTTAGCCTCCTGTACAGGCGGCCCTCAGTGTCCATGGGCTTGTTACCCGTGGAGCTGATTATCTGTGGGTTCCGAACCTGTGGGGTGGGCCACCTGTTGCCCTCTGAACACAACCAGAACTAGGCTCTGGTTGCGTCTGGAGGACCTTTTGAGGCCTGAATAGCACAACCTCCCTTCAGCTTGTGACCTCCCTGGCCCTCAGAAGGCCCTTCAGGTGTGACCAGCTCCTGTCATGTTCAGAGGATAACAGGGTGTCTGGCATGTGGATTTGAAGTGCTGCGGGTTTCATTATTTGCAGAGGGTCCAGGAATGGATCCCCTATGGATACCGAAGGCTGTCCTGTATAATATGTTTACATTTCTTATCTTGGGAGTTTGTGTTCCTTTTAATTCTCCTAATTAGGGCAAGACTTCTGTTTACGGAAGGAAGCTTCCTTGTGCTTTACAGCTTTTCAAACTCCGCTCATTTAGCCATGCTGGCACCCTCCTGGTATACACTTCCATTGGGCTTCTACTTAGTTGGCAACCTTCAGTCTCGAAAGACTATGGTATCGCGCTCTGAAAGGTGGTTCTGGAACAGCGTCTAGCGTGGCTGAAAAGGCCGATTCGGGAGTGACAATCCCTTCCACACTGGGAGCAAGTGCAGTCTGTCCCTGGCCTGTCTCCCTGGCTATGGGCCTTCCTTCTTTGCCTCTTAGCCTCAGACTGTTGGCCAAGTGTCTCTTCAAACTGGGAAAGGCCATGTTGCACAGCCTGCCTCCAAGCGGGCCGCTTAGAGGCCAGGGTTTCCCACTTGTTGAGGTCCGCTCCTAAGGCCTTCAGATCCCTCTTGCAGATGTCCTTGTATCGCAGCTGTGGTCTACCTGTAGGGCGCTTTCCTTGCACGAGTTCTCCATAGAGGAGATCCTTTGCGATCCGGCCATCATCCATTCTCACGACATGACCGAGCCAACGCAGGCGTCTCTGTTTCAGTAGTGCATACATGCTAGGGATTCCAGCACGTTCCAGGACTGTGTTGTTTGAAACTTTGTCCTGCCAGGTGATGCCAAGAATACGTCGGAGGCAGCGCATGTGGAAAGCATTCAGTTTCCTCTCCTGTTGTGAGTGAAGAGTCCATGACTCGCTGCAGTACAGAAGTGTACTCAGGACGCAAGCTCTGTAGACCTGGATCTTGGTATGTTCCGTCAGCTTCTTGTTGGACCAGACTCTCTTTGTGAGTCTGGAAAACGTGGTAGCTGCTTTACCGATGCGTTTGTTTAGCTCGGTATCGAGAGAAAGAGTGTCGGAGATCGTTGAGCCAAGGTACACAAAGTCATGGACAACCTCCAGTTCATGCGCAGAGATTGTAATGCAGGGAGGTAAGTCCACATCCTGAACCATGACCTGTGTTTTCTTCAGGCTGATTGTCAGTCCAAAATCTTGGCAGGCCTTGCTAAAACGATCCATGAGCTGCTGGAGATCTTTGGCAGAGTGGGTAGTGATAGCTGCATCGTCGGCAAAGAGGAAGTCACGCAGACATTTCAGCTGGACTTTGGACTTTGCTCTCAGTCTGGAGAGGTTGAAGAGCTTTCCATCTGATCTGGTCCGGAGATAGATGCCTTCTGTTGTAGTTCCAAAGGCCTGCTTCAGCAGGACAGCGAAGAAGATCCCAAACAAGGTTGGTGCAAGAACACAGCTCTGCTTCACGCCGCTTCGGATGTCAAAGGGGTGTGATGTGGAGCCATCAAAGACAACAGTGCCCTTCATGTCCTTGTGGAAGGATCTGATGATGCTGAGGAGCCTGGGTGGACATCCAATCTTGGGGAGAATCTTGAAGAGGCCATCCCTGCTGACCAGGTCGAAAGCCTTCGTGAGATCTATGAAGGCTATAAAGAGTGGCTGTCGTTGTTCCCTGCATTTCTCCTGCAGTTGTCTAAGGGAGAATACCATATCAGTGGTGGACCTGTTGGCTCGGAATCCACACTGTGATTCTGGATAAACGCTCTCTGCAAGTACCTGGAGCCTCTTTAGTACAACTCGGGCAAACAGCTTTCCTACAACGCTAAGGAGAGAGATGCCACGGTAGTTGTTGCAGTCACCCCTGTCGCCTTTGTTCTTGTACAGCGTGATGATGTTTGCATCCCTCATGTCTTGAGGTACTCCACCTTCTCTCCAGCAGAGACAAAGGATTTCATGCAGCTCAGTGACGATGATCTCTTTGCAGCACTTTAGGACTTCAGCAGGGATGCTGTCTTTTCCAGGTGCCTTGCCAAAGGCAAGGGAGTCCAGGGCCACGTGAAGTTCTTCTAGGGTTGGTTCACTGTCAAGCTCCTCCAGCACAGGCAGGCACTCAATGTTGTTCAGCGCTTCTTCGGTGACTACATTTTCTCTGGAATATAGCTCAGAGTAGTGCTGCACCCAGCGTTCCATCTGCTGCGCCCGATCCTGGATGACCTCGCCTGTTGCAGACTTCAGAGGGGCAATTTTCTTCTGTGTTGGACCTAGGGCCTGCTTGATACCATCATACATCCCCTTGATGTTGCCCGTGTCAGCTGCTATCTGTATCTCGGAACAGAGCTGGAGCCAGTAGTCGTTAGCACATCTCCTGGCAGTCTGCTGGACTTTGCTGCGAGCACCTCGGAGGACCTGCAGGTTGCGCTCACTGGGACAGGCCTTGTATGCTGCTTGAGCTCGCCTCTTTTCCTCAATGACTGGTGTCAACTCCTCAGAGTGGGCTTCAAACCAGTCTGCTGTCTTGTTGGTCTTCTTGCCAAATATGGACAAGGCGGTGTTGTAAACGGCATTCTTGAAATGTTCCCATCTGTTGGATGCGTTTGCATCGACCGGGCCTGGAAGAGATTCCTCAAGCGCTCGTGCAAATTCCTCCACTTTTCTCTGATCCCGGGTCTTGCTCGTATCAATGCGAGGTCTTCCTTCCCTTTTCGTGTGATACAGTCGCTTTGTTTGCAGTTTCACTCTGCTGCACACCAGCGAGTGGTCGGTGTCACAGGCAGCACCCTGATAGCTGCGTGTGATCTTGATGCTGGGAAGGCTGGAGCGTCTGGTGAGAATCAGGTCGAGCTGGTGCCAGTGCTTTGATCTTGGGTGTCTCCAAGAGACTCTATGTTGGGGCTTTGTGTTGAAGAACGTGTTGCTGACACAGAGACCGTGATGACAGCAAAACTCTAGCAGGCGTTGGCCATTTTCGTTCATCTTCCCAGTGCCGAACTGACCTAAGCAAGTGGGCCACGAACTGTTATCAGCACCAACTCTAGCGTTGAAATCGCCGAGGATGAACAATGGCTCTTTTACGGGGATCTTCTTGATAGTGATGGCCAGGTCATCATAAAATTTGTCTTTGGCTTCTGCTGGAGACGACAGAGTTGGTGCATAAGCACTGATGAGAGTGACAGGTCCTGCTGATGACTGGAGCTGCAGGGACAAAATTCTTTCATTTCCCACAGTAGGTGGGATGATGGATTTCAGCAGGGTATTTCTGACCGCAAAGCCAACACCATGTTCCCTGGTTTCGTTTGGTGGTTTTCCCTGCCAGAAGAATGAGAAATTTCGCTCCTTGACAGATCCGGAATCTGGCAGCCTTGTCTCTTGAAGGGCGACAATGTCCATCTGCAGTCTGCTCAGCTCCATGTCGATGACAGCTGTTTTGCATGCATCGTCTATTGCTTGCAGGTCATCAGAGAAGCCAGGTGTCATTGTCCTTACATTCCAGGTGCCCAGCTTTAGGGCAGGAGTTTTCTGTTTTCTATTGTATGGTGCAGAGTTGTCGATCCGCTTGTCGGTTTTCACCCTAAACCCCACGCACCCCGTGAGGTTAACGGACTGTGGCGAGGCAACACCTTACTGGGCTTCTACTACTGTTGTTTTAAACAGCCTCCATGCACTCTGGAGAGATTGGACTCTTTTTACCTTGGTAAAAAAGTTGGTGCCTTGTTGATGTGTTTTTGGATGTAGCAATTATTAAGAAAGATTTTGTAGCTTATGTTGTTCACAGGATGAGAGGGCTCTGTTTTGCACAGTGATAGTCGCGTAGTTAATTGCATCGCTTCATAAATGCATTCAGTGGGCTCGGGCTGAAATGTGACATTTAGTATTAGACACTGCCAGTCTGGAATCTCAGCAGGCACACGGGCCCTGCTGCTCAGGCGGAATTATAGGTTTTTCTCTCTCAACAAATATGTTTGGGTTTGCTGCAGTGTTAGTAATTTCATTCCTTGGAGAAAACGATTGCTCTTCCTGGCTTCTTTGGTAGAAGAAAAAGTACTGTGTAGATAGAATGGGTAGCAGTGCACATTACAAAAAGATCTGACTTACAAACGACCATTTCACTGTTTTTCACACTAATAAAAAATATTTATTTTATTTGCAGAACAGAAACAATATATTTTATTTTAGTCAGCATGAAGATAGCATTTGTGTTTCTGAAAACCAAGCTCTTGGCAGTATCACAGGACTGTAGTTTTGCTTTAGCTGATCCTTCACATTTTAGAGAAATTGTTCTCAAGATCTCTTGACATGGAGTATTTCATAACATATAAATATATTCCGGCCGACCTTTTGTTCAAGAAGTTCAGAGAGTAAAAAAGGAACGGTGGATTTTTCCTACTCAGTCAATGCTTGTTCACTCTTCATTTATCTCAATTATTTGAATTGACTATAGTATAGACTACTCGTGGTTAGCCCATTAAGTCTGATGTATGGGATGTTTGCTAAGCAGTAGTGGGCGGACACACCTGGCTCTCCCCGTCCAGCAGCATATTTACTGTCATTTATTGTTTTGTTTACATTGTTTGAGAAGGTTGGATCATTCATTGCATGCACTGTTGCTTTATCCCTCTTCCTACCCTCCCCCCAAATAAAACCAGGATATCCTCTTAGATTGTCTAAATTTCAACACTATACAGAACTTAAACCCTGGTGAAAAACTAGCGAAGGATTTTCATGTATTGTATGTTTCAGTCCTGTATATTTCTGAGGACATTTACCTCGTGCTCCTAGCTATGTTTCCTTACAAGGAAGGACACCCATTTCAGTTAGGCTTTCACACATTACACAAGCGATTCCCAAATTGCTTGTGTAATCGCTTGTGGATGAGGACCCACAAATGGGTCATGACCTGCTTTTTTGGTGGGTCTCAAAACTGACAAGGAAAATGTATTAAAGTGAAACAGAGCAGCACATGTGCATTTACTCCTGAGTAAGTGAACGTAAATGCCTCAGTCCACTTTGAAGCGCAGGCCAAAGGGAATGCAAAACCATCAGAACAGTCCTGATGTGATGAGCACAGGCCCCAACAGACTCTCAAGAAGGAAGTCTCTTCCCTCCCCCCCCAAAAGCTGACAAAGTAAAGGTATTGAGCCCTATGGAAAGCAAAACTGAGCCACACACAGGGTTTGCGTCACCCAGTGCAGGAGGCCAGTACGTCACCCCCATGATTGACTTTGCAATGGATGGGGCACCACTCCAGGGGGTGGACGTGCTGATGCACCATTGCTCTGCCCCCGCTGGATTTTTGGCTATAAGTTTTGATAGGGTAGAGTTGTGGTTCTCAAACTCTCTGGGAGAGTTTGAGAGCCACTAAGTCTCTGCGGGGGAGCTGGGAAGGTGGCGGGGGGGAGGGGAAGGCAGCAATGCACTGTTGAATCGGAAGAACTTGCTGACAGTACAAAGAGTTCAGCAGTGGAACAGTCTGAATGTGGTAGACCAGTGTTTCTCAACGTTTGTTCTCTGCCGTACCACTTCACATGATCCACCTATTCAAAATACCACCAGAAGTTACTGGCGATGACATCTCCAGTTACTTCTGGATCTGGAGGCCAGATGCAATGCAATGAACACCAGTGCTTTCCTGCTGCTTTATTTGGTTCACATTCCTGGTCTTGCTGCTGGGCAGCAGGTGTCCAGGGGTTCCATGACTACCCCTAGACACCACCTCAAGTACCACCACTGGTACACATACCACTGGTTGAGAAACACTGTGGTAGACTGTCCATCACTTCCGATCTGAGGCAGTGCATTTTACAGCAGCCATAAAAGAAGTAGTCCTGGCGGAACCAGCATGTAGTCAGCACTATGAGCCCGTAGGATTAGACTTTCTCATTGTAAATGTTCTTTCTTTGCACTGTTCAGAACCCTATTTAACCTCTTCAATTTGAGAATACAGCTCTTGGCAAAGATAAATTTGGCTGTTCGGCAAGTTCTTGTGATACAGTATCAAGACACTTGAGAGAACAGCTTAAAGCTACTATTGTCCAGAATGTTTCAGACCTGGTAATTCTGCCAGCTGTATAGAATTTCCTAGTGTTTAATTAACTCCTAAGGCCCAGTGTTTGAGGGAACTTGTGTATTCCTGACTATCTCCAAAATGCTTTGAGTTATTATTTATTGTACAGCATTTCAACAAAGAAGTTCATCTTATGGTATTTTAGTAATATTAGTTTACCACTAATCAAGCATTCAGTCCCAAACCCATGATAATAAATTTGAATGTGCACTGTGAGCAAAATTAATCTTCCAAGTAACACAAATGAGGCATTCTTTGTCAATTACTAGATCTAAGCTGATACATCATGCAGGCTCCATTAGTCAGCAAATTAATCTTTCTCTTTTATTAAAGACACTCTGCTACGCCATAAGTTTCTTTACCCAATGCATGATATATCTGTGGAAATTCCTGCCACAGGATATTATGATGGCACTTGGCCTAGATGCCTTTCAAAGGGGAGTGACCAGATTTAGGGATGAAAACATCCATCACATGTTTCAAGTCATGATGAGTGTATGCAGGCTTCAGGTTTTATAGGTAGCCTGCCTCTGAATGTCAGATGCAAGTGAGTGGCAACAGGGTACAGATAACATATTGTCTTGTGTGTTCCCTGATGCATCTGGTGGGCCACTGTGAGATTCAGGAAGCTGGTAAATAGGCCCTTGGCTTGGTCCAGCAGGGCTCTTATGTTTTAATGCCATCATGTGTATTCTATACTATCAAGGGACACTTTTAGGTTTAGCCATCTTCTCACAATCTGAAAGTGAAATGCCTAGAACCAAATGAACTGTACCAGCTACATTTTTCCTACAGCAACCTACTTACTCTGGGAGGGAAGGAGAACACGATGCTATATTTGATCAGAGGATCCTCAACAAGTGGGTTAGAAACTGGAAGTGGGTCACAACCCATCTTCAGGTGGGTGAGGCAGTACTGCTGCCACCATTTTGTTTTGAGGCTCAGGCATGCACAGTTTGAAGCTAGGTGTCCTAGATGAGGTAAATATCACTGGAAACCTTGGTTTTGAAGGGATTGCTTAGCCCAGATTCCATTTTGTAGGCCCAGAACAAGTTTGAGCTGCTGCAGGGAAGCTCCTGGGATGAGACCGTGACCCCATTGTAGTCCATGGTAAACGCTGCTACAGTTTGTACCTGATCATGTCAGGAAGTCTGTGTGCAAAGTTGTTTTGAAGCAGCAGTATACTTGCTGTATACCCAGCCTTGCCCAGTAACTTGATCATGTGTGGATCACCTGCCTGAAAATGGTGGCAGTTGTGACACCAGCATGGCCTGACCAGTTGGCTTGCCAGGTGTAATGCTTTGAGTTCTCGCAAGGGTGTATTGTCTTGTTAAAGCAGTAAACTGCTCTCCTTTCAAGACAGCTTTCATCTGGATCCACAGTGTGTGTGGGGGGGGGCGTGAATTGAGTCATAATCCTTGCATGGGGGCCTTAGGTTTTTTTTTTTGTTCTGTATAGAACAAATAGAAGTGTTCTGTATAGAAAAGAGTGATTACCAAGGCTGTCACTTTATCAAAGGAATCTTAGTTGATTAATTACACAAGTTTTAATCTATCAAATCTGCATACATTTTCATATGAACAAAACCCCCATTCTACAGAACAAAGAGCATTTTTTGTTTTGAGATGATGAAAGCATGTTTCTTCTGCTATTTGCAAGTACTCAGGGCCCAATCCTATCCAGCTTTCCAGCACACCACAATGCAGCCCCTAGGTGAGGGAACAAATGTTCCCCTACCTTGAGGAGGCCTCTGAGACTGCCTCCCCACCACAGGGTGCAGTGCATACCCCATTGGCACAGCAGCACTGGCACTGGAAAGTTTGATAGGATTAGGCCCTCACACAGCATTCCATCAGTGCTGGCTGCCGTAAGGCAGCCATAAAGTGCGCTCCAGCAGAATGTGCTGCCAGACCATCAGCAGGATGGCTGGAGCCTTTTTGTGCATATCATCCCCACACTGGCTGCCTGCTAGAGCAAGTGAACCAGCAGACATTAGGGTATTTGGATTCTGGACAATTGTGTCCTGGTGAAATGCGTCTTAGTTATTTGCGTCTCACTATAATTGGGCAACACACTATAGGCAACAAACTTCACGGTATATATGCTAATCCTCTTATCCCAGCCCTAACCCTACCTATGCATTTTAAAAATAAAAAAGTACATCTAATATAAATATACATATATTGGGATGGGACACAAATATCCAGAACACGCACAAAACCAGGGATGCCAATGACCGGGGGATATTTGGCTGGGACACAGTTGTCCAGGATGCAGTGCTCCATTTACTAAGCTAGTGCAGGAGAGCCAATGGGGGGGAGGGTGAAATGGGGGTGGAGAGGGGGAAAAACTGAGAGGGTGGAAAAACTGGGTGGGGGGTCTGCAGGAGGGAGATACATCCTCCTTACCTACAGCCTCCCTGCTGCCTTTCTCTCTTTAGGCAAGCATCAGTGAAATTGATGGCGCAGGTCTGAGGAGACCCATTGTAGGGCAGGAGGCTTAGCGATGGGTAAGGGGATTTAAATCCCCTTTCTCTCTGAAGCCTCTGCTCTGCTCCCCGCAAGCTGGATACAGCATGCACCGTTTCGGCATGGCTGCACTGGCAGGGCAGGGGAAAGATAGGATAGGATTGGGCCATCAGTATTTTAAAAAGATTCTGCCTGATTAATCAGGTACACCTTCTTAATTGATCAAAAGAAGTTTAATCAGTGAATTGAGCTGATAAGTCACCTAGTGACTTCTCTTTCTGTGACCGAGAGAGCTGGAGCTCCTCATACCATAGCCTAACTTATAGGACATAATTATTATAGAAGCTTTTTTGTAGACTATAAATTTTTTGGAAGGACTTTCATTTGCATTTGTTAAATGCTGGGCACAATTAGACTGAATACAGTGTGCCAAGATACTGATGAGGTTGGAAGAACAGAATGGACAACTCAAATAACTTATTGCCTGATCACATTAAAACAAATGATGAAACTAACATTTGGAGTTGGTTCCTGCTTTAATAGCCAAAGAACACCAAAGGCAAAGCACTTCAGAATATTGCTGATGCTTAAAAGAACCTAAAGTTTTCATCTGTTCTTTTTAATTAAAGCACTATCTGATCAATTTTCCAATAAGAACCTTAGCATTAAATAAATTAATCTGTTAGACTGTGCCCTGCATATCAGGGAGACCATCTTCTACCCTTTGGCCTGTCACAACTCATATCTGTTACGAGTATCTTCTTAGTTCAAGTCATGCATTCAGATTAGACTGGACAGGCACAGATAGTGCCACTTTCAAGTCTCTCCCTACAACCATAGACTCTTCTTTCTCTCATCATTAAACTCCATGTGATCCATCATCGTTATCATCATCATCATTCATCTAAATTTTATCCAGTTTCATCAGTGTACTTTGTGCTTTGCAGAATAAACACCCCCCCCCCCCAAAAGGAAGGAATGTGAGGAAGAGTACATTCCTTCATCAAGGAAATTGCAATCTTAAAGTCTAATACAGGTGCAGCCTATTTATCCACTGATTTTTTTATCTTTGGATTTGTCTCAACTCGAATGGGGTGGGGGAACCGAAAGTCACACACACCTTTGCCTCCTTTGCCCTGCGCTGGCTCCATTTACAGGCATACCAAAACACTGCAAAAAGGCTCTGCCTTGCCCAGGCAGGGAAATAGTCCTGGAGCCCTGGAAGAGGTTCCCCTTGCAAAGGAACAGTAACACTCCTGGAGCCCCTGAGCCAGCAAAGAGGCTGAAGAGGGGAAGGGGGGACCAAAAACCTCTGTAGCCAGAACACGTACAGCAAGGTGGAGCGCGCGCTCTCTCTCTCTCTCTCTCTCACTCACATGCAGGCAGGTGCAGTAGCAACAGAGGGGATTGCTTTAAAAAAACCCAGGAGTGTTTCCTAGCCTTGGAGAGACAGGTGAGAGTGAGCAGAGAGCCAGACTACAAGTCCCAGAATGCTCCGGGGCAGAGAAGCTTCCATGATAGCGGTGACCAGGGAGGGCTGCAGGGGCGGCAGCAGCGAAGAGGAGGAGGAGAAGAACCTGCAGTGCTGTCAGAAGGCTGCCTGGGACACAGAGGACAAGGCTTCCCAAGCAAGCTCAGGATCCCACCTGTGAAACGGGAAGGGGGGAGGGGATTGATAACAGCTGCCTTAGTTTCTTTCCATCCGGAAGTGGCAGGCTGCAGCGTGTTTGCGTAACTCTATGGAATTTAGCACAACACATTTTTTGTTAATCGCGCCGAGTCACGGAACGGAACTAACGCGGATAAATAGACTGTACCCGTAGTAGGAAAAGACCAGAGAGACTGTAGGTGCAAGGGAAAGAAACTTGGACTTTATTATAGTTGGGGAGGAAGCAAATGACTTACAACCTGAGCTAACTACAGTCAGTTCCTTTTATCCACTAGGGTTAGGTTCCTGAATACTGAATTAGCAGATCCTGAATCATTGAGCCAATGGGAAAAAATGGGGCTAGGTGCAAGGGAACCTTCTTCACCATACGCTCTAAAAAAGGTCATGAACCTGAACCTATTGTAATACAGTACTGCATATTGTTATATTGCATATGTGATATTCTGTTTTAAGATTTTATCACTGCATTACTGTTTGTTATTCACCAATAAAGGTTTTTTTTTTTTAAATAACAACCTCCTGGATTCTTACCTTGAAGTCTGTAGGGATGGATCATGGTGAGTGCAGCTCAACATCTGCAGCATCTGATTGCTGGCCCAACAATGAGGCCTCATAGTTCAGAAGTGTGGAGGGGGTTGCTTTACTTCTCCTCCTCCTCCACTTTCTTGGCACCTTTCCCTAGGCTTGCCAGCCCCAGAGCAGCCCTCTTACAACTGGAAATGCTGTCCTTCGGGGACAACAGCCATGGAACCCTAATCCTGACCACTCAGGGAGCTGCTCCACTTTTGTCCAGTTGGTGTCTGTGGTGGTGGTGTCGCTCTTCCCTTTCCCCCCCTTCCTCCCCTCCTTCTTCCTGGGTCATTCTGTCTCTCTCTGATCCCTGATTGAGTGCAGAGAGAGCACCACTGCTTCAGCAGGAGGAGAAAGAAGGGAATGAGTGGAAGCTGCTCTTTTGATGTCGCTTGGGCAATAATTGGAGCTCCCTCTTTAGTCCCCATCAAATTAAATAAAGTTTGAACTGTAACTGCTTCAGCAGGAACCACTAAGCCAGGGGTGCTCAATAGGTGGATCACGATCTACCGGTAGATCGTGAGGCAAAATGAGTAGATTGCGGAGTGCCGACCCCCCCTTCAGGTTCCTCTGGGAGGAAACGCCGGGAGTAAGCCCCATTGTACTCAATGGGGCTTACTCCCAGGTAAGTGTGGCTAGGATTGCAGCCTCACAGCCTAATCCTAGGCATGTCTACTCAGGAGTAAGTCCTGTTATACTCAGTGGGGCTCAAGGTACACCAACATACATTGTACACATAAATGTTATATGTTATGATGGCGCGAACATTGTAAAAAAAACTCTGGTAGATCTCCGGGCCTTGCTGGGTTTCAAAGTAGCTCTTGAGCCAAAAAAGTGTGAGCACCCCTGCACTAAGCCAAAGGAGTGGGGGGGGGGGGGGAGGGGAGGCTATTGTTACCAAAAGGGCTGTTTTGTTTAGGGGAATTATTACACTGCCATTATTGGAACATTAGGCTGGATAACAAGACGGCATAATGCAGAGAAATTCCCTTTTGCTTAAAGAGGAGACTGAGAGAAAGATAACTTTCAATAAAACATTATGGTTTATTGCAAAAGAACAAAGGTAAAAATAATGCATATGGAGAAATGATATTCCTTGGTCCTAATGCTTGAACACCGTGTACCTGGCCTTCATGGTGGTTGCGTGTGAAGAGTGTTTGGTGCATCTGAGGAAAACAGATAAGGAAGGGGGTTGTAGGGGAAGGCTTTAGGGGTCCCTGCTCTGCTAACCCCAGCTGCTAACTAAAGTTGGGGAGAGAAGGGTGGGAAGAAGGGAAAGAGTTCCAGGAGTAAGATAGTTACCTGTCCTGTACAGTAGTTGGGGGGGGGGGAGTCCTGTGGAGAGGACCCTCTGACACAACACAAATGTGTTGGACCTTGGAGGGAGACAGAGAGTGAGAGGGCAAGACCTCTCTTATAAGGGGTTGGGAGATAGATTGAGCTAGAAGGTAACTTGATTGCTAACACAATCCTGGGTGCTTGGAGTTATGCTTTCATATGTATACATTCGAATGGAGATCAGGGTGTACGTATCAGTTATCAGCAAAATTCAATCAGGGGGTGATGGCTGGCTTCCTAGAAGGGGGAACTTAACAAAGACTGTGTGGAAAAAATACAGGATGTGGGTACAATACAATGAATCAGAAACAGAATTTCAACACCAAAGTCATTGAAGGCAGTTCAAGTTTGCATACAATACTGTAGGAGATGCTTAAACAGCCATTGGATTAAGACATAAGACTTCCTCCCATACTGTGTGACTGGGGTGGGGGGTTGTGTAACACTGAGCTTGACCATTTCCAGGGCTTGACCAAAGTCTTGGAAGTGTGACCTGTATGCTTGGAGAACAGTTTGGCTTGCATGATATTATAGTCCATATTAGCATAACTAGATGTATATAGAGAAATTCACAGCTAAAAGGCAAAAAAGGGGGATTTTCACATAACACTATATGGAGGCTGCCCTTTTTGTTTTGCATCGCACTTGCAAAACAAAATTAAAATTGCAACTGGGTGCATCATGTTACTGTCTTGCGCCTAGTTGTGTAGCATGGGCGAGGTCTTTCCATGGCTGTGGCATACTGTTTGGATGATCATTGGATCATCTTCCTTCCATGTTCCCCAGCAAATAAAGTACAGTATAAACTTTAAACTTTGCCGCAGCAACCAGAGAAGGCAGGCAGGAACTGCCAAACCAGATGGGACACCAATTACATTACTGTACCTGCAATAGTACAGAACACCTTCCACCGCCTTTCACTGCTTTTCACATGCAAAGTCTTCTGCAGCAGCCTCCACAGCATCGTACCCTACGTGTACAACATATAGGCTCTGCGAAACTTAACCCCATGGAAAACTGTGGTTTCCATATCCAGTGAGTTTTTCAGGAACCTAACCCCAGCAGATAATGAGAATTGACTGTACAGTATATAATACTGATATATGAACATATATCATATTGTTGAACAACAGAAAATAACTGATAACTGTTGAACAACAGTAATAGAGCATGAGAGATTTTCAGATGACTAAAATTGCATGCTACCATTACTTACAAGACTTTTTTTTTCTTTTGTGCCTGCAAAATTAATATATGAAGCACAGTCTTTTTTGAAGATAGGACTGAGACACTTGAAAAAATAAAGAATAGGTGAACAAGTTCACATGAAGTTTGATATAACAGTTTCTAGTGCTCCCCATATCAAGTGCACCATGCCAAAGGCAGAACATCTAGAGTAGCTTACCTAAGCCTGTGACAGCAGCCGTGGAAGCCTCTCTAAACACTGCAGTCTCAGCGTGCAACACCTACCACAGGGTTATTGGTTTTGGTAGTTCTAAATTTGCTCTTATTTATCATTTAACCAATAAATGTTTTCATGCAAGTCGGCTTCACTTCTTGAAACCATAGGAGTCTGTTCTATACTAGCACAGTGCCCAGTTATATAATCCATTTGGCTGCAACTCCGACAGTCTGTTAATACAAATAGCTCAGCAGGTGCTTCAACAACCAATGCAAAAAACCCCATTCTGTTCTTCCTCAACAATAACAGTGCCGCATGAGGCTATCAGGAGTATGCAGGTCTTAGCAATACTTAAAAATTCTCTTATATACTCACCACTACAGTTTGAGTACATTCTCTTATACACTACACCACTAAAATAAATTAAAATAGAATAAAATTCTCTTATACACTACACCACTACCTGAATTTTTGAAATTAAAGCAACTTGGTTTAAGTTTAATAACCTGAATTTTTGAAATTAAAGCAACTTGGTTTAAGTATTCCTCCCTTTGTCTTCAGTAATAAACTTGCAATGTACCTTTCAAAATTACTGCACCTTGCCGCATCTACTCTGCTTATAAAGACATGAAGATAATGACTGTAGTGCAAAATCAAGGTTAAAATAACTTCCTATAATGTCCCTTTGTACATTTAAAAATTAAAAGACTGTGTTTAAGCTCTACTTCATCCACAGCCTCCCTGAAGAAAAGATTGGTTTTTCGGAGCAAAGTCAATTGCACTGTAATCCACTCAACATCGTCCACTGTAATCCAATCAGTTTTCTCTTCTTATGTTGTATAGAGCATTAGACTTGCAGCCCAAGCCTATGCTCAGACGTATGTCCCATTGAATTCCATGGGAGTTTCTCCCTGATATAGGTATATAAGACAACTGCCGTAGCCAGGCAAATATTAACATGGAGCATCTTGAATATTTGTTATAAATATTTGGGGTCTCCAAACATTTCAGCACAGTGGCCCCATTGTATATCTGACATGGTGTCAGATGGGCTATGTCAGAATGCCAGATGCAAGGGAGGGCACCAGGATGAGGTCTCTTGTTATCTGGTGTGCAACCTGGGGCATTTGGAAGATACAGGAAGCAGGACTAGATGGGCCTATGGCCTGATGCAGTGGGGCTGTTCTTATGTGTTGAGGGCCAGGAAATAAATAAATAATAAATACATGGAGAACCAATGTGCGGAGAGTTTGATTGACTACAATAAGTGGGTGGGGTCTGGGTGACCGGATACAACGGAGGACAGAGTGCTTATCATTTAACCATGGTACAGTAGAGGAAATTTTGGCAGGTGCAGCTCAACATGGAAGGATTTAAAAAGCCATGTCTGCCAAAATTTCCTCTACTGTACCATGGTTAAAGGTATAGGCACTCTTTCCTTCACTGTATCTGGTCACCCTGGCGGGGGTGGAAAGAGCAGGGGAGCAGACGGCAAAATTGATTTGCAGAGGAAGAGGAGGAATAGATTTTGGGAAAGCATCAAGCAACTTAACAATGCAGTTTCTGTTCCATTTTAAATTTAACAAACTTTAATTTATATTTATATTCCAGGTTTCCCAGCATTGGTATAGATCAGGGGTGTCCAAAGTTTTTGGCAGGAGGGCCACATCATTTCTCTGACACTGTGTCGGGGGCTGGGGAAAAAAAGAATTAATTTACATTTGAAATTTGACTAAATTTACATAAGTTTACTGAAATGAATATATTAAGGATGTACTTATATGAACGAATGAAGGTCTTGAAATAGCTTAAGGCCTATAAAAGGCCTTTCCTTTGCTGCTGCTACTGTATCAGACGTGAAACAGCAAGCAGTGGAGGAAGCCCTCATCCCACAGCTCACGTGAGAGGTCAAATAGTCACCCTCACGCTGAGAGCAGTTGCATTTTCAGGTCCTTAGTTTTAATCTTACAGCATACAACAATGACTTGATGTAGCTAGTGTGATTGAACTACATTATGAACAAATTGAATGCTATAGGATGCTCAGGTATTCATAAGAATACTGAAATCTGTTGGCACAAGATCCTGGGTTTATTGTTTTTTTAATAGTCTGTTTCTATTGAAAATCCCCTAGATTGCTTTTAGTATTAGTAGTTATGTGAAAAGGAGCTGAGCTACAGTGGGGAAAGACCTGCTTTTTCTTGATTGCTTCTGCTTGCAGAATGTAATGAGGGATAAATCACAGGAGGACTCTTTTCACTCTGATACTAAAAAAGAAAAAAGCTAGTGGAGGCAGAAAGCACTGTGTCCAGATTTGAAAACTTTCTTTTATAAGCTCAACTTGACATTAAACTTCCTCAGGTGGGATAATAAAGTGTTGTGAACATTCCTGCTTAGTAATTACAACCCAAGATAACTCTTCTTGCAAGAACATAAGAACAGCCCCACTGGATCAGGCCATCGGCCCATCTAGTCCAGCTTCCTGTATCTCACAGCGGCCCACCAAATGCCCCAGGGAGCACACCAGATAACAAGAGACCTCATCCTGGTGCCCTCCCTTGCATCTGGCATTCTGACATAACCCATTTCTAAAATCAGGAGGTTGCGCATACACATCATGGCTTGTACCCCGTAATGGATTTTTCCTCCAGAAACTTGTCCAATCCCCTTTTAAAGTCATCTAGGCCAGATGCCATCACCACATCCTGCGGCAAGGAGTTCCACAGACTGACCACAAGCTGAGTAAAGAAATATTTTGTCTGTCCTAACCCTCCCAACACTCAATTTTAGTGGATGTCCCCTGGTTCTGGTGTTATGTGAGAGTGTAAAGAGCATCTCTCGATCCACTTTATCCTTCCCATGCATGATTTAGTATTTGCCTAGATCAGGGGTGCTCAAAGTTTTTGGCAGGAGGGCCACAACATCTCTCAGACACTGTATTGGGGGCCAGAAAAAAAAAAGAATTAATTTATATTTCAAATTTAAATAAATTTACATAAATGAATATATTAGAGACCAAAAATGAATGAATGCATTCCATCCAGTTTCTGATCCCATCCACCCTAGTAAGGGGGGGATCTTCATGCCAGTTTATGATTCCATTCACACACACACACACACACACACACATGGCGGGGACCTTCCACACTTTCACATACCTGCCTGCTCACCTGCCCCCTCGCCCTCCCCCTCCTTTGTTTGCTTGGGCTGCCTACCTGCCTGCCCATGTGCTGCTGCTGCCTGCCTGCCTGCCTGGCTGGCCAGCCAACCAGCCCTCCCTCGCTCGCTCCGGAGGGAGACCTGCTGCGAGCTGGGCTGGGTTCCCCTCCCTTGTGATCTCTCTCTCTCTCTCCCCTGGCTCAGGTTTCTGGAGGGGAGGAGGGGGAGGGGAGCTGAGCCAAAAGAAGCAGAGCAGAGCCCAGCCCAGCCCCTGGGCAAGAAAGGAGACTAGCACGCAAGTGCGCAGGGTCTTTTATAGTGGGAAGTAATGCGAGACCTGCAAGTCTCACGTTACCTGCCCACTATTAAAGGCCTGCAAGCCTGCTGGGCTCGTCTTTCCTTTGCTGCTGCTAAGCTCAGCGGCAGCGAGGGAAAGCAAGGCGCGGAGCTCACGTGGCGGGCCAGCGCGGGCTGGGGTGAGGGCCGAGTGCCCATTGGAGGTGGGGGGACCCTCTGGGGGCCAGATGGGGACCCGTAGTGGGCCGCAAGTGGCCCGCGGGCCGGGGTTTGGGCACCCCTGGCCTAGACCAGCTGCTGTAAAAAGAAGACTGTTTTACAGAAATCCTGACTTTAGTATGAAATATGAAGAAATGTGTTTGGAGAAACACTCCAAAATGGCTATAGGCCCTCTTGCCAAACTAGCCGGGTGCAATATAATTTGAAGCAAGGGGAAGGTTGGAGCAAGTTGTTTCAGAGCCTGGTTGCTTTAAACAGAAAACACATGCACACACAATACCTGTTTTGAAAAACAGATGGACACACATCTTACTAACTAGGAAGGGAAGATAGTGGGATCCTATACATCTATTTTAGCTTTCCTAATTTAAAAAAAACTACCCACAATATTTACCCCAAGCAAGTTAAAATGGTCTACTAATCCTAGTAGATAACGTCAATCATGCCAGTAAAAGCATTCCCACCCATCCCATGTAATGGGATGCACACATTCACATTGTACATTCTTTTTTGTGAAATTGTAACCCCTCATGAAACTGCTGTAACCACAAGTGGAGTAGGGCCGCCTTAACTTTCATACACAATGTCAGTCATTGGGTATAGGTTCATTCTGGGATGGTGCAATACATGAGAGAAGGCTGTAGCGCATGGCAACTAGCACCTAATGAACCAGCAGCCCAATCCTATGCTGGCTTGGTGCCCAGAGAAGCAGCAGCACCAAAATGGCTATCATTGCACCCTATGGACCTGGGGGCAGCTGCTGGAGTCTCCTTGGTGTAAGGAAACAAATGTTCCCTTACCCCAGGTAACGCTGCTACAGCCCCAGTGGGTCTAGGAGCTGTGGCTGCTATTGAGTGGGCACAGAATCAAGGAGGCCTGAGTTGAGCTTTTCGGGCAGGGAGGGAGCACAGGATATGGCAGAAGAGGCTGCTGCCATCTCTGCCCCCTCCTGGGCCTGATCCTCCCCTCCTCCACCCAGTCCACCTTCTCCTGCCCTCTATCTACCCAAGGGGTGCCCAAACCCCGGCCCTGGGGCCACATGCGGCCCTCAAGGCCTCTGAATGCAGCCCTCAGGGAGCCCCCAGTTTCCAATGAGTCTCTGGCCCTCTGGAGATTTGTTGGAGCCCGCACTGGCCTGACGCAACCGCTCTCAGCGTGAGGGTGACTGTTTGACCTATCACGTGAGCTGTGGGATGAGGGCTTTCTCCACTGCTTGCTGTTTCACATCCGTGATGCAGTAGCAGCAGCAAAGGAAAGGCCAGCCTTGCTTTGTGCAAGGTCTTTTATAGGCTTTGAGCTATTGTAAGACCTTCATTCATTCATATAAGTTCATCTTTAATATATTCATTTATGTATACTTATGTAAATGTATTCAAATTTTAAATGTAAATTAATCCCCCCCCCCGGTCCCTGACACAGCGTCAGAGAGATAATGTGGCCCTCCTGCCAAAAACTTTGGACACCCCTGATCTGCTCCAAAAAACCTTGCCACCGAGCTGCGGTGATACTAATTTCTAGCTGGTCCTTGGCAATGTCTTCCTGGCCAGTGCGGAGGCTGGGCTGAAGTATGCATGTACTGCTGGTGCTCAAGATGATAGTATTGGGCCCTTAGATTCAAAGTACAGTGCTGTGTCAATTCCCATTCGATCCCAACAGCCTTTTCACTCTTAGGATATTGTGCGGTGTCCTTGGTACGTCTCCTCTCCACCTTCAGAAGAAGCTGCTAATCCCCCATATACAGGATTATCTTGTCTGTGAGAGGTGGTATTTTAGCCATGTGTACCCAAAACCACAGACAAAAGTCCAACAATGTATTGAATATGTTCATGAAGCAACTTTCTTTGATTACATCTCTATTGTTCCTATACTACTACCATCTCTGCACGTGTTATTATTCTATAATAATTTAAACCATTTATCTTGAGCCTAGCAGTTTAGCTGTATTAAGTGATTACTTAGCAATGAGAAATCACCATGAACAATTCATGGAGTCTCTGGGCTATTATGGGCATTACTTGCATCCAAAACAGATTATGAGAAATTAAGCATGCAACAAAATGACTTCTGCATAGTTTATTTCAGTATTCTGGGGAAGAACATAAAATGTTCCCATTTATTTTTAAAACCAAAGGGGAAATTAGATTTTTACTCTTGTCTTCCCACCCTGAAATTACATTTATTGGCTGTGGCAGTTCTCTGGTAATATGTTGCCAAGAGCTGTATCACCACATCATCTAATTTGCTTACTACAAATACAAAACAAAAACAAAAAACACTTAGGATTAAACTTTTAGAGAAAATGTATGAAAAATAATATGTATTTATTTATAGCTTTGCTTGGGTCAATTTTCAGCATAAACGATGAGATATCAAAATAAAATAAGCTAGACAGAATATTAATTAAAACTAAATTCCAAATTAGACACTCCACCTTGAACACCAAAACACTGCTCAGTTTACAAGTCCATAACACACTTTCAAAAGACCCTCATTTTTAACCCTTGCCTAACAGCCCAGTCCTATCCAAAGCCTCTGTCTGTGGAACGTGCAGAGCAAATGTGCCGTAAAGGATTTTGCAGCAATGCAAGGATCTGACATGCCAGGCAAGAAGGCCAGAGGCTTCCCCTGCATGCTGATGGAGTGTCAGAGGCCTGTTGGAGCAGGTAAGCCCAGCACCAGGCTTGGAACAGGGTAGGGGAGAATGTTGAATGAGGTGTAGGGATGGTGGAATGGGGATGAATGGGCTGGGATTGGAAAATCAGGCCTTGGAGATCTTCGCCATTGAGGCTACTGGGGTTTGCCCTGGGGCAAGAGGACAAATGTTCCCTTGCCACAAGGAGAACTTCAGCAGCCACAAATCCCCCATAGGAGGAAGCAGAAGCCATGTTGTACCACTGCATTGCCACATGAGGATTTAGGTAGGATTAGGCTGTAATTCACTAAAATTTATACCTTTCATTCCACCATATCTTTGAAAGAAGAATTATAATGTATGAAAAAATGAGACCTATTTGCAATGAAGATGGTAATAAATCAAATTACAGGAACCAATGATATGGCAAACCCTGATGGTGTTTTAGCACTATGAGTCTTGTTTATAAAATTTGTGTGTACTCCTGATGCCCTGCTATGATGTTCCCAAAGATAGAGTGCCATTTGCACCTATTAGTTAAATCAGGGGTGCACAAACCCCGGCCCTGGGGCCACTTGCGGCCCTCGATGACTCCCAATCCGGCCCTCAGGGAGCCCCCAGTCTCCAATAAGCCTCTGGCCCTCCGGAAAGTTGCCGGAGCCCACGCTGGCCTGATGCAACTGCTCTCAGCATGACAGCCAACTGTTCGACCTCACTGTTATGGTGTCATAATGTCATGTACTACAGGGTTTTGAAAATAGGTGTATAATAGAAAGAACAACCTTTCCTCTTATTATTTCACAGATTTTATGAAAGTAGTATGGTCTATTATGAAAGTGATTTTCCCGTGAAGGAAGAAAGCCCGTTTGTTCCGGTTTTAGAATGGTTCATTTACTCCCACTTGTCACTGTGTATGTTAGTGAGGAATTCAGTCACTGCATTCACTAAACATTTGGTGCTTCATTGCTGAAAACTGTGGCTCATTAACACACACATTAAGTAGACGGCTTATTTCTTTGCCTACGTAGGCCATGCATCGAAGCATTCAATATTGTGGATCAGAAAATATCTGTGGATGATGGCAAGCTTTAACTTAGAGCAGAACCAAGCAACAACTGATCTTGTGAGGGCCGTTTTAAAATGTGACCACATGGAATCGTCTTCTTTATTGTGAGAGACTAGAGGCTTTTTCCTATTTTCCGGTTTCTGTGTAAGATGTCATTGGCATTGGCTGCGGCTTCACTTGTGACACAAGCCTTGGACAGGCACATGATGATCAGTAAGGGAAATAAAAATCTGACTGGCTTGTGTAACCTCAGAGGAATCCAGTGTTTCTTATAGTGTGAAATACTCCTCCCTGACAGCTGTGTGGATTTGAAGGGTTCATGTACAAGAGATAATCGAGAAGACAACTGTGCTGCATTGTTGTGATGGAAAGACCTCAAAAGCACTGTGTGAAGTTTCGTGGTACTTGAACCCATTGAAAAATATTTCCATTGAAGTGTTTGTAAAACTGCCAAAAGGGCATGGATTGTATGCATGAGTCATTTCTGTTTCCATTCCTTATCATCATAGTGGGTGTTTGTATAACTTGTGACAACAGTTAAACTGCAGACCACACCAGCGTGTGACCAGGACGACTGGTATTCCTTTCCTTTGGTGTGCTGGTTTGTGAAAATTCAAGACCCAGCTACCTGGTTGTGGTGGTGACCAGGTCCTGCTCTATGGCATGTCACATTTGCAACTACTGGAAAGCATGTTGCTCCACCGGAACATATGTTCCGGCAGCATGATTAAAGCTTAGGACTGGGCTGAAAGTCTCTAATAAAAGTGTAAGTTTTTCATGCTACATGTCTCTTGTTTAGAAAGTGACAGTTATTTTTAATCTGCAGCTTTGTTCTTGTTGCCCACAATTTTCCACTGCCTAAGAGCAAAGATTTGCCACAGTGAGAGGACACCAGTCTGTTGTTTTAGATACAAGAATTCTTTACATCTAACACAAGGAGTGAGATAAGGAGTATGTTGAACAAGATGCAAATCTACCTGATCATGCAAATCTACATGACCTGAGTTGGGGTCATGTTTAAGCTTGGGAGGAGACAAACAGGCATTTATTTAAATATTCATTTTCAGTATGAATATTAATAAATTGTTGTAATTGTACTTCGCTGCCACGTGAAGAAGAAAATAGTGTGTAGCAGATAAATTCAGGTAAATATTGATTAGGAAAGTTATGTTTTCATAACCAATAACTTAAATAATGACCAGGAACAATGAGTTCATTTTAATGAATTCATCCTTTATAGGTGTACATTTCACTGTCCCAGAGAAAGCGTTTTAAGTTTTGCGATGGAAACTGTGGGAGAGTATTTAATGGAAGTAGAAAACTGTAAACACAACCACACAATCAATTGAGGTTCTGTTTACTGTGCTGCTAGGTAGCTAGCACTGTGTACAGATAGACTGAGGAAGCTAGAATCAAAGCAGGTGTAGTGTAGGTACTTTCATCTGACTGATTATGACACAGTGCAACTTTTATTAGCAGTCCAAAGAAACTTTTTTTCCACTGATACTGAGCATATTTATTTGAAAATTACTTTCCTTAAAATCTGTAAGATTTGTGTCCTGTTCAAGTCAGAGTGTGTTTGTATCAAGATACTGTTATCTTGATCAAGATGGTTCGTCTAGCATGGCATAGTGTCACAGCCTATTTGATCTTGACAAGTACATCTTGTTACTGTAAAATCCACAAATCTGCTTTTAGTTTGAGTACTTTCAGAACAAGTACTCCAGCATCATAATTGTGTTCTTTTTCTTTTGCTTCTATTCTGGGATCTGATGTTGCTCACAGAACAACTCAGAACTTGAAGAGGAGGCAGAATATAAAATAATGGGCTGCCATTACTACTGTAGAACTATGGAGATGCTAAATGTCTGTGGGGAGGGGGGGATGAGTAATGTGGGCAGGTTTTTAAATGTTTTTCTTGACCACTACCCTGAATTGAAACCATTAAGATTATATAGTGTTCAGTGTGTACACAGTGCTTTGTAAATAACATTAGGGAAAGACAACTCCCTGCCCCAAAGAGCATACAGTGTCTAACCAAGCATACCGGCTGGCCATTACAAGAGATTAGAATTCAGGTTTATGTACAAAGGAATGAATTCAGGTTCATGTTCAAACCAAGCATACAGTGTATTGTCAATTCTAATAGAAATAATTTAGCTATTTAAAATATAAATTTATTTTCCTCCAGGGAGGTCCAGTGGGGTACATGGTCCCCTTTTCTTTATAACCTCACAAGCCTGTGATGTAGGTGAGCCTGTGGTCTGTAGCAAAGGTCAGGTTCCAGGACTTGCAGGAGCTGGCAAGCCTCCATTCCCTGTTTTTAGTAGCATATCAGGGGACTCTTGAATTAAATATAGCACCTCTAATGTGTTCCTGGCTGGGAGTGGAAGTGTTGCATATTAAAAAAGAAAAAAAGGTGATCATAACTTCACACTTTAGGCTAAAAAGACAGAATGCATCAGCCACTTTCCTGTAAACTGTGGTTGACCCTTCCTCCACACTCCTCCATGAATGTTCTTTCGAGTGGGAGAAGCCAGGGCAAGACATAAATATTCAGTAAGTGGAAAAGGCGGTGAGAGCTGGTGTAATGTAGTGGCTGAGAAACTGAGCTGGAAACCAGAACTTCATATCTCACATCTGCTGTGAACTTTTTGGTGCCACATTCACTTCCCCAGCTGCACTATGGAGATAATGTTATTTCCCTTACAGGGTTGTTGTGAGGCCGTAGTCAAGATTACATGTGAGGTACTTTGTATATTCAGAAAGCACTATATACGTTTTAAGTGTGATTAATTAAAAGGTGTCAGGCTGCTCTCTCAAATATCTCCTGTGTCTCTAACCCAGTGATTTTCAACCTTTTACGTCTCACGGCACACTGACAAGGCATTAAAATGGTCGAGGAACAGCACCAGATTTTTGACAATTGACAAGGCAAACCATGCTGCCAGTGGGGGCTCGCATCTCCCATTGGCCCTATTAATAAATTACCTTCCCCCAAATTCCTGTGGCACACCTGTGGACCACTTGTGACACACCAGTGTGCCACGGCGCAGTGGTTGAAAATGACTGCATCATCATTTCAGTTGATGCCTGCCTGCTTCCTTTGTCCATGAACCTGAATTCTAATCTCTTGTAATGGCCAGCATGGGAAATTAATATCACTAATTAAACTTCACTTTTCTGGGTCTTAGAATATGATGCAATTCTTCTGTTAAAATGAAAAATGGCTTCATTTACACAATAATAATATTTAAAACTCAGGAAAAAATATTTAACACACCTATCTTTTCAGATCTGTTTTTCTCTTGCAGTTTATTTACTGTAACGAAAGAAGAGAGAAATCAATCTTGATTACTTCTTTAGGACATGGACAGATTGCTTTTAGTTTGGGAACACTTACACAAGTATTCATCGTGCCTGGCAAATCTGTTATAGGCTTGCTGGTGTGTTTGGTGATCCACTTACGGTCAGATTTAGAACAGCTGATTGTCGGTGAAGAAACTAGTTTACATATTTGTGTGTTTTTTTAGAGCTCTTCTAATGTGTGCTGGTTCTCCTGGCTCAGTGTTTAACATAAATGAAAAACTTTGATGACACTCTACACCAGGGGTGTCCAAACTTTTTGGCAGGAGGGCCACATCCTCTCTCTGACACTGTGTCAGGGGAAAAAAAGAATAAATTGCATTTCAAATTTGAATAAATCTACATAAATGAATATATTAGAGATGGAACTTATATGAATGAATGAAGGCCTTGCACAAAGCAAGGCCAGCATTTCCTTTGCTGCTGCTGCTGCATCACAGATGTGAAACAGAAAGCAGTGGAGGGAGCCCTCGACCCACAGCTCATGCGAGAGGTGGAACAGTTGGCAGTCACACTGAGAGCAGTTGCATCAGGCCAGCATGGGCTCCAGCAAGTCTCTGGAGGGCCAGAGACTCATTGGAAACTGGGGGCTCCCTTAGGGCCAGATTGGGAGTCCTCGAGGGCTGCAAGTGGCCTCAGGGCCAGGGTTTGGGTACCCCTGCTCTACACTTATCTGTTCTGTGCATTCATACTGCTGTCAATTTTCTACCATGCCAATGTTTACTATAAGACATATGGGCTGCATCTTCAAATTCCTGCACTCGGATTTTGCAATGATGAGTGACTTGCAAATTAATTATCATTAAGAAATATTGAGGTTACAATTCTGTATGCTCCTACCCCATTATACGCAATGGAATTTACTTCCAAGTAAATATGTATAGGATTGTGCTGTAAGAAAACTATGTCTTGCTCTTTGAGTTTTATTGACAGGCACTGGATATCTAAAAGAAAGCATGGACATCACCACAGAGGATTTATGATCCTCTTGCTCAGTGTGGTTTCAGAATGTTTGTTTTAAAGATGCTCTAGTGTGAAATTCAGTAGAGTTGCACACAGGCATGCATTAATTTTCCATGGCTGTGATTGTGCTGTAATTATTCAGCTTCTTCTTTTTATTCACTGCATGTGATCCTTTGGGGTGGCAAATAACAAGCCTATCCTGTTGTCAGTAATGACAACCTATAGAAGGTATGCATTTTTATATTTATTTTTCCTCCAACTTGGGGGCACTGTTTTCATTGCTTTACTGAGACTAGGCAGTGATGGGAATGAGATGCTTGAGCCTTGTGTCTCATCCAGGTTGTGGCTATACTTTCCCACCCAATGCTGCTTTGCACAGGGATATTGTCTGTCTTCATATCCGTAACTGGACCTTGCATCACCTTCAGTGACTTAAATACAGCATCTGTTGTGTCCATCATTTTTCTTTAAAAAGAAGAAGAAGAAGAAGTGACTTTCATTAGGAAACAGAATACTTCTAATTCTTATGGTGGCCAAGACAAAAATTTGAACAAGTCACCTGCAGTTGGACTGATGCTAGAGGAAGTCTGGAAGCAGTTGCTAATGGGAAATTTTTTAGATTGTGGTGTCTCTGGAAACAAGACTGTAAACACATAGAATAAAATGCTATAAGCTAGTCTGAGCCCATGGGATAGAGTGGGATAGTAGTATTGGCAACCTTCAGTCTCGAAAGACTATGGTATCGCGCTCTGAAAGGTGGTTCTGGCACAGCGTCTAGTGTGGCTGAAAAGGCCAATCCGGGAGTGACAATCCCTTCCACACCGGGAGCAAGTGCAGTCTGTCCCTGGTCTGTCTCCCTGGCTATGGGCCTTCCTTCTTTGCCTCTTAGCCTCAGACTGTTGGCAAAGTGTCTCTTCAAACTGGGAAAGGCCATGCTGCACAGCCTGCCTCCAAGCGGGCCGCTCAGAGGCCAGGGTTTCCCACTTGTTGAGGTCCATCCCTAAGGCCTTCAGATCCCTCTTGCAGATGTCCTTGTATCGCAGCTGTGGTCTACCTGTAGGGCGCTTTCCTTGCACGAGTTCTCCATAGAGGAGATCCTTTGGGATCCGGCCATCATCCATTCTCACGACATGACCAAGCCAACGCAGGCGTCTCTGTTTCAGCAGTGAATACATGCTAGGGATTCCAGCACGTTCCAGGACTGTGTTGTTTGGAACTTTGTCCTGCCAGGTGATGCCGAGGATGCGTCGGAGGCAGCGCATGTGGAAAGCGCTCAGTTTCCTCTCCTGTTGTGAGCGAAGAGTCCATGACTCGCTGCAGTACAGAAGTGTACTCAGGACGCAAGCTCTGTAGACCTGGATCTTGGTATGTTCCGTCAGCTTCTTGTTGGACCAGACTCTCTTTGTGAGTCTGGAAAACGTGGTAGCTGCTTTACCGATGCGCTTGTTTAGCTCGGTATCGAGAGAATGTGTGTCGGAGATCGTTGAGCCAAGGTACACAAAGTCATGGACAACCTCCAGTTCATGTTCAGAGATTGTAATGCAGGGAGGTGAGGCCACATCCTGAACCATGACCTGTGTTTTCTTCAGGCTGATTGTCAGTCCAAAATCTTGGCAGGCCTTGCTAAAACGATCCATGAGCTGCTGGAGATCTTTGGCAGAGTGGGTAGTGACAGCTGCATCGTCGGCAAAGAGGAAGTCACGCAGACATTTCAGCTGGACTTTGGATTTTGCTCTCAGTCTGGAGAGGTTGAAGAGCTTTCCGTCTGATCTGGTCCGGAGATAGATGCCTTCTGTTGCAGTTCCAAAGGCCTGCTTCAGCAGGACAGCGAAGAAAATCCCAAACAAGGTTGGTGCAAGAACACAGCCCTGCTTCACTCCGCTTTGGATGTCAAAAGGGTCTGATGTGGAGCCATCGAAGACAACAGTGCCCTTCATGTCCTTGTGGAAAGATCTGATGATGCTGAGGAGCCTGGGTGGACATCCAATCTTGGAGAGAATCTTGAAGAGGCCGTCTCTGCTGACCAGGTCGAAAGCCTTTGTGAGATCTATGAAGGCTATAAAGAGTGGCTGTCGTTGTTCCCTGCATTTCTCCTGCAGTTGTCTAAGGGAGAATACCATATCAGTGGTGGACCTGTTGGCTCGGAATCCACACTGCGATTCTGGATAGACGCTCTCTGCAAGTACCTGGAGCCTCTTTAGTACAACTCGGGCAAACAGCTTTCCTACAACGCTAAGGAGAGAGATGCCGCGGTAGTTGTTGCAGTCACCCCTGTCACCTTTGTTCTTGTACAGCGTGATGATGTTTGCATCCCTCATGTCTTGAGGTACTCCACCTTCTCTCCAGCAGAGACAGAGGATTTCATGCAGCTCAGTGACGATGATCTCTTTGCAGCATTTTAGGACTTCAGCAGGGATGCTGTCTTTTCCAGGTGCCTTGCCAAAGGCAAGGGAGTCCAGGGCCACGTGAAGTTCTTCTAGGGTTGGTTCACTGTCAAGCTCTTCCAGCACAGGCAGGCACTCAATGTTGTTCAGTGCTTCTTCGGTGACTACATTTTCTCTGGAATATAGCTCAGAGTAGTGCTGCACCCAGCGTTCCATCTGCTGCGCCCGATCCTGGATGACCTCGCCTGTGGCAGACTTCAGAGGGGCAATTTTCTTCTGTGTTGGACCTAGGGCCTGCTTGATACCATCATACATCCCCTTGATGTTGCCCGTGTCAGCTGCTATCTGTATCTCGGAACAGAGCTGGAGCCAGTAGTCGTTAGCACATCTCCTGGCAGTCTGTTGGACTTTGCTGCGAGCAGTAAAGAGTAAAGTAAAGTAAAGAGTAAAGTAAAGTAAAGTAAAGTAAAGTAAAGTAAAGAGTAAAGTAAAGTAAAGTAAAGTAAAGAGTAAAGTAAAGTAAAGAGTAAAGTAAAGAGTAAAGAGAGTGGGATATAAATCAGTGAATGCACAAACTCTTTTGCTCTTTATAGTTTCCTGTCACTCCCTCCTATTATTGCATCATTAGGCTGCCAGGAGTACCTGTACCAGTGATGGTGTTTGAGATAAACAGTTCTGCTGATGCTGAGTGGAGTGTCTGTCTAATAAATCAAATTGTAGCAGTGGGGAAAGATGAGGACAAAGAATTGAACACGGCGAGAACTGGGTAGAAACAGGTCACTAATTTATTGCATGTTACAGGTTCCATGAAGTTATTACAAAGCAGGAAGACATACTCTGATGTTTCTGAGAGATAGAAGGAAAGGAAGGAGTGGCTTAAGACAGCAAGATCATGTTGACAGCTGCTGCCAACAAGGGGGTCACCTGGTTGTTCAACCAGAAGGTGGAGCAGCACACTTAGAGTCAAAATACATGTGCATGCAAATGCATGCTTTTGTCCCTTGCATTATTTTTTATTTTTAACAAATAGAATGGCAGGGTGTGTGTGTGTGTGTGTGTGTGTGTGTGTGTGTGTGTGTGTGAGAGAGAGAGAGAGAGAGAGAGAGAGAGAGAGAGAGAGAGCCTGAACCTGTAGGATAAGAGAGCTTTAGGGCTTAGCCCCTGCCATGGGCACCTAGTTCAGTTGCACCCTCCTCCAAGTGCTAGTTATAGTTTTTTATTTTTTTAAAAATGGCTTAGTGCAGTGTGTTAAATAGATAGGGCAGTGTGTGTGCTTGCACTACCCATGATTGGGCTTGGGACTGGTGGACTGAGTGCTAAAGCCCTTCTTCCTGTCACAATTTCTGACTGTTTTGCATGCCTCCCTGCATTTTTAAAAAGAAAATAAATAAGAACATAAGAACAGCCCCATTGGATCAGGCCATAGGCCCATCTAGTCCAGCTTCCTGTATCTCACAGCGGCCCCACCAAATGCTCCAGGGAGCACACCAGATAACAAGAGACCTCATTCTGGTGCCCTCCCTTGCACTGGCATTCTGACATAGCCCATTTCTAAATCAGGAGGTTGCACATACACATGGCTTGTAACCCGTAATGGATTTTTCCTCCAGAAACTTGTCTAATCCCCTTTTAAAGTCATCTAGGCCAGATGCCATCACCATATCCTGCGGCCAGGAGTTCCACAGACCAACC
This sequence comes from Tiliqua scincoides, assembly GCF_035046505.1. Lineage (NCBI taxonomy): Eukaryota > Metazoa > Chordata > Lepidosauria > Squamata > Scincidae > Tiliqua > Tiliqua scincoides. The sequence goes on from NC_089827.1 coordinate 64,714,565, forward strand.
ATATGCTGCATAAAGAAATATTTTCTCTTTTCTGTCCTAACTCTCCCAACGCTCAATTTTAGTGGATGTCCCCTGGTTCTGGTGTTATGTGAGAGTGTAAAGAGCATCTCTCTATCCACTCTATCCTTCCCATGCATAATTTTGTATGTCTCAATCATGTCCCCCTTCAGGTATCTCTTTTCTAGGTTGAAGAGGCCCAAACGCCGTAGCCTTTCCTCATAAGGAAGCTGCCCCAGCCCAGTAATCATCTTAGTCGCTCTCTTTAGCACCTTTTCCATTTCCACTATGTCCTTTTTGAGATGTGGTGACTGGAACTGGACACAATACTCCAGGTGTGGCCTTACCATCGATTTGTACAATGGCATTATAATATTAGCCGTTTTGTTCTCAATACCTTTTCTAATGATCCCAAGCATAGAATTGGTCTTCTTTACTGACGCCGCACACTGGGTCGACACTTTCATCAACCTGTCCACCCCCACCCCAAGATCTCTCTCCTGATCTGTCACAGACAGCTCAGAACCCATCAGCCTATATGTGAAGTTTTGATTTTTTGCCCCAGTGTACATGATCTTACACTTACTTACATCGAAACACATCTGCCATTTTGCTGCCCATTCTGCCAGTTTGGAGAGATCCTTCTGGAGCTCCTCACAATCACTTCTGGTCTTCACCACTTGGAAAGGTTTGGTGTCGTCTGCAAACTTTGCCACCTCACTGCTCAACCCTCTCTCCAGGTCATTTATGAAGAGGTTGAAGAGCACCGGTCCCAGGACAGATCCTTAGGGCACACCGCTTTTCACCTCTCTCCATTGTAAAAATTGCCCATTGACACCCACTCTCTCTTTCCTGGTCTTCAACCAGGTCTCAATCCAGGAGAGGACCTGCCCTCTAATTCCCTGACTGTGGAGTTTTCTCAGTAGCCTTTGGTGAGGGACCATGTCGAATGCCTTCTGAAAGTCCAGATATATAATGTCCACAGGTTCTCCCGCATCCATAAGAACATAAGAACATAAGAACAGCCCCACTGGATCAGGCCACAGGCCCATCTAGTCCAGCTTCCTGTATCTCACAGCGGCCCACCAAATGCCCCAGGGAGCACACCAGATAACAAGAGACCTTATCCTGGTGCCCTCCCCTGCATCTGGCATTCTGACATATCCCATTTCTAAAATCAGGAGGTTCCGCATACACATCATGGCTTGTACCCCATAATGGATTTTTCCTCCAGAAACTTGTCTAATCCCTTTTTAAAGGCGTCTAGGCTAGACGCCAGCACCACATCCTGTGGCAAGGAGTTCCACAGACCGACCACACGCTGAGTAAAGAAATATTTTCTTCTGTCGGTCCTAACCCGCCCAACACTCAATTTTAGTGGATGTCCCCTGGTTCTGGTATTATGTGAGAGTGTAAAGAGCATCTCCCTATCCACTCTGTCCATTCCCTGCATAATTTTGTATGTCTCAATCATGTCCCCCCTCAAGCGTCTCTTTTCTAGGCTGAAGAGGCCCAAACGCCGTAGCCTTTCCTCATAAGGAAGGTGCCCCAGCCCCGTAATCATCTTAGTCGCTCTCTTTTGCACCTTTTCCATTTCCACTATGTCTTTTTTGAGATGCGGCGACCAGAACTGGACACAATACTCCAGGTGTGGCCTTACCATAGATTTGTACAACGACATTATAATACTAGCCGTTTTGTTCTCAATAGCCGTTTTCTTCTCAATCCACATGCCTGTTGACCTTTTCAAAGAATTCTAAAAGGTTTGTGAGGCAAGACTTACCCTTACAGAAGCCATGCTGATTCTCCCTCAGCAAGGCTTGTTTGTCTATGTGTTTTGAGATTCTATCTTTGATGAGGCATTCCACCATCTTACCCGGTATAGATGTTAGGCTGACTGGCCTATAGTTTCCTGGGTCCCCCCTCTTTCCCTTTTTAAAGATCGGCGTTACATTTGCTATCCTCCAGTCCTCTGGCACCGTGGCCGTTTTGAGGGACAAGTTGCATATTTTAGTCAAGTGATCAGCAACTTCATTCTTCAGTTCCTTACTAACTCTTGGGTGGATGCCATCAGGGCCCGGTGGATGCCATCAGAAGGCAGAAAGCATGAATCTGTAGGCACATTTGACTCCTAGCTAGCAGTGTGGCTGACAAGCAGGCTGCTGCAGAAGCAGCCCTTGGCCGTTTCATCTCACCCTTTCCATCCACCCTCTTCCTCCCACATTGGGTATAAAGAGGTGCCCCAATCAAAGAGCATGAAATTCAGCTTCAATTGAATTGTTAGATGAAATTAAGAATGTGCCCTTGTACAATGTATAATATCTTACCATTGTATTCTAGTAGTGGATTTGGCACTGTAACTCTTATTTGACTTCTAACAAGTATTCATAGCCAGCATGTGGTACATTATATCAAAACTTGCTCCACTGACATCACCGACCAGGCTCACAACATTTTTCCTATGATGGACTGTTTCCTTAATCCGTGAGACACAATAAAAGATCAAACCTTTGGCTGAAGTGCTTTATTAGCTAATGTGTCCACCTGTTGAAATAGATAAAGTAGTGAGGAATTGATAGGTTTTGTGATAGCTTGCCTGCCTTGCACTTCACGTAAATGTTTCCATTTTATGTCCTTCCACCTACCTATTAGTTTTAAAAGGTCTTGGCTATCAATTTGAAAGCATAATAAAATGTATGCAAACCATCAGGCTATTTGAAGGGTAGTGCTGTAGGAGAGCCACCTGCCCTCTAGTGGTGTCTTCCAGATGTGTGGAAATTCTACTATATAAGGATTAAGGGCTTCTGTGTCTGTATGAGATCCATCCTTAGAACTCTCATATGTAAATCAAATAGAATTCTGAGTATCTCAGTAATTGGGGTGGAATTTAGAAGTACCTAGTGTGGCCAGCAAGACTAAAGCAAGCACGTGAATTGAAGAATGCAGGATGAATTTTTTTTCTCCAATTTACTACTGTTGTTTCTCCAACCTGATCAGAGGAAAGTTCTGGTGTTTTATTCCCTGCCTCAGTTATATCAGAAAAGTGTAGGGAGGGAGCTTCCTTCCTTCTCTCTTTGCATAGATAGCAGGCAGTGTTGCTGGGAAAGCAGAATGGAAAAATAAACCATATCTTTTTTTGCAAGTGAGTTGATGGGAAGAAGAGAGTGGGGAAGGGTAGGGAAGCGCTGCACTTGTTTAAACTATTTCAGGGTCAATCTATTCACCAGGAGGTGCTGCTGCCTGAGAAAAAAGAGGGGGTGCTGAAGAAGTCTGCAGTTTTTTCATCCCCCCATGAAAGTTCTGAATCAAAAATAAAGATTTTGATACTCAGAAACAAAGATCCCAATTAATAATCCAGCAATACTGCCAGGAAGCAGTGAAAGCTGAGATATCACCTTGTCGACTAAGGTCTGTATAGTCAAAGTTATTGTTTTCCTGGTATTAATGTATGGCTGTGAGAGCTGGACCATAAGGAGGGCTGAGCGCTGAAGAATAGATGCTTTTGAGTTATGGTGTTGGAGAAGACTTTTGAGAGTCCCCTGGACTGCAAGGAGATCAAATCCTACAAGAAATCAGCCCTAATTGTTCATTGGAAGGACAGATACTGAAACTGAAGCTGAAATACTTTGGTCATCTCATGAGAAGGGAGAACTCTTTAGAAAAGACCCTGATGCTGGGAAAAATTGAAGGCAAAAGGTGGATGCCACAAAAGGAAAAGGATGGCAGAGGATGAGATGGTTAGATAGTGTCACTGAGGCAATGAACATGAATTTGGACAAACTCTGGAAGTTAGTAGTAGATAGGGAGACCTGGTGGTCCATGGGGTCATGAAGAGTGAAGACACAACTTACACACAACACAACACAACAACAGCTGCTAGGAAGTAGAAACTGCTGGAGCTTTTCTAAGATGGTCGCCCTCTAAGGCTTTATGTATATTATTATTATTATTATTATTATTAACAGTATTTATATACCACTTTTCAACTAAACGTTCACAAAGCGGTTTATTTGCCCTCTAAAGCTATATGTATATTTTAACACAGTTTTAGTTCTTTATACCTGGATGATTTCTTTCTTAGGAAGCTTGAGGACATCCCTAGAAGCACATTATGACAGACCAGGGGTAAAATGCTTTTGAAGAGTTTGATTTGACTAGTGCAGTGACTTTTACATAACCAAGCTTTCTATGTGCTGTAGATAAGAAGCTACCTGCGTATAAATGGTCTTCTTTTTTTAGGCCTGGTCTTTTATGCTTGGCCAGGTTCCACAATCAGCATGATAGAGAACTGGGATAATGTGTGCCACACCTTTGTATTACATAGTTAGGAACTGATTGTGAGTCAGCTGACTGATGTGGGCGAATTAAATAGGTATCTCAACCAGTTGCAGCAACTCAGTCTATCTGACCATCAGCCACAAGTGCTATGAACTTTGCTACCTCAGGAAAACAGACTCCTTTTTTGGTTTATGAGTTTGCTGTCATTGCCTGCTGTGTCGAGGCATTTATGATTAACTAATCTCATAGTGCCAGCAGAAGTCACAGCACAGCCTGTTGTACAGGGTGTCCCTGTGAGATAGAGCACAACGGACTAACGTACTTTTTAGACCAAATAAATGGCAAATTCGGTCTGGTATATAGGAGATGGGGAGAACTGCCAACCGCAGGATCTCATAGACCTTAAGGTAAGTCCTCAAGGCTTGTGTGTGAATGTTGAAGATTCTCAAATATTGCTAACATTATGGCTCTCATTCTTTTGGTCTCTGGTGAATGGACTGTGCGTTTTGTTAGCTAAAGATAGACATTTCAGGATTTTTGGCCTGCTTAAAGCTTGTTTAAGCAAAATGGAACGAGAAAAAAATGCTAGATACTAGCTGGAGATAATCTCATTTGGGCACTTTTTTTTTTTTAATGCAAAGGACCTTGTGGTTTTAAAGAAAATTTCCTAAAGAATCCATTTGTTTCGATTTGATTCGATTTGATGGGCATCTGAATCATAACCTGCATAGGTGCAACTGGACAGAGTGGCTTACACTTTATCCAGTGCAAGTTAGGAGCAGACTGGAGGTCTCCTCGGGGTAAGGAGATATTTTCCCCTGACCTCAAGTTAACCTCCAGCCTGCCCAATAGGGCTATTCAGGTCTGCTCCAGCTAAATCGCTGGTGCAAATCCAAGCAGCCCCATGTAGGGCGTTCAGGCTTGGGTTGGGGGGTTAGGATACAGTGGAGGCTTGCTCTACCACCCCTGCTGGGTCTGAACCCCCCCCCCACCTCCGTTCCACCTTCCTGCCACGCTTCCCACCCCTCCGGTGCTTGGCAGAGTGCTCACCTCTGCTGACGGCCTGGATGCAGCACTGCCATAAATATGAATCATTGTCACTTTGGTAGGATCTTGTCAGGCAAAATGAGTGCTGTTTTGGTTTTTTTGAATCTTTGTTCATTGATTTTCTCTTACTATTTTTAGTTTATTGTAAATCAATAGTACTTTGACATTATTGTGTGATTTATTTGGATTGTGAAATCTGCAGTTCCTGGGACACCACTTTCAGAAGCCGAAAGCAAAAGTTACTAAGAAACAGTGCCACAAGTTGTTAGTTTGGCTGATATAATTGAACACCCACTTCCCCAAATAAACAGATAGGGATGCAAGTAGCACAAATCATGTTTTATATTGGGTGTTTGTGTACAGTCTTTGTGATAGTGTGATACTGTCTACACTAGATTATAGATTTAAAAATCCACTTTCATACCATGAAGTCTCTAGGGCTGAATGTATGTGCATAATGTGCTAAAAATGCTTCTAAAATTGTGGGGATCCCCAGATGCTTAAAAGTTGGAAAAGCCATTATTGTGAACTGATCCCCAGTCTGTTTACTCTTGGTATTTCCTTAATCCAGTCGCTTGTATCTTAAGTTTATGCAGAGACTGAAGACAGGGTACTAGAAGAGCATCTCAAAAAATGCTATTGTTGTTTTATCGTCAGTGTACCTTACAGAGTACAAAAAGACAAGACCCTGCCTGAGAAGCTTGGAATCTGAAATTTTGAACAGTGGAGTCAGCAGAGGAAATGAAATGAAATGAAATTGAGGCATATGAATTTATTTCAGTTGTAGTAAGGCTTTGGTACAGTGGGGTGTTGGAACTTGATTGTTGACTAGCATCATACTAAAAAGTTTTTCCTCTTTCCTAGCTGCAAATTATTCATGAGATCTTTGGGCACAAAATGGATAGATAGTAATTGATTGCCTCTAAACCAGGGGTGTCCAAACTTTTTGGCAGGAGGGCCACATCATCTTTCTGACACTGTGTCTGGGGGCCAGGAAAAAAAAAAAGAATTAATTTACATTTCAAATTTGAATAAATTTACATAAATGAATATCTTAGAGGTGGAACTTGTATGAATGAATGAAGGTCTTGCAATAGCTCAAGTCCTATAAAAGGCCTTGCACAAAGCAAGGCCAGCCTTTCCTTTGCTGCCGCTGGTACATCACAGATGTGAAACTGCAAGCAGTGGAGGGAGCCCTCGTCCTACAGCTCACACAAGAAGTTGAACAGTTGGCCGTCATCCTGAGAGCAGTTGCATGAGGCCAGCACAGGCTTCAGCAAGTGTCTGGAGGGCCAGAGGCTCATTGGAGACTGGGGGCTCCCTGAGGGGCGGATTGGGATTCCTCAACGGCCACAAGCGGCCCCAGGGCCGGGCTTTCTACACCCCTGCTCTAAACTATCACCACAGCAACCAGTCAAGATGACTGTTGGATGTCCCTTTGCCTTATTATGTCCTGAATTATGTGATAGTTGGAAATGAGGAAGTACTAATTTCTCTATCTTCTGAATAGAGAGGTCTATTTCTGTCTCTCTTCGGTGTGACAAGAAAATTACCATTTAAACATTTTCAAATGAGGCAGACTCTGCATAATGACTAAAAAGTAAGGAAAACATGCAGAATTCAACTAATACATAATCTGAACTTGTTACATATTATTTAAGGACATTTCAAGGGTAAGATGACTAGCATATTTAACAGGAATTTGTGCTAAAGCCCCCAATTACTGTGTTCTGTTACTAATGAATTTTCAAAGTAAAGTTTCCTAAATCAATGGTTCTCACGATGCCCCAGCCTGAGGGCCGCAGCTTTTGCCCCCTTAAGGGGTGGGGAAGGGGGAAGGCAGCTACGCAATCCCCAGGATCGTGCTGCTGCAGGGGCCTGGAAGTCAGGCCGCTGTCTTGGACCTGGAAGTCTGACACAGGGTTTCTTGAACTTGTGCCAGCGATTTAGCTGGCACAGATTCATGAGGAAAGGCTGCAGCGCTTGAGGCTCTTCATGAAGCCCCTGACATGAGTGAGACATACAAAATTATGCAGTGGATTGATAGAGTGGATAGAGGGATGCTCTTTTCCCTCTCCCAACACCAGAACCAGGGGACATCCACTAAAATTGAGTGTTGGGAAAGTTAGAAGAGATAAAAGGAAATATTTCTTTACCCAGAATGTAATTAGTCTGTGGAACTCCTTGCCACATGATGTGATGATGGCATCCAGCCTAGATGCCTTTAAAAGGGGATTGGACAGATTTCTGGAGGAAAACTCCATTATAGCTTACAAGCCATGATGGGTATGTACAGTCTGAGATTCGCTGGTCGCTCATTATGAGGGCCAGGTAGGAATTTTTTTCTGTCATCTGAATTGGCCATGGCTTGTAATTTTTTCGCCTACCCCAGACTGGCGAGTGAGGGGAGATATATTTAGCACCTGCATTTTCCTGCATTAAAAATTGATCACTGTGTTTAATAAAGTAGCACAAGTGAAATCCAATTGCAATCTGGTGTCTTTGCTGGGGTGTGTGAGAATAAATAGAATGCTCGTAGATGAAGGGAGGTGGCAGTGAGCTTAAAGTATTTTATGGTCTTGTGTGTGCTTCCTGAGGCATCTGGTGGGCCGCTGTGAGATACAGAAAGCTGGACTAGATGGGCCCTAGGCCTGATCCAGCAGGGCTCTTCTTATCAAAGTAGCCCCATTGGGCAGGTTGGGGCTCACATGGAGTAACAAATGTTGCCTTACCCAGACCTCCAGCCTGCTCAAACCCAGCACTGGATAGGATTGGGCTGCCCAGCTCTGTTTGTGTAGCAAAATGCATTCCATTTTATTCCAATGATAAAATAATGGAGTCTTCTAGAAGGGGGGAATCTGTATTGGAATTGCTACTTTCAGAATATTGTCAGTGTTCCACAGTCTTAACATGAAGTACAAAGTTGACTGATGTGATGCTCTGATGCAGGACTTGATTATTGAAAAACAGTCAGTTTTCCCCCGTCATAAATTATTTACTTGGTTTTGAAGCCAAAGCCTTTCTGGGAAAAATAAAGATGTTTTTGCATATTGCTTCAATGAAAAGCAGATGTCTGATTGTTGTTGCACCTGAAAGTAGTTGTGCTTGTGCATTTTCCTGGAGAAAAGATCATTTGCTTTCATGTACGTCTGGAACCCACACAGCATCATCTTTCCCTTATGATAGGGATGTCTAAATTCCCTTTTTGGATCTAAGAATGTCCATCAGAAAACAAAATCACAAGTATAATCATGCTGTTTTTTTGATGCATATAACCTAAAAGCCACATCCTGAAATATTAGTAGGTGAATATGGAGAGCTAAAACCAATTATCCAGTAAAGTAGTGATATTGCCATAATTGTTGAGTGAGTGGAATTAACTTAAACATGGCTAGATTAGTCCACTTTGCGTGAGATGGCTTTCACATAAAATTTACACAAGGTCAATTTTCCTCTCTTCTCCCCCCCCCCCTCAAGAATATACTATGGTCATCTTTCTCTTGTTTTGCATGGAATAAAACTGATGATTTCTGGAATACCACATGTTATTAAAGCATTTTCTTTTTCATGGCAATTCACTTTTGTTCATTTGTTCTACATTTGTTCTCATTCATTTGCTTTGAATAATAATGCAGCATTTCATTAGTAAGGGTTTTATAACTTCAGTGTCTGCATGGCACCGTGTGGGCTGAATCTACAGGGCCTTATTACAAGAACAGTAAGATTAACAATACATTAATGATACAAAGTTTTAAAATTGCGTTCCAAACACAAGGAGGAGCTCCAGGTGCACCACAGCTGCATTTTATAGCTTATTGGTATCTGCAGTTAAAATGTAAAGTAACAATCTTGCTCTGTTATCGTCTTGAAAACTTCCCATTGCTTCTTAGTGTAAAAAAGAACAGCTGTGTTAAAATATCTTTATTTTTTGCCAAACAGCATCTGTTCTCATTTTCCTTTAAATATATATCTGCTTGCCTAACTTTTTCATATACTTTGCTGAACACTCAATGCTTTTTAAAAACTATTTTTTTCCTATTAGTATGTTAGTCCAAGAAATGAGAATGAGAGATAATGCATGTAGAGTCTTTGTTGCTAGAGAGCCCTGATGGGGCTGAGGCTAGAATAAAATGAAGAATGGCAAAGACATATTTCATGCATGCGACTTAGGGCACAATCCACAAGAGCACTTGGGGTGGCACACTTCTGCCAGCCCAGTAGTGTCTCAGATATGCTGTAAAGCACGTTTGTGACTACTTCATAGTCAGCTGATCAAGCGCACAGATATGCGCTGGCTCACAGAGGTCGAATCCAACCTCTGTGGCGTTGAAATTAATCAGGTAAACTTGTACCAGTTGAGGGTTTGGAGAGGGTGGTGGGAGGGTGGGGCGGGTGCATTTTTGGGCAGGGGAAAGGTGGGGGGAGGGAAGGCCTGTGGGCGGACCTGGCCCAGGAGGGGGTGGGACTGGCCTTGGCACCTTAGGCCAGATCCTAATCCCCCTCCCGGCCAGCCCAGCATTACGCCAGGCTGCTCAGATCTGTGCCAGCAAACTCACTGGTGCAGATCTGAGTAGCCCCATAGGGGTGGCTGCTGTGCAACTCAAGGTAAGGAGATAAATATCCCCTTACTCTCAGTTGTGCAGCAGCAACCTCCTAACGTGCACCGGATACGGCACAGGTCAGTTGGCATGCCTATTCCAGCACAGGTTAGGATTGGGAAACCCAAGTGTTTTGGAGTCTTTCTCCCATTGTCAGTGTACAACATGGAAATGCAGTTCTAAACGTACTTGGGATCAGGGTTTTTAACTGATCGATGGTCCTGCAAGAAGGTGAATTTGAAATCAAATTTCAGCTCTCTGGCATTTTTGTGTCATTTATGAACAGATGCAATTTAATCCTTACTTGAACCTTTTGTGCATAAATTTGCTATTGACAGGAATGTCTCCCTCAACCAGTTATTCTCCTTTCTCTACAACTGTGGGTAGGATCATCACAAGAGTTCACTGGGCCCTGGACCGTGAACATTTGGCCCTGGGCCCTATGCACATGAGTATCACCTGACTCGCCCCTCCTCCTGGTTAGTTTCATCCTCTCTGCCCCTCACTTATAGGGCAGTGGGCTTGGTGGTGGATGGGCAGGGGCAATTCTTCCCAAGCATCTCAACTGTCTGAACATGTTTCTAGTAGTGATAGAAGTCCCACCACTGCTGGGAGCATCCCAACCTCATTGCCCTCTTAGAAGGAAGTGACCAGCTGTGCACTTTTCTCTCCCCCACCATCCAAGGCTAGTAGAGATTTTTGCTGGGCCATAGAGGCAGAGTGCCTGTCAGAGTTGCAGAGTGCCCAGTATCCTCCCAGCATGTGCCCAGGTAAGCTCGCTTCCTTAACTTTAAATGTGTGTGGAATAAATATTTCTCTCACACTCTTTCACTCCCCTCTGGCAAACCTTAAAATGTTAGGGAAAAGCCTTATCTATTTTCCCTGTGTTAGGGATATTTTTTTTTGTTTTTTTGCTTCAAGAGGTTATGAAAGGTTTGCTTTTCCCATGAATTAAATAAGTGCATGTGCTTATAATAAAAGCTGATGAGGCATTGGTAAAATTGATAGTTGGTCAAAAACCTCTGTTCTTTTCCAGTTTCACTGATACCATAGTCTTTTGAGACTGAAGGTTGCCAACAACAACAATATGATGCAAAGCTTTTCTGCACTTTTATCAGTTTCCCTGGCAAAGGGGGTGGAGGGAAGGGTGGTGAACCAAATTATAGTGGTGTAGGCAGTTTAGTTATGCAGAAGGTGGAGTTGCCTACAATCAGGTTGTTGTTTAATCTCATGTTAAAAAAAACAACAACCAGCTGGGATAGGGGTGCGTGCTTGTCAGACCTTGGGAGAATCCAGTGTCTCTGCCATCAGACTTCGTCCTCTTTGGGAGATTCAGCTTCCTGATGGAGAACCCACAGGTTGAGAGGCATGAATGTCAGCCTGTGATGCATTTGGCAGGTCATGTATAGCACTCAAAATTAGAGGCTACTATTTAAAATATGGGTCTGATAGCTTCTGTATCTACGAACCGGTTCTGATTGTACACTCATACTTATCTCCCTCGCAGGGACACTGTGGAAGATAGTTATTACTGTAGACCACTTTGCAGACTGTAGAGTGCTATTTCTGGGCTAACCTTGTTCTTTTCTCCATTATCTGTTTTCTGATATAAAAGTCCTGTTGTTCAAAATGGGACAGAAGCTGCTTTCATACTAATGAACACAAAGAAAATAATTCTTTCCTAAGGAGATGATGCTTTGCGTTGCTTGCTGCTTGTCCAGGTCTGCCCCACTTTCCAACGGTTAGTTCACTTTCATCTGAGCAGGTTTGAAAGAACTCCACAAGATTTTCACAATAAATTTTAGACACTCTGAGAAAAACACATCTGACCAAGCATCTATACCCATTGATTAGTACAGAATTATAAATATAATATTATGCATGAGAGTGTTCAGTTTGTAGAAATAAAATGTCAAGATTTAGGGCTACAGAAGAGACACTTTATAAAACATTGCTCTTAGGCCCTCATTCATGTGATTATGTTCATCCATGTATACATGCATGCATATGTACGCAGCATGGGATACAAATCTGTTATATGAGGTGAATTTAAAAGGACACATCTATCTCATGGGATAATATATAGCTTGTTATCTAGGTAATTGCATGATGAAATTAGCAAAAAGTATAGTACTGTACACATAAAATACAAAATTAAGATATTCCTGATACACTAACAGGATTTCTCAGACTATGGATTGGGACCCACTAGGTGGGTCACGGGCTAATTTCAGGTGGGTCGCACAGCACCTAGCTCAGCCGCTATTGAAAATACAAAGTACAGGGCTACTGAGCATGGTGGGAGATGGGCATTGTGTTTTACCCTGAATAGGTGGGAAGGCGGGATGCTGGAAAGGGGAGGGCTGTGTGATTGGAGAAGGATCCAAGTCTGCATTCTGCTTTGACTTCTGAGCTGGAATGTTTGAATTTTGAGCTGTGCAAAATAACAGCATGAGCATGACGTGTAATGGAACCTTTGGCCGATCACAGCTTAGGTTTGAAGCCTAAATTGTTGTCACTTCTGGCCATGACTTCACTTTCGGGTTAATGACGTCACTTCTGGTGGGTCCTGACATATTGTCATTCTAAAAAGTGGGCCCTGGTGCTATAATGTTTGAGAACCATTGCACTAGAACTTAGTCTGCTAATTGCACCTGTAATTTCTCCCATAATCCGTGTTTTTTTCCAGGTGGAATAAAGGTAAAGATAAAATAACACCAGTGGAAGCTTTTGCATTTAAAAATAGTATGTGTGTGTGTGCAGCTCCATGACTGGTCCAAAACCATGCCAGAGGCAAATAAAGCTCTTCTCTCCCTGGTTGCAGTTTTGCTCTGTTTCATGGCTCCCTCACTAGATGTTTCTTTAAAACAACCGCCCTCCCCCCCGCATTCAGCCTAGTTGCACAGTTAAGTGCATTTCTGACTAAGCTCTTGTTGTAGTGCCTTTTCTTGTTTTGTAACCTAATTTTACCTGAGCCAAACACTGCTACCTGAGCCATTATCTCCTTTAAAAAACTCCCCTACAAGAGAAAGCCTGTTTTCCTTCTGGGTCGCCCTGCCAATGACGAAGATGATGTTTTTGTTTTGCAGTTTTACTGCCAGTGTATGTAAAAATGAAACTAGAAAGTCACAAAACATGAAAAATCCACTAAACACCTGTATGCTAAGATAATCCTTTTCCTTCCCTGTTCTTAACTTAAAAGGCCACACAGTAAGGTTACATTCTGTCATCTGTAGACAAGCTTATTCAAAAATCAAACAATGTGTGCCTTTGATTTTGGTGCCAGAATGAAAAATACTGAATAGCAATGTCTGAAGTGTGAAACATCTGTAAATGTAGGTCCAGATTTTATTTACATTTGTTTCTAAAGATGAAAACAGTTTCTCAAGCGTTAGAGGCGGCCAAATTACTGAGTGCAGCAATTGCACCTTCTTAATTAATACAGAATAGTCTCTCTGTTTCGGCTTAACAATTGTTCATTTGCAAAGTCATCAGCTTTCTAAGGGTTCAGAGCTCAGCAGGCTGAAAGATAAGTTCAGGAAAAGCACTGCAGTCAGTGCGGTAGTTTCTAGACCAGTGGTTCCCAAACTGTGGGTCTGGACCCACTGGTGGTTCATGACCTGATTTTTGGTGGGTCTCCAAAGGGTGACAGAAACATCAGATAACTAATTGCCTCAAACCCTGAGGATATTGAAAAATCAGATACTGTAGCAGCTAATTTCCCTACTCAGCTCCTGCAGTTTGCAAGCATGTGTAAATATAGGGAGATAAATGTTTGAGGGTCTTTTTTTTTTTTTTTGGTTACTATTACTTATAAATAAATAAAAATATTATTTCTTTCTACATCTATTTTTTTTTTAAAGTCTTGTAAACCTAGGTGGGTTCCAGTAGAGTGTCATTTTAAAAAGTGGGTGCCAGTGCTAAAAACTTTGAGAACTGCTGTTCTAGACTGATGAGATATGCTCCATTCTGCTGGTAGCAGTTAGTATAACACAGCCGTGTTCTGTACAAACTGAAGTTTTTGAGTAGAGGCAGCCACATGCACAATGCATTACTGTAACCCAAATGTGGTGACCAGAGCATGAACAACCATGGCCAGCCCATTCTAGGAAACTTTGTAGCTGGTGCTTTAAGCCCTGAAAGTCACCTGAATCTTCCAAGACAGGGTTGGTTCTAGCAGCACCCCCAAGCTGTAAACCATTTTTTGTTTCAGGGAAGTGCAACCCCTCCCCCGGAGGAGGCTGTACAGTATCTCCTAGTTCAGATGAGCCGCTCACCTTTATCTTATCTGTGATTCATTGTATTGACCATTATCCAGCGCATAACCAGTTCTAGACACCAGTGCTATCTGTCTCCCCACCCTAACCTGAACGGATGAAAATGCAAAATAGAGTTGAGTGTTAGGTGTTACCCACATGTTGATAACACCTCATTCCAAATCTCCAGATGACCTCATTGTTGGTTTTATGTAGATACTGATATCTTCATGTGGCCTCCTGGCACATTTGGGATTGAGTCTATGTAAGAAAATGTATGGAACATTTGTTGGCAAATGCAGGGGGGGGGGAACCCTCAAGGGACCTAGATTTTGGACTTATGGGAAACCACTGATGGTTTGACAAAGCAGCTAGTTAGAGTCTTACATTATTCTCTTCTTTGTAACTTGAGGAAAAAATGTTGTTCTGACATGTGAGTAATGAACGTTTCCCCCTGTTATATACTGTATCTGATATACAAAATGAATTCTAGTTTCTTTGTGTTGGATTTGATCCGTAAGTCTAATGACAAAATCCTATGCATTTGAACTCTGCCCATGTGCCAGTGAGTCTAGCATAGGAGTTACTAGGAAGTACCTTGCAATGAGAAAATGCATTTTAAATGACGTCCAACTCTAACAATAACTGTATTCTTTTTGGTGGTCATCGTTTTTCAGCTATAGGATAGAAGGCTAACAATAGTGTAGTAAATGTTACTGGTTGTCAGTCAGCACTTGTTCTCCTTTTCTTTCTGCTTGATGCAAATGTGCAAATGGATGGGCTTTGCAAGTCATGGAATGTATTTAATTTAGAAACAGACATTGGTTTGATGTCATAGGCAACCACCTCCCCTTCTTGCGTGGTGAATGGTTCGTCAGCTATGCTGAAGGACAACAAATCTAATTTGCCTCCTTGCAATGTAAAATTTCCTTTGTTTTTCTTCCAGCTAATGAGCATTTGATCTGATTTTGGTCTAAATTAGCAGCAGCAAGAGTATGAATGGGGAACTCACAGCAGTCTGAGTAGCCTGAAGAACAAGGCACATCTACCTTTTATCAAATGAAAGGCTTTCTGCTTGAAATCAAGTGACCTTGAGTCATCAGGTGGGAGCCATGCCATTTACCCTGAGTGGGTGAGCATTTAAACAGGTCAGTGGGACTTCCACATGGAATCTGCATCCTCCCTTCCTGGTGCAATACCAATTTTATGAAAGAGAGGTGTACGTGATCAGTCTCAATTGTGAGTAAACATGCATAGGATTGTTCTGTTAAATGTTATCCCCGCTACATGTAGAAGGAACAAATGGATAATGAATTTCTGGTTACCGCATCTCAAAAAGGATATAGCAGAACTGGAAAAGATGCAGAATAAAATGAACAAAAGGATTAGTGGGCTGGGGGTTCTCCTTTACAAGGAAAGGCAACAGGGCTTGAGTCTCTTCGGTCTAGGAAGAAGGCACATGATTGAGACATATGAAATTATGCAGAGTGGATCGTGGAAAGTTCTTAGGCTGAATTTTCACTGAACGGTAGAAGGGATTCTTCCCCCCCCCAAACAGATAGATGAAAGAATTTAGGGGCTTATGCAGACCTCATACTTGGGGATCCCTAAATTCCTGCATTGTAAGCCTCCGTTTATTTTCTGTTGAGTGCCAAATATATGTCTGAATTTACCCATTGCAGCTGCTGGGGCTTATCCTGGGGCAAGGGAAACAAATGTCCCCTGACTCTGAGAAGACCTGCAACAACCAAAACACCCTGGCGGGATGCAACAGAAGCCTTGCTTATGCAACTGCATTGCTCCGTGGCAAGTTGGCTAGACTTGGGCCAGAGATGATGTAAAACCCCAGCTACACCTCAATTTCAAAGGCTGTGGGGACTCTCACAGTCTGCCCTCCATTGGCTCACTCCTCCACTGATCTCTCTCAGTTTCATGGTGGGGCTCACCTAGGTGGGAGGTTGGTGAGATTTTTCCCTAGCTACCATAGGCAGTGTCAGCAGCCAGGCTCTTTCTCTATAACCCTCTTCTCTCTTTTCTTTCTTCCCCTCTGTGCCCCCCACACTTCCTGCTGGCAAGGCTAAGTGAAGCATGAAAGACTTAAATTGCAAATCGAACAGTTCAAATCATTCACACTGGCTCTCTGAAAAGTTTTTGGATTCCATTATTTATAGACATAAATTCAAACTGACTTGTACACTTATATGAAAGATTTCAGCTGACGGACTCTGTCTTCCCAGGGATGGGAAATATTACAGCTAGTCCTAGGTGACACACATGCATACATGTACATACATGCGCACGTATGTATGTTAACCCATTTCTGCCCATGTATGTTATGTAAACGTATGTAACGTATGTATGTTAACCCATTTCAAACAGGTGTGCACGTTTGATCCTTGTTGCGAGTAAACACAACCTTGGGCAGAAATGGCTTAATTGAAGTATTGACAATTGAAGTAATTAATACCCACCTGCTTTGTTTCTGAAAGGAGGCTATACAAATGCTCAAGCCTTTTCATTGGCCTGATCCCTTCTTTAATATATTCACAGAAGTCAATTTCAGAACTGTAGAACAGTAGACCATGTACAACTGAAATTACAACACATCCAAAGTGCTCTATGAACCAACACTTAGTTACGGAATGTGTAACTGTAGAATAAGGGCTCAGAGGAATTTGTTTACAGGTTATTCTTTCAGTTTGTACGTATCCAGTTTTGATAGCATTCATCACGCACGCAGTTTCTCAGCATGAGGTCAGCGATCACCCACTTGATGTGTGAATTTGAGCAGGTCAAGGGATAGACACATTCTTTGCAAAAGGGTGCAAAATAACCCTGTAGCAGCTGAATAATGTGTGATGCATGAATCAGAGACAAGTCAGCCTCACTGAATAGAAAACAGCAGGTATGATGACTGTGTGGACTGACTCTCTGCAGTGATTATCAGGTTCAGACTGGCACATTTAGGCACAGTTCAGGCAAGTACGTATTTGCGTGTGATTCATTGATACCTGACCAGGCTTGCTGAGGTGAAATTAGCAGCCAGCGATATTATCTCATCTTTCATCAGAATTTCCTGCTTTGCAGCTCTGAAGTTTTGTACAAAGAGGAATTGGAATGTGACATGGTAAGCCCACCTCAACAATTGTGGTTAATTTATTTCTAGATTTATAATGTGACCTACAAATATGCTTGTCAGTGCTGACCATATATTTGATTCTGGTAAACAAAAGGAAAAAGACTTCACCACAGGAGGAATGTTTTTTAAAGGCTTTATTCCCCCAAAGAAAAAAGTAGAGAGATATAACCATCTTCTAGTTGACCTTTGACATGTGCTGTCCACCCCTCCTGAGTGTGATTTTGATCTGTGGTTTTCTGATGGTACGAATTGCTTTTGTTGCTTTCATTTTGGTTTATTTTGCTGTTTTTTAATTTGTTTTTTTTTTTTGGGAGGGGGTGACACGGCAAATTGTGCTTTATAGTTGTATTGATTGGTTGTTTCATTTGTATTGTTTATTGCTATCAAAGCCTTTGATACTTTCTTGGTGCCTTTTTGAGGCAGAAAGGCAGCCTGCCAGTTTAATTAAATAAAACAGAAAGTGGCATGTTATCTGAATAAATCTTGTAGTGGAGAGCTGTGCTGGTTTCTTGGGTCGAAGGGACAGATTGCTGCACATGCACACAAAATGCTCCTGTCCGTACAATTCTTCCACTGAACAGTGGGTTCAAAAGAGATGCACTCACCACATTTATCTTTATTAACTTATACCAGTTTTACTCCATCTATCTATATGAATAGGCCTATAAGGCAGCTTAACAGTAATATCTAAAACATCTCTGCAATGACTCCAAAACAATTCAAATCTGTAGGACCACCTAGAACACGAGCAACCTGCAGTAATTAAATTATTCCCCAGAAGCTCAACAAAACAGAATGGTTTTTACTGTTTTCAGAATGGTTTTTACTGTTGTACTTGCTTCTGGTAGATCTCAACCTCACATTGAGCCATGAAGGCCAGTATAGCTTAGCCACAACCAGGACCAATCCACCAACTAAGGGTGCAATCCTAACCCCTTATGCCAGTGCTTTCCAGCACTGACATAAGGGCAGTGCAGCTCTGAGGTAAGGGAACAAACGTTCCCTTACTTTGAGGAGGGCTCCGTGAGTGACACCCAACTGCAGGGTGCAGCACATGTCCCGTTGGCACTGCTATGCTGGAAAGCACTGACATAAGGGGCTCAGATTGTGCCCTAAGGCTGTTACCTCTGGCAGCAGATAGGCTGCCTGCTTGCCTCCATTGCTGTGCCTCCCACTCCCTGGATAGGAAGAGGGGAACAGCATGGCAGAGGAAGCAGGGAGGAGAGGAGAGTAGTGGGCTAGAGGGGAGGAATGGTGGGTCACTCTTCTGCTCTGCCCCTGCCTTCTTCTAAGCCAGGGACTGGGAAGAGCAGAGGCTGGCACATCACCAGCTGAGGAGGGGGAAAAGAATTTGGCATGCTGCCTCAAGATGCAAGAGATCTTGGGCTGGCCACAGTCGGATACCTGAATTACCTGAGGAGGGCTACATAGAAGGTGCTCCCTAAGACACTCCAAACCTTGGTTTAAGGCTTTAAAAGCCAAAACTAGCACCGTCATTTAGTCTGGAAGCAAATCAGCAGCCACTTAAATTAAAGCAATGGTATAGTATAGTACCACTGACTCCCAAGCCACGTCAAAATGTAGGCACTGCTGTGCATAAACCACCTTTCTTACTTTAAAAAAAAAAAAGGTACCCAAGAGCACTGCACTGTTAAAAACTTCATCCAAATGAAGAATAATAAGAGACTGAAAAATACAATTTAAAATGTATTAGTCAATCAAGAGTTAAATATGGTCTGAGGAAAAAGCTTGGGCTGTTAATGGTCCTTTAGTTCCTTTTGGCACAATGTATGAGATTGGTATCTTAAGAGGAAGCCAAAAAGATCTGTCATTAAAAAAAAGTCCAGAGGAGTAAAAGGACATAGCCTATTTGCTTCCTTTCCAAGCAGGGGGAGCAAGTCAACCTAGCCAACAAGCCAGTCACAAATGGATTTATTTTGCCCATGAACAATTCTCCCGCAAGGATCCCACTCCTTACATATTTGATGTGAGAGGATATCTGCTGGGAGATAGATCCCTTCTAAGCAGTGGTTTCTCACTTTCCCAGCATGACGCTCCCTGCATCATGCGACTTTTATTCTCTGCATCAGAGCTCCAGGCGAGCAAGCTGTTCACTTCACTACAATTTCTCTGAAGTCTAGGGACTTGCCTCCCTCAGCTCTTTAGGCCAGTATTCTTCAACTTTGGGGTCGGGACCCCAGTGGGGTTGTGAAGACTCATTTGTGGGGTCACAGTTTGGGGAGTAGTAGTCTGGGAGTCAAGTTAGTAGACATCCTCCTAGTCCAATGGGCTTTATGGAGCAAGTGTTCGCAGGGCGAGGCTGCGGCAGCCACCGCCAGCACTTGGGCTCCTTCATCTTTGTCTGGGCTTGCCTGGCCTTACCCTGCATGCTGCCCAGCCCAGCATTCCTGCAGCATCCTCACCGGGCTCCCAGCCACCCTGGGGAAGCTCAACCAGCAGGCCTGGCCGTACCACAGCCCGAACATAGCATGTGTGGCTAGCTGTCAGCTCGAGATTGGGTTCCAGGAGGGGAGTGGGATCACTGATGCATCCCCAGCCTCATACTTTATTTGTTAATTTATTGGGGTCACGGCATGAAAAAGCTTGAAAACTACTGCTCTGTGCTAACCAGATTGACCAGAAGAGAATACGTTTATTCCCTAGATTCAGAAATTGCCCTTAGTCCACACCAACAAGCTGAGTTTCTGTGAGAACATGGATAGCCAAAGATCATAAATGGAAAATAGGAGTGGAAAATAAAGATAAACACCAGTGAACGGGCATACAAAAGGAGGATATCCTTGATTGCAAATGACTTTCCATACACAGGGGAATGCTGTTGTTCTCAGAGTACCATCTTGGAACAGTGAGTTCATCTTATCAAAGTATTGACCTACTCAGATAGTCTGTCAATGTTAAATCGCTTTAGATGTGCAATTGCCTGTATAATTTAGAAAGTGAAATCCTGATAGAGTGATATTGGTGCTGTGGTGAGGTGTATTTTATAGCAGTAAAATATGTATATAAAATATACGCCCAAGTACTCTGTTCAGTGAATGTTGATAGGGAAAGTGTGAATTAAGGCAAATCTGGGTTAAAGTCCAATCATTAGACCAGCCAATTTCAACCACTGTGCCGTGGCACACTGGTGTGCCGCGAATGGTCCCCAGGTGTGCTGCTGGAATTTGGGAGAGGGTCATTTATTAGTAGGGCCATTGGGGGATGTGAGCCCCCCACTGACAGCACAGTGTGCCTTGTCAGTTGCCCAAAAACCGATGGTGTGCCTTGATCGTTTTAGTGCCTTGCCAGTGTGCCATGAGATGGAAAAGGTTGAAAATATCTGCATTGGACACTCATTTACTTTGAGTAAATCATTGGATTTACTTGTCTTGATAATGAGATGTAAATTTGGATCAAGGGTAAAAACCTGACTTGGTAGGAGTTTCATTTTCAGAGTGTTTACAAGTGTTTGTGTTTACAGGACGTGTGGTGGTATACAGCGTGCCTCAAGACACACTGTGATGTCTATTCTCAGATACAATGAAATTCTCTTTGGGTTCATTTATAAACTCCACAACATCTACTTGGACTAACCAGTTACCCCTCTAAAAGAAGACACTGGGTGTTTTCTGTTTCGGAGCGAGGGTTAAATGCTGTGACTTGGGAAGTCCGTTTTCCAAGGCATTCATTCCACTGGTGCAGATCTTACATACTTGTATAGTGAATGGAAACAGAAAGGGGCTCCGCTCCCAGGCATCTAACAGTGTTGTCTTGTTGAAGTAACTTACTAAGGGTGCAATCCTGATGATGAGTTGAGCTGGTACAGGCTGCCTGTGCTGGCTCCTGAGTATCGCAAATGTGCCATAATGCACATTTGTGCCAACACAGTATCAGCTGAGCCGGCATTGAGGCCCATGCCAGTCTGGAAGGGCCAGATCCAGACTCTGCGCTGGCCCAGCGAGGTAAATTTGTGCTGGGTGGCACAGGGCATGGGAGAGGGTGGTGGGAGTGTGTTTCAGGGGTGGGGAGGGGCATTTTTGGGTGAGGGAGGATGGAATGGGAGGCTGATTGGCCAAGGAGGGTGCAGGATTGGCCACAGTAGTGCAGGCCACTTCCCAACCCCCCATCATTGGCCCAAGCTGCCTTATATGGGCTACTCAGATATGCACCAGCTAAATAGCTCGACATGGGGTATGGGGAAAAAAAATCCCCTTACTCCGAGGTAGAATATCCCCTTACCCCAAGACCTCCAACCTGCAACTGTTACCCTGCACATGCCTGATCTTGTCTAATTTCGGAAGCTAAGCAGGGTCAGGTGCTGTAGGCTTATACCATAGTCTTTCGAGACTGAAGGTTGCCAACCAACCAACCTGCACCTAACTTGTGCTGGAAACAGCGCAGGCCACTGTGGCCTGCCTATTCCAGTGCAGGTTAGGACTGGGTTGTAAACATATTGCTATAAACACTTAAAGCGTGGTGTACTTTGATCTCTCTCATTTTGCGTTTCATGGCATACTATAATGTGATATAATGAGTGTTTAAGTGGAAGTTCCTTGGTGCAAAGAGCTAGTTAATTATCTTGAGGCCCTTTCCAGCTCTGGGCATCTTTGTTTCAATTTGAATGAGTTAAAATTTGTTACTGCTGTCAATTCATCTTGTCTGCATTTTAATTTTATTTTTTGGTTGGTGATTTTCAAACGATTTATGTACAACCCTATATAGAAAAAAATGTTCAAGGAAGTCATTTATATGTATATACTTCATAGATAAACAAATCAGCTGTCAGCAGAAGGCTTGCAGGTACTGCTGCAACATAGGGCATGTTTAAACATGCAGGCTAAAGAAGGGAAGAGAAACTGAGCATAGGCTGTCCCATTCTGAGATTTGCTTATGGTGGATAGTTTACTTTCTTTCTGAGTGGCATCATTTCCTCATTGTCTGTGTGCTTCCTTAAATGTCTTTCTCTCCACCCTCCTTTCCGTTGACTAGACTCTGCAGTTCAACATATACACTCCATGTTTGTTTTTAATACTTTGACCAGAACAGCAGGTTTGCTATCTGGTTTTAAATACAGCTGTAGTACCTTGTCTGTCATATTCATCAGCATTAAGGATGTCACATCACATTCCATATGCCCTGGATTTTCTTGCTGTGGTCAAAACAGCCTGGACATTCTGTATCTCTGCGTCTCAATATTTATAAAATTATATCATTGCCATTTCTTTTTCCCTGCTGAGGACCCAATCCTAAACTGTCCCAGTGCCAGCACTGAGCCCTAGTGGTGTTGGCAGGGCGGGGGGAGGAACCGGGGCTGGAGGAGCATAGGACTGGTGGAGCTCTGCTCTGCCGTATCCTAAACTCTGTGTCGGTCTGAAAAACTTGACAGAGTCTCTCAAACCTGGTCCAGCAAAATAGCTGGCGCAAACTTGAGAAACCCCATTGCAAGGCTTGGGGCTTTCCCTGGGGGAAGGGGACAAAAGCCCTTCTCCCAAGGAAACTCCTGGTGGTTTTCCAGAGCCTGCTGGATTCAGCAGTAGCTACTGTTACCTGAAAATCCCCCTTTTAGCCTTTTAGCTGTGATTTTCTCTCTCCATCCATCCATAAACCTTTATTGGCATTAAAGATTTTCTCTCTATATATCTAGTTATGCTATTATGGACTATAATATGCAAGCTAAACTGTTCTCCCAGCATACAGGCCACGTTTCCAGGAATTTGGTCAAGTCACAAGCTCATTGTTAGCTTACACAACCTTCCCCCCCCCCCCCCAGTCACACATTATGGGAGTAAGTCTTGTGTCTTAATCCAATCACTATTTAAGCCTCTCCTACATTACTGTATGCAAACTTGAACTGCCTTCCATGATTTTGGTGTGGAAATTCTGTTTCTGATTAATTGTATTGTACCTACATCCTGTATTTTTTCCACATAGGCTTTGTTAATTTCCCCTTTCTAGGAAGCCAGCCATCAACCCCTGAATGAATTTTGCTGTTAACTGATACCTACATCCTGATCCCCATTCAAACATCTTGTTGGCATCCTTCAGTCTCGGAAGACTATGGTATCGCACTCTGAATAGTGTTCTGGAACAGAGTGTCCTCTCCAGTGCGCGAAGCCTGGGTAAAGTAGATATGGAGCATAGACTGTTACCCATGCAGCAAATCCCCCCTCTCCACGTCGCTGAAATGGTCCACTGGAAAGGCAGAGGCCAATACGGTTGGTTCCAGCGACGTCGCAGGAGTTGCCAGAGCACGACTGTGTTCAGCCATGAACTGCCTCAGGGACTTTGGCTCCGGATTTTGCCTCGAGGTTGACACCTGAAGCCTTTTCCGTAACTGGATGTAGCCACAAGGCAGTGGAGGTTTGGGATCAGAGTTTTCCTTCTCTCAGATGAGCTGCCTTCCCAGGCTAACCTGTCCCATCTACCCGGTGGCTGTTCAGGCCTCTTACCACAAGTACAGCCAAACTGAGGGCCTATTCTTATCCTCAGCCCCCATTCAAACATATACATATGAAAACAGGACTTCAAGCACCCAGCATTGTGTTAGCAATCAAACTACCTTCCAGCTCAGCACATAGGCACTGTCTCCCAACCCCTTATAAGAGAGGGCTTCCTCTCTCACACACACACACTCTCTCTCTCTCCAAGGCCCAACACATTTGTGTTGTGTCAGAGGGTCATCTCCACAGGACTCCCCCTCCCTACAACTGCTCTACAGGACCGGTAGAGCCTGGAACTCTTTCCCTTCTTCCCCCCCCCTTTTCCTCCCCTTCTATCCCCATCTTTAGTTAGCAGCTGGGATTGGCATAGCAGGGATCCCTAAAATCCTTCCCTACAGCCCCCTTCCTTTTTCTGATTTCCTCAGATGCACCAAATACACTTTGCACACAACTACCATGAAAGCTACTGTAGGACACTGTATTCAATCATTAGGACCAAGAAATATACGCATATCATTTCTCCATGTGCATTACTTTTACCTTTGTTCTTTTGTAATAAACCATAATCTTTTTTTGAAAGTTATCTTTCTCTCAGTCTCCTCTTTAAGCAAAAGGGAATTTCTCTGCATTACGCAGTCTTGTCATCCAGCCTAACTTTGGTGTCACTCAGCCAGCGGGCACTGGGAAACTCAGGATTGGGCTATGAGTCAACAGAGCCTACTGCTGATATCTAATGAGGGTGGGGAAAAACCGAACCATCCTATTGAGGGGTTCTTCCCCTGGCTTTCCCAGTGTCACAAGAACTGATGAAACTTGCAGCATCCATCTTGCACATGCTCTGATTAATTCCCTTAAATACTACCAAATATTTGGTGATATACTATAATAAGGGCATGACTGTTCAGTATTACTAACTTTGTAAGTTGAGCCATGATAACCTGAAATTTTCATTTAAGGGTAAGATACTGCTGTTGTAATAGCCCACAACAGAATATCTCATCCGGAAATTCAGATGCAAACCATTCATTGCATATATTTGTGTGGAATTTTTTTTCCCAACGAAAAACTATCATGGGAGGGGCTGCTTAATCTTTTCTTTTCTAGCCACTTGTTTACACAGAGTCACTTCCCCCCACAATGGTTTTTCTCCCTGTAATGGAAAAGTTGCACAAACTTGTATCTTTTCCCTGAAGGAAGAAAAGCAGCTTGGGTAATAATTTTGTGGAAAAAACAAGTCCTAATGGGGAAAGGGTCAGGTTCTCCCCCCCCCCCCACTGATTCTCCATGCAAGCCTGCAGTTAAGCACAACTGTGGGTGACATGTACTTTGGCATGTCTTCTCTAGCACTTCCTTTCTGATGCACCCTACTGGTTATTTCTTCCATTCCTACATGCCTTTGTACAGTGAAAAACAGTCTAAGATTAGACTGGAAAGGAAATCAAAGACAGAGCAAGAGAAACTAATCATGTGTTCTGTGCATTTTAGAAGTTCAGTACAGCAGAGTTAGCTGATTGCTCCAGCCTTATTGTTGAGCATTGGGCTTGCACAGTATTGGAAAAAGGGGATGAAGACAGGCATAAGGGCGTATTAGAAAAGTTACTCAAGATACCTGGACACATTATGCTTCAAGCATCTTGAAAGGACTGTGGATCATAAATCAAAAGACAGAAAGTATAGTATACAAAATTTTAATAGTGTGAATCCAATTGGTAGAATCCAATAAAAATGGAAAGTCATCACAGTCTCTATTTAGCAAGCTTTATTCAATGGCCTTACTTAGAGGTGTAATCACCCGAGATCTGTTTTTACCTTATGGCCTGTTTACATGGTTGGGTTGTTTTTTTCCCCTTGAAATAACAGTTTACTCCAGGGGTGGCCGACATGCAGCATGCCATGTGCAACTTTTTATGTAGGGAATCTTGGAAGAGCCACTCCACCTTAACATCACTTTTAGCGATTACCACGATAGCTAAATAGAGCCTCCAATTTCAAGAGCAGTATATCTTTGAGTGCCAGAAGGCTCAGAGCAAGAAACACAGGACCACTGTTGCCTGTTTGGGGCTTGCCAAAGACACGTGGCTGACTACTAATGAGGTCAGAAAGGTGGCCTGCATGGACCTTTATGCCAGCTCAGAAGGACCCATTCTGAAGTTTGTATAAGGTGCATTCATTGCCCTTCTGCACAACCCAACCCAACCCCATCTGCCTGCCCACCTTCCTGTTCTCAAAGATTATCTTAGCCGGAATCTCTTTGTGGATGATTTCCCAAATATGTTATCTCTGCCTGACTGAGCCACCTGGGCTTTGCTGATCTCATCATCCATCTCTGAGCTGCCTCACTTGGCCCCTGCCGCCTTCCATAGCCCGCCCGAGGCCTTCTTGGGTAAGTGAGTGACCTGTCAGTTACTGGAATGCTGCACTCTATCTGCCCTGTTGACTTCATCATTCTTTTCCTCCCTTTCTCCCCATTTTCCAACCAGTGCAAATCAAGCAGAGTAGATGCAACCATCCTGAGCATGCACACTGCAGCGTTAGAAACTTGAGGGTATGCTGTGTATGGAGTAGCAAAGAAATCAAGCAAAACATAAATTGCTGCAGTGGTTTCTTTGTTGTTACTGAAATGTTTTTCAAAAATATATGCGACTTTGTGCGTGTCACTTAAAATGTCCGCGTTTATCACCGTGGTTTACTCCATTATTTTCATTTTCGTGAATGTTGAAGAAGTCAGTTGGAAAAGAAGCAATAAGTCCTCGCGTGATCCCTTATCATGTGACTGAGACTGTGTACAGATACGGCTTTTAGTGAAGGTTAGGATTCCCAAGGTTAGGATTTAAATTAATGGGACTTAAGTTAACTTCAGATACCTTAGTCCATGCTGCTTAGTCATGGCTGACTTCCTTAGGGCAGTGCTGTTGCAATGGACATGTGTTCATTTGCTGTGACTGTTGTGGGATCTTTTAACAAAGTAGCACTACCCTTCCCACCACCACCACCACCATGGCTTGAATACACCCAGCTTTGGAATTGTTTTAAATTGAATGGTTTGGTTTGTGGTCTGCACATGAGGTCCTTCCGAAAGGAAAAAATAAGACAAAGCTCACTCTTTGTTTTCAGCAAGGCCCTGTCTTTAAAGAGAATTTTAAAGAAATTTTCCTTAATTAGTAAAGAAGCTTTGCTGTCTTTTTTCAGGACTAGGAGAAATTATTTCAATTAGCAAAACAAAACCTTCAGGCAGAGGCAGCAACAGAGGTTGTCCAGGTCAGGCATGGACTGAGGGCTGAACTCTGAATCTCCAGGACTGGGCTTGGGGGTGGGGGTGCCATGGGGGTCCAGGGCAGGGCTTTGCCCCGAAGCCCACAGCAATCTGGAGCTGGCCTTCCCTACAGGCTTCTTTCTTTCCCACTCCCCAGCAAGGCTACCTACAATTTCATTTCTATTGTTATTGAGTAACCAGTGCTGGATGGAGGCTAATGCCAGGGGCGCAGTAAAGAGAAAGTCACTTCCACTGTTCTTCAGAAGCAATCATGTGTACAAGACCTCTTATCTCTTGTATCCCAGGATAAGCAAGTATGCAAACAAGAGGAGTTATTATCTCTATTTACAGATCAAAAGAGAAACTGTGACTATCCAAGATATGCAGCAAGGTGGAACACCCTGGAAATCCCAGTTTCTATGGCTTCATATCACATCATTGTTTACCACTTGTGTAAACAAGCCTTTGTTCTCCCCAAATTCCTGTATAAGGGGGGAAAAAAACATGGTTCTAGCTATCTGTAACCTTATAGGATCTTATATCCTAATGCTTTTACTCCTTAGTGCTGAGGTCTGTTGGACAGGAAGAAAAATCTGCAAAGTCCACAGCTAGATACAGGTACATGCTCTGTTTACTGGTGTTGCACATGAGCATAGTGATTGACTTCCAAGTGGTAAAGTTTCTGTGATGGAATTGGGCATCAGCACGGTAGAACAGTAAGTGCTGCTCACAGTGGGGAGGGATTCAGCGTTACCCGGATCTGGCCTGCGGGCCTTGGTTTGGCAAATGCTGATATAGACCAACACACCTCGACTGTACTCACTGTGGTCTGAACAGTCAGAGCAACTGTTGTACAGTACAGTTCATTCGGATGCATCAATTTCCTGTGAATGAACAGGCTCCGCTTTCTCATTGTTGAGCCATGCCATGATTAGCATTGTCATTGCCAGGCAATCCAGACGATAAGAAATTAGCTAAGAGATTAGTTATGGAAGCATCTGTCAGTGAAGATTCTAATGTTTTTAGTTGATGCCACTTGTCTATGATCATCTGAATATAAACAAGACATTTAAAACCTGAAAGGCTGACAAGAGCTGTCAATTAGTATCATGCTATTTACAGACACAGCCGACTTGAAAGTAGCTGTTACTTTAGGTAATGAACGTATTTGTAAGAAAGAAAGGGTTTCTAGAGAGAGCCTATAGTTTCAGAATAGAGCATCTACTTTGTGTGCAGAAATTTCCTTGTTAAATCCATAGCTTTTCCAGGTCGGGCTGGGAGAGAAACTGGGAGAGCAACTGCCTGTCGATATATAAAGTATTTCTAGGCTACATTTGATCCCATTGAAAGGCCTACTAAATTGGCTCTCAAGTCTCAATATTGAATCAAAACAATATTAAAACCAATTAAAAATACCCTGACAACAAAACAGTGATCAACAACAGTAGCCGTGAACAGAGAGGGAGAGAGAATGAGAGAGAGAGAAATCATGTATGGTGCAAATATTGGAAGGGTTTATTTTACTTACATGTAAATGCGTTTCAGATTTGAAATGCAAGAATTAATTTTGTATTGAAATCATTTCTTGTGATGATGTTCCCTATCATCACACTGGCAATAACACTGGCAAAATTCCTACCAGTAGGAAATCATGACAATTTCAACCTGAAAATAGGAAAAAGCCTCTAGAGCAGTGATTTTCAACCTTTTTCATCTCATGGCACACTGACAAGGCACTAAAATTATCAAGGCACACCATTAGTTGTTTTACAAGGCACACCATGCTGCTGGTGGGAGCTCACATTTCCCACTGGCCCTACTAATAAATGATTACCCCCCAAATTCCTGTGGCACACCTGTGGACCATTCACAGCACATCAATGTACTATGGCACACAGGTTGAAAATGGCTGCTGTAGAGGAACGAATGTTCTGCAATAGCAGAGAGTGAGAGCGAGAGAGCATAATTCTTGATATTTCAGATTGTTCTGTGATTTGCATGCAGTTGAGTCAGTCAAGAAGAGTCCTTATCTGCAAGTAGACTATCCAACAAGAAAACAAGAAATTGGTGCATCAGAAAGAACTGTGCAACAGTGAAATGATTCAGACCACAATGAGTTTTGACATACAAAAATATGTGCTGCAACGCATTGCTGGTAGCATAATCCTGTGTCCGTTTATGTATATTGAGTCCCTCAGAAGTGAACATCTTATAATGCTCAACATCGAGTGCAAGATTGCAGTGCCAGTCCTGTTATGAAATGTTCGCATGTTAACATTTCCTCAGATTTATCTAAAACCACATTGTTCTCTTCCACGTGACTTTAAAGATGACTTTATTGTCCAGGAAATTTTTTTTTGTAGATAAAACATTAGAGACAAATCTTGTATGATTTCATACTAATCTACTTCATTTTGGGGAGTTCTTGCAAGAATTATAATGTTGAGTCAGATTTTCACTATGTGGCACTTTGCATTTTATACTACGGAGAAGCTGATACATTTGCATATTATTTTGAAAACAGCATACTGGTAGTTGCTTTTCTCTAGCTTTAAATAGATGTCAAGTTCCTTATTCCCATACTATAAACATAAATATTCTTAAACTGATAAATTATTGTACTGTGAATAGCTAGGATAAAATAAAATAAAAGCTATTGCAATTGGATTCTAAATCCATAGGAGGTAAGGATACAATTTAATACTTTACAATAATCCTAACAAATGTTAGGACAATCAGCAGTCTAAACTGGAAGGGTAGAGAGATAGAACGTTACGGTTAATTTTAGTAGATATTCTTGTAGCGCATAATTCATTGTTAAGATGCAACTATTTGTTTTTACTCTAAAATAATTGAGTATAAATTATAATAATTATGTTAGCAGTTTTTTGTCTAAACAATGTACAGTATTTCTCGAACCAGCCCTCCTGTTTATATAGGGAAGTACAATTCTCTTTACTGTTGTAATAGCTTCAGAGGCCTTAATTTCTTTTCAAGAAATCAGCAGGGTCCGTTTCAACAGGGTCAGTTGAAACCTTTTCCAACAGGGTCAGTTCCCGTTTCAGGTAAACATGCAGACTCTGTAGAGTACAGGGATACTTAACTTACGTACTGTGAATGTCAGGAAAAAATTTCTTGCGTAGAACAGTCAAAACAGCATTATTCCAATCAGTTAACCTGTTAATTATTTCAGTCGAGAGACCTTCTAGTGCCCGATGATAAACAGCAAGCATGTTTAGTTAAGGCCAAGACATTTTCACTGCAAATTTCAGTACATGTCGAAACACTTTTGCATACTGCAGTGAGTTGTGTTCATACTGCTGGAGGCGGGGCCAGGACCCAGCGGTTATGCTGGCCCCTGGCCCCGCCTCCCTCTCACCACCTGCCCACCACAGGCCCACCTGCTGCCCGTCCTCCCCCACCCCGGAACATCTCCTCCCTGCTGGATCCTAGCCCCACTCCTGGGTGACACAGGGCAGCTTCAGGCTGCTTCTTGGAATCTGCACCACTTCTTTAGGTTTAGACCCATTGGGGCCACTGTGACTCTCCCTGGGTTAAGGGGAACTTTTTCCACTTGCCCTGAGCCGAGCCTCAGCCAACTCCAAATTTGTGCTGGATACAGCACAGGCCCGCTGGCCTGCCTGTTCTAGTGCAAGTTAGGATTTCATTGTTAGTCTCTTATTTGTTGGGAGAGTTAGAACAGACAAAAGAAAATATTTCTTTACTCAGCGTGTGGTCAGTCTGTGGAACTCCCTGCCACAGGATGTGGTGATGGCGACTGGCCTGGATGCCTTTAAAAGGGGATTGGACAAGTTTCTGGAGGAAAAATCCATTACGGGGTACAAGCCATGATGTGTATGCGCAACCTCCTGATTTTAGAAATGGGCTATGTCAGAATGCCAATGCAAGGGAGGGCACCAGGATGAGGTCTCTTGTTATCTGGTGTGCTCCCTGGGGCATTTGGTGGGCTGCTGTGAGATGCAGGAAGCTGGACTAGATGGGCCTATGGCCTGATCCAGTGGGGCTGTTCTTATGTTCTTATGTTATCCAAATTCATTAGATGAAATCCTGATCTTACTGAATGTAACTGGCTACCCTAAGAGCCTGACCAGTGGCCTAGCAGTAGCCGATATACATGTTTGGCATTACAGTTTATGCTGTTTTTCAGTAGTCCTTGTATTTTATGTTAGTTCTATTTCAAATTTGTTGCTAAAAATTTAAGTCCTCACGGAGGCTACTAATACAGAGATCTCAACAACTCCAGGAAATTTGGCAGTCTTATTTTCTCCTGCTGAGAACAGGCCTGTACAATGTTCTGTTTATGAAGCTAGTGACTGCTGATATATTCATTCCACCAGTGGGAATTCCCTCGCTAATATAACAGTGTCTCAGTTGAGATTTCTCAGGCAAGCTGCTGACATTCTCCTTGTTCCCTACTGCTACTTGCCATCTTTCCCTTTTATGCTCAAATTCCTTGCTGCACTTTTTGGCTCAGAAAACCATGATATGCAAAAATTGTCATGATATGCAAAAATGGGAACAACTGTAGTTGCCCTGAATCAGGAGGTGCAGGATATGAAATATAGGCTGCAATCCTAACCACACTTTCCTGAGAGTAAGCCCCGTTGAAAAAAATTGGACTTGCTTCTGAGTAGACCTGGTTAGGATTGTGCCCAAAGTTTTACAGAAGGGAATCTGAGCATGTAAATGATGGAGGGAACATGCAAGCTTGGAGCATGTTCTCACTAGTCATACAAGTTATGGTTTGGCTTTGAATCCTAAACTGAGTCAACATCGGTAAAATTTTGTAAACTGCAAACTATGGCTAGTCTATGGGTAGAGCCAGAAGGGCTTCTTTTATTTATTCTCTTTCCTTTCTGCGAGAGAAAGTAAATATAATTCTAGTATCAACCCCCCCCCCAGTGTGAGAGAAGTAGTGTGCCACTTCTCTTCGCACCTGAAGTAGTGTGCCAAATGCTGCCTCCCTTTCCTAGTGATGTGCTAAATTCTTCTTATCCTGCTCCCTAGATATAAAAAGGAAGAGGTGGATGACGTGGAAGAAGTCAGCTCCACACTTTCTCTTCTGCTTTGGTTCCTCTTCCTTTCCCAATCCAGGGAGTGGAAGGAGAAAGAGAAGCAGTGGAATTGAGTAGGCAGATGGAGGTGGAAGCCCTGCCAGGCTGCTGTCTCAGTTGGCTTCAATTGGCCTGGATGCTTACAAGTTCAGTCATGCACCAAAAATCGTGGAAATCATAAGCTCAAGTGCCCACCCTAACTTCTGCAGTAAAGACATTCTGCAGTGTTGCATATTGTGCTGCCTTAAGGTGAAACTACGTACATGGTTGGTTGTCAGAATTAAAGTGTGGAGTTTAAAACCATGTAGCAGTGATATTGCATTGGCTTGAGTTTCAGTGTTGCCCCAATATGCAGATGAACAAGCTTGGAGCAGAAAGTCCACGGGAAAGTGTGGATGTGTGAAAGCTGGTTATAAGTTGCAAGCAGGCACAATGTGCAACACTTTGGCCTTGTGTGCAAACATGCACTGCAGCAGGCAAATGCAGGATTCAACACATCAAATGCCACAACATGTTACATGAAAACTGGCACCTCAACATACTGCTTGCATTCTCGGGCACGCAACACATAAACAGGGCATGCAACATGCTAAAAATGCTACAGCAAGCACATGCTGTAATGTGCCACTCGCAAATCAGCTTCATCACACGAGTGCTGCACACCACATACAAATGAGCACTGCAACACTAGACATGCCAGTCATTCTCATGGTCCATTTTATTGATGTTGTGGTTATAATAAACAATTGTTTTTCTGGTTAGGTTTTTAAAAAAATCTTTAATAAATGAATGAATGAATGTTTATATTGGTATTTGTAGGCTACAATTCTATGGAAGCATTACACCTTTCAACAAATTATATATGTAGAAATCCTCACCACAGTCAATGAATATCGAAACTCACCAGATGTGTTACAGCATCTTACGTGCAGATGTACTGACTATAGTACTGACTATGTATACAAACACTGCAACATACTGTGTACAAATGGTGTGGCAGCACGTTGGCTGCAAGTTGCATGAAAGTAACATACTACATGCAAACACACACCCTATCATGTGTTGTATGAAAGCACTTAGTGTACCTAAAGAGGTGGCGCAGATCTGAGCGGCCCCGTGTAAGGCTGGGCTACTCGGGAAGGGGTTAGAATATTGCCTATGTGCCAGATCCTGGTTCCGACCCCATCCTGGTCCCAGTTCTCCCACAGGCGCACCCTCCTCCATCTTGGAATGCCCCCCAGTCCACCCTCCCCCCACTCTCCCTGATCCCCTGCACCGGCCGAGGCAGGCTGGTGCAAACTTACTGGGCACTGGTTCTCCAGAGGCTGGCACACGTCTATGTGTTGGCCTACCTTCTTCTGCAGTAGCGCAGAAGTGCCTTCTGCCACTTTTGTGATACCCTTGTGCTGGCCTAGGGCACCAATTGGATTGCGCCCTAATTCTTTATAATAATACAATGCTGAAGCCACTCACCTGAACTGTTCAGACATTCCTTTGCCTGTACAATCCTATTGTATAAATATATTACAGGCCAACGTTTGTCACTGGGGAGACAGCAAAAATTTTGTAAATAATGTTCCAGACATAGATCCATGTTTTTCTTGCAATGTTCTTAACTACCTGACGGGATGCTTTTAATTGTGCCACAGTAGTTAGTGTGGTTCATATCAGTGTGCTGGTTCATATCAGTGTGGTTCATATCGGGGAGAAGGAGCATGTGCCTGAGCAGTTGGAAGATTTCGTGTTGGGTGATTATGGAAGGCTGACGGAAACTTGGAGCATTCATTGATAGTGTACTTGTGAAAGACAGCATGTCCTGTGTCACACAGCTGTGTCTCATTTGTGGCTGATTTAGAATGCTGCTGATAGTTACTGCTGCTTTTTGCTACAGTATTGACATGACCAGCCAAAACAGCATTTGAATGAGACGCACTTTGTTTGTGGTTCCTTGATGCCTGCAGCTCATAGTGTCCTGGGAAATGTGGAAAACAGACAGTGCCTCCTCTGTAATTTCTTGGTGATTTTATATGATCCTCCACACCAGACTTTGCATCACTGGCTGATTACAACAGAGAGAAGAACAAACAACTGATAATTTTCAAAGTGGGGAAGAGAAAGAGTCCTGCTGTATAAATACATTTTATATATAGATCACTGATTCTCAGTTTTATAAGTATTTAACAAGTTACTGAGGAAAGCAGTTTGTCATGATCCAAGATTCAGTAGGGTCTTTGTGAAAATCCTAGAATCCCTAGGAATCTTCGTGGAAATCCTGGTCCCTTCTCTGCTGATATTGTATAGAAGCAGAACTGAGGCTTTAACTTCTTAGCCATAAGAATGCAACTGGCTATTTTCTCATTGTTATTACAGTTATGACCCAATCGTTAGGGCTGTTTACCCTGGCGGAACGAGTGATCTGGTGGCGTAAACAGCTTTGTAGCCATCACAAATGTGACAGCACCAGTGCGTGTAGCCTGGCTACTGCTGCTGAAAGCAGCCAGCTCTGCGTGATGATGGACAGTGGATGCTCAACACTGCTGGGAAGTGTGTACAGGAGGAAGGTGGGAAGGGATGGAACTGGGTGGAGGTGGGCAGAACAGGGAGGCAACAGGGCAGGGAGGAGGGCAGATTGGACTTGGGAAGGGGGCAGGTTCAACAGCAGTGGCACTAGCCAAATCCTAACTCCCTTTCTGGACCTGATCCACTTTCCTGGGTCAATGTGGACTTGTACCAGTGATATAGCTGGCACAGATCCAAGTCGACCCATGGCATTAGTTAGGGCTTAACTCCCCCAAAACGTCCTCGCGAGATGAATTGGACACCATGTTGGCACTGCCACAGTACTGCATGGGGAATTAGGAAGGATTAGGCTGTGAATGTATTAGTTTGTCTTATGTGCGTCATTTACAAATGTAGGGCAGAATAGGGGAGGGGTGGGTGGAATGGGGTGTCCACAGGGCATGGAGGGTGAATCAAGCCCAAGAAAAAATAGGGCAGGTTAATAGCAGCAGTTCCCATTGAATCCTAATTACCTTCCCAAGTCTGACCCTCCCACATGGCTCAAAGCAGACTTGCACCAGCTATTGAACTGACACAGGTCTGAGTTGACCTGTAGTCAGTGATGTCGCTAGAGGGGCACAGCAGATGCGACTGTACCAGGTGGTGCTCACGGGGGGGGGGGGTGACACACTAACTTTACACAGTTAACTGTTGACCATGGTATTTTGTATTAATGGGAAGGCTAGTAAATAATGCAAACTACTGTATTATGGAAATGTGTTTGAAAACCTTAACTAAATCCCTTGATACTGATGCAATGATCTAGCTCTCTGTCTATATATAGATGAGTGTCTCATGGGTCCTGTTGTTTGAAGATTGACATTAATGTTCTGTAGCACACCTTGTTTGCTTCTGCTTGAAAAGCAGATGCTTGAAGCACATTGTAGCCTTGATAATATAGACAGACAAATTTGTAAGGGATGTTGCATATAGAGTCTATGCATATGGGTTGTCTACAATCCTGTCTCATTACAGGAAATTGGACAGCGCGTCCTTCAGATTGTTGTCAGATCTACTGTTCTGAGTGGGTATCTAGCATGTATGCATCCATCAAGATATGAAACTTGGCCATTTTTAAGAGGTTATGAAATTTGGCTGCTGTTTATGTCCAGATTCCCACATTCCAGTAGCCTCAAAATGCCTACACGTTGCTTGGAGGTTTGCATTAGTACTACTAAGAGTAGATGCTGGCCACTAGCTTATTTGCTTTTGCACTACTAGGAAAAAACAAAATGGAAAACCTTTCTGTATTGTTGTAAAGTCAAAGTTCATCCTAAGCCTACTTTCCTGCCTGCTGGTTCTTTATCCTATTCAAAATGCCACTGCCAAAATAAACTTGCTTTCTCATGGCTATGATTTGTGACCTCCTTTCTGATACCCTTAAAAATGGTTTCCCCGTTTTCTGTTTTGTAGGCTGAATTGGAAACCTCTCTAGCTCGCTGACCTTCAGTCTGCTAGTTTCTTATGCTGCTTATTTCTCTCTCTCTCCCCTTGATAATAAGTTTTATTAAGCAACTCAGCGACAATAGGCAAATTTGCTTACGCTGAGAAAGCCAAACAGAAATGAAAAACCAGCGTACGAAGCGAACTTTCCTTTCACAAAAGTAGATTAGATTCATCCCAGCAAGTCTTTCCAAAAGGATGAGGATAAGGAATATCCAGACTTTTGGATAAGGAATGTTTGGGGTGGTGTTCAAAAAAAGTAATAAATGGATGCCATGTAAAATAAACCCTTCTGTTCTGTTGCCAGTTCTCTCAGCCCTTATCATTCTGTCTCATCTCAGCACCGACTGTAGTACCTTTCATAACACTGCTTCCTTCAGTGCTGATTAAATACAGTGCTCTTTGTCCTACATGATTAATAGCTATTTTAACCAATGGGAGCAGTGCATTCTGGGCTGATCAGCTCCCACTTCCCACCTATTAGTTTAGCAGTGTTTCTCAACCAGTGGTACGGGTACCACCAGTGTACTTGAGGTGGTGTTTGGCGGTACTTGCAGGACCCCTACACCCTGCCACCCAGCAGTGAGACCAGGAATATGACACAATGAACAGCAGTAGGAGGCTTGGCTCAGTGGGCAGAGCTCCAAAACATGCTTTTCTGTACTTGAAAAAGCCCTCCTGTCCACCCTGATCCTCTTTGTCACATTGTATCTGGCCTCCCAACCCAGAAGTAACTGGCAATGATGTCATTGCCAGTTGCTTCTGGTAGTACTTTGAATAGGTGGACCATGTGAAGTGGTACAGTTAAGTGCAATCCTTGAGAAACACTGATGTACGCTCAACTTTGCTTAACACATGATTCCCCTGTGTTGAGAAGTATTACGGTAGAACAGGGGTGCCCAAACCCCAGCCCAGGGGCCACTTGCGGCCCTCGAGGACTCCCAATTCAGCCCACAGGGAGCCCGCAGTCTCAAATGAACCTCTGGCCCTCAGGAGACTCACTGGAGCCCATGCTGGCACAGTGCAACTGTTCTCAGCCTGACGGCCAACTGTTCAACCTCTTGTGTGAGCTGTGGGATAGGGCCCCCTCCACTGCTTGTTGTTTCACTTCTGTGATGCAGCAGCAAAGGAAAGGCTGGCCTTGCTTTGTGCAAGGCCTTTTATAGGCAAGACCTTCATTTATTCACACAAGTTCCATCTCTAATATATTCATTCTTCAAATTTGAAATGTAAATTAAATCTTTTTTTTTCCTGGCCCCCAACAGAGAGTCAGAGAGATGATGTAGCCCTCCTGCCAAAATGTTTGGACACTCCTGCCGTACAAGAACCTTTAATATCTCATTGCTTCGCCCTTTTCTGTGGTTTGCATCGAGCAGGGGTGTCAAACATAAGGGCCGGATGCAGCCTGTGGAAGCTTTTCGTCCGGTCCTCGATCTCTCCCAGCACCACCACCAGCTGCTGAGATGTGCTAAGGTGTCACTGCTGAAAGGGCTGCCTGCATAATGATTGGGCTCTCCCATATATTGAAATATGATCAAGATTTGCTTATTTTCTCTTCTGTCGTTTGCAGCTAATGAGTTCCTAAGTGTGAAAAAAAAAATGCTTGTTTTTGGTTTATGACCTGTTTAATGATCTCAGTTCTGGCCCTCAGTAGGCATCATGAATGGTATTTGGCCCACTGTATGAAATGTGTTTGACATCCCTGGTAAAGAGAGTCGCGCACGGTTGCTGTTTAGGTGGTCATGGTAGTGGAAGGGAACACTAGCTCTTGTGACCTAAACTGTAAAGGTATATGTGATGTGATCAGCATCTTGTCCTGTCATTTCAGAGGCCTGAGATGCTACTCTGGTGCCCTCTCCACCACTAGAAAACCAGATGTGGTTGCTTAGCAACCATTAGAAGGCATTCTCCTCAGTCAGTTCACAGTCCTGGCGAAGGCGGTGGTATTATGCAGGAAAAAAACAACAACCAACCACTAGGTTCATATCTGCAACCAGCCCTGGTGTTATGGCAAGCAAATATTTATATGAATGTTTTCAAAGGTCTTCTGCGCCATGGTGAATTTCACTCTTTGAGCCCTTTTTGTAGCACGTTTTTGGCAGAGTTGCTATGCAAAAACATGCTGCAAAAAGAGCTTCCCAGGTCTGATTAAAGAAATAACTCTTCAACTGAGGTGTTTGAAACATGCTTTTCAGTTTATGCGACTTTGCATTTTTACGGCGACATCAGAAAATTACCGAGTGATTCTCTTCTTGGAAATGGAGAAGAGCCAAAAGAACATTTGCAGCACACAGATTTTTAAGGAAGGGAGAGGAAGGAGGGAAGCTTTGCCTTCACCTTTTCTGCCGGACACAATACTTTCCAGTTCCAAGAACTCTAATTATGCTACACAGTTTGGTGATTTCTGAGAAAAACAGAAAAGCTGTCTTGTACTTCTGTGCTGGATGGAACCAATGAAAGGAGAAACTGGAATAAAATGAAAGCAGAGACTCAGCTTGACCTCCTGAGTGGATTTCTTCTACTCATCAATCACTTTAGGCTTCAGTTGCCCATGAATTACAAAATATTCACTGCACTTGAGAGAATACTGTAGGATGAATCCTGAAAATAGCATTATTTTTTTTTAGCTTTTAAATGATTTGGTCGACTTGATGATTGTGAAGTCAAAGATATATGGCAACATTCACTAACGGGCAGCTGAATCCTAAGCTGCTCAAGGCCCAGAGGAGCAGTGGTGCCAAAATGGCTACGCCTACATCCTGTGGGTGCCGTCGGAGGACTCCTCGGGGGAAGGGGATGTTCATCCTTTCCTCCTGAGTAAGGGCACAGGTCCTGCAATGGGTCTCCTCCAGTCTGCAACAGCTATTTTGCCAGCACAGACTGGAGGAGGTCCATGTTCAGCTGAGAAGCCCGACATGGAGCATAGGATCCAGTGTAGGTCTCCCACTGGTCCCAACCCCTTCCTGGTCCCAATCTTCCTCTCCCTTCACCCCATTTTGCCCACTCCATGCCTCCCTCCCACCCCAAAAGCCTAACTTCTGACTTGTACTGCGGGAGTGCTGGCCAGCTGGCCCTGCTGCACTGGTTTAAGAGAAGAGTTCTTTTTGGTTTAAGACAGTGGTTCTCAAACTCTCTGGGAGAGTTTGAGAGCCACTAAGTTCTTGCGTAGACGGGAGGGGGGAGGCAGCAGGGGCAGGGGAAGGCAGTGGTGCGATCCCCAGGATCGCGCCGCTCAGGGGGGCTGCAGGGGCTTGGGAACATATACCCAAGCCCCTGCAGCCTCCCGGGGGTGCGGGGAGCCCAGCGTGACCTGCAGCAGGGCTCCCCGCAGCAGTGAAAGTAGATGCGAAGTGATTGCGCCCCGCCTCTGCTAAAGTGTCATGTAGAAGATTTGCTATCACTAATTTCAGTCCACCCTTGAGATCTCAACCTCTAGGAAATCTGAAATTGCAAAGCTATTCCCATGGATGTTACAAGACCCTGTGGGCCCTGGCCCCTGCTCCCTTAAGGGGTGGGGGCAGCCTGGAGGCAGGGAGGAGGCAGCGGCGCGATCCCCAGGATCGCGCTGCTCAGGGGGGCTGCAGGGGCTCGGGTACACGTACCCAAGCCCCTGCAGCCTCCCGCGGCTGTGGGGAGCCTGGCGCAACCTGCAGCAGGGCTCCCCGCAGCAGTGAAAGTAGATGCAGAGCGATTGCGCCCCACCTCCGCAAAAGCAGAGATTCTGCGGATCGCGCCACTGCCTCCTCCCTGCCTCCAGGCTGCCCCCGCTCCCTAAGGGGGCAGGGGCCAGGGCCCGCAGGCTGGGACGTCGCAACGCCCCAGTTTGAAAAGCCCTGGTTTAAGAGAAGAGTTTATGTGCTTATAGTTTTACTCATATAAAAGTGTGGAAATTGAAAATTAAGGCTCTCACCTTAATTTCCATGCCATGAAAGCAGTAAGCACATTATACAGTCTTCATGTTGTGTTCTTATAACTCAGCCTGCATGTACCCACACTTTACCTGACTCTTTCAGCACCAGTTTCCTTTCTCTGCAGGTGAGGTAAGGTGGGCTGCCTCAGATGAGCACAGGTAGCACACCTAGCTCCCTCTTGCCCCTTTACAGGTTCTTCCTGACTTTGCTGCTATATAGTTTGAAATACCATGGTTTGTGGGGTGGAACTAGGAATCTGGATGAAGCACTGTCTACTTTTACTTGTCCTGGCTTCTTTGTTCCACCTCACTCTGCTGAACTATTTCATAACTGCATGGCAGAGCCAGAAGAAGGAAGCAGATAAGTTGGGGAGGAAGGAAGGTAGTTAATGGTGGCAGTAATCTCTATTCCAAATCAGGAAGAGGGCAACATATTAGGACATGCAATCATACTTGTCACGTGCAGTTTTACGCCACAGGATGACACACATATACGTGCACCAGAAAATATGCTACACAAGCTATAGCATGTCACCTGTAGGTGTATGTGAAGGAATATACAACATGCAAACTGGTACCTTTTCTTCTTAAATATTATGCAAGAAGTGCATGCATGCAAAATGGGGAAACTCTTCTGGGGGTAGGGAGGTTTTAGAACATTGTCTCTCCATGTATCTAACCCCAGTTGTATGCAATCTGCATGCTATTTATAGGAGAAATAAAGCTTTCATTGGCAATCAACTTAGGACCAAATCCTATCCAATATCCCAGAGCCGGTGCAGCTGTTCCAATGGGGTGTGTGCTTCTTCCTGTATTGGGGAGGCAGTCACAGAGGCCTCCTCAAGGTATGGGAACATTTATTCCCTTGCCTTGGGGTTGCATTATGGCTACACCATGCTGGAAAGTTGGATAGGACTGGGCCCTTAGACATTCCTGGCAACATGTAGTTTGGGACATATATTTATTGTGACAGAGTTTTTGTGCTCCTTTTGGGGGCAAGACCTCATTTTTTTTAAAAGATGCCCTCCTGACTCTTATATTTTCTTGATTCTGCTCATTAACTACACTGGTGTCCTTTTAAAACTTCTTTGTATGTTTATGGTGTATATTTTATGTGAAATATGGGCTTTTAATAAGAATTCTGAAGAAATTTAACACTACTGCCAATCCCTTTCAGCTTCCTTTTACGGAATTCCCTCATTTAAAACAAGTTTTCTCTTTTGAAGAATTACTGTCTTAGGTTTTCTTCACAACCTTCCACTTATCTCACTGAGGTCACTGTTTCTGAACTGCCTGACATCACTTCCATCTTTTCGTACAAACAGCAAAAAACTAGGCACTACCCATTATTAGGACAAGGCTCTCCTCAACACCTATAATTAGTTCAGAGGCTGTGTTAATCTTTGCAAAAACAACAAAGCATCTTGCAGAGCCAGGAGTAACAGGTTTTACTGTGGCATAAATTGCCATGGACTGGAGCTTGCCGTCAGCTCTTGGGCACTTCAGTGATTCTCAACCGTTTTCATTAAATGTAGACACTCCATCTCTGGGATGTGAACTTACCCTGTTCACATGTGTACATGTGAGAGTAGTTGAAGCAGCCCATTATTGCAACACTTTCCCTTCCTCTCTGCTCTCTCTCTCTCTCTCTTTCAACTCAAGATCATCCTCAGAGGTTTGATGTTGATAGTATGTTCTGAAGACACAGTGAATAACTGAGTACCAGGTACTGGGGGTAGAGGGAAGGTACCAGGTACTGGGGGTACCAAGTACTGAGGTAGAGGAAAGGCACCAGGTTCTGGGGCAGAAGAAAGGTACCAGGTACTGGAGGTCGTGGGAACATACATGGTACTGGGGGGTAGAGGAAAGGTACCCGGTACTGGCGATAGAGGGAAGGTACCAGTTACTGGGGTAGAGGAAAGGTATCCGGTATTGGTAGAAGAAGGGTACCAGGTACTGGGGGAAGAGGGAAGGTACCAGGTACTGGGGGTACCAGGTATTGGTGTAGAGGAAAGGTATTGCTTATTGGGGTAGAGGGTAGAGGAAAGGTATCAGGTACTGGGGTAGAAGAAAAGTACCAAGTACTGGGGTAGAGGGTTACTTTTCTCATTGGGGCTCCCAACCTAAAAACTGATGTGCCTCACCTGTGAGTTTCCGAGGAGTATTTGGCTGTTGGAAAGTAATAGATAGGAGGAGAGTTTGGGGGGGGGGGGGAGTTGTGCTGCTGATCTATGGGAGGAGGGGTTCACTGTGACAAGCAAGAAGCAGGATGCGGCTGGCCCGGAAGGAGGGCTCTCCGAAGGACTGAGAAGCCCTGCGCTTGACCAGGTGGTGTCTGAAGCTGCTCTGAGCCCCCGGGGTCCAACCCACCCTCCAGCATTCGACGGAGGCGCAGACTTCTGCGCAGCGGCCAGGGAGGGCGCCCGCTCCTGCCGGCCTGCTTTCCCGGCCCAGCGGCCGCTGCCTTCGGCAAGGGCGATTTCCTGGCCTCTTTGGAGCCGGCGCTTCCTTTGACTTGCAGAACAAACGC
Source organism: Tiliqua scincoides (assembly GCF_035046505.1). Taxonomy (NCBI): domain Eukaryota; kingdom Metazoa; phylum Chordata; class Lepidosauria; order Squamata; family Scincidae; genus Tiliqua; species Tiliqua scincoides. Next base: position 64,757,090 of record NC_089827.1, read on the forward strand.
GCCGCACTCGTTTCGGCGCCCCGCCGCCCCCATCTCCCCGGGGATGTCTCCCGGCTGCGGCCAGGCTGGGGGGCGGCTGCCAAGCAGGCGACTCGGGCTGCGGTCCCCACGCACACTTTCCTGGGAGTCAGCCTCATTGAACTCAGTGGGACTTACTTCTGAGTAGACATGCATAGGATTGCAGCCTATGCACATTTTCCTAGGAATAAGCCCCATCGACTCTAATGGGACTTAGAAGTAGGCATAGGATTGTGCCCCCAGGCTGCAATCCTGTGCACGCTTTCCTGGGAGTAAGCCCCAATGAACTCAGTGGAACTTACTTCTGAGTAGACATGCATGGGCTTGGGATCTAAGGCTGCAATCCTATGCACACTTTCCTGGGCGTCAGCCTCATTGAACTCAGTGGGACTTACTTCTGAGTAGACATGCATAGGATTGCAGCCAATGCACACTTCCCTGGGAGTAAGCCGCACTGAACTCAACGGGACTTACTTCTGAGTAGACATGCATAGGATTGCAGCCTATGCACACTTCCCTGGGAGGAAGCCCCACTGAACTCAGCGGGACTTACTTCTGAGTAGACATGCATAGGATTGCAGCCTATGCACACTTCCCTGGGAGTAAGCCCCACTGAACTCAACGGGACTTACTTCTGAGTAGACATGCATAGGATTGCAGCCTATGCACACCTCCCTGGGAGTAAGCCCCACTGAACTCAACGGGACTTACTTCTGAGCAGACATGCCTAGGCTTGGGCTGTCACTCTCCCCCCAGGTGGGCGAGGGCGCAGCGGGGCTTCCTCCCTCCAGGGCTCCCCAGCCTGCCAGCCCCCCCGAGAGTTCTGCCTTTGGCAGGCGCACCAACCCAGCCCAGGCTGCCTGGCTCGCTGCCTGCCTGGACGCGCCGCGCTTCCTTGGCGGCGCTGTGCAGGAAGGGGCTCCGGGAGCCTGCCCGGGGAAGGGTTCAGGGCGGGTTGAGCGCTCGGGGAGGCTGGTGTGGGCGTGTCGCTCCCTTCCTGCGTCCCTCCCTCTCGCAGCCAGCCTAGGTCAGGCTGCCCGGGCAGAGGCGGTGGAAGCTGCCTGCCTTCATCGGGGTCTGGGGAGGAGAAATCAGCCAGCAGCATGCCTGGGAGCGACACCGCCCTGGCCGTGGACAGGACCTACTCGGACCCAGAGGGGCATCGCCGGCGCTTCAAGACCAGGGTAATGCCCCCCTCCCCCTGACTGCCTGGCCAGGCTTGACGGTGCCCAGCACTGCCTTACTCCAGCCCCACTTGCAACTCTGTGAGCAAGCCAGTGTCAATTGGGGGGGGGCGTTTTTAGTTCTGGACCCCCCTGCCCTTGCCTCCTCTAGTATTGGCAACCTTCAGTCTCGAAAAGTCTGCTGGAGATCGCAGAGGGGTCTCTTCTGGTGATGCCTGCAGAGGTTGGTACCTGTCAGCATCAGCATCCCTAGCTGGGCAGCTCCTCCCTGGGATGTGTCAAAAGGTGTCAAGTTTCAATTTGCTTTTCAGCTGCAACAGCCCCTACTGGGGATCTGGAGTCTGGTCCAGGGATGTGTGGTGGGTGGGGAGGCAGGGGAGGCAGTGAATCCCCACTGGAACCCTTTGAAATGCGCCACCGCTATGGGAAGTGCTCAAGCCCTCACAACCCATGTGCAAGCTTGACAGTGCCCAGGACTCTGGTGGGGAGGCACTGCGTAAGCTGCCGCCCCACCCACCACAACTCCCTGGTCTGGTCCCTGCCAAACGTCCACGCCTCTGTCAGGGTGTTGCTTGGGACTTGCAGGTGAGGTGCCCGCAGCTTCCCTCCAGGGCTTCTCACCTTGCTCTTAAGGCATGACCGGAGACCAGATCATCTTCCGGTGTACTGGGGCCAAGACTCAAAACCACAACACTGACACACGGTGTCTTGACTCAGTTGGAAGTGTGGGGGTTGCGCATGCCTTTCCCTCTTCTGTCAGCATGTAATTTAGCAGGCATCAGAAAATAGGTGGCTAGTACCTCCCCTTGGCCCCACAACTCCCCCTGGGTGTTGCCAAAGACTATAAATTGACAGTGTGTAGCAGTTTGGTATGTTGCAACAGGTGGACAGTGTTTTTTGAAACTGTCTGTGTGTTTTTTTTGCTCTGTGGCTCATAGCAACTTCTGCGTGTGTGATTCATATCCGTGATTCCAGGCCCGGCTTGGGTCAAGGGGAATTGTCACCTGAAGCCACACTCTCTGATTTCGCTGCTGTTAACCTGTTTGTCAGTGAGGAGGAAGAGGGAAGGTGGAGGTGGCAGTCCTTTTTCCAACTTGGAATCACTTCTGTTGCTACCTGCTTTCCTCAGCTTATCTGCTTCCTTGCTTTGCTTCTTCGTTGGAAAAAAGCATGGCGGAAGGGGGTGTAACAAGGAAGCTGGGAGGTGGGTGCTTCTCCCACCTTCCTTGTTCTGCCCCACTGTGACACCCTGTTTCAAACTACAGAGTGGCAGAGCACTCTGGGGAAAGTGGTAAGGTGCTGAATGAGATGGCTTCTGGGTGCTGAACCCTGCCTGTGTCCTCTTGCTGCCTGAGGCAGCCCTCTTCGCCTTATGACTTCGCCAGTCCTGATTAGATTGATATGGGGTAAAGGGTTAAATCTGTAGAGCAATTTGTGTGGGGCAGTTTCGTGTGTTGTAACAGGTGGACACTGTCTTTTGGAACTATGCTTGCGAGTTCTTTCACTCTGCAATAATAATAATAATAATAATAATAATAAATAATAATAATAAACTTTATACCCCACCCTTCTCCCCAAAGGGACCCAGGGCGGCTTACAACATGTTAAAAACAGATAAAAACATAATTTAACAAACAGATAAAAACATATTAAAACACATTAACAGATACCATAATAACAGTAGTCAGATAAAAAGTCAGATAAAAAAGAGCATAAAGCAGCAGATCATAGAGGACTCAGGCCTGTAAAAAATACTAAAAGGTGTAAAAAAAGATGTTAAAAAGGCCATGAACTCAGAACTCATGAACTCTGCAACTTGTGTGTTTGTTGTTTGTATCTGTGATTCCAGGCCTGGTCCGAAAGGGAATGATGCCTTTAGCAGCCCCTCCACAATCACTGCTACCAGCTTGGCCTCCTCTGCTCTAGTCTGGAAACAGAGAGGAGGGGGAAAAATTATGATGGTCATCCACCTGCCTCCTCCATGGGCAAGAGGGAGGAGAGAAGACACTGGTGGCACCCATCTGCTGTTGTCTCCTTCTCCTATTCCATAAGTGAGATGAAAGCAAAAATGTGGCAGTAGAAGTTCTCTGTGTGATCAGGGACCTGGATTGCTGCTGCCTCCACTAAAGTACCTATCTCTCCCTCCCTTAGCTTAAGCCATTTCTGCTCAGTGTTGCGTATATGCAACAGGGATCAAATGTGTACATGTGCAGACTGGGTGAAGATGGATTAACTCTTCCCTTCCACCCTCCTTATTTCTCTGCTTTGGTTTGAAATTGCTTGGAAGAGCAGGACAGAAGAAGGAAACTGGGCGAAGTGGAAGTGAGGCTTCCTTGTCCTACCCTAGTCTTCCACACTGTTTCAAACCATTGAGTGGCAGAGTGAGGAAGAGGAGGTAAAAGTGCAAATTGGGGCTAGGTGAGAGATACTTTTACAGGTCTTTGCTGGGATGATGCAGACCATTTGTACATAAACATACCTACTGCTGCTACAGAATATAGCCAAAGAAACCATACTCAGTGAGTGGTGGTGGGGTGTGTGTATATGTTTAGTGTTAAATCTTAGAAGGAAGTTATTTTGCAATACTTCTGTTGCAATTTGTGTTTAGGGTCTATTTTTAAGTCAGTCAGGGTGCAATTCTAGCCATACTTACCTGGGAGTAAGATCCATTTACTATAATGGAACTTACTTCTGAGTAGACATGCATAGGATTGGGCTGTCAGTGTAATTTTCAAGTATTGCAACTGTGCAAGGGCACAGTTGTACAGATGTAGTTTGCATCCAGTGCTACCCAACTTTCCAGCACCTATGCACCCCGGAGGTAAGGGAACATTCCCTTACCTTGGGGAGGCCTCCTTGCTTCCCTCTTCCACCGAAGGATACTGTGCATGCCCTGTTGGCGTAGCTGTATCAGTGCTGGACAGTTGGATAGGATTGGGCCCTGAGTGAAATAGTTGTAAGGCAGAAAGTAAATGTAAACATGCAGAGAGTGAAAAGCAAGCCAGGAATTTAATTATTGGAGTACTTTATCTATAAACATGGCGCATCACACTTTTACATGTTACAAAGGCCTTTACGTGTGTACACTTTACACGGCTTAACGTGCCTTTAAACATTAAAAAGGTGAATGTTTCCAAGTAAGGTGGTTTCAAAACACAGATCTATGGAGCAAGGAACCGTTCTCCAGAAAGGAGCAGGCAGTCCTAAGCTATTTCATAAAATAACTGACTTCTAAGAGCAGTATAACAGTACATGGGTGGGGAATGGCAGAATCTTGCAATAAGATGAAAACTGGAACAATTTTTATTGTGATACATGATAGTCTTGCCTTATTCCCTTAGATTTGGAAGGTTGCTTTACTTAAAACATATTTAAATATCTTTAGAAATCACTTCCATGTAGGAAAAATCATTTACATGAATAATTGTACAATTATGAACATGGAGGGCACATATCAGTTTCTCTGTATGTGGAAACTTATCTGTTTTCTTGGTGGACAGCTAGATTAGTTGTGTTTTCTCATAACTATATGTGTATGTGTACAAACAAGACACTTTTTTGCATACTTTTTTCTAAATAAGAGAGATCTGAATATTTAAAGAAGTCTTAGATAGACAGCAGTCCTTCTTTGGGAGGTTATATATGATTTATATGTAAGTGAACCAGATGTGATTCTGATGATAACCCTGAAACACTACTAGTCCAGTATTTACTTCACAGACTTAGAGGGAATCCTGTGCATGTTTACTCCCATGTAAGTCTGTATTGACGGTATTCAGTAAATCTTCCTTCTATGTAAGTGTGCATAGGATTGCAATGTTAATTACTTCAAATGGGTCGCAGGTTTGGTTAGGGTGCTTGTATTTCAGCCAGACAGCGATGAGTAACTTAAGGCACCTCTGTTCAGTAGAAGCAAAGATAGTGAATCTTTATTATTTACAATATAATTTGCCTTTGCTAGTCTTGGCTCTAGGCAAGAATAGTGGTTCTGCTTTCCCTCTTCTTGGTGCTTTGAAATAAATGAACTTCACAGCTTGAAGCAGTTAGATTATTTATCTGAGCAGGAAAGGGAAGTCATCTCTCTGTACTGAATGTTAGTCTCTTTCTGTCCCTCCCATCACACTGAACACCATTACTAAACAGAGGGTGTGCTCCAAATTGTTTCTGCATAATTAAATGTTTTAAAATAAATAAGCTCATTTGCAGTGTCTTTGATTGCTGGCTCACTGTCAGCATAGCAGGCATAGCATTTATATGTGTTTAATTAAAGTGCTGTTCTCATACAGACATTGCTGGAGATTGTACATGGACTTTGCATAGAATAACGTCAGTTTTATTTCTCTTAATGAGTTGAAATTTTGTACTGACACTTTACTGGAAAAAAAAATTGTGTGTGTTTTTCATGGATGGTTCTTGGTCTCTCTGATAGTTCATGAGTTCCATTGACTTATGAAAGCATATAGGACTCAGAATGGCTCAGATGATCATTTTCAGCAGTCCAGTGTTTTTACTGGAGAGAAGTCACCTACTTTACAGGTGTTCCTTTTACAGTCACTTAAAAAAAGTTCTTGTCATGTAATAAAGAGCCATAGCAAAGCAGTGAGTATAGGTTTCATTTATCCCAACTGCAGAATTCCTGGGTTGTAGCATGGGTTCCTACATTACCAGTGTCATTCTTTCATGATAGAAAGTCAGGTGCACTTCTCCTCCACGTGCTTTCAAGAACATGTGAGCCAGGGCCTCATAAGAACATAAGAACATAAGAACAGCCCCACTGGATCAGGCCATAGGCCCATCTAGTCCAGCTTCCTGTATCTCACAGCGGCCCACCAAATGCCCCAGGGAGCACACCAGATAACAAGAGACCTCATCCTGGTGCTCTCCCCTACATCTGGCATTCTGACTTAACCCATTCCTAAAATCAGGAGGTTGCGCATACACATCATGGCTTGTACCCCATAATGGATTTTTCCTCCAGAAACTCGTCCAATCCCCTTTTAAAGGCGTCTAGGCTAGACGCCAGCACCACATCCTGTGGCAAGGAGTTCCACAGACCGACCACGCGCTGAGTAAAGAAATATTTTCTTTTGTCTGTCCTAACCCGCCCAACACTCAATTTTAGTGGATGTCCCCTGGTTCTGGTATTATGTGAGAGTGTAAAGAGCGTCTCCCTATCCACTCTGTCCATCCCCTGCATAATTTTGTATGTCTCAATCATGTCCCCCCTCAAGCGTCTCTTTTCTAGGCTGAAGAGGCCCAAACGCCATAGCCTTTCCTCATAAGGAAGGTGCCCCAGCCCAGTAATCATCCTCCTCCTTGCTAATACCTTATTTTGGAGGGCTTTTTCATACAGTTTCTCAAATTGTGCAAATGAGGCCAGTACTCCTGGTTGTGAGCCTATCATCTCACCCCCCCCTCCCCATGTTCTTTGTGGGGAATTCAGAATTCAGAGCCAGCCCTCTAACCTGAAGTCTGACACACTCACATTCCTATAATATTTCTCTAAGCCTGCTGTGTGTGGTGGCAAATAGACTCGGGATCCTCTTGGGGGTGAGAATGTTGTCTCCCCAGTGTGATCTGCATCCAGGTCTCTGACTTGGAGGTCCTTGGTTGCTGGACTCAGGCTCAGTGTTAAGGACCCAGTCCAACACCTCTGTCACCTGGGTTTCTGGGCTTTCTGACCTAACCAGAAAGGTTTCCCAGTGTCCAGGCCTAGCTAATGACAATAGTCATTTTAATCTATAACAGCATTGATCTCTTCACTAGTATATGGTATATATCTTACATAGCAAGTGTCATAATAATTGTAGACAAACTTAGTTGTGTTGATCCCTGATTTATCTGTCCTATTTTATATAAAACACCATCCACCCCAATCAATAATATATCACTGTAAATACTTGTAGACTTCAGTTTTATTTGTTCGAAATTAGTGTCTTAAAGATTCATAGCTTCTGATTCTGAACTTTCATTTTGAGCTATACTGTCCTCAGAAAATGAAAGGTTTGCATGAGTTGAAACAAGTTTCTCAGTTCAGTCATAGGTTAACTTGATCATATCTTGAATTTTTAATTGAATATTCTTGAACGTTCAGCAGTTTCTTTTCATGGAAATGGAAAGATCTAGAGCAGGTGGGAGGGAAAGGAGTTGATGGCCATTTTGTACAAAAGCTTTGCCACCATATTGCAGGAGCCACATTCTAGGCAGACTCCCAGATTTCCACTAAATATCTCGGGGTGTTGTACATTAAATGTAGCAGAGCACACAGTTGTAACTTCAAGTTTTAAGGTGATGCTTTAGTAATTCATCATCACTAACATGTTAATAATATGATTATTACTTTTAATAACAGGGTCTCCGCATCGGTGCCTTTCTGGCCGCCATGTTAAGGTGCTTTTGCAATGGCTGTCTCCCTGGCAGCACATGCAAGACCTATGCTGTGGTGAAGCAGGATTGGGCCCTTCATGTTGCCCTTCTTGATTCACTTAGCAAGATGTTTACTCTGCAACTGAAGGGCTGATTTGGAAGTAAAGATAGCAGGTGATCTATTTAATCCCATGCATACGTTGCCTTAAGCCATTTCTGCCCAACGTCGCATATACGCAACAGGGACCAAATGTGTACACCCGTGGGCTGGGCAAAAATGAGTTTAACTATTTTGTTGAGAGTTCATGGGCTGGTGGTTCTGGAAAACTTTGAAGGACATGTAATTGCCCTTCTGTCAGCTTCGCATTTCCCTGGTGGGATGCAGTCAGCTAAGGAGTCACTGGCTGTCTCTGTGCAGAATGTTCAGAAGCAATGCCAGCTGGCGTGATGTCTCTGCATTCTAGAGGCTGTCGGGTTTACTTCTTTAGTAGTGATTTGTTACTCAGTACTAAAGTTTAGTTCAGGAGTCATCCTGGTGTTTGGGCGTAATAAGAAACTAATGCCATTTTTTGAGCTTATTCCATCGAAGAAGCTTCTGGACAGGTCTAGGGTTTTTTTTAAATTTCTATACTTTTCGTTTTGAGGTTTTTTTTAAAGTAAACTTTTTTATAAGTTTCATAGCTCAACAGAAATTGTGTCATCTGATTCTACTGCTCCTTAAATTAACAGTCCAGTCAAGTGGTGAATAAATTCATATTTAAGAACTACTGTGTCACACACAGTCACACAGTCCATCTCAATATTTAAGTAATAGCTCAATCCTAACTTGAACTGGAAACAGGCAGGCTGGTGTGCCTCCGCTATATCCAGCGCAAGTTTGGGGCCAAAAGCAGCACAACCTGAGGCAAAGGGAATCGCTTCCCCTTACCCCATGTCACACTGCAGTGGCCCCAATGGGTCTACTCGGATCTGAGCCACCTCAGGAGGTGGCGCATATCTGAGCTGAATGGAGCAGGGGGTCAGGATCTGGCATAACCGCCGGGTTCTGGCCCTGCCTCCTGCTCCCCACCTGCCTCTGGGAATGCCCGCCACTCACCCTTTCCCCACCCCGGAACGCCTCCCTCCCGCCTTCTCCCCACCCTCCCTACACCCCGTCAGACCCCTGTGCCGGCCAAGCTCAGTCAGCGCAACTCACCCATCCTTTAGGGCCCGCCGCAGTGCAGGGAGACCAGAGCACAGACGTGTCCCTTCTGAGTGGCATAAAAGTGCTTTACAGCACTTTTGCGACACTCTTGGGCTGGTGCAAGGGACTTGCGCCAGCCCAAGTGGTCATTAGGGTTGGGCCCTAAGTCATATAACTTTCTGTGTACAACAGCTGATAGGTCACCCCAGATATGCAAGTATATTGGCTACAGGAAGCATGTTAAACCACCCTTGAGTGTTCTAGTCAATCTCACAGAAAGAAACTTCCAGAATATTTCTGGGAGCAGTTTGCTGCATTGTTCAAACGTACCCAAAATAATGAATGCACCGACTAATTAATTTTGCTAGAACTTAAACTCAGTGTTTGTTTTTATTCCTTCAGTGGTTTTGGAAATAGTTGTTTTCTCTGCTCTGTATTGCAATTTTCCTTCTAATGTGCTTGTCCTTCTAATACAGGCTTCCATATTAGATTTAATTTACTTTGTGCTTTTGTCTTTGATAATTAATGTCATGTTAAGCTGGCTCCATGACTGTAATGTAGGATCAAAGCTTTGATTTGTTGAAAATGTGCTTTCCGAATGCTCTTCCCTGAAACCCTAACAAGCAGTCGTCATAACTATTAAGATGAATATATACGGTTTGCTTTGTGCGCTTCATTAAGAGTAGGAAAGATAAATTGGAAATCACAAGATAAGGTAAACTTATCATTGCACAACACATTTAGATTCACTTCTGCTTGTGCAATTTAAACTTAGCACTGAACTTTCTGGCTATCAAGATTAATGAAAGTGTACTCTAAAGTCTGGACATGCTATCCTTCCTTTGACCCTGGTGGCAAAGTTTTGTAGCTCACACATAGATATCTGTATAGAAAGTGAGCAGGTCTTCTACAGCTCTTTCAGTTGTGAAGTGCATACAGGCATTCCCCTGTATCTGTGAGGGTTCTGTTCCAGAACCTCCTGCGGATACGTGAATCCACGGCTATGGGGGACGTCTTCCCCCACCCTCCAGAGGCTTAGCACCAGCTTTAGGAGGACATAGGATTGGGCCCTTAGTCTCCAGTAAGTTCAGAGGTTGGTATTCTTGGCACAACATAAATACCAAATGGGAGGGACTCTAATCCTAGTTAGATACATAAGGAAATTAATGCTTTTGTTTGCTTTTGCTCCATCAGGCTGTAAACCTCACATTTACTATTCGTTTGTGGGTTAATGTGCTTTGTTCTTGAGCAGCAACTCAGCTCCAACTGCTGGGTGTTACTTGTTACTGTTATTTAATTTGGTCAAGCTTTTTCTTTGTTGTCATCCAGCTAAGTTCAGGCATTTTCCATCAGCCTGCCAGTACTTTTCCTACCCCTCCCTTTTCTTTTGTGGTTGAATTCCTTTCTTGGATTGTTAATAAACTAGCTACCTTTTGACTTAGCTCCTGCTTAGTCCATGTTCATGCAGTGTAATGCATGTCCATGTAATGCAGTGAGTTGTCACATCTAATCACTCTCAGATGATACTGTGGCCTTGAATTTAAGTTAGAATCCCTGGGGTTCTCGGCTCTCCTGACAGCCCTCCCCACCTGACCTCTGTAGCCTCGGATGGGGGTAGTGGATAAAAACCACTTGTCCCCCTCCGTTTACCTGCTGATCTAGTAAAAAAGAGAGAGCAGGAAGGGGCATGTGAGCACTGTGTGCTTCTCTTGTTGGCCAGCCTGCCTTCTTCTGGTAACTTACCTGACAGGTGTCTTGGGGCCTTCTTGTTTTGCTTTTCCATATTCCTATTGAGGTGGGTATAAACTATGACCTTAGTTTTGAGGTGGATTGCGGCCCTTTGTAGCATGTAGAAGGCCAGATAAGATGCAACTTGGCAGATGTTGTTCAGGGGAATACAGTATGGTTGGTTGCAAGTATCAGGCTTTAAAGATTAAAACAAGCACTTTAAATTGAGCCCAGAAACAACCTGAGAGCCAGTGAAGGTTTCCGAGTTCCTGAATAATAAGTTTCATCAGTCCCAGTTAACAATCTGGTTCTGCATCAGCTAACATTTCTTTATTCTTTTTAAAGGCAGTCCTACATATAATGCAATAACCACCTAGCCTGGATATTAGGGAGCACAGATACCCAGAGGAAGGGGGCATGTGATCCTATGACCCACCCCTATTCTCTTAAATATGGTGTAGATATTCCTCCCATTATGTCTGCACCAGCCAACTTTGTTCACCTTTTTCAGTAGTCTCAGTACAGTAAGCTGACTTTTAAGGAACCTTCTGTTTTGATTCTGAGATCTTTGTACTGGGTTACATTTTCTTTGCCTATTAGGAAAGCTTTACCAAAGGAAAAAGTGAAATCAGTGCTTTGGTATGTTACAAATTCTCAGCATATCCAATTTTGAAGCCCTTGTCTGTTCTGATTTGGCCAAGGACTGAGGCTGAGAAGAAAATACTTGTATGTGATTCTTATAGGGGTTTCACTTCATTTGAATATAGCTTCTGTTTTAGTGGAGCACATGCCCTTTCATGCTCTGGCATTTGCCAGTGGGAACTATTAATATACAACTGGCTGCATGTCTGTCTACTCAGAAGCTTTGCATGGTTTAGGGGACTTCCCCCACTTCTAAGTATTTTTTTTTCTTAATTGTAATTTACAGTCAGAAAACTTGATGTTCTGTAGAAAAAGGAAGGATTTGGGTTTTTAAAAAAATGCTGCATGCTGGGTAATCTAAAGCAGTGTTTCTCAAACTGTGGGTCAGGACCCCTTAGGTGGGTTGCGAGCCAATTTCAGGTGGGCCCCCATTCATTTCAGTATTTTATTTTTAATATATCAGACTTGATGCTACCATGGTATGTGTCTGAATTTGGGAAATGTTACAGATCTGTACTTTTAACAGGCTACTCTGTATATGCTGTTAATGATAGTAAATGGGACTTCCTCCTGGGTAAGTGTGTGCAGGGTTGCAGCCTAGGATTGTCAAAAATTTCATGCGTGCTTACCTACCTTCAGGGTGTTGTAGAGCCAGGGTGGTATAGTGGGAGAGCCAGGGTGGTGTAGTGGTTTGGAAGGTGGACTCAGACCTGGAAGATCCAGGTTCAAATCCCCCCTCAGCCATAAAGCTTCCTGGGTGACCTTGGGCCAGTCATTTTCTCTCAGCCTCACTTACCTCACAGGGTTGTTGTTAGGAAAAAAGGAGGGGAGCAGCTGTGTACACTTCCCTGAGCTCTTTGGAGGAAGGGCAGTATAAAAATGTGATAACTGCACATGCCTGATCTCATCTGATCTTGGAAGCTAAGCAGGGTCAGGCCTGGTTAGTACTTGGATGGGAGACTGCCTGGGAATACTGGGTGCTGTAGGCTTATACCATAGTTTTTCAAGACTGAAGGTTGCCAACCAACCAAATAAATATAAATGACTTCTGGTCATGACTTCACTTCCGGTGGATCCTGACAGATTCTCATTCTAAACAGTGGGTCCTGGTGCTAAAAACTTCAGAACCACTAATCTAAAGTAAGAATTTTACCTTTACAGTGACCTGTGATCTGTAAGCAGAGAGCATTGGTGTTCTTATGACGGAATAATGCAATTGACCTTTTTTGCTTTCATCACTTAGTGACTGGAATGTCAAGGGATTCTTTGCATGCAAGAAATGGTTGTGCTGTATTTCTGTTAATTAACCACTTGTGGGGACACAATAGAGGTGAGTTATATTACACAGTGTTGCAATGGGGTTTCTTGAACTAGCAAAGGTAGGCAAGAAATATGACAAAACTGTGACATGTGTGCGCATTTGGTCCCTGTTGTGCATATGCAACATTGGGCAGGAATGGTTTGAACCATTAAAATATTAACTCATTAAAAATGGGTTAATGTTTTGCCCCTACCATTTTTTTGGTCCTAATTGTAGGGTCCCTGTAATGTCCATAGTGGGAGGGGGCCCCTTCCCTGGGGTTGTAGGCAAGCGCGAGGGGCTTACCCGGTCCTTGAACGATGGTTGGCGACGGATTAACAGATGGGAGGCGGGTACAGTTGTTTGACACAGGCGGTTTAATAGCATCAGCCGTTTCACATTCATGAGGACTGTTACTTCACAGAACTACATACATCATGCTGACTTGTGTCGCCGACATCGGATGGTCTCTGGACCTGACCCTCCCCGTTTCTGGGCGGTCTCAGCACCAGCCTTCAGCTCCGAATTCCTTGGCCCGAGGTCAGGGCTCTCGGAGGCTGTAACCCTGCTGGTCGGGGTCAGGCTGCCTGGCCTTGGGAAGGCCCCTGATGTCTCTGTGCTGGTTCCCCAGCTAGCTGGCCCCCACGGGGTGTAGCTGGCTTCAATCCCCCCGTCTCCTCTATCGCAGAGGTCGCCCTCTGTGTCCAGGAGGGTCCTGGGTCAGGGAAGTCTCCCCCCCAGCCTCCTTTCTCCAGGGCAGCCACCCTTCCCCTCCCTCTGGAGGCCTCTCCTTTCCCTTAGACAGGGATGATGCTTTTCCTCGGGCCTTACTCCCCTCTGGAGAGGAACAACCTCCCTCTTCCCTCTTGGGCCGGCCCCACCCCTCCTAACCATGTGCCTGCCTTGTGTTCCCAGCTGGTCCTTATTTCTCCTCCCAGGTAGGTGCTCTGTACAGGACCCCGGTCCTGTGAGTACTCAGGTCTTACTCCCAAGGAGGCCTCTACCCCAGAGGAGACCCCTGCTCCTGGGAAGCTCCCCGCCACCTGGGCTGGATCCAGGTGATAGTCCCCCATCACTATCTTTAGGTTGGAAAAAAATTTCATTGACTTCGAGTGAATAGATTGAATAGTTAGAGGAAAATGGATACATAGGGGTGAGACTGGGCAGATGGAGCAAGAGAATAAGATAAGACTGGATCATACCTCCCCCCCCCCAAGAGAACTTTCGGCTTGTTGACATGTTTTCCTTGGATAACATAGGCAATGACATAGGCAATAGATGTGCAGAGGATAGCACTCTTAATATACCTTTTATATGGGGGGGGGATATTTCCATCCCACCTTCAGATTTTTATATATTTGTTTTAAACTATTGCAACCCACTCCAAGAGCGTGGGTTGAAAGGAGCTGTTGCTTTCAAATGAAGTATAATAACTTTTTCAGTAGACATATATGTTAATAGAAGTCAACACTGTCAGGAAGAAATTTAAAGTTTTTTTTTTTTTTTTACACATGTGCAGCCCAATCCTGTTTAACTCCCTCCAGAGCGACGCAGTGGTGTCAACATGGCTTCTGCTGTATCACATGGGGAGTTTCAGCATGCATACCCCATACTCCCTTGGGGTAAGGCAGTGGTTTTCAAATCATTTGCCTGAGAGGTACTGCGGGATGTTCCGTGCGGCCTCCTCTTCTCAGCCCTCCCAAGTGCTGCCAACTTGGATTACATGAGATCGAAGATGCAGTGCTCAGGAGAGATGTGTATGTGCCCCTACTATTATTCATTGGATAAATATCTCTTGTCCCATGTGAGTGAACAAAGTAGGGGAGTTGTAGCTCTTTCAAAATACAGTTAGCAGAGTGCATTATCTGACACTTGAGAGTCAAAATGACAGCTTCCAGTATTTGAAGGCACATGTTTCTGTATCTTTTTATACAGTGACAAATATTTCTCCATGATTGATGAGTCATAACTGGCTAGACAGATATATTTTCTGTGATTAAATCTGTGTAAGGTAGTTGAGGCAGCTTTCGAGCCTCATGAACAAAATGAATCATATCAATTACAATTCTGTGGCACATAACTGGAACTATCATTTTATGTTGGAGATGAATTTTTGAAAAGCTGCTGTAGTGTAGCGCTTTATTTCGTGACTAGGCATATTGCCCTCACTTACATTTGAGAATCTGCAATACATTTTCACTTGTTTGGCATGGGCAGCAACTGTTACCCTGCACATGCCTGATCTCGTCTGATCTCGGAAGCTAAGCAGGGTCAGGCCTGGTTAGTACTTGGATGGGAGACCGCCTGGGAATACTGGGTGCTGTAGGCTTATACCATAGTCTTTTGAGACTGAAGGTTGCCAACCATTTGTTTAGTATGACACCTGCAGTGGCGTACCTGGCTCTTGTGCTGGCAGGGGCCTACAAATGCTGCCTGCTCTGAGCGCCCACCCACTTTATTCACTTTTTTTTTAAAGCAAAAGAAGCAGCTAACCGCTCGAGCGGTGTGCAACCACTCTGAATGGCTGTGGGCCCCTGCCCCCCAGGTACACTAGTGGACACACATTACAGTGCTTGATAGTTATGGGACTAGAATATGAACATTTTAAGAGTATATCATCCTTCAGGTCTCTTGGGACAACCCTTAACATTATCAAAGTGTTTGCGTCTTCATAACTTAAAAGTTGGTTCCATATCTAACATCAGCCTGTTTTCTAAAGAAAGAAACCAAAGTATATTTCTGCCTGTTTTTAAATGTTCAATCTATATCAACCTCTTTCTACAAATGTTAAGTCATCTTGGTGACCTTTGTTTAGCTTCTTCCTTTTGAAAAATATGTAACATGATAGCTCAGAAGTTGGTTTTGTATTTCCTTGTTCAAATAGTCTTTCATTCTCCACCGCCCCCCATTTTAAAAGCACACAGAAACTTATTTGGATACTCTGCATCATCCTACTGGTAATACAGAGAGCATTTTAAGGGGGAAATAATTCTACAGTTTGAAAATGAACTTATGTTTTAATAAATGCCTAGGATGCACCATTGTGAGTCATGGTTTTGAAATAAACCAATGGTTCCCAAACTTTTTGACTGGTGGTTCCTTTGTTCTCCTGGCTATTGACCATGGCTCCCCCTTAGGGCTACAATCCTATACATTGTATAGGGTGAGAGTTTTCCATGAGAATTTCGCAGCTCCCTTGGCTGGTTTCTGTAGCTCCCCAGGGAGCCACAGCTCACAGTTTGGAAACCACTGGAACAGACGATTGTGTCTAATGCTTATTACTTCCAACTGTCATTATTTTCCCAGACAATCACAATTGTAAATAATTCAAATAAAAATAAGAGGAACATCAGGCCAAGCTACTTTGAAATTTGAAGATGCCTAAAAGATCATCACACAGATAATTCCATGTCAACATGTCTCTGGGAGACAGGTTTTTGAGTCCCAGTTTTGCTACAGACTTGACTATCAGTCCTAAGCACTCATCCTCATAAGTGAACATGGTTGAAATGAGGCTGCTGGACTTAATTGTCCAAATAGAATCCTAACTATATGGGATCAGTTGTCAACCCAGAGGCAAAAGGGATGTGTGAGGGTAGTTATAGCAATGGGATTTGTTATAGGTAGTCCACAAAGGTAGTCCACTTTGAAAGTGGGAATAGAAATAAATCCTGACACCACCATGCTTTTTCCCTTCCTAAAAGTGGTTCTTCTTTGGTGCTGACTCGGGATTTCTGTAGAGTGTGAATCAGTGATGAAGGAAAGGGGAGATTACTCAGATCATTAGGAATTCATTAAGATACTGAAAGTGGAAAAAATGCTTTTGGATTTCATTTACATTCTGTCACTTGTGCTTCTTAGAAGTGGTCCCCAATATTTCATTAGAAAGGTGTTCACATATAATACCAGTGGCCAAGATGAAAGATTTCTAAGCCCAAAAATCTTATGTGGACGTTTGCCACTGGTTGGGTGCCACTCAAAACACTGCCCCACTGCTCCATGTTTGCACCATTTTTTGTATTTCTCAGTAGCCAGTCTCCAGAGCTAAGCCAAATTCCAGGTGATTCCCTTCCTTTCCTTCCCCCAGCCAGGTCAGTGAATTTGGAGGACCAAGTTTTGAAGCACAATGCGTTGAATTAACATCAGTCTCCTCTTTCATTTCCTGTGAACCCCCTGAACCAGCATATCACTGGTACAGGAGATATGGAAAGGAAGGAGGGCAAGTCGCTGTTATGACCCCCTAGTGCATATGTATGCTAGTGGCATATGTCTACTCTGAATTGTGCAGGAGCTTCACTTGCGCTGTCTGGGAGCTACCAGAGAACAATAACTTACCTAGAAGGAGATACTGTTTAAAAGAACCCTAATTTTGGTGAAATGTGTTTCTTACAGTGCAATCCTATGCATACTTTCATGGGAGTAAGCTCCATTGAACAAAATTGGACTTGCTTCTGAGTGCATGAAATTCATTGTGTGTGTGTGTGTGTGTGTGTGTGTGTGTGTGTGTGTGTGTGTGTGTGTGTGAGAGAGAGAGAGAGAGAGAGAGAGGTAAAATTTTCTGCAGTTTGACCATTTCTAACACTGCAGTCATGTATGTCTGTTCAAAAGTAAGTCCCATTGAGTTCCATTGGTAATACTTACTCCCAGGTAAGTGTATACAGGCTTGCAAGTTCATTCCTAGAAGCTGATGGAATAATGAGAGCTGAGGCCGCTTGTTAGGAGGTTACACCTGTAATTCTCATGCTATTTCTTGCCAGACAGAAGGTTTTGATCTCTGATGCATGAGAGTATTTGTTTTAGTGATTGGCTAAATTAGACTACCTTATGGGAAGGTGATGCAAGATAAACTGTTTAAATAATATTTGATTTAGTTTTTTAAAAGAGGGTTCATATCTGTTGCATACAGTCTTTTGCACCTTTTAAGTCAAAAACAGCTGGTTTAGAAATAACTGTGATAGTTTTTTTTAATTTTTCCCTGTTATCAGTTTATTGTTTACCATACTACCTAGACAAATCATAGGTAACAAATATGCTTTTCTAAATGGTTTGCAGGTATAAATACCTAAAAAAAAAAAATGTAAGCCAAAGGTTTTTGAGTTCTTGTCAGAGAACAAGCTGTCTTTTTTCTTCCCTGTGTTTCTGCCCCCCAGCCTTTTAGATTGTTTTTGCTTGAAGCCATCTGACTGCCCTAAGAGCTTTTGAACTGTTTTTTCCCCCCTCGACCTGCAGTGGCCCTAATGCACCCTTAAAACTTTGTTTTTGCTAGTTGTGTTAGGAGGCAGGCACAATGTATTTTCAATGGCAAATTTAAAAAGAAAATAAGAAACTCAGACATTAGTATATAAGACAAAGCCCCAGACAGAGTATAAAAAACATTTGCTTGGAGGAAGCTTGGGAGTATGACTTTTGAACAGGAAAACATTAGCAGAGTGTGGAGGGGGAGGAGAGCGCTTTAATGTCACAGAATTTAATGGTTCCAAATGCCGGATTGCCCTTCTAAGCAGTATTCAGATAGCTGATGTTACTTTCACTCTCATTTCTCTGCTTTGAAAAATGATATTCTTACCCTATGGATATACAAATTGATCTTCTGTTCCTTGCTTTCGTCTCTGAAACTAGTTTTCCCTGGAACATTTATATAGCCCAGTTACTTTCATATGTTAAAACTGTAAGATACAGTGATCTAGAAATGAAAACAGCCTTGTAATTTCTTGTATGTTTTCTATGACTGGGCTTTTTTTCCTGGGAAGACGGAAGTATGTTGGGAAGGACTGAAATTCTGCTTCTGTTTTGGTGTATACATTTCCAAATACACATACTTAGGACTGTACTGCATGTCTACTGGGGAAAAATTGGTATCCAGGTAATGGGAGAGACAGTGAGTCAGTCTGATCTCATTTCTTGGTTGATTATCAAGGTTCAGATTCCCAAAGTATGCCTACATTTTATAATTTGTTGTTGTTGTTGTTGTAAATTATTCACACTCTGCAGGGGACTGGTTAATACTGAGATGATTTTAGCAATCTCAGAAAGAGCTTCAAGCCATTTCTGCCCAACACTGCATATACGCAACAGGGATCAAATGTGTACACCTGTGAGCTGGTCAGAAATAGGTTTTAAGAGTAACTCTTGAAATTTGCAAACCTGCTGGCTCTTTACAAACATGTTGTCAGGACCAGTGATCATCACGTAGCATATGCTTCAGACTGTATTTTTCTCAGCTGAAATGAAGAGTACTGGAACAGCAGCATGTGATCATTAATACAATTGCAGGTGTATCCCCTTATCTGTGGATTCCATTCTGCCCCCCCATACCTGAAACTGAAGATATAGGTGAACACCTGTCCCACGGTCCTGAGGCTGCCCTCCCCCTCTGAAGGTGAGAGAAGTGGAGCTCTCCTCGTCTCCAGAGGGGAGTCTGAGTTCAGCAGAGGCCAAAGACGTCTGTCTCCAGCCTCTACCGGGCTAGACTGAGCTATATAGCTTAAAACAGGTGTGCCCAAACCCCGGCCCTGGGGCCACTTGCGGCCCTCAAGGCCTCTCAGTGTGGCCCTCAGGGAGCCCCCAGTCTCCAATGAGCCTCTGGCCCTCTGGAGATATGTTGGAGCCCACACTGGCCTGATGCAACTGCTCTCAGTGTGAGGGCAACTATTTGGCCTCTTGAGTGAGCTGTGGGATGAGGGCTCCCTCCACTGCTTATTGCTTCACGTCTGTGATGCAGTAGTGGCAGCAAAGGAAAGGCCAGCCTTGCTTTGTGCAAGGCCTTTTATAAGCCTTGAGCTATTGCGAGGTCTTCATTCAATCATATAACCCCTGGACACCCCTGGTCACCCCTGGCTTAAAACACATGACTTCTGGTTTCACAGAGAAACCAAAAGTGACTTTTTAATGCCTTATAAGGCATTGGGAGGCCCATGAAAATCCTTGGTGAAACTGGAAGTCATGTGTTTTGAGCTATACAGCTTAGTATAAGTCCAGCAGAAGCTGGGAATGGACTCCCCTTACCTCCATGCGTGGGGGTGCACATGCTGGGGAGGGCTGGACCCAATCCGCAGATAACTGAATCAGTGTATACAGGATCTGTGTATATGGGCCCCCCGTGTAGTCTGAGTTTCTTTGGGGGAAAAAGAATAATAGATCAATCTTTTCCAAACTATGGGTCAAGACCTGATTGACAGATACATGATGCATCCCTCA
Source organism: Tiliqua scincoides (assembly GCF_035046505.1). Taxonomy (NCBI): domain Eukaryota; kingdom Metazoa; phylum Chordata; class Lepidosauria; order Squamata; family Scincidae; genus Tiliqua; species Tiliqua scincoides. Next base: position 64,776,708 of record NC_089827.1, read on the forward strand.
TGCTGAAAAGTTGAGAAACCCCTTATCTAGATGAAACTTACCAACGTTACATATCCAGAGATATGCATGGATGGTAATTCTTGCAGGTCTCTTTCCACTCCTGCTGAAGAAATGATTGTAGGAAGAGGGAAAAAGTGTCTACACTAAATCCCCCTTCAGATGGAATGCAGGGATCCAGGGGCTCAGTGAATACACAGCTGGCTGTTGTATTTATGAACCTCTGGATCGGGGCCAGGACTGCTTTATCAAATGGTTTGCTGAAGTGAGTAGCTCTGTGTACACCTGCCACCTTTCCCACCCCTACAGTCCCACGCCTACAGAGCAAATGGCACTGAAGTGCACAACAATTTAGCGTGAGGGTAATTTAAACAGCTGAGAATGCAAAAGGGTTGGTATGAGAAAAGGGCTAAAGAAAAGGGTATTGGTCCCTCCCATAGTCTTGGACAGAGATATAGAAAGAACTGTTCAAAGTATACATTGGCAGATAAGGCTGTGTAAATGTTAGATGGGGTTAGGAAGGATCTGTCCCTGGTGCAAATCCTAAATGCTAACCACTTAAAAGAGTGATGGAAAGCGATTCACGGAGATGTTATACTTTATACCACCCTTTGTGTGCCACTAGTGTGTCTTTTTGTTTGTGTGCCACTAGTGGCTTACAGATATTTTCAGAGTGGCACTCACAAAGTTGCCTGTCATGGCCGCACTGGCTGAAGCAAGGCTTCACAACAGTGAGCGCACAACACTCCTCCCACCTTGAAGCCCAGAAAGAGAGTGACAAGGGCCAGGGTAGGGCAAAGTGAGCAGAGGCTTAGCAGATCATGTGGGTTGGCAAAACAACCCAAGCAAGTCCAGAGAGGGCCAAAATAAGGTGCGGTGGCACATTCAAGGTCATGTACATAAAAAGTACGTGGCCACTCCTGGGATAGGCCATGCCAATTGGCCATTGTATGCCACATCATATCCCTATGCTGCTTCAAGACAACTGTTTAGGATCAAGGTATCCATTGTTTTAAACAGAGCTACAGCGAACCAAGCTGTGAACTAGCTGTGATGGACAGGGTAATGCCCTGCCTATCTGGACTGTTTAATAAGCCAGTCACCTTCCATAAGGGATGAAATATACTTGGCTTGAGAGTGGCCAGTTGGAACCTGACATTCAAAGTACTGAGGTAGGAAGGGGAAAGGGGCAGGAGAAAAAGGGAGCTAAGCTGAATTTTTTGAGAGAGTTGGGGGTTGGCATTTAGCTGGAATGGAGTGGGGAGTTTTAGTTCTATTGGGGTTGCTTGGAAACTGGAGTCAGGAAGACTCACAGTCATCCGAGACTGTGTCTCCCAGCCCAATCCTATGCACGTCTACTCAGAAGTAAGACCCATTAGCATCAATGGGGCTTACTCCCAAGTGTGGATAGGATTGGACCGTCAGGCTGTTCTATCACTGTATATAAGTGCAGGCTACTGTGGGAGTGAGGTTTTGGTGAAGAAAGCCGCATCCTGGAAAACGGTCTTTCTGGGTGTTAGTATTGTGAGGAGCAGACTTGGACCTTGCCAGATACATACTGTCAAGGTGGTTGTAAAGCCTAACTAATATAGATGGTTTTAGCAAAAGTGGAAGTCATGCCACTTACTTTTACATGCCAAAGTAGTAGTTGGCAACCTTCAGTCTCAAAAGACTATGGTATCGCGCTCTGAAAGGTGGTTCTGGAACAGCGTCTAGTGTGGCTGAAAAGGCCGATTCGGGAGTGACAATCCCTTCCACACTGGGAGCAAGTGCAGTCTGTCCCTGGCCTGTCTCCCTGGCTATGGGCCTTCCTTCTTTGCTTCTTAGCCTCAGATTGTTGGCCAAGTGTCTCTTCAAACTGGGAAAGGCCATATTGCACAGCCTGCCTCCAAGCGGGCTGCTCAGAGGCCAGGGTTTCCCACTTGTTCACTCCTAAGGCCTTCAGATCCCTCTTGCAGATGTCCTTGTATCGCAGCTGTGGTCTACCTGAAGGGCGCTTTCCTTGCACGAGTTCTCCATAGAGGAGATCTTTTGGGATCCGGCCATCATCCATTCTCACGACATGACCGAGCCAACGCAAGTGTCTCTGTTTCAGTAGTGCATACATGCTAGGGATTCCAGCACGTTCCAGGACTGTGTTGTTTGGAACTTTGTCCTGCCAGGTGATGCCGAGAATACGTCGGAGGCAGCGCATGTGGAAAGCATTCAGTTTCCTCTCCTGTGATGAGTGAAGAGTCCATGACTCGCTGCAGTACAGAAGTGTACTCAGCGACTTCAATGCTAGAGTTGGTGCTGATAACAGTTCGTGGCCCACTTGCTTAGGTCAGTTCGGCACTGGGAAGATGAACGAAAATGGCCAACGCCTGCTAGAGTTTTGCTGTCATCACGGTCTCTGTGTCAGCAACACGTTCTTCAACACGAAGCCCCAACATAGAGTCTCTTGGAGACACCTAAGATAAAAGCACTGGCACCAGCTCGACCTGATTCTCACCAAATGCTCCAGCCTTCCCAGCATCAAGATCACACGCAGCTATCAGGGTGCTGCCTGCGATACCGACCACTCGCTGGTGTGCAGCAGAGTGAAACTGCAAACAAAGCAACTGTACCACACAAAAAAGGAAGGAAGACCTCACATTGATACGAGCAAGACCCGGGATCAGAGAAAAGTGGAGGAATTTGCACGAGCGCTTGAGGAATCTCTTCCAGGCCCGGTCGATGCAAACGCATCCAACAGATGGGAACATTTCAAGAATGCCATTTACAACAACGACTTGTCCATATTTGGCAAGAAGACCAACAAGATGGCAGACTGGTTTGAAGCCCACTCTGAGGAGTTGACACCAGTCATTGAGGAAAAGAGGAGAGCTCAAGCAGCATACAAGGCCTGTCCCAGTGAGTGCAACCTGCAGGTCCTCCGAGCTGCTCGCAGCAAAGTCCAGCAGACTGCCAGGAGATGTGCTAACGACTACTGGCTCCAGCTCTGTTCCGAGATACAGATAGCAGCTGACACGGGCAACATCAAGGGGATGTATGATGGTATCAAGAAGGCCCTAAGTCCAACACAGAAGAAAATTGCCCCTCTGAAGTCTGCCGCAGGCGAGGTCATCCAGGATCGGGCGCAGCAGATGGAATGCTGGGTGCAGCACTACTCTGAGCTATATTCCAGAGAAAATGTAGTCACCGAAGAAGCGCTGAACAACATTGAGTGCCTGCCTGTGCTGGAGGAGCTTGACAGTGAACCAACCCTAGAAGAACTTCACGTGGCCCTGGACTCCCTTGCCTTTGGCAAGGCATCTGGAAAAGACAACATCCCTGCTGAAGTCCTAAAGTGCTGCAAAGAGATCATCGTCACTGAGCTGCATGAAATCCTTTGTCTCTGCTGGAGAGAAGGTGGAGTACCTCAAGACGTGAGGGATGCAAACATCATCTCGCTGTACAAGAACAAAGGCGACAGGGGTGACTGCAACAACTACCGTGGCATCTCTCTCCTTAGCGTTGTAGGAAAGTTATTTGCCCGAGTTGCACTAAAGAGGCTCCAGGTACTTGCAGAGAGCGTTTATCCAGAATCACAGTGCGGATTCCGAGCCAACAGGTCCACCACTGATATGGTATTCTCCCTTAGACAACTGCAGGAGAAATGCCAAAGTAAAAGTTCTGAAAAGTATGCATTGGATTGAAAGCTCTTTAACCTACTACAGCAGGGGTGCCCAAACCCCGGCCCTGGGGCCACTTGCGGCCCTCAAGGACTCCCAATGCAGCCCTCAGGGAGCCCCCAGTCTCCAATGAGCCTCTGGCCCTCCAGAGACTTGCTGGAGCCCACACTGGCCTGATGCAACTGTTTGACCTCTTTTGTGAGCTGTGGGATGAGGGCTCCCTCCACTGCTTGCTGTTTCAAATATGTGATGTAGTAACAGCAGCAGCAAAGGAAAGGCCAACCTTGCTTTGTGCAAGGCCTTTTATAGGCCTTGAGCTGTTGCAAGACCTTCATTCATTCGTATAAGTTCATCTTTAATATATTCATTTACGTAAACTTATGTAAATTTATTCAAATTTTAAATGTGAAAATTCTTTTTTCCCCCGGCCCCCGAAACAGTGTCAGAGAGATGATGTGGCCCTCCTGCCAAAAACTTTGGACACCCCCGTACTACAGCAATTAGATTGCAGCTACTTAGGCCATTGTGCCCAGCCACAAGCTGCGATACTGAAACACTGTGTTAAGTTCATACAGTTGAAGTCAAATAAGCAATCTGTCTCCTTTTCTAGAAAGGCAATAATGTCTGTCTTCTTACTCTTCCAAAAACCGACCTCCTGTGTACCTTTGAAGGGAGTGTTGTGCTCCAAATCACAATGCCTAGTCTCAGTGTTCACTGCCCTGAGAACTCATGGATTAGTACCATGGAAGCCATGACTGAATGCGTTTACAGTGCAATCCTAACCTGCACGGGTATAGTCAGACTGCTTGACTTGCACAATATCCATCGCAGGTTAGGAGCATAGGTAAGAGGATATTTTTCCCCTTACCCAGTGTAACACCCCAGCCTGCCCTATGGGACTACTTGGATCTGGGTCAGCTATTTAGCTGGTGCAAATCCGAGAAGCTCGTACCTGGGCTGGGTACAGTGGTTAGGATGCAGCGTGCACTGCCACTGCTGATCCTAGTCTGCTCCCCCGCCTGATCCTCCCCCCGTCCCACGCCCCGCCCAGAAATGCCCCCTGCCAGCCAACCTCCTGCCAGCCTCTCGCACCCCCCCTCCCCACACTACCTATCAGGAACTTGCCTGTGCAGCCAGTGTGGGGACTGAATTCATCACCAGCAGGCCTGTGCACTTCTTTGTACCTGTGTGGCCAGCTCTAGAGTGCTTGCAAACATGCTTTACTGCATGTTTGCAATACTCTGGGCTGGCACATTGGCTGCTATGCCAGCCCAAACCAAAGTTAGGATTGGGCTGTTATTCTGTTATCCTCGTTTAAGATAAGCTGTCAAGCTAGCCACAGGATTTTTTTTTTTAATGCGGATTTATTACGGTTAGAACTCCAAACAAATGTTCACTTGATTTATTTGGGTTATGAAGAGAGAAGTGCAGAATGGATAATTTGTAACAGCTATGTTGCCTTAATGTCAAACAGTCTTACAGTCCAATCCTTTGCACATCTACTTAGAAGTAAGCCCCATTGACTTACTTCCCAGTAAGTGTGTATAGGATTTCTGCCTTAATTTTGTAGATTTTTCAAGGTCATGTATTCTGGTTTAATCAGCATGTTTACAAGGACAAATCTGGATTAATCAGCATGTTTACAAGGAAGTTAGGCCGAATTATTCCTTTTCTGTTATTTCTTTAGTTCTGAACAAAACCATGGTGAACAAATATTAAAATGAAAAATAGATTAGCTAATGTGCCTATAGAATGCGAAGTTATAGTTTTGAAAACACAGTTAAAGTAACATAATACATAAAAACATTTTTTGCTTTTTTAAAGTGTAAATATGTCTTCCCAGAAGTAAGGCTCCCTAAATTCAGTGGGGTTTGCTTTCTGGTGTATCCTACATGTATAACATAATAATTCTTCTTCGCAGTAACAAAATGAGGAAATTGTCTTCCTTTTTTTAATCAACAGAGGTTCAAGATAATCTGGTTCTTTAAACCTTTTCCCTTGTTTTAAATAAAATCACAACATCTTTCAGCTCCTGTTTTTCGAGTTGTTGTTGATGTATTCATTATATGTTAAAATAATAATGTGGCATCAAATAGGGACTTTGAAACATAAAATAGATAATGCCAGCTTCCATGTAAAATTCCTGCTGTAATAGTCTTTATGATCCTTTTATCCCAGCCAGCAGATCTTTGATCACAGAAGCAAATGATTGCTATGAATGAGGATCATCACTGCAAACATATACAGCAGACTGACTCTTGATCCCCTGCCATAATAATGTGGTGGAGACAACTGCCCACATTATTCTGCAATGTCTAAACTATGATGATTTGCGATTTAAATTTATTTCCCCGATTTTTGGCGCTGCAACGGGGATGCAGGTGGAGGAGCAGCTTGCTTTTCTGCTATCTGATGTTAATCCTGATATATCGCTCAGGGTGGCCCATTTCTGCCATGCTGCACAGTTGATAAGAAAGAAAATCGAGAGTATAAACTGATGATTTTATGATTTTATATATGTGTAAAGGGATATTGGTTTTAAATTTGTGTATTTTGTTGTGTTGATTTGTGACTAGCTGGTTGAATGACCGTTAATAAAGTATCTGATCTGATCTGACTCTTGATGCCGGGTTGAATTGGGATCTGAAAGGTAGAGTGAGGATGAAGACCATTGTGTGTTCTTAAGTGTGGTGAAATTGGTTTAAATCAGGAATGTCAAACTCGTTTCATACAGAGGGCCGAAGTTAGCATTTGTGGCACCTGCTGAGATCTGGAAGTGACATCAATAAGCAGAAAGTGATATTAAGCAGATGGCAGCCAGAAGTAAGCACTTTGTTCTCACACAGAAATTCATTAGCTACAAATGACAGAAGAGAAAATGTGCAAATTTTTCATATTTTAAAGATATGAAAGAGCCAGTTATCACACTGGGAGAACTCAATTATAACAAGGCCTGATTAATTGCTTCCAGGGGCCGCATTCGGCCTGTGGGCCTTACATTCGACACCCCTGGTTTAAACAAAGGCTGCGCTAAAGGTGGGCTGACTTTGCAGACCTGTACATTGACTACTAAGGCCCATGTGCAGGACTTCAGCAAAGCCTTTTGATGATGCTTTGAGCAATCTGTAAACATGGGGAAAGTGTATGTTGTGGAGGGGAGAGATTGTATCACATGTTGCTTAGGCCAGTTCCACTCAGCGGGTACTCTGTTGTAGACAGGTATTTTTTTCTCTCAGATGTGCTGCAGTATAGTACTACAATATAATACTACAATATAGTACTGGTGCTACAGTACTACAATATAGTGCTACAATATAGTACTGGTCCACGGTGCATAGGCTTACCTGGTCTTTTCTCCTTCTTTCTTCTGGTTTCTCAGAGCTTCTTGCAAGGCTTGGTGTGCATCCTGTTTGCACAGCAAGCCTCAGTAAACCCTGAGAAGCAGATGAAGGAAGCATCCTGAGAGATGCCACGGACCAGCAACCAATGCGTCACAGACTGGCAACTGGTCCATGAACCACATGGCCTAGGCACTAGGAGTCACTTGCTCTCTTCTGACACTATGCTACTAGGATGGATAATGAACTGTTTCAACTCAGGAAGAGGACAACACGTCTCTGGTTTCCTAGGGAACATACTTTTCTTTTTCCTCAGTTCTTTTTTTTTATCAGCAGTTTGCATCTAAAAAAACAAACCAATACCAGGAAGTCCACAAAACAAACAAACCAAACCCTTTTTGCCACCTCTCACTATGTTTTATTGCTTGTCCTCTCAGACAGTGCCAGAAGAAAGGGAGAGATACTTAGGCAACAGAGTGATGCTGCTTCTCTTCACTGAGCTACAAAGCCAATCTGATGGCTAGCACTGGCCATCTGTACTGGTTCTGGTGTGTTTTGGTGACCTTTTGAAAAGTAGCAGTAATCACTTGAGTGGTGAACAAGGGAGGATATGATGGCAGGACTAGAGTTGTGGTGTAATATTTTCCTTACTGTGTGATCATCTCTAGGTGTGACAGTGTCCTCTTTCTCTTTTGATAAGTCTTCTGCCTATTTGGGTATTTTTGTCTCTGTACTAAGGAAAAAGTTTACCTCTTTGTGTTGAGGAGTGGTTGTGGTATGATGTGTTCTGTTGATCTTGTGAAAGGGGTCAGGGTTCTGTGATGACTTGTGTGGTGAGCAAGGGAAGGTATGGCAGCAGGACTAGCACAGGCTAGTATAAGGGAAGATTGAGGAGACATCTGTGGATTCTCTCTTTGAATAACTCTTCTCTTGACCTGCATTATCCTCTTAACTTTGGTGGTAACCTTCTGGGCTTAAAAATGCTGCTATTCAATACCAGATCAGTAAATAATAAAACCTATGTTAGAGCTGACATGGCATGTGTGCAGAGACCTCTTGGATGAGAGGTTGACCTATCAACTTTACCTACAAGGTTTGCAGGTGTAGTAGCAGGTGAGGTCTGGAGGAGGAATTGTGGTAATCATTGTGAGACTATCTAATGGGCAACCCAATCCTGATCCTGGTCAGTGCCACTGTCTCCTGCACTGCTCAGGCAACAGCCATTGCGAACATGCTGTAAGGCACTTCGCTGCCACCTGTGAGCCTGCAGTGCCAGTGGAGAGGCCAGCGCCAAATGGCGTTGGGCCTATGTGCCTTTCAGATGCCCAGGAGGAGCTTGGAGTGGTAAATTTCCCCACCAGGCAGCAGGGAGGCTTTGTGTGGTGGGAGGAAGGTGAGAGAAGGTGGGGAGGGGCAGAACAGGGTGGAGGGAGGATGGAATGAGGGGAGGATCAGGCCCCTTTCAGAACTGCAGAGACCAACATGGGTCTCCTTGGTTCTGCTCCCTCTAAATAGCAAGCGCAGATCCAAGTAGACCCATAGAGGCCACCAGGGCTCAACACGGGGTGAGGGATCCTCTGTTCCTCTGTTCCCTTACCCCAAGGAGACCTCCTGCAGCTTCCCAAAGCAATGACAATTTTGGTGCTGCTGTCTTCCTGGGTGCCAGGGAAGCTTAGGACTGGACCCTGAGCTGATTCCTAATTTTTAACTGCAATCAAACATTTACAGCTACAACTGCAAGAGCATATTTTATATACTTACTTCTGAGATAGCAAGGGAAAATTAGACTAACTCAGAAGTGAGTATACAAGATATACTCTTGCAGCTGTAGCTGTAAATGTCTGATTGTAGTTAAATATTAGGAATCTGCTCTGATTTGTGGTGTTGTGTTTTTTAAAAAACCAGTAGACATTATAGGAGTGCATCAAAGTTCTATTCAACTGTTCTGATCTGCGTAAAATTTAACTACAGGATTATTCTTTAAAAGTATGTATAATTCATTTTTAAGGTTAGCTTTTAAAAAAGTCTTCAGTGAAGAACATTCTGCACAGGCTATTATGTTTTTGTGTGAAAATTGTAATGGAACTAATCTATCATTCAGATCACTGCATGGAAGCCATATTTTTAAACAAAGATTTAATAAAACTTCATCTGCCCATGGAGAGAACTAAATATGAAATTTATAGATCCCAGTCTTGCTAGATAATTTCAACAACCGTAAAATGTCAACTAATCAGTGCTCTGTGACATGTGAAATTGTAGTGGTTTTAAAAGAAACATATGATTTCAATTAGGTTTTTTTTAAGTAGAAACACCAAATTGCTTCTAATCATGTGTTTGCATCTGTGGTTTCCGTTGGAGGGTGTTGGTTTTTTTAGAATTCTGCAAAGATCCCAGAAGAAACAGAGAAATATTACAGAACACATATTACAAAAAGAAATAGATCTGTCAACACTGCAGTGGTGATTGGGCATACGGATCTGTCAGAAGCTGGAGACTCTCAAATTTTAAAATAGTAAGACTATTGGAAGGTGAGCTGATCAGAGGTGAATGGAGGCAAGGCTTCTATACTGTTCCATACAGTAGTTGTAAGAAAGAAGAATGCTTGCAGATAAAATTTACCTTGCTTTCCAGCTATCAAAATTTTCTCTTCTGCACAGCCAATTAAAGATACAGGAAACATAAGTATTTCTAACATCTCAGAAATAAGTTTATGAAACTAAGGCTGCAATCCTAACCACACATTCCTGAGAGTAAGCCCCATTGAACAAAATAGGATTTACTTCTGAGTAGACCTGGTTAGGATTGTGCCCTTAAGATTAATCCTATTGGACCTCACTGCCACTGGAACACGTGTTCTCCTGGCAGTGACTGCTGCAAAAGCACCACAAAGTTTTCCGGCAGTGTGCCTAGTAGGCTCAGAGTCTTCCTGTGTGCAGTCAGCTCTCCTGCTACCTGCCGGAGCAGGTAAGCCAGCAATAGAGGAGGGAGGGAGCGGGCAGATGGGGAGGGCGGAGCAGGAGGCATACATAGGGACAAAGAGATTTCAGTCCCCTTTTCCTGCTGAAGATTCCTGATCCACCCCAGGCTCGTCTATAATCCCATTAATTGGTTATTTTAAAGTTAGCTATTTTACTATTGTCTTTCAAAGCTGCCCTCCCCAATTTTTTTTAAAGTTCAAACAATCATTTGAAGATATGTGGACAAATTGGAACAGATAGTTGAATTTATTTTTCGTTTTTTAACAAATCGGACATGTGTTTTTGTGCAGTGAGTACAATTATAGTGACATTGAATTATCCCCTGGGGGCTGGGGATAAGAATAGGCCCTCAGTTTGGCTGTACTTGTCCTAAGAGGCGACTAAACAGCCACCGGGTAGATGGGACTCGTCAGCCTGGGAAGGCAGCTCATCTGAGAGAAGGAAAACTCTGATCCCAAACCTCCACTGCCTTGTGGCTACATCCAGTTATGAAAAAGGCTTCAGGAGTCAACCTCGAGGCAAAATCTGGAGCCGGAGTCCCTGAGGCAGTTCATGGCTGAACACAGTCACGTTCTGGTAACTCCTGCGACGCCGCTGGAACCAACCGTATTGGCCTCTGCCTTTCCATTGGACCATTTCAGCGACGTGGAGAGGGGGGATTTGCTGCATGGGTAACAGCCTATCCTCCATACCTACTTTACCCAGGCTTCGCGCACTGGAGAGGACACTCTGTTCCAGAACCACTCACTATTCAGATCGTGACACCATAGTCTTCTGAGACTGAAGGATGCCACCAACAAATTAATGCTGCCAGTAGTGCTGCGGTAGGTACAGTCTAGCTTGCTTTGATACAGAAGAGAGCACCTTAGCATCTCCAAGAACAGAAATCCTGCTTATTGAAGACTGTTGGAATTGCCTCTTAAGTAGTCGCAGGATTTTTGTTGGTGAGGCCTTCTTCCCTGCTGGATTTGTTGTTCTGCTCAGTAAAGATGAACAAAGTAATGGCTCCATCTGCTGGAAATTGAAATACACACACATTTAATGCATTTTTTTTCATTGCATGCACTTTTGTTTAGTTAACTAACACCACAGTAACCATCTGGTTAGATGTCTACTGCAAAGTGGCAGAATGAAAGTTCATACTTCGAAAAGATTTAAAGTTAAACTAACCCACAGATGTTCATGAAACTTATTTTGTCATTTCATGTATTTTTTTTTAATATGGTTACTTGAATGCTGAAGATGGACAGTGCAGAGGATAGTTGGACAGTGTTTTCTAGGAATAAAACAGAGTGTGGGCACTGGAAGAGAGGGGCTGTGGTGTTAGTCAGTAGCTATGTCACAAACTGTATTTAGTAACTGCCCGTAACATCTGCGAAATTGCTATGGCAATGAATGTGCTTATTCAGAAGGATAGTAGTATCCTGTTGGCACTGCCAGGAAAGGGATGGCTGCCCTGAGGTGAATGATATTGGGGTGTCACAAGAAGTTGCCTCTGGAGCTAGAGAAGGTTGTGGCAGGACTCCTTTCTGTCTCCCAGTTTGTCAAGGGATCCAGTAGCCTCAGAGAAAGGGAAGGGAGGGGGTTCCGTCACCCACTGGTCCTCTTTCCTGCCAGTAACCAGTATCACTAGAAGGCCAGCATCCTACCTGCTAGCCAGCCTCCTCCAGACTGCCTGGGGTTATATATATTTCGCCCCCAAAAAACCTTACTTGTATCATCCAATCATGTGGTAGTGAGATGCTCCCAGCTCAGATGTCAAAATTTAGGAGATAACAAATTTTGGACTTAGACAAAATATGCACTTGCAACAGCTATGCTGATTCTGCTAGTCAGTTTGTACAAACAGCAATCAAAATGATCCCCATTTGCCAAGCATGCTAAATAATCTGTCTCGAAGTGTCCATGCGGAATTCCGGATGCTCTTATGTCTCTCTCATGGACACAGCCCCCGCCACCCCAAAGTATAAATTTGTTTCTCTCAATATATGATTACTGTTATGTTGCCAGCTTGCAAATACTAGCAACAGACTGTGTGCTGATGAAGCTGTTGGACACATCTGGAGTGGTCTTTATCCTTCAATCTAATTTGCTAACAGTTAACTCTGGACGGAGACTGTAAGTACTGCTCCCCAGTACAGCTATCAGAAGCTGCATCAGCCTCACAGCAAGGATTATCATGGGGTGGTTTGTGTGTGTCTGTGTGTGACCTGATTTGACCCGTCGCTTATCTGTAAATGAAGCATTCTGTTTGGGTTATAAGAATACAACATGCATGATGTGAGCCCATCACAGGTTTTACTTTAGGTGATTTTTGGACTGCCACAATCAGCAAAAGTTCATACTAGCCTTGTACAAATATCGGTGTATTTATTTTGGAGTTTAATTAGCACAATCTGGAAAATGTTATATGCTTTTCTCACTGGACCCAACAGTTACAGAGGAATTAAGCATATTTAATTTTTCTACAGTTGCCCCGTTATTGGCATTATTCCACTTACGTATTTTTTCCTTCCTAATAAACGAATCCTATGAATGGATAATTTAACTTTACAACAAATCTCTTTTTCAAGCAAAATTTGGTCTTCACTAGAATACTTTGGACAGGGTTCATAGAATAATGAGAATTAATATTGATCCTCTTGCTCATAACTAATGTTGTACAACCTTTAATAAGTTCAGTGTTCAATATTGCTGTTCCAGTTCCTCTGTTTTAACAGAACATCTATACAAGCCTCTTCCATAGACAAATCTGAGTTAGGATAATTTGTTTTTCTCTCAGTGCACAGAAAAGTGGGAAGGTTTGGATAGGTTACAGCTATTAAGGAAATGACTTGTCTGTGCCCTATATATGATGAAATCATTTATTCATTCATAAAGTGCAACAGATAAACGTCCCAAACTAAAAGCAGTTCTGCAGTGAAAAATCTGGGGTGAAACTATTGTTAGGGGTGGCTTCCTGTGTATGTTTTGATTAGATTTTCACTGTACATTATGTTTTCCTTCCAAACGGCAAGGCAAGCGTGCAAGGGTTATGTCATGCTTATTTCAGCTTTTCAGTGGCAATCATTGAGGAAAGTAATGCTGAAAAGACCATGCAAGCTGTCTAAGAAGTAGATTAAAAAAAAATCACAAATCAAGTAAAGGCAGAAAATAATTATGTAAAAAGTCTTAGTAAAAGGAAACATGTTAACCTGGCACCTCAGCGGTGCTGTAGGTGGTTCACCCATCTGTCTAGGGCAGTGTTTCTCAAACTGTGGGTTGCGACCCACTAGGTGGGTGGCGAGACAATTTCAGGTGGGTCCCCATTCATTTCAATATTTTATTTTTAATAGACTTGATGCTACCATGTTCTGTGACTACATTTGGGGAACTGTTACAGACCTGTACATTGAACAGACTACTCTGTATATGCTTTTAACAATTATGGAAAATGGGACTTATTCCTGGGTAAGTGTGGGCAGGATTGCAGCCCAGGATTGTTAAAAATTTTCCTGCTTGATGATGTCGCTTCCGGTCATGACGTTACTTCCGGTGGGTCCTGACAGATATTCATTCTAAAGAAGTGGGTTCCAGTGCTAAAAGTGTGAGAATCAATGGTCTAGACAGAGAGACTATTCCAAAGGTGAGGTGCCACCTGTGAAAAAGGACTCTCCCCAATCTCCACCCACCTAGTCTCTGATTATGGAAAAGCACAAAGAAGTGTCAGGAGCTGATTTCAAAGACTGGGTAGTTTCATATGAAGAAGCGGATTCTTTAAATACTCTGATCAGTGGTCCCTAACTATTTAATGCTTCAAAGGTCAAACACTTGGAATTATGCCTGGAAACAAATGATAAGAGAACTTTTAGAACAGGCAAGCTGTGTTCAACCCATCTGTACAGCAATCTAGCTGTTCTGTTCTGAACCAGTTGAACATTTGATGAGTTTTCAAAGACCACCCCATATATACTGTACACAGCATTACAGTAATTGCAACCTCTGCCTTCTCTGTCTGAGCTGAATCCTTGGGTAACACTTTCAACAGTATTTTCCTTTTTGCAAAAAAAAAAAAAAAAAAATTTCCATGTTAAAGAGAAATGTCTGTTCTGTTCAAGCTTTATCCATCATTTTTAACTATCCTTTTACCATCATTTCAGTCATACGTTTTACTAGCTGTTGTTCATTGGCTTCGGGGGAGCAAAAAACCAAAGACTTTCATAAATGTGTTTTGTGCTCCCTAAAGCACAGTATTGGCTTATGCTTCTTCTCTAGATGGGTTGAGTCATGCAGTATGAGTTTTGTGGTGTGTTTTTTGCTGCGATGAACTCTGGCCTGATTACCCAGATTCCTTTTGTACAGTTTTTGTAGCACGTCATAGGAAGCTGCAATTACTTGGGGACTAATGTACCTTTCTGTGAGGAGGAGAGATTCCAGCACATAACTCGGGGTGGGGTGGGGGGTGAGGATCAGAATGACCCTTGTTTAGGGTTATTTCTAGTTATTACAATACATTTTTAGAACTTTAATGAAATAAACACTGCTGTATGATTGCCGTCAGATCCGCCCATCCTTGGAAGCATGTATAATGCTTCCTGGATAATATTCCTGATTAGATTTTGTGTAAACATAAGTCAGTACACAATGTTGGTGTGAGTTTGTACTGAGTCAAGAGTTTTACATGGCTTTTGGAAATGAGAGGCTGCACAAGGATTTGCTGAATTCGGTCTCTGCTAGTGGCATTCTCATAGAAGGCTCAAAGGTGATGTGTTCAAGAGCAGTTCAGTTATCAGTGCCTTGAGGACAGTTCTGCTTTTGCCACTGTGTTTCTACACATAGGCTGCTTTAATCACTGTGGCTTGTCTAAGGATTCTAAAAATCTCTGTGTCTTATGGGAGTAGATCAGTTTAATTATTGTACACATACAGTGTTGTACAAATTCTAAGAAACAGGTATTAGGTTGAAGTCGATGAAATCAGTGAGCTCTCAGATCAATTCAGGATTCAGAAAAGGTTTTCCAACTTTAAAAAAGCATGACATATTGGTTAGCATTATTTAAAACTGTATATCATTTTTAAATTTTAAAAAGGTTCACAAAGTTTACTAACAAAATAAATGAAATTATGTTGGCCCATAATAGTAATGTCTATTAGGGTAGGTACATACTTGTTCACTGTCATTTATATGAAAGGTAATAATGCATAAGGAAATGGCTTTTTGTGTCTATGGGAATTAGTTTGATTAGATACCCAATCCTGTCCCCCTCCATTCTCCGCCATGTAGCCATGTTGATGGAGCGTGTACTGCATGCAGTGGTGAGGGGGGTGATCAAAAGGCAAGTGAAAGGTAAGTAAAAATACAGTATTACGTACCTCACAGTAGGCTACTTGGTCACCAATGGTCTTCTCAGATCTGTGTCAAGGAGAGGTGGTGGCATGTTGGGCTTAAAAAACAGAGATAGCATCAAGGCACATGCTGCTGCTAGCCCTCCACCCTCTCTTGCACCCTGCCCTCCCTGTCCCCCCAATGACACCTGAACCACCCCATCTGGAACCCTATCTGCTCCATCCTAGGCCAGGTCCATCTGTGTTGGGCATGCAGAACCACCACCTCTGTACACTGGCGGTTCTGAAGCTCATGGCAGCAGCACACCATTTAGGGTGACACAATGGATCATCGGATCCATCCATCATAAATACCGCATTGCACATCTTTATTCCGGTAACCAAGCATCAGGATAATAATGTTTTGTCTCCTTTTATTGCCTAATGTGACATTACTTATTGGGTCCAATGTACAAAATATCAAATAGGCTATATTTTGTATCCAGGTACATTGTTAGTACCTTTGACATTCTATTCTAATTAAGAATGCTTTTGCATTCTAAAGCCATGTCACCAAATGGTATGAAAAGATAATTAAACTTGCTAGCACTCAACCAGAAACTTTGAAATCCTGCAGCAATTCTGGAAATGGTAGCCTTTGTTTTTTGTGCCAAGATCTGAAAGCAAACAGAAATTATTTTTGTCTCGAAACTTACTACTGCTCCTGGATAGCTTTACAGATATGCTTTTAAGATATGCTTAAAGCTTAAAGATAAGCTTTATAAATATGCTCCTGGATAGCTTTTAAGATATGACCGAAAGTACACAAAAATAGGAAATGCAGTGTACTCACTGTGCTGTTGTCAGACATAACCTAAACCTTTTCAGGTTCAAGTTCTGAGAAAACTTGTTTACAACAGAACCTGGCTGCGCGCAGTGCTGTTTGGTTGATGTTGCTTGGGACTGCAAAGTAATAATGGACTAAATGTCTGGGGACACTAGTTGAACAACTGAACAAGAGGTCAAGTGAAGACAAGAATGTTTTTCATGAACTACTGTGGAAAGAACTGAGCTTTGTGCTTAGTCTGAGAACCAGAGATTCAGTAAAATTATGTAGATCAGTGTTTCTCAAACTGGTGGGTCATGACCCACCAGTCAGAGAAGCACTCTGCTCTGGTCCCATAGGGGAAGGGGGAGGGGAATGAGAGCAATGTGACCCCCAGGATCACACTGCTGTTGGGGAAGATAGGGGTTTTATTAACTTGCCTTCTTCAGTGCTGGCCTGGAGGGGGGGCGGGGATCCCCTTGGAGCCCTTTGCAGGGCTCTCCAAGCCTCTATAAGTATAAAAAATGTGATTGAAAACCACTTCTGGTTTCGCGATAAAAAACTGGAAGTTGTTTCCGATTGATTTTTCTTACACTTACAGAGGCTTGGGGAGCGCCCTGCTCCACAGGGATTCCCACATCCCCTGGAGATGGGCACTGTGGAAGGTGTTAAAAAAAAAAATCCTGGGGGTTGTGTTGCCTTCCACAAAGACTGAAGTGTTTGTGTTGCCCCTCCCGCCCACCCACAAAGACTTAAGTGATTCCCTCCTCCTGAGGAAGACTCTGGGAACTACTTATGTAGATTGTATAATTAGGAAAACCAAGGATGCAATTGATATACGCAGCAAATGAAAAAAAATGTATGGGATTTTTTAAGTCTTGAAGATCAAGCTTTTAACTTGATAATTGATTGTAAACAGTCTTGAGAATAAATTCCATTACATAAATTCTGAATATTTTCTATTTGAAGTAAAATCACGAGGCGTTGAGTTCTTTAACTGTGTTGGTTATGCTAGAATTTCAAATACCTTAGTGCGCAGAACTCCTCCCTCCCGCCAGTTTCTGGCATCAGAGTTTTATTCCCACAAGGTTTGTCATACCCTATGGTCATAAATTAATTTCTGCTTAGAATTATTTATGAATCATTTAATGGAAATACGCTTTTGGTTGCCTCTCTCTCTCTCTCTCTCTCTCTGTGGTGTAAAAAAGGCAACCTCTAATCCATTTTGATTTTAATCTCTTTATAGGTAGAAAGACATGACATGAATACTCTCAGTTTGCCTCTTAACATCCGTCGAGGAGGTTCAGACACCAACCTAAATTTTGATGTACCCGACGGTGTGTTTGAGTTTCAGAAGGTAAAGCTCAGTGCAGACAGCCTGAAACAAAAGATTCTGAAAGTTACAGAGCAGATTAAAATAGAACAAACTGCTCGGGATGGCAACGTTGCAGAGTATTTAAAACTGGTAAACAGTGCAGACAAACAACAAGCCGGACGGATTAAACAAGTCTTTGAAAAGAAGAATCAAAAGTCTGCCCATTCTATAGCCCAGCTGCAGAAGAAACTGGAACAGTATCATAGAAAGCTCAAGGACATAGAACAAAATGGCTCCTCCAAAAACTCCAAGGATGCTTCCAAAGACAGCTTGAAGGAAATCCAACATTCCCTAAAGGATGCCCCTGGAAAATCTCGAACTGCTGGCCACAGCAACGACAGCAGCAAAACAGGTGTTCCAGGGGTCTCTTTGACACCACCAGTGTTTGTTTTCAGCAAATCCAGAGAGTTTGCAAACTTGATTCGGAATAAGTTTGGTAGTGCTGACAATATTGCTCACTTAAAGAGCAGCCTGGAGGACTTTAGACCAGAAACTAGTTCCAGGACCTATGGCGGCAGTGCCACCATAGTGGCCAAACCAAAATACACCAGTGATGACGAATGCTCAAGTGGGACATCTGGCTCTGCAGATAGTAATGGCAACCAGTCCTTTGGCCACAGTGGGACAAATGCTCTGGACAGTCAAGGAAAGCTCTCCATGCTCTTGGAGGAACTGCAAGAAATAAAGAAAGCACAATTTCAATTATCGGATGAGATAGAGAATTTAAAAGTGCAGTTTAAGAGAGACTATGGCTTTATTTCTCAAACCCTGCAAGAGGAAAGATACAGGTATACTATACTGAAGCATACTTGATCTCCACCCTTGACCATGATCAGTATAAAGCCAAAGGACCAGTTTTGTGTTTTTTGGAACATGGGCAGTGGGGTTGCAGTGTTAAGCCTGGGTGACATTAGATATGCAGGCTATGTCAGGAAGTAGCAGCAAGGTTGAGGAATACAAAAAATCTGAAAGGAACCAAGACTGGTGACCAGTGACTACAGGACAGAGAGGGGGGCACCAGGAGCCGTTAGAAGGAAGTGCACCAGAAAAGAACCAAAATACTGTAATTAGAAAGGACAAGGAAGGAAAGGAATGAGTTCAGGATAACGTTGCTATTATTGAGCATAGGAGATGAAGTTGGGGGCAATCCCTTTCACTATACTTCTCTCCACTGTTCCTTGTGGTGCACCCCAAAGCTGCTTGGTTTTCCTAGGGGCACTTACATGGAGCTAATCACCTTTTTATTGTGAGCAAGGTTAGCATCAAATACATACATTCACAAATCTTGATCATCTCACAAGTGCCTTATATTACATAATTGCACATACATATGCTACCATCAAAACTTTGTTTTAACAAACCTCCAATGATGATATAAAGCAGAGCCTGGTGAACAATTCTTTTTGAATAGCACCTCCGTACTATCAAACCGTGTTGTGAATCCCTTCTTGATTTTTATGGTGGAATCTGCTGATATTTCATTACAAGCTGGGCAATTTTCATTTTTCAGAAACAATAGTTTGTTGCCTATCTGGTAAATGATGGCTGTTGATATTGATTCAGGACAATGAGATATTGCACAGCATGTCTGAAACAGGTCAAATATTGAGGGTCTCTACACAGGTTTAATTTCTTTTTTAGAGATACACAAAACAGTCTACACATACTCAGAAAACTGTAACATGTGCAAGCAGAAAATACCTATTTCTGGTTACATGTACAGACCTGTAGGTCTATATGCATGGGAGATTGGCTGTATCTAATCTGCCACATGCTTGTTACTATATCAGTGTATAAATAATCTTTCTGTGTTTGCTTATTTCCAGAGTTAACAGTTTTATCCTATGAGCATTCGAGAAAATAAATTACACCTTTTGTCAAGGTCTGAGTTGGTTTCCACAACTGTGTGTTAACAGTTTTAACTCAGGGACTGCAGTATTGATGGAGGGGGAAAAAAAACTAATATAAAACAAAAGTCCTTCCTAATGGTTTACACCAGTGGTTCCCAAACTATGAGCCATGGATCCCTGGGGAACAGCAGAAATCAGCTAGGGGAGCTACAGAATCCTCATGAAAAACCTATACAATGTACAAGTTTGTAGCCCTAATGGGAAGCCATGAACAATGGCCCAGTAAGTCAAGGGAACCACCACTTGAAAAATGGTTTACACTGTTCAGCTTATAGACAAGGCAGCTTACTTCCCTAAAGTCAATCTATTCAAGTCATAACCCACAAATATGAATATGTGTATACACTTAAATGTGATTTTGCATAAGTTTAATTTGTAAAAATCTTTCACTGTTGTTGCCAAGGTATGAGCGATTAGAAGACCAGCTGAATGATCTCACAGACCTGCATCAGCATGAGACAGCCAACTTGAAACAAGAGTTAGCTAGTATTGAAGAAAAAGTAGCATATCAGGCCTATGAGCGGTCACGAGATGTTCAGGTATCCACTTTTAAAAATTTAATACATATTGTGTGTTTCCCATGAAAAACTTTTGCTTCCTCCAGGGCAGTAATGTCCATATCCAGACCTTCCACATCTGCTAATTATTTATATGTAGATTAGAATGGAACCATGAAGTGATAGCCACTCGACTGCTGTGACCTAAGAATTGGCCTCGGCTTTCCCTGGGAAATTTTATAATCCTCCTAAATCAGTAAGTTTTATTAGTTGTGCATAGATGGGAGTTGACCATAATGAATTAGATCTCATGCTGAACTAGAAGGACAAGTAAAGAAAGGGAGAATGATAAGTTTAGGATAATTATGTTATGTTATAGCACATTTGGCTATAAAGATTTGCTTAACAGCCTAGTCCTAACCTGTGCTGGAACAGGCAGACTGGTAGGCCTGCACTGTATCCAGCGCAGGATTGGGGCTAGCTGCGGCTCAGCTTGGGGCAAGAGGAATTTAATTTCCTCTACCCTGGGTAACGAAGCAGCAGCGCCAATGAGGCTACTCAGATCTGCTTCACCTAAAGTAGTAGTGCAGGTCCAAGCAGCCTGGCGCTGTGCCAGGTCACTCAGGACTGGGATTTGGATCTAGCCCATGTGCCGGATCCTGGCTTCACCCCCTCTCAGGCCTGATCCAACCACAGGCCCGCCCACCTTCCCTCTGCCCTAGAATGCCCAGGTTCTGCCCTCCCCTGACCCCAGCACCAGCCTGACTTGACCAGCACAACCTCACCCATCGCAGCTTCCCCGACTGACAAGGATATGCAAATATGCCTTATAGCATGTTTGTGACACTTCCAGGCTGGCGCAAGGGATTTGCACAAGCTCAAAAAGTGTTTAGGATTGTGCTCTTTTAAATAAAATAAATAACAGTGGTAGTTTCTGATCCTATTTCTCTCTCACCTCCACCCCTCCTTTTTTGCCAATAGGAAGCCTTGGAATCTTGCCAGACACGGGTTTCTAAGCTGGAGCTCCATCAGCAGGAACAACAAACACTGCAGTCCGAAACAGTTAACGCCAAAGTCCTACTAGGGAAATGTATAAATGTGGTCTTGGCCTTCATGACTGTCATCCTAGTGTGCGTCTCAACCATCGCGAAATTTCTAGCTCCTATGATGAAAAGCCGTTTCCACATTATTTGCACCTTTTTTGCAGTGACTCTCCTTGCAATTTTATGCAAGAACTGGGATCACATTGTCTGTGCCATAGAAAAGATGATCATACCAAGATGAACCCACAACTCCAGAGCACTTCTATTTTTTAAAGAAACAGAATACTTCTAAGCAAACCACCAGGGCTTTTGTTTTGCAAACTACGTAGATGAAGATTTTTTGCCTTCTGGGTATCAATGTGTAAGACTGATAACTCCCAGCAGCACATTTGCTTGATTCATCATGTTGTAGGGAATGAGGTGACTCTCATATGAATTGGTTACTTGTGTAAATCTCTTTGCCTTAATCCAATCAAATTTTCCACATCACAGATCTCCTAATACCTAAGTCCTGACTACATTATATTGGATCTTATAATACTTATCAGTAATAACCACCCTACTTGAGAAACTGAATGTGGTTGAGAGACTGCATTATCCCACCTTTCCATAATCACTAGTTTCTCTTTCCCTTATAGAGCATATGCAAATGGTCAACTGCGAAATATACATCTTTGGAGCTTTTCACCATATTTCCTGTATTTCCTCACGACCAATGGTCATGCTTGCGACGGAATTTAATATCTCTCTTGCATATTACTGACATCTGTCAAGGAGCATTCTTGACTAACTATTTCTAGAGATTTCATACCATACAAATTTATATTCTAATTCTTTTTCTTGATGTTAGTATATTTTTAAC
The DNA here is from genome assembly GCF_035046505.1 of Tiliqua scincoides. Lineage (NCBI taxonomy): Eukaryota > Metazoa > Chordata > Lepidosauria > Squamata > Scincidae > Tiliqua > Tiliqua scincoides. Next base: position 64,798,493 of record NC_089827.1, read on the forward strand.
AGCTGCCACTGCTGATGAATGGATCTGTCATGCCTGTGGTTCTTTCCATGATCCAACTGGTGGTCTCTGTACATTTGGGGAAAATCTCAATGGTTTGTGATAAATTCCTTTTTAACAGACATGCAAAGAGGAAGGAGAAATTCTGTAGAAAAGCTATAGGGGATCTTGTTGTAACTAGATGTGGGTGGTACCATAGAAGAAGAAACGACATGAGTAGAGAAGTATAATCTTAAAAATTAGAAAGAGAAGATTAAACACTTACCCATTTGTTTTGCTTTGTTCTCTTCCCCCTCTCTATCTCATTGCCCCACCTACCTCTGACTAATCATCTCTCTACTTCTGTAATGCTGACTAGTGTTGCTCTACCAACCTACATCCAGGGTAGTATTCACCAATCAGTGTGTTTCAATCTACAATAACACCGCTGTCACTGTGAAGCTTGTACTGAAATAAAACTTCATGTAAGAAAACCTTTGTATAAGAAATTTGAATAAATCTGGCTAGGAAGTGAGAAGGTGGGTGATACACCGCTGTTTCTGTTCAAATTTAGTTTTTTAGATAGAAAGACACCTGCTTATTTCATTTACAGCACTAGTTGGGGGCAAGTTTCTCCTACTTTATGTGCAGTTTCTCCTTCTGTGTGTATTAGTAAGTTTGAATCTTCTTGATGAAGCAGTTGTACTGCTATCCTGTTGCACATCTCTTTTATTTCTGTGGGGCTTATGCAAGATAAATTTCTAGTGGACAATGCTCCAAAGGCACCTCAGATGGAAGCCATTTGCCCATGTAAATAAAGGTGCAGGTGGCTAGTTCTTGACTACTGCTATCCCTGACTTACTGAAAACCCTGAAAGGTCAAGACTAGAGTTCCCTTGGAATTTCTAAGTTCAGGAAAACCATTTGCAAAGATAATTTCTCTGTACTAAGGATTATAAAAGCTGTGCAGCCCTCATGGGAAACCCCAGAATCTAGAAAGTCCCCTATGGGCTTGACATGATTTTGGGAGTTATGGAGAAGAGCACAGCAAATTCGGGTAACATTTGCACTTTAAAAGTGGTTTAATATCAATATGTGCAATTTTTTTTAAAGTAGAAGTGGACATGATGGAAAAACGAAACAGCTCAGTGTTGAGCACTGTTAACTATTTCTCTTTCAAAAACAGCAACAAGTTATTGGCATGTAGCTGCAGACTCATCTATGAAAGCTTATGCTATAGTACATTTCTTACAGCCCAATCCTATGCATGTCTACTCTGAAGTAAGTCCCATTAGTCAATGGGGCTTACTCCCAAGAATGTGGATAGGACTGGACTATTAGCCTTTAAAGTGCCAAAGGACATGTTGCTTCCTTTTGTTGCAACAGACCCAACACAGCTACCTTCCTGGAAGCTGTTTGCCCTTCAGTAATTCAGAAGGTAGTGGAGACCCATTGGCCTATGTTTTGGCCTCCTACATGTGTAGTACATGTGTACAACATGTACATGTATAGTAAAATCCTGTGTTTGTTTGCTCAGAAGTCTGTTCTGCTAAGTGAGGCTTACTTCCAAGTAAGTCTGGATAAGATTGCAGCCTTAGCTATTGATTTAGGATCCAATCCTATCCAACTTTTCAGCTTTGGTGCAGCAGCAACACAGGCCCAAGGTAAGGGAATCAAATATTCCCCACAGAGGAGGCCTCTGTGACTGCCTCCCCACCACAGGATGCCGTGCACACCCCATTTGCGCAGCTAAACTGGCACCGGAAAATAGTATTTAGTATTGGGCCAGTAGTATTGGGCTAGTTTTACTTCCCCTTCTTTTCATTGAGTCTTAATATATTGAATGCTGTGCATGGCAAACAGATAATTCCAAAGTATATGGAAGGGCAAGCAAGCCTGGATGGTTGAACTGAAATCTTATCCTCTGCAGTATTCAAGGTAATAATTTGTTTTTGTCATGTTTGGTTATTTGTTGCATATGTTACATCAGCAATTCGTTGCCTATTAATCTGCTCACTTTGCATCTGAAATATATTCTGACTGCAGCTGACTGTTCTCAAAGTACTCTGCTTGAGCTATTACAATTCATTGCAAATTTGTAGTACACACTGTGATCTGAGGATAATTGTGGAAACTGAGTTGACATTTCTTTTTTCAACCCTTGCCTGTAAATTCCCTTCTGTATCAAGGTATTTATTTTCCCTGGACTTAACCCAGAATTCACACATCCTTTCCCTTCAGAGGATTTCCCTTGTTTTGATTACCAGTCCTTGGTGACGCAGCCTTGGAACATCTTGCTTTTCCTTTAGCTAAACAGTCTTTTTCCATATTTGTTAATCTGCAAAACACTGTGAATGCTGAGCATCACTGTAATCACTGATCAAGCTCAGTGGCTAAGAGTGATGCTCCAGTTTCAGAATATTTCATGGCACATATCCGTTTGCACAGGGCAGTTTGCCCTTTTAGAAACTACTTTTCTACAGTACGGATGACTCTCTTACGAAGTCTCATTCTGACTCTAGTTCAGGAGCTTTTTGGAAAGCAGGAATCCCCTCAGGTGCAAGAGTAAATAACTCAGAGCCCAATCCTATCCAGCTTTCCAGCACCAGTGCAGCCACAATGCAGCCCCAAGGTAAGGGATCAAATATTCCCATACCTTAAGGATGCCTCTGTGACTGCCTCCCCACCATAGGATGCAGTGTATGACCCATTGGCACAGCTGCACTGGCACTGGAAAACTGGATAGGATTGGGCCCTAATTGCTGTGACCAACCCCTTGTTTATACTTTCCTGTATTGCATATATAGTACTGCATGCTGGCCAATCTGACATGGAAAGGATTTGGACACTGTTTTACAAAATGTAGAATCTATTTGTTAGTAGCTTTCCTCTTTTGAAGGAAAACAATTTCAGACCCTATTTCCTACAAATGCCTATTTCTTACAAATTTTAAGTGCAGTCTACCTATGCTGTAATCCAGGCATGTTCAACAGGTAGATTGCGACAGGTATGTCAGGTAGATCTACCTGTAGATCGCGGAGGGGTCAGAGGTAGATCGCCAGCCCCACTCGGCTCCATCTCTCCAGCAGTTCGCCCCGTCGCTAGGAGAGAGCTCATGCTGGCAGGTCGTCTGCCAAGGGCTTGCAGCCGCTGCTGATCCTTTGCCTGTCTTTTTTCTCTGCCTGCGGGAATCTTGCCTGCGGGTGTATTGGGGGCGCTTGTTGTTTTTGTGCCAATAGTTTGTGGGTATCCCAGGGGGCCGCTGCCCGCGCCCCGCGACGAGATGCCACAGGCCCAGCGTCATACCTGGTCTCCTGCCTCTCAGAATCACCCATTCCTGCCCCCGCCCCAACACCCCTTAGAAATCTGTTATATACCGGGTGATATCCATTCGCCCGGGCTTTAACTGAATACACTTACTGTATTAGTTGTTTCTTGTGCTGGTCGTTGGTCACTTTATAGTTCGCTTTCATTAAATGTTTTCGGGCAGACACAACAAAGTGCCAAGAATTTGGTGCTTTTGGTGGGCTTTTCCAATTTTGTTCTAACTTGCCTATGCCTTGCCTTCGAATTGGTTCAAACCACTGTGACTTTTGCTTGCCTCTGAAATTTTATTTTGCCTAGCCTTTGTGTTGATTCTACACTGTGTGCAGAATTTATTAAATCACGTGTGGTGGTATTTGAACTTGTTTGGCGGTATTTGATTTTATCTGGTTTGCTGGACAGGTGTTTGAGTTTTTTTGATGATTGTTCGGTGGTATTTGATTATTGGTGCCAGTATGATGATTCTTATTTTTACTTTTAGAACTGCATGTGTGGTTTTGGCATCTCCAGTCCTTGTATTGCACATCATCCAGAGGTCTTCAGTTCCTGTTGATCTTTAATACTTTGGGTCAGTGACAGTTTTGGACCAGATTCAGTCAGTGTTTATACTAATTTAGCAGATTTGGCCTACTTACATCCAGCCACCCCAGTATAATGAAGATGAGTGTTCCAAAGAAGAGCAAAACCAACTACTTTCTTGATGAATGGGAAATGGACTACTTCATAGCAATAAGTTTGATGCTGATTTTCCACCCAAAAGTGAAATTCATAAACTGAAGCTCAAAGAACTTAAATCTAAATTGGCTACTCAGCAACAGTTGATGGCGAAGCCAAGGTCACATTCAGTCAATGCAACCATAGCATCCTTCAAGGTCAGCCATTTGATTGCAAAGAAATGCGAACCTTTCACTGAAGCGGAATTTGTAAGATTGTTTTCTTGAAGCAGCTGACAATCTTTTTGAAGGATTTAAAAATAAGAAAGATCATAGCTGCTATTCAAGATGTACAATTATCAAAAAACACCGTCGTGCAGCGAATAGAAAAGATGTGTGGAAACACAACTGAACAATTGTTGGAGGATGTTTCAAATTGTGTTGCTTTCTCACTCCAACTGGATGAATCTACAGACATAAGAGACATAGCCCAGTTACTAGTCTTTATCCAGATGGTTTTTGAAGACTTCGGTGTTAAAGAAGAACTACTTGGAACGATTTCTTTAAAAGGGAAATATTCAGTTCTTTCCATTCTTTTGTGACAAAGTGTAATCTTCCATTGCATAGACTTGTTTCCATCACTACTGATGGAGCAAGAGCAATGACAGGTGAGGTTAACGGTTTCATAGCCCTCTGTAGACAGCATGACAACTTCCCAGATTTCCTTTCTTACCACTGCATCATTCACCAGCAAATTTTGGCAAGCAAGAGACTCAATACAAAGACTGTCATGGACATCACTTTCAAAATTGTAAATTCAGTTCATGGAAGATCACTTCAAAGATGGCTTTTCAATCTTACTCTTGATGAAGGGGCAGCGGAAATTTGCACACAGATGTAAGGTGGCTAAGTAGCCACAAATTTCTGCAAAGATTTCGTGATTTGCTGAATGAAATAAGTCTTTTGAAGGAGAGGGGAGATGACCAAGCAGAGTTGGAAGATGAGGAGTGGTTATGTGATCTGGCATTTCTCGCTGACTTTACAGGTGAACTAAGTGATATGAACCTTGAACTACAAGGTAAAAACAAATGCATTGGCAAGATGATGAGTATAGTTTCATCCTACAAGAGCAAATTTGAGCTAATGATGACTGACCTTGCAAACCACACTTCTGATCATTTTCCTGATATGCAGGACCATCTGGGACAATATCCAAATTTTGTTTTTCAGAACGAGAAGTATGTGACAGAAATCTGTTCTGTTATCCAGGAATTCAAAAATAGATTCTGTGACTTTCAAAAAATTGGAACAGTTGTGGAGTACTTGTCATACCCATTCAAAGTAGATGTGGACATTAAAGAAACTGCAGCTGCTATCAGTAAAAATTACTCATTGAACAAGCCATCTCTTGAAAATGAAATATTAACCCTTAAAAATGATATTTTTCTCAAGACCCGTGCTGAGCAAGAATCGTTTTGGAAGCTAGTGCCTAGAGACAAATTTCCCAACTTGAGAAGATGCAGTGAAGCTGTACGCTCCTGTTTTGGTTCAACTTGTTTGTGTGAGTCTGCGTTTTCCCATCTGAAAATGACAAAGAGTACACAACGTTCCAACGTGACAGATGAACATCTCCAGGATTCCCTGAGACTGGCCCTCATGCAATATTTACCCAACTTCAAAAAGCTGGTGGATGAAATGCAGGCTCAGACGTCTCACTAATGAGCTAGAGCGAAATATTAAAGATTGTGCAAGATCAGCCTGGATCAATACTCGACCTAAATTTAACATGAATTACTCAATAAAAGTTAAAGAAAGTTATTAAGACAGTTAAAAAAAGTTATTACTCAATAAAACTTTAAGAAAAAAATGTACTTTCCATTTCCCCTCGCAGTTCTTACTGGATCTTCGTCTCTCTGTTTTGTTTTTGCTTAATTAGCTTAACAGCTGATCACATCCAAGTAAATGACAGAAGGTTAATTAAAAATGGGGGGGGGGAATCCTCCAACTTTATTGGGTTAAAATTTAATTTGAAACTAATTTGAAACTTAATTTTCATGGTGGTAGTTCACCGGCACTTTTGGCCGAAAAAAGTAGATCACGACCTGTTCGAAGTTGAAGCCTGCTGTAATCCATCTTTCCTACCCTTTGCTGTAATCCATCAATCCTACCCTATGCTGTAATCCATTTTAGTGGGTTGGTTGTTAGTGATTTGCACAAGTTCTCTTGAAATGAATGAAGGTTGTGCAGTACTTGACATTGCATACATGGTACATTCCAGAGGGAAATTCTCATTCACATATTCATGGGAATTGCTCCAAAAGCTATCTTACGGATGGCAAATGTGATTTCAGAACTGTCTCTTCCTTTACTTAAAACTTTTGGAAATCCACCAGCCGAAAAGCTTAGTTTTTTCGTGTGTGTCATGATACTATTTACCAAACTGAAGAGCAGACAGTATTTTCCAAAAAAATCCATTCTGGTTTTAGTGCTTCTCAGGCTTTGACTTAAAAGGAAATTAACCCCTTTTGTCTCTCTAGCACAATCAGGCACACTGCTAATATTTTTGTGTCAGTTGTAAGTTGCTCAGTTGCATTAATAACTGTGTAATGCAAATGAATGAATAGAACAGGATCTATACATGATAGCAGAAGACAGATGCTGGAGGCAGCATGATAACTGTTCAGTTTTTTTTAAGCCACCAAAAGTATATCCTGTAAATTACTGGCAATGTTATGTACAATAATGGCCTTACCAAATTATGCGTGGGCACATAACAGCACTTGGGATAGCACAGGCTCAGTCCAGAGATTCAATGGAGCCGCATATTCTGGAAGCGTGCTGGGGAAAAAATGGGTCAGAGCTTCTCACCATATTTCACAAAAGTTCAAGGTACCATCACTAATTGCTTCAACTCATTGCAGCTTCCATTTACAACAATGAACGCATGAATTCTGAGCATGCCAATTTTAAGTCAGTGTGAGCATTTCAAATGTTAAGGGCAGGATGAGGTGTGAGTTGAGGGCCCAATCCTATGGGCCTCTAGTGCCAGCGCTGAGCTCCAGCGCAGGCATTAGGTGTGACAAACCTGCTGCAAGGCATGTCCACAGTACCCAGAGAGGAGGGTGTGCTGACGCTGGTCCAGTGCCAGTAGGCACTGAACCCAGTGCCAGATAGACACTGCCCAGAGTGTGGTAAGAGCTCTGGACAGTGGTGAGGGCCTTGGGGGCAGGGGGAGGCATTCTGGGGCAGGGGGGAACTGGGACGGGAGGGGGTTGGGACATATTCTATCCTCTGTGTCAGGCTGGCAAAATAGCCATCGCAGACTTCTGAAGCCCCATTGAGAAAGTTCCCTTCCCTCGAGGAGATCTCCAGCAGCCCTGGCAGTGCCACTGGATACATGGTCTTGTCTGAGGGAAACCTGAGTGAAGATCCTCAAAGTAATTGCTATGATGGTGGTGTTGGTGAAAGACATTGCCAGTCCATTGTGTGGTTTCCATATTTATAACTCAGAGCTCTGGGCAGCGGTGAGAGTCTTGGGGGCAGAGGAAGGCTTCTGGGGCAGGGGTAGCAGATTCTAGATCATCATATGTTAAACACAAACACAGATGAAATGTCTATACTATAATATTGATTTGATGGAGGGGATGATAAAGAATTGCGAGCTCTTTGCAAAAATTGACAATCTTTTTAAGCCAAAGTATTAGCGCTGAAGCAAGAATAAATTAGCTCATAACTAAACATATTTGCTCCTTCATTTGGAGAAAAAAAAAAAAGCTCTGACATAAGTAGCACATGCTTAATATTACAGTCACCACCTTTTCTGCCTCGACAAATCAGACTTTTGGGGAAAAAAGCAGAGAATTAATTTGTCAAAATATTGAAGTTGCAAGATGGTATCTCTATCAAATAATGAAGGAACTCTGTTGTGCCTTGTGAAACTGTATCACAAGGGATACAAAAGCCCAATTGTAACAAATTTGTATTCATCCAGATCATGGGATATTTGTTAAAATTTGTTAAAATTCAGCATCTGTATCTTTGGGTCACTTCCCATCTTGTGTAGCAGCAAATGCTGGTTTGCCATTGTACATCTGTGCAGCAAACCTCTGTAGCCAATCTCAGCTGCCTGACAGGTATATTTGAGAAGGTTAAGGTTCACAGAAAGCAATTTAACTGCAAAACTAACTGGGGAACCTTTCTTCTATCCCCCTGATGAATAACTCTGAAGACTTCTTTTTCTTTCTTTCTCCTGCTGAACTGTCTCTGCACCTTCTTTGTGACCTCTTCTGGTCTTTATGCCTGTGTGTTTACTGCATCCATATGCTGTTATGTGTATATGTGAAAATGAATTGTAGGAAGCAGCTGACTAGAGAGGTTTTGAAGGAAACAACTTAGACTTGAAATTGCTACACAGTTTTTCCACAACAAAATTGCTCTATCATCAGTAATGGCTGACTAAATTCTCATTCACATTACCTCATTTATTTATTTTTTTGCCTTATAGGGTATCTTATTCATAGAACTCAGTGTTATCATTCTCCATTATACTAGTTCTCACTGCTTGACTGTTGAATATGTTTATATATAATTTTGACACATCAAGTTTATGCAATTTTGAGTTCGGGGCATGAGCTATTTACATGTTTGTCCAGACTGTGTTTGGCTGCATCTTAAAAAGGGAAACGAATGCTAAGAATTATCTGTAGCAGTCGATCAGTGTCTGACTGGTTTAAAATTACATTTGACTATTGACTGAGGCTGTGCAAAGTAGGATCAAGCCAGTAGAATGCTGACACTTAATTTAAAACAATGAATAGATTTCAGGAAAAACACTGCAGACTCCCAAGATATTTGTGGAATCTCTCATGGCGTACAAGTCTCTGTACAAACCCACGTTTAGGGCAGAATCCTATCCCTCCCCAGTGCCATTAGGAACAGTAGTACTGAAATGGCTGCCGCTGTATCCTGTGGGGCCAGGGAAGGTGCTACAGGTCTCCTTGGGGTTCCCTTACTCTATGTTGAGTGCAGCCGGCCCCAATCAGCCTTCTTGGATCTGTGTCAGCCCTTGAGCTGGTGCAGAACCAAGAAGACCCAAGTTAAGTGACTTGGCTCGGGAGGGGGTATAGGATCCGGCAGCAGCCTCTGCCACCATCCCTGCCCCTTCCCGGACCCAATCCACCCACAGGACCTCCCTCTGCCCAGTTCTGCACCCTGTGTCCACCTTCCCACTGCCCCGAAAAGCCTCCCTGCCACCTGGCAGGGATACTCACCACCAGGTGGTCGTCCTTTCCTTCCTTCCAGCGCTGAGCCCTACTCTCGACTGGCGCTGGCCTTTCTGCTGGTGCTGCATTTTCCCCACCAGCAGCAAAGTGCCTTATGGTACTTTTGCAGCAGCTGTTGCTGTGGCAGTATGCCGGCTGCTTGTGCAGCCCCGGCATAAGATCAGGCTATTAGACTCTTAATGACAGAATGAATTTTGAAAACACTGTACATACTGTTTGCATGGTGACTGGTTGAACTATCCTGTAAACTTTTAATTTATTGCATATGTTTGGTGGATTAAGTTGCCCAAACTGCCCCTTCCTTTTTTTTTTTTTTTTTGAAAGATAACTGCCAATCTGTGAGAGAAAGTCTATTTAAAAGTCTCCTGAACAGTCTGCTTGCATTGAATGGAAAATTTGTCTTAGTGTATGTAACATATGGTGTAACCATACCACCTTCCGTTTTGTGTGGCACTGTGTAAATATCAATGTACTGATGTTCTTTATTGTGTTCCGTAGATTTCATTGAGTGATCATGAATGCTAAAAGGAGCCATCAATTTAAAAAAAAAAATAAAAGTTTTTAAATTTAGTTGGAATTACGTTTGAATTATTAAACATATATTCTGATTCATTTCTCCATAAATGACTAATCAGGTTTGTTTCAGTTAATACATTTTTAGTACAGGTGGTGCCTATGTATGCGGTGTCACAAATATGTACAGTTTAGGCCTAGGTTAGCATGTGAAGCCTGAACCAAACTAAGTCAGTAACGGAGAAGTGGCTAGCAGTTCCTAGCTGCAAGAATGTGGGTAAACAAACAAAAAGATTGTTGTCTCTCCTTTGCTGGCCAGAAAGGACAGACAACAAGAATTACAACCCATTGGAATGTTGTAATTCCAACATGGAACGTGGAACCCGCACGCTGTGAGCCCTGTTGTCTAACATGGGCATCTGGCCTCACAGGTAGCCTGAAGCTAAAAGATCTACAAGAGAAGCTGACCCAGGTGAGAGTTAGGGATTAACAGAGATAGCCAGCTAGCTTTATTATTTTATTGCTGATGTGTTTCCTAGATGTTTATGCCTCTAGCATTTGCTGCCTTATGTAATTTTATGTAACCTTATGTACTTAATAAACTAAAATATCTTTTACTAAGTTGTTTCATTGTCTGTTGGGGACAAAGGTTCAGAATCCTGCCTCGCCATTCAGCAAGCTACCAAGTACTCATTGAGGTCTAGTAACTTGAGGACTGAAGCTTTTATTGCAGAAAGCGCTCAATGCCTGCAAGGGATAGAATTAAGCCTAGAGGGTCTCAGTGTCCCTGGATTGAGGCACTGGCACATACAGGGTGGTGGCAGTACTACTGGACAGGGGGGCCTTGAGGGCTTTAGGGTTCGAGAACCAAGAACTCTGAGCACCTTAACCCCCCCTAAGTTTGCGACATGGTGGCTTAGCGCTGGGATTTTGACTGAACTTTGTTCCCAAAAGTGGTTACACTTAAGGCAGAGGCAAACCTCTACAAAGATTTCAGTGGTTTGTTATTTTGGCAGTAAGGGCTGTTCTGCATCAGCAACGTAAGCAGAACTAGCACAGGGTAGAAGACAGCAACATGATGTTCAGAAATCAGTTGCTTGATTTTGAAGAGGTGGAGGGAGCTGTGGGACCGATGCCAGTCAACATACTGGATTCCCAAACCCCAAGCCTAGCAGAAGAGGCTTACAGATCTGAGTCTGTACCACCTATGACCATGGAAGATGAGAGGCCCCCGAGAGCACACTCAGGGGTGCGCCGAACTCAACTCATGGAGGAAGAGAGACAGAGGTTCAAAGCACGTGCGTCATGGAGTGCAGAGAACCAGAGCAATCTGCAGAGGCACAACGTGCCAAGTGCTGCTGCCAGCAGGTCTGCTCTCAAATTTCAACAAGAGTTGGAGTGGACGGATGAAAGCGATGCAGAAAGTGATGAGGACCCTTGGATGTTGCCCTTGGAGGCTCATGGCAAGGAACTGTTGTAAAAGGACAAAAGGATGAGTGGCCTGCCATGCAAAAGCCAGCATCGCGCTCCACGGTAAGAGCACAGCCTCCTTTACAACCAGCATCTGAGCCTCCTGTTGTGAACCCTGTGTTGCCAGTTTCCACACCTTCTCCACCCACTCCTGCACCAACAGCCCCACCATCAGCACAAGTAGCAGGGGATGGGAATGCTGCCAGAGCTTCCCCAGGAACAGCAATGCCCTCAGCAGGAGACTGGGCTGCAATTTTTGCCATGCAACAGCTTCTCATAGAAATGCAGATGGAGGATCGGAGAGGACAAAGGAAGCGTCTTGCAGTGCAATGGGACTGACACATGTTTCCAAGGTGCGTCCGTGATGGGGATGCAATGTCCTATCTTGCTATGTTTGAACAAGCATGTGAGGATGAGCAAGATCCTAAGAAGTTATGGCTGCGTGTACTCTGTTCACAATGTGTGGGTGCAGAACTAGCGCACATACTTGCAGGACTACCTAAAGAGCAAAAGCACTGTTTAAGTCATTAGTCAAGGAGAATCTGGCCATAAATGAGCAAATGGCAAGGCAGAAGTTCCGCCATGCAGAAATGAAACCGGATGAAACGTATACTAATTTCCAGTATCTAAGCTGCGTTTAGAGAGAGCTTTGACAACCTTGACCAAGTCCGCAGGAGCAGAAACCGTGCAGCAGTGGAGAGAGTTGATGGTAAAAGAACACTTTTTCTCCTATTTACCGCCAGCATTGTCAGACTGGGTAGCAGAAAGACAGCCTGCAACCGCTCTGCAAGCTGCAAGGATCACAGATGAAATTGCATCACGAAGGCAGCATTACCAAGCCAGCATCAGAAGCCAACCAAATGGGCAGCCTAAAAGATTCCACCAACAGCCAGCAAAGAAAGGACGGGGCGGGGAGCAGCAGAGATCCTGGGCAGCCAACAAAGAAACAGCCATTGCCAGGCAATCAAAGCCAGCTGACTTCCGCAAATTCCCAGGAAAGGCTGCAACCCCAACAACCAATAATCTCCTCCGCTACAGATGTGGTCAGGCAGGCCAGGTAAGAAAATTCTGGGGGCAAAATACCAATGGAAATGCTGTGCAAACTCCAACCCTTAAGACTGTAAGTAAACCATTGGGGCCCCGGGTAAAACTTGTTGCAGGATATGCCCCAGGGGAGGGCCCTAGCAAACCTCATGAAGAAGAAGGGGAGCCCAAAAATGAGCAAGAGAAGACCAGCCTTAGACAGATTGTTTTTAGCCCCAGCAGTTCCCTGAGGGAAGAGAGGGAGGGGCCAGCCCACTCCTCGGTCCAAAGAATTTCCCTAGTTCTTGTAAGAGCTCTAGGAGGGGGATGGAGGAGTGAAGCCATCTCAGAAAACAACAGAGACTCTCTACTGGTTGCTACAACAACAGATTGGTCTACAGAGCCATGCCGGAATGCGAAGTATTGAAGATGGACAATTTAATTTCCAAGGAGCAGCGAAAATGGGTGAATGACAATGGAAAGCAGCCCATTTCATTGTGTGGAGGAAAAATTCAAACTGTAGGGTATGAAGATTTTGGGAGCGACGTTTCGTTTGTTTCTCAAGAGTTGCTAGACTCTTTAGAAAATGAAACAGCACAAAAATCCAAGCATTGTACAGCTGTATATTTGTTTGACTCACCAGTTCCCCGCGTCTATAAGTTAATAACTTTAGAATGCGAGTATAAAGCCTTTAAAGGACCCCACTTCTTTCTAGTTCATGTATCTAGCTCGCCTTCAGTGCTGATTGGGTCAGACCTAGTGTTCGCAGATGAACAAGCACGAAACCAGGCACAGGGACCAGATAATACTGGCTGTACAGTCTGTACAGACCAGAAGTCAATTAAAGATGCAACAACAGCCAGCTACCGAGTCTGATGAGACTGTAACCTCCAATTGCCAGGAAGTATCAGCCTTACAGTGCTTACAAGACCCTGAAACAAAAAGCAGGTTTATTGCAGCCACTCATTCCGACCCTGCCTTAAAAGACTGGTTGGAAAAAGCGCAGAAGGGGGAGGGAGAGCCTGGAGATGCTCATTCCTTCTTCCAGAATGATTTGCTCTATAGAAGTTATGTGTTAGCCGGCACTGCCCCCTCATGGCAAAAGAAAATACAGCTTGTAGCTTCAGCTCCATATAGAAATCTGGTGTTACAGCAAGCGCATGATTCTTTGTTTAGAGGGCATATGGATCAAAAAAGAACTTATCACAAAGTGACTGAGTTGTTCTATTGGCCAAAATGCAGGCAATCAGTCAAAGAGTACATTAGGAGCTGTGAAACATGCCAAGTTGTTGGAAGAAATGCAGATGAACAAAGAGCCAAGGTAAGGCCTGTGCCAACTCTAAGCCAGCTTCCGTTCTCTGAACTCTGTATTGATGCGTTAGGGCCTTGGAAAAAGACCCTTGCTGGAAATCAATTTCTTCTGGTGTGTATTTGCAGAGCAACCAGATATGTTTGGGCTGTACCTTTAGCCAAAGTTACAGCTGAAAAAGCTGCTCAATGTTTACTGGACTTGTTTGCTCAGGTTGGTGTGCCTAACAGAATTTTGTCAGATCAAGGCTCAAATTTCACTTCCAAGTTACTAGTAAAATTGTGTGAATTAAGTGAAATAAAATTTACTAGCTGTACTTACCACCCAGAATCCCATTGGCTTATCGAAAGAACTAACCAAAATTTGTTGCAGATGTGTAAGAAATTCTGTTATGAGTATGCACAGTCCTGGGACAAAGCTATACCATTCTTGTGTTCTGCCTACAATGACACCCCTAGTGAAGCTTTGGGCTATTCGCCTCATCAGCTTATCTATGGCAGAAACATAACTACGCCTTTGCACTTACTCAAGTCTTCTTAGGAAGGCCAAATAGATGAGATGCCAGTACCTGTTGTTGAATATTTTAACAAACTGCGTGACAATCTAGAGACTGTGCGTGAATTTGCCAAACAAAACCTAGAAGTGACTAAAGCTGAACAAAGGAGACGTTATGATCTAAAGGTCAGATCTCGGGAATTGACAGAAGGCATGAAAGTGTTGGTGCTAGTACCTGAATGCCAACATAAACTCAAGCCTAAGTGGCAAAAAGGTTCTGTGATTGTAAAACGTTTGCCTAATGACAATTTCCTAGTACAGGAGGAGACCAAGCAACAGAAGCCTACTGTGTTACATGCAAACAGGCTTAAACAATTCGTGGAGTGTGATCAAACTAACTTGTTCTTTGTACAAGGTTTTCACAGCACAGAATCAGACCAGGTAGATGACTGTTTCTTGGATCCAGAACAGAAAAATGGAGAGACTTTAGATGATGTCCAGCTACCTGAGGACCTAGCTTACCTGCAACAAGTGGAGCTTTGTGAGACTTTAGAGAATTTCCCTGAACTGTTTACAGGTATACCAGGGCAAACCAATGTGTTACAACATACAATCTCCTTAGTAGAAGGGGCTACACCAAGCACATGTCCCCTAAGACCTATTGTAGGACCTATGGCTGACATTGTGGACAAAGAGATTGATCTACCATTAAAATTAGACATTATTGCCACAGTGAATGGCTTCACCCATTGTGATGGTTGAAAAGAAAGAGCCAGAGGGCCAAACCATGAAACAATTTAGAATGTGCATCGATTACAGAAAATTGAACGACAAATGGAAAAACGACCATTTTCCTCTAGCCCAATTGGACTCACTGATAGAACAAGTGACCAAAAGTAAGTTTCCACATTAGACATGGCCAAAGGGTACTATCAAGTAAACATGCACCCAGATAGCGTACCACTTACTGCTTTTGTGACCCCAAGGGGTTTTATTCCTTTTCAAATGAATGCCTTTTGGCTTGGCTGGAGCACCAGCCACGTTCCAGAGATTAAAAAACACTCTCTTAGCTAAACACCAACCATATTGCAGTGCGTACTTTGATATCGCCATATTTAGTGACACCTGGGAGGAACACCTTCAACATGTCCGTGATGTACTACAGACTTTGAAAGACGCTGGTCTTACTCTCAGAGCCTCTAAATGTCAATTTGCCAGAGGAACTGTACAGTATTTAGGTCACATGATTGGAAGTAGACAAATGAGGCCTATGGAAGCTAAAGTGGACAGTACTGTGAATTGGCGTGTCCCTCAAACGAAGAAACAGGTTCAATCGTTCCTTGGACTTGCTTCCTACTACAGAAAGTTTTTGCCCTGCTTCTTAACTCTGGCTACCCCTTTAACCTGTGTCGTAAGCATTTACCCCAACAGGTGAACTGGACAGCTGAGTGTCAAAAGTCCTTTGATGCCCTGAAGCAAGGTCTATCCGAAGCACCTGTCCTGAGAGCACCAGATTTTTCTACATTTGTGGTTCAAACTGATGCAAGTATGAGTGAGTTAGGAGCTGTTCTTTTACAGGAATCTGAAGGAGTGTTACATCTAATTGTGTATCTAAGTCGTAAACTATTGCCTGGTCAGACTCATTATGCTGTATGTGAATTAGAATGTCTTGCATTAGTGTGGGCTTTGTCTAAGTTAAGACCCTACCTGTTAGGAACTAAGTTCCTGGTGCAAACAGATCACTCACCTTTAGCTTTCTTGGCTAAAGCCAAAGACAATCAAAGGATCCTGCGTTGGGCTTTATCGCTACAGGATTACCAATCTGAAATTCAGCATATCTCAGGTTCTAAGAATATTTTAGCTGATGCTTTGTCGTGCATGTGGTATAGTGAAAATCAGCAAAACACCAGTTCATAAGTAGTAACAAAACTGTATTAGTAAGAAGTCTGTGAAGTACTCTCCATGTAACCTCACTGTATCTAATGCTGCTAATACAAACTGCCTTATAGCTTTCACTGCTTTATATCCTGTTAGTAAACCCTGCTATATATTGCTTAGTAAGTAACTGTAGAGTAAGCTCATTATAAGAAGTGCCCTGACCTGTGTGTCAGCAAAGAGTGGCTGAATGTGTTGAACCTCTGAGCCTCTCTTCCCAAAAGGGAGTGTGTCATGAATATGTACAGTTTAGGCCTAGGTTAGCATGTGAAGCCTGAACCAAACTAAGTCAATAACAGAGAAGTGGCTAGCAGTTCCTAGCTGCAAGAATGTGAGTAAACAAACTAAAAGATTGTTGTCTCTCCTTTGCTGGCCAGACAGGACAGACAACAAGAATTACAACCCATTGGCATGTTTAGCACCTCAGTAGACTGAGGGGCGTCTGATCAAGCAGAATGGAATGCAGCTATGGATCTCCAGTTGGGAGAGGTAAGAACTAGGAGGCCTAGCAACCAGACCCACTCCAAGAAGGCTCTGTCCTCAACAGTTTCTAATTGGACAGTCTAAGTGTGAAGTCACCTCAGTACTATTAGCATAAGAAGTATAATAATGAGTGCCCCAAGGGGTGTGTCCGCTCCTTCTTGGACAGAGTTTTTGGGTGCAACATCCTGCACGCTGTGAGCCCCACTGTCCAACATGGGCATCTGGCCTCACAGGTAGCCTGAAACTAAATGATCTACAAGAGAAGCTGACCCAGGTGAGAGTTAGGGATTAATAGAGATAGCCAGCTAGCTTTATTATTTTATTGCTGATGTGTTTCCTAGATGTTTATGCCTCTAGCATTTGCTGCCTTATGTAACTATGTAACCCTTATGTACTTAATAAACTAAAATATCTTTACTAAGTTGTTTCATTGTCTGTTGGGGACAAAGGTTCAGAATCCTGCCTCGCCATTCAGCAAGCTACCAAGTACTCACTGAGGTCTAGTAACTTGAGGACTGAAGCTTTAATTGGAGAAAGCGCTCAGTGCCTGCAATTAAGCCTAGAGGGTCTCAGTGTCCCTGGACTGAGACACGGGCACATACAGGGTGGTGGCAGAACTACTGGACAGGGGGGCCTTGAGGGCTTTAGGGTTCGAGAACCAAGAACTCTGAGCACCCCAACCCCCCCTAAGTTTGCAACATGCAGATAATGAAATTCAGGTTTCCAACCCACTGGGACTCCAAGAGCGGCCGCAGCCTTGCTCCAGTTGAGTCCAGAACCATTACGAGGCCCATAGAAGCTGTGCCCTTCTAAGACCACTGGAGGCCTCCCAGCTGCTGCACATGATTCTCTTCTCTCTTGCCGCCTGTGTCCCTGCTCTCATGCAGTCTGTCCCACCCCCCACCCCCCCAAGAACACTGCTCTGGTCACCTTCGGAGCCTTCAGTTTGGACCAAATCTGGGTCAATGTGGGTCTGGAAGACCCATGTTGAGCCAGATCTGTGGATACAAAATCCGTGGATAAGTAGGCTCAACCTGTAGTGTATTTGTCAAAATGAGACCACACAATGGGAAACAGACATTCAGATAAAACTGAAACCTAAAACAAATACACTTAACGCACTTCAATTTTTATAACTTATCTCAAAATAGTGGTTGCCCTAAGTTTTGGCTCTTTGCTGGCTCTTTTAATATGTTTTTATCTGTGAAATTATGTTTTAATTTGTTTTATATGTTGTTAGCCGCCCTGGGTCCCTTTTTGGGAGAAGGGCGGGATAAAAATAAAGTTTTATTATTATTATTATTTGCTGGTGTTCCCAGAACTGCTTCCCTTCTCACACTGAACTTTGGTTCTTCCTATCCTTACAGTGCAGGAAGCCATTTTCCTCACCCTTTCACATTTGGAAACACATGATAAGCAATACTGTATTTATCTTTCCCATACCTATGGGTGTAGTGCCCTCCACAGGTACTAATTCTAACTGCAAATCTGAATCCCACTTAGTGTGAAACTGGTAAATAAGAGATCTTCAGCCTTCAACCTGGAAGGTACTAGAAAATGAAGAACTAAGGAGCTTTTCTTCAAGAGCCTGTTAAACATATCTGAAACAGTCTAATCCTAACCAGGTCTACTCAGAAGTAAGTCCTATCTTGTTCAATGGGGCTTACTCTCAGGAAAGTGTGGTTAGGATTGCAGCCTTAGGCAATGTTCCCTCTAAGCTGTGCTCTGTGCAGCTCCTCTACTGGTCCTCTGCAGCAGTGGCATTGGCACAGCAAGGTCATTTGGCACTCTGGGCCCATGAATTTTTGGTACTCCTCCAGGGCAAGATTATTTTCAGTAATAGTCATGACATTACTAATAATAGTAACAGCCAGAGAAGAAGCACAGTGAACTCACAGCACAAGCCTCTGCATGCCTACTCAGAAGTCCCACTTCGATCAACGGGGCTTCCTCCCAGGAAAGCGTGTCCAGGATTGCAGCCATGCTCCTCTAAAAGGAGGGCTGCAATCCTAGGCACACTTTCCTGGGAGTAAGTCCCATTGACACTCACAGGGCTTGATTCTGAGTAGACCTGCCAGGGCGTGGGCTGTGAGGCTGCCATCCTGCCCACACTTACCTGGGAGGAAGCCCCACTGACTCTAAGTAAACCTGCTTAGAGTAGGCTTAGACCTGCTTAGAGACCAGCTCAACTCTGAGTAGACCTGCCTAGGAGTGGGGTGTGAGGCTGCCATCCTACCCACACTTCCCCGGGAGTAAGCCCCACTGGCTTTCACGGGACTTGCTTCCGAGTAGACCTGCGAGGGCTGCATCCAAGCCACGTGCCGCCGCCCTCTGACCTGCCAAGGGCCTTCCCAGCCCCGTCCTGCCAAGCCCCGCCCACCAGAGGCTTCGCGCGCCGCTTGGCGCTCAGCTTCGGACTGCAGCCACCTCCGCGTTCCCGTGATGCACCGCGGCCGGCCGGAGAAGCCCTGGTCGTTCGGGGGAGGGTCCTGCCAGCCTGGCGCTGCTGAGCGCCGAAGGTGGGGAAGGCGATACGGGTCCCGGGAGGGCTCAGTCGGAAAACTCGAAGGGGCGGCGCCAGCGGAGCGGGGCGGAGGCGCCATTTTTAAACAGCTGAGGCCACCGACTGCTCCCTTCGCGGTGAGGTGAGCGAGGAGAGGAGAGGCCGGCCGGCCGGTTGAGGGAGTAGCCGCCGCCAGGCTGGTTTTCCTTGTGAGGCGACGCCCGGAGGCGCCTCCCCCGGGTGGAAGGAGGCGAGTCGGGGCCCGCCGTGGCGGCTGTGCGGCGCCCCCCTCCCTGCTCAGCCTGGGCTCTTCTGCCTCGCGCGTGGCCGTTAACGGTCAAACCCTGACCGTTAACGGTCACGTGTGGCTGTCAGCGGACAGAGCGCGACCGTTAGCGGGCTGTGGCGTGAAGAGCGTCCACGCCTACCTGGGAGTAAGTCCCACTGGCTGCCGTGCGGCTTACTTCGGAGTAGACGTCCCTAGGCTGGCGCTGCTACCTTCGCAGCAGTTCTCTGGGAGGGGCTTACAGCCCCATCCTATGCCTGTCTACTCTGAAGTAAGTCCCATTGTGTCCAATGGGGCTTACTCCCAGGAAAGTGTGAGTAGGATGGCAGCCTTAAGCCCACTCCTATGCCTGTCTACTCAGCAGTAAGCCTGCTGTCTACTCCCAGGAAAGCCTGGGTGGGATGGCAGCTTTAGAGACCAATCCTATGCATGTCTACTCAGCAGTAAGCTCCACTGTGTCCAGTGGGGCTTACTCCCAGAAAGTGTGGGTAGGATGGCAGCCTCAACACTGTGACACTATCCAGTGGCTGTGGGACGGCTCAGGAGGGAGAGAATGCTCTGTCCTGCCAGTACACACCTGCCCCCAGCAGGATGACAAGGGCCATGTTGTAAGGGCAAGGTTTTTTAAAAAGCCAGTGGCAAGGAGTTCCACAGACCAAGGCTTAAAAAATTAGAAAAGGAGCAGAAGAGAGCTACCAAAATGATTACTGGGCTGGGGCACCTCCCTTTTGAGGAAAGGCTATGGTGTATGGGACTCTTCAGTCTAGAAAAGAGGTGTTTGAGGGGGGACATGGTTGAGACATAAAATTATGCAAGGGATGGATGAGGGGATCTTTTCCATCTCACACAACAGCAGAACCAGGGCACACCCACTCAAACTGAGTGTTGGGAGAGTTAAACATTTATTTACCTAGCATGTAATTAGTCTGTGGAACTCCTTGTCACAGGATGGGGCGATGTCATCTGACCCGAGTGTCTTTAAAAGGGGATTGGACAGATTTCTAGAGGACCAGTTCACCTGATAGGCATGTGCAACCTCCTGGTTTTAGGAGTAGGCTGTCTCTGACATGACAGATGCAAGGGAACTTTCTGCTGTAAGTTGTCTTGGGTGCTATCTTAGGCAGTGAAAGGTGGGGTAAAAATACATTCTAGTGAGAAATTTTCTCATTCACATATTTATGGGAATCTCTCCAAAAGCTATCTTATGGATGCAAATGTGATGTCAGAACTGTCTTTGTTTACTTAAAACCTTTGGATTAACTGATACTCTTCTCACTTTCTGTCCCCCAGTTCTGCCCCAAACAAAATCCACCAGCTAAAAAGCTCAGATTAGTTTTTTGTGTGTGTGTGTGTCACTTCATTATTTAACAAACTGAATGCTTGGCTGCTAATGTAGTATGTGCCCTGGACAGTAATGCCCCTAGCATGCTAGGGGGAGGGTAACAAGTGTAGATGGTACAGTATTTCTAATCACATGGAAACCTGGATGGGTCAGACATGATACTATGATCAGTTAACCCCAAGAAGGGCCACGGATGGGATATCACTCCCAATGAAATGAGCAGTGGCTTCCAAGAAAACTAAGCAGACAAAGGGAATACATTTACTTCTTAGTACTTGTATAACCTTTTTTAAAGCACAAAGTACTTTCTGTATATTAGCTTGATGTAACAACAGCTTTGTATGATAAGTTATCCCCATATTGCAGCTGAAGACTTACTTAAGGCCATAGTTGGCAACCTTCAGTCTCGAAAGACTATGGTATCGCGCTCTGAAAGGTGGTTCTGGAACAGCGTCTAGTGTAGCTGAAAAGGCCGATTCGGGAGTGACAATCCCTTCCACACTGGGAGCAAGTGCAGTCTGTCCCTGGCCTGTCTCCCTGGCTATGGGCCTTCCTTCTTTGCCTCTTAGCCTCAGACTGTTGGCCAAGTGTCTCTTCAAACTGGGAAAGGCCATGTTGCACAGCCTGCCTCCAAGCGGGCCGCTCAGAGGCCAGGGTTTCCCACTTGTTGAGGTCCACTCCTAAGGCCTTCAGATCCCTCTTGCAGATGTCCTTGTATCGCAGCTGTGGTCTACCTGTAGGGCGCTTTCCTTGCACGAGTTCTCCATAGAGGAGATCCTTTGGGATCTGGCCATCATCCATTCTCACAACATGACCGAGCCAACGCAGTAGTGCATTGTTTCAGTAGTGCATACATGCTAGGGATTCCAGCACGTTCCAGGACTGTGTTGTTTGAAACTTTGTCCTGCCAGGTGATGCCGAGAATACGTCGGAGGCAGCGCATGTGGAAAGCATTCAGTTTCCTCTCCTGTTGTGAGCGAAGAGTCCATGACTCGCTGCAGTACAGAAGTGTACTCAGGACGCAAGCTCTGTAGACCTGGATCTTGGTATGTTCCGTCAGCTTCTTGTTGGACCAGACTCTCTTTGTGAGTCTGGAAAACGTGGTAGCTGCTTTACCGATGCGTTTGTTTAGCTCGGTATCGAGAGAAAGAGTGTCAGAGATCGTTGAGCCAAGGTACACAAAGTCATGGACAACCTCCAGTTCATGCGCAGAGATTGTAATGCAGGGAGGTAAGTCCACATCCTGAACCATGACCTGTGTTTTCTTCAGGCTGATTGTCAGTCCAAAATCTTGGCAGGCCTTGCTAAAACGATCCATGAGCTGCTGGAGATCTTTGGCAGAGTGGGTAGTGATAGCTGCATCGTCGGCAAAGAGGAAGTCACGCAGACATTTCAGCTGGACTTTGGACTTTGCTCTCAGTCTGGAGAGGTTGAAGAGCTTTCCATCTGATCTGGTCCGGAGATAGATGCCTTCTGTTGTAGTTCCAAAGGCCTGCTTCAGCAGGACAGCGAAGAAGATCTCAAACAAGGTTGGTGCAAGAACACAGCCCTGCTTCACGCCGCTTTGGATGTCAAAGGGGTGTGATGTGGAGCCATCAAAGACAACAGTGCCCTTCATGTCCTTGTGGAAGGATCTGATGATGCTGAGGAGCCTGGGTGGACATCCAATCTTGGGGAGAATCTTGAAGAGGCCATCCCTGCTGACCAGGTCGAAAGCCTTCGTGAGATCTATGAAGGCTATAAAGAGTGGCTGTCGTTGTTCCCTGCATTTCTCCTGCAGTTGTCTAAGGGAGAATACCATATCAGTGGTGGACTTGTTGGCTCGGAATCCACACTGTGATTCTGGATAAACGCTCTCTGCAAGTACCTGGAGCCTCTTTAGTGCAACTTGGGCAAACAACTTTCCTACAACGCTAAGGAGAGAGATGCCACGGTAGTTGTTGCAGTCACCCCTGTCGCCTTTTTTCTTGTACAGCGTGATGATGTTTGCATCCCTCATGTCTTGAGGTACTCCACCTTCTCTCCAGCAGAGACAAAGGATTTCATGCAGCTCAGTGATGATGATCTCTTTGCAGCACTATAGGACTTCAGCAGGGATGTACTTAAGGCCACATTCAGTATAATTCTACGTCTACCTATAGAAGTGAGCATCATTGAGTTCATTTGGCCTTGCTGCTGGAGAAGGGAAGTTCTGCTTCAGTCTCTTAGCCACTATACTAGCTCAATGTTGGTTACTGTTTTAGGCCTGCTGTTCTAGCCCTAGGTACTAATTTTGCAGAACACTGGCAAAACTCTTCCATGCACATTTTTAAACATTGGGAAACTTACCACAAGATGTCAGTATAATTCAAATTGCTATTTCAGGATATTGTATATTTCTCAATAAATTAAGGCTACTAAATAACAATTCATAAAAATTAAAAACAGAAATTAATAAAAACAGTTATAGAAATGACTAAAAAATGATTGACAGATTGATTTGATTTGTAATACGCTTTTCTCCCCAGGGGGGGCACCCAAGGCAGCTAACAACATTTAAAAGTCATAAAATACATTATTCTGATTCATATATGAATATCAAACAAAACATCAACATAATTGAAATTGTTTTGTTTTTATTTGATTTTAATTTTTGATACTGTGATTTTATGAATTGACTGCTGCCTTGAGCTCTTAAAAGGCAGGATATAAATAAATGCCTATTGGATGGATAGTTTTTATCTTATACTTTCTAAGATTTTAAATTCTTTCTAAACTTTGCCAGGTTTTGGGTTTTTAGTGTAAGGTTCTATTATTATTATTATTAACAGTATTTATATACTGCTTTTCAACTAAAAGTTCACAAAGCGGTTTACAGAGAAATAACTAATGGCTCCCTGTCCCAAAAGGGCTCACATCTCTTCTCCCCTCATTTAGTGTTACAATTGGGTGTGCTGCAAGACTGAAATATAGTGTTAGTATATTTTTCATATTTATAGCCTTGCTCGTCAGAAGCACTTACACCAAAATAAAAACCCATAAAAAGTTACAAAACAAAAACATTTAAAAATGGGGTAGTGCTACCGCAGACCACATTCCCTTTAGATAATATATTCAGGCTCCATAACCTACTTGGATAATCAAAAGGGCTGAAGCTTATAATGGGAGATATGCAACTCATTCTTTCTGTGGCTTCAGATTTCAGGGATGTACACTTCAAATTTATACCAAGAACTCCAGAGGCAAAGGTTCCAATAAAGTAGTTTATCTTTGCTTATGCTAGATATTTAAAATATAATATATGCTACATAGAGAAAGAATTGTGGATAATTTCAAGGAGCCTAGTTCCATAGTACAATATAGCTGAGCATTATCTCAAAGTTAAGTCTCATTGCATATCATACCACAGCGGTTGTGTGCTGCCCAAGTCAGGACTAATGACTTCCATGTTTCTCTCTAGGAGCCAGGGAGAGGTGAAATGAGGAATCTCTTTCCACTCTGTCTACTGTAGGCTCACAATTTACATTTATATTCTGTTCCCAAGAATAGGGAAGACTAAAATACATTTCGGCAGTTTTCCAAGGCTTTTTTCTATGTTTCCAAGACCAATAGTTATAATATCCTTTGATTTAAAATCAGATTTACTATTAACTACTTTGATCCTCATACGCTCCAACAACTATTTTGGAACAAACTATCCTTCTCTGGAATATTTTCAATTTAACCCCCCTTTTACCTGATTTCCAAACATTGTGTAATCCCAGCAACATACGGGGGGACGGGGGACAAATTAGGCTGATTTGCTACCAAGTGACTCTGAACTTGTGTTTCTTTCAGATGGTAAACTTAAAAATGAATCAAAATCAAGTGACAGAAATCAAATGAAAAAACAAGTGGCTATAAGTTGAATGAAGACCCTCATCAAAACTCTTTTTCTTTGTAACTGTGACAGCACAGCAGATAACATATAAGAAGGAATGATAAATATAAAAGGCGTGGGAAAATTTTTATGTGTGTGTGTGTGTGTGTGTGTGTGTGTGTGTGTGTGTGTGTGTTTTACCAGGTGCTGAGAAGTTACCTGACTTTGGGTCATTGTTTTGCAGTGACTCTGGCTCTTGGATGATATATTTAAGAAAATGGTGCTGGGGGACTCCTTTTTGTCACTTTGGCTGTTGGCCTATGGTGTCCCTCAAGGGTCTCCTTTGTCCTCCATGCTTGTTACCTCTACATGAAACTTCTCAGGCAGGTTATCCAGGATTTTGGCTTGGGTGTTATCACTAGACAGATGATCTCCAGCTCTCTCTCATTTCCATAGTCAGCCTGGGAAGTTCTTAACTGCTCTCTGGAGGTGATAATGTTCTGGATGAGAGCTAACTGGCTGAAATTTAATTTGGACAAGACAGAGGTGCTATTAGTTAGGAGATTTGTGATCTAAGAATTGGATTGCCAGTCTGTTCTGGATAAGGCTGTACTCCACTTGAAGGATCAGGTTTGCAGTTTAGGGTGCTCCTTGGACCTGGCATTGAACTAAGATGCCCAGGTGACTGGGAATGCCTTTTGTCAGCTTAACAGGTAGACATATTAGCATAAGAAGAGCCCTGCTGGATCAGGCCCAGGGCCCATCTAGTCCAGCTTCCTGTATCTCACAGGAGATCTGGTATCTTCCTGTATACCAGATGCCTCAGGGAGTACACACAAGACCACAAGATACTTGCATCTCAAGGAAGAGCATTCCTCTATGCAGTCTATTGATCCCCTGCATAATTAACTGCTTCCTTTTTTTGAACCAGACAGACCTGGCTATAGTTTTATATAGTTTATATATGTAGATATTGTTTTATATATCCCAAAGTGTCTGCAATTGCATAGTAGCCACCTGCTGAAGCACCTTTGTGCTTTGTGCACAATTTGTGACAGGTGGAATAATGCTTAGGGCTCAGATAACTTTTCTCAGGTGTTGACTTGCTATTGGGTCCCTTTGAAGCAGTTTGAACAACCACCTTTTACAAAGAAGCATGTATAGATTTCTGACCAATACTCTGAACCAGAAGGATTATCAAAAAGACAGGTTACAGTTTGCACCCTTGCCAGCACCATGTCTTTGGGCTGCAATAACTGAAATTAATTCATCATCAGACATTTTCCTAGCATGTGATTTTGTTTTGATTGTGGCCTACCTTGTGCCAAGACCTGAGGGCTTGACCCTTTTACTTCATTCTTCTCTGATTTTTCTTCTAAGCAGCTTGTCAAAGAGCATGTCATGTCGAAGAGCAAAAAACAATTAGCTGTTAACAAGGATGGCATACTTCTACTACTGATAGGGTAGTTTTAATGTGAAAAGGAAACATTTTGGCAAGAAAGCCTGAAGAGGAACCTTTTAAAGTGGTGTCTCTTATCAGGGGAGAGCAACTTTCTTTCTTCACTCCAGCATGACATCTTTTCCAGTGACTGTTGCTGGTGTGTCATCTGCATTTTTTAAAGATTGCAAGCCCTTTGGAGATGGGGATTATTTTTTGTTTTGTTTTGCTATGTAAACTACAAATTATTCTTGTTTAAAAGTTGTATATAAATATTCTTTAATAATAATAATTTGGGCCTTGTAGTTATTAAATGGGGTATGTTTTCACTGGAAGATATGAGACAGTGTGACTGATTTTTCAAAAAATTTCATAGTAAATGCTGCCCTACAAGAACAGCATGAGTACCCATGGGGATTTTCAAGAGTGTTGTTAAAAAGTTTAGATAATGTGACATTATATTCAGTACCCCCACAAATGTCTAGTAAATTAAATTATTTGGTTTAATGAAACTGATCTGGAAATGAAATTTAAGTACTTGTGTGTATATATATATATATATATATGTGTGTGTGTAGCAAACACTTAAGGCTGCCTGAGAAAGTCATGAAGCTTTGCAACATGAATTCAAAGAACAGCTTTTTGACTACTAATTGGGTGCTTTTATGTTTGTGTAGGTAATTTGGCCTCCAGGGATGCACTCAAGAGAGAAAACGGTCTCTGTGACGGTGGCAGGTTTGTGCTGACAGCATTTTTACCCGATTGTCATCTCATTAGTATTCAGTCAGAATGGATGCCTTGTCGAATGTCCTTTCACCAGTGGGTGAACCTGGCAATCTTGTTAACTCACAAGCAGAAGTGCAAAAATTGTTAATTGATGAAAGAATGCGGTGTGAACATCATAAAACGAATTACCAAACTCTAAAGGCCGAGCACACAAGGTATGGTCTGCTTCCTTTCTTTTTCTGTTTGAGTAAAACAGCTAAGTTAAGAAAGATTAAGACTTTCCTGTGATATTTGAACTCATTGGCTCTTAGTAATGAAAAACTTTAGTAACAAAAACCAGGTTTTTACAAATAAATTAGCTGCAGTAATTCTTAATTGTAAGACAGTGTTCCAGTTTCTTCATTATGTCACTGCAAACTTTGTGGGTGGATGTGTTTGACAATTTACAATTACTTACTAAAAATGGCTACATCTGCCTGGCAGACCACAGCAAGCAAATCTTACCAAGCAAAGCAACCTTCATGTGGTTGTGAATAAAGTGGTCTTCATAATGGCATTAATTTGTGTAAATAAGGCAGCAATCCTATACACACCTACCTGAGTATAGGTACTTAATTCTGAGTATTGTATATGCATAGAATTGTGTTGTTAAGGCCAAGCTAGACATGACTTTAAACGCATAGTTCGTCCTTGTGTGGTGGTGGTGTTTAGTTTGCTTTTTGAAAATGCTGCAGGGTGCCCCCCGTCTGAATCTGGATTGGGGGCTGTCGAGGTTGCATTGGGATCAGTGGCAGTTTCTCAGAACCCAGGGAGCTGAAATGGAAATGCCTGGAGCCAGGGTGGCAGGAGAGACTGCAGCAAGAGGAAGCAAAAGAGGAAGGATTCGGGAGAATATCAGCCCCAGTGCAGAGTGGCCAGATACAATGGAGGACAGAGTGCCTATACATTTAACCATTGTATAGAAGAGGGAATTTTGGTAGGTGCAGCTCAACATGGAAAGGCTTAAAAAGCTGCACCTGCCAAAGTTTCCTCTTCTATACAATGGTTAAAGATATAGGAACTCTGTCCTCCATTGTATCTGGTCATCCTGCCCAGAGCTTAGCCAAAGTGCTGCTTGCTGCTAGCATAGCCCTATCCCCCGGCCACATCAGCAAGGGGTATTACCAGACCTGAAGATTTCGGCCTCTGAGGAAAACCATAGGACGGGCATTCATGTGACTGCTTCCTGTATCTTTGCTGGCATGAAGACAGTGACCAGTGAGAACAGGAGAGATGGGGACTGAGGCAAGCTTTGGTATGGAACAACACATGGGCAACGTATGGACAGCAACATGATGGGTCAGCTTTTTATAGTCGTTCCATAGGATACTTCCTTGCTACTACTAGCCCAAGCAGAATACCATGAGACTGATCTGAGTCATGCTACCTTGGCATGCACACAAGTAAACAAATGTGTCAGGCAGCACTTTGGAGCAGGGGGCTGTCCTCTTGTAAAGTCCTATGCATGCAGATAACACCATATAAATAAATGAAAAATTAGTCTTCTAAAAAAGAATGAATGCACTGAGATATAATGTAAAATGAAAACCTTATTTTTGCAGGCTACAGAATGAATATACAAAATCACAAAATGAGATCAAACAGTTATTGCATGAAAAGAGAACTGTTCATGACAAATTTCAATTCCTATTAGCTGAACTCCGAGAAGAATTATTGGATAAAACCAAAGAAATAGAGGAGTTAAAGATGCAGGTGAGGTCGTCTTTCTTTTATCTAGGTTTTGTAAATGTCAGACTGTTGTAATAATATGTCATGGAATTCACTTGCTTTGTATTTTAGCTCTGTGCTAATTGAGTTCCTCTTGCTCCCTTCTCCCCCCCCCCCCATATTTTCCTTAATGCAGTGGTTCCCATGGCTCCCTGGGCAGCCACGGAAACCAGCAAGGGGAGCTGTGGGATCCTTGCAAAAAAATCAGCCACCCTATACAATATATAGGATTGTAGGCCTAATGGTGAGCCATGGCCAATTGGTCAGTAGGTTGGGGGGGGGGTGCCAGTTGAAAAAGTTTGGGAACCCCAGCCTTAAGAAAATCCTCAACATAAGGCTCAATAGGAAAGAGGCTTCCTTAAGAAACTTTGAATTTGGCACCATTTTTGAAAGACTGTTTGATAGGTTGTTTTGCATGTTCTTGGCTGCCTTCATCTGGTTTTTCTGAGAAGAATAGGACCTAACCAACCCTCCTATTGAGATTGACACATGCCAGCCAATTGAATACCCAAGCCTACGACCAGGTCTTGTGGCAGGTACTGGTGCCTAGGTTGTCATAAATCATCCAAATGGATGAATCAATAACATAATTGAATTATGATTTCTTAAAGTCAAGCCTAGGTGTGTGTATGTTCTGGCTTGTCTCCCTCAGAGATTGCATCTGTGTTTGGCCTAGTTTTCACCTGCCTTCTGGGGAAAAGAAATACATGAGGGACTGTTTAAGTTGACCTTGGAGTAAATACCAGATAGGAAACAGTGAGATTAAAATGCATTAGAGCAGTGTTTTTCAAATTGTGGGTTGGGACCCACTAAGTGGGTCGCAAGCCAATTTCAGGTGGGTCCCCATTCATTTCAATATTTTATTTTAATATATTAATTAGACTTGATAGTTTGTAATGGCATTTGGAGAAAAGTTACAGACCTGTACTTTAAACAAGCTACTATTTATATTCTTTTAACAATGATAGTCAATGGGACTTACTCCTGGGTACCTATGGATAGGATTGCAGCCTAGGATGGTTAAAAATGTGCCTGCTTGAAGATGTCACTTCCAGTCATAACATCACTTCCAGTGGGTCCTGACAGATTCTCATTCTACAAAGTGGGTCCCTGTGCTAAATATGTGAGAATCACTGCATTAGATAATTATCTTTGCTTTTAAATTTGGTTGTATGTTTGCTGTGATCCACACTCAGGCACTGCCAATGCCTAAACCATTTTCCTAGATGGCTTGGTTTATTCTTTTCTCCTTAAGTTATCCAAGACCACTTCTTGTGTTTTCAATAAGTTTCTTTACACTGTAATTCTTTTTTAACCTGCCTATTACTCATTGTACTCAGTCAGAGCCTTGCTGCAGTCCTTCACATTCCTGGCATGTACATGCTATTGGTTAGTTTTCCGGGGAGTTTTCTATGTCATTGTTTCTCAAACTGTGGGTCGCGACCCAATCTCTGGTGGGTTGTGATAGGCTGTCAGCCACCATCTTGGAAGAGGGCAAGTGAACTGGGTAGTGCCATCTTGGAAGCTGGCAAATTTGGACACCACCATTTGAAAGTTTCCAGTCAGGCTCTAGAGAAGCTTCAGGACTGAAGAGCTGCTGGGGTGAGAGAGTGCAGGAGTATGTGAAGTGGGCTGGGAGAATTGGGGTGAGTGAATTAAGCATTCTGGTGATCTGCAGAGGTATGTGAAATGGGCTGAAAAGATTACAGTGATGGCAATGGTGGTGGTTGTCCTGGCAGCTGCCCTTTTAAAAAATGAAACGCTCTTGGGACAGTGAGGATGTTACAGTGTTCTCAGAGAGCATTTTGAGGAAAATTTCTTCCACTTCTTTCCCTCCCTCACCCAGTTCTTCTCTCCCTTTCTCTTCCCACTACTGCAAAATGCCCAGTTTTCCAAACCCAAGTCCGCCAGTAACCTTCTGATTTGCTATCCTGCTCCCCTCCTTGCTTACACCTTTACACACCTCCTTTCCCTTGAAAAGTAGAGAAGGAAAGCCTTGCTTCTACCTAGAAACCACTTGAAATTGTTTAGAGCTGAAGGTGGGAAGGTAGAGCATCTGTTGATCTTGTGCAAGGAGTGGTCTCTGAATTGCAAGGCAGAAATCTGTCCTTAATCTCTCTTTTGCAGCCTCTCTGGTGTGTGACTTGGAATTGGTGCAGTAGCAAGCCCTTGCTTGCTAATATGGCTCTGATAAGCTAGTTTCAATTGCTTTAATTTTTCTGGGTTTCCAGCTCATGAATTATGACTTACTGTGGCTCTGATAAGCTGAGATGCTGACATTCTTCCAAGCTGACTTCTGCATAATATTTGCTCTGGCAACCCTGCAGTCCAGAATATTATTTTGTTGTGTCATGGCTGTAAATAGGCTTTTTTCCTTACACTTTGCTATTGGAAAAAGGCTGAGAAATTGCTCAATAAAAGTTAATAAAATGACATAAGATACTCTCCCTTTAATATAATTTAATACATGTGGTGTTGACTGTAGTAAAAGGAAATGTCACTTCCTGCCTGATGACATCACTTCCAGGTTGATAACATCACTTCTGTTTGGTCCTGGACAGACTGCCATTCTCAAAAGTAGGTCCCGTGCGAAAATGTTTGAGAACCATTGCTCCATGTAATTGGAAGGGAGACTTCTGAGGACAGTCTACCTGTGCTTGACTTTTTCTTCCTGGTGGGCTGTGGAGTCTACTGTTTTTTGACCTAGGAGGGAGGTGCAAGCACCCCAGGGTTCTCTCCCCCCATTCAATCACTATAAGCTCTTTTGAGATTTTTTTCTGGGCTTGAATGTTTGCTGTATTGTGGCTGGTATCTAAATAACTTGTATAAGCAG
Source organism: Tiliqua scincoides (assembly GCF_035046505.1). Lineage (NCBI taxonomy): Eukaryota > Metazoa > Chordata > Lepidosauria > Squamata > Scincidae > Tiliqua > Tiliqua scincoides. The sequence continues at coordinate 64,829,688 of NC_089827.1, forward strand.
CTTGTGAGAGGTCATGGAATTGGTAACTTTCTTTTTCTTCCTTAAACAACAGGCCTCTATACAATAATAATAATAATAATATAATATACAGTATTTATATACCGCCTTTCTTGGTCTTTATTCAAGACTTTATTCAAGGCGGTTTACACAGGCAGGCTTATTAAATCCACGCAGGGATTTTTACAAATTGAAAGAAGGTTCTCTCTTTCAAGAACCACCACATTCAAGATGTTACGCTCCGATCTGGTTTAACATTCTGGCCTCCATCCTCCCACGCTCCGAGCAGATGGAACAGCTCAGCTGCAGCTTGCCAGCTGCTTCAAGGTCGCACGGTGCCGGTGGCCTCGAACTGGCGACCTTGTGGATGTTAATCTTCAGGCAAATGGAGGCTCTACCCTCTAGACCAGACCTCCTGCCCTGTTACAATGTTACAAACTTGCTCAGTTTCAAGAGTAACAGTTTCAAGAGTAGAAACTTTTGCTCAGTTTCAAAAGTAGTGTGCTGTAATGGATGGTGTGTTAGGGTGTGTGGGTAGGTAGGGGGGGTGAGGACTTCTATTTGAGAAAAACAAATGGAAAAGTTCCCTTGAACACTTGCAGAACTAGTGTGCATCCCAGACAGCACTTCTGCCAATAGCATTCAGGGAGCATCTGGCCTGTGAGTTGATTTTGTCCAATTTAGATAATATTTCTTAATATGAAGAAAAAGATAAAATCTAATGAACAATTATGTTCATTAGAATACTCCTGGAATATTTCTTCTGGTAATGCTCTGTCTTCTGATGTCAGAGCCCCTTTCTCTCAATTGAGGGAAAAAAAACAATTGTAACAGGCTAATAAAAAAAATCTGTTAAGTAGCATCACAGAGGATCACAGTCTTCTTTTGTCTACATGCCTTTTGGGGGCATAATATTTATATTGTACTCCTTTTGTGATTCTTTCAGCCAGCTTAGAATACTTTAGTTGCACAGAGAAGAGAACCCACTAGCTGGGTTGCAAGCCAATGTCAGGTGGATCCCCATTCACGTGCAAATTCATTCTTTTAACAGGCTACTATGTATGTGCTTTTAACAGTCAATGGGACTTACTCCCGGATAAGGGCAGATAAGGTTGCAGTCTTCGGGATGTTTGGGGAATTTTTATTTTAAACAGATTGGCAACTGTTTGGGAAGGTTAAGAGGGTTCTTCTTTGTTTTAAATAAATTTTAAACTTATTGTAAATTTTTAATCCACTTAATTTGATTTTGTCATATGGGGGTGTTAAAATTTTCCTGCTTAATGATGTCACTTCTGGCCACAATATCACTTCCAGGTTAGTGATATCACTTATGGTGAGTCCTGGCAGATTGTCATTCTAAAAAGTGGTTCTCAGTGCTAAAATGTTTGAGAACCACTGTTTAGACTTAGCAAAATACACATAAGGAAGTGTCACTTATTTTCCAATATCTGTTCTTTGAAGCAAATTTCATTTGGTTTGTGTATCCCTTTTCTGCTGCAATGTAGGTAATAACGCCACAGAAGCTGGAGTTACTGAAAACACAAATACAACATGAGTTGGAAACACCTATGAGAGAACGCTTTCGGAAGCTGGATGACGTAAGTAAAAACAAGGATTTCAATTTTTAAAAAATCCAGATGAGTTGTATCCTAAGCAGGAAGCATGTGGAAGTGAATTTCCCCACTGTCTTGGCCTGATGGAGTCTGTGCCTCCCCCTCTTTCTCCCCCACCAAATTGTTCTAGAGGGTCAAGATTCTGTTGAGTATGACAGGCTCCAGGTTATAGGAATACAAATCTAGAATCTATTGAGACGTGAAAATATCCAAAGAAGAGTTTATAAAAATAATATTTTACATTATTAATGAGTTTTCCCTAATGTTTCACCAGAATCTTTCTAGTCATTGCTGATTATGAGCCATAGTTTACTTCATTCTGACAACATTTTAAAACACTTAACAATCGTTATTGTTTATGGAAATCCCTTTTGTGGGCTAGATATAGCCAGTCCTCTCGGTTTTTAGATTCTTCCACAGAAATTTAGTTTGGTAATTAGACAGACTATTCTAAATGATACCTTGTTGTTACTGGATGCAACTTTTTTTTCTTTTCTCTTGATCCTATTAGCTGCTGTGTTTTCACAGTGGTTCCTGTGGTCTGGCACAAAGGATCCCACACAGCTACACTGTACAGACATTTGGCCCATAGTACTCACTGAGGCAGGTGACTCAATGTGTATAAAATTGGAAGTGAGAAAAGAAATAGAATTTTCCTGAAAAGTAGGTAAAGACCAGCACAGCTGTGCCCCACTTCCTGGCACCTTGACTCAGGGCCCAATCCTATCTAATTTCCCAGTGCTGGTGCAGCTGTGCAAATGGGGTGTGTGCTGCATCCTGTGGTGGGGAGGCAGTCACAGAGGCCTCCTCAAAGTATGGGAACATGGTAAGGTATTTTGTTCCCTTACCTTGGGGCTGTATTGTGGCTGCACCAGTGCTGGAAAGCTGAATAGGATTGGGCCCTCAATGGTTACATTGCCAGCTGTCATTGGCATTCAGTACTTAGTTCTGGTTCTGCTGGAGCACAAGGCAACCAAGAGTATTTGGGCACCCGCAAATGTTCCTTTTGTAATATAGCCTAAAATGTTCTTCCCTTTTGGACAACAGTTTATATGCAGTGTCCAAAATACCTTTCTTTCACCTTTAAGGGCATGAGTGTCTCTTCCTTATTCACTCACGTCAGTCATATTTTTCTTTTTAATTTAGGAAGCAGAAAAATATAGAACAGAGTATAACAAACTTCGTTATGAACATACTTTTCTCAAATCAGAGTTTGAACATCAGAAAGAAGAGCATGCCCGCATTTTGGAAGAAAATAAATTAAAATATGAGTCTGAGGTAAGTAACATGGAACCAATATAAGCAAAACAAATCTGAGAGGAGACCTGAGTATTTTTAAGTTACTTAACTTTCAGTTGTTAACGTTTACATCAATTAAAATATATTTAACCTACCTGAAGTATCACTCAAGTCTTTCATTCATGTTAAGAAATAGGAGGAAATTGATCAGCATATGCAGTATACAGCACAATCCTATTCATGTTTGAAGTAAGTCCCACTGTAGGACTTACTCCCAAGAAAGTGTGCATATGATTTGAAGCTTTATAATTACAATGCATGTTCTCAAAAAATGTGAATGGGTTTTTTTCCTTGTTCCATTAGTGTTTGTTTATAAAAGTAAAAATAATTCCTGATTTAGAAGACTTATTAATCCTTGACTGGAAAGCTATCTCAACTGTGAGAAAGGACGCTCCATTCCTGCCATTTTTTGTATTCTCTGTATGAAAGAGACCTGCAAAATATTGCATTAGTCTTATGAAGATTGGCAAATATAGCTGTAACCAAGATGCAGTATTAAACCTTTTCTGAACCTTACTAATATTTTTGAGCTTATTGTTTCACTAGTTAAATAGTAAGGATGTGTAAATATGCTGCGCCTGATCCTTTCTGTATATAAATACCATGCTGATGCATGGAAGATTTCCATTCTCTCTTGCTAATGCAGCACATGAGACCATTGCAGGGAACAGCAGGTCTTTTTGCAAGTTGTATATCCTCACTTAGCCTTCCTTATATGTGCTCTATGCAAGTTACTCATGCTCTGGAATGCAAATAACTTGCATTGCTGGATGGGAATGTGGAGGTTCCCACAGACCCCCTATCTCTTGCACTGATCTGTCACACTGCCTGCATACATATATAAGCACGATAGCAGGATTGTATTGCTCGATATGAAAGTCCTCCATCTATGATTAGTGTGCATCCACTCAGTGGATTGGCCCACAGTGCTTTCTTTTTAACTTTTAATAGATAGCAAGATTGGATAAAGATAAAGAAGAATTGCATAGCCAGCTGCTTAATATTGATCCTACAAGAGGTAATAAACGTGTGGACGCACTGTTAAGAGAAAAGTTGCAGCTAGCTCAGAAATTAAAGGGATTAGAAGCTGAGGTTGCTGAACTAAGAGCCCAGAGAGAGAATTCTGGTATACAAGCAGAAAATGTGCAAAGAATACAAGTACGGCAGTTAGCTGAGATGCAGGCTACAGTAAGATCTCTGGAGGTAAGACATTCAAATTATCTCCTTACAAGATATAAATAAAGATTTGTTATCAGGTTTTATGGGTGTGAACGTTCAAGGTCTTAACTTACAAACCATCAAATAACTCGTTCATGCTTGACTGTTGTTAAGTGGATTTTTCCCCCCCTCTGCTAATGGCAGATAAAATTGCTCTCTCACAAAGTGGTTGTAGAACATGACTAGAGTCATGATATTGGCAATAATCATCACTGTATAATCCAGAATTTTTTGGCAAGAAGTTTTTACAATAACCCAATCCACTGGAACCCCCCGGCAGTGATGTCAACGTGATGCCCACTGCATCCCAAGGGAGAGTTTTGGCCTCTGGAAGCTTCTTCTGGATAAGGGAACATTTGTTCCCTTGCCCTGAAGTAAGCCTATACTAGTCCTACAGGTCCATTGGACCCGTACAAGTGATATCACTGGTGCAAGTCTACGTGGGCCCAGGAAGGTGGACTGAGGCCAGGGATTAGGTGTTGTGAACTGCTGATGCCACCAAAACCTTCTGCTGCCCCCTTTGTGGTCCTGATCATCCCTCCCTGCCCCATCATTGCCCCATTCCACCCATTCCCTACCTCTCTCCCATCCCTTGCATGTACTCACTGGTGGCAGTGGGCATTGTCTTTTGTGACAGCTGGAAAGCACCTAACATCCCCAGAACACTCATTCTCATGGCATTTGGCATCTATAGGATTGGATCATAAAGCAGATGGGGAAGAGTTATTTTAGCTTTGATAACGCGATAAGCAATTCGCATATTGCTACTAATCTTAAACTACAAATTAATGTTTGATTAGCAATAGTCTATTTAATGGTCTGTTATATATTTTTAAATCTAGTGTCTAAAATCTATTATATGCTTTACAGAAGGATAGAGTAGATCCTTATCCAAAGCGGTTTATAGAGTAAAATGTGTTAATTTGTAACTTCTGTTTTGACAGTCCCTAAAGACTACACAGATTGGGCACTCAAAAGCATATTAAGGCTGAAATCCTGAGCATACTTATTGGAAGTAAATATCAATGGAATTTAGTCTGGTGTTAATATGTTTCGGATTGTGGTAAGGAGGCCCTTTCCTTAAACTATTTAAAATGCCTTTTCTTAATTTTAAGGCAGAAAAACAATCGGCCAAGCTACAACTTGAGCGCATTGAAAAAGAACTGCAGATGAGTAATGAGCAAAATGCAGTCTTAATTGACAAGCTGCATAAAGCTGAACGAGAGAGGAGTGCCTTGACTACTAAAGTAAGTATGATATCTAGACCATGTTTTCAGAGATGTTACAGGAAACATCATCACTGTTTGTCCTTTGGAGACAAATGGTCTTCTATCTATTTTTTGTTTTTTCATAACTTGGAGTTTAAAAAGCAATGTTTTGCTTTCCTTGGATTTTTCAGTTGGCATGAAAATAGCCTAGCATTTTATTCTTCAGAGTTTTTTTCCTAAAGCAGTAATAGTTTTCTAAGTCTAATAGCTGTTATTGTTATGAGCATGGCAGGCTGCCTTATGCCAAGTCAGGCCATTGGTTGGTCAAGGAAGCCCTCATACCGAATTTGAGGCCTAATTCTCAATAGGTAGTAAGCCGTGTCTTGTGCTGTAACACTTCAGACATGCATATGTTTGAATGAACTTTGTACAAAATACTCCCTCTACATAGAAAACAAGATGTGAGAGTCAGATCTTAGCTTAGTTTTTTTCTGACATACTACCCCATATACTAGGGTATGTTGATCTCATAGATAAGTCAAGGGCAGGTTTGGAGCCAAAAATCCAGGCACTTCCTATGACCCATGGATAAGTCATGTTTAGGGGTTATTGCCTCTGGAGGCAATTCCAATGGGCCTGCTTCATGCTGCTGCAATGGAATGGAATGTTCTATTCCATGTAGGCTTATTCCCTCCAACCTTCTCAGATGGTGTTGACTCATACATGCTCTTTGCAGCTCAGAAAACACAGGTGGGTGCTTGTGTAATAGTTCTCTCTCTCAGGGGCCTTTCTCTTACTTTTAAGGGGCAAGAGGTCTCATGGGCTCCTTGCTTCATTGCTTATATTGCATTGTTGTCCTTTTTCTCCCTTTGCTCTGAGAGCAAGTTAGTGACCAGATTTACCGTATACACTTCTGTATAAGTTGATCAAGGTTTTTAGGATCAATATTAAGATCTACATGTATATATGGTAGTTGACTCATGTATATATGGTAGTTTTTTTGAGAATGGTACACACATGGTGGTATAGCCCAGAAGCAGGCTTACATTCTAGTGAAAACTCTGGCAATGACTCTTGAGTTTCTTGGGTAGAAATTTTCTAGAGTTCTGCTGGTATCTGAGATCTTGCATTAGAGTTGCTAGTAATTTAACCTGAAACCTTGTATATGCAAAATTTACTGGGCTATGGGCTCTTCCTATGATAGACCTATCGATGTGGTGATCTGGGGTGTGGTGCATACTAAGAAAGCATGCAGAACTAATTTTAATCCAGTGATCTCTGAGTCATTTTAAGATGCGTTTATCCTTGCAAGATGCAGGGCACATGCACTTGTTTAGAACATTAAGTACTCATTTTAAGACAAAGTGCTCAGAACCTTCCCAAAGCTACAGTTATTGGGCAGAACATTGGGTTGTATCTAAAAAACCACATACAGAAAACAGTGATCTTTCCACCCTGGTCAGGGAAAGAACCTGAAAATGCCACAGACTGAGGGGAATAGTGTCTAGAGGTTAGCACTCATGCACCCTTTCCTGCTCTCCACTTCCTCTTTTTACTCTGTCAGCAACTAAAACTGATAGATCTGTCTGCTGCCATCATCAGATTAAGAAAACCAGGCAAAGAGGGACTATCGCCCATCCCAAAACAGCACAGAAGGCTAAGGGTTTGTATTTAAAATCAAATTGAGTGGTCAGATGTGACAGCTCACTGATTACATGTGAATATAGACTAGGCAGACAAAACATCAAAGTATTAGAAACATAAAACGAAAGGAATTAAATGGGGAAAAGGTGGAAAAAGATATGACAAGCAGGCTGATGGGAAATGCCTGAACTTAGCTGGATGGATATGAAGGAGTAATCTGACCAAATTGGATGCAACAACTAGTAATACCCAGCAGAGGAAACTGGAATGCTTCTCAAGAGCAAAGCCCCCCAATCCGTATGCCTCCCTAAACTGATGAAGTTTGCAGATTGGCTTGGGTTGAAAAGAGAAGACAAAACAAAGTGTGCTAAGCATATCTAGCTAGAAAAGCAGCCCCTATCATTAGCTCTTTGCACTTTCCAGATGTCCTGGTCTCTGAACTTACTGGAGAGTGCCTTCCATGAACTAGCATTATTTTCATTGCTGGCTTGGCAACAACACACAGAAGCATCCCTGTACTGTACTTGAGCATAAAAACACCTCGGTTTGATGATATCATAAGGTTACTTGATTGGATGAAGGGAAAATCACCTGATTTCGATCCCACCCTTTTCCCTGGACGGTCAGGTTTGGCTTACATAGTTGGCAGGCACTTGCCAATCTCAGTAGGAAGTTTTGCTACTCCAAACATAGAGAAGGATCAAATTCACATTCAGCATATGGTTGTCTGGTAATGATGTTTTCTAACAAAGACTACTTCAAGAGGATGCCCCAGCAGCTTTCAGGCTGGTGAATCAGCACAAATTTTTCTGGGGGATTAGGACTGTTTTTAAAAAAGGAGAAAAAACAGGACATTCATCATTACCCCCTTCCCCTGCAACTCCACATGCCCTATCTTGCCCCTTTCACAAGTGCCCCTTGCCCCTTAGTATTGTTTGGGGAGGGTATAACTCCACACCTGTGAGATGCAACCCATTTTGTTTCCATGACATGGATAGTAAATGCCAGTGCTGTTCAGCTGCCAGTCTGTCCTAGTTTTCACAATAGCATGTTATACAATAGTAACAATTATTACCTGTTGTGGCATGTTTATAATTTGCTCTCAAAGTCCGTTTTTAGTTCTGGTTCCTTCGTTTATATAGAGAAAAGCTTTCACTCAGTGGCTTGGATGTGAGCTGTCTACAGGGGCAGGAGCACCACACTGCCCCACATTCAATCTGCCCACATTGCACATCATTCTGAAGGGTCCAGCATGACCCTCCCAACAACTAAGAAGCTGCATGAGTGGGGGGGGGGGAATAATGTGCATGGGTCTTTGAATCCAAGCCAATCAAATATATTTGATACATTCAGTTTTACAAGACTACAGAGTATATCCTGCAGTTTCATGTATGCTACTTCATTATCTGAAACACCATTTGTTCCCAGAAGGGACACTTGCTGGTAGAGCAGCACTCTGCCAAATTTTAGAATACAAGATTATGAGTTAGAGATACTTAGGAATTTAAATACTTTTAAACCAAGTTATCTCTCAATATCAACAAACTGAAATGACAAAGTATAATTTAAACATAAAATCCAATTTAAAGTTCAAACCCTGATTTAAAAAAAAGACATATTTGTCCTGTTGATATCTTCTTAAGGTGGGCCACAAATGCAAGGCATGCCTCCTTACCAGTATTTTGTCTGAACTGTTCAGACAACTAAAAGTTTAACCTAAACAATCAGGCTTCTTACTGTAGTTGCAAGCATCTTGCTTTTTAGTGGACTTTTCAATTCCTTAGATGAGAAGAATGTTCATATTGCAGCATTTGCTTTTAGCACTCCTGTACCTTCTGCCACAGCTTGCCTGTGAGAAAGGCACATTTCTTCTTCTTTCACCTCAACTGCATATTTGCAGAAGAGGAAATCACACATTTAAAGCTGCCAGGGGGACATGCAAAAACTTTAAGCAGCCAAAAGTAAGTAAAGGATATGAGGAATATAGGTAGAAAACTGCATGTAGAAGTAAGAGATAATGACACTTATTTTGGAGTGAGTTCGTTTATAAAAAAATAGTAAGTGAGCCTGAAATTGAGCCATGTGTGTAACAAATATCTTGCATAGGAAGTAGGATAACCACAAAAGGGCTGTTGGAGATTGTACGAATGTTAAACTTCAGTCTCATTCTTGCAGCTGCCTTCACTCTGTAACAGTGTGACTGCTCTAACTGTGTATAATCCATCCTTCATGTGATGGGGAATGCCTCTTGCAAAAAAAAAAAAAAAAACCTGAATGAGCTCATGTATTGTCATGTTCTATAAAAAATAGTTCTGCTGTTTATGTAAATCAGGAAATCTTTTCAAACACAGAGCTGAACTTGTCCCTAATACAGAATAATTCTCATTATGAAAAGTCTTAGTAACAAGTACAAACGCAAACAAAATAGAGACTCAAGATCAGGAGTTGGCAAACCTGTCTTACTGAACTATTTAAACCCCTTTGTGCCCAGCCCACAGGTGTACACATTTGATCCCTGTTGTGTATATGCAACGTTGGACAGAAATGGCTTAAGATGAGAGACTGCTGATCTCTTAAGAGATCAGTCTCTTAAGATTAGAGACTGCTGATCAGGAGGTATGGCCAAACCTTGCAATGCATCAATGTATTAAAGTTATCCCAAAGTTACTAGTAGTTGCTGCTTAAAAAAAAGAAAATTAAAAATCTGCATTCACACTGCAGTTACTTAATCAGATACTATGTCATTCTTAACCTTTTACAGCTTCCACATGCTAGCAGGTTGTGATTACATTTGACATTGTAAATGGGTTATAAGAGCTTTTCTCTAGCTACTTAATTCTCACCAACCTTGTAATTACTGTACTAGAAAAGCTTAAACTATAGGATGTTTCAGTTCAAATAATAATTGTCTTTTTAGTGTTTTGATTTGTCCATTGAGAAACCAGTATTGTTATGGCAGCTAGATAGATGCATTTAGTTTAAACCTGTGCTGTATTTGTCAGGAAGTATGTTGCAATTTGTTTTTCAAAGATAATTGAAAGTGGGAGCTGAATGACATAAGGGATGATGACAGCAACTGCCATAATACTGAGCCAGTGTTTTAATAGCATAGTCAAGACCACTGCTTTTCTAGCATGAAGACTTAATAATAATATTTTTATACAACTTCTCAATAATAGTAGTTCACAAAGCTGATTACATAGTATAATCAAATGATTCCCTGCCCCCAAGGGGCTCACAGTCTTTAAAAAAAACAAAAAATAAGAAACACCAGCATCAGCCATTGGAAAAGATGCCATGCTAGGTTGAGGAGAGACATTGATATAACAGATCATTCTGCAAAAGGTGTAAACGTAGTGAAAAGAATGAGTTGCCAAATTGAATTCATCTGTTCAAAAGTGTTTAATTGAAAACTATAACTAGACTTCTGAGCATTGTTATCTCTAAGCTGTGCAGCCAAATGGCTGCTCAGTTCTCTGCCAAGCTCCACACACAGCACGGAACTCAGTAGGACAGAAGTCCAGTGATGACATCATTGCTGAACATCCGGAGACAGTGTTGTGACACCATGCATCTGTGGGAGAAATCTGCACACCAGCTTGGACCCTTTACAGGGAACGCTGCTTCTGAAGTGTTAGCTTTTTAAGAATGCTCTTCCGTGTTATCAAACTTGTGATTACCCTACTTTATAGTGTCCATCCTAGCAAAAGAGTTCAGCACAACTTGATTTATTGGTGTGCGCTGAGGGCATTTCGCAGACATGCACATCTAAATAGTATATATCCCCATAAAGTATATTTCCTCTAAGACGCCTGTACCAGTACACAGACCCTTTCATCAGCTGCGTAGCATTGTGATGCGGTCTTTGGAAGCTCGATGGTGATGTGATTACATTGTTGCTGTACTTCTTTCTTCCAAGGGAAAGAGGATCAAACCTCTGTAAGTCTTGCTTCTCGAAGAGGATGGGAGAGAGTATCCATTTCACTGTGCCATTGTCCTCTAGAAAGAACCTTCACTATGAATCTAGTATTCCTTTCTAAAAACTAATATAATATAAACAGAAAACTTGATAATCGTTTCTTTTCTGTAGGTTGAAGAACTTAAACATTCACACAAGTTAGAAATAACAAACATCAAGCTGGAAGCAGCAAGAGCTAAGAGTGAAATAGAAAGAGAAAGAAACAAGATTCAAAGTGAAATGGATGGTAATGCTTTCTTATTTCATTGATTTGTTGTCTTCAACTATAAATCTAGTACAATGTGTACAATCCAGTGAACACTATAGTACCATTATCAAATGCTACAGGCAAATTAGTTGTGGTCAGAGTTTACCTAGGAATATTTTCCTTTTCATGGTCCAAAATCAAAGGATGAACACATTTCTGTCTAAGTAGCCCCCACCATTTCCAGGTCCATGGTCATATTACACATGTAACACATCAACCAGGTATTCATGGATATGACTGGCTCTAATTTCAGGATTCTATGGGTGCTTTTCCTCCGCAACTCTCTATCTTTATAATTATTTTAAATTTCTAGTGCAATTTTTCTCTAGGGCTCAAGTCACATTTTTGAAATTTTATAAAATAACATATTTAAGTAATCATTCCCAAACTACCAGTTTTCATCACAGGATTGATTTGTGAATGCCGTCCCATAAGTGCAAATTGTAATATTGTGAACAGCTATTCATAAGCACTTGTGTTTGTATTCTCCCACCAATCCCAGTATAAATTGTCTATTTTTTAACTCTGAGTACCTAGAGAGGCCCTCCTTATCTGTGGGCTTGGTAGCCCCAGATTTTAATATCTGCAGATACCAAACCCATAGCTGGAGGGCCTCAGACACTACTTTCTGGACACTACTGCAAGTGGCTTCTCAGGCCTTCTGAAGTGGCTGGGAGCTATGCACATTCTCTAGAGGGCTGGGTGCACCCCCCCAGGTAATTTGTTGTGGCACTGCACTCTTCCCCCCCCCTTGATTCAATTAGCCACGGAACTCAGTATCTGCAGGAGTCCTGGAATGGTTCCCTGTGGATACTAAGGGCCCACTGTATTGGTGCAATCCAACCAAAATTAAACACTTCTACATTTCATTGATTTCCACAGGAGAAAATTCAGCAAAATTCTTCACTTTTCCACAGCAACCAGCGTAATTTGAAACTGCTTAACTTTTCCTTGACCTTATTCTAGGTAGTTTCATTGAAGTCTGACTGATGTTTGTAAGACTCCCCCAAGGGTACACTGAAGGACAGAGCAGAAGAGTGAACAATATACTGTGGTTTATCAGCTCTTGTCTAATAAAGATTAGGGCTTTAAATAATGTATATTATTGAGAATGCTGGTTAGTAACTGTTTAAATGTATGAAAACAGGGTTACGCTCAGATAATGAAATTCTTAAGACAACGCTTGAGCGACACAAAGTACTTTCAGTAGAAAAGGATCGTGAGTTAGTACGCAAAGTACAAGCTGCAAAAGAAGAAGGTTTCCAAAAATTAGCTGCATTGCAGGAGGAAAAGTAAGTGTGTTTCATTTTCTTTTCTAGCTCTCGAAAAGAGGTAAAAACTACATCACAACCTTCCTCCCTATGAATGCAGTCTTTGTGTATTCGGTCCCAGCTGCTTATCCCCTCTACAACAGTTTAGTCTACAAAGTGCTTTAAGTATCTCATTTGTTGTCCCCAAACCCTGAAATGATGTACTCTATCCAAGGATGCGCCTGTGTTAGTTGATCCTGGCTAAACCACCTGCGGCAAGGATCTTGCTCAGATCACAGAAGCTAGGGCTATGCCAGTTGAGTTGGATTTATGCTCTCTCAATATAGGAGTAGTATGTATATGCTTTGCTGTGGAACTAGTACTTTGAGGAAGGCAGGGGTTGGTGATTGATAATGTGATTAAGCTTAACAAATGCAAATCTACTGGTTTTTTACAACTTGCATAATGCATTGAATAATGTTTCAGGTTGGAACTTGAGACCAAAATAGCTGAACTAGAAAAAAACAAAATGGAGCAAGATGCTCAGAGGCAGTCAGAAAAGGATCGGTATGAAGAGAAGTTATCCACTATGCAGTTGGCAGAAGAGTCCAGCAAAAGGGAAATACAGAATCTTAGGTAATGTGAAGCAATTTTACAACTTGATGATCAGCACCGCTCGCTCCCACACTGCCCGGGCAACATTCATTTCAGAAGTACTGTAAGGCACTTCAACACTGCCAGTAAGTCTGCAGCGTGAGTGAAGAGGCCAGTGCCAGTCGGCGCTGGGAGTCTGCGCTGCCCGGAAGCCCAGGAGGAGTGTGGAGTGGTATCCCTGCCAGGCACTGGTGAGACATTTTGGGACAGGGGGAAGGCAGGGTGGGGTTGGAACATGGGGAGGATTGGACCCAGAAGGGTGCAAGGACAGCGGCAGAGGCTGCTAGTGCATCCTATACTCCCTCCTAAGCTGCAGAGACTGACATGGGTCTCCTTGGTTCTGTGCCCAAGGATGCAGATTTGAGTAGACCCATCGGGGCTGTCAGGGCTTGACATGGGGTAAGGGAACTTCTTTTCCCTTCTGGCACTGCTGCCTTTCCTGGCACTAGGGAAGCTTAGGTTTGGACCCTTAATTATATTTAGGAATACGAACCTTTAGTGCGTTTGCAGAAGGTGGTATTGCCTGTGGCACAGAAAATGAAAATGAACCAGCGTGTTTGGTTTGGGCCTAAGTGTCGGGATTTGGAGTTAGGAAGCCTCCAACAGGGCAGTATATACAAAAGTATATATACATGTATATATGTATATACAAAAGTATATACAAAAGGGCCTTCTCAGAAACTGTAAGGGGACAGACTAGAATACATGGAAGAAGGCAGTCCCTCAAGGACATAAGAAGAGCCGTGCTGGACCATGTCAAGAGCCTATCTAGTCTGACTTTCTGTACCTCGCAGTGCCCCACCAGATGCCTCAGGGAGCATTCAAGACAACAAGATACCCATATCCTGTTGCCACTTCCTTGTGTCTGGCATTGAGAGAGAGGCTATAACCTGGAGGTTGTATGTGTGGCTTGTAACCTGTGATTGACCTTTTCCTCCCTAAATCTGTCCAGTCTCATTTTAAAGACGTCTAGGCTAAATACTATCACAACAACCTGTGCTATGGAGTTCCATAGATTAATTACATGCTGGGCATCAAAGGTTAACATTGGCACCTTCAACTGGATCCAGAAACAAACTGGAAACCAGTATAACCATGGGAGCTGCCTATTCCTTACTAATTGCAGTTTCCAGATAGTCTTTAGAGCCACCCCCACATAGAGCATATTACAGTAATCTGAAAGAACTGTTACCAAGATGTGGACTGCTGTGGTCAGGCTGGACAAGGCCACATTTGGCACACTATGCAAATTTGGGCAAGGTCTCCATGTTCACTGCTACCATCTGGTAATCCAGGAGAACTCTTAGGAAGCTGTGCATGTTCCTGGAGAGGGGGTGGGCCAGGCCCAAGAGAGGGGGTGGTGCCAGGATTGGCACTTAGGCAAGATCCTAACCCCCCTCTTGAGCGGCCTGGCCTAATGCCAGGCTGCTGCACCACCTTTAGGTGATGCAGATCCAAGTAGCCCCATTCAGCCCGCTGCTATGTTAGGATAAGGGGAATTATTTCCCCTTGTCCCGAGTTGTGCTGCAGCCAGCCCCAACCCTGCTCTGGATGCAGTGTAGACTATTCCAGGGCAGGTTAGGATTTGGCTGCTCATTTCCCAATCTTCCCCCTAACCCTCCCTTCAACAATGGCTGTCTCAACTTTCTGTAGAAGTTCCTCTGTTAAAGGCTCTGGATCTTTTTATGATCCTTTTATTATGTTCAACCTCACACTTATTTGTATTTGATGCACAAAGGAGAAAATAAAATGAACAGCAGAGCAGGGCAGAAGAGAAGAAACAGTGAACATAAGGAAAACAAATACAACAGTAGAGCCCTTCAGTATTGTGTCCCTTTTTACGCTACTTATATCTCCACAAAATTTTCTGTATTTCTTTTAATATACTGCCTTTTAATGCTGCTACTTCCTTAGCTACTGGATCCACTAAAGAGTTATGTGACTACAAGCCAAAAGGTCTTCTGCCCCCCCCCCAACAGGTGTCAGTAACATTCTACCCTCAACTAAAACATTCCACTGTTCCCTGGTATATTCTGTGCAGAATCTTCTGCTGAATCAGACTACCTTTTAAATCTGCAGTGGAGGATTTAATACTGGCCTGTGCTTCCTTCCACTGTGTTTTTTCCCTTCTCTATTGCCGCATTCCACTTTGTGGCATTAGTTTTTTTAAATACTGTAACATAGATTTATTATTTATTTATGAGCCTTTTAAAAATCTGACACTGCATTCATTTGTAGGATAAGGCTTCAGCAGCAAGCTATTACTTCTGAGGAATTAGAAAAAGAAAAAAATGAAAATCTGAATCTAAAGCAGGTGAGCATCTCAGGTAATTAGAGCTTTCATCTTACTGTACTGAATCATTAAACCACTCTGTTTAAATTCAACAGCAGCTGATTCAGAAATCTCCAGATATTGGGGATTTTATTTTTCTGATGGGTTTCACATCTGGGGCTTACCAGTTTTGAGCATCATCTGCCCTTTTCCAACCCCCATTCTTGAGATAAGCCGTGCTGCTTCCAGCACTGGCCTGCCAAATGTTTCTGGGAAATTCACAAGCAGGTCATGATGGATTAGAGTTGTCTCCTGTTGTTTGCAGCATCTGGTATTCAGACGTAGGCTGTCCTTAAGCACAGTAATTTAACAATCATGGCTAATAGCTGCTGACTGTCTTATTTTTCATGACTCTGCATGATCTCTGTTTAGAATGACTGTTGCCATACCTTGTGCCAGTGAATTCAGTGTTTGCATTGAATGAAGAAATACAGCAGTAGGGAGAGAAATGGTCTCTACACCATTAGTGCCATGAGGTCAAAATCAACTTTTTTTCTTTTTACAAGCAAGTTAAACAGTACATGATCAGGCAATTAATTGTTGCAGGCTTCAATTTACTTCCATTGACTCTGAGGTTTGACCACACAGCTACTCTTCACCATGTTTGTTTTGTTTCTCATAATTTGCAGCTGCTCAAAAGAAACGGTCTGCTCATGCTGTGTCACTTGAACTGTTTGAGAGCCTTTGGCAGAAAAACGTAGCACTTCTATAAGCTCTTGCACAATTGTATGTGTTGGGACAAGTCTGATTTGCTCTCTAGTGGTTTGACGCACAACATTGGAGTCCTCATTCCTACAAAATATTTTCTCTTGCAGCATATCCATGATTTGCAGCTCCAGGTGGCTTCACTTTCACGTTCAGAGAATGACTTGATGGATTCCAATAATAAACTCAAGGAAGTGCTGGAGAGATTAAAACAGGAATGTCGGAATGCAAGAAGTCAAGCAGAGAGGGCTCAATTAGATTCAGAGAAGTAGGATTTCTGTTGTACTTGCTGCTGTTGTGTTGCCCCAGGAAAATAAAACTATATGGAGAGTCGGTTAGCCTGAATGTTGATCTTGGGTTTAGCTGCCTATAGTAGAAACCTGTAGCATTCTCTGTTGCGAAGGTCATGCTTGACTGGGCTTCCTCCATCAAGCATTTGTGGCTGCTTATTGTTTGGCTTGTTGCTGAGAGAGCCAATGAGTGGCTATAATGGGTGGAAAAAAGGAACCTGGCCAAGGGGCTACAGTTAGCTGAGAATGCCTGCTAGCAGCCAGGTGGTATGCATAGGTAGCCCCTGCAACCAGCCTACTGCTTCCTGGGTGACCTTGGGCCAGTCACTTTCTCTCAGTCTCACCTACCTCACAGGGTTGTTGTGAGGACAAGAAGGAGGGGAGGAGCAGCTGTGTAAACTGCTCTGAGCTCTTTGGAGGAAGGGCGGTATAAAAATGTGAATAAATAAATAAATAAATAAATAAATAAATAAATAAATAAATAAATAAATAAATACTGCTTCCCCCCACCTGCTGCCTGAGGGGCCCACCTCACCAGCAGGTGACAGCTTTCAAATATTGTTAAATTTTGGTTAGCAAGAGATAATATATGGCAAGAAAATACGTTGCCTTAAGGAGAGGTAGTAAGTTGTTATAGAAGTATTTAGTTCTGTCTTGTGGGGTTGTAACCTGAGACTTTAACTAATAACACAGTTAGGAAATGAATTTACCTCATTCCATGAAGTATAAATGAAGCCTATACTGTGGTAAATATCCTAATGTGAGATGTATGACATTTTTGTGGGACAAATTCACACAGGCAGGCACATTGTTTGTAGAAGCAACATTTCACGATGACTTACATGTGTATGAAAAGCTTACACGTGTGAAAACACTACAACCTGCACTTTCATATTGCCTCACATTTTTAGCATATTATCTGCTATATTTGTAGTCTTCTCTTCAGCTCCTAAAAGCATTTCCTAAAGCAGTTTCCAAACAGCAAATTAAAGCAGTTCATGGTTAAAACTATTCTAACCTAAAAATAAAAGATTGGGGGGGGGGGCGATAGCACAACTATATGAATGTTTGGAAGTGGACAAGGTGTACGTCCAACAGGTGTCCAGTCTTTGCAGTTCAAGCAGGCTAGAGTAGAATACGCTGAACGAGCCCCTCTTCTTGCTGGTTCTCGCCATCAGGCATTGTTCTGGCTGAGCCTCAGTCTTTTCACAGTGCTGCTATAGCAGCCATGCAGGAAAAGGGCAGCTGGAGCAGAGGAGAAACAGCTGATGCTTCCAGTTCTCTCCCAAACCAATATTATGGCACACAAGAGAGGGAGCAGCTGAGGTAGCCTGCAGAGATCAAAGAGTTCGAGTGGCTTTTCTTGCTAATTCTCGCCTTCAGGCCCTGAGGTCTGGCTGCTCCAGAATGTATCCAACAACATAGATTTCAGTGATGTCTTATCCTGCCTTGAAAGTTGTATATAAATGTGGGGTTTGGTCTGTTGCCAGTCATTTCAGGATAATAGCCTGATTAAGTATTTATAGTGAGCACTTAAATATCTTCCAGAAGTTATTACTGGAGATTGAGATCACTTAATCCTTATTGAGTAAGGAAAAAAAATTACAAAAATTCCTAGTGTTAGAGGTATTGTATACAGTGCCATACACACAAATGGCTACTGTGTACAAGGAACGTTAGATGTGGGTCAAGCCTACTGTTTCAGTTAAATATCTTTTTTGTGTCTTAGAATGCTATTTATTTTTTTAATGCATCAGATCCTTGCTCCTAGATCTTAATGCCTGTACTCCACTGCTTGGCAAAAATTGATAAATATCCTACATTTGCCAATATGCCAGGATGATAAGGACTCAATTTAAGGATTCAATTTAAGGATTCTGATCCCAACCCTGGTACTATTTGCTGTGAAACCAACACACGTTTAACCGTTATTGTAATGCTGTTCTAATAGAATCTCCTGGCACAGCAAGTCCCCCCCCCCTCACCTTCACACCTGTTGTGTTAACATATGCTTTGGACCCCTAGACTTTTCTTTCTATATTTGTGTGGATGTCAAAGAAACAAGGCTTTTAAACCCTATTTGCAATATATCTAGCACAGCATTTCCTCAACTTTTGTTTGTGGATTTTCTGGGCACATTTCATTCTTGCACTTTAAAAAGTAAATTTTTAGAGTGTGTAAAAGTTGAGAACTAACCACATCAGCAAAGGAGCCCATACTGTGAAAAATCACTGCTCTGTGCCTCTTGCTTGGCACAGGGGAATCCTAGCGCAATGACTCATGCACATTTGCAACACGGAACCCTTTCTGTGGGCAGTCAATTCTTTTGCATTTCATGTTTGGGACGATCCAATACAGAGATTAAAGAAACTCATCTGCCCCTAGTGTGGCAAATTGGACGGAGCTAAGACTAGAGCAGCACTCGTGCAGTATACCTGTTGTGTGGACCTAATCTGCAAGGTAACCATGTTTTGATTTTCTAGGATCGTGGAAGACAAACGCATAGAGTGGCTGGAGGAAAAACATAAACTTATTCAGCGCATCACAGAGGCGGAAGAGAAATATAACCAGATGAAAGAGAAATTGCATCGAGCAGCAGTTGCTCAGAAAAAGGTGTAAGGATGGCTGACGTCTGACGGACGCATTTCATCATGAACTACTGGACTTATGCAGTGTACCCTGTAGCAGGCAGCATGTCCTAATTTGTAAAACAAAGTCAATTATTAGCATCTAACACCTAACTTTAAGTTTTAAATGACTGAGAAGCCATGTCAGGATCAAGAAATAATACAGGCTCAAAAGTGATGCTAAAGTCTAATTGGAATAATTCAAAGGGCCAAGAATTAACTGTTGCATATCAACACAAACTGCAGATGTTGTATATGATTACATCTGTCTTGCAGAAAACTGTAGATGTAATGTGCGTTTTCACAACCAACCTTATTTCTACAGTCCTGCAGGATAGCTTTTCTCCTGATCTTCAGAAGAAACTTGAAATTTGAATGGGAGAGGAGGACATTAGGTGGTTTTCTGCAGCTATCTCCCATCCTAGTAGAGGTCATTATTTTGTCTTGTTCCTCTCTTGCCTTGACAAAAATACATATTCTTCTTTTGTTGACCCTGAAGGGATGCAACAGCCCCTCATTCAAAGCCTTCATTTTCGCCAGTGAAACAGGCAAAACTTTTGCATTGTTATCATTATATATCCTACAGTAAGGGAGTCAGTTGTATCAGCTTATTTTCAGTGCTTCCCCCCACCCCCTAACTGTTTAAACTGAAAATGTGAATGTTAGTCCCCAATTAAAGCAAACAACAAAGAAAATGAAATATTGCTTCTAAAATAACTGGGGTGAGTGAATCTATAATCAATCAATATTTATTTCTCCAAATGTACATCTTACTTTTTTTTAATGCAGAGAAAGACACTTAATGACAATAAGCAAAAGAAACTGCTGGAGAAAATAGAACTTTTGGAAGCCAAGAGAGAAGAATTGGAAACAGAAAACCAGGTCTTAAATAGGTACATTTAGATATTGTTTAATTCATTTAGAACATTTAGAAATTGCACTCTGTTTCAGGGATATAATTACTGTCAATATAAAATACATCCTTCGTACATCCTAAATACATTCTTCACTGCCTAATTTGAGGTTTTAGCTGTGGTAGCTTTTGCATGCTTGAAGAAGTCAGTATCCCATTTAAAAATGTCATGGTGTCTGCATGATGTATCTTTTGCTGCTTTTTTCAGACAGAATGTTCCTTTTGATGAACATATCCGCCTTCAGAAAAGACTGAAGGATTTGCAGCGTAGGCACAATGAATTTCGCAGGTTAATTCTGTTTCCTAACATCCCAGCACTGAATCCGGGCAACTTATTGACTTCAACCTTCGTTCCTGGACCAGAAGTATCTTTTCCTCACCTACAGGTAGGTGCCATGTCATCTAGAAATGCTTCAGGGTTTGTTTAGGGGGCAATAGCAATACAGTAAGCAGCAACTGAATGCAGAGGTGTGAGATTTATTTCTGAAAGTTTTGAATACAGAAAGCTTAATAAAACTATCCCCAAAGTAGTCTGGTCAGGTGTGGATTGTCACAAACTGCTTCTTAGAAGTTCCTCTGTTTTCCAAAGTGGTTTGCTCCATGGCACAGAGAGCTACTATTCAAGAAACAGAATCACATTTTTGGAACTAGCTCCACTGTTTGGATCATGTATTGCATGTTAATTTAATGAGATTTCTCATCGGGGCTTATATTAATCTGAACTTTTGGGGCTAAGGAGTAAGGGGCTTCTTGTTCTTTCTCTAGCTGCAGGAACTCTCCAATTAAAGTGCAGCTCATAATACCATTTTACTTAAGGTATTTACTTAAGCCCCAACTTGATGGGGCTAATCAAGTTGATTGTCTCACCATAGTGCATCTGTTCCAATGTGTACAGCCTGCTCCTGAAGCATAATGTCTTCAGATAAGATTGTGTAAGTAAAAGTCACATGAAAAGATTGCCCTTTTCATCTATTCATACATAGATATTTTAAAATTGCTGGTTACAATCTTGTATATATTGTTTAACCAGGACTTTTACCTCTTAATTTCAAGGAAGAACAGCATCAAAGAGAGCTTTCCCTACTTCGCAAGCGTCTGGAAGAACTAGAAACCACACAGAAAAAACAGCTGCAAGAACTTGGTGGCTCCAGTGAGAGGGCCTGGTCGGTACTAAGTCCTGATTATAGAAATAAACTTGCTGAAGAGTATGATCTATCAGCTGGGGACTCCAAATGACAACTAAACTTCTAAGCATTTGATACTTTTCATTCTTTGCCAAAAATACACCTAGCTGTGCCTTGGACTAGATGAAAGGTCTAAACATAATGAGCATCATTTTGTATTATTTTTAATTAAAAATAATTTTAACACACACTTAAAAGAAAAACATTTATTTTTTTTAAAGAATATTTGACTTGGAGTGTAAAGGGACTACCATGTTGCACTACAACGTTTTTTTAACAAGATCTCTCTCAAGCTGTTTTAAAGAGCTTGACTGTTTAGAAAAATCTCTTGGGAATCCCTACCCTCATATTTTGAACATGATGATCTTTATCTTTCTTCTATCCGTACTGTGACTTTGAAATTGGCGGTGTGCTATCACGCAACTAAAAATACTAAACAATCCAACACCAAATCGCCTTAACTCTATTGATATTGATTGCCAAGGCAATTTTGGGGTTACTATCTATATAAAGTACTCAATTATTGGCACTTTAACACAATATTATGGAATATTGAGAAAAATAACTATCTCAAAATTATTATAAATGATGTATGAATATTTGTTTTTACTTTTATACAGAGAT
The DNA here is from genome assembly GCF_035046505.1 of Tiliqua scincoides. Lineage (NCBI taxonomy): Eukaryota > Metazoa > Chordata > Lepidosauria > Squamata > Scincidae > Tiliqua > Tiliqua scincoides. The sequence continues at coordinate 64,851,472 of NC_089827.1, forward strand.
ATGTTTGTGTGCTGTCCAATAACTTTTTTGTTCACAATGATCGAATCTATTTATGACAATATATTTTTGTAAAATCTGCTTCCTTGTGTGTGTTGTTTAATTTCAGCACTGGTGAGAGAATGCGCTAGGGGATTGGATTAGATTATTGGATTTTCTTTATTCAGGGTGTCATTGTACCTACTGGAGTGCATTTGTGAAGCTATACTAATTTGTCAAGAATTGCAGTCAGTTCTTGTTCTGCGGTGGTTTATATCCCCGAGGTTACAGCATTGTTGATCCTAAAGGGCAGTGGTTCTTAAGCTTTTTAGAATGAGAATCTGTTGGGACTTATTTGAAGTGATGTCATTAACCTGGAAGTCATATCATGGCTGGAAGTGGCATCATCAAGCAGGAAATTATTTTGTGCAAAAATGCTTAGTCATGTTAGGCCACTGTTTGTGACAGAAATATTGCTGATAAGTCCATTTCAGTTTCTACAATCCCTTCTGGAGTTTTGGTGAAGTGCTATTATTTCACTTTCCAGATTATGGGCTGCTTGTTGGTAGAACCAGCCTATACATTTCAGTGTTGCAGATCTCATTAAAAAAATTCAAAATCAGTCACCAGAGGTCCTGTACCACCTAATCTCAGTAGAAAAAGGCTGTTCAGAATCATGACTGTTATGTGGCCTAAACCTGAAATCTTCATTTGTAACCCAACAATTGAATAGGGGGCTAAAGGTTAATATACATTGAGTGACTTCATTTGATACCCTCCTACCCTCTTTCAGAATTGTCTTCATAAAAGAGAGAAGAAAGAGGTTGAGTCTTGTCATGCTAGCCAGGCTGAAGAGAGACAAAGAACTGCCACGTACTGTTGGCAAAGATCTGGCAAGGTAGTGACAAAATCTAAAGCTACTTTCTAGATCAGAGACCAGAGGGGACTTAGGACCCAATCCTATCCAATTTTCCAGTGCCAGTGCTGCTGTGCCAATGGGGTATGCACTGCTTCCTATGTTGGGGAAGCAGTCTCAGAGGCCTCCTCAAGGTATGGGAATATGACGTATGACATTCCCTTACCTCAGGGCTGCATTGTGATTGCACTTGGATAGGATTGGGCCCTTAGAATCTACAGGAAGTACAATTTAGGTGGTGCTGACTGGTACCAACAGTCAGCCTCTGCCTTCAGTGAGGGGCAATGGGAGCTGCACCATTTAGAGGGGTTGCTATCCAGAAAGACTACTAAAGAACAGGCAGAAATAACATTATAAAGTAGGGTGCAAGGCAGTCATTCAAGAAGCATAAGCTTATTTTAAGGAACAACTCAAGCTTATATGAAAATATCAGATTGTCTGTATCTAGAACAAGTCCATTTTCTTACTCAAGTGATCCTTTTGCTTTCGTTTATTTCTGGAGTGGAGAAAGTGAGGAGAATGTAATGAATGAATGTGCTTTACAAAAAGAAAACAAATATCCAATACTGGAAACTGGTTTCGGTTTAGAAGTCAATCCTAAGATAACATGACCTATTTAAATCAAAAATGTTCTATTATAGTGTCTGTTCTCATGCTGGATTTATCTTAAAGCCGGCCCATGTGCAAGAATATCAAAACAACAAATTAACGAAATAGCAAATACTTTGTATTTGAAATAAAACATCTCATGTAAACAACCAATATATTTTTATCCACAATTACGCTTTTTATGCAGTTGCTTAAATATAAATAGGAATTATTCTTATACGGATAGTAGGCAGCTGGAACTATTGACCTCTGTACATCTGAAAATAAGTTCAACTGCTTGATGCAATTGCAACAATGCTCTAATATGGCTTCATCTTCAGATTGTCATGAACATTTCATTCCATTCTCTAGTTCTGATACAACACTCAGTAAATATCAAATCATTCAAAGGTTTTACAAAGGATACTTTTTAAAATTTACAATACTGCATGAGAACCTGTTAAGTTTTGTTGCTAAAGTGGTATGATTGGGAAGAGCCCTTTGCCGCCTTAGCCCAACAGTTCCAAAAATGTAGCTGAATACTTGCTGTACTGCACTTATATAAAATGATTATGATTTTAATGATCACAATCCAATAGGTTTTATTGCTTGTAACTGTTGGGTTGAGGCCAAGGGTTGGAATGTCCAAAAGACTTCTCAGGTGACCACTTTAAGTCCTTGACCACTAAGGACCAGATTTCATAGGCACTATTGATCTCATCTTTCTGATTTTGGACATTGGTATACCAAGCAAGTTTCAAGCCTTTTCCTTGAGTACAGAATGTCTCAAAAAGCTTCCAGTAAGGAGTGTGTGTGTTCTGTGATGGGTGTGAGTTGCATATGCTAAGTTTACACAGTCTCTATGCAAGACTATAGGCTATCAAGAATTGGCCCAACCAATGATTTCTCACAGAAGCAAATTACTACTTGTAGTAATTAGTGAACACTTCTGAAGGAAATATTAGGTAAATATAATTCAAATGCCTAAACATACCCTAGGCATGGGTAAATCGTCCAGTGCCAGAGTGTGAAACATGAATGAATTAAGGGAAGGAATAAATTTGGACAAGGTAAAGAAAAAGTAAATTTAAGCAGCTGCCATCTTCCTCCTTGTGACCAGACAGCCCTGTCCAGTCTAAAAAATGGTTAGTACTTACTGAAAAATGAGAAGTATGTTTTGATGCTGTGCTTGACAAACCAATTATTTCCCCTACAGAAAAATACTATAGTATTGATAGCTGGCTCACCTTGCAGAATTGGTACCTGTGTGACTCTCTCCAGCCCAATGAGTGATACTCCTTGGAGAAATAATTCAGCAAGTCAGGTTTAATTTCTACATTACCAGCCCTTTCTTGCAAATCTGTGTACAATTCAATGTGAGGAGTACCACTTTTTCTGTTCAAAAGAGGAGAAAAAAACCCTGAGAGCACTGCTCAGAAAATGGGGAAGGGCTATAGCACAGCAGCAGAGCACCTGTTTTGCATGCAGAAGGGCTCAGGTTCAATTCCTGGTACTTCCAGGTAGAGCAGATTAAGTTATCTTTCTGAAAAGCTGCTGCCACTCAATGTAGAAAAAACTGAGCATGTTGAAAACCTGTTTGTTCCCATATAAGGTAACTTCCCAAGACCCTAAGCTGGCACTTCCTGTGGCTACAACTCCCTAGCATACCTGCACCCCCCAAATATGACACAGGTTTGGTGGTAAGTGTTCACGAACTTGTATTTGCATAAATTAAGCTTCAGCAAGCCCCTATTTCAACTAAAAGAATAGCAGAAAACCTACTTAAGATCATTTTTATCTGCTTTTTGGCTTGTGAATCTACTTGAATTTTTTCAGACTTTTAGGACCATGCTTTCATATCAAATAACAAGGCAGGAGTGACTGCTTCATGGGTTTTAGGGGGACATGCCTGTTTCTACTCTTCCCTCAGGGTCCCCCAAATAATATTATAATTGAAAATTGGGCATTTTGTTTTAGGTCTGGGTGTACCCTTTGTACTTCAGTTGGATTGAAAGTCACTTCCGCTTTGCATCTGGAAACCGGACGTGGCCTTCTGAGGCTTGCAAAGGCTAGTCGAGTGGGTTACCAGCCTGGCCCAACTAAGAAATGGTCTCCCCACCCTCCCTGTGACTAATTCGGCTTCCAGAATGGCTCAAATTGGAGCCAGGCGGGAGCAAGGGCAGGTGCAAGGGCTCAGGTTGCAACCCACCTTACATGGGCTCATAACCCACCAGTGTGTTGCATCCCACAGTTTGGGAAGACCTGAAATAGCCCTATTCTGATACCCTTTTCTTCCATAGATGCAAATGTGCAGCATTTCATTCCAGTGTTTCAGATGTCACCAAATCTTTTCTGATTGCATAGGGATCTGAGTTGACAACCCCTACTAAAGAATTGGGGGGGGGGGAAGAACCCCAGAAGATTTTATGTCTTATTTTTATTTTTCTGGGGAGAAATGAATCCTGACTCAGGTATACAGTCTTAACACTAACTTGTCTTTGTCTCAAATGAGTTTTTATGGGGAGCTTGTCTGCATCCATTACAGATGTCTAGGAAAAAAATGCAAAGAACACACAAAAAGAATACCACCAATTTATCAGTCTACTGACTGCAATTAAAGGAACTGAAGAACTTGAACCAAGTGCAAGCTAGTGCCTTCTGCCCGCAGAAACCAGCCATGGAGCATATGCATGTAGGAATGTATCAGTGTTCTCCACTCCACTTCAGTCCCACATCAAACACTAAGCAAGTCTCAATATGCCCAGCCATGTGTCCTCTTTGTGTCTGTCTTACAGGCATCCAGTGACTTAGTGCTCTTTAAGGCCTTTGCACACAGGCTTTGTGCAGCAGGAGCATATATTTGTGCTTATATTAAAAAAAACTGAGAAGACCTTTTAAGGCCCACATGGAATTGTCACAACTCAGGGAGAGCATGCAGGCTATTTAGGCAAACTCTGACCTAGAGCAGCACCACACTGTAGCTGAAATGCAAGCATGTCATTTTATATAAGTTTTGTGGCTCTGGACTTCTTAAACCACACTATATATATAAAAAATACTTGCCAAGGAAAACATGGTAAATACTCTATAAAAAATACAGCCCAAATCTTCATCACTTCAATCCAGCATAGGAGCTCAGCATGTGGCAACATTCTTCGGTTGATGCAAATGCATACTGGCTGTGCATCTACACCTGCAATAAAACCTGTCTCTAGGTTTCACTGAACAGCTTTAAGCGAGTCTTTTGGTTCAAGCTGGAGCTGCACACTCCCAGCTGGAGTCACTAGCTGCTGCATGCTACCAGAGAAATGGATTTGGCCCAATATTTTGAATTCTGTTTTAGTGTCAACCGCAGTTTTAAACATTCACACCATCATGGTTGGGGATCTTCTGTTGCATTCCATTTGCATTTTTTCTTTTCGTCAACTAAAGCTTTTGCATTCAGGAGCAGCCTCTGAGCTTCTTCTAGTCCTCGTTCTTTTTCCAATTTATTCAGTATCTATGGAAACAAAGAAACGTGTGCTTACTTATTTTAACACAGTCTCACAACATGAAGTGTAAGCACTGCCTGAGCAAACTATTCCCTCTAATGCCAGGCTATATCAGCATTTTATTTCACAATCACAGGATGAGCAACACTTCCACTGCCAACAGCAATCTCAATTAAAAACCCACAAGTGTTTTGAGTAAGTGTAAGCCCAACCTTATATAAGAGCAGGAGCACTAAGCTATGGAACTGTGACAAGAGCAACAGGCTCCCAGGTTCAACCATCATGGAGAAACAATGCACCCAATGTGTGCAAGCTGGCCCTATGCCCTTCCGGTCAAAATATGGCAGCGATTTATACCTGGCAAACATGCAAAATATGCTCTAGCACAGTGTTTCTCAATTAGTGGTACGGGTACAAGCAGTAGTACTCAAGGTGGTATCTGATGGTACTCATGAGACCCCTGGACACCTGCAGCCTCGCAGCAAGACCAGGAACACAACACAACAACCAGATAGGGGGCTTGGTTCAGCTCAGTGGGCTAGTTCAGCACACAAGCTATGTATGAGAATGGGGCTTGATTTGAGGAGCCCTTTAAAATGAAGGGAATCGGTCAGTCTTACATGTACGCCCACAGAAGACATTCAGAGAGATGTACTGGAAACTATACAGAACCAGATTTTGGTTCCACTAAGGCTGTACTGCAGAATCAAAAGCATTGGGAATGTGGGTGGGTGGCTGAGCTCAGGCAGCAGGTAGCAAGAAGCTCATGATGCATTTTAGGGAAGGCTGAGCCTTGATTACAGTATACCATTTGATCTGGACAGCAAGGACAAACCATGGTTGGCTACTTCAGATGTAATTGAACAATGCTTTGCCATGAAACATGCAAGAGGAGAGGGAATAGGAAGTGTTCAAGACTGAGACTCATTTGTATAACTCCAAACCATTGTTTGTTGTTACATGTGAATCAAGCCACAGAACTGGGCCTTGATCCTAAAGAACATACATCACACAAAGCAAACATTCTGACCCCATTTTTCCTGAGCAGTGGGCATGTTCATAAATGTGCCATCACTCCAATCCAGCCAATCAGGGTTGGAAGTTTCAGGACCACAAGTATTCTAAAATACAATGATCATCTACCACAGCAGGTTCACAGACGATAACCAGGGAGAGAACAAAGAGCCTTACTTCATCAAAATATCTTGATATGTATTGATAGATTTTAGTCAAGGCCGCTGCCTTGTTAAATTCATTTTCATGTTTCTGGGGGGGAAAAAAGAAAAAAAAATCTGAAGTGGTTTGTATTTGAGAGTACATTGGTAACAGCAACAACATAAAAATAAATGATAAATATGAGGGAAAACGTGGATAGGTGTTACACATTCTGCCCATTCTGGGTGCTACAGAGAGTTTTCTCAGTCAGGATGCCAGCAGGGCCAGTCCAGAGCTAGGTAGCTGCTTTCAAGACATGCTTTATGGGCAGACCATCTGTGCAGCATGGGGTTTCTGGACATTTCAAGCACAGCACAGACAATTCAACAATACCTTAGATTCCTGTGTTAAAAACTCTTCCAGTTCTGAAGCAGACAATGAAGGCAAATCCTTTATTGCTTTATAAAATGCTTTAACCTCTTCTTTATAAAGTGGAATATCATTCACATAAAGAAGTTTATTTGTTGGAGCTTCCTTAGAAACACAAAGAAACAAACTTTAATACACCTGTTTGCATCTTTGCCACATAATGATGTTGTGGCATTCCCATGACATTTTATTCATAAAGGCTGAAGCTCTGACCTAGTGGAGCAATCCTTAAACTTTGTTGTGCTGAAGACCATTCTTCAGATTTACCCAACTATCTCATTTTCTTGTAACTCCCATGTGGGCACTCAAAAGACTTCCAAATGAAAACTAAACTATACCACATTGACCTATTCTGCATACCTCAGGCCTACGAAGTGACCCAGTGTAGTCATAACACTAAACCATTGTTTAGTATTATGAAAGGTGTCATGACCAGCCTTGCATTTGAGCTTCCTCTTCTCATTCTTTAAACACAAACTGGAAACTTTGCAATTTTGGTTTTTAAACAAACCACCATTTTTTACATCCAAACTTCGGAGCTTATTTATTCCAACTGAGGTTAGCAAGCCAGACTGAAAACCAGTTTGATCCTGTTCTGCTGTTTTTAATTACCCACAGTTGGAACAAACCAGTTTCCGGAGTTTGACCATATCAAGCAACTGCCCATCACTCAAAATGTAAAGGGAAAGCTTCCAGTGACTTCTTAAGAGGATGAAAGAGAGAATAAAGTGAGCAGGACTGAGACTAACAATAGCATGATAACCAAACTGATTTAGGCTGCAATCCTATACCTATTTACCTGGGATGAACTCAGTGGGGCTTATTTTTGAGTAAACATGCATAGGATTGTGCGGTAAATACATGATAGAACCCAGGCAATGAATGAAATCCCAATCCTGACAGGGGCTTGAGAAACTTGTTGGATTGTGCTGTCTGTCTCAAATAGCAAAAAACAGGGTTGGAAGGCTGGCAAGGCCCTTCTGGACATGGCTGGTGAACTTTATCCTCCCTAGTGTGTCATAAGCTCTTCAGGCCTTCAGTATTGCAACCAAAAAAATGACTGTGCAAAGGGAAGGGAAAGGGGAAACATGACTAGGTGTTGCGAGAGATCTAGTGCATGCTGAAGGTCAACGAGTCCTTTGTCAGTCAAGATGCTACTAGGTCAATAGTTATATTACAGTCAACATGTGGGAGGCCACTTACAAGACACACCAAGCAGCAGGCTGTGTGCACAGCTTGACATTTCTTTGACATTTCAACCACTGCCATTTGCACTGCTATAGAAGCAAGCAGCTTTTTTTCCAGATGACTTTAAAGGATTATAAGTGAAAAGTAACTTTACAATCTTGAAAATATTAAACTTTACATTTGCTTCTTCAACACAAGTATCACTGCTGCTGAAACCTAAAAGAAACCTCCAGCTCTTCCAAAACTGTCCATTATTTTAATCTGGGCTCTAAACTGGCCTAAACCTGCATGACAGAGCATCAGTAGTATCCAGATCCCAGTTCCAAGCATCAAGGGGTTGTTTTCTAAGTAGCACAACTGTAACAGAACTCATATAAGCTATCTTAATGTTTCCTCCTCCCGAGGGCAGCTGCTTAAGCCTCCTTAAAAATTAAGAATGAGGACTGCTGAAACTTTGCAGGAGGGGGAAAAACTTTGGAAACCTTCCGACAGTCCAGTTTTCACTCCCACTGCAACCCTTGACCACTTCTCACTCCATTTTCAAGGGTGCCACAATCCTCAAGAGTTTTTTTTTGAGGGGGGGGGGGCTTCAGGAAAGTGCCTTAGGAAGGAGGAGGCAAGCGAGATAGCTTGTGTGAGTACCATTTTGCTAGCACTCCTTAGTATGTGTTTCACTGACTTTACATTGTGCTGTTTACTCCCATCTTCAATGTACAGGACTTTTACAACAGGAAGTAAGTAATAAAGCAGATTGTGTATGTTACATAGTTCTCCACATGCTCACCTTTCAGTTAGATGGATAGACTTTGTGAGCAAACAAAAGGGGCTGAATAAAAACTGTATTCAGTCTTCCACTCTCCCAAGCAGTTGATCCTTCCTAAAATCTGCTAGGTGAACGTAAGGTCCTAAATATAGGTTTATCTTTTTAAACTCCATCTTATATGCAGACCCTATTTCACACAGGGGTCTTTTGCACACCAAAATCGACTTCTGAACATACAGAGCTGGATAACAGCATATGTTTTCTGTTGAATTAGATACTTAAACTCAAAGGAGTCAGGAATAGTCTAGAACACTGTGTCTCAAACTGTGGGTTGGGACCCACTAGGTGGGTTGCGAGCCAGTTTCAGGTGGGTCCCCATTCATTTCAATATTTTATTTTTAATATATTAGACTTGATGCTACCATGGGATGTGACTGCATTTGGGGAAATGTTACAGACCTGTACTTTTAACAAGCTACTATGTATATTCTTTTAACAATGACAGTCAATGGGACTTACTCCTGGGTAAGTGTGGGTAGGATTACAGCCTAGGATTGTTAAAAAATTTGCTGCTTGATGATGTAACTTCCTGTCATGACATCACTTCCAATGAGTCCTGACAGATTCTCAATCTAAAAAGTGGGTCCCAGTGCTAAATGTGTGAGACCCACTGGTCTAGAACAGGGGTGTCCAACGTTTTTGGCAGGAGGGCCACATCATCTCTCTGACACAGGGGGAAAAAAGAATTTACATTTAAAATTTGAATAAAGTTACATAAGTATACATAAATGAATATATTAAATATGAACTTATATGAATGAATGAAGGTCTCAATAACTCAAGACCTATAAAAGGCCTTGCACAAAGCAAGGCCAGCCTTTCCTTTGCTGCCGCTACTGTATCACAGACATGAAACAGCAAGCAGTGGAGGGAGCCCTCATCCCACAGCTCATGCGAGAAGTCAAACAGTCACCCTCATGCTGAAAGCAGTTGCGTTGGGCTAGTGTGGGCTCCAACAAATCTCCAGAGGGCCAGAGGCTCATTGGAGACTGGGGGCTCCCTGAGGGCTGCACTGAGAGTCCTTGAGGGTCGCAAGTGGCCCTAGGGCCGGGGTTTGGGCACCCCTGGTCTAGAATAAAACTGCCAACTTAACAGCAGACATACTGCGGAGCAATTAGTGTGGAAGATCGAGCCTAAGGAAAGAATATTCTAAAACAGGGAAGCTGATATTACCTTTCCTAGTAGCTGCTCTGACAGAGAAAAGGCATCCATAAATGCTTGTGCAATTACTGACAAACAGCCATCTATATGCAGAGTCTTCTTCATATCAAAGACGAACTGGGGATTCTTCAATATATTCACCCAGAAGCGAAGAGGAAGACTAATCAGACAAAAATCAAAAACCTCTACATTACTTAGACTGCAGGTTATTTTTCAAGGCTGCTTTTTAGATGACTGGGAATCACTTCTATTTTAATCTTCACAGAAACCTAATTTCCCTTCATTTCAATGAATTTAAGAATGCCTAACTTAAGCCCCTGCTCCATTTGGGGACGACGACGGGGGGGGGGGGGGATGGACACAGGCAGGACAGAACACACCAATGGCCCTGCGAGGCAAGTGAACAATATTTAGTGTTATTTCTGAGTTTATGTACCCTCTCTCAATCTTTCACACCATTTTTTTCTTTAAGATGATAAGCCCTATAGGCACAGGTTTATTGCTTAAATATAGGAGGGGAAATGTAGTAAAGTGCCCCAAATACCTCCAAAAGGGAGTGTTAAGGTAGGAGATAAATATTTTAAATAAATCTATATTGAACTGTGGCTTTTGAGTGTTGCAATCCACTTGCCTGAGCCAAACGGAATGATACATTAAGCCCATCACCAGTGCTCCAGAACTTAATGTTTCTTTTAAAACTAGCCACCAGACCATCAGGCTGTTGCCTATTGGGTCTGTGGCAGAGAGAGAAGAGCTTTTTAAGCCCATCCCTCCCCCACTGTAGTCTCAGTCTGGACTCCCCTGTCCAGACTGACATTGCTCCCGTCCAAATGGCAGCCACAGGACTTGGCAATCTGGATCAGGTCAAAGGATGAAAGCCACTACTTCCCTGATACAGAGGCTGATTTGTCCATAGGAACCTACTGGGCAGACTGATCCACCACCCGGGCAGCACCACTCACACATGCGCTGCCCGGGCAATGGTTGTCGCAAACATGCCACAAGGCAAATTGTGGTGGCAGGGAGGGAGAAGCACTGGCAGGGACACTTGCACCACTCAATACTGGGCCTCTGTGCCCAGTCATGAGCTCCTGACAGTAAGTGTCCTGCCAAGCAGTGGGAAGGTGTTTCTGGGCAGGGGGAAGGCAGGGAGGAAGTGAAACTGGGCGGAAGGAGGGTGGATTGGGCCTGGAAGGGGGGCAGGGATAGCGGCCAGATCCTATTCCCCCTTTCGTGCCTTAAAGCCCAACACAGGCTAACTGAATCAGCACCAGCAATTTTGCTGGCACAGATCTGAGTAGATCCATAGGGTTGTGGGGGTGCTATACGGTGTAAGGGAACTGATGTTCCCTTACCCCAAGCAGACCTCTGGCTGTTTCTTCAGCCCTACAGAATACAGTGGTGGCAGTTTTGGCACAGCTGTACCACAGGGTAGGCAAGTAGCATAGAACTTAGTTTTCAGGTGCAATCCTATTACTTCTCTCATCTCCATCGGAGGTACTGATGGTGGACCCAAAGGACAGGGTCTTCTCTGTAGTGATCAAAATAATGCAAGGTAAAGTTCAATACAAAGTAATGCAACATCTGACATATTCAAGAACGTTACAACCTAACATGCAAAACCACAACAGCAAACAGCAACCCCCAACATGAGATTAGTTGTGTCCTGAGTGTGTGCTGTCTCTTCTATGTGGCTTTCAATGCTGAACGCTCTCCATTTCCTGAATGTCATTTTGAATCTTACAGTGAAAATGATGCATAAATAAATATATATATATATACACACACCTATTGGTTTTCCATATATGGACCACATCAGGATCTGTAATTTTTTTGTTTTCAGCCTGAGCATCCAAAAAGTCAAAAAAATATTTGATCGCAACTGGGGCTTTATTGTTGGGCAAAGTCCAAATACTCCTGAAAAGCTTTTCAACCACTGAGTGAACAGCAATCTGAGAAGCAAGAAAAATAAAGACTTATAACACATACAAAGCCAAAAGATTTCTCAGGGGTTCTCAAACTTCCCTCCGCTGCAACCCACCTGTTCTGCGGTGGAGGGCACTGCTATCCACCTTGTTCTCCGATGCTAAGCCTCTGCAGGCCTCTGGAAACAACCAAAAGTCACTTTCATGACTCTGCAAGTAATCTGGAAGTGACTCTCCAGCTGCTTCTAGAGGCCTAGTGTGGCCTCCGATTGCACCAGGGGACTCCAATTTGGAGCCAACTGGATGCAAGAGTGGGTGGGAGGGCCCAACCCAAGACCTACTGGACATCGGGCTGCAACCCAGTGCTGTGAGTGCTAGAACTCACAGCCATCAAATCAAACTCATTGGCAATAGATTTAGGACAGGCAAAAGAACATACTTTTTAAGAGAAGGTGTAATTAATTGATGAACATTGTCGCAAGATGTGGTGATGGCCATGAGCTTAGGTGGCTTTAAAAGGATCTTACACCAATTCATGGAAGGTTTTTGACAGTGGTCACCAATCATGATGGCTTTCTAGAACTTCTGGTTGAATGCCAGTTGCAGGGAAAGAGCAGCAGGAGACTGCCACTGCCTTCTTGTCCTGCTTCTGGGCTTCCCATAGAGTTCTGGCATTTGCATAAATAGGATGCTAAACCTTTGGTCTGCTACAACAGGGTTCTTTTTACATGCAAAGAATGTAACCTGTTACTCCTTCAATTACTATCGTCATAAAGTTCCAATAAACTTTATTGTACTCCTGTTCCCAACTAGCACAGATGAAGACTGCCCAATCCTAACTAAATCTTTCACCACGGATGCCAAGGGACCACACAGTATATTCTGTGGGCAGGGGCAATCCGGAGATCTCCTTGAGGTAGGGGAACAAGCTCCCATACCCTGGGGCAAGCTTCTGATCCCTCAATGGGTCTCCCTGGATCTGCTCCACTATTTTGCAGGCACAAGTCCAAAAAAAAGGAAGGGGACAGGGAGTGGGATTAGGAACTGGCACACACCAGTGTCACTGAGATCCAACCTTCCCTCTCCTCTTCTGCTTTCCACTCCCCCAAATTCTCCACTCCTCCCCTCCCTGCCCCATTTCACCCACCTACTCCTCCATTGCCACTGGTTTACCTTAGTTGCTGGAGGTAGCTGGCAATGTCAGCAGGCCTTTGGCACTACTGCTATTTATCATGGCAGACCCAAAATGACCACCCCAGATGGCTATTTACAACAGCAAAGCTGCCATCATAAGGGACAGCCTAGTCCTAGTTAGGAGGGGGCTGCTAATCTTCTCATATCTCCAGGAGTGCGCACGCTTTTTGCCAAATATATGACTTACCTTTGTAGATAGGAGTTTGGTGAGATACATTTCCTTCACTTTAAATTTCTGTTTCCTTTTATGTTTTGTGCCCTGTGTAACATTGGCTGCTTCAGAGTCTGGCAGTATCTATAAGAAAAAAGGTTGCCTGGATGTTCAAGCAGATGCAGCAGTTAAGGAAGTAAACGAATAATTGGCTTGTTAGGGATTGCTGAAAGACTTACCAGATGGCAATACTTATCAGAGTACTCCTCATCTGAGCAATCTGTCAGAGGAGAAAGAGACGGAAGATGAAGTGCACCCAGTATAGGGCAGGGGCGGCTCAAGTTGCTCTGCTGCTCAGTGTCTACCACCATTCACTCCTCTACCTGGGTGCTCAATGGGTACAAACAACAGCACCACCCCCCTGCTCCATCCAGCGCATAACAGCACCCTGCACCAGTGAACACACCAGCATGCTCTGCACCTGCCTTCTCGTTGCCATCCTGCTCCACTTCCCCCTCAGCTGTACTGTGGGTTCTTATAAAGTGCGGGGAACTTTATCCTGGGAGGAAAGCTTCTCTGCTCCCAACTTCTTCCCCATCCAGCCACTGTACAAGAAGTGCAGGGAACAAAAGAAGCAACCGTTTCTGCCGTGTACTCAGGAAATGGATTGCAGCTGTGACAGAGCTGGAAAAAGTCTGCCCTTCCGCATCCTGGGCCAGTGGCTGGGTAGAGGTGGTGGGCCTGCATGTGAGCTAGGAAGGTAGAAGGCAGGTAGGTCCTGATTGTGCCTGGCTGTGCCTATAGGGCACAAGCCTAACCAGGTCTACTCAGAAGTAAGTCCTATTTTGCTCAATGGGGCTTACTCTCAGGAAAGCGTGGTTAGGATTGCAGCCATAGACAAACACATCCCAACCTGTTGCTCAAATGAGCTGTTTCAGATGTCCTCACAGATGGGCTGCCTCAGTAAAAGGAATTAGACCACTATTTCTCAATCAGTGACACTCATACCACCTGTGGTACTTGAGGTGGTGTCCAGTGGTACAGCTAGGTGGTACCCCCAGATCCCTGCTGCCTGGCAGCTAGACTAGCAATGCAATGTGACAAGCAGCAGTAGGAGACTTGGCTCGGCAGACAGAGTTCCAACGTGCACTCTTATTATGCTCAAAAAAAGCCCTCTTGTCCACCCTGAGCTTCTTACTGGTATTTGTTGCATCGCATCTGGCCTCCCAATTTGGAATTAACTAGTGATGACATCATCACCAGTTTTGTCCGGTGGTACTTCCAATAGGAGGACCATGCAAAGTGCTGCAGCATGGGACAAACATTGAGAAACTACTCCCTGGCTTGCAGGCTCAGCCAAGGAGAAAGACCTCCAGGCATGAATGTTCAGCTGTATTCCTATTTAAGCTACTCCTATCATAGAATTCCCACCAGTCTATATCTACAACAAGAAGACAGACCAAGCAATTAGCACAAGCACTGCTCCTCTTTTGTTAGCCAGTGCAACTAGCAATATAGGGGAGGTCAATGCCAGCATTACTATCACAAATTACTTTTCTAACCTACAGTGCAGGCTGAAACAGGGGAAAACACAGAAAGTCTATTTTTATTCCTTGAAATAATCAACTCTGCATAGCTCAACATGGTGATTTCTGAGGCTGATTTATGTAATATAATATCAGGCCAAATGGGATAGGATAATTTATCCCATGTTTTACCCAGCTTGGCACAAAGTGAAATGTCCTGTGAGGCCTCCAGATTGCGTGGACAGTTATTGCCTTTACACCTCATGTCCAAACTTGGCAGAAGCATGTGATGATTCACTGATGAAAGCAGAAAGGAAAATAGACTTTCGATCTAACCAAGCAGGGCTCTCCTTCAACTCTCACGTGCCTGATTTTATACAATGCAAAATTGTATCCATATGCCTCCATTCTTAAACCATTGTCTTACAACTGTGTTTTATAAGACTGGGCTGTAAGGCATAAAGAATCTGGAAATAAAATCATCATAACAGGCCATCACAAATCTAAACACATAAAAACGTTCACGTTGTTTTCAATACCTGGTAGAATGGTTTTCTTCCTAAAGACTTTAACAGTTGCTCCATCCAAAATCTGAAAATTGAAATAAAATAGTTTGCTGAGATATACACACTTGCATAACATGTACAGAGAAAGAATCCTCATGTTTCATGTGCCCTGCTATACACTCTAATGCAGTAGCATAGCTAGAAGCAGTGCAAAGCAATAAGATTTGCAGTGCCTCCATTTTGCTTTTGTGGCCCAGAATGTCTTCAAAGGGGAGGGGGACGGACCACTTGCATGAAGCGGTGAGGCTCCTTGCGGAACAGTGCTTTGCACCCCCTCTAGCTACGCTACTGAGAAAATGGGTGTTGGTCTCACAAAGTACCACCACAGTAACCAAAATTTGGCTCTCCTGTTGAAAACAGAGCACTTTGATCTTCGGTATCATCCAGCAAGCAATTTTTATTAATTTAATCTTAGTTTTCACCACAGGAGCACAACATGGACCATCCAGGCTTTGTGCAACTGACAGTGCAAGTCTATGCATGTCTACTCAGAAGTAAGTCCCACTGTGTTCAGTGAGGTATGCTCCCAAGAAAATGTGTTTCACAGCTAGTTTTAAATGGAATGTAGTTTAAGTATACAAATGTCACACCATTATCATCATCATTAACTAGCTTTGGTGTGCAGAAAGTTTCATTTATTTTCTTTTTTAATGCAAAAATTACTTTTTATCATACTTTAGAACAGGGATGCCCAAACCCCAGCCCAGGGGCCACTTGTGGCCCTCGAGAACTCCCAATCTGGCCTGTGGGGAGCCCCCAGTCTCCAATGAGCCTCTGGCCCTCCAGAGACTTGCTAGAGCCCATGCTGATCCAACTGTTTGACCTCTCGTGTGAGCTGTGGGACAAGGTCTTCCTCCACTGCTTGCTGTTTCATGCCGTGATGCAGCAGCGGCAGCAAAGGAAAGGCCAGCCTTTATGTTCTTATGTTCTTAAGGACTTTCATAGGCCGTGAGCTATTGCAAGACCGTCATTCATTCACATAAGTTTCATCTCTAACATATTCATTTATGTAAATGTATTCAATTTATTCAAATTTGAAATGTAAATTCATTCTCTCTCCCCCCCCCCCCAGTCCCTGACACACTTCCAGAGAGATAATGAGGCCCTCCTGGACTCCCCTGCTTTAGAAAGAGGGGCGTTCATCTGCTTTTCTTGAAATGCATGCTGGCTACATAACGGTGTTATAAGAGACCATTCCTGTCTTCTTTCATTTGGACTGTACAGCAAACATTAAACGCTAACAGTACATTTGAGGTTGCTTACTATGGAAGATTGGTCTGGCAAATAAATACCTTCAACATGTTAGGGATTTTGTTTTTACCTTATAGTGGCCTATGGTGTTCAGCTTCATAGTTCCATCTTCCAAAATTATGGTGGAACTATCTGTGTCTTGAAGTTCTTTTGTTTCTGCATCTGATTGAAGGGCTGTCAAAAAATCCCATTGAGAATGGTTGAAAGACAATCCTATTCAGTGCTTAGTTTTTTTTCCACCTTAGTTGTGCCAAGCAGCACCTTGGGTCAGGCAAATGAGGCAAGCTGGTCTCATAACAGAACAAGTTGCTAAAATGTATCTGCACAGATGCAGGAATCTGCACACATTCCTACACCTTGCCATCTCCCATCACCACCAATTTGCTAACCATTTTCTCACTACATCAGCTCTCTCTCATGTAACCCAACTGCTATATTGCAATCCATGCAAAAATGTAAGACGTTATGCAGGAAGTTAGAATGACATAATGATTTCAGTGGTGGTTTGTTGTTCTCACTGTTTTTAAGAAATGGAGAAGTAGTCATCTGCAGGTTTTGTTTTTTTTGGCAATTGGCATTACATTCTTTAAAATGACCACTGTTACAAAGAGATAAAGCAAAAGGAACTATATAGAAAAGACAGTAGCACTGCTTTACCAAGACCCATCTCAGTGAGCTGGAGACCATAAAAGGAGCCATTCTTGCTTAGAAAGGCCTGCAGGATCTTTTCTTTGGCCTGTCCAATGGTGTCACAATCCAGGACCTCAACTACCATACTCTGAGTGGCGTCTTCGCCTTCACTTTCTGGGATTTTTTCAAAGATAACATTTAATGCCTGCAAGAGTATAAACATAGTTTCAAACTAACTTGGAAACTGAAATCACATAGGAATTTAAAATTATGGAACACATTAGGCCCCAGAATAACAAATCTTGTATTAGAGAAAACTCATACAGATATCTCAAAAAAATATTATCACAATTTTTATCCACTTCTGCTAAGCCAATGTGCCAAGTCTGGTTTCAGTTCTCAAGTGGTTTCCCTTGTGCTTCCGTGAATAATTCCTGTTGTGCAATGTTAAAGCATTTCCAGCAGACCTCTGTAATTTTGCAGGTTGCCTTAACTTTGAAGTGTGCCACTGACCATCAAGGGAAGCTGAAACACTTGGTGAACTCATGCACTTTCTTCAGTTTCTGGACTATATCTGGATTGGCCTCACTAGGCTCAGGCTGCAATCCTATCCACACTTTCCTGGGAGTAAGCTCTATTGACTATAATGGGTCTTACTTCTGAGTAGACAGATATAGGATTGGACTCTTAGGCCCAATTCCTAACCCACTTTCCAACACTGGCATAGCTGTGCCAGTGGGGCATGTGCTGCATCCTGCAGTTGGGTGGCACTCACGGAGGCCTCCTCAAAGTAAGGGAATGTTTGTTTCCTTACCTTGGAGCTGCATTGCCCTTATGTTGGTGCTGGAAAGTGGGTTAGGATTGCACCCTTAGTTAGCCATCTTGAGATCTCAGTCAATTAAGGCTTTGAATTCCCCAGCTCCACCAAAAACTCTGGTTTAGTGTGTTCCCTTCAATGACATGCAAAGTAGCAAGCATAAGGAAAGATGTACTATCCTCTTCCTTCTTGGATTTCTAAGAAGATCCATCAACATGCCTCTTTTTTAGCTCTGGTTCAATTGCAAAACCCAAGAACCTCTGAAGGAGCAGGTTCGCAGCTTGGGGGTCCTCCTGGACTCGCAGCTGCTCCTGGATTCCCAGGTGGCGGCTGTGGCTAGGGCGGCCTTTGCTCAGCTTCGGCTGGTGCGCCAGCTGCGACTGTACTTGGATCGTTCAGACCTGGCCACGGTGATCCATGCCACGGTGACATCGAGGTTAGATTACTGTAACGCGCTCTATGTGGGGCTGCCCCTGAAGACGGTTCAGAAACTACAATTAGTACAGAATGCGGCGACCCGTGTGGTCACCGGAGCCAGGCGGTCTGACTCTGTCAGCCTGCTTCTCCGGGGGCTACATTGGCTGCCCATTCGTTTCCGGGCCCAATTCAAGGTGCTGGTTTTGACCTTTAAAGCCCTATACTGCTCTGGGCCAGGATATCTTAGAGACCGCCTACTCCCGTACAATCCGGCTCGTCCTCTCAGGTCATCAGAGAAGGCCTTTTTGCAAGTGCCGCCACCCAAGGAGATCCGGGGAGCGGCTGCAAGAAATAGGGCCTTCTCGGTAGTGGCACCAACATTATGGAACTCCCTTCCCCTTGACTTGAGAATGGCTCCCTCTCTTGAGAGTTTTCGGCGAGGCCTGAAAACACTGTTGTTTAAACAAGCCTTCTGATTTCTGGCCTTCTTAACTTTTTTATACATCTTTTAGTTTTACAGGCTTGATTCCTCAGTGATCTGCTCTTTTACTCTTTTAATCTGACTACTGTTTTTATGGCCTCTGTAGTGTGTTTTTAAATGTTTTTATCTGCTTGTATTAATGTTTTTAAAATCTGTTTTTTTTAATATGTTGTTAGTCACCCTGGGTCCCGTTAGGGAGAAGGGCGGGATAAAAATAAAGTTTTATTATTATTATTATTATTATTATTAATTATTATTTTTAGATACTGACCTGGTCCATGGTCACCCAGGAAGCTTCATGACTGAGCTTCATGACCTGGATCTTCCAGGTCTAAGTTCAGCTCCTGAACCACTGTTACAGAAACAAATGTTCTTGGAACAGAATTTTGACTTTAAGCAGCAAGTACATGGAGCTTTGGTTATACAGTATCTGCAGGGGATCCATTACTGGACCCTCCAAAGATACCAAAATCCACAGATAATCAAATCTTCAGATTGTGGCACCTGTGCTCTGATCACAAACAGAGCTCTGCTCTGGTCACGTTTGGAGATCCTTCTAAGGGCCAGGGAGGCTGCATGGAGAGGGCTGAAAATTGGCACTTCTGGTTTTTGGCTCCAACTTCTCCCTTAACTTCCCTCAACAATTCAACTTCTCCCTCAACAACAAAGCTTGTTGATTTCATTTGTAGAGACCATACATGACAAACATACCACTGGGCTGAATTCAGGTACTTGCCACAGTAACCAGTCTTCATTTAGTGTGTACAGAGCCTTGGAACTTACGACATCTACAGGACCCCTACTTATCCTTTGATTTAGGGTTGTTACAAGCAAATAGAACGGCTCTCCAACTGTTTCCTAAGGAACAAAACAAAACAAACACAGCTTGAATGTGGCTTATCTTACTTCTTCAATGTATCTATTGCTGCATTGCCCTTTGCTAGAACTTCTTCCTGCTTGGGTTTGCACAGCATAAAGGAGAAACAATATGAATAACTAGAATAACCTGGTCTAATGTATGTAGGAAAAGGCATGAGACCCATAAATGGATTGAATGTATCTATTTCATTGCATAGACGTGTGGTGTGTATGTATGTGTGCACTGCAAGGAAACTATAGCTTACTACATCATAATTCTAAGAATATAATTGCAGTATAGTCAGTGGAAAGAAGACATGCACAATT
Source organism: Tiliqua scincoides (assembly GCF_035046505.1). NCBI lineage: Eukaryota > Metazoa > Chordata > Lepidosauria > Squamata > Scincidae > Tiliqua > Tiliqua scincoides. The sequence continues at coordinate 64,871,342 of NC_089827.1, forward strand.
GTCACAACTGATGCTCTACACAGTAATTTCATGTTTTTTCCTATGCAGAATGCTTTTTGTCAGAGATGCGCCATGTTTGAAACGACATATTTCATAGGTGCATCTGGAAAACTATTTCATTCCTTTCCCAAACATTTTTATATATTTACCAACTCTTCATTTCTTGAGGAAAACCAGCATTCCAGTCTAGAGATCTGTGGGTGCTCAGATGCTCTCATTCATTTCATTCTTTCAAAAGAATCTGCAAGCTGATGGACTCCCTCCACTGAACCGAATGGGGAGTGCAGGCCACCATCTCTACTGACCACATCCTTCTGGTCTGGTGCAGACATTGCTCAGTCTCTCTGGGAAACAGGCTATCCCACCTCACTCCCCTCTCCTTTCATGCACATGCTTCTCTTTCCACTTGCTGCCGAGGTTCTCTACATGCCTTTTAAAATCAGGGAATGACTGGAATGAACTGGTGGTGGTGACTGCTGCAGGGTCAGAGGGACAGAGAGGCTGACTAAATGGTGAGCCCAGACTTGGTGAGTAGCCAGCTGGGTGGGCAATGATAGATCAAGGAAGGAACCACAAGTGGGAATTAGGGGTTTATGCATGAAAATAGACTCTCCTGTAATTTTTTAATCTTAAGAAGTAGAAAGACATAATACTTGCCCGAAGAAAACCAGAGAGGCAGACAGACATCCAATTTGTCAGCAGCTTTTCCACCACTGACTCTGTACGCCTCAGCAACAGCTTGGGTTGTGTATTACTAGATTGATCCATCAAGTCTTTTGTCAAGACTTCTAGAATATGGGTTAAATAGACTAGATTTGTCTGTAGTGCAATGGTCAAGTAAGATGCAAAGAAGCACCTATTTAGAAAGAGAATAAGAAGTGTCATGGCAGAAAATTAAAAACTTATTATTTATTACTGTAAGTAATAAAGAGCCCAATCCTAACCATTTCCCCCACACCAATGCAATGTGCCCAAATGGCTACCATTGCATCCTATAGTGGGGAGGGCAGTTGTGGAGGTCTCCTCTAAGGAGGGAACAATCAAGCTGGCCAGCCGCACATGCCAAAAAATCTGGGCACAAAGCCGGCTGGGGCAAAAGATCCCGGAAGCAGCTGGTGAGTGCAAAGGTCGGGGGGTAATCTGTAGCATGAATGGGAGGTTCCCCCACGACACAGTAAGCACCATTCATATGGGGGAGGGATTAGGCAGGGCACCAGATCTGGCCAACGGGCCAGAGTCTGGAGAGCCCTGTTATAAAGCATGTCATTTGTATTTTCTATAGCTTGAATAATGTAAGTTTTAAATCATACCTGTCTTTGATACAGAAGTTTTTCTGTTTTTCTAGAGTGTGAATCAGAGTAACAAGAAAATTCTTGTTACAAATTAATGTATACAAAGCTGTAATGCTTTCATCGTTGCGACCTGAATTTCTGCTCTGTAACAATTAAAAATACAAACAGTTGTATGGCTTTCTGAAAAAAAAAATGTGGTACACATTTAATTTTTAATTACAG